>NC_139900.1:19768478-22168478 GCF_905171665.1 Trachurus trachurus
CAAAGCCATTCCCTGCAGAAAAGAAGATGCAAAGTCAGTCATCAAATGGCTGAAAAATGAACTGATCCCCAGAAACGGAGTCCCACACACCATCAGATCAGACAATGGAACTCACTTCAACAACAAACGGCTGGACAAAGTGGAAAAGGCTCTGGGAATCACACATAAGTTTGGATCAGTTTATCATCCAGCCTCACAAGGACTAGTCAAGAGAGCCAACCTGACCCTTAAAAAGAAAATGGCGAAAATCTGTGCAGAAACTAAACTCTCATGGGTCGACGCCTTGCCTGTGGTCCTTATGTCAATGAGAAACTCTCCTCATGGCAAAACACATTTGACACCCCATGAACTGTTGACTGGCCACCCTATGCCAGGTCCACCAAGAGACGGAGGACACCTCCCAATTCTTGACCTCTGGCAAATTGACTGTGATGACTACATAGCCGCTTTGACTGCCCTGTCACAAGTCTTGTGCAAACAAGTGCAGAACGCCAAAGAAGAGCCGGAGACGACACCAGCAAAGTCTCCTGCTTTGAAAGTGGGAGATTGGGTACAGGTGAAAGTCCACAAACGAAAGTGGTCTGAACCCAGGTGGACAGGACCATATGAGGTAATCAAACGTACCTCACATGCAGTCCGTGTAAAAGGAAAGACAGGAGCAAATTGGCACCACCTGACACATTGTGTACCGTCCCCACCACCGACACGTTCACTACGTGAAGTTAGAGCTGATCTGTCAGCTGCAGATACAGCTGATCTGGCAATTGAAAATACAGGTGCTAAAGAGTAGACTTGAATTATCGGCCAAACGCCTGTAACAACTAACCTGCTAACTTACCATGCCGTCCAAACGTAAAAGTAAAAGCAAGTTCATTAAAAAATTATGCGGTACCTCAACATGGAAGAACCTCAACAGCCTGGCTCTGACAGGGCCAGGGTGATGATGTTTCTCCTTGCCATGATAACTCAAGGCACAGTATTGATTATCTTGTGGACTGGCCTAACGCCAAAGACAGTCCCACACAATGTCAGAGCTGAAAGATCCCTCTAATAATAATGTGGTGTAATCACTGGCAGTTAGTCGTTGCTAACACTGGGAACAAAGATTGGGGTTACAGACCCCATGAAAGGATGATTGTCCATAATAAAAGGTACAGCCCCAAATGACTGCGCAGACGGCACATGCAATCCACTTATATTGACCCTAAAAGAATCTAAAGTCACTGACAGTGATCTGTATGCTCTAGGATCTTATATGACTGAGAATGACCCCGTAGGTCAATTTAACATTACTGTACTCCTCTCAAATTGTAGACGACGATCTCGTTACATACTTACACCTCCCATTACCAGAAACTGTGATAACTTTTGTAACTGGATACTAAGACAGTAATACTTGGTTTGATTGGATCTATCTTACTGCTGCTGCTCATAACCTTGCTAACTGTATTGTTTGTTCCACAGCTAGACCGACTCTGTACACAGGCCCTGCTCCGCTGTATCCAGACACCGACCCCACAGGTTTTGAGTGTAGGTTAAAGCTGCACATGACACCTGAATTACAGAATTAACTATGTTTACTACAATGTCCAGAGATTAGCTAACCTCACTAACACGTTTGGTAAGTGGAGAAACTTGGTCTTGTCTGCTGTGATATCTGTAGCAGTCTTTGCGGCTATCCTCATCACCTGTGGCTGTTGCTGCATCCCATGTCTTAGAATTCTGATTAACCGCCTGATCACCACTGCCCTGTCCAAAGAGAAACCACCTCCCCCTTACCAAATGCCTTTGCTGGTTAACATTGCTGAGAGCCAGGAAGAAGAGTTCTCTCTGTCTGTCATCACCGACTGTGCCCAGGAGGTGCCAGACATTGAAGAATACCTGGACTAAGTAGTTCACACCTAGTTGGTGTGAAAGGAGGGAGTTGTTAGGGTAAAAATTGTCTTAACATTGAATGTTTGCCTTTTACTAACTGAAGTTGATATTGTGCCTTACTGATTAATAAATAAAACAGAACACCAATGTTTTACTGACTGATAAAGCTGAACCTGTGTCTCTACACTGGAGACTGCAAAGCTGCACACAGTTACCTCATCACCAGAACTAACACTGAACATATATTCTCCACTTCGACAGTACTGATCAACACTGAATATATCTCACTGATGATTGTTTTATTAGACTGAGCACTTACTCATTTTACCCAATTAAACAAGTTAATCCTGCGTGGTGTGAAACATTTGCCTTTATGTACCTGTTTATGCGTTCACTTTAAGTGGTAGTAGAGTTTAGTCTCATGTTTTAACTAACCTATCGTGTCTTATATTTTTGACTAACCCCCTGAGTTTAAAGCAAACCATAGATTTGTGTTCAGCTTAATTCATAATGCAATGAATACCAGTAACCTGTTTGATCATTCAGAGGTAAACTGAGGGCACACAGAGCCACAGTGAAAGCAAAACATCTCCAAGGCCGAAGGGAGGAGAGGATGAGAGGCCTGTGGCCCGCTGAATGAAGCATTGTGTGGTCTGTATTATCTGCCCGGACCCCTCAGACACCTGGGATGGAGAGTTATGTCAGTGTAGGGAGGGTTTCTTGTGTTTCAGGCCCGGAGGTTCGTGTGCTGGGAAGATGGGACCAACATGTGCCAGCCAGAGGGCACCAACGAAGGGAGGGCTAAGTTTAAACCACAGCCACTCCCCACCTGTTTTTGACCAATAAGGATTAATTACACACACATAGTGCGAAATATTAAAATTAATGTAACGCCTTTGTTTTAGGCAGAAGACAGAGAATTCTCGCTCTCTTGGGATGGTGGTTGCAGCTAACTGCTTGCAGACTGCGATTTCCTGAACAGGAGAGTTTCTTGTATCTGATGCCTTTGATGATCCAATTTAATAAATAGTTAACCGGAACGTCGTTGTTTGTCCTCTCTTGGAATAAACGAACACGCAATGTCAGTTTTCCTGTTTTTTATCCAGACAGCGGCTCTGCCACTCATCTTTTTGCCACTCAGTGGAATGTTCCACAGCGACTTCCGAGTACCGTGACGTCATGTGCATACCCTCTATAACACAATAAAGGCATTCCAATGGAATGTTGGTGTATTTTGCGATAATTTGTCCATTTCGCCGGTAATATTTTCCTTCCGGTCCGCCATCTTGATGCGCTGTGTTTGGGGTCTGTTGACCAATAAAATGCAGTGTACATGCCTTCGACATACGTAAGTGGCGTACAATGGGATTCATCACTGCTTTTACGTATGCTGACTTAACGCCAGCGTCGTAGGAGGACTTATATACACAAAGAAATACTGACACCTTGTGGCGGGAAAAAGTAGTGGCGAGCGAGACGACAGTACTCTGTAAAGTTAGATAGAATATACATAGATAGATAGACTTTTGATTCAGAAAAATGATCGACCGTGACCGTAATTTGATTTGTGCCAGAATGGCAAGATTCTCAGCTGAGCAAGCTCTTGAGCTCATCTTAGACAGTGGGGAAGAGTCAGGAGCTGAGAGCTTTCTGACGGATGAGGAGATCCTCTACCAGCAAGGATTGGATCCTAGTGAAGAGTGAGTATCATTCGCCCTTTTATTCTCAGTATTTGTGAAATAAAACTGAAAAAAATAGGTGGTATTTATTTTACTCTTTGTTTATGTGCTAAACATAAAAGCTTGTCCATAATTTTTTTTTTTTACTGTTAGTTCATGTCAAACACAATATAAGGACTTGTCCATTGTATTTAGTTTAGGCTTTGTAAAATAAAAATTAAAAAAAGAAGTTTATCCATGGTATTTTCTTCACTCTTAGTTTATTTATGTCACATAAAAATATTGTTTTATACAGTAATGTGAGAAGATGTTGTTTTATACAGTAATGTGAGAATGTTTTTTTTTAATTTTTTTATTGTGTTATGTGTTCTGATGTTGTGAGACATGTCTATGGTGGTGAAACCAAAGAGGAATTTCCACTCTGTGGATAATAAAGTTTTCATATTCATATTCGTATTCGTATTCGTAGAGATGTGAAATATTTGAAGAAAAGAAATACTGGCTTATATGTTGGCTCTGTATGTAGCCTATTTGTATTTATTTCTTTTCTTTCTTTTTTTTCCAGTTTTCAGGATGAAGGGTCCAGTAGGCTCCGAGTACTACCCCTGTACTGGCGCAAACATCACCTGAGCCTCCCGCAAACCTCCATTCCTCCTCTGCCAACTGTGCAGGAGAAAATTCAACGCAACAGAAAAGACGTCAAAGGAAACGACAGCTATCCTCGACTACTCTCCTCCTCCAACCAGGGCAAGATCTTCTTCACCTTCCCATCCCAAGTCCTGGAAATCAGAGGAGGATCCAGATACATGTCCGGTGCCCAAGAAGTTTTTTCCAGCAAGACCTCCTGGACACAAACTAAACCCAGGCAGTACATATTCACCATTGGATTTGTTCAAACTTTTTTTCAGTGAGGCCACAGTCCAAAAAATATGCACCAACACCAACAAGAAAGCAGAGCGAAATCTGGCTAACGGCAAAAAATATCCATGGAAGAACCTAACTATCCCAGAATTTTTTAAGTTTTTAGGTCTAACTTTTTTTTTTGGGCTGATCAAATTGAACGACATCAAGGAATACTGGAGGAAGAACACAATCTTCAGCATTCCCTTTCCTGCATCACTCATGCCCAGGGACAGGTACGGGATTATATCCTGGAACCTCCACATGAGTGATCCAGAAGATGACACCAGGAACGATGCGAAGAAAGGCACTGCAGAACACGACAGGCTATTCCGCTTGAAGCCACTGATGGACATACATGTAGAGCCTTCTACCACCCCCGGCAGAACCTCTCCATTGACGAGCGGATGGTCGCCACAAAGGCCCATACTGGTTTTACCCAGTATATAAAATCAAAGCCAACGAAATGGGGGTTCAAGTTGTTTGTTTTGGCAGACAGCAGCAACGGATTCACCTCAGACTTCACAGTCTACACGGGCAAATCGCAGTTTCCCTCTGGCTCTGGTCTCGCATATGACTCCATCATGTCACTAATCAATCCATCTTACCTGGGCAGTGGGTACAACCTCTATGTGGACAATTTTTATACTAGTCCCAAACTGTTCAGCGATCTCCACAGTCTCAACATCGGAGCATGTGGCACATACAGGGACAACAGAAAAGGCTGCCCCCGCACAAACACCAATGCCCTCACTAAAAGAGACAGAAGAGGCTCGTTCAGGTGGATCCGAGAAGACCCCCTGCTGTTCGTGAAGTGGCTGGACACACGTGAGGTGTCTGTCCTCTCCACGATCCACGAGGTGTTCTCAGGGAACACTGTACAAAGGAGAGTGAAGGGCCAGAATGGAGGCTGGAGCAAAGAGGCGATCACATGCCCAAGACCAGTGTGCGAATACAACAAGTATATGGGAGGAGTTGACCTCAGTGACCAGCTCATCCAGTACTATACTGTGTCCCACAAGACATCACGCTGGTACAAGACCCTATTTTTCCATTTCATGGATATCACGGCCACAAACAGCTTCCTCCTGCACAAGGAGCTTTGCAGTGAGAGGCAAGAAGAAGTAATGTCACACAAAGAATTCCTCCAGGAACTGACAGCTCAATTGTGTGGCATCAGTGTGACCATCCCTCCTCCTGCCAAGACCATTGGGGTCCACGTACCTGTTTCAACATCAGAGCAGACGGAGGCAGGAAAAAAGGCCTCATATGGGAGGAGGCAATGTGCCAAATGCATTCAGGGTGGGGTCAGGCGTGTCACTCCCTGGCAGTGCAAGGCCTGTAATGTGGCCCTCTGCCTTGTCCCAGACAGAAATTGCTTTGAGGCACGGCACATGTGAACCAGACAGCAAAGAACAAAGGGACCATTATGTAAATAGTTGTCAGTGGTTTTGATATTGAAGTGTTTTTTTGTTCCCATATACTTTTCATTCATTCATTCACTCATTCATTCATTCATTCATTCAATCAATCAATCAACCAATCAATCAATCAACCAACAGCACTTATGAATATAACTAAAAAACGAATAGACCATTTTTGTATTATATGTAAATAGTTGTAAAACATTTTGACTTTGATGTGTTTTTTTGTTCTCTTCTCACAGAAAACACTTTATTAGACAATTTTCAAATGTGTAAATAGAAATTCCAATATATTTGTTGTGTGTTTTGAATAAATTACTTGTGATGACATTTCCGATTTAGTTTTTTCTTTTGTATTTGTGGACATCTAACTTTTTATACATTCATCTGACATCACTGCAGCATACATATTGTGATAGCCTCGGTTGTGCTGAAAAAAAAGATGTTACTGATTTGATTATACCTTCTAGGGTTGAGGATACAGAGCCATTTTTAGATAAGAAGACCAGGCGAGCAAAAAAAGGGGGAAAATGGCTTGGACCTCTACCTGTTGGACCCCCCGGTCGCGGGTCTGGTAGAGCGCTAGAATGATTACTGCCTCTAAAAAGTTAATAACACGCCGTGGTGTTTTTTTTTGTGTTTTCAAAAGACTAGGCTTCAACGCTACCAAAACAACAGTCTGAGTGTATTTTTCTCAAACACAGTTTGTTTGGCAATAATTTAAACATTTAATTCAAAAAATAACAGCTGCGTGAATATAAGGGACAGTCGAAATTAAATGCAGCAGTGCACTATATCCGCTCGCTCGACTCAGTCATTTTAGGTGTCATAATTAAACTAGAGAAGTTAATCTTTCTGTTGATACCAAGCAAAACATAGTCCGACCAAACCAGCTAATGTCAGCCCCGTGGCAATGGCGCTGCAAAAGTTTGCATTTTATCGTCAAAATGTGAAATTCTGTGTTTATGTCTCAATATGAAAAGTGATGAGGAGTTTACTGACTCATCTGACAGCAGCGATGATCAAGAGGATGACACGGATTTTCTGGATCCAGTTTATGAGTAAGTTATTGTGTTTCTTATACATTGTGAACAACTTTGCAGTGCATTTTTGGCAATTTTATAGCGACTGTAGTGATTTTTGTAGCGAGTAGGGAGGTGTAGTGAGTTTTTTTTCACCTTTTCAAACAATATCAACAGCTGATCACACTTTGACGTTTTCTGTCATACTTGCGTTTTGTTGGCATGTTTTTTCCACAAAATCTGATATTTTACTTACTTATTTTATGTCAGTCAGTTTTTTTTACTATTATCACATAGCCCGAAAACCTTTTCAACCTGCCATTGGTCCCATACGTGCAGGAATTTGATAGCTACAGCTACAACTACAGCTGTAGTTACTTAACTTAGCTAGCTACAGCTGTAGTTGGAGGGCAGGCTGCAGGGTCAGGCTGGGGGGCTAGCGGGCTGTAGTGCTGCAGAGCGGTGGTGTACCTGTATTAACTACATTATTATTAGTTATATTATTACTATTAGCTATATTTATTGTATTCATTTATTTATTTGTCTCCATTTTCAAAGCCAAGAGGATGACCAAGTGGATGAGACCCCAGGACCATCTGGCACCAACAGCACTTCAGCCCCCCTCCTCTTTCTAGTGAGGATGTGGATGATGAAGATGAGGACTCTGTGCCAACAGCAAGGAAGACGAGGCGCTCCAGTTTTATTTTATAGTCATAGTTTCATAGTCAGTTTCATAGTTACAGTCAAGGTTTCCTGGTTTCATAGTTTCAAAGTCACAGTTTTATAGTCATAGTTTCATAATCATAGTCAAAACTACTTTTACAAGTTTTACTTATTACATGTTCATAATAAAATTACTCCATTTGGTGACAAAATGATACAGTTTATTTTTATTTATAGTTTTTTTTTTTTTTTTTTAATTCATCATCATTATCTTTATTTGCCAGACTCAGGGTCCATAAAAGCACACAAACTACACTGATTTTATACTGTGCACAATGGTAGTAGTTGATGGGCCACAAGGTAAATTTCATATCCAAAAGCTCCAGTAAATGGCAATAGACTCCTGTAATGGACATAAATTGTATTTTTGAGCCAGTTTCCTTTGGAAGTGGAAAATAACCTATTTGGCATACTCTGGTGCCAAACTGCCAATTAGTGCCAAATGTCCGCCTGGTCCTATCTTTACTAAAACCTTTGTGGAGGCTTTGCCCTTTGCTCAAATTCCATCAAATTTGTTACATTTGTAGTCAATAATTTGCTGAAGGTGATCAGTGGCACCTGTGTGCATGTGGTTATTGTTATCATAGTGTTATCCTCTTACAAATAGGAAAAGAAAATAGGCGAGGATAGAAATTTCACATTTCTCCTTTGATTTATTCCAATTTACTCAAGTATAGTAACAGACACAACATTTTTGACACTGGGAATACATTCCCTGAGGTCCCTAGATGCTCCCAGACACCAAGGAAATGCATGTGAACCATTTAATTGTGTAACAATTCTTCATTTACTTTGGGTGTGTATTTTTAGGCGTTTTTTCTTAAAATACGGCTAGGGTTTAACACCCACAACTATGGTTTGACAACCTTTGTCCCTTTACATCTATATCTATAAAATATTGAATTGACTCATTCCATAAAAAATTGAGCTTCTGAAAATACTTTTTTGTTGTTGTTGTTGAAAAAAAAAAAAAAAACGAGTTTGAAATTTTTCATGAAAAGGTGATATTTCAAAATCCTTATTATAAAACAGGTTGAATTTTACATATGGTTCACACACTTCCTGTCCACATATGTAGGCTACCAAATTTTAGGTTGATATGTAAAACTACTGAGGCAGATGTTTATATGACAGTATAGGATTTTTTGGTGGTGAAAGAAGAGGTGTACAGATGGTACATATGTTTAAATCACCTTCGTTGTTGACGTGACGTCGCTTGTGGGCTGCCGTAGTCTGATATTGTCTGAGACATTTTCAGTGACTGTGAAAAAACCGTAGCACCTACAACCTTCATTTTTTTCCCTACATGTTGCCCTGCAGTTTGAATAAACCTGTATTTCAAACAAACACATACTAATTATTGGCCTTGCAATAACCTAACAATGTGGCACAATGTATGTTTTTTCATACATCACATTGCAAAACTGTTTATCATATGGTCGATTAAAAATAAACTCCTTTAACTAGCCACGCCACAACAAGACCATGCCACAACAACGTGCCATTAGATGATTTAATGGGATGAATAAATGACATTGCATTGAGTGGAAAAGGTGAGGGAATGTTGATGTCCGGTGTGGGAGGATGAACTGGAGAGCAGCAGAGGGAGACTCAGAGTGGGGCTTCCATCTCGGCGTTGTTCCGTCAGAGCTGGAACAATGCAAGATCAAAACAAAACAACTACTGTTAAAATTTCAACCCCTAAGGGCCGTGTATTAAAACGTGTGCAAACGTGATTGCACGCGCAAACACATGTGCAACCTGATCTACTAACCGGACGCACCGAGGATTGCGTCTCTCACACGGGCAGAATAGCACGTGCGATCCATTTAGCGTGTTTGCCTTGATGAATATGTAAATATGGGCGTTTCAGCCAGAACGTGCAAAATACTGGGAGGAGTAGATGCAAATAGATTTATTTAGCGCGTGCAATGTGATTTACCAAACCAGGAAGAGATTGCGGTGGCTGTTTTTGCGTCTTTATTCACCACGTCTGAAAACCATGTACTAACTGATACAACTTTGCCAAAACGTGTGCGTTTATTGATTTGATAGGCTACCTGTCAGAGCCCCGTGATCTTACATCTCTGCATTTCCTCACGTCTGGGTAAATCTGTAACAGTTTTTCAGCCGTGTTAAAAGTCATTTACGCGCCGTTACGCACGGGGCACGTCTGTCCTGCAGTGCGCTCCTCTCCTCTGGCTGCTCAGCTCCGTCTCTCAGTCCCGGTCCCGGACTGAGACACGTCACCGCTGCCTCTGCCCGTCTTTGATCCCTCTGGTCAGTGGTCAGAGCGTTTAGATCCGTGTGTCCCACCTGAGCTCTCTATTAATCCACTGGATCATGGGCGGCACACACATATTATAGGTGTGTGATTGTCGCTGCAGCTGCTGCCTGTTCGTCACTATATGACGAGTTGGGCCCTGTAGCGATTTGTGTTTATTTATCTAAACAGAGCGCGAGAGAGATGAACACACATGCTGTCACTGTATGCATCGGATCAAATGTCATTCTGTCCCTTCGTCCATCCAGCTCTCTGTCCACTCTCTCCATGGCGGAAACGATTACGACGCGCAAAACCCTCATTTACATATTGCGGTTTGCACGTGTTTTCATTTAGTGGGTTACTCTTAGTAGATCACCTGTTTTGCGTGCACTAACCAAACACGCAATATTATAGTGGGCGCAAACAATAGAGCGCACGTTATCAGGGATCTTAGTAAATCCGGCCCTAAGTGGACATTTAAGCTGCCTGACATGAATCCATTAACACTACAACAGCCGTGATGTCATTTTGATCTCTCTCACCGATTACAATGCATGTCGCTTGGTTTAAATAACACAATCTATGTCTCCCAGTCACTGACTTTTCCTAAAAGCCTGTGACACATCATCCTGTGAAATTGTCATTACTTCAGGTCAAAGGCATCCCTATACAACTGAATCAAATTAACTGTCCACTTAACTTGATTCTGTTGCCTAGAGATGTGTCACACCTCATCTTATGCATTTTGGGGTTTCTGGAATAAAAGAGAGGGGTAAAAAAAGAACACCACGTCATATGTGTGCATACATGTGTTACATCTGAATGGTTACCTGGCAATTGAAAGGCACGGAGAAGCTTTCTTCACTGGACCACACATAGATAGCCAAAACGGTTACACCCCGCCTTTCCGAAGCCCCGCCTTTCCGACAATAGACTTCCATTCATCGTAATAGCGGGGTTTTCTATTTTTTCTAAAGACCCCGCTACTCCGAAAAGGCTATTGGGGGAAACCCCCAGTGCGCAGTGCGCATTGATCCTTTTTTCCTTTTTGGGGTCAAACGGATCATGTGCATAATTAACTGCAAAACAAGCAAATAGGCTACTTCATATTAATGACATATAATGTTCATTATGCTTCTAGCCTGTCTAGCCTCTACCTGGTCTTTTTACTAAACTTAACCAACTCCTTTCTTCATTGCCTAAGCCCAACCAAAGCATCTCCCTCAGTCAGCTGTCAGTGCGAGCGGCGGCTGCAGCAGCCTCGCGCCCGTGTGAGCTCAGGCCGGCTTCAGCCGCGCTCGAGCAGAGCAGGGGGGGAGAAAAAGAAAAAAAGTGTACCGGTATTTCTTTTACTGTGTGGGAGATCTCCAACAACGGAGTCGGGGAGAAAGCAAGTGGGACAGATCTGCCCAGTCCCTGAGCAGCGCACGTTTCACAGACAAGCCGCAACACAGAGTGTAAACAACGTCACGCGGTTCAGCACCTTGGACAGCTGCGGGGGGGTGTCGGAGTAGCGGTCTTTCGAAGTGGGGATATTTCGGAACAGCGGGGTGTCGAAGTGGAGGTGTGTCGGAATGGAGAGCTGTCCCCAGCCAAAACATCTTCTTCGGTGAGAAACCTGATGTTCTCTTCGTTCTCCACACCAAGTTCCTCTGCTGCAGACATTTGTATCTCACTGCAAAGGAGTGATGGAGACAGATCATTAGAATGTCACTCATTTTGTAGGCTGACAAAGGATAATAATCCATTAGGTCATCATGCCTGAAAAAAACAAAATGCTCTTACTGGCCCTCATTTATGAAACTTGCGTACACCAAAAAAATGGGTGTACACCAAATTCACCGCAAGGATCGGCATTTATTAATCTGAGCGTGAGCGTACGGTACGCACAAATCTCACGCCAGCTCTGACCAGGTGTACGCACATTTGGAACCAGCGTAAAGCATGCAGGAGTCAGGACAGAGGCTGTGTCGGATCATAAATAGATCATACTGATGCAGCGATGCAGTGTTGTTACTGTCATTAGTAAAATAAAACAAAACAAAATGAAATGAAACAAAACAAAACAAACGAACTTCAATAAAACAAAACGAAATAAAATGAAACAAAACAAAACAAACGAACTTCAATAAAACAAAACGAAATAAAATAAAACAAAATTAAATAAAACGAAATAACGAAATAAAATAAAACAAAATTTCGAAATTAAATAAAACAAAGTTAAATAAAACGAAACAAGTATACAGTACCAGTATGAATTAAAACAACATTTTGAGACAGCCCGATTGTCAGGCTGACATGAGCAATCCTGGGTGATTAAGGCAATGCGTGGCCTGACAGATATCCAGTGTGATTGGTCAGATGCACATTCAATCCCATATTTTAAGGGCGAGAAACTTTGACCGTCATCACACATTGATGATGGCAGACCTCCTGCTGTTAGAGGAATACGCTCCTCTCCGTCGGGAACGGAACTTCCGCCAACGGGAGGATCTACTGCAGGAGAGCGATGAATGGCTGCTCAGCCGCTTTCGGCTGCCAAGGGATCTCCTCCTCCTCCTCTGCCGGACACTGGAGCCCCAGTTGCAGAGGGAGACAAGGCGCTCCTGTGCTATACCTGTGCCGGTGCAGGTGCTCTCCACGTTGGGTTTTTTGGCCACCGGGACCTTTCAACGGGAGATTGGGGATCGAGCTGGCATCTCACAACCATCCATCAGCCGAACCATGCCGTCAGTGCTGGCGGCAATAAAGTCCCTCTCACGGCAGTACATTAATTTCCCGTATGCGGATGCTCAGCAAACTGTGATTAAAAGAGCCTTTTATGAGATTGCTGGAATTCCTAATGTAATCGGTGCGATCGATTGCACACATGTGCGTCTGAAGCCCCCATCAGACAACGATTACGCATACGTGAACCGCAAAAGTTACCATTCAATTAATGTACAGGTCATTTGTGATGCCAACCTCTCCCTGTTGAATGTGGTAGCCCGGTGGCCTGGGGGCACCCACGATTCTTACATCTTCCAAAACAGCAGCGTGGGGACTCGGCTTCAGAGGGGCGCACTGCAGGGCCGGAGTCATCTCCTTGGTGAGTAGCCTACCGGTTAAAGTACTTTTATACAAGCATTCAAGTTACAATGCTAACATTTGGTGTGAATCGTTTACTAGGTGACAAAGGCTATCCCCTGACCGAGTACCTCTTAACTCCACTGGCCCATCCTGCAACTGAGCAGGAGCGCAGATATAACATTGCGCACGTGCGCACACGGGGCACAGTGGAGCGCTGCATCGGGCTACTGAAGGGCAGATGGCTGTGTCTGGGTGCAGCAGGGGGAACCCTGCTGTACACACCCATAAAGGTATGTGACATCATTATGGCATGTGGGATTCTGCACAATATTGCGCAGAGTCACCGCGTGCCATTTGATGTCCCAGCACAGCCAGATGAGCCTATGCCAGGAGAGCCCTGCCCGGCACAGCCACACCTGAGAGCTGTGCAGAGGAGAGACAACATTATTCAGCGTTTTTAAAAACGGTCAGTAGAGAAACACAGCACAACATTTAATGATCATGGTTTTATTGTTTTTAGTGTGTCATTTATGTTTTTGAGTGTGTCATTAATTGCAACCAGGTTATTGTTTAAATGTCCTAACAGTTGACATATTTCGTTCTGCCTGTCTAAAACCTCTTGGGTGATGAACCGGGCGCTTGGTGGTGGAGCAGCGTGTGGAGCTGGGGCTGGAGCTGGTGGTGGTGGAGCAGCACGTGGTGGTCGAGCAGCGCGTGGAGCTGGAGCTGGTGGTGGCGCAGCGCGTGGAGCTGGAGCTGGTGGTGGCGCAGCAGCGGCTGGAGCTGGTGGTGGAGCAGCGTGTGGAGCTGGGGCTGGAGCTGGTGGTGGTGGAGCAGCACGTGGTGGTCGAGCAGCGCGTGGAGCTGGAGCTGGTGGTGGCGCAGCGCGTGGAGCGGAGCAAGTGGGCTCTCCCTCCTCTCCCACTCCTGCCTGGCCCCCTCGCGCGCAGCTTGGACCTGGCTGTTCTGGGGGGGGGGGGGACATTTTATTTTTATTCTACTTTGTTTTGCATGGCACCCAGTATAAGTGATACTAATAAAATACAACAAACGTTGCACTTTGCCGACTGTGTCAACTTTCTTACCGTCATCCAGCTCAGGCTCATCGGTGTCCCCACCGCCTCTTATCCCCATGATGGTCGGGGAGCCCATCAATGCCGCCACCCGTTCCTCCTGCTGTGATAGAGTCAGGTCCGGATCAGACTGACCTCCTCCAGTCTGGGTGCTGCTGCGCCTTAACGCAGCAGCTCGTTTTTTGGTAGCAATTTTCATATCGCTCCATTTCTTTTTTACCTACATGTAAAGGATTTGTATTTTAGCAGTAGTACATTTATATTTATTATTATATATTATATTATTTATTTTATATTTTACAAGAAATAAAATACAACCTCGGCTGGACTCCGTGCATCAACACCGACGCTGTTCACCGCCGCTGTTATCTTTGCCCAAACTGCGTTTTTCTGTGTGCCCTTAATCCCGCTTTTTAGGGAACCAAATAATATTATTTTGTTTCTTTCCACTTCAGTGGTGATAACGTCTATTTCTGTCTCTGAAAAGTTACGTTTCTTTGCCGTCCTTCGAGTCTCCATGTCGCAAAGAGGGCGGGGGAGGCCTCTGAAGCATGAATATATAGGGGCGTGTCATTTAAATTACGATTGTTTTCAGCCGCCGGATTTATCAATGCCACGCCGGTTCTACGCCGAAATCAGCAGCGTACACACTTTTAGTGAATCACACGTGACACTTGGCGTACACTGATATTTACACCAGAATCTACACCAGATCCTGCGCAAGTTTGATAAATGAGGGCCACTGTCCCTAAGACACGTAGACTCCAATGACCCTGAACTTACATAACAACAACATTTTTTTCTGTTACAAAGGACACACAGCCATGGTTAACAATTAGCTGTATCTTGCCAACCTCCAATTCCTCATCAGTTGTCCCTGGCAAAATCAACATGCCCTTTTTGTATGAAGTACCCTTCACTGTAACTGTGTGAACTCATGCTGCCCTCATGTTGAAACATGAATTGTCGTATTTAGAAATCGTCCAATTTGATCAAAACTTCAAGTGATGAAATTCCACCCTTGAATGCACCAGCTCAGAATTAGTTATACTCCTACTGCCCCCTGGTGGAGGAACCATCAACTTCCCCTAACTCCTTCATGTCATCAAATTATATGCAATGTCAGATTTTTTCAAAACTTCATGTGTGATGAGGGACCACCCCTGAACACACCTACGCACAACTGCTTAGAACCCCCTTGTGGATGAACGAAATATTACTTTTTTTTGCCTCCTTCCAGGTTTTCTATCCCTTTCTGCTTCACGCCACAGCCCCGACATGCCTCAGGCCCCGCGGTCGCATGGGTGAGCAAGGGCCCGTCATCGCCGCTTGCGGCTTTAATTTCTTTGTTATATTTACTAAGCAAGTCCTTATAGATACTATAATCAACCTGCAATTTAGTCTTACGCCATTTGCGTTCAGATTTGCGGCAGGTTCTTTTTAGTGCCCTCACTCTTTCCATATTCCTCCAAGGTGCTTTTATTTTACCAGAAATTAGTTTAGTTTTCATAGGTGCAATATCATCCATAATTTGTGTTACTGAATTTTTAAAATCATTGACCAAATTGTCACATAAGGATAGAGAGGACAAATTAAAACCAGACTGTGAACTACTACACCTAACAGCGTTTGTATATCTAGCAATAAACCTGTCAGACGTCTCAGCACAAATGGCCCGTCTTTTGACTAGTTTTAAACCAGGTACATATTCGGTCAACAGAGCAACATTGAAAAAAATACAAAAGTGATCTGAAATGCCAACATCTAGTATGCACTTTGGGGTTAAGTCAAGGCCTTTAGAAATAACTAGGTCCAGAGTGTGACCTTGATTATGTGTCGGCTCGGTAATGTGCTGTGTAAGTCCAAAAGCTGATAAGGTGTCGGTGAACTGGTTTGCAAAACAATCAGTAGCATTATCAATATGAATATTAAAATCCCCAGATATAAGGATTGAGTCATATTCAACAGTAATTTTAGATAAAAGCTCACCAAATTCAGATAAAAAGCCTTTTTTGAGTCTTGGAGGGCGGTAAACAGTGAGAAGTAGACATGGATATACAGATCTGATTATCAGAGCTAAATATTCAAATGTAGAATAGAAACCAAATGAGATGTTTTTACATGATAACCTATCTGAAAAAATAGCAGCAACACCACCACCTTTCTTGTTAGATCTGGAACAGTGTGAAAATGAGAAATTAGATGGTGACGCTTCAATCAGCTCCTTACTACCAGTCTCATCAAGCCAGGTTTCAGTGAGGAGAATACAATCTAGTTGTTGCGATGTAATCATGTCATTAACAATGAAGGTTTTATTGTTAAGGGATCTAACATTGAAAAGAGCCATCTTTAAAGGGATAGTTCAACATTTTGGCAAATTGGCCCATTGCCATAATCGCTATAGTCATAGCAGTAGGTTCGTTACCTTTATTTGTCGGTGTAAGCTATTTTTAGAACGGAGGAGCAGAGCCGTGAGCTGCTCAGAGCTACGCTATGGAGGCTAAAGGAATTTCTTGGTTTCCCTCATCAAACTCATCAAATACAAAATCCCCAAACTCCAAAACGCTCTGGTGGACAAGTTGTGACCTGCACAATCACCACGCTATGAGATAATAATGGAACGTTACGAAACGGGGCCGTTTTCTAGGTAAATACAGGGTAAATACAGAGTCTGCTTGCTGAAAAACTGTCCCTGAACACAACGCGCATCAGCGGTTTTGCATGAATTTACCTCTAAAACAGCCCCGTCTCGTAACGTTCCGTTATTATCTCATAGCGTGGTGATTGTGCAGCTCACAACGTGTCCACGACAGCCTTTTGGAGTTGTTGGGTTGTGTATTTGATGAGTTTGATGAGGAAAACCAAGAAATTCCCTTAGCCTCCATAGCGTAGCTCTGAGCAGCCTGCCGCTCCGCTCCTCCGTTCTAAAAATAGCTTACACCGACAATTAAAGGTAACGAACCTACTGCTATGACTATAGGGATTATGGCAATGGGCCAATTTGCCAAAATGTTGAACTATCCCTTTAAGGAGCTTGCTGAGTGAGTAGGAGTGTCAATTAAGGCAGATTCAGGCCTAGGATGGCTGGAGTTATTCACTGACAGTGTTTGAGGGTCAAAACACACAGTGGCAGGACTCATGCTGTGAAGCCTCGCTATGTTATTTGGAGAGGCCTGGATTGAGTCTTGCCATGGTGCATATCAAAAAGAAAAGGCTATAAACTGGATGAAATTGGTGGTCAACTGATTTGTGCCCTTTCTGTTAGGATGCACACCATCTGCTCTGTATAGGCTTGGATTTATCCAGAAGTAATCAAAGTTTGAGATGAAGTCATATCCTGCTGCAGAGCAAAAGTTTTTTAACCAGTGATGGAGGCTGAAAAGTCGACTAAGTAAGAGTTTTTGGAGAGAATTGGGATGGGGCCGGACAACAGACAACATTTTCCCAGACTCTCAATTGTGTAGCACAGGGACTCCAGGTCTGCGTGCAATTTGCTGGAATTTCTAGCCATGACGTCATTCGTTCCCACATGAGCTAAAACAATATTAACAGTGGGATTTAGGTCAATGAGCGTCGGAATGAGTTTGATTAGATCGACTACCTTTGCACCTGAGAGACAGTAGGTAATAGCACCAGGGAGAGTCAGAAACCTAACAATAGAGTCACCTACTATTAAAATCTCCGGATTGCTGCTTACCGTACTGCTGCTGTAGACGGCTAGTTTCGGAGGAAGCTGACCAGTGGCGCTAGCTAGGCTAATCGGGTTAGCATCGGCATCGATCGTGCTCGGCGGATTCATCGGTGCAGCGCCCAGGTTGGAGAGACCATGGCAGGTCTGAGATTGTAGACCTGCCGTGGTGGTGGCCGGAGCGCTGGATGTCGGAGCAGGAGCTACATCGCTGTCCTCCGGTAATGTACCCACTCGAGGGCGCTTGTCAGAGGGAGAGACTGCGCCAGTGCTAGTGTTGCTGTCAGGAGAAGATCTCAGCCTTTTGGAAGCACCGCCAGCTCTGAGATTTCCCTCGGCACAAGCTCCACTCAGTGGCGGCGGAGGAGACATTGGGAGAGTAGCTAAAGGAGCAAAGAAGTTTGACAGCTCTAGTTCAGTGGAGTCATCATGGGAATCATAGAGGGGAAGAGATCGTCTATGTTTGCTTTTAACCACCGAGGTCCAAGTAGAACAGCCAGGAGATGGGTCGACAGAGTGTTTTTCTCCCATTGGTAGACTGGTGGACTCGGGACACTCCAACGAGGATAGCTGGGAGCCGAGGTCCGTCTGACGCTGGAGAAGGAGTGAGATGAGCTGCTTGATGGACTAGTTCACAAACGAAATAGGGGAATAGGGGACAGTTTTGATTATTTCATCATGGATGAAATAATTGAAATAATCGTGCAGATGACCAACCTGGAGGGGCAGCGAGTCCAGGGTGAGATGTGGAGGGGGGTGGACCGCACCGAAATTAGGGGCTGCATGGGGCTCCTCATCCTGGCTGGTCTGTTCCGGTCCCGGGGAGAGTCAACCCGTAGCCTGTGGGGGGAAGACACATCTTCCGGGCCACAATGTGTCTAAAAAGATTCAGCCTCCTGTGCCGCACCCTCCGCTTCGACAACCGCCTGACTCGACCGGCCCGCCAAGCACGTCAACCGGACAAGCTGGCTCCCATCCGGGAGGTGTGGGACAAGTGGGTGGCGCGGCTGCCCACTGCCTTCAACCCCCGAGCTTCCGGGGCCGCTGCGGATTTAGGCAGTATATGCCGAGCAAGCTGGCGAGGTACGGCCTGAAGCTGTGGGCCCTCTGCGACGTAGAAACCAGCTACGCCTGGAGGGTGCAGCCCTACCTGGGCAAAGCTTCCCCCCAGGACCCGCTGGAGAAGCAGCAGGGCAAGCGGGTGGTCATGGACCTGACAGAGGGGCTTACAGGGCACCACTGACGATTTTTTTTTACCTCGTTTTGACTGGTGGCAGACCTGCTGAGGGAGAAGAAGATGACCTTGGTCGGCACAATCCGCCGCAACAAGCCGGAGCTGGCCCCGCCGCTCCTGGATATGCGCCAGCGCCAGCCCCTGTCCTCCCGCTTCGCTTTCACTCAGACCACCACCACCGTGAGCTACATACCAAAGCGCGGCAAAAATGTCATCCTCCTCAGTACCAGGCACAGAGAGGCCTCGGTCTCCGAAGCGGAGCACAGGAAGCCGAAGATTGTCATGGATTATAACCACTGCAAGGGGGCCGTGGATAATTTGGACAAGGTAGGAATTTATTTTATTTATTTATTATTATTATTATTATTATTATTATTATTATTATTATTATTATTATTATTATTAATGTGCTTTATTTGTTCTGTGCGTTTATTATCGGATTTTTTTCTTTGCAGCTTGTTGCAACCTACAGCTGCCGGCGGAAGATGAGGCGCTGGCCTATGGTGCGCTGTTCGGCCAGATGTTGGATCTGTCAGCCTACAACGCCCTCGTGCTTTGGCTGGCGATAGAGCCGACCTGGAGTCAGGGCAGAAAGTTCCGAAGGAGGCTCTTTTTGGAGGAGCTCGGCACAAGTCTGGTCACCCTGCTGATGGCTCAGAGAGCACGTTTGCCCCGTACACCAGGCGCTGCCGCGGTGGTACAGGGAGCGCAGCAACCCTCCGATGATGCCCGCCCAGGTCAAGCCGCAGCCGGTCAAGCCGCAGCCGTAGCCCCTCACACACCCCGGCATAGGTGTCATCTCTGCCGTGGTGGCAGCAAATGCTCAAGGAGCTGCTGCCAGTGTGGAAGAAGTGTCTGCAAAGACCACACTGTGTGCATCTGCACTTTGTGCTTAGAGGACTGAACCCCCCTCCGGCCTCCCCCCACCATCACCACACACCACACAGACACACAACACAACACACAAAAATGTTCTAATAATTAGTTTGTTCTAACTAATTAATTGTTCTTCTTGAAATAAATTTTGTTGTTGTTGAAAAATAAATGTCATTTTTGCTTTATTTCTTGGTATTTTTTTTATCCTTAGGGACACAGGTGTTGCACTTTTTTTTACATCGGACATTGCAAAAAAAACTACGAATGCATCAAAATCCAGTCCCTCCAGGAATTCGCGATGTCGCGATCGCAACAATTAACGCAAATTCAACCAATCCCCGCGATTATGTGCGGGCCTTGCAATTTTGTCCAATCACCGCAACTTTTCCGCAAATTGGACCAATCATCGGTGCTTTCCGTGAGTTCCACCAATCATAGCACTCCCCGTGCAAACGTAACATACGCGCCACCAAATTCACTTCCTTGTTCAGGATGTGAAGAAGCAGGCCAGACATGTGCGCCTCAAACATGTCACATTTACCAACAAAAATTACGGCTAAAGACCGTGCAAAACAATTTCCAGATGTTCTTCACGAAAGCGGAGGTAAACTGTTCTGCACCCCGTGCAATATTGTGGTGGAGCACAAACGAAAGTCGTCGATTGACAAACACTTTTCCACCGCGAAACATGTCCGGAGAATGGCTGAAAGAAGTGGACCACAGAGACAAATCACTGTGACAGAGGCCGTTGCATCTAAATCTATTGCAAGCGCCGAAAGACTGAAGGTGAGTTTGATCTAGTGTGTGTGTGTGTGTTTTCTCTCTCGTGTTTTTGTTTGACTTGCTGCCCAGCTTGACGCGATAGCTCGCGGCTCGCGCACAAAATAGACCAGAGGGCTGAAACAGTTAGCATAAGCCGGTAAAACTTGGGTGAGGTCGGCAAAAAATACCGTCTGCTGCGACGGTAAACTCAACTAATTCTGTGTGTGTGTGTGTGTCTGTGTCTGTGAGAGAGATAAATATTGTGTATGTCTCTGTGGCTGTATGTGTTGTGTGTGCATGTGTCTGTGAGGGAGATACATATTGTGTGTGTGTCTGTCTGTCTATGTGTGTATGTGTTGTGTGTGCATGTGTCTGTGAGGGAGATACATATTGTGTGTGTGTCTGTCTGTGTATGTGTGTATGTGTTGTGTGTGTCTGTCTGTATGTGTTGTGTGTCTGTCTGTGTATGTGTGTATGTGTTGTGTGTGCATGTGTCTGTGAGGGAGATAAATATTGTCAAATAAAATTTTAAAAACGGTGTGAAAACTGTCTTCAAAATATCAAGTTGAATGTGCAATGAGATCAGAGATGGTGTGTGTGAAAGAGAGAGGTCACTGAGTGAGGCAGAGGAAAGAGAAAAGAATAGTTAAATACAAATAAGCTATTTTGTAAAGAGTAAGAAATTAGCACCAGACAAATGCTGGTAAACTATGAATCTACCAGACACAAAATATTTAGTTAATATACATTTTTACTTTACCATTGACTTTGAACATTTATATGTCAGTGGCTGGCAGATGTTAAAGGGATAGTTCACCCTAGAATGATATTTCGCTCATTATCTACTCACCCTCATGTTGACTAAGGGCCAAGACCCCCTGTAACTCAGAGAAGGGACGGTGGACTCTGGAAATTCTTCCAGCCCTTAGTCAACATGAGGGTGAGTAGATAATGAGCGAAATATCATTCTAGGGTGAACTATCCCTTTAACATTTTGAAAATAAAATTTCCGATCCTGATTGTGATTGCATGTAATCTTGATAGCATATATTTTTTCCCCTTAGATATGTGAAGATTGGGTTGCCACTTGCACTGCAGTCAACATTCCACTCTCCAAGAGTGACCACCCAGCAATGAGAAGATTCTTGAATGAAAAGGTTTTCAATGGAGGAGCTATTCCTGGTTTTCACCAACTCCAAGACAGATACTTAGGTGCCGTGTACCAAAAAGAAAAAGAAGCCCTCAAGACACATTTGGCTAAAAAGCCTGTTGCTGTTATATTTGATGAAACACCAGATGTTGAGGGGAGATGTGTGCTTAACATCCTCATTGCACCCCTGGAGAAAGATGAATCAGGGAGGATCCTGGCCTATCTGGCAGATACCGTTTTCCTAGAGGAATGCAACCATTCTACGGTGTCTATGTCTGTGGTGAAGTGTCTGCAAGAGTACTGCATAGACAATGAGGACGTCATCGTGTTTGACACGGATAATGCAGCATACATGAAAAAAGCATATAAAGCTGCTCTGCAGTCTTTATTTCCTAACTCGCTGCATGTAACCTGCATGGCGCACATTATGAACCTCGTTGGTAGTGCCTTCCGCAGACCTTTTGATAAGCTGAACGCATTCATGTTGAGTTTCTCACAAATGTTCTACCATGCTGGGTCCCGCAAAAGAAGGTACCTTCATTTCATGACAAAAAAGCTGCCACCAGGAAGGAAGGCAACGATGCCGCCAAATCCATGTGCCACAAGATGGAATTCTTGGTTCACTGCCGTACAGTATCATTCACAGCACTTTGGACTGTACAAAGAATTTATCGAGACGGAAATAAACGTAAGATGTGCACACACACACAAAACAAAGATCTAATCATAGATAACATGTACTAGTGATTTTGTGATGAATATTGATTGATTGTATTGACACAATTTTGACTCATTGTCAATCCTTGTGATTTTATTCATAGATATGCAGCAGAAACACACCACAGTCTGTGGATAGACTCCATGAAATGCTACAAAGTCCAGATATGGCTCAAAGTCTGCAGGTCCAAATCAGCATCATGGCAGAGAAGTGCAGCATCATCATTCAGCTCCTGGACATCTTCCAGAGCAGACGCCCTATGACCACCAAGCTTTTTGACTACCTGGAGGATCTGCAGATGAACTTTGCCACAAATAAAGAGCTACAGTATGAAACATGCTCCCAGTACTTTGAGGGACTTGACCTACCTTTTGCCACCAAGACATACATCCTCAACATAGTCGAACAGGCATACAACAATGCTGAAGAAAAACTGATGAAGTATATGACGGATGGACAGCCTGCCATTAATTTCCTTCAGGAGGTCAGGGTGTTCGATCCTCGTCATACTGCATTTATGAATCAGAGTGTGTCCAGCTACGAACACATCCCTGGCTTCAGTGCTGTTCCTAAAGAGGAATTCGATGCCTACTTCATCCGCCTGGGTCCAGCAGCAGTCAGAGCTTCAGCATCTGGAGTGGTGGATTTGGATGTCTTCTGGGATGGTCTCCAGGAGAGACTCCCCGTGATGAGCCTATTGGCTAAACGTTACAAAGACGTCGTTATTAACTCAGCCGATGCTGAACGGAGTAATAGTATCTACAAGCTGGTCTTGTCCAGCCGAAGGAGATCTATTACCAACGAAAACCTCAAAGCCTTAGTCTTCTTGTATCACAATCAACGCCTCACCAGCGGCGCCTTTGAAAGGGATGAAATAGAGGAGGGTTTTGAGGAGGACATTGAGGTCTAGCTAGCTGTCACACCAAGAACCAGCTCCTAACTCAGTGAGCTATTTTCTTTTTTTTTTCAAATATGTATTTATTTCTTCACACACACATACAACACATATTTTGAAAAACAAAACAATACAGCATATACAAGACTGCAGTACACATGAAACATTAACAGTATGTTAATTGTCTGAGAGTGAGACCTGGTGTGTGTCTTCTCAAATAGACTCAGGGAGTCAAAGCCAGGCAGCAGTTGTCATGGCAGATTTCAAAAATGGTCAAAATGTCAGAAATTCTGTTGACTAAACAAAAATCTGATCATACATAATTTATCTTGACAGCATGGGAATGTTGGTGATTTTTTTTTTTTTTAATGATAAGTGTTTTGCTTCATAAGAGAAAATCTGAAGTTTAAAATGTCACTTTCACACTGACTGCAGTTGTTCCCAACTGAAGATGCTCTGTAGCAAATTGTGGGAGGAGATAGGTTTTATAAGTTTTACAGTTATTGAAAAAAACAGAGTGATGGACTAAATAATTTGTAATGAGTTGAAGTGTGACTTTAACAAACGTTTCAGCAGTACCTGTGCTACATTGTGGTGAAGTTTCAAAATTGTAGCATCTACCGTTGGTTTGGTAGGAGTTTTTAAAGTTTTTAGATTTAAACGTTTATTGTGCCCCCCCCCCAGGAGGTACTTGGATTGTGCTGTGTTACTGTCTACTGTGAATTTCTCTGCACTTGTACTTTTTTATTTGCACTGCTTTACTTTTGCTGTGCACTTTAAATTGAGACCTCAGATTTTATTATTATATTTACAAGTGATACTGAGCTCTGTGACCTTTTAACTTTAAGCAGAATTTGAAGTTTTTTGAACATACATGTTCCTGTTTACTTAAAGGGATAGTTCACCCAAAATTCAAATTTCACTCATTTTCTACTCCCCCTCATGTCGACTAAGGGCTGGGAGAATTTTCAGAGTCCTCCGTGGCTTCTCTGTACAGGGGGTCTCGGCGTAGCAGTGCATGTCCATATAACGGTAGCGAACAGGGCTCACTTTTCTTCGTCCAAAAAGACACACCAAAAAACATCCAAATACCTCCATGCTGCTCGTCTGTAATGTCCGTCTTGTATTGAAGTCCCGACATGAGAAATTGTTCTGAAAAAAATTAAATAAGTCTATGTTTTAAGCTTGTTTGTAGCGGAAGCTTCCAGTGTCTCTGTTCACTGCTCTTCCTGTGTCAGTGCAAATCGCGCACACCCAGTTCACGGTTCCCCTGGTGTCTGTTCAAATCGCGCAAGATTTGAACAGACACAGGAAGAGCAGTGAACTGAGACACTGGGAGCTTCCACTACAAACAAGCTTAAAATATAGACTTATTTAATTTTTTTCAGAACAGTTTCTCATGTTGGGGCTTAAATACAAGACGGACATTACAGACGAGCAGCATGGAGGTATTTGGATGTTTTTTGGTGTGTGTTTTTGAAATAAGAAAAGTGAGCCCAGAGCTTCAGCATCTGGAGTGGTGGATTTGGATGTCTTCTGGGATGGGCTACAGAATTACCAACGACAACCTCAAAGCCTTAGTCTTCTTGTATCACAATCAACGCCTCACCAGTGGCGCCTTTGAAAGGGATGAAATAGAGGAGGGTTTTGAGGAGGACATTGAGGTCTAGCTAGCTGTCACACCAAGAACCAGCTCCTAACTCAGTTCGCTACCGTCATATGGACAAGCAGTGCTGCACGGAGCCCCGCTGTAACTCAGGGAAGGCACAGAGGACTCTGAAACTTCTCCCAGCCCTTAGTCCACATGTGGGTGAGAAGAAAATTTGTGAAATTTGAATTTTGGGGTGAACTATCCCTTTAAAAGTTCTGTGCACTTTAACATTTGAAGGAGTTGAATTTACTTCAAGGTTATTTGTTGTTTAAACCTTTCAACCATCCAAAAATAAAACACATTTTGTGAGAACTTTTGTAATCCTCAGCCTGTTACTTGGAACAAAGCAAAATGCAGTTTATGTTCTCCCTAGAAAAAAATTCCTTTGATTTTATTCAGAACAAAACTACAACTTTGTTTTTGCAATTTTCACTGTCTCCTGCAATTTAATTGCAACAAAAGTGCTTAAAACATCGCAACTTTTACTGCAACTTTTTAAAAATGCTGCCGCAACATCAGGCATTTTAGGCCGCAACAATCAGAAAAAAATCCCGCGAAATCCTGGAGGGACTGAAAATCGATTTTTATTTCAAGTTTTGATACTCCCAGGCCCTGATAATCCTGCAAAAAAGAAAACATTTTGCATTTACGGAAAAGTAAATAATTCACTTTTTGTGTTAAAAAAAAAAAAATCAGGTTGTGATCACAAAACCTGGCAGGGTTAAAATTTTGAAAATGAATGAATAGTCTTTATTGATGGGCACTTTTTGCCCTTAGGGACCTTAACGTTGCACTTTATTTACATGGGGGCATTACAGAAAAAATAAGAATGCATCAAAATAGATTTTTATTTCAAGTTTTGATACTCCCAGACTCTGATAATCCTGCAGAAAAGAAAACATTTCGCATTTATGGAAAAGTAAATAATTCACTTTTTGTGTTAAAAAAAAAAAAAAAAAAAAAATCAGGTTGTGATCACAAAACCTGGCATTTAAGGGGTTAAAATTTTGAAAATGAATGAATATTTGCTATGTATGATGAGAGCTGAAGTTACTAATAGTATTAATAAAAAACATTTTTGAATTACATATTAATACATAATATTTATATTACAGTCTTTATTGATGGGCACTTTTTGCCCCTAGGGACCTTAACACCCCGTCCTGACATACAGCGATGCGACAGCGACGCGAGGAAAACTGATTAGAATGTATACTTTTCAATCAGCCTGTCCTGACGTGCCGCGAGCGACGTCGCGCCGTCCAGCGATGTCGCTCAACCCTGAAATTATCGCTCGCGTTGTCTCTATCTGAACGACATTTCGCGGCGGTGTCCCGTCCCTAAACACTTCTTATTGGTTGAAAAGTACACGCTGCTTTCTGTTGACAAGCAAGTTATCAGAGAGAGGAGAATATGAGAGGAAAAAACACTTAAAGATGTGAAAAACGGCAACCAGGAAATGCCAGGAATCACAAAATAGTGCCGAAAGTTTGTGTACGTCCCTTTATAATTTGATTGGTTTGGATTCTGAACCAATAGAATATACTGGCAACAAAATCGTCACGCTGCATATCAGGACACCCTCGCGCAAGTTTTCGTTGCCGTTTCGCTTGCTGGCTGTATGTCAGGACGAGGTGTGGCGTTGCACTTTTTAAAGGGATGCACGAGGGTTAAAATAAATGTAAACTACAACTTCATTTTGTATTACAGACCTGGACGAAGGTGTTGGATTCCGACAGCTACCAGGGTGTCAGGCGGTATCCGCGGGTCATTCCGACATACCGCCACTCCGACATTGACGTCTAATTGTCGTAATGGCGGCACTTCCATTAATTGAAAACGTCCCACCACTCCGACAATTTTTGTTTCCATTGTCGGAATGGCGGTACTTTCCTTTTTTGGAAACGTCCCGCCATTCCGACATAAGGTCATTAAATGTGTAGGTTAATAATGATCACCGCCTCCCTGCCTGCCCATCTCTCTCCTCTAACAGCACTTTGACTCTGGTCAACGCCCTTGTCACATCCCATCTCGATTATAAAATGCATTATTATTATTATTATTGGCGCTGTGCTACTTAGTTTGCAGCTGTGGTCGAGAGAGCTAGAGAGTTAATGGAGAGAGGGACCGCTACGCCGGTGAATCAGATCAGTGATGTTGTTTTTTATTGTATCACAGTGGTTACAGTACGTTCAACAGAATCAGTGGTTCTTAGGGGGTCCTGGACCCCTGCATATTTTTGATCTCTCCTGTAGCCTGGCCGGGTCTGGCTCCAAGTTTAATTATAGACAATTTGATCTGCAGACGCACAGAGGCATGCGTAAAACACATATTTTGACTACTTCGTGCTGTTGCTATTTTTTTTAAAGTTACCTTTCGTTTCCTTTGGATTTTTGTGCGTATTATGGAGCCGTCCTGGTCCATGTTTGTAAGCCTTTTTACCAGGAGTAAATTCCCAAAAGTTGCAACAACTTGTAGTGATCCACTGGGTTTTACCTGGCCAGCTGGGGTAGTTGATTTGCAGGTTTGCTCCCCAGGTTTTTTTCATTGTGTATTAGGCCAGGGAAATGATCAATTATCCTTGTGGTTTGCGCACTGGGACGTGCGGACCTTTAATGAATGAATGAATGTTTATTTTTTGCTGTAAGTTGTGTGCGTAATGCGTAAAAGCGCATTAGTGGGACCGAGGGTTTAAATGGAGAAGTGACGTGGTGAGAGGGGAGGAGAGGCGACATAGTGGATTATTTTTCCCGGTGGATTACCCTGTGGATCATAAAGGCCCGTTTGGACACCTCACAGCACGTTTTCAGCCAAGCGGGACGAGGGAGAGGACTGGTGGTCACCTCGGCGGAGCCGCGGCGTCTCTCCCGTGTGGACAGTAGGACAAACAAACTCTCTCTCACTCACCCTCACCACGCACCAACACACACACACATACATACGCACGCCACGCATGCATGCACGCACGCACGCACGCACACACACACACACACATTGACTGTGAGCTCGCGCACCCCCGCACACACACACATACACGCCGGCACGGACAGTGACAGTGCGCTCGCGCACCCACACACACACTCATTCCCACTCGGACTTAATGGACAGTGGGAGGGGGGAGGGGGGAGGGCTTTCGGGTTCTGTTGATCTGTGTGTAATTGTTTATTATATGCCGCCTGTGATGGGCGCGTTTTGAGTTAAAGCAGATATCAGTGGAATGTTTTTGTTGATATAAGTCCTAAATAGTCCTATTTTCCGTCAGCAATCACTTACATGAAGTATTTCAGCCTAAACACGAGTCTCTCCGTCACTCTGCTCTGCTGTAACCCGAGGAGAAAATTTTCCTTGTGGGATACAAGTGTTATCCAATGAGGAGAGAGAACGGCATGAAGGGCTGTGTGTGCAGCCAAGAGATGCGCGTGAATGTGGTGACGTAGCACGAGGACCAATTGATGCCTGACAAGGGCGGGGGCTGCTAACTCATGGTGCGTTCAAAGAAACTCGTACTTTGTGTTTTTCCTTCCTGTGAAGTCATACCAGTTCGATCTGGTACGAGTTCACGGGTCGGAAGTTACGAGTGGCCGTTATAGGGAACTTTCACAGACAACAGGATGGTAAAAACACGAGCTACGGGTTACCTGGAACGCTACCAAGTCGTAGTTGTGACTTGAAGCTGTAACTTACGGTTTCAAAAGCCTGCCTTGAACGCAGCATTAGCCGAAACGGCCGTGAAGCTGATATCTGCTTTAAGTGAAATAAAGAGACTCTAAGTAGCGACTTTGATTATTGCTTCCCTGGACGCACCAGTAGCGCGAGCCTAGATCCGCCTGCAGCAGTTGTGCCAGTTCCCCTTATATCCTTATTGTAAGGGAAATTGTTACAAACTGACATCGGAGTGTGTGATTGTACATGGCCAGTGTCAGGATAAAAAACAGGAAAACTGACATTCGTGTTCGTTTATTCCAAGAGAGGACAAACAACGACGTTCCGGGCAAATATTTATTAAATTGGATCATCAAAGGAATCAGATACAAGAAACTCTCCTGTTCAGGAAATCGCAGTCTGCAAGCAGTTAGCTGCAACCACCATCCCAAGAGAGCGAGAATTCTCTGTCTTCTGCAATTTGCATCTGGCCAAGACAAAGGCGTTACATTGGTTTTTAATATTTCGCACTATGTGTGTGTAATTAACTCTTAGTGGTCAAAAACAGGTGGGGAGTGGCTGTGGTTTAAACTTAGCCCTCCCTTCGTTGGTGCCCTCTGGCTGGCACATGTTGGTCCCATCTTCCCAGCACACGAACCTCCGGGCCTGAAACACAAGAAACCCTCCCTACACTGACATAACTCTCCATCCCAGGTGTCTGAGGGGTCAGGGCAGATAATACAGACCACACAATGCTTCACTCAGCGGGCCACAGGCCTCTCATCCTCTCCTCCCTTCGGCCTTGGAGATGTTTTGCTTTCACTGTGGCTCTGTGTGCCCTCAGTTTACCTCTGAATGATCAAACAGGTTACTGGTATTCATTGCATTATGAATTAAGCTGAACACAAATCTATATGGTTTGCTTTAAACTCAGGGGGTTAGTCAAAAATATAAGGCACAACAGGTTAGTTAAAACACAAGGCTAAACTCTACTACCACTTAAAGTGAATGCATAAACAGGTACATAAAGGCAAATGTTTCACACCACGCAGGATTAACTTGTTTAATTGGGTAAAATGAGTAAGTGCTCAGTCTAATAAAACAATCATCAGTGAGATATATTCAGTGTTGATCAGTACTGTCAAAGTGGAGAATATATGTTCAGTGTTAGTTCTGGTGATGAGGTAACTGTGTGCAGCTTTGCAGTCTCCAGTGTAGAGACACAGGTTCAGCTTTATTTCATCAGTCAGTAAAACATTGGTGTTCTGTTTTATTTATTAATCAGTAAGGCACAATATCAACTTCAGTTAGTAAAAGGCAAACCTTCAATGTTAAGACAATTTTTACCCTAACACCAGACTTTGTGTTTGTTTATTTATTAAGCTTCCACTGACTGTATCACATCTGTACACATGTCTTAAAACATGAACAAAAAAAAAAAAACATACACACATACACTAACCGCCGCTCGGAGTAAGGCACATTTCCTTATGGAAATTAAAGCCTTGTCGGAATGGCGGGACGAAACTGTCGGAATGGCAGGACGTTTGCATGTCGGAATGGTGGTATGTCTGAATAGTAAAATGTCGGAATGGCGATATGTCTGAGTGGCAGCATGTAACCGTGTCAGGCTTATGCTGCGTTCACATGGAGTCCGGTAAACGGCAGACGGCATGCCGGACTCCATGTTAGTGGACGAGAGGACGACGGTAAAACTTGGGGGAGCACGGGAAAAAAATTCCGTGGACGGCAACGGCAAACGGCAATGCCGTCCCAAGTTCAAATATTTAAACTTCTGCCGTCTGCCGCGACGGTAAACTCAATCGAATGTGTGGGGTTGCCAGGCAACGAGTGAAACATGGCCGAAATTGATAACCAGAGGTTGGTGGTTTTGGTGCAGCAGCACCCGGAAATATACGACCAAACTCTTAACAGCCTAACGTGTTGCCACAAAGAAGGCGTATATTTGGGAATCCATCAGTATAGAGCTGGGTGGAATACCAGGTACGTAATCTATTTAATAATTATGCATATTACATACGTTCACAGCTCACAGTTCTATGAGAAAAGCAGCTCCACACTACCAGACGTATTTCTATTTATTTAATCATAGCAAGATCCTCTCTCCTCTGTGTAGGCTTGTTGGGATCATCCCTATATTCCCCGGGTCCTATGTTCCCCACTTTGCATGGGACAGGGGAACATAGAACCCTTTTTCTAAAAAAAGGTCCTATGTTCCCCACTTTTCCCCAAAAGGGTCCTATGTTCCCCGCTTTTCCCCCAAAGGACCCGGGGAACATGCAATGTACTGGCATATCATGCCGTGTATAGAGACGGTCTGTGGCGTTTGAATGCACCTCCAAACAAAAATCACCGCGTGGTACTTCTTTTAGATGGGTTAGGGTTACATAACATAGAAAAAGTTGAGTTCATAATGATAACAAATTCCAAAAGGTAACGAAAAAACCATCCAATCAACGAAATTGGTAACTTAATAATAAAGCTTTAATTGCAGTGATACAAAAACATGCGGAAATTGCCAAAAATTGCCTCAGCATGAAGAGGTTCATTTTAAAAATATATAATATATAAATATGTAGCCTCATGTTGGGTTTTTTGTGCCATCATGTACGCTTTTATTTTGGTGACGTAGCGTGCTGCACGTCGTGATCAATGCACCGTCAACAGCGCATAAAAACGCCAGTTTAGCCGCCAATCCACTACCAGAGGAAGCACTCGATCATTGCTGTAGGTTTCTTTCATAGCATGGCTATTAGCATAGCAGCTAAAACTAGTTCAAATATTTGTTGCCAATAATGAAACTGTGTTGGATACTGTTTTTACTTTGTATTTTATTTTAGGACATGGAGTCTCCTTCAAAGTATCAAAAAGCCGACGACGAAGAAACCACCAACGTCCGCAAGGACTTGGTCATCGCCGCCGTGAGTATTAACTTTTTTTTGTGCAACATGGGAAAAATTAAAACATTGAATTATTGTAGGCTCAATACAAAAGAAATACATTTATGAAGTCACTGAGCGGTAGGAAGTAACTAGCTGGAGTTGAGCACATGGTTAGCTTAAGCATGAAAAAATTCCAGTGAGCATTAACTTAATGTCATTAACTTAATGTCTGTATTATCCGTATAATTATTATTTTCGGCTCCTCCTTTCACAATAATAAATTTAACATAATTAATCTTTTCATATTACTAGGTAAATTCCATATTTATAAAGCCAAAATGTCTAATACAACCCCGCATCATTAGGGTCCGGGCAGCTAAGCTGCCAGGACACTATTGTATTCCGAGGAATTCTTCTTCTTCTTCTTCTTTCTTTCTTTCTTCTTCCAAGGAAGTCATACTTCCCATGGGCGAAAACTCACCAAACTTTACAGAAACATCCTAACCCATGCCAGATTAACTCAACTCCAAGGACATGTGCCCCCCCACCCCCCTCCTAGGGGGGGCACAATAAGCGTTTAAATTAAAAAACTTAAAAAATTCCTACCAAACCAACGGTAGATGCTAAAGTTTTGAAACTTCACCAAAATGTCGCCTCAACTCATTACAAATTATGAAGTCCATCACTCTGTTTTTTTCAATAACTGTAAAACTTTGAAAATGTATCTCCTCCCACAATTTTTGCTCAATTGTCACCAAACTTGCTACAGAGCATCTTGAGACCGTCCTCCACAAAACTTGTTTCTCTGATTTTTGATTAAGCAGAAATTGAGCCTACAGTGCATGAAAACGTTTGACTGTAAACAGTACTGTTAACACATATCATCCAATTCCTGCTAAATACATTTTCAATCTTCCAAAAAAAAATTGAGAATATTCTGGAGTCATGGCTGATGAAGTTTGGCAAATATCAGAATTTTAACTAAATTTTGAATTCTGCTCTCATGGGAACAACTGCAATCAAGCAGACCGACCCGTGTCTGAACAAGCCAACGCTGAAGCATTGCGCTCCCTACAATCCACCACTGCGAAGTACGTCTCGTGCCAAATGATCAAGCTAACTGCTCTGTGGAGATGCAACACACACATTCCATCCCTCAACAGATGCTCCTGCAGCTCTTCGCCCAACGCAGTCCCATCTTCGAACTCCTTGTCGACAGCCTGACCAACATCCACTTTCCACTTCTGACCAAACAGACCAAACTGCTGCTGGCCGAACCCACCCCTTCTATTTCCCACCTGAGCTGCCAACTTCCCCCCCTCAACACAAACATCATCAATGTCTGCTGCGCGCCAGGTACAAACTGGAGAGACACTATGTCTGACTGCTGCAACGACACTGCATGATACGTAAGCATCGACATCGAAATGGGACGATGCTTTACGCGGGCTGCTCCCTGACACTACTGCGTGAGGCTGATTGTCTTTACACCTGCAAGGCAAGGGGTCAATACGCTGACCTGAAGGCTGGACAGGCAGTGGGGCCGGAGGGACAGCTGCAGGAGGAACAGCCACAGGAGGGACAGCCGCAGGAAGGACACCGGGAGGAAGAGTGGTCGCCGACGCAGCACAGGTCGACACGGGGTTGAGTGTCGCCTCCTAACAGACAGAGAAAGAAAGCACATTAGCAATGACATACACAGACATTATCATTCAACAATCATGCAACCACAGTAGCCACAACAGCAGAGAATATGCAAGAGTCCTTCAAATAACTCTACTTACCTCCTGCTCCCCGAGCCGGGCTTCAGGACGGACAGTCAACACGGATGTTGAGGTCACGACCTAGAGAAAGAAAGAAAGAAAGAAAGAAAGAAAGAAAGAAAGAAAGAAAGAAAGAAAACCTCGACTACAAAGGAAATACCGTACACATTTATATATTTTCCTTTAACCTATTATATAAATGCTCACAGGGTTTGCTTAAATGCTGTGAAATACCTACATTTGTACCTTAAATAAAGTACTGTTTCACATCCAACTTTTGGATACATTAACACAACTGCACCTACCTTTACCGCCGCCGCCTCCTGCATGACACTGGCAGACACAGGAGCGGTACGTGCCGCCACCACCTGCAAATACAGAAAATAGGATCATAAATATCATCCTAAAAAAACAAGCAATGACGTCATTTTTCACAGTAACTACACGACAGACATACATTCTAGACATACATTCTAACTGCTGTTAACTGCTCAACCTGCAGCACAATCTCCATCTGGATTAAATCATTACATACCTGCTTCCTAGCATGTCTGGGCTTCAGGGAAACAGGTTTGCGTTGGCGTTTCACAGGCGGGGGCTAATGTCAGAAAAAAATAATCAAATCGTCAAATACAGATTACAACCCTTTAAACACAAACACTGTTGCATTATTTCCAGTCTAGACGAAACAAAAACCAAGTTTATATTTCATCTATCACAAGTACTGTAAATTTCACATTATCTACCTTGTTGCCTGTGGGAACGCCGCCGAGAGCCGATGGAACAAGCGTGTCCATGGCCTCCAGAATGTTTGGCGAAAACCGGGCAGGATTCGATGGAATGTCACACTCCGCCTTCAAGGCCACCGAAATGTCATCCATCTGTAAGAAAGACATGTAGCTTCTTTGTAAAGCCTGCAATTTCTTAAATGAAGCAAACACAAACTATCACTGTTGTGTAGTTAAATAAGAACATACGTACCGTACACTGAACCACCTCTGAATCCTCGTCATCAGAGCCGTGCTCCTCAGAGTCGTGCTCCTGGTCACCGGGGTGGCTACGCTGTAATGACAAATGGCACAAAAAATTAGGATCAACTGACAATGTTCTCTTTCTTTCATCCAAGCGCAGTCACAGTGTTCAACCTCTTACCTTCCTGCCGGACCGAAAAGTTGTCCACTTGGTGGGGGGGAGTCGTGGAGTATTGTCAGGGGTCTCCTTCCCCACCAGAACCAGAACGGGAACCACCCGCTTGTCAGGCGTTGGTTGAGGCTTTGGAGAAACCAGGTACTGCACCTGTGGTGGAGGTGCTGGTCTCTCCAGGTGCCCGATGGTGGCAACCCACAGACAGTCTACAAGAATAGCCATTCCTGCATTACCGCTGAGGTGAATCTACAATGACACAAACAAAAGATTAAACATTAATTTGAAAAATGCGACTTTTACTGAACATGTTGTATCACTTCATATTGGTGATATTAAAATACATTCTACTTACACCATCACGGGCCCAGAGTCTGCGGTTACTGAGGGGGAAGCGGTCAAAATGGTGATAAAACTTAACACCTATAAAAAGAAAAAAAAAAAAAAAAAAACATTGATCATAAAAAACACGTTTCAAAAAGGCAGTGTCAATTTAAGGTCAGAAAACCATTAAGGTGATAATATTATAAATTATATAATTCTCAAATACAATTGCAGCCATATCATTATTTTCAAACATACCCAACTGTTTTGACACGGCGGAAAATTGATTCCGGAATAGCTGTTGGATCCCCTCCGTGACCTTCAAGCGTGGTACAAGGTCAGCGACAAAAACCTAGATATAACAACACAAAAATAATCGTTAATAACTAAAAAAAAAACCTATGGACCTGTACACAGCAACTTCATTTTTTTTTTTTAATAAAACATACCTCTGCAGACGGCCATTTGTTCAGTACAGTAGTCAGGTACTTAGCAAAGGCTTTCCCACCGTGTTCGGGGGTGGGACTGGCCGTGAGGTTGTTTCCTGGCGCAATGACACAGACAGCGTCAGGCGTCCGAGGAACAGCGTGCTTCTCGGTGCTGAGAAGAACAGCGCGCTGAACCTCGGTGCTGAGATGATCTGCGCACGCCCCAGGAACGGACAGGAAGCCAAAGGTGTAGCGATCCCCTGGCATCCGCGCGGTCCCATCCGCAAGCTCACGCAGATGGGACGCCCCTATGACAAGAACAAACTGGAACAAAAAGACAGAATTTCTCTTAGGATGAAAACAAACATTTCAAACTACTGTGTTACTTTATAGTTTGTACATACCTTCTTGCCAGGGACCTCGGCAGGAATGACCATTTTGTAGTGGTGCCCAGTGAGCTCCGAAAATGGCCATTGGCGAACTCGATGGCGCCACCCTGTGCCATGAGCTGTTGAAGATAAAATGATTGTCTTAAAAAAGGCCAACTTCCAGTAGTATTTAACCACAATATGTAAACACTAACAGACTATAGAAATGCACATAGTTAAGACTTCAACACATATGATACATTACCACATAAATGAAATGTTGATTTTAAGACTACTTACTGTCACCAGAAACACTGGGGGCCGGCTGAGGATGAAACACCTCAGCCCGTCGTGCCGCCTCCCTCCGCTTAGCTGCTTCGACACGACGGTGGTACTTGCCACGGGGCATCTACAAGTAGAAAGACACAGTCAATCAATCAATTACTCAATACAATTACTTCATTACTTTGCATCTACAGAATAACAGTTCAGCCACTTTGTCCCCACAAGCATTTATGCAGCTTTAATTGTACTGAAACATGCTCAAACACATCACTGTAAAGTCAGTATTATTCTGATAAAGTTTTGGCCTAAAGAAAACTTTTGAAATCACACTAGTCCCCCCACAAGCACTTATAGTCTACAGATTACTCAATGAAACACAGCACAGGTACAAAGGCTATTGTCACACCTCTCCACTGTTCTTATATTTAATTCAATTCAATACAAAAAAACTTTATTTATACCCGAGGGGCAATTAAAAGGGCAGCCTGAGCAGTTCAATTGAATAACATATAGACAACAACAGTCACACGCATGCACACATGCACGCACGCACACACGCACACACACACACGCACACAACATCAAATACGAGATAGATAGATTTAGCATTAAAGTCCCTGAAAAGTGACACTGGATTCGTCTTCTGAGTTAATCACATCCCAGACATATGTCCTATTAACCATCCTGCCAATTTTGGATGCTAGAAAAATTCGTTTAGTAGGTGAAATTAGGTTTTAAAATCATGACTAAATGAGGCAGTTCTCTCAGCTCTGGATGTCTGCTGCAGGCACAGAAGCCCCGCCCACTTGCTGAGCTTCGTCAAGTTTCAACTGTCAATCAAATGCTGCTACTGCTAACTGTCACATCGTACCCGAGCAGCTACGGGCTTGAGCCTGAGTCTGAGTCCAGCTCTTATCTAAATGTCTCGGATACACACTGAGCAGTGAGGGAAATATGCTGGGGGCACACGAATCTCCGCTACCCTGATAGCGTTAGCTCGGCGGCTAGCCTGGCGCTAACGCGTTAGCTCGACTAGCCCGGCGCTAACCGTTAGCTCGGCGGCTAGCCCCGTTCGTCCCGTTCACCCCGAGCCTCCATGGTCCCGAGCCACTGCAGCATCGGACCCACGGCTCACCGCCACAGCAGCGGGAGCCTTGAAGGCTACACCGCAACAACAATGAGGGCCGCCACCGTCAGCACAGGACGACGGGCCTAGCGCTAGCCGCCGAGCTAACGCTATCAGGGCAAGCAGAGATTCATCTGCTGACGGCGGCGGGACCTCAGTGTTGTTGCCGGTGTAGCCGTTGCTGTGTCGGTGAGCTGTGGGACGGACGCTGCAGAGGTTCACCTGGACTGTGGCTGTTTGGGCTTTTAGAGTTTTGCCACCGGGCGCCGGCTGGTCCCACGGTCTCATTAGTTTGTTTGAATTAAAAGTGGAGCTTCATGTTTCACATAAGAGCAGCGCTGCCTCTGGGATCTGTATAGACTATGTTCAAATAACACCACATTTACATCAATAAATAAATGTTTTACAATGACCTGATAAGTCTGCATTACATTTTATTAAGACAGAGACCAAGCTAGTGGACTGGTAGCTCCGGCGGCGCTGGTAGCTCTAGGGGTAGTGGCAGCAGACGCTCGTTGGCATTCTTGAAGTATTTATAATATTACTGTTGTGACAACCCCAAGTGGGTGTGTATGAGTGTGTGTGTGTGTGGCGCCCTCTCGCTCTCCTGTCTCTCTCCCTCAGGATTACTCATGGGCCTCCGGTGTGCATGCTGGGGGGGGGCGTGGCCACGTTCCTAAAAGCTGGGTGGAGAACGCCGTCTAGCTCTCTCTCATTCCCTCCATGGCCTGGCGTCCCGCAGCTTCCCCGCTGCATCTGCCCTCTTGGTTTTAATGCAAAGACAACACTTACATATCCATCCATGCACCCGCACTCACCACTGATATCCTCCACTACTGATTGTTTACCTTTGGACATTGTTGACCTTTTGTTATAATACATGTGATTATTGTCGGCACCTTCCCCTCTCCTCGTTTTGTTTGTCAGGAAAAGGAGCCAGTCCTGACACTGTGCACATGGGAGGAGTTATGAAAGTAGGGACGCCAGTGCGTCACGGTGCCCCCTCTGTAAGCCTGCCCTTAAAAACAAAGACCACTGAAGCAGAGTGAAACTGTGAAACCCTAACCTCTAAAATTAAGCACTGCGCAGAAATGAGTCTTTTTGCATGTTTTTATCAATAAATTTCGAACACTTTTAATATATTTTGAAACAAAACTCCAATTTCACTTTCCAGGGACTTTAAAAACAAAGACAAAAACATCACCATGCTGTTTAAGTCTTTTCACTTAACAAAACCAAAACTGTTCACCACCACAGCACATTCTGACTTTCATCAAATATGTCCACATGTCAAGTATAAAGACCCAGTCAATTAATTATACAACACAATTAATTCAATACTTAGCATCTACAGTTAATGACTAAAAATACTATTGCTGTTAAATACCTTAATAATGAAAGTCAACCTCCAATCTCCACAAGCATATATGCTACCATCGTGTGGCTACCATTAGCTCATTATCACATCAAAGAAGCCTCTTTACTGGCTCGGTTTCTCTGTCTAGCTCGATGTTGCAACTGTGTTTGTTGGTCCTACGAATAGTTTATATGAGCGTTTAGCGGAGATTCTAAGCTTTCTATTGATATGCAGCATTACATGTCTCTGTGTGTGCTACTGTGGCAAGGTGAAGAGGGCCCAGGCGGGGATTGAACCCACACCTCCCGGGTAATAGTCATGCGCGCTTGCCAGTCACCCAAAGGGACATCCCCTTGGCCAAGTAGCCAGGGCACATGATCAATTGGAGGCATAGTGACAGGACCACCACTGTCACATCTCTCCCCCTCTTTTCACAAGCACGTCCTCGTGCTTCCGCGCAGGCTGCCACACATTAGGAATCCATGGACCCACCCCTAGTGCTACATGGATCCTGCCGACAACGCCAGAATGTGGCAAGGTTAAGAGGGCCCGGGCGGGGATTGAACCCACACCTCCCGGGTAAGAGTCATGCGCGCTTGCCAGTCACCCAAAGGGACATCCCCTTGGCCAAGTAGCCAGGGCACATGATCAATTGGAGGCATAGTGACAGGACCACCACTGTCACACTACCTTGTTGCTTGTGCAGACTCAGGCCTTGTCAGACTGCCCCCAGATACGGGGGCTTCAGGGAAGAAGAGTACCGACTACCGACGGAGCTCACTGGGCACCACTACAACTTATCACTCCATAACTTTGAAATAACCACTGTGTCCTCCTACGTAGCTGCAGCTAACTAGCTCAGACGCTAACGCTACCTGGCCACGATGCTAACTAGCTGCTATGCCAGGCTGAGCTCAACAAAACGTTTCAATTAATTTACTGCAGGGCACAGCTTAGTTTGTAACACACCAACACAATTAATACCACAAGCAAGAGCAACACGACAAGGCAACAACCAAGCTCTAAGTTACACACAATGTACTTACTGTAAAGAGTGGCTGGTCCCGCGTAGGTGAAATCTGGGTGGTGAAGTTGAAGGTGGTGTATGAGGTTTGAGGTCGAAAAGTGTTCTCTCTGCAACAAGCTTTGAAAAGCACTTCTCTAGCAAAAGCCTACAGGGTGTTTGTCTCTCGCAATGAGTTTAGATGCAAGCCTGCTGTCAACTCAGAGTTTGAAACAAACGGAAGGAGGGAACGCCTGCTCATCCTATTTATACTGCTGGACTTCAAATTCAAACTGACCAATCACAGCGCAGCACAACCTCCGACCCCCTAGTTACGGTTGCTATGTGTCTTCTTCTTCTTCTTCTTTTAGTTTTACGGGGGTTGGCATCCAGCTTTTGGTGCATTACCGCCACCTTCTGTTCTGGAGTGTGAGCCAGACAAGACTGACATTCTTTGCTATGTGTCTTCTGGGGTAATTTTTTTTTCTTTGCTTGTTTGTTTTAATAGAATGGAATACTATACAATAAAATATAAAAGAAATACTTAATTTATCCTTGAAGTTCTCTGCAACAACTCCAAGTGTTTTTTTTTTTTTGACTCAACAGTCTTTTGTCACATTATAGTCTTTTTTTTTTTTACATCATGCTCTTATGCACGTACAAATCCCACCTCAAAACTCTACTCTTTATGACATTTTTAGTGTGTGTCTATAAATAGGTTACTACTGTTATACTACATTTTTAGTCATTGGTCTCTATAGCTGAACAATGCACATTTCCTCAACAACAATTAAGACTACAGCTGCAGTTACACCATTTTTGTAACACAACAGAAAAGACAATACAAATTTTATACACCACATCTGCTTCTGTGTCTATCTGGAAAAAAAGCTAGACTTCTGCTAGTTCTGTGTATTCCTCTTTTCAAACCAATGTGGTTTACATTTCATGTAATATTGTCTTCTTTTTAGCTGAGCAGCAAAATCAAGAGTCCCTCAGAGTATAGTTTTTCATCATAATTTCAATACTTTGATTTGTTTAATGTCTCTTTACAATTTGATTGAATTTACCTATGTTTCCGTATGTCTTGCAGTATCTGTAAAATACTATGGAAAGTAAATGCAATGTTATTATATAAGAATGATGACTACAACTACTTCAGAACAATAAACACTTTTATTTACAAACAACAAGATAGAACAAACAAATTAAAACAAAAAACAAAAAACTAATAAAAAATAATTCAAGACATGAAGTGGGGGGGGGGGGTGGGGGGTGGGCTCTGCCGCTGGTGGAGGGGGTGGGCTGCAGTGGGGGGCCTTGTCTTCTTCTGCAGACAAATGACAAAACAAAGTTACAGTGTGTAATTTCTTTATACATTTCATAACAGAAAATGTCTTTGACACTTAGAAACTAGCACTCACCATCCATAGCAAATGCAGCTGAGGCCAGGACAACCTCCAGCTGCTGCCTGAGCTGGAGGTTGTCCTTCTCCAGAGCTTTTAATTTGTTTTCCCTTATGAGGGACCGCTGTTTTTCGGCTCTGAGGAGCCTGTCCTTTTTAATTAATAGACTTATTGCCTGCTCGTGGGCATGGTTTATAGTGTGTAACTTCTCCCTCTCCCCAACTTTGGGGTCACTGGATGTATACTGCACACAAATAAACAAAACAACAATAGAAAAATTAATTAGCACAGATACACACCCCACAGATAAGTGACAACACATATTACACTATATTTCTCAGGAAAAAAATAATAATGGATGTTTCTAGATCACAATTGTGTTATTCTACATAATACACTCGATTAGGGCTGACACAACACATTTTTAAAAATCGACTTTCTTTTTTCTCTTTTTGTCTCTGGTTCTCATTTACAATGGTTACATTAACAGGAGTTAATGATGTCGAGGGGATGCGCGACTGGCGGGAGGGGGGGGGGGTTAATAATTAACCCCTCACCCGGGTTAATAATTAACCCCCCACCCTCGTCAGTCGCACATCCCGTCGGACGTCGAAGATAATTATCATATAATGTTAATATCAACATTGCTAATATGGTGTGTATGCTAATCATCTGTCAACAAGTGGCTTCACATGTCGGTGTCCACAGACATTATTCTTAAACTAACCATGTGCTCACCTCCAGCTAGTCACTTTCTACCGCTCAGTTAATTCATAAACATTTCTTTTGTATTGAACCACATTAATTCAATGTTTTAATTTATCCCATTTTACACCAAAAATAAAGTAATACTTACAGCGGCAATTACCAAGTCCTTGCGGACGTTGTTAATTTCCTCGTCGGTGGTGACCGAATATTTGGTGGGTGAATCCATATCCTAAAATGAAATAAAAAATAAAAACAGCATCAAACACAGTTTAATTAGTGGCAAAACAAATTTCAACTAGTTTTAGCTTCTATGCTAATAGTGATGCTATGACAACACCTACCGCAAAAGAAGACTGCTACTTCAATCAATCAATCAATCAAATTTTATTTATATAGCACCTTTCAAAGCAAACAGATGCCGTTCAAAGTGCTTTACATTTTGACTGAACAAATAGGAGGTAAAACAAGAAAAGCAAGGAGACTAAAGCACGAAGATTAACTCATTGAGTGCCAACCACGTAATTTCTCGTTTTTCGTTCCCATGCGTTGAGTGCCAACAACGTAATTTTACGTTTTTTGCTTTTTTTTTTAATTATGAAAATAGACACTTTAATACACATTATATGTAAATTTGGGGACTCTACGACGAGGAGAACTGAAATAGATGACGATCAAAGTCACATGACAGCTCATGATCTGGAAGTTTTTATCATAACTCGGCTTCTGCAAACGAGTTCTGCATGCAGATGCAGCGCAGCTGCTCTGCTCTCACCCGCGCTGCTGCTCCAGCTGCTCGAGCTGCTCGGAGCTGAAACAGGAAGCTCTCAGCCGACAGTCCGCCCATTCTTCATCTGGAGCAACACCGTGTCCTCCCCAAAGTCCTCCCGCGGTAAAATCTGATGGTCTCTGGGCCAAAGCAGACCGGCATCACCGACCCGTACCACAGAAGGACCGCGACCACCGGCGAGACCGGTCTTCCCGAGCCGCGGTGGCCGACTGACCCTCACGCTCCGCGGCGAGAAGCTGTGACACGGCACGGTGCGTCTGTGTTATTGTTGTTTAGTGGCGCCCCCCCCGCCCCCGCTGGTGGTTTTGTGAATAGAACAACCATTGTTGTATATATTTATCTTATACGAGCCATTTGATCCAGAAATGCGAGTGTGAGAAGAGCGACAGACACAAACAGCGCACCTTTCATAAAAGACGCTCTATCTCCTTTTCTAGAAAAAAAGGAGGGATTTTGGTGAAACCCAGCCATGTTTAGCTTGACTTTTCTCAGGAACGGAGGCACGTAGAAACAAACGGTTTGTGGCCACTTGAAGCATTAAGTTAAACCTTTCAATTGAGCCACAGTATGTGTTGGTGGCAATAATATAGAATACACTGTGGCTCTACATAAAAAGTCAAAAATGGTCTAAATTGCCGGTACACTTGACTAAAACTTTGGAAAGGAGCGCGGCACTCAATGAGTTAAAAACAACAAGAAAAAATAACAGCCTCAAACAACAATACAATTTTACAAAACAAAAATAGAATAAGATGCAGGATAAAAATAGGAGAAAGATAACAATAAGAAAGAATATAAAACTGTAAAACAGAACAAAAACACTGTGGTTCTGGTAGTAACCTGGCGGGTAAACTGGGATTTTATAGAGGGATTACCTGCCTACGTCACAGACGTTCTACTGCGCATGTCGCCTGCAGAAAGAGAACAGCAACAGCTAACAACAGCTAAATGCCCACAGGCACAGCACAGCTGTAACTGCAGCTAAGGGGTTGTGAAATTTTTACTACGACAACAACTGAAGACGAGTTCACAATGGAAAGAAAGCAGTGATTATATACGGTAAGCTTTATTGTTTTACATTACCGGTACATACTCAGCCATCACGTCACGTTACAGTTACGTTATGCAGTTGTTCCAGACTTTAGACAGGTCCGTCCTCTTCCCTCATCTCTGACCAGGCAGCACATCAGTCCTCCTCACAGCCACGAAGTTTTGTAATCGTGAGTGTTTTCCTGAACATTACTGTCTGTAGGTAACGTTATGGATGGACAGTTGTTTTTACGGTAACCAACGCCATGCTCCGAGTGTCCGTGTCTTGTCCCGTGGCTGAGTTGCCGTTGCCGCGGTATAAACTTGATCCTCCGTGATGACGTTTTTTTCTTTTCTTTATCATTCCGTTATAAAACCTACAGTCTATGTATAAAACACACACTACATCAGAAGGCGATAAACTGTTGTAGTAGGCTGACGACATCGCTAGCTAACACCGTTTTGACTACACTGGACCCATGGAGGTAACCATGACAACCGGTTCTTTCTGCAGTCAGGCTGCACACACATCCTGATTTGTTGGTAAACAGGTAATCCCTCAAATGTAGTCCTACAACTAATATTGTTTCCTTGCCCTTTCTTGACCATTTTGGGTCTATTTGTACAGTTCTGCAATCAAAACAGACGCCATGGTGGCCTTGCAGATAGAAAGCGTACTCACTGCTCGACTTTATACACGGTCCTTTACTTCCACCTACTGTTCGTGTGTTGGTGTTGCAGAGTCAATGACACTACAGTGATATACAGTAGGTAATACGTATAGCAAGGTACAACTACAGCTGTACAGTAATTACTAGCTGTAACTTAGCTACCTAGAGCTGTGGGAGGGAAGGCTGCAGGGCTGGGCTTAGGGGGTTAGCGGGTTGTAGTGCTGCAGAGCGGTGGTGTCACTGTATTAACTGCATTATTATTATTAGTTATATTATTACTATTAATTCCATTTATTGTATTCATTTATTTATTTGTCTCCATTTTCAAAGCCAAGAGGATGACCAAGTGACCCCAGGACCATCTGGCACCCACAGCACTGCAGCCCCCCAGCCCTGAGGCTATGTCTCCTCTTTCTAGTGAGGATGTAGATGATGAAGATGACTTCAGAGGACTCTGTGCCACCAGCAAAGAAGACAAGGCGCTCCAGAAACTGGTGCACGAATTTATCACTTATAGGCTAGACTACTGTAACTCTCTCCTGTCAGGATGCCAGAAAAAACTCTCTCAAGAGTCTCCAGCTAGTCCAGAACGCTGCAGCAAGGGTTTTGACAGGAGTTAATAAGTGTAGAAGCTAAAATATATTTCTGCCTGCCATTTTGCTGTAGGTTTGACGTCATTGCGTTGATGATGTCATTTGCATTCACACATTGAGGGGGTGTGGTTATTTTCTTTACTTAGTGAGTGTGTGTGTGTGGTGGCGGGAGTTTTGAACACAAAGAGAGAGAGAGAACTAAGCTCATATATTTTTTGTTGACCGTCAATTTACCATCATTTTCACCTTATCATCTCACCAGTATCATTATTATTATTTATTGAAAGGGCACGTATTAATTTCCCTTTTGATATAACTGCTTGTTGGCTCTTTTTGATTTTTGTCACAGTAAACACTTTAAACTGATCGTGGACCCATGGAGTTTTTGGACGCGTCACAAAAGAGCTTTAAGTTCCTCAGCGGCTGAAGTTTATTGAAAGACAGCCACAACAGTAAGAGAAAGCACATCTCTCCCACCTTAGCTTCTCTACATTGGCTTCCTGTAGCATTTAGAATAGACTTCAAAATCTACATTCAAGTCGAGACTTAACACCTTCCTTTATGACAGGGCTTTTAGTTGGGGCTGGTTCAGGTAGCTCTGAACCATTTATAGCTACCCTGCTATAGGTTTAGACTGCTGGGGGACACATCTGGTTACAGAGCCCCCCCCCCCTCTCTTAGTATATTTTTGAACTGTCATTTTCTGTTGCACTTCGTAGTTTGGCCTTGGTGTCTCGCACTCCTGTCTCTGTGTTTTTGCAGATCCACCGGAGCTCCATCTCTTTGCACCAGCCGCACCTGCACCCGCCCCCGCGATCCCCCTGCTACTGGACCGGCCTGACCCCCTTTCCATGGACCAGTCCACCACCCGGTCCTCCCCCCCCCCCCCCCCCCGTCACCAGAAGCTGCCCCCATTAATTCATAATGCACATTTCGCACATTCTGTCATAAACTGTAAACTGTCTTGTCTGTAACAACATCTATGTCCCGTCTGTCCGTCCTGGGTGAGGGATCCCTCCTCTGTTGCTCACCCTGAGGTTTCTCCAATTTTTCCCTGTTAAAAGGGTTTTCCATGGAGTTTTTCCTCAGTGGATGTTAGGGTCTAAGGAAAGAAGATGTTGTTACGATGTCATGTGAACCCTTTGAGACAAACTGTTTGTGAAAAACAGGATATACAAATAAAATTGCCTTGCCTTTCCTTGCCTTCAGTTTTGTTTTATAGTCATAGTTTCATAGTTTCTGTCAAGGTTTCCTGGTTTCATAGTTTCAAAGTCATAGTATTATAGTCATAGTTCCATAGTCTATTCAAAACTACTTTTACACGGTTTACTTACTACATGTTCATAATAAAATTACTCCATTTGGTGAGAAAGTGATATAGTTTATTTTTTCCCCATCATCATCATCATAATCATCATCATCATCATCTTCAGCTTTATTTGCATGACTCAGGGTCCATAAACACACACAAAACTACATTGATTGTATACTGTGCACAATGTTATTAGTTAATGCGCCACAAGGTAAATTTCATAGGCTATCGAAAAGCTCCAATAAGGTTTAACACCCACAACTATGGTTTGACAACCTTTGTCACTTTACATATATATCTATAAAATACTGAATTGACTCATTCCATTAAGAATTGAGCTTCTGAAATTATTTTTTTAGAGGGGGGAGGGTTGAAATTTTTCGCAAAAAGGTGATCCTTATTTTAAAACAGGTTGCATTATATATATGGTTCACACATTTCCTGTCCATGTAGGATACCAAATTTTAGGTTAATAAGTACAACTACTGAGGGAGATGTTTATATGACATTATGGGATATTTTGGTGGTGAAGGAAGAGGTGTACAGATGGTACATGTGTTTCAATCACCTTTGTTGTTGACGTGACATTTTCAGTGAAAAACCGTAGCACCTACAACCTACTTTTTTTTTCTTACAGTACATGTTGCCGAAAGCTGCAGTTTGAATAAATAAATAAGACGACGCCACAACAACATGCCATTAGATGATTTAATGGGATGAATAAATGACAATACATAAGAGTGAAAAAGGTGAGGTTATGTTGCTTTCCAGTGTGGGAGGACGAACTGGAGAGATTCAAAGTTGGGCTTCTATCTCTGCGTTGTTCCATCAGAGCTGGACCAATGAGGCTCACCTCAATGCAAGATCAAAACAAAACAACTACTATTAAAATTTCAACCCCTAAGTGAACATTTAAGCTGCCGAACATGAATGGATTTTGTCTATGTCTCCCAGTCATTTTGAAACGTCATCCTGTGAAATTCTCATTACTTCAGGTCAAAGGCATCCCTATACAACTTAGGCTAATTCTCCCATTAACTTAATTATGTTGTCTAGAGATGTGTCACACCTCATCTTATGCATTTTGGGGTTTCTGGAATAAAAGAGCAATGTAAAAAAATATGTGTGCATACATGTGTTAGATATGAATGGTTACCTGGCAATTGAAAGGCACGGAGATGCTTTCTTCACTGGACCACACCTAGATAGCCAAAACATCATCTTCTGAGAGAAACTTGATGTTCTCTTTCTTCTCCACCCCAGGTGCCTCTGCTGCAGAAATTAATATCTCACTGCAAAGGAATGATGGGGACAGATGATTAGAATGTCACTCATTTTGTAGGATGACAAAGGATAATAATCCATTAGGTCATCATGCCTGAAATAAACAAAATGCTCTTACTGTTCTTAAGACACATAGACTCCAATGACCCCAAACATAAATAACACCAACATTTTCTTCTGTTAGAAAGGACACACAGGCATGGTCAAAAATTAGCTGTTTCTTGCCAAACTCCAATTCCTCGTTTATTTTACCTGGCAAAATCAACATGCCCTTTTTGTATGAAGTACACTTCACTGCAACTATATGAAGTCATGCTGCCCTCATGTTGAAAAATAATGTGTCGTATTTTACACAGAAATCATCCAATTTGATCAAAACTTCAAGTGATGAAATTCCACCCTTGAATGCAGCTCAGAACTTGCTATACTCCTACTGCCCCTGGTGGAGGAAACACCAACCTCCCCCAACTCCTTCATGTCATTATATTATGCAATATCAGACTTTTTCAAAACTTAATGTATGATGAGGGACCACCCATGAACACACCTACAAACAACTGCTTAGAACCCCCTTGTGGATGAAGGGAATATTACTTTTTTTTGGCCTCCTTCCAGTTTTTGTCCCACTCTGCTTCACGCCACTGCCCCAACATGCCTCAGGCCCCGCGGTCGCATGGGCGAGCGAGGGCCCGTCATCGCCGCTTGCGGCTTTAATTTTTTTTAGTAAATCTGCTTTTCAGTGCCAGTTCGTCCCTGCTGTGTTAATGTAGCTGGAGTTTCCATTACGCGTGCCGACAGTCTTTGATCTGACTGTCAGATGTGACGGGACAATCAATATAGATATAAATTCAAGTGTTGATTCCATTAGTTGCATTAAACAGTGGTTATTGTGGATATTTATTGCATTGAAAAGTGCCTGGAACAGTGGAAACCTGCCTGTGAGGTCTTGGTGACGTGTGTGCACTGCACGTCAGTCTGTCAAACTTCCACTGCACCTGCTGCGCTTCGCCCTGCGCTGAGAGTAGACCTGGTTTGAGGTGGCGAGCTTTCAGCGCACATTCGGCGGGACATTTTCGCACGAAACTTCCACTGCACCAAGCTGAAACTGTGACGCCTCCCCCTGCTGCGCGGCCACACCTATCTCAGAGCAGCGCGATCTGCAAATCTGCGAATCTGACTTTGCGCTAGGCTGCGCTGGTCGAAACTTGCATTACACCGGCTGCGCTACCTTGCGCCACCTGCGCTGCGCCACCAAACTAGGGCCCTCTGTCTGCACGCATTTCTCAGTTAACATTTAAGTTTCTCTCTTCCTCGCTCATCTAGTCCTACTCTCCCGTTTCCTCCCTCTCTATGGCTCTCTATATTGATCACAATCTAATCACAGGAGGGAGCAATATGTATATTTAAATAACATGTTTATCTACTATACTTATGTACTGTTTACTGAGTATTGACAAAAGTACGCTTGCCTGAGATTCAAAGCTTAAACATCAATGACCTCTAGAGGGCGTTCATACCACAGACATATTTGTTTGTGCCCGACAGATTAAAAAAACAACTATATTGTCACAGAGTGACAGGGCTCAACACAAACGCCACACAGACGTAAAAACACACTTAAACCAATAAGATTTGGATTTTTCACAAAACACAATATATCATGTAATATTAAATATAGCCTATTACTTACTTTGAAGTGGTGCAATAAATCTTGAGCTGTTGAATGTCCCAGGAATTGAGAATCCAGGTAACGGGAATGTACTTGATCTCCAACCCAATATCGGACATGGACATCCAGTTGTTTCTTCTTCGTGCTGTGATTCAGTGTTTCATCGAACATTAACACATACCGAGACCCGTTGACTTCGTCGAAGAGCAGGTTTTGGATGTGAGGTGCTAATCCGTGTCTCGTAATGTATGTTGTTTTGTCCTTTCCGCAGGAAAATTTATTAGCAATCTGAGAATCAGGAAACATCACACGAAAAAGATCGCCAATCCCTTCATTTGAGGTGTAGGATTGATGTTTCACCACAGTGTTCAAGATCCATAACACCTCGGATTTTAATGTTGCTGTCCCGCCTAAGATTAGTGTCAGGTCAGTGCTGCTAGTAGCGGCAGTTGTTGCTAGCTGGGGTGCTGGACCCACACAGAACTGAGAGATGCCCGGTGTTTGTTTTTGGCTCTCTGCCGCGATTTTATGCTTACCGCACTGCGCGATTCGACCGCTCTAATTCCCATGGTGCCAAATTTGAAATCCCTCTTACAAAGAATGCACCTGGCCTCCTCGGGATTGGCAACAGGCTTAAGCCAGCTTTTAAACCGGCTGTCCTCCAGCCAACGCTCGCAAAACTTGCACTTCCCCATGCTGGCTGACCGGCGGGACGCGAGGAAGAAAGGAGAATGGGGGTCCGCCCGCTATTCAGACATCCCGCTATTACGACATCCCTCTATCTAGACATGCCGGTATTCCGACACTTTTTAGTAACGCTATTCCGACGCGTCATCTTTTTTTTTTTTTTTTTACACAGCTGCGATACCCAGGCGCGTCTCGATTTTTTCTTTTCAGCATGCCTCATCACTTTTTTATGAGGGAGTGATGTTCTTAATCTCAACACTAAACTATCAAGTTGCAAACAAAACTGACACAAATGATAAACAAACAGAACTATGCTGCAGTTTGTCAAATTAACCTGTCACCTTCAGCACCACGGACAGCGCGGCGGATGAGCCACGGAGAAGCTGCAGCTGTGAGCATCTGGGCTCTGGGCCTGGGGCCTCATTTATCAAAACTGTAAGTAAGCAGTGTAAAACTGCTGCTACTAATTTTTTTGCTTAGGCCTACGGCGAAAAGACATCCAAAATATTTACACCTTTTTCAGATCTATCAAACTGTGCGTGCACAACTCTCCGCAATTTCTCTTTGATAAATCAAACTGGATCCAAGAATGGTGCGCACATGAACACACCTCATATTCCGCCCCCGGAACGTCTAGACACAACCATATGGTCAGCACGTGCATATTAATTAGCCATGTGCGCTCTGTGGAGCGGCTACAAAGTGACAACAAAGCAACAACGAAGACAACGGGCGGAGGGCGGGGGAAAGAAAGCGAGATAGGCTACATGGCATCGGGCAATAAATCAGTCAGAAAAATCATCTTGCATTTTAATAAGCTACAATAAAAACAAAAAAAAGGAAGGGGGAAAAAAAGAGAGAGGGTGTAACAGGTTGTTTGCTGCCTGCGTCTCTGCATGTTCAACAGATCAGCCCATTGTTCCTCGGTCAGTCTGAGTGTAAGGAGTCATCTCTAAGGGGGGGTGGATCCGTAAGGTGTGGGTGTAAATTCGTCACTACACTACACTATCGATTAAAGGCAAAATAAAAAATATATTTTAAAAAAGAAAAACTATTGCTATACCGCCTTCTTTTCATTGTACATCATAAATTGGAATAAATAGATTTGGTTGACTCAGCATGGATTTAATATGATGGCTTTTAGCAGTAGCCTAAAATAACAACAGAGGCGAGGGGGGAAAGCAAATACATCAGGACAAGTGTTTGAATTATTATGTAGAGCTCTGTAAAATCCAGCAAGGGATTTAACAATGTCATCTGGTTTACTAAAAGGATTAGTTGAATTACTAGATCTAATCTTTTGTACTACATGTGATGGCCAGCTTCTTAGTCTAAATGCTAATCACCTACTCACCTTGTTACCACATTCATCGTATCTTTGATTGGTTCACTTTAAATTGCCTTCAACCTCTCTGTAATTAAACTCTGAAAATCAGGCGCTCTGACGATCAAGACCTGGTTTTAGTGTCAGACATTCCGATCACATGGTGATTGTGGGTGGTTTAAAAACTTGAGCTGAAACTCATGCACACCGGCACGAACGGACAGGTGCGTCGGAGAAGACCTGCGTGGTCGAGAAACATGAACAAAGGCTCCCGCACACTGTCTTCACTTGCATAGGTTTATTAAAAAACGTTTCGGTCCTGAGACCTTCGTCAGGTTGGTATGATCTGCTCACTACTACAAGTGTTTATTGTTTATTATTAACAAATAATTCCCTCATAGAGATGGGAAATAGGCCACATGCTTTATTTTTTGTGATGCACTGAAAAGTAAGTTATTAAAGCCTCTGGAAACCCAAATCCACCAAAGCCTCCTAACTATGTATTTTAGGGTCTTATGTACATATTATTAAACATGTAAAAAATAATTAGAAAAAAGTTTCCATCCAAATTCAAAATATTTGTCTTTTAAGGTTTTGTACAGTAGGTTTGAATTGGGCGGAGTTATCTCTGGGATTTATCACGCAATAAATCCTAACCACTCATAAATCGCCACGTCAGTTCTCTCATCCAGCCCCCCAGTGGCAGCGAACAAAACCGTTCTGCTAACGGTCGCTCCACAGTCCGCACTCCTCTCTAGTCCTCACAACCAGAGCCATGTCAACTGGGGTTGTGTGTGTGGCGATTAGCTTTTAGCATTTATTAGCTTTCCAGCGCGACCTGCCGTGTCTGTCTGTCTGTCAGTGCCCACAGCCCCTCACAGCGCGACCTACCTCGTCTGTGTCTGTGTTTCAGTCTGTCTGTCTGTCTGTCTGTCTGTGCCCACAACTCCTCTCTATACAGCCGATACAGCCGTTTTTTGTGGGGGGGTGAGGGGAGGGAGGGAGGGTGTGTGTAAATTGGCGATTAGCTTTTAGCATTTATTAGCTTTCCAGCGCGACCTGCCTTGTCTCTGTGTGTGTGTCTGTCAGCCCCTCCTGGCGCTCACACAGACATGAGTGACGGTTAAAAGCATTTTTTTTCTGTGAGACTACGACCAAAGACGGTTATGACGCTCAAAAACGAAGCTGGTAGTCTAGTTAGCTGCTAAATAGCATCAATCAATCGATGCACGTCCTCCGGTGAGGACTTTTTTTTTTAACGGTCGCCATTGACGTGTTGCTATGACATTGTTTGAAGTGGGCGGGACCAGGGAGCTGTCAATCATAACGTTATCTGCCACGCCCACACTGTCCTGACCAGTGGCCTCAATAGTGCCTCAATAGCAAAATGAGCTGTTTTTAAACCAGGTTTTCTAATAGTTATGAATAGTTATTGTCACTCAGACTTTTGTGGATGCTTAATGAGGCACTTGACTTTGATATAATATAAGCATTTTTACTATATATAGTCAGGTTTCCAAAGGCTTTAAGAATGACGGTATGATGTGAAATTATTAACAAGACAGGGATGGCCTTACAGTTACAGCAGTTCTTGGTGGCAATAATTGGTGGACTGCTGTTTACTCTTTCAACGGGTAGATCTTGCCTGTCACCAAGGCTGAGGTCAGGGATCTTGGGCTTAAAAAGGTTTGTGACCACTGGTCTGGACAATTCCTGTTGGTCAGTCAGGAAGCATGTGGTGCAGTGGTTAGAAGAAAAGGTTCTGGGGTCCTCATCCCCTCTCCAGGTTCTCATAGGTCTTCATAGGTCGACAGAAGACTCTGAATTGCCCATAGGTGTGAATGTAAAAGTGTGAGCATTGTTTGTCCCCATGCTGTAGGCTACAGTGGTTTGGTCCACTGGCTGCTACCTCACAGGAGATCCTCATCCAACTGGTCCACCCTTAATGAAACCAGCTAGTGTTTGTGCTGTGAGACCTCATCACACCAGCCCGCCACCACCACAAGAGGGCAGTAAATCATAAGATCAGTGAAAACAGGCAACATCAGATGGGCTCGCCGTTTCCTCAATCATGAATGTTTGTTCTTGATCTTTGTTTCTTTATTTGTTTTTAATTGCACTGCTTGTTCTGTCTCATAAAATAGCCCAAGATGACGCTTTTTTTTTTTAAAGCATACTGCCCATGCGTGTGAGTGTGTGTGTTTTACAGCAACATTACTCAGCATGTCAGCTGTTGCTCCCAGCTGAGTGTGGATTTAGAGACAGCTTAATGAACGCTGTAATTTAACTCTCTGCCCTGTCAGCACCACACTCCGTTTCTTTTTACTGTCAGAGTGACAGCGCGGGCTACACAGTGTCTTCTAAACTTTCAATCTCACTTTTTATGAGTGTAGACATCCCCCCTATCCCAGACTTAATGTGCTAAACTGCTGATTGGCCCATTGGCCCATTCAGTCCCTGAATAATAGATGGCCCACCCTCTAGACAAAGTGCTACTCTGACAGTGTGATCATTTCTGAACTACTTTTGTTTGTCTGTTTGTTATTATCATGTGAATGAATGATCTATCTATCCATTGCAGGAAAATATGGGGCCTCATTCACACATATCTTCTCGAGTATTTTCTTAAATTAAAGAAGAAGAGAAGAATGTGTATTTCTTTTGCTCTGTGGGAGATCTCCTACAACAGAGTGAGAAAGAAAGCAAGTGGGACAGATCTGCCCAGTCCCTGAGCAGCGGTTCGCAGAAAAGCCACAAGAACTAAGAGTGCAAACAATTGCAGAGTCCCCTGTCCAATCAGAACCGTTCCCGACCCCCAGACATTAAGCAGAATTAAATAAAGGCAATGGAAGGTGTTTTCCATGTAAACCTCAATTCAGAATTATTATTTCCATATTAACTCGAAGGAGAATGTTTTAATTCCGAATTACTTAATTCAGAATAATTAATTCCAAATTAAAAACCGTCATGTAAACGTGGTAAGTGACAGTTTTGTTTTATTTTACTGAACCATGCCAACGGTGAGTGACAAACTGACATCTCTCTCTCTCTCTCTGTGTGTATGTCTCTGGCTCTTCTTGAGGTGAAGGGTTGTACAGATGCTGCTGACAACTGTATTTGTGAACATTTTGCAGATGGGTTTAAAAACTGCACTAATGTTTTTTTTTTGGTTTATTGATGACATGCATAAATATGTAGAAAAGTTGCTCCTTTCTAGTAGTAAATTCATACAAAACCGCTGATGCGTGTTCCTGTCAGGGACAGTTTTTCATCAAGCTGAATTTACTTAGAAAACAACTCTCTGGTAACGTTCTGTTATTATCTCATAGCGTAGTGAATGTGCAGGTCACAACTTGTCCACCGGAGCGTTGTGGAGTTGTTGGATTGTGTATTTGATGAGGGAAACCAAGAAATCCAACTAGCCTCCGTAGCGTAGCTATGAGCAGCACACACACACACTCAGTTACATTTTTATCAGGAAATCAAAAAATGTTGATGAAAAGAAATGAAATGTTTGCGTTGTTCATGCGAGGATTGGGCCAAGATTGGGCAAAGCTCAAAAAGGCCTGGGGTTAGCGGCACATAGGCACACGCACACAAACACACGGTTGGATTTTTATCAAAAAGTCAAAAAATGTTTATGAAATGAAATGTTTGTATTCGGGGGGCAACCGCCATTCCGACATGCCGCCATTCCGACATTAGGCCCTAATTGTCGGAATGGCAACACTTTACCCTTTAATAAACATCCCATCATTCCGACAGTTTTCGTCTCCTAAGGTCGGAATGGCGGTATTTTTTTCTTTTTCAAACATGTTGCCATTCTGACAAATCTTTTAAAAGCCCCCCCCCAAAAAAAATAAATAAATAAATGAATAAAAAAAATGGAGCTCTCCCACATTGGTTTGTGAATGAAAACTATATGTTCAGCTCCCCTTACATGTGAAATTTATTATTTATCATTGTTATTATTACCATTATCATTATATTGTTGCTGTACGAGTCAAATGCGACACAGAGCCAGTCGCTCGAAACGTTGTCTTTTGAATTAAAAAAATAAATATATTTTTCAACTTCGGGAGAAGACAGTGTTGAGTTCTCTTTCTGCCTCATAACTATATGGACAGTGCCATGGATTTATCGGTGAAAAGTGAACTGCTGATATTTTGTAGTGCTGAAATATGACCAAGCGCGCTGTCCGCTGTCTCAGTGCTGAAATGAATGACAGCATGTCACAGCCCGAGAGAGAGAGAGAGAGAGATGCGCTGCGACGGCTCAGACTCTTTCTTTTCTTTTTTCCATGGACCAGCTTTCCTGCTTGAATGTGTACATATTTGTCTTTAAGCTTATGATATGCGCAGTCCCTGCAGATTGGCAGCTGATTTGAGAACCTAATGCATATGATTTACTATTGCGCATTTCCTTTTGCTGCTGTAATAATAATACAAATACGATGGAAACTGGTAATAACAAACATGCATCAAAATTACAGAAAGAAGTGTCAGGCAGGGAAGTGAAGTTTTGCTCGGTGCAGAGAGAGAGAGCAGAGCACAGCAGCAGATATTTAGCCTAACTGCTCCACAAAATTACACAAACAGGAGGCAAAAAAGAAAGAAAGAGGCAAACACATAAGCCGTGGAAAGAAATATGTCAATTTGATAGGCTTTAAATGATTTGCTGTGAATCATTTTGTTTGTTGTAATGATTGTGAGCATGGACAACGGACGTCAAGTCTGTTGATTACTGTACGCTGACCGAAATGTCATTTTACATGCAAGCGGACTTGCATAAAACACATATTTTGACTATTTCATGCTGTTGCTATTTTTTTTTAAGTTACCTTTAGTTTCCTTTGGATTTTTGTGCGTATTATGAAGCTGTCCTGGTCCATGTTTGTAAGCCTTTTTACCAGGAGTAAATTCCCCAAAGTTGCAACAACCTGTAGTGATCCACTGGGTTTTGCCTGGCCAGCTGGGGTAGTTGATTTGCAGGTTTGCTCCCCAGGTTTTTTTCATTGTGTATTAGGCCAGAGAAATTATCAATTATCCTTGTGGTTTGCACACGGGGACGTACGGACCAGTAATGAATGAATGATTGTTTCTTTTTTGCTCTAAGTTGTGTGCGTAATGCGTAAAAGTGCATTAGTGGGCCCAAGGGTTTAAAGGGACAACAAGGAGTTTTGGAAAAGCGAAGCGTTTTCACACTACATTTATGAGCCTCCGCGCGCACCGTAGAATTCTTCGACCGGCGCAAGACGGACTCATGTTTTCATTCATTAAGAATTAAAGTCAGAGGTTCAGTTACCGTCGTAGTCCCGACCATAAACGGCTATACGGCGGCGTTATTCTCATGAGCGTCCGCGAAACCGAAAGTAAGGAAACGCTGGTCGGCTCGCCCAGCATTTCCACCATTAATTAAAATAACAAAATAATGATAGAGACAAAACGATATATTTATCGAAAATGGAGCCATTAACAAGTGTGGGTAGCGTAGATTCATCCACATTAACGTGAGACTTTTTTATAACCAAATAGAAACTCCTTGTTGTCCCTTTAAATGGGGAAGTGATGTGGGTAGAGGGGAGAAGAGTGAGAGACACAGTCGGCGTTTGGACAGCTGGCGTGGCGGCAATTCCAGAGCGGCATAGTGGATTATTTTTCCTGGTGGATTACCCTGTGGATCATAAAGGCTCGTTTGGACACTGCACGGCCGGGGCCGTTCTCAGCCAAGCGGGACGAGTTGTGGTCACCTTGGCGGAGCCGCAGCGTCTCTCTCCCATGTGGACAGTAGGACAAACAAACTCTCTCTCACTCACCCTCACCACGCGCCAACACACACACACACCTGCACACTTTGACTGTGTGCTCGCGCACCCCCGCACACACATACACGCCGGCACGGGGGACAGCTCTCCATTCCGTTGGACCCATAGACTGTAAAAAGAATGGACGTAGCGTCCGTGACGTCACCCATTGGTTTGGAGGAGTCTGTTTTGTGCCGCTACTACGGGGGTTTGAACCGCGCCATGTTGGATTCTACTTTCCATATTTGGAGCGGTGCGGCCGTTGGCCGGCCGAGAGCCCGCCCACTGGCCTCGTAACAGCGGTCGCCGGACCTGTCACTCAACGGTTCTGCTCCCTAATTGGCCAGAACTTTAAACCTAATAATAGTAAAACGGTAGAGTTTAAAAAAAATTCACCCCCCTCAGAGTGTGTGCGGGGGTAGAAACTATCGATTGAGACCAAAAAAATAAAATGTACCAGGCTGTTAATATGTTTTTTTAAGCTGTAAAATCGGCTATTTTAACATGGGGCTCAATTGGAGTTGCTCCCTTCTGGAGCCAGCCCCCAGCGACAGCCGGGGGGATTGCAGCTTTTTGAATGCGGAAGTGAGCTTCACTTCTCAGACCGACAACTGCCCCCTTGGTTGGACCCCAAAAAGGAAAAAAGGATCAATGTGCATTGCGCACTGCACAGCCTCCGTTTCCTTTCTGATTAGGTCCGTCTGTCCGTTCGGAGTGGGGAGGTTTCCCTAATAGCCTTGTCGGAATAGCGGGGTCTAGAAAAATAGAAAAAATAGAAAACCCCGCTATTACGAGGCACGGACAGTGACAGTGCACTCGCGCACCCACACACATACACACCACACATACACACTCATTTCCACAGCTGGGACTCGGACTTAATGGACAGCGGGAGGGGGGAGGGCTTTCGGGTTCTGTTGATCTGTGTGTAATTGTTTATTATATGCCGCCTGTGATGGGCGCGTTTTGAGTTAAAGGTACCATCCCAAGCGGCTGGACTGCCGATTTTTTTATTTTTTATTTCACAGCTGATAAGCACCCGCCCCCCTCCGTCCATTCAGAAATCAGCAAAACCATGCTCCCACTGTCCTGCTTGTGCTTCATTCCACCACAAGCTGAAGCTGCTGACCGGTGTGGCCGTTGCCAGGACAACACAATTTAGCATTGGAATGCATGCGCGGAATAGAATGCACATTGATTTGGCAGTTTGATTGACACGCGGGCCATCCAACCAAAGTTGTCTGTGACTAATTTGATTGGTCGGCCAAACTTTGGCCCCTGCTTCTTACACAGATGACCAAATTTAGTAATCGATATGTCAAATCACTTATGTCATCAATTACTGTCTAATACTTACCAGATATACTCAGATTTTTATAATTTTGCCAAAAAATGAGCTGCCTGGGATGGTACCTTTAAGTGAAATACAGAGACTCAGACTAAGTAGCGACTTTGATTATTGCTCATAGAGGGAGTTTTGAGTTAAGTGGGTGTGTAATTGGGTGGCGACTACTTTTTCAAGGATTTTGGATATGAAAGGTAGGTTGGAAATGGGGCGGAGATTATTGTAGTTGTTAGGGTCTAAGCCAGGTTTTTTCAGGATAGGGGTGATAGCTGCAGTTTTGAGGGGTGAGGGAACAGTTCCAGTGGTGAGTGAAGAGTGAATGATGGCAGATATGAGGGGAAGCACAGAGGGGAGACAAGATTTGACAAGGGTGGTGAGAAGGGGGTCAACCTGACAGGTAGAGGGTTTGGATTTACGGATGAGGTCATAGATTTGAAGGTCAGTGGGAAGTTGGAAACTAGAGAAGTGCTGACAGTGTGGCAGAGGTGCTGGTGGGAGGAGAGGAAGTGCAGGTGGGAGAGAGGGAAGTGAGTCTGAATCTTAGTGTTGGTGAATGATGGAGATTTTGTCATTGAAAAACTGCATTAGGGAGTTACAGGTGTCAGTTGAATACAGGTGGGGAGGTAAGGAGTCAGGTGGCTGGAGAGTTCTGTTGAGCAGTGATCTGGTGTTTCCTTCAGAGATGGGGACTCGAGTTTGCGACTCGAACTCGAGTCGCACTTAAGTCGCACCCACAGAGACTTCAGACTTGACTTGGACTCGTGCCCAAAAGACTTCAGACTCGACTCGGACTCGTGTTTTGAGACTCGTGAACAATCTTTATTTTTTTTTTGGCTCGTGTCTCCCTCCTGACAGGACGACCGACGACCTTTTTTTTCCTTTCTCTTTTTTTTGTTTTGCCGTGAACACACACTAGCGGAGCAGCGCCACATGGCCGGTAACGTTATTCAGATGGAGGTTAGATCTTCATATTGAACTCCTACAGAGTGCAGCCAAACACCAGTGTCTAAAGAGAGAGGAGCAGCAGAGCTCCTCTGACAGCGCAGTCAGCTGCTGCGGGTGAGTGACAGGCGACTGTGAACTGGCTTTTTTTTTCTTTTTAATAGCGGCACCGTCCGTAGCCTACATGCACAACGCCCGTTTGTTGTGAAACTTTCCTTCACGGGGACTAGCTTCTGAATAACTGGCACATATCAGGCTATTGTAGGCTAAATCCTCCTGTTTATTTATGTTTTTGCTGCGAAATATGACTGAAGGCCCGTATGGAAGTCTGTACGTGTCGACACGCCCCCATGAGTTGACGGAGCTAATTAAAAAAATAATAACAACGATGCGGATCCAGAAAGGTTTTGCTGCACATAAAGATGTGAGCTATACCACCCAGATATAATGACCTATAATTAACAGCCTAAATCATTTTCCATGTTGTTCATCTGGGTTTTCTGAATTCAACAAAGCAAAAAAAAAGAGAAAAGGCCAGTGCAGAGGGGCAGAGCAGCCTTGATTATTTCTTGACTCAGAATTTAAAATTCCTTTAAAGGAAAGCTTTCATTGTGTGTTTTCTTCATATTGCATTGCAATATCCTGTTTAAAGTGATCATATAAACAACTAATCAATAATGTATAGATAAAGGAGTGATAATAATACAGTAAATGCTTTGAATCTCTTAGATATAGCTGTGCAGTATCTTTAGTAGACCGGGTAGCAGCAGATGATAAAGGGTCATTACAACCAGAAGAGACAGGAGACTTTTATTTTTTAGAGACTTGAGACTTGACTTGGACTCGTGACCAAAGACTTGAGACTTGATGAAGTCTCACCCCTCAAAGACTTGAGACTTGACTGGGACTCGTGACCAAAGACTTGAGACTTGACTTGGACTTGCAAAAAAAGACTTGTGAACATCTCTGGTTTCCTTCATTGGAGATTATCTGAGCGGAGTAGTGGTTTGTTTTGGCTTGGATGATTGAGTCCTTGTAATGGCGTATGTGGGTTATGTACATTTCTTTGTGAATGGTGAGTCCAGTTTTCTTATAGAGTCGTTCCAGTTGGCGGCCTTTAGTTTTCATAGAGCGGAGATGAGGGGTATACCAGGGGGCAGTTGTGGAGAGGGAGACAGAGCGTGTTTTGAGTGGAGCGAGGGAGTTGAGGATGTTGTTTAGACTTGTGTTGTAGAGGGTTATCATTTCGTCAGAGGTGGTAGAACAGTCCGGGATCAGAATAGTGTCGATGTTGGAGCAGAGAGTGTCAATGTTGATGTTCTTTAAGTTCCGGAATGAAATGAAGCGTGATGACTTGATTCTTGAGAGGCAGAGAGCAGTGCTAAAAGAGATGAGGAAATGGTCACTCACATGGAGATCATCAGCTGTGCAGTTGGAGGGGGTGAGGCCAGAGCAGCAGATTAGGTCCAGAGTGTGTCCTTTTGTGTGTGTTGGGAAGTTGATGAATTGGTGGAGTCCAAAACTGTCCAGGCATGATGAAAAGTCTCTGGTGAGGGGTGAATTAATGTTGTCCATGTGTATATTGAAGTCCCCCAGTAATATGATGTTTGGTGATAGAGTGGATAGATGGGTGAGTAAGATGGCAAAATCATTTAAGAAGTCACTGTGGGGCTTGGGAGGGCGGTAGAAACTGGCAATGATGGTGGGAGTGGGTCCAGGGAGTGTAAGTGCAAGATGTTCAAGTGAGGAGAAAACAGGCAGTGACTGTGGTAGGACTTTCCATTTCTTGTGATAAATGACTGCAATACCTCCGCCACGGCCGTGGCTACGGGGGTGGGAGAGGTAAGTAAAGTCCGGTGGGGTGGAGTCGTTTAGTGAGGAGAAGTCATTTGGTTGTTGCCAGGTTTCAGTCAAACAGAGGAAGTTGAGCTTGCGGTCAGTGAGGAGATCATGGATGAGGTGTCCCTTGTTTGTAAGTGAGCGGATGTTGAGAAGTCCGAAGCTGACAGATGAGTTGTCATATTTGGACTTAAAAAAGGACGAACGGTTCCAGAAAAGATTAAAATTGTCCACAAAGGCAATGTTGTGAGCTTGGCACGCAGACTGGAGCCAGGTGTGCAGACTGAGGACTCGGCTGAAACGCCCACATCCACGCCCCATCTCCACAAGTGGGGATGGGGCCGCTGATGAATGCAGAGTGTTCAGAGTTTTTCAGGAAATGTAAAAGTCGGATGAAGTGATTCTTCGTGAGCTCAGTCTGGCGGAGGGATGTGTCATTTGTACCGACATGGATTATAACTCTCTGGATGGAGGTTGGCAGAGTTTTCAACAGAGTGGGGAGATGTCAGTGTTAAAATGTCAAGGACCTTCGCACCGGGGAAACACCGTGTGACTGCGTTGAAAAAGCGGATGTTTTTTATGATGGAGTCGCCTACAATTAAAGTCGTCGGAGGGAAAAGAGGACGTGGAGACTGCGTGACCGGAGAAGGACAGGACGATGGAGGGGAGCTCTCCGGGGAGGACAGTGGGGACAAGGCAGAAGGGACACGGGCCCGCTGTGGTGCAGGTGTGAAGCACGGTATTGACAGCCGGCGGGACCCGGTGAGGGAGCGCTCCGGCGCGGCAGGTGGACAGGACGGGGCGGAGGAGCAGGCTGGGATCCCGGGGGCAAGGGGGGGAAATCGTGCAGGTCGAGGATGCTGTACTTGTTCTCCAGGTGAAGGTGGAAGACTGGAGCCTGTGGTGGAAACTTTGTTTTCCCGGTGCGGGCACTGATCTGGGACCAGTGCTCCTGGTGAGATGGAGTGGAGCTAACCGGAGCTTTAGGTTTAGCTCCGAGCCTTGTCCAGGAGACGTCATGGATGAAGGGTGGAGGAGCAGCCGTGGGATCACGGTGAATGGAGACAGACTCAGGGGGTGAAGCAGGTTTCCCAGCAGCGGGCTCCGGAGGAGAGGCGGTCGCAGCGGCGGAATCAGGCTCCGGTCTGCCAGTGGGGTCGGGGTGCGGTAGAGCGAAGATGATGGTGTGCAGCAGCTTCTCGTCTTCCTGGATCTGGTAGAGCTTGGAGATTCTTTTCTCCAACTCCTGGATCTTTTCAGCCAGACAGGTGCAGTTGACACAGCCGGATGGAGAGGAGAGTGGAGCCATGGCTGCCAGGTTATGCAGCTCCCTGTTGTTTCGGGTATTACAGGTCTGAAACTAGCAGGACATGCTGATTCAGACGAAGCCACGGGGCGTCCTGAGGCTGTGGCCAACTTCCCTTTCAGACGCCGAGTATCGCCCGGTCGCTTCCAGCGCTCCTCCGCGGCCGTAAATCCCGCTTTTGACAACGTCGTCCTCGGTGGGAATAAGGGAAAAATCCGACTGTGTCTGTGTCTCTCTCTGTGTGTGTGGCTCAACTCTTGACAGTGCCAGTGATTTTTTCGCACACGGCTCCTCTCTATTTGACTGTTAAAATACGTGAAGTTAATAATGCTAATACGTAGCCACCGGAATGTAGGACCAGCTATGTGTTGTAGCTTAAGGCTAACCTGTTGATATGAGGAGCTCAGTTAACGTTATTAAAAGTAGGCTAACGTTAAAGCCTAAAGCTCGGATGGTAACTTATATCCCATTGTAACTGTGGAGGTGTTGTAGGTATACCTCACATCAGGTTAATCAGTTCTTGTTGTAAGTTGTGTAGGCTGCAGTTCACTCCTCTCCTGTGCTCAAAGCTGGTCATGTGACTTTGGTTTCACTAGAAACCAATCACAGGACCACCCACTCTGGGTTTAAATACCTGGGTTTCTGGCATTAGTCTCAGAACTGAAGAAGCCTCTTGGATGAGGGGTGAAACATCTTCAAGCAAGAGAAGAAGTCCAGTTGCTTTTTTACTAAAACTCCACAAGAAGTCACTGATGAATCTTTACATATTTTTTATATGATCTTGTGAGTTTACCTTTTGTCAATACTTCTCTCTTGTTTAGAACAATCCTGGAAAAAATGGGCCTGGAGGGGAAGGTGGAGCCCCAGCAGGCAAAAAAGAAATGGGACAACTTGAAAAAAAAAAAAAAGTATGTGCAGGTTTGGATAATGATATGAAAACTACATTTGTTTTACCCAAGTTAATAAATACTTTGATAAAGGAATGTAGGCACCTCATGGCTTGGTCATATAAACTTAAAAACACAGTCCTTCAATGCGTTTTGGTATCAAGCCTTCATCAGGAAGTTAAACATTCATTTTCCTTGTTTCTTTATCACTACATAAATCCCATTCCAAAGAACACCGCAAACAGGTTTTTTTTTTTGAGTCCATGAAGCACTCCTTTTTCAAGACTTTTTAAATAAACACTTTACAGATAATTGCTGTTATTCATGTGATTGATTTCCTCTGTCTTAGGATTGCAAAGATCCAGGGACAGGGCAGGGAGTCGGCGGGAGGCCCACTGCTGCCACCTGGCCCTGGTTTGTCCTCATGGACGAGGTATTAGGACAGCGGCCGTCCATTGCGCCTCCTGTCCTAATTGCCTCCATCCCTGAGGACACACCAGGGCCAGGTGCTGCAGTGGGTGAGCAGCAGGAGGAGGAGGAGGAGGAGGAGGAGGAGGAGGAGGAGGAGGAGAGGCAGCCAGGGCAGAAAGAAGGAAGAAGAAAGAGGAAAAGGGAGAGAGATGAGCTGATGGATTTGATCAAGGAGGATATGCAGTTTCAGAGGGAGAGAAAGGAGAAAGGAGAGGAAGAGAGAGCAGAGAGAGGATGGACAGACTGTCAGTTTTGACAGTTGGTTCAAAACTGTTCTATTCAGTTTTGTGTTCATTGATATTTAAATTGTTGTTATTGTTAAAAATATTATATTGTTACTTTTTCTGTTGTGTGTATATAGTTAAATAAAAACCTTAGAACCTTGTAACATTATCTGTTCCATTTCTTATTTACAACTAGAGTAAACTTTTGAACTGCTTTTCATTGTGACAATAACATTTATTTTTTTTAACGTAATTTACAATACTATAATATAACTAGAAAATTTCCTCTGGGGAAATTTTGAATGGGCCACGGGGCTACTGCCGGTTTTGCCATCTCTGTCAACATGGGAATCAAACCCACGATCTTAAGGTCAAGACAGAGCTGATCAGACAGACACATGATCATCTTTCTATAAGCACTGATATGGAGGAGCTGTAACCACATTAGGTTAACTGTGTGTGTGTGTGTGTGTGTGTGTGTGTGTGTGTGTGTGTGTGTGTGTGTGTGTGTGTATATATATATATATATATATATATACACACACACACATACCCACACTATATATTTATATTAGCCTTTTACACACTGTTACTTGTTTGTAATTGTTCAAAATAAATACAGTCATTCCTGAAAAGTGAACCAGCTTTTATTTACACACCTCCATAAGTATTTACACAACTATTGACAGACCTACTCTCTCACAGACACACACTCTCTTAGCTGTCCATCGTGTACGATGATGACGCTTGCTTCTTGGGGTGGGGAGGGGGGGTGGGGGAGGGGGGTTAGCGATGTTGTCGCTGGTGCCACTTCAGGTGGCTGACGAGGCCAATCCGTGAGCCGATCATCCGTCCGCATTCTGGGCAGGGGAGCCCGGATGCAGGTTGGATGCCGGCTGCCCTTTGGTGTCGCTGGGCTCGTCTCTCGGTCCTCCTCTGCTGGTTGCCGTCATGTATGGACGAGGTTGCTCTGGCACAGGCGGCCTGCCAGGCTGGTCGATCAAGTGCCAGAGATTCAAGCTGCGTGGGGTTGATGGTGCTGCGCTTTAGCAGGTCTTTTGTGTAGGCCTTGTAGCGTCTCTTTTGTCCGCCAGGGGCTCGCTTTGCAGCACTTAGTTGGCCATAGAGGACTTGGCGAGGCAGGCGGTGGTCAGGCATGCGGATGGTGTGTCCTATCCACCGTAGGTGTCAGACAGACACACACACACACACAGACAGACACAGACAGACAGACAGACACACAGACAGACACACACAGACACACATACACAGACAGACAGACACACACACACACACACACACACACACACACAGACAGACAGACACACACACACACACACACACAGACAGACAGACAGACACACACACACACACACTCAGATGTCACTTGGGGGAACACCCTCCCCACGCTGCACATGAGCTCTGACAAGCTCATCAGTAGGTGGTGGTGGTTGTGCAGCCAGAACTCCCAAGCGCCTGGGATCGTCAGGTCTCAGGGACCGCCTCCTGGGAAGACCAGCTCCACTTTCAAGCCTCTTGGCAAGAATGGCTCTCTGAAGGTGAACAATGTACGAATAATTCTTCTTCTCTTTCAGAGCGTAGACACTCCAGCATTTTGATTTTTTGTTGTAGTATCGCCTGTACCTGGAAAATAAAAGTTTGTAGCAGTCTTTTTCAATTTCACTGTTGGGCAACAACAGTGAGATTTCTATAGTAAAGTGTATAACTGTAGTGAAACCTTACATCTTGTGTCCATCTTTGCTGCGTGCAGGAAGGCGTCGATTGTGGCTGTTGTAATCAATTGCTGCCAGTAGTGTCCGTGTGCGATAAACAGGTGGGCTGTAGGCAAACCGCTTTCCTGCATACATCAGAATATGGTTTTGGAAATTTTCCAGGTCTGAGGTAGTCCTGTGGTATGTAAAAAAGAAACACACAAGCAAAATACCTTTCAATAACAATCAGTTATTGTATGTGTTACAGTATATACATTGGCTTGAAACTAAGAAAAATCAACATGCATAAGACATGTAGTAATTTCAAAAATATGTTTGATAATGGATGTGAATGTTGAACTGCAGACTGAATACCTGAAGGTGATGAACTTTCTGACGTTCTTCAGCCAGCGCTTGTCCAATGCAATAGCTGCAAGAGCCTGGTGAGCTGCTGACCCTGTAACCACATCATGTTGTTAGTAGGAGGACAGCCTATGAGCAAAGCAGAGTTATCCCCTAAATTACATTACAATGACCTTGTTTTATCCAGGGCTTTTCCCTGCTGACATCATCCAGGGGCCCATGGTCACAGCATCCAGTGGCCCACACATGCTGGTCGCGGACATGGTGGAGTAGAGCATGCCACTTCAGCTGCAGAAATAGAACATGTTACTGGGTCTCTTTCCCTCTCTACACAATGTAAAACATTGGTAATTTACCATAACACTCCGGTTATTCCCAATATACCTTGAACTGCTCCTCAGAGGAGGCTTGTTTGCAGCAATACCAAAAGTGGTTTAATATGTCTTTGATCCAAGTCAGGATTTCTGCCTGGTTCTTCACAGTACCAGCCTGAAAGAAGATGTAGGTGTTGGTGACATTCAATACACTGCTGCTATAATTTCCTTCCTTGCCCAGACTGCTAGAAGTGAAAAAAACAACAACCCATTTATAACATAAAATATATCATACCTGTCGCAGCTTCTTCCCCAAATTCTTTGCAGCATGCCAAATGTCGAGTGAATGCTTTAGACCCCATTCCTTGTATCTTCCACGTTCTGGATCTGTAGTAAAAAAGAAAAAGAAAAAGCATATACCATCAGAAACAGCAAAATAAAACCAAACAATAAAAAGAAAGTATTTTTCTTACTGAGTAACGCTGTGATCTGGGGATGAGCATCAGTGACCACTTCCTTCAACTGAATTTCCTGAAGGAGTACATCCATAGTTCTTATGAAGCACTCCTTCTCAATGATCACAGAGTTCCTGCTGGTCTCCCTCTTGTCCACAGTTACAATGTGAACTATGTCCCGGGAGTCCTGCTCAATTGTGTATGTGCAATACTGTGCACAGTGACCTGCCCAAAGAAAAGCTGTCAGTATCTGAACAGTAAATATTTTCATTCACTGTTTTACATGATAAATAACTTACTAAAAAGCAAATAAGTACAAGTGAATAAAACACATTAGGTTTATCAAATAGCAGCTTTATGACATTAGCATTACACATACTCAGGGGTGTGGCAGTATGAAGCAGCATGCATCATAACACACTCAGTACATACCAGGGGAATCCATTCTTCCATCACCTAAAGACACAAAATAATGTTACAAAGATGTAGGACAATAAGTGTTTGACCTCCATGGCAATTCACATACAAATAAAGGCAATAAAATCATCTCTCACCAAGGACAATCACCTCCTCCTTCTGCTGCAAACGGTTTACAATTCCTGCTCTGATGTTCTGCCAGAACTGGTCAACTGGTTCAATGCAGTAGGTATCCTGAATCTGGAAAAATGTACTCTGGGCCACCATTCCCATTTCCATGAACTGGAAAAGTAATGCTACTTTTCTGTAGTTGTTTCCAGAGAGCAAAATATTTGTGGACAGCATGAAGTCACCGCCTTGCATGCCATACTTCAACAAGGGCTGTGAATTCCACTTCCATACACTGTGTCCACATGGGCAGAGCTGAAAAAGAAAGAAAGAAAAAAAGATCAAAACTATAATGAAAGGCAAAAACAAGAACAGATTATATAGTTACACATGTTCAGATGATTTGTTCAAGTCAAAATATCATCAATCTCCTCCCCAAGCAGACAAGGTCGGGGGAATGTGGTGTTTTTCAATGTACTTGGTCTAACACATTTACATTATTGGTGTAAGTACTGTTGTCTTACCCATTCCAAGATAACCCCTGTTCCCCGAGGTTGCAATGACACCTCAAATGGTGGTTTACCGGGGCACTGAGCTCCAGTTGCTGTGTCAACATAATAACACTGTTTTAGGGGCAACTGGAGATATCCTGCAAGCATCTTCAGGTTGTCATGGTATGTTATGCAGGCTCTTCTACCAACGAGGTAATCCTCAGATTCAACTTTTTGTTGATCAGGAGGGTCTAACGTGTCTTCTTCAGGTGGATTGGGCAACTCAACATCAATCACAGCCTCATCCACACTAATCTCGTGAAGCTGTTTGATGTCAGCAGGGTTTGAGGCTTCACCACCGACACTGAATGGACAAGAAAAATAAAACATGAATATTTAGGCTGGTTATGAAACTACCCATCATCAAATTTCTGCTTGAAATGCAGCTGTTATGTGCAACATACCGTAGCTGAAGAAAGGGGACATAGTCATCATCAGAGCTGTCCTCATCTTCACAGCATCTGCGGTTTGTCCACTGCTCATCCATGTCAATACTGAACATAAACACAAAGACACCCTGATTGGAATTTTGTCAATAACAACAACAAAAAATAATTCATCATCATCATCACTTACGTGCTATTCCTCAGATCATTTAGTGCGTCTTCATCTGGAGACTCGTGGAGCGCTTCTTCTGCCACACTGAGGGAGTGCATGCTACAACCACAGCAGAAAATAAATACCATTAGAAAAATGCAAGGGCCATTCAATCAAGAAATCACTATGTCAACATCGCAAGACAAACTCACCTGGCTTCTAACACTGCAACTTCTTGTTCGTTTCTTAGTTGCTGTATTCCTTCAACTTGAAAGTCTTCCCTGAGTAAACAGAAAACAGAACATTGGTCACAATCAGAGCTCAACCTCATGTAAAGGTGACTGAATAATACCTGTGCAGGAACACATACCGATCACGGTCTGATTCCTCTTCCGTCAGACTAGACACCGGAGGCTGAGGAAGGCGTCTGAGTCCCTTGCTAGGTGTTGATGTGACTTGGTGTTTTTGATAACTTCAAAAAATAAAAAAGAGGAAAAATCAGAGTGCTTGTAGTATCCTGCCTCACTGCAGAACACACATTGTACAGCATTAGGTGAAACCTTGACTGGCAGATACATTACAAACAGGAAAAAAGCGACTACCAAGTGCCAACAGCATGTTAGATTTTGAGATAATAGTGGGTGGTTTGTTTTTAGTATATGGCGTGCTAGCTGCATAGCACATCAACATCCCTAATAGCAAAGTTCCTTTGGCTTGGATGTGGCCCAAATAAACAGCAAAGATCTGGCCCACTTACGGAAGTGAATGACGGCCCATATCTGGCCCAAGTATATGAAAGCTATGCTTAACCATAACATAACCAGACCTCTACCAGAACTGTACCAACTACATATGGCTTATAGCTGGGCTTCATAGGGCCTGCCTGTATGGCTGTGTTCAGGTAAAGCCTACTGGCTCTTATGTGGCCCCCATGTGGCTGACAGACCAAAATCCAGATTTTACCCAGAACCTAAACTAATATACACCAAACCTTTCATCTGGCCGACTTTTGGAAGTGAATGATGGGCCACATCTGGCCCTAAGGTATATAAGCCCAAACTGAACCATAGCAAAACCAGACTTCTACCAGGAGTATTCAAATAATTATGCTCATGGGTCACATACAGAATACGTGTGGCTCAGTTCTGTTGAATCATTGTGGCCCACATGTGGTTGACAGAATAAAACTGGTACTTTTTTTTTCATCAGATCTGTACACCTTCCATCTGCCCCACATTATGAAGAGAATGACAGGTCAATTCTGGCACCAAAATTAAAAAATGATAATTTTAGTGCAATAGCAGTACTGATTAAGTTGTTCGATACCTATATAGATCACTTAAATCACACAAAATCAATATGAGAAATTAAGAAACACACAAGTTTCCCTTTAAAATTGTATTTTTTCATATTTCAAAATTGCCTTTAATGAACTGTACAGATCATGTAGAAATTACATCCATATAAAAACAGAATCAGAAAAAAACTGATCAAATAGGTTACAGTAATACTGTACAAAAATACAAGAACAGTGTAGAAATATTAGAAATGAAGAAAGTTTAATTTGTGCATCAAAACTGTCTGTCTTAACTGTCAGTTTCAGCTTGTATTTTTTGTCTCTCTTCACACCAAGGCCCAGTTTCCCATCACCTCCACCTCCTTGTCTGAAACAGCTGCAGTCAGGGTTTCGTCTACGGCACCTTGAGAACACAGGACATTTTGAAAGAGTAGTGTTAGGGCTGTCAAACAATTAAAATTTTAAATCGCGATTAATCTCAAAATTTCCTAAGTTAATCGTGATTAATCGCATCGTTTTCTTTTTTGCTTGAAATCACAGCAATATGAATGGATAAGAAACATAAGAAAAGAAACATCTGGATGTTTCTTATGCTTTCCATTCATGGTATTTAAAAATCAGCTGTCAGAGAGAGAGAGCAGCCTTGTTTGGTGATAAGAAGAACAAGTTCTAGTGTAGTCATCATGCAGCTTTTCTGTAACATTACAAGACGGCAACGGCTGAGGTTCCAATGTCACGGCGTTAACTTAATCGTGCGTTTTCTTTTTTCGTGTTATTTAAAAAATAATAATAATTTAAATTTAAAAAAAAATAAAATAAATAGTGCCGTTAAAATCATTTTTGCGTTATCGCGTTTATAAAAAACATTGTGTGAAGTTCCGGTGAATCAAAATAAAATAAATCAGACATTGGAGTAACTTAAATCAAGCTTTTTCATCCCAGGAGCAGTAGGGTTAGCAAAGCTGCTAAAGCTGCTAACACAGTCATAGCCTGTCTCTTGCCACCATGGGCTTCAAACACACGCTTTATTAAATTAAAACCGAGTTCTGTTCGGCTAACTTGTAGCTTTCTCCTCTAAAGATGTAGGTCTAGTGTGTGCCATTAATTATCAGTAGTTCAACAAAAATGTAAAAGGTTTAAAATTCACTTACCCAAAGCAGCAGCCAGTCCAGAAACTGAGTGAGAGAAAATGAAAATGTCCGGAGGGTGTCGCAGAATAAACTCCACCCACTGCCACTTGTGCCAGTTGCATGCCAACTGTAGCCCAAAAGCTAACATCTATCATCTGGGAGAGTGCCTTATTTCAGAACTGTGCCAGAAGAAAAATTCCCTCCAATTTTGAAGGTATGGCAAAACCAACGTGGTTATGATGTGGACCTCATGTGTTTTGCCATTTTGTCAGTTACATAGGGCCAGGTGCTTCTATTACAGAACTGCCCCAGAAGAGATATTCCCTCCAATTTTACCAGTCACATACCACATGCGGCCCAAAAGAATATTCTATTATCTGGGCCAAGTGCCTCAGTTAAATAAGTGTACCAGAAGAATAATTCCCTCCAAATTTGAATATATGGCAATGCGTATGTGGTTATGATTTGGTCCTCATACATTTTGCCATACCACATTTCAACCAGAGGTGCCAGCTAAATGCCACATGTGGCCCAAAAGTCAATGCTATTGGGGATTCTTGCTACATCAAGTTGGTGATTGATAGTGATTCCATGAACTACTTCAAAAACAGAACGCTTGGGCGTGAATGTGTTTCGCATGTTCTCTGAAGTTACTAAATGCAATCCCAACCAGACGTTGTGTTTTGTGTAATCACTATAATCAACTCGGTACAGTTGATCACAGTAACTAGCATGCTACCTATCAACACCAATAACGTTAGCTTAGTACTGTAGCTACCTAACGTTACCGACCACATTACTCAACAATTACGTTTGTTAGTTGCATACGACTCTACAATGTACTGTACACGGTGTACAGTCACTACATAGAATTTCAAAACATCAGCAGTGTTTCCCACATGTTCAAATCCATTTGTGGCAGACATAATTCATTTGTGGCCGGCGTGGGCTGCCACGAATGATTAGGAAACACGGATCAGTTTATCTCCCGGCTGTCTTACGGTTATACAGTAAGGACAAATAGTGCGCCAGTGAATGCCGCATAACAACAAGTCAAGTGAAAGCAGAAGGCGGTACGGAAATAAATATGTTGATATATGACTTACAAATCCAGTAGTAGGAAGGCCAGGTCGCCATCAGTCTTGCAGGACTTGTTCTCCTTCAGCTCGCGCCACCGGGTGTAAGCTGGTCCTATATTGATTCGTGTTCGGGATCGTGCTTTATCGCTTTCTCTCTTTCTTTTTTTTGCCTCCTCAGAGAGAAACCTCTTCGTTTTCCTCGCTGGTTCAGCCATGGCATAGTATTGTCAATAATAATAATACCTATGTTACAAAATGACATGTGCATAACAGGATGTACCAGAAAGAGCAGAACTGAGAGTCACCATGACTCTAAGATAGCTACACACAGAATTTCACTACACATAGATCATGTGACCATAGGCCTGCACATCAGCACACGTCAGAGCTCACATAGACCATCACAGTAGTCCACGCCTTGCATGCTGGGAGGGACCAAACCCACAGCGTGTAAGACGGAACAGAAACATACACAGATCAGATCGTTCTCAGCTCTTCCTGGTAACACTGTCTATGTGTTACTGTATGATCTCCGCTCTCTGCAGACTGCGATTAAACACTTATCTGATTCAACCTTCGCCTCCTCCACTTTGTGTCTTGCCTCCCGGCCTGGGTGAGATCCACACGAGCGGATCTCAACAAATGGGGGCTCGTCTGCGTTGAAGGGGGTGCAGGACAGTGGATGGGCCATTCGACCTAAAAGCTTTTCTTCATGGACAGAGGATAAGGACACAAGCCGGCACATAAAAGGTATGCAGAAAACCTGTTATAACGAATTCTGCATATTGACTATCACTAGAACTGTGTCCTGTCCAATGTACATGTAAGTAAAGTAGCAAAAGAATCAGAAAAGTATTTTAAAACTTAAAAACAAAGGTATATAAAAAAAAAAAAAAAAAAAAAAAAAAAAATAGAGACATAAAACAGCAGACGATAAAACCTTGAGAGTGGCGTAACTCCACCTGACGACCCGACGGGGTCCAGGAGCGGTTGATACCGCGGCTGGGTTGGATTCCCGGGGGTGAGGTCCCCTAATTATACTTGTTGATATCATTCTTGGAGAATTATCAACATTTAAAAGCAGGTTGAAGGCCCTAATATCTTGGAGATATTTAAAGTATCTATTGGTTGAATTATTGCGGTAAGGGTGAAAGGCCCGGGGAGGAAGAACAGGCTTCCAAACCAAGCACGTCTGTCTGTCTAAAATTAAAGGGTGCGAGGCCCGTAGGAAAAACAAAATAATTTCTTACAAATACTTCTGAAGCATGCACAGTTTGATATACCTTTGTGAAAGCGCTGAAATTTATTTTTTCTATGAAAAAGTTCTAACTTGTCTGTGTTGTTGGAGTTATTGTGAGCAATATATGGGTGGGGAAGAATAAGACTCTGAGAAAACTCGTTGTGTGAATATCCATTTCGCTCAGCGTCAGCAGTGTATGGTCTCAGTGGCGGGGTAACCTTGCGGTGTTAACAAACGCCACCAGTTCACTGTTGTTTAGGGCAGCGAGTGCGTAAAAGCCACTCTGCAGCCCAGCTGTGCGCTTTGGAGGCTAAAACACCCAGTTGATAAACGGTGTGGGGTATGAGTGTAAACTTTGCAAAATCCTTGTGATTAGAACACCCAGAGTGAGACCGGGTCACTATAGAGTGATCTAGAAGCTTGTCTCCTGAGGATTTGCAAGGGGCTAACGCAGCTATCACTTCATTCCCTGCAAACGTACCAGCTGTGGAGCTCAGAGTCTAGATAAAATATGGATGGAGAATTTGATACAGAAATGAATGGCAGTGGTTGGGGTCCCTGGCAGACCCTCTTAGTTCAAGTAGACACCACTGCAGACGCCCTAGGCGCCCTCACAAAACAGGGCAGTAGAGAAAAGAAGGTTGAAAAAGCCAAACAAAAGATGCATACATTAATCACTGATATGGGGAAAACATTGCAACATCGAGAGCCTTTACATACTCTCTTAGTAGCTAAAGTAAAAGCAGCAACAGAAAAAAAGAAAGAGGCTGTAGAGCAGGGAAAGACAGCAAATTGGTTTCACAGGAATGGGTGGAAAAAGGAGGAGGACGCGTGGGAGGAGGACTGTCGAGGTTGGTCTGAGTTGGCTATCTGCTGGCAGGGGATGAAACACAAACACAGGAGTCCAACTCCCTCCAAAATGGTAACTGCACCTGACATCCTCTCATGCTCGCCCACATGCCCACCTCCATATGCACTAAACCCACCTGGCATGTTTCCCACATATAGGATTGGTAAAGGTACCATGCATATTATGCCCGTAGGTGGACCCACATTAGAAGATGAGTTAGATGACGCCGACCAACAACGCACGGGGACGGCCCAGTTATACCCCACTGCTGAGTTGCATGCACACCAGGCCGTACACACTAACCCTTTCACGTCCGCCCATTCACCGGCTGCGCCATTACACACACCGTCGGCTCCGCCCTCCGTCTTTACCTCCGCCTTTAACTCGTCTCCACCGTCCATCACCGCGTCGGCTGCACCCACCGCCGTCTGCCCAGCATCGATTGCACCCTCCCAGGCGTCATCAGCCGGTTCACAGCCCCCACCGTTTCAAGATAGGGTAGACAGAGCAGGAGTAGAACGAGAGCAGAAAGTGCTATTGGAGGCAGAACAGACAGAACACTATGAAATGCTGATGGAACACGCAGCTAAGCTACAGGCTACGACTCTACAGCTATGCCCAAAATTCGTTGGGATCCTAAACAAAATCCACGTCAATTCCTGAACGCCGCTAAAGATATGTGGACGAACCAAACAGGACATTGTCCTAAGAATTCGGGCTCCCAAACTGAGTGGTACCGACAGGCTGTATTGAACGGCCTCCCTGAGTCTGTGCAAGACACAATGAAAAATAACCCTGACATGTTAGGATGTGACTCCTCCACGTGGGAGAAGCACCTCGTGCACCATCTCACTATCTTTCAAGATAAGACACAGAAAGAGGAAGAAGAACATTCTGACCTCCAAGCTCAGCTACTTAAACTGCAACTAGCTAAGGCCAGGGATGACGTCAATGATAAGAAAAAGAAAAAGGAGCAAGTTAAAATACTGATGCAGTCAGCAGGGGACCGGAATGGGATGATCATATTGTTTTTCCTGACATGAATCCTACTCCCCCGTGGGAGTCGCAGCCGCACCATAGGGGAGGTAATAACATGCGTAGGGGAAGGGGAGGCTCACGGGGTGGGGGCCTGAGAGGAGCTTACAGGGGGAGGTCACAGAGAAGAAGCCTTGCTTGTTTCCTATGTGGAGATCCGTCCCACTGGGCGAAGGAGTGTCCACAAAACAATGACAACCAGCAAAGGGGCGGCCGTCAGCAGAGGGGAGGCTTTCAAAACAGAGGAGGCAGGGGTAGACAAGATCCCCAACCCACCACAGGGGGAGCTACTGGGCAGTTCCCCCAGCTGTTCGAAGAGTGACACACCCCACAGAGAAGTCCTGAGCAACACTTAACGGCAGAACCAGTGTTGCCAGTGGCGGTCAACCACGACACGCTGCCATTTTTAGTGGATACAGGTGCTACTATCTCCACTATACAGACTGTACAAAAGAACTTGCTCTCATCTAAAGTCATCACAGTCATGGGTTTCTCTGGGGTTCCTACTACTCTGCCATATACCAAGCCTCTCACCACGCAGCTGGGGAACCAGACTGTGCTGCACCCCTTCGTGGTCTCTCCTGATGTCCCTTCAAACCTACTGGGCCGAGATTTGTTGACCAGACTGGGAGCTAACATTCTATGCTCCTCTGATGGTCTAACTGTCTCGTTCCCTGATGGTACCCAGATGAACTGTAACAGCACCAACACAGCACGCTCTGGACAATACCTCATGTCTCCTGTAGTGGACATGTCGGCAGACATCTACTGGGGCTTACTACATAGTGAAACACGAGAGCATGGCGGGATCCTGTCGGCCTACCTACAATGGAAGCCCTGGATAGCCCAGCTACACCCCTACGTGGCCCCTCCTGATCCTCCGCATGTTACATTGTTTTATGATAGACAAAACACAGAGTGGTATGAAGAACAGTTCAGCAGTCAGATAGAGGGTACTGATTGGAGTATAGCCACAGACAGCATCTATGTTGCTCCCATAGGTGTAGTAGCCAGTGTTAACCTACTACCTGCACAGTTACAATGGTACATGATGGAGGATGAGGCAGCACCACATGTCTCCCTCGCTCTCCATCCTGACCACCAAGCTAAAGAATTAGGTTCTATTGTAAAAACTGCAAAACAACAGACAGATTGGAAACAGCTGACGCCACAAATAATGTATTCCTCTACTGCTAAAACATATAAAATACAGGTTTCTTGCACAGATCAGGCACTCATGGAACATGTTCAGATCTCCCGTCACCACGGCCGTGAAAAGACAGATCACCCAGATTCCGCCGCCATGTTGGACTCTCTCCCAAACTCTCTGTGGGCCACTGGTCCCACTGATGTGGGTTTGGTAGACTGCCCACCTGTCACATTTTCTTTGAACACCACGGATCCAATCTGGCTTCCTCAATATCCGCATAAATTACAGGCCGAACTCGGTATTGCAGACACCATTGAGGGGTTATACAAAAAGGGGGTGTTGATTGACTCACACTCTCAATGGAACACACCCATCTTACCTACAGAAAAGAAAGGTACCGGCAAATATCGGATGGTTCAAGACCTGCGTTCCATTAATAGTGCATTACGTACCGCCACGACACCGGTCCCAAACCCCTACGTTGCTCTCACCAATCTTGACCCCCGGCACCAGTGGTTCACCTGCATTGACCTGGCTAATGCCTTTTTCTGTCTTCCTCTAGCTGAAGATTGCAGAGACATCTTCTCATTTACCTATCGCGGTAGACAGCTGACGTACTCGCGTATGCCCCAAGGTTTCGCCCTCTCACCAGGTCTGTTCAATCAAGTACTCAAAGACATACTGTCAGAATGTGCCCTGCCACCACACACCACCTTAGTGCAGTATGTTGATGATTTGCTATTAGCAGCACCCACGGCAGCTGTGTGCCTCCAAGCTACCAAACAGATCCTACTACATCTGTCTCAGAAAGGCTTCAAGGTTAGTAAATCTAAGCTGCAGTTAGCCAGAAGAGCCGTCTCTTTCCTAGGCAGACAGATATCTCAGAGTGGCTCCAGCCTCTCCCCTCAACACAGAGACACCATACTGCACCACCCAAAACCTCATCTGGTCAAGGAAATGCTTTCTTTCCTTGGCCTCACGGGGTTCAGCAGGAATTACGTCGCTGACTACACCTCTCTCACCACGCCCCTTCGTGACCTCATTCGTGAACATGGCATGCGTAAATTAACAGCTCCACTAACATGGACCACAAAGCCTTCATTGATCTGAAACAAAGGTTATCCACGGCCGCCGAACTCGCGGTTCCCGACTACTCCAGCACTTTCTACCTTGATGTTTCTGGAACACCACACTGTGTTAACGGGGTGTTGTTCCAGAAAAAAGGGGGAGAGAGGAAAGTATTAATGTACATCAGTACGATGCTCGACAACATGGAAAAAAGACATCCACCATGCACGCAGCACGTGGCCGGAATCGCAAAAGTCATTCAAAAAACAGCACACATAGTGATGGACCACCCACTACATGTACTAACAACACACAGCGTTGTAGCGTACGTCAATTCCGCCACATTCACACTCACAGCATTGAGACAAAGACGCCTGTCAAAAATCTTAGAAGCACCCAACCTCACATTCACGCATGAAGGCACCAACATGGCAGATCAAATGGGAACAGGTACGCCCCACCAGTGTGTAGATAAGGTCCAGAAGGAAGAAAAAGTCAGACCAGACCTACAGGCAGAGCCTTTTACTGAGGCTAGAGAACTGTACACAGATGGTTGCTGCTACAGACATGAGAAGCAAGGATTAATCTCAGCCTATGCAGTAATAGAACAGATAGGACAGAACACACGCACATTGAAAGCAGAAAGAGTCTCAGGACAGCAGTCAGCTCAGAGAGCAGAAATATTGGCAGTTATAGAAGCATTAAAACTAGGAGCAGGACAGGTAGTTAACATCTACACAGACTCAGCATATGCGGTAGGTGCAGTACATCTAGAGCTACCACAGTGGCAGAGAATAGGATACCTCACAGCATCCAACAAACCCATTAAACATGAGGAAGAGATGAAGCAACTCGCAGCAGCTTTGATGTTGCCACAGAAGGTGGCAGTAATAAAGTGTAGAGGGCATGAAAAGCTAAATACAGCCACAAAGCGCGGAAATGACGCCGCGGACCTAGCAGCCAAACAAGCTGCAGGATATGTACATAGTATGATGATGGTCTGTCCAGAGAAAGACATTGACACAGACATAAATGAACATGCTGAAATCGAACATATAAAAACTGAGCAAAGAAAAGCCTCACCACAAGAGAAATATATGTGGAAAAGTAGGGGTTGTACAGAAACAGAAGGTTTGTGGCGAGGTCCTGATGGAAGGATCATTTTACCGCCAGGAATCAGAGAAATAGCACTAAAAGAAGCACATGGGGTGGGGCATGTCGGAGCAGCACAGATGGTGAGAAATTTGGAAAATTGGTGGCACCCTTTTATGAAACAAATGTGTAAATATCATGTAAATACTTGTCCTGAATGTACGATGTACAACGCCAGACCAACGGTCAGACCCCACCCTGGACGTTACCCTCTGGAAACAAAAGCAGGAAGAGAAATTATCATAGACTACACAGATATGGTAAACTCGGTTCAAGGTTGTAGATATATGTTGGTATGTGTTGATGCATATACAGGTTGGCCAGAGGTTCTTCCCACAAGGAGGGAAGACAGTAAGACGGTGATAAAGTTCCTCATTAATCAGTACATTCCAAGACATGGTTTTCCGGAACGAATTAGGTCTGACAATGGCACACACTTTAAAAACCATGATCTGCAGAAGGTGGAGGAGGTACTGGGACTCAAACACAAATTTGGGTCTGTATATCATCCCCAGTCACAGGGAAAGGTTGAAAGGATGAATCAGACCCTTAAAAGTAAAATAGCTAAAATCTGTGCCCAGACCAAGATGAACTGGCTGGATGCACTCCCACTGGCACTTATGTCGGTACGTAGCTCAGTGAATCAGAGTACAAGGTTCACCCCATTCGAGTTATCTACTGGAAGAATGTTTCCAGGGCCACAAACAAAGCTCGTGGGGTTAACTTTGAATGATCAGTCTCTAACCCCAAAACAGTACTTTCATGCTCTGCAGACTCTTGTTTCAGAATACGCAAAGCAGGTTGGTGAAAACACTGGAGGAGAAACAACAACAACTCCCGACTCCGAGTGGGTACTGCTGAAAGTGACCAAGAGAAAGTGGACAGAGCCACGCTGGACAGGTCCGTTCCAGGTAAAGGAGCGCACCTCACACGCCGTTCGGCTGAACGGCAAAGGAGACACGTGGTTCCACTGGAGCCAATGTGCAGCAGCTGAAGCCCCCGCCAGAACCCTGGGGGAAATCCGAGAAACACTGCGTGAGCAGAACAAAGGAGCAAAGCCCACCGATCAACAAGGGGCAGAATAATCCCCTGGTGGCAAAAGGGTGAGGTAGTCTAACCAATACCCCTAGGGAGGAAGTGAAATAGCGTTCCTCTCCAACAAGTGGTGTGCCAAACCACCAACCAGGATCGTCGAGGCGCCCAGAAGAACATGCCGCTCACCTTCCTCATCATCTGTTGGTTTGTGGTAATGTTGGTTTTTGCTTGGGGTCTCCACCACCTGTACACCACAGGTACAACTACATTATAATACCTATAGCATTACATCTTGATGGGTACATTTTATCTTCTTATCATATTTTACCTTATTATGTTTTAAAAGTACTGCGCATATTGCTAAAAGAGTTGTGTGACTGAGATACATAGAGAGTTTGAATCTGTCTTGGGAGTAACCCTGCCCTGGACTACTTGTTGGAAAATTCTCGTCACTGAAGGTTTTTACTGCTTGCTAAAATGTTACAATATGGGAAATGGAAACCTCTGTTGGGACTCAGTGTCATATCTCTTGTTATAGTCACATTGATAGGTCTGTGATATATCTGAATGGAATAATAAAGTGAATGAGTGTTGATTTTTTGCTTACAGCTCAGTTTCACAGAGTGCCTTATATGTGGTGTTGGTTTTGAGGTTGTTTGAGATGTTTTTCTTTTCATTTGTGTGATCTCTGTTCAGAGATCAAAAGGGGGATTGTCAATAATAATAATACCTATGTTACAAAATGACATGTGCATAACAGGATGTACCAGAAAGAGCAGAACTGAGAGTCACCATGACTCTAAGATAGCTACACACAGAATTTCACTACACATAGATCATGTGACCATAGGCCTGCACATCAGCACACGTCAGAGCTCACATAGACCATCACAGTAGTCCACGCCTTGCATGCTGGGAGGGACCAAACCCACAGCGTGTAAGACGGAACAGAAACATACACAGATCAGATCGTTCTCAGCTCTTCCTGGTAACACTGTCTATGTGTTACTGTATGATCTCCGCTCTCTGCAGACTGCGATTAAACACTTATCTGATTCAACCTTCGCCTCCTCCACTTTGTGTCTTGCCTCCCGGCCTGGGTGAGATCCACACGAGCGGATCTCAACAGTATACAGAAAGTGTTTCTTGTTTTCTGGTTAGCTCAGCTGCTGTCTAGCTCTCCTTTCTGCTCTGCTGCCGGGCTCAGGTAAGCGTGTGACGTATGCCGTAAAGCAGGTCGCACTCCACAGCTCTACACAGAGGGGGGAGGGGCTAGATTCGTACCCGTGCAGGGAAGTTACATAGTCCGGTTTCAGCCGAGGCGACCCGGCTCAGGCTGCGGCGGCAGCACCATTCATCCTATTAAAGGGGAACTAAACCCCTCAGTTTTGGATGACGTGCTCTAAGCTTGAAATTCAAAAAATGCCTTGATTATGGGCGGAGCTCCAGGAGCACTCTCCGATCCCCCCTCCCCCCGCGCCCCATTCACACCCGCGAAATCACACAAAAGAGAAAAAAAAGTAATAAACACACATCGACACTTCTGCTAGCGCTAACGAGCTACTAACGAGCGACTCTAACAGCACTAGTAGCGTGGACACTACTAGGAGAGGGCGCCAGAGCCGTGACACAGCATCTACAGCTGATCCGCCGGCTCGTTAGCTCGTTAACGGCTCGTTAGCGCCAGCGCCGGCCGCACTAATGATTCCCATTCAGGCAGCTGTTAGCAGCCGTTAGCCGCAGCAGAGCAGCTAGAGTGCCTAGCAACCGTTAGCCGCAGGCAGCAGCCGGTGCTGATTGGTCGGGGAGCTAGTGGCCGGTGACGAAAGCTGCCTCCAAAACGTCATCTGCCTCCATCTCAGCCAATAGAAAAAATCGATTGTAATAGCCGCGTTTCAACCCATAGGGGGCAGTCACTCTACATTTTTACTACAAAATACACCAAATTGAAATATTTTGACTAAAATGTCAAAAGTTGGACCAGAATCAACTGACAACACTACCTTATACCCAAATATATTTGTTTTCAGCAGAAAAAAGTGGTTTAGGGGTTTAGTTCCTCTTTAACCATTTTTCTACCATGGCAATGAGTCTGGAAACATTATTTTAAGGTCGAAAAACTCCGCAATGTTACTTTAATAACTGGTTCTATAGGCCTATGGCGAAAAGACACTCAAAATATTTACACCTTTTTCAGATCTATCAAACTGTGCGTGCACAACTCTCCGCAATTTCTCTTTGATAAATCAAACCGGATCCAAGAATGGTGCGCACGTGAACACACCTCATATTCCGCCACCGGAATGCCTAGACACAACCATATATGGTCAGCACGTGCATATTAATTAGCCATGTGGGTGATTCTCACGAAACTGTCCTAACTTTTGCAAAAACAATTTGGGGTCAATTTTGCTAGGTTTTTCTCTCATTAGTAGCAAGCAGGGTCTCAATTAACTGGTTCAATTAAAATGAGTGATCAATACATGTTTTTTTTAATAAATTTTTGGAATGTTTTATTGAGTCATTGACCAAATAAGTTCATTACCGTAACACATTTTCAATTGATGATAACTGAATATGTATGAAAAGTAGACCTTTTATTTTTTTCATGTATGTTCTATTAATAGTTCAGAATAGCCACATAGTGTAAACATTCAGAATTTTTTTTATTGATACATTAATTTTAGTGATTATGTTCATTACCGTAACAAAATTACATGTTTTACACTAAATCTTTCTTGTAGTGTAAATTTTACAAAAAAAAAAAAAAAAAGTCAATTCAGTAATCTTAAAAGACTTGACAAATAGCTCCTGTACAAAAATAAAATTTGAAGTTATCACTCATTCCCATCCAAATATTTACATATACAGAAAGTGTTACGGTAATGAAAAGCTGTTACGGTAATGAAAAGTTTTGTTACGGTAATGACCTCACACAGCATTCTTACATAGAAGCCATGTTTTTAGTAATTAGTATATGGTCCAATCTTTTTCACTGTTTATTATGTAACGCTACATTAGAACTACTGAATGATTAGATTGTCTTGGGTAAAGAAAAATTAAGCTTGACTTTACGAAAAAAAACAATGAATCAAGAGCAATTCAGAGAACGTTTAATGTAACCACAATCAACAATAACATTTTCAATTCATTAAAACATAACAGAATGTTATGTATAACATATGCATAACAGAACCACTATCAATAAAATGTAAAAATAATCAATACAATACAATAATTAATACAATAATCAATAAACAACCCTCCTCCCCCTTTCTACCATCCCTTACTTGTGTTTTGCCCATATTTCTTGGGCAACACTGAAATGCCTGGCTGATGATGTGGTCAGCATGGGTTCAGGGATGAGGTCCAAGATGTTCTGCTTAAAATAACAGACCTTGTCCCCTGGGATCCTGGTCGCGGGGGTGTAGAAACAATTTCCACCTGCAGACTCCATTGTTTCAACCTCAAATTCATCACCTACGATCTAGAGAAGACAAAAAAAAAAATCACACTCAGTGCAAAGTGAGCGGCCCTACAATAGCTCAAGCAATGAACAATCATGCTTCAGGCGAATGGATAAGCCACGTTAAGAAGCAACCAATCCTGGTCGTGCAGCTTAACTCATTGAGTGCCGCAATGTTTTCCAAAGTTTTAATCCTGGTACCAGCAATTTAGACCATTGTTGACGATTTTTGTAGAGCCACATCATATTCTATGTTATATCTATGGACACATACTATGGCTCGTTTGAAAGGTGAAACTTTCTGCTTCAAACCATTTATTTCTACGTGCCTCTGTTCCTGAGAAATCTCAAGCTAAACAGGCCAATTTTTATCAAAATCCCTGCTTTTTTTTCTAGAAAAGGAGATATAGCGTCTTTTATGATATGTGCTCTATGCCTTTTGCTCTTCTGACACTTGCATTTCTGGGTCAACGGTCTTGTATAAGATAAATGTTGTTGTTCTATTTACAAAACCACCATGGGGGGCGCTACAGAACAACAATAACATATTTCTACTGCTGGGCGAGAGAAGCACCGTGCCATGCAACAGCCACTCGCCGCGGAGTGGCCGAAGCAGGTCAGGAACACCAGCCCCACCAGTGGTCGTGGGCCTGCTGAAGGCTGTGGCACGACATAGTGTGAAGAGAAATTACCATCTTATTACAATGTAATAATCTTAAAACCTTGACGTCACTTAACACCAACACACTCCTACCTGTGTTACCGTACCAGGATACAGGCATCCGTCATACTTAACAAGCACCCATTGCCCAACTCCAATAGAGTCCTCATTTTCCTTCTCTTCTCTGAGAATGACTTCTTTTGGAGTGTAGCAGTCACATGCAGGCTTACAGAAGCATGACACCTCCCTCACTCTGATCTTCCCTGGTTCTGTTGCGATAAGCTAAAAAAACAACAACAGAAAAGTATATTACGTTACACATTTATTCTGTGAACATAATGGGAATCGTCGTAATTTGATTGTTTACTGAGTGACACCTTACTTGATGTACTTTCAGGGTGCCTTGCACTGTCTTAAGTGATGGGGGCACTAACTCTCCACATGTTTCAATGTCCTCTTCAGTCACCTTGAAAAGTTTCACTGAACTCTGCTCGGAGAGGTTGTGCAGCAAGGCCTCAGCATCAGGTATGTCCGTTCCATAGGCTACCAGCCTGTCAGCAAGATTTTTCAGTGCTCCTCCGACACCGTCTGGCGCACCTTTCCCGTGTGATGCCTCTGTAAAATTCCAGGTCACGGACTTGAAACCTTTTATAAAAGGCACTGTGGACGCCAAGTAGAAGGAGACCTGGGGGTGGGGGGAGAGAAAGATAGAGTGGTTAAATGTTGTGAGTGAGTGAGTGAGTGAGTGAGTGAGTGAGTGAGTGAAAAAGACAGGAGTGACAGTGAGCGAGTGAGTGAGTCAAAGAAAACGACAGGAGTGGCAGTGAGCGAGTGAGTGAAAGAAAAAGACTGGAGTGACAGTGAGCGAGTGAGTGAGTGAAAAAGACTGGAGTGACAGTGAGCAAGTGAGTGAAAGAAAAAGACAGGAGTGGCAGTGAGTGAGTGAGTGAGTGAGTGAAAGAAAAAGACAGGAGTGACAGTGAGTGAGTATAAATATATAGGGTATTTTTGTCTGTCTCATGTTTTACTGATGGATTTTTAAAATTCTGACCAATCAATATCAGTCCAAAAGTTATTGCTCATAACAAACCTTGTTGCGGTATTGGGAAGTTGGCCCATCAGACACCAGGTGGACATGTTTTACTGTGGGGTGACTGGATTTTATATGCTGCCACACTGGACCCAGGTGTGCCCACGTCGCTACAGCATCGTGCTTTAGACTGCTGGATACCGTGGCAAAGGCTTCCGGCTGTCCCTCACTCACATACAGGACACCAGTATGCAAAGTAACCTGTTTGTGACCTCCACCAAAGTGTGTGTCCTTTATTTCTTTGCTCCACTTACAGTTGTAATTTTCACTGTAGTCAAAATGTACAACTACTTCATCTTCCACCAATCTCTCTTTCAGCTGCCTGATCTCTCTGAACTGGTGTGCTATATTTAAGAGGTGCACCTTAAAACGTGGCAGGTCATTGGTTGTTTTCTCCACCAGTTGTTCTAGGCTGGCCGCTTTAATTTCCAGAGCAGTGTGTTTGCCTTCAACCTCAGTTGTGGTACCATCAGAGGATTTTTTTGAGTATGGTGACGTTTTTGTCACCCACTCGTTCCATCTCACGATGTTGTTCTTCGTGGCTGGGTCCATCACAACTGGCAATGGGCTGTCTCTGCAGGTGTTGCAACGGTTATATGCGCAGTCGATGTTGCTCAAGTCACGCACCGTTAATGTGACCAGGTCTGCCGGCTTATTGCAATTTATCAACCCAAGCTGATGCAGCTTCTTCACTTTGTATGTGAAATTTGCATGGAGTTTGCAGGCACACGTCTCCCTATCCTTCACTTTTGGGCTCACAATCCAGAATGGACGATGCTTGCAGAACTGCGAGCGGGAAATCTTCATAGAGGGATTTTCGCTCAGAAAGACCATGTGGAGATTCTCTAGTGTGTCAGTGAGAGATCTCTTCCTAAAGATTGCGCCATTTCTCCTGATTTCTCCAGTTTTTCCATTGATCACGGTTGTGATGTCATCTCTGTGAAGGAATGTGTGGATCTGCCTTCTCATGTCGTGGCGTCTGTTCTGTGCAACCTTCCTTCTGTCTGCCAGCTTCCTTTGTGTCTGATGCAGCCTTGAGTGAGTGAGCGAGCCAGTGACAGAGAGGGCAGTGAGTGAGTGAGTGAGTGAGTGAATGGGTGAGTGCTGAGATATAAAAGCTATAACACCTTGTTACAGGATTGTTCATCCCTTGGCTGTAGCACTGGCCTGGGCTGTAGGGGTTGGTCCTCAGATCCATCAGATGGGGGGCTGTCATTAAAGGCTGTATCAGCGATATGACGTCACCTTTGTTTACAGTTGAAACGTTCTCAAAACAGAATAGAGCCCTCTCTCGCCCCTCCTTCACCAGTTTGAAACGTGAACGCGCATTTCTTGCGGAATCTCCGAGGGAAATTATGTCTCACTCAGCTGGGTAAGTCCATTCATTGTATGTTCATGAATCTAAAAAAAAAAAAAATGCTATCACAGTCCGTAGAAGCTAACGGTAGGCTACCTAGCTGACAACTGAAAACTGACAGCTTCTGACAGCTTATGACAACAACGGACTGACAAATGACAATAACGGACAGCTGACAAATCAGTTGACAACAACTGGCAGCTGACAACTCGCTCTTCTGTTGGTTTCCTCCAACACTTATAAAATACTTATAAAATGATTAGTAGCTAAGGTTTACCATAACCAGTATGCCATGGACTAATATACAAACGGCGTCACTAACGGCGCTACTTTTTTCAGTAACGAGAAGTCAAATAAGTTACTGTTTCCCCCCGTTATAACATTGTAGCCGTTACTCGACCGTTATTTGACTAACTGCGGCTTCCACGCAAGCAGCCTGTCAGTCTGCTCTCTGTGGCTGCACAAAGGATTCCCCAACTGTCGTGAGCGTCTCGGTTACCGTATTTCCGTTGTTTGTTTACATTATTCTCTCAATATAATGTACATACCGTGCTGTACTATTTATCTGTTCTGTTCTATCACTCACACACTCAAACACACACACAGCCTACTATATGTGTGAATATGAATACATATAAAAATGCAATATCACACTCGAGGTCGTGCTGTTGTACGTGCTGTTTTACTGTATATCAGACTGATCTGCGACCGAATCACACCCGTGCTGATATACAGTACAACAGCACTCCCTCTTGTGTGATATTGCTTAAATATATATATATATATTTATATTTCTTTCTATATGAAGAGCTCTTTTCCAAAACGCGATAAACGCCAAAATTAAAAAAAATGATTTTTCAATGCCATTCTGTTGTGTATCGATCCTATTAACTGCCCTATGAACGTTTCTTCCCAGACCGCTATATAACCCTGTTTAAACTGTATGTCAAGGTGCAGTTCCTTTCCAAACCGCGATAAGCGCTGTTTGTTTTTTTGACTGAACGCGGTATCTCCTCTCGGCCAATCAGCGTTCGATCAGAGTTCTCAACGGAACCAAGATGGCGGCGACCTGAACCGAAGTTTGTTTTGAGTGTTTTAACTTTATTTATCAATAAAATGAACACATTTGACGGCTCGGATGAACAGGTGGCACTTGCACCAGGTGGGAGACGGCGTAAATTGAACAAGGACAATCACAAACGAGAGCAAATAAAGAGAATTCGCCATTCTGGCGGTGGATTGATCCCGGCAGTGGGATGTCAACATACCGGTACTACAAGCTTTTGCCATGCAGATTCACTGACACCGGATGACTTGCTGATGAATTTTAGAAAGTTGTATGGCAAACCAGAAAAAGTTGAACAGGACAAGGTTATTCTCCATCTGATGACCATATCAAACGTACAGCGACACCGTCAGAAGGTTGACGATGAGGAAAGACGGAAGGACAGGAACGTGTCCGTGAAATACAGTCTGCTTTGCAACGATCACCCAAATAAAGTCCCTGTCTGCAAAGCAACATTCCTCACAGTATTAGGTGAGTAATGTTTTCATTTAATGTAGTGTGAGTGATGTATATTGTGACCAAACGTCCTCTTTTACCCGGACATGTCCACTTTTTACGTCCTGCCCGGTGCGTCCGGGCGGATTTTATAAATTCATGAAAATGTCCGGTTTTCAATGTTTTTCATGGGACCATTAAACATACTTGATTGGCGCTTTGCACAGAATACTCCGGTATTTTGTTGCGTCTCTGACGAGTGGCTGCCTCTGTATGAGCGGCTCTGCAACGCGCTCATACAGAGGGAGCAGACGTCGGAGCAACTGTCCTCTTTTTTGGAAATCAAAATATGGTCACCAAACACCATTTCATAGATAGTTTGTACCAAATGCTTACACACAACATTAACTTTATGAAGTAGTGTACAACTGGGCAATCAGACATGGGCCTTTGGTTGTGCATACATAAATAAACCCATATTGATTTGGTATAATCAGTAGCTTAACTACATGGCAGTAACTTACAATTCTCAGTAGTTTCATTATTTCCTGAATCAAGTTGCTTTTCAGTATGTAGCTTGGCCATACAAACTACAGTTTTATGTGGTAAATATTTCTGTCGCTAAACACAGCGCAGGCGTTTGTAGTATAGAAAATAAATTGTAGAAATTTCATATTAATCACAGACTCGGCCCAAATATGTTATGTTGATTGGGAAAGATTTATTTATGGCAAAGTAATAGTGTTTTTTGTGTGTTCGGTGTGGAAGTGCAGATATCAGTGTTAATCCATTTATGTAGTTTTGTGTGTGTTCAGGATATGGTAGGTTTAAGGAAAGACAGACAGTTCTCACTACTTTCACTGTTGTATTTTATCTAGAGGTCTTTTAAGTTTGTTCAGAAAAAAAGTTTATTACCTGAACCTAATGATTTTTATCTAGTGGCCTATAGATGACTGACAACCTCAATTATTACATTTTTCAGGCATCAGCAAGGACCGTGCCTCCAGAGTCGCACAATATTATGCAGAGACTGCAGAAGCACGTCCAGAGAGAAGGGGTGGTGCACGACAAGTGCAAGACAATGAGGAAAGAAGACAAAACGTCATCCAGCACATACAATCCTTCACCTGCAGAGCCAGCCATCATGGGCGGAGGGGAGCCCCAGGGCGCAAGTATCTACCGAGTGACTTAAATGTGAGAAAAATGCATGAGTTGTTTGAAAGTCTAAATCATGCTCATGTCAGTTACTCCCTGTACTATTCAGTGTTTGCCAGTGAGTTTAATCTTGGCTTTGGCCACCCAGCCACTGATGCATGCTCGGTTTGTGCCATGCACAAGCTCAAAATTAAAGATCCAAGCTTGACAGAGAGAGAGAAGCAGATTGAATCTGCTACATTCATTTTGCATCGTCGCAGAGCTCGTGTCTTCTATGACCTCCTAGGTAGGGTCACTGAAAATTGTGTCACACTGTGTTTTGATATGATGCAAAACCTGATCCTACCTAAAACTCCAATTGGACAGGCTTATTATTCTCGCCAGTTATACATGTACCTGTTTGGAGTGGTAACACATCACGGAGAGAACAGTCATCAAACAAAAGACGATGTCCATCTTTACGTCTGGCAAGAAAATGAAAACAGTAAAGATAGCAACATGACTGCATCTGCACTTAGAGACTGCTTAAACGTCCGTCTTCAGGGGAAAATCCGTCAATCCAGGGCACTTCGTCTTTTTAGTGACTCTTGTTATGGACAAAACAAAAATATGAACATGGTGTCCATGCTCATGGATTTTCGCAAGAACTTTCCCAATCTTGCCATTGAGTACACATTCCCAGTGAGGGGACATAGTTATCTACCGGCTGACCGTGTGTTTGGAAGGATAGAGCAGAGGATCCGCAAAATAGACACCATCTTACTACCTCAGGAGTATCATTCGTTACTGCAGAACTTTGGAAATGTGCACATCTATGGCAAAGATTGGGAGGCATTTGATTTCCGATCTGCTACTAAGAAGTGTGTGAAGGCTCAGAGAAGCTTTAAAGTAAGTGAAGCGCGCATGCTTGAACTGAGTTCCAACAAGATTGGATTCAAAACCACTTACAGTGGAGAATACTCTTTCCACAGTGTACTGAAACCGGGAAAGCAGTGGGCTGACTTGAAACCTGACATACTCCCTAAGCAGACCACTGTAAAGGATGCAAAGAAACGTGATGTGTTTGCACTTCTGACAGAAATGGGTGTGTCAGGTGAGGTGCAGGCATTTTATGATGATGCACTGTCTGCAGTTACTGACGATGTATGCCCGAGTGATGTTGAAGAGTAAATTGCCCAGAGTTTGATGGTGATGTGATGAACTAATATTACCACTTAAGCCACTCAGTGTGGTAGGTATTGTTTACAGTGTTCTTGAAAGTCATGTTCGTCAGGACTTCATACGTTCATCTTCAGTTCAGTTGCTGATCTAAAAAGCAAACATTAGTGGGCCACCCACTCTGATTTTATTTAATTGGATTTATTGAATGTATTGTAATGATTGTAAGCCGTGCCTACTCCAAGCCATTTTTAAAAACATGAAATTTAAACAAAAATTAATTTAGTTTATGTTATTTATTTGATTTAGCAGGTATTTAATTTGTTATTGGTTGGATTTTGTTTCAAATATGAGCTTTAAAAAACAATGAATGTATTTTGTTATTTATTTGATTTAGCAGTTATTTATTTTATTTATTTGGTTTCAAATATGAGCTTTAAAAACATGACATTTAAACATAAATGAATGTACTTTGTTATTATTTATTTGATTTAGCACCTATTTATTTTATTTTATTTGTTATTGGTTGGATTTTGTTTCAAATATGAGCTTTAAAAAACAATGAATGTATTTTGTTATTTATTTGATTTAGCAGTTATTTATTTTATTTATTTGGTTTCAAATATGAGCTTTAAAAACATGACATTTAAACATAAATGAATGTACTTTGTTATTATTTATTTGATTTAGCACCTATTTATTTTATTTTATTTGTTATTGGTTGGATTTTGTTTCAAATATGAGCTTTTGATATTACAGGAAGGTCAATGCATGTTCTTTTGTTTTAAAAATGTAAGAAAGATAAAATTAATACCTGGATTTATAGCGTTTTGCTAAAAATATATTAATGTTTGGTTTTTAAAATCAACAATATTGTTGTGATATTTGAAAATTGTTGTTGAACATGTTCAGACTGAGCAAATACACTGTTTTAACATAATAAAATTAATCTTTGTAAAAATGTGTGGGTCTGGGTAAATAATGTCATTTTTCTAGAAATGATGAAAATGGATTTATAGCGTTTTGGAAAAGAGCTCTTCATATATATATAGTGTGTGTATATATATTCATGTTCACATATTAGTAGATGTGAATATGAATATACACATAGATAGATAGATAGATAGATAGATAGATAGATAGATAGATAGATAGATAGATAGATAGATAGATAGATAGATAGATAGATAGATAGATAGATAGATAGATAGATATAGTGAATATATACATAGACATAATGCTGTCTACTGTTTATTCTTGACAGTAATGGAAATGAAGGTCGAGGGAGAGGCAGAGGCAGAGGAAGACGGCAGGGACGTGGTGCAGCTGCTTCTCTACGCCTTGAAAATGAAGACCTGGAGCGGACATGGATGCTGCGAGCGCAAAGAGTTGCAGCAGAGCAAGTATGTTACCTAACCCAAGTTGTTACACTTCCTGTTACCTCAATAACAATTCACCAAACCTGTCCAGTCCACATCACCAATGTGAATAGCAGCACTATTCTAGCTCAGTCCTACATTATACTATATACTATACCGCAGCATTCTCTCTATCATGCGAAGTTAGTCCTCAATGCCAGTAAAACCAAAATTATGTTCTTCCATCACAACTCCACAGTCACCATGCCCCCATTTATGGCACTGGATGGTACCATCATAGAGGTAGTTGACACATATAAATATCTTGGCATCTGGCTAGACAAGGATTTAAATTTCAAGCATCATATCTCCTACTTGTCAAAAAAACTGAAATTTATTGTGAGTTTTCTGTACAGATTTAAATCTTGCTTTTCTGTCACTGCCCGCAAGCGTCTAGTTAATAGCTTATTTTTATCACAGCTTGACTATGGCGATACTATCTATAGGATTGCTTGTCCGACCACCCTAGCAAAACTGGATCCCATTTACCATGCTGCTCTGAGATACATAACAGGCTCAGCCTTCAGAACCCACCATTGCACTTTATACACACTTACAGGATTTTCTTCCCTTAATACTCGAAGGGTATTGCACTGGTACACCTTAATTTACAAAGCTATTTTAGGCAAGCTGCCGCATTACATCTGCTCTAAGTTTATTGCTGTCCAGTTGACACACAATCTTAGAGCCAACAGTTGGCTGCGATTTAAGGTCCCCCATATGAGGACCGTGTTAGGGATGAAGACCCTCTCCCATTTTGGGCCATGGTCGTGGAATGACCTACAAACCAGGCTGAGATTGGGCTCTCTCATCCCTCTTTCTTGCTTCAAATGCTCAATCTCAGAACTTTTAGTCACCAGCTGCACCTGTGACAATTAACTTAATTCTGTAATTGTGCTGCTTGTTTTTGATGTCTGATGTCTCTTGTTACCTTGATCTTGTTGTGTATGTTTGCTTGTACCTGTATTTCCTCAGGACATCCTCGAAAAAGAGATTTTAATCTCAATGGATCATTCCTGAATAAATAAAGGTTAAATAAAAAATAAACATTCTGTGTGACTTACAAAGGCAGTACTAACTACTGTAAACTTATTTTAGGAGAGAATTCAGTGCCTCAGTCTTCAGGACTGTCGCCTGCTGCTCCAGCGCTGTCTGGCCAGGGACCCATCCACAATGTTCGACCTACTGATGGCCACACCTCCACCAACCCCTCCAGTGTCAACTGTGCTACCATGGTGCGTCTGTCAAAATTGCCGGGAGATGCCGACGGATTTGGAGAGGAAGTGCTGCGGGCAGCCTCCAAATTCCTGCATTGCGCACCTTCCCCACATGGAACTTTACATTTTAGATGAGGGGGTGCTGAGACTGTCCAGGAGGATCTGGAATGACATCCGGGCCACACAGGATCTTCCAGATCCCGGAGAGAGCAGTTCCGATATGCAGCATACAGGCAGTATATGGTGTGGCAATATGGGGCCCTTGGCCAGGGGCACAGAATTGTCATCCCCAGCTGCTGCGTCTGGAGAGTCAGGGACCGGTATCCTGACCCTCACGGCCAGTATACCGGATATATACCAAGTCGCCTGTTGTAAATATTTGTATATTTGTAAATAGTTTTTAAAAAATAGTTGTACTTTTTCCTGTTACATTGTTATTGTATTGTATTGTATTTATAAACATAATTTTTCCTTGTTCTATTTGAATCTTCACTTCTTTAAATGGCACATGTGTAAGTGTTCAATCACAAACTACAAATCCTGAAAGTAAAAAGTTTCTTTCTTTTAAACCAAGTGAGTTCATGTGCTACATCCCAGGCTCTACAACATTCCAGTACTAGTTACTGTAGGAATAGCTACCCTACCCAGCATTTTCTCAAGTCATCAATTACATAGATGCAAAGAGGAGCTGTTGCAAGCAATACACATTTATTTATTTTTTGTAGTTTATAGCAGTACAGCTTGCAGTGATTATTCAAATAATAATAATAGTATAAATGCTTATGAACTTCACAGAAAGTGCTCATATTGTGAACACAGGTGCCACCGTCACCTAAAAAACGGGAGGTACACACGGCACAGTGGATAATGCATTGCAACTAACAATGCATAATACCTAACAAGTTTCTGCTACAGTTTCCGTATGGGTATACATACAGTGTTAAAAAAAGAAACTTCCTTTAGCGGTATTAGTGGCTGTTTTTGGCAACTAACTTTGACTGCTGTAAAAATATATCAGATAAATATTTTTTTCATTTTTTTTGCCTAAATCTGTTAATCAACTTCAGTCTTGATCAAAAAAATCTGTTGCTGCACGAAAACTAAATATGCATAAAAGTCATTGATGTTACTAATCTAAGACATGTCCAAGACTGTGATAATTCTTTGTCCGATCACTTTTTATATTGAAAATAGCTCAATTTGTGTGTATTTTTTCCCATATCAGTGACTTCATTTTTTTAATTGGACTTCAAAGGGTTAAAATTTTGATTTAAAAATTTGAAAAAAATATTTATCTGATATATTTTTACAGCAGTCAAAGTTAGTTGCCAAAAACAGCCACTAATACCGCTAAAGGGTAGTAAATTTACCGACAGTGTAATATTGACCTTTTGAAAATTTCGAAATCATATTTTCAAATTGTATGTAAAAATAGGGTTTGTCAGCAAAAATCATGCCATTTGCTGCAATATAGTGAAAGTCAAAATTCAGTCAAATTAGGAGGAAAAAGTGACCCCTAGTGGACATTTTTGGCACTAATACTGCAAAAGGGATACAATGAGCCTCACAAGTAGAAAATTAACAAAGTGCACAATACTGTTTAAAAATATTGAAGGTAGTATAAATGCTTATGAACTTCACATAAAAATCCTCATATTGTGAACACAGGTGCCACCGTCACCTAAAAAACGGGAGGTACACACTGTATGATGCATTCAACAAATTCCGCTGTAGTTTCCTTGTGGGGGGTACATTAACACAATGAACCTTGTTGTTTTATGCAGGGAAAAAAGAAAAGAAAGAAAAACACCTACAGGGATGAAGCTACCCACGGGTAGCCCCATCCCTGGGGGTACCCACTAGGGTAGCCTAATGTAATGTGACAAGACTGCTGAGTGCTACTGGTGTGGAAGGCAAGAGCAGGATCACTCTCTCACTCTTGTGGCCCTGGGTGACCTGTGAAAACAACAACAACAACAAGTTTTAAAATCATGGTTACCCACTTTGGTTGCTCTAACCACAAGCAAATGACAGTGTGGTGGCTTATGTAACAGGTACAAATAAATACATGTTATAAAATGGTCGAAACAGCCAAGATAAGTGAAGCCTCACCTACTCCTCTGCTGCGCTCAGTCCTCAAAAGCTCTTCAGTTGAGGGTGCCGGCACACCAGAGAGGGGTCCAAGTGATCTTGTGTCTCCAGGCCTGTTTTTTCTCGTGAGGGGCACCCCGCCAACGGCTGTCAGGTTCTTCAGCAGGATGTGGCCTTGAAGCTCAGGGATGTAATCATACGTCTTGTGAGTCTTCAGGGTGTACAGCCACCATCTGCGAGATCTTTTGTTGTAGAGCTTGGTGAATCTGTAATAAGGAAGGCGGGGTTGGAGGGGTAGAAGGACATACTAATCTTTGAAAGAGATCCATGAAGTCATAAAGCACAGATTTGAAATGACACTAAGCCAAGACCTCTCGGGTGTTGCACCAGCTAATAATCACTTGCTGCAATTCCCTTTGTGAGCCGTCAACATGCATAGTATACTTACTGGAGAGAGCTGTCCTTTTTTGTCCTGGGCGCCCTTTGAACATGATGGTTGTAGTCAAGGGCGGCCAGATGGATCCGTGCACTGTACACAGCATGAGTAAAACTGAACCGCTTGCTGGCATACATTAATATATGATTGTGAAACGACTCAAGGTCACCTGTCGATCTGGGAAAAGAAAAATGAAGTTGAGAAATGTTTCCAAGTTGGATACAAGGACGCAATTAGACAACAAAACCTAAGTATGCAGTGCGGACCAGTCTTGTTACTTTTGGTACATATTTTTAACATCATAAATGTAAACATTTGCTTGAAAAAGGTCTAGTACCGAAACGTTGCATAATAAATTCTGCAAGTTGGCCATGTGTGCGGGAACTCTTCTTTTTCAAACATCATAAACACAACAGCTTATATACCTGAAACGCAAGTACTTTGTAATGTTCTTGAGCCATCGGGCATCCAGAACCAGCTCCCTCAGTCTCTGGTGGGCAACTGAATTGGACTCAATCCACTCTTTGTCCCTTTGGTCATCGAGTGGACCATGGTGGCAGCTGCCAAGTGCCCATGCGTGGACCCCAGTGTCATGGTGGAGCAGGCCAACCCACATATCCTGAAATATAAATAAAGGCAGAACTACTTACGTGGCATCTGAACACGCTGTGCAGTACATGTCAGAAAATATTACATGGCATTGTGACAGACAGTCAAGTTTTTGGCTACATTTACATTCACATAAACCTCCATTCACATGCTACTTGTTTGCCAAGTTTATACAAACCATTTAGCCAGTTGTTGTACTTACAAAGAATTCATCATAATTTTCAGCAGTCCTGCAGCAATGCCAGAAGTGATTGCAAATGTCCCTTGACCACTGATTGATTATGGAACACCCCTTCTGCTGGGCTAACTGTAAAGAAAAACATGACCAATTGGCTTGCAGTCATTTGGCAGGCGCTTTTGGGAGACACCAGTAAAGCTGAGATACAACTATATACTATAACTAAATAATTACTGCCTTCCATTCCTCAGGCTAGAAGAACTATAAGATATAACACAAATATGAGAAAGGAGCAGCTGGGCTAGTGGACTTAGGCTACATGGTCTGACAATGGTAATGGATCATCCATCATGACACCAAGATGATTTCATCATCAAGGCTGTATAAATCTTGAGACTGACAGCATCCTAAAACATCGCAGGAAAGAGAAAGGACTATCTCACCGTTGTCAGTCTCCTGGAGAGGTTTTTTGAGCCATGCCACACATCAAGGGAGTGGTGGATGCCCTTATCCTTGAACCTGCCTGTCTTTGGATCTGTAATGTAGGAATGATTGTAAGACACTCACACTTACCCTTATTCAAGTCATTGTAAAAGGTGATCATTACTACTTACTGAAAAGTGCTTTAATCTGAGTACTGGCATCAGTGCAGACCTCGGTTAGTGTGACCTCCTGGCAAAGACGATCACAAGCTCTGACAAATCCCTCCTTCTCCATAGCCACTGAGTTTCAGTTGGTCTCCCTCTTGTCAATATTTTCAATGGCTATGATATTTTTGGTTTGATTTTCCATTACAGAGTAGGTGCAGTACTGGGCACAAAATCCTGGGCTATCCATTCGACCATCGCCTGTTGAAATATTGAAAAGGCACAATGTAAGGAAGTGGATCGGGGGCCTAGGTTCTTGCGCGTCTGGGTCTGTTTTACAAAATGACGTCCTGATGTTAGCTTAGCTGCTACTGTTAGCTGTAACGTTAGCTGCCAGCTGCCCCTGCCAGCTGCTTAAAACTCCCGTTTTTCTCAGCTTACATGCAAACGGAGTTTTCTCCACACTGGCCGGAGTTTTTTTTAATCTTATAAATAATCGTTTTCAGAGGCGAATTCTCCGTTTCCGAACGGAAATGTCTCTGATTTTCACAATAAACTCCTACATTAAACAGGGCTTAACATTGCTTCAGAATTAGCATTTCTAGTACTGTATTGCTAAATATTTTTCCAGGTCCCCCCAGTTGTGAGACCTTCGGGTTATCATGCGATTATACATTCTTCGACCGTGAAATTTGTATTTACAGGAATACAACAACTGACAGAATTAGCAAACTCACTAGCGTTAGCTTGCCAGCCGCCGGTCGCTAACTCGCTAACGGCTAACGTTATCTCTCTACCGTTGCATTTTGACCGACATTGATTACTTCTGAAAAATACCCTTACAAAACTATAGCGTTAGACGAACTTTCCTCAATTTTTCTCGGAATGACAATTTACTATTCACATCCAACTGAGTTATTAGCACTAGCTCTACTCACCTGTCCAGAAGAAACAAGGCGACCTGGGCGTCAGAGTCGAAACCATACAGCTCCTTCAATTCACTCCACCGTCGGTGTGCCTTGCCGATGTTTAAAGCATGAGGGAGTTATGAGCAGTTAATGGTTCATCCAGCAGGGGGCAGTAATGGGATGCGTGCAGGTGTGTTCAGGGTCAGCCCCTCATCACACATGTGAAGTTTCGTGGAAATTGGACAATGTTGATGTAAAATATGGCACTTCCTGTTTCCACTAGGGGGCAACATGAGTGAGATCGCCTATGAGCATATGGAGACGTTGAGGTCGTGACCCTGGACCTGTGTACCAATTTTCATGTTGATACGAGTTCATTAAAGCCATCAAAAAGCCAAACGTATTTTCATGGCGAGGAATGGTCGCCGCGTCGCCACACGGACGCCATTACTCGTAGCTTCACAGCGTTCATAATGTAGCTTCACCACCTTAGTCTGCATGTTTTAGAAGTGGAATGAAGTTGATGGGGTCAACTATGTGGCATCAGTACACGTTAAAGGAAAACCTGGCCACTTCCTGTTACCACCGGGGGGCGCTATGAGTGACGTAGGAAATTAATATATCGGGACGTTCAGGGCGGAGCCGTCATCATGTCCAGCAAGTTTGAAGTTGATCGGATAAAGTATGTGGGCGTTAGAGCTGTTCGAAGGTGAAATGGCGAGCAAACGAAAAGTCGCCAAAATCCTCAAGGCCCCAGAAGCCACGCCCTTTGACCTAGAGACCTGCGGAGCACAACTTTTGATCAGAGTGGCATCTCGATGGTCTCTAGCCAATTTGAAGTCGATCGGACGAAATCTGTAGAGTTAGATCAAACAGGTCAAAAGTTCAAATCAAAATGGCCGACTTCCTGTTGTGATTTCACCATGACATTAAGAGGCTTTTTTGTGCGTCTTGCCATGTTCTATAAGCTTACCAAATTTCATGCATGTAGGTGAAACGCAAAGGAGGGGCTGATGTTTTGAAATTTTCTAGGGGGCGCTATTCAGCCATTTGACCACGCCCATTCCCAAAGACTTTAACTCATTGAGTGCCACGCTCCTTTCCAAAGTTTTAGTCAAGTGTACCGGCAATTTAGACCATTTTTGACTTTTTATGCAGAGCCATAGTGTATTCTATATTATTGCCACCAACACATACTGTAGGTCAATTGAAAGGTTTAACTTTATGCTTCAAATGACCACAAACCGTTTGTTTCTACGTGCCTCCGTTCCTGAGAAAAGTCAAGCTAAACATGGCTGGGTTTCACCAAAATCCCTCCTTTTTTTTCTAGAAAAGGAGATAGAGCGTCTTTTATGAAAGGTACTCTGTTTGTGCCTGTCGCTCTTCTGACACTCGCATTTCTGGATCAAAGGGCTCGTATAAGATAAATATATGTGACCGGGTGAGTCATCTCCCTCCTGGTCACTGCATGGCGCTGTTGTCAGCCTGGCGCAGGTTAATGGGGGGACGGCACTGTTAGGTGATTAAAACAGCTGTGTTGGTCGACATTTTCCCCTCTCTGCTTCTGCTGTGCGGTGCGTCCGGTGAGCTGGCCGGCGTGCTTGTTTGTGTCCTCCCGTCGTACCATTAAGTGTTGGAGCAACAGCGAGCTGGTGGAGCGACGCTGTGTGTGTGTGATTGGGACAGGTGTCGACAGGGTCGCTGTTCTCCCTCTCTGCCTCTGCTGTGCGGCGCGTTCGGTGAGCGGGCTGGCGTGCATGCCCGAGTCTCCCCGTCATATCACTAAGTGCTCGGAGCGGCGGTGAGCCGGAGGGAGCGAGCGGTTCTGGTGGGCGCGTGTTGGGTGCAGTAGAGCTCAGAGCGGGGCGCGGTAACCAGCGGCCCCCACTCTCCTAGTTCTGCACACTATCCTGCGTCCTGGTGTGTTCCGGTCATCGGCCACCATGATGTTTGCTGCTGTTTTGTTTGGCTCGATTACATGGTTTTGATTAAATGATTGTTGTTGCCGACGACAGTGACCTCGGAGATATTTAACAATTTATTTCTTTTTTTCTTGTTTTCCTTTTTCTTTTGTGGGGGGGGCGGGTTTGATAATTGTTTGTTTTCCTCTAATTTGCATTTGAATATTTTAAGAAGATATTATGTTTAATTTGGTTTTGTATTATAAATAGTATTTAATTGTTTGTGGTGTGTGTGCGAGGTCAGTTAGACTGCGGCCATCTTAATTTTTCCCTCTCTCCCTGTGGACAGGTGCTGTAGTCCAGCGCGGCGGCCCAATCCCTGGTGGTGGCTTCTTCACTCCTCCATTGCGTGTGTGTGCAGTGTCACGGGTGATATTATTTTCTTGGTTTGTTTCTCCTTCCCCTTGGTTTGATTTAGGGTCGCCGTGGCTGGCCCAGCCCTGTCCATTCCCCTTTCTTTGGCCCAGTCTTTTGTGAATGTGAAATATTTTGGCAACTATTGAAGTTTTATAGAAACAATATTGTGACAATAAATTATTATTCTTTTGATACCTGAACTCTCCCCTGTGGTGATTCGAGCCTGCGTGACCTTTTTCATTTTTATAAAAAACAGTAACTATTTCCTGGGGCGAAACTCCCCAGGTGGCGTTGTTGGCAACCACTCACCACTACTCACCACTCCACCTCGCCACATATACACAACAATTGTTGTTCTATTCACAAAACCACAATAACACAGACGCACCGTGCCGTGTCACAGCCCCTCGCTGCGGAACGTGAGGGTCTGTCGGCCACAGCGGCTCGCGAACATCGGTCCCGCCGGTGGTCGCGGTCCGTCTGTGGTACGGGTCGGTGCCGGCGGTCTGCTTTGGCCCAGAGACCATCAGATTTTACCGCGGGAGGACTTTGGGGAGGACACGGTGTTGCTCGAGGTGAAGACCGGGCGGGACTGTCGGCTGAGAGCTTCCTGTTTCTGCTCCGAGCTGCTGGAGCAGCTGGAGCAGCAGAGCAGCTGCTGCATCCACATGCAGAACTCCGTTTGCAGAAGCTGAGTTATGATAAAAACTTCCACATCATGAGCTGTCATGTGACTTTGATCGTCATCTATTTCAGTTCTCCTCGTCGGTTACATGCTGCCATTCCGACATGCTGCCACTCCGACATACCGCCATTCCGACATTCTACTATTCAGACATGTCACCACTCAGACATACCACCATTCCAACATGTAAACGTCCTGCCATTCCGACAGTTTCGTCCCGACATTCCGACAAGGCTTTAATTTCCATAAGGAAATGTGCGTTACTCCGAGCGGTGGTTAGGGTGTGTGTATATAATAAACAATTACACACAGATCAACAGAACCCGAAAGCCCCCCCGCCCCCCCCACTGTCACTGTCCGTGTGTGTGTGTGTGTGTGTTGGCGCGTGGTGAGGGTGAGTGAGAGAGAGTTTGTTTGTCCTACTGTCCACACGGGAGAGACGCCGCGGCTCCGCCAGGTGACCACGCCAGTCCTCTCCCTCGTCCCGCTTGGCTGAAAACGGGCCCGGCCGTGCAGTGTCCAAAAGGAAAAATAATCCACTATGCCGCTTTGGAATTGCTGCCACGCCAGCCGTCCAAACGCAGACCGTGTCTCTCATTCTCCTCCCCTCTCACCACGTCACTTCCCCATTTAAACCCTCGGTCCCACTAATGCACTTTTACGCATTACGCACACAACTTACAGCAAAAAAGAAACATTCATTCATTCATTAAAGGTCCGCACGTCCCCGTGCGCAAACCACAAGGATAATTGATCATTTCCCTGGCCTAATACACAATGAAAAAAACCTGCAAATCAACTACCCCAGCTGGCCAGGCAAAACCCAGTGGATCACTACAAGTTGTTGCAACTTTGGGGAATTTACTCCTGGTAAAAAGGCTTACAAACAGCTTCATAATACGCACAAAAATGCAAAGGAAACGAAAGGTAACTTGAAAAAAAATAGCAACAGCATGAAGTAGTCAAAATATGTGTTTTACGCATCTGCCTGTTCAGCTCCGCTTACATGTAAAATGACATTTCGTTGCGTACAGAGTCTCTCTCTCTCTCTCTCTCTCTCTCTCTCTCTCCCTCTCTCTCTCCAGCACTGAGACAGCGGACAGCGCGCTTGGTCATATTTCAGCACTACAAAATATCAGCACTTCACTATTCACTGATAAATCCATGGCACTGTCCATATAGTTAGATAATAATAAGTAATACATTTCACATGTAAGGGGAGCTGAACATATAGTTTTCATTCACAAACCAATGTGGGAGAGCTCCAAAACGCGTGTGCCAGACGCACAGAGGCATGCGTAAAACACCGACCTGTTTAGTTAATCTTTTAGTTAATTTTCGTTTCTTTTGGATTTTTGTGCGTATTTTGGAGCCGTTTTGGTCCATGTTTGTAAGCCTTTTCCCCCCAGAATTATATTTTCTAAAGTGCAACAAGTGGGTTCGGAGTGTGTGATTGAAAGCACGGTCTGCTTCCCGTTCAAGGCCTATCTCCTCCTTCGTTGGTTTACGAGGTTGTGGAGTCCCTCTGCTTAAAATCTGAGGCTTTGAAATCGTCTGCCGTTTGAATTATCTGACCAATCTGTGTGCTTTAATGAGATGCACTGGACAAACGTGGGCAAACTGCTATTTTGCGCCGGCATATCATTAGTGCAAAATAGTGTTAAGGCCTATTTTTTTTTTTTTTGGGGGGGGGGGGGGGGGGGGGTTGCGGTGGGTTGGGGTAGGCTTTTAAAAGATTTGTCGGAATGGCAACACGTTTCAAAGAGAAAAAAATACCGCCATTCCGACCTTAGGAGACGAAAATTGTCGGAATGATGGGATGTTTATTAAAGGGTAAAGTGTTGCCATTCCGACAATTAGGGCCTAATGTCGGAGTGGCGGCATGTCGGAATGGCGGTTGCCCCCCCTCCTCGTCGTAGAGTCCCCAAATTTACATATAATGTGTATTAAAGTGTCTATTTTCATAATTAAAAAAAAAAAGCCAAAAACGAAAAATTTCGTTTTTGGCACTCAACGCATGGGAACGAAAAACGAGAAATTACGTGGTTGGCACTCAATGAGTTAAAATATCAAATTTTTCGCGAGTGCTGATGTGCATGCCAAATTTGACGCGTTTTGGGGCATGTTGAAGCCTCCAAAAATGCGATCCTTTTGAGAGAAAAAGAATGAAAGAATAATAATAAACAGAGCAATAACAATAGGGCTTTCGCTGGGCGACTTGTAGTCGCCGCTCGGGCCCTAATTATTCAACTTTTATTATTACTTAATAATTTATTGACCAACTTTGAGTAGTAAACATTAATTAACTGCTTACTAATAGGCTACATTAATTAATCCTAAGTTATACGTAATAATGATCTGTAAACTGTTAATTAATGCTTAATAATGTGCTAACTAATGTTAATTAAGGGACCCTTATTGTAAAGTGTTACCAAAGTAAGTCTGTAACCCATTCCCGTAATTTTTTATGACTTTTTAAAGAAAAAAAGAATTAAATTAGCTAAAATGGCTACAGCTAGCTAGGTAGTTAGTAGATATGAGAATAATTGCTGCTACAGTACAGTATAACCCAGAGAAAACGAACCACAAAATCTGTAGCCCTGATTATACATATATAATAAATTACCGTAACACTTCCTTTCATTACCGTAACAGCCTTGCATATGTTACGGTAATGAATGCAGAGCGTTACGGTAATGAATGGCAGTTCCATGTTGCTAGCAATAATTAGCATAGCTAGCATGACTGGGCAGAAATATTTTCACTAACAGTTAAAGGTTGAATATGTAGAATATTTATTAAAAGCTATATTTTTTCAAAAATAATACATCCATGGGGCCTTTAGAGGGGTACAGAATGAAAGTATTGCTTTTCCACAAAAAAAATTTTTTTAGTCTGAATTATTATTTTTAATTTTTTTGACGGGCTCGACAATGACTTTCTGTCAACGTTGTGTTTACATTCGTACCTGCCTGTAGCCGACATGTGGCTCAGTTCTCCGCTGTTTTCCTGCCTCCTCCCGGTCCTATGCGTTTGTTTCCAACCAAGCCTTTTTAATAATCAATCGGTGGATCAATGGATTATCATATACTTGTTAGGATGGGTGTATTTGTGTAGTCTTATCTGTCATAAACACGTTTATCGTCGCGGACTTTCGGTGCCACGGAGCTCCTTTTTTTTTTTTTTTTTTTCCAACTTGACGAGAGCAGTGACAGCGGAGGCTCTGAGCAGCAGCGGTGTGGAAGGCAGAGAGCCTCCACTCTCCCTGTAACAAGCTACAAGTCATTTATTATGCTGTTAATGACGGTAAAAATGAAACATAAGGTAAATATCCTGCTTAGCTCTCCTCCTCTGCTGTCCTCTGATCAGAGCGGAGTCCCTAGCAACGGCCCGTTTTACCTAGCAACGGTCTGGCAATCGACTGCTGGAATTCTTTTTCTGTTGTTGTTCTTGTATTTCTACATAGTCAACCTTTAAGCTCTATAAAAGTTACTTTTCCACAGAATATAAAATTATTATCTACAAAACTATTTTTAATATACCCTGTTATGGTAATGAACAGTAGTAGTAGGCTATGCCAAGGGGTGTATATAATTACAGTTTTTAACATATCTACTGGAAGAACTTGAAAGATGATCTTACCTGGTAGCCATTTTGCAACTTCTCTTCCACAATTGGTCCAATTTGCGGAAAAGTTGCGTTAGTTGTACGAAATTGCAAGATCGCAAACATTTGTGGGGATTGGCTGAATTTGCGTTAATTGTTGCGATCGCAACATAGCAAATTCCTGGAGGGACTGAGCTGCTCCCCGTCTTCACCGGGTCGGAGGAAGAACCATGAACGTCCTCCTCCTCCTCCTCACCGTCGCCAGTGTTTGTTCAGTGTCAGTATGCTAAATGATCACTTAAACTCATAATCATATTATTAAATTGTTCGGAAAAAAACAAACATGCTTGTGACTTTTTTCTTCTTCTACCAAATCCAACATCTGCAACTGTGTCTGGGGCATTCGTGTTTAATTAAAATGTCTGGTTCTGTAACAGCTGTATTAGTGGACACTGATATTCTGCGTGTTGTGGAAATATTGTAAGGTTAGAATGACTTGAAGTCCAGGAAGTCCTTGTAACCAAGTTCATGTACAGTGTATGGGGGGGAGCATACATCAGTCCGACTGCCCATAAGTCCGACGGCTCATTTCTCCGACTACCCATTCTACAGTGTTAAGTAAGGTTAGGTTTAGGGTAAGGTTAAGGGTTAGGGCTCCTTAAGTTGGAGAAATGGGAGGTCGGACTAATAGACGCAAAAATAAAGAAATGTATGGTCGGAGAAATGGGTAGTCGGACGGACGTTACGCGCCCGTGTATGGGTTGTTCTTTCTTGCCACTCTCACAAGGGTGTAGTAGCCATCAGGGGAGTAGATTGGAACCTTTCTTCTCGCAGTTTCCACCGCAGCATGCACACTATCACACTCCATTTGACTGTGACCAGACTCCATACTTATGGTCAATAGTGGAGAGGGGCAATGTGCTGACTGCATGCAGGCACATTGTGCTAAAGGCAGCATTTCTATTCTGTCCACCACATGTATCTGAATAAAGAACTGCATGTTTGACTTAAGGATTAAGTTGTGAAAGGTACGAGTAAACACAAGCTGATCTCTGATGATCCTCGGCCGCCTTCGACCTCATGCCACAAAAAAACAAAACAAAGCAGCTCTGATAGAATAGAATAGAAATACAGATATAATTAAGAGAATCAAAAATCATATCGGTCGTCAATCAATTGCCTGGCTGACACAGTGTGGCTGCTGACGTTCCGACCGAAACTGCTGACGTTTCGACCGAAATGTCAGCAGCCACACCTTAATTAACAGCAAAAAACCAACTGTGTGCTCCAGCGTCCTCTCCCTGCTTGCAACTGTCACCCACTTTGGGTTCTCACGCACCAAATGAACATGTCCAAAAACACAGCTAACTAATATTTAAATGGTAACAAAGAGACAGTTATTTTTAGAAAAAAAAGTTACCAAATGTAACTGCCCCCAAGTCAGATGAACAAAGAGGGAGAACTTTAGCACTTCAGCTTGACAAACTGAAAAGCAGACCGGTGTGTCTCAGGGCAGGAGACAGACAAGCAACAAGCAAGGAATTTACCGTCACTCCATTTTGCCAGCACTTTCTCTCCTGGCCTTAAGAGCTCAAGCTGTGCAATGGGGCTGTCGTTGCTGTCAAGTATATCACACGGTTTGAATATTTTGGCCGTGTAGCCATCCTCAAACGTCACAAATGCAAAGTGACCTAAAATAAACCAAAAACCATGTCACAGTTAACATGTCACTTTTCCAAACAATACATTTTAGAAGAACACAAGACATCGAAATGAGAGGGTGTATCAACAACTCGCAGAGCAGATGGTAGCACACGGATACAAAAGGACCTTCGTGCAGTGCTGGGAGAAGCTAAAGCAACACCGGCTAACTGCCGAGCGGCTACGGAACAATTTGCAAAACAGACAACATGCACAATTATTTACAAAGGTGCAATCAAAGTTCCAGCATTACTGCTCAATAGCACCTGTGGAGCTGTGGAAGGACTTGTGACAGTTCCTGTCCAAGATCACACATAGTGGCACTTTACATGCCTCACACATGAAGGGAGTGCACTTCCCACACAGCCTGCACTTCCTGGGTCCCTGTGTGGCTTTTTTTTTTTTTTTTTTTTACCCAGATGTCCCCTCAACAAGAGCAACAGGGATGTGCTGAGCCTGATAGCTCTGTGGGACTGGTTGTTGGGGCCCTCCACAGAGCTCAGCTGTCAACAGCTCCTGGAAGGCCTTGTGTGTCATCGGCTGTTGCTCCAGTCTGCCACACAGCTCCTTGTGGAGTAGGTAGCTGTTGGTCACAGCAATGTCAATAAAATGATGCAAAAAGTTTAATCCCCCATTTTGTGGGTTTGTTCTTGATGTATTGCTTCAGGGCAATCCGGGCTTTGGTGGCTACCATGCGTTCATCCACGGAGAGGTTTTGCTGGGGGTGGTACACAGCTTTGCACTTTTTGCTATTAATGCATGTATAATCTCAACCCTTCCATGTACAGTCAAGTAACAAACTTTTTTTTTATCAGGACAACATGGGCTATAATATTATGTATGCTAAAATGACGTGGCGTCACATGAATGGAATAATAGTTATGTGAGTATAAATACAAAACGGAAATTGAATGTCACAGACTTTAATTTAGAAAAGACACAGATCAGCAATGAACAGGCTTTTTCATTTTCAAATATGTTTCTCTCAGGCCTTGGCTATCAGGAGAAAAAGATCCCAACAGTCTAGGACACACACAACAAAAAATATTCCCATTTTTACATTTTTTTCTCCACTCGTTTTTTCCTCCCTCACTCACTCCCTCAGTCATTTGTGCCACTCCTTGAAACAGTTTCTGTCTGGAACAAGACTGAGGGCCACATCACACTGCTCACACTTCCAGGGGGTGGACTGTTGGACCTGCCTGCTTGTTCTGCAAAGGATGCACTTCTTTCTCCTAGCTGTGGCCTTCTTGCTCTTGTCATCTATTTGGGAGACTGGCACCGGTATGTGTGAGCCCTGCGCTCTTTGAGGAGGGACATTCAGAGTCACACCACAGAGCTGAGCTGTCAGCTCTTCCATGAAGCCTCTGTGGGTCATGGGTTCTTGTTGCTTCTCTTTGCAGAGATCTTTGTGAAGGAGATAGCTGTTGGTAGCTGCAATGTCCATGAAATGGTAGAAGAGAGTGCGGTACCATCTGTTGGATCTGTGTTGCACAGAGTAGTACTGGATCAGCTGGTTGGATAAATCAACACCTCCCATGTGCTTGTTGTACTCCACAACAGGTGTTCGGCATGGGACAGATGCTGTGATCCAGCTGCCATCCTGGCTTTTCATCCTCTTTACAGTGGCTCCATCAAATGCTGGGTGGATTGTGGAGCAGACAGAGACCTCCCGTGTGTCCATCCACTTGACGAAGATGAGTGGATCTTAGCGTATCCACCTGATGGAGCCTCTTGGGACTTTTTTGGTCAGGGCATTTTCAGATGTCCGGGGGCACTCTTTCCTGTTGTCCCTGTAGGTATCACATGCTCCAATGTTGACATCATACAGATCCCTGAAAAGCTTTGGGCTGGTATAAAAGTTGTCCATGTACAGATGGAAGCCACTGCCCAGATATGCTGGCTTAATCATGGACATCACTGCATCGTAGGCAAGTCCAACTCCTGATGGGAACTGGGTCTTGCCTGTGTACACAGTAAAATCAACTGTGTAGCCGTTGCTGCTGTCTGCCAGTACAAAAAGCTTGAAACCCCATTTTGTAGGTTTTGCCTTCATGTACTGAGTCATACCAGTATGAGCCTTGGTTGCCACCATCTGCTCATCAATCGCCAGGTTCTGGTGGGGGTGATAGTGGGCCTTACAGGCATCCTGGATGGAGACCAGAAGGGGCTTCAGGCTAAACAGGCGGTCATGCTCTGGTGTCCCCTTCTTCCTGTCATTCTCCACATCTTGGTCAGGATTACTCATGTGGACATTCCAAGAGATTACCAGGTACCTGTTCCGTGGCATGACACTGGCTGGGAAAGTCAGGCTGAAAATGGAACCAGTTTTCCAGTAATCCTGGACTGCGTTCAGCTTCACCAGGGCAAAATAATGGTTCAGTCCCAAAAACCTCTGGAACTCCTGGGTGGTGATGTCGGTCCATGCATATTTGCCCTGTGCAACATTTTTTGCAGCCTGTTTGTTGCTGTTCTGACACAGTGTTTTCACAACATCATCTGTGAAAAACAGTTTGAACAGGTCCAGTGGGTGTGCTGGTGGAGCTCAGTTGATGTCCAGGGGTTCTTGCTGGCAGGAACCTCTTTTGCTCTGGAGCTGTCTCTGGATGCTCCTCTGTTTTCCAGGATGTGGCAGAGGCTGCTGACTGTGGTCTAAGAGGAGACCTGGACCTATATCCACCTCTGGACCTGGCCCGTCCCCTTCTGGTTGCTGAGGGGGTTCTCTTCCTCCCAGGACTTCCAACAGCTTTTCTCAAAAGCAGGCATCCTGTCAACTGTGTTACGTGTATTTTTTTTTTGTCATAAATGTTTAAAATGCTATGATGAACTGCAACAAAGAAGATTGAGATTATCTGGTTAAAGCAGTATTGCATAATTTTTGCAAGAATTTTAAAAAATTTGGTCTTAGGTGGATTTATGTGGAAAAAAGATCCAGAAGAGAACTGCCCTGCTAAGCCAGACCGCAGTAATTACGCGAACAGTGAAACTGAGAAAAATGGCTTTAAAGTTTTTTGATTAGCCTTCCAAATGTGTTGTAGGTAGATTAGTGAAAATACACAGATTTGACAGGTTTTCATTAAGTAATATTTATGCAATAAAATATATGACCACATATTTTATATTTGACCCCTAAAAAGAAGATACTGCGCTCTGCTGCCAGGTTTCCTTAAATAAATACACAGGTAATGCTACGGCAAAGCGCAGTAGGCCTAACTACAATGTTGTTGTTTTTTCCAGCATGCTTCTAGCGCTATCTAGCCTCTACCTGGTCTTTTTACTAAACTTAACAAACTTCTTTCTTCATGGCCTAAGCTCAACCAAAGCATCAGAGCAGAGAAATGTCTTTTTTTCTCCCCCAGTCTGCTGTCAGCAGGAGCGGGCTGCAGCAGACTCGCGCCCGTGTGGGCTGAGCTCAAGCCGCATACAAGCCGGGTTCAGCCGTGCTGAGCGGAGCGGGGAAGGAAAAAAAGTGTAGCCTACCGGTATTTCTTCTACTCTGTGGGACGGTAGATCATAACGGAGTGGGGGAGAAAGCAAGTGGGACAGATCTGCCCAGTCCCTGAGCAGCGCACGTTTCACAGACAGGCGCACAGTGTAAACAACGTCACCGGTTCAGCACCATGGATAGCTGGGGGTGGAGGTCCGAGGGCCGGGGGGGGGGGGGGGTCCGAGGGTCCGAGGGTCTGAACAGCGGTGTTTCGGAGTTGGGGGGGGGGAGCAAACCGTCCCTGTGCTGGTGCTAACCTGCTAGCTACCGTAACTGGCTAGCGGTGTGTAGAGAGCGCAGTAACTACAGCTGGAGTACAGGGGAAAAGAGGCAGAGTGCAGTAACTGCGCAGTTACTGCGGTTTGGCTCAGTTTTGAGCGTGATTTTGTACAGGGAAACAGATACAGAGTGCAGTAACTGTAGTTACTGCGGTTTGGCTTAGTTTCAAGAGTGATTTTGTAGTTACTGCAATTTTTCATACCTCATATCTCTAAAACTGAGCAACATTGACCGCTGAAAATTTTACACAAGATAAAACATTTATTGACAAGTTAAATTTCACAAAAAAAATCAATTTCGAATTTTCGGTAGTTACTGCGGTCTGGCTTAGCAGGGCAGAGAACACCTGCACGATCTGCATTTGTACTCCAGGGACAGTGCTATCGCACAGCAGTGCTCAAGGCAGCTGCCACAGTGCTGGGAGTAGACAACTTAAAAGTGACTGTAAGTGAGCTACCCATACAAATAAAACTTAAGTTAACTACACTATTTCTTTATTTACTTGAATGACAACTCTTTCTATTATTCATTAGGAGGTGAAGGATACAAGATGGCTTTCTCAAGACCAAGCCATCTCAAACCTGAGAAGGAATCTTCCTGCTGTACTGAGGAGGTAGACACCAAGAAAGATCCTGTAGCTAGAGGCCTTTACACGTTCTGTGCCACATACAGATTTGTTGCTGCAGTCCATCTCCAAGCTGACAGTCTTCCCCATCTCAGCCGCCTGTCCAAGCTCTTTCAGAGAGAAGATGTTAACTTTCTGGCGATCAAAGAATATGTTAAGTGGCCCCTAAATTGATATTGCCCTAGATAGATATTTTTGGTTGACTCTAAATTAAAACAGCTCTCTTTATATATTTAGGTGCCCTCAGGTACCATTGCGACCATCAGCCACATTAAAGAGGCAGGAGATAAGCAACCTCCAGGCTCACACCTCAGTCACCTCCAGGACACCATTCGTAGTCTCAACATCACGGCGGGGGAAGAAAGGGGTCGATGGAGGGGGGGTTGAAGAGCAAGCAGGCAAGCTGGCTGGCCCGAGCAGCCCATTTTGGGCACGTTTTGAATGAATGAATGAATTTATTTATTTCGGTATATCAAGCTTATATAACCGAAAGGGTGTAGGTTGAAGCCAAAGCTTATATACCCCCTACCCCTTTAAAAAAAAAAAAAAATATATATATATATATATATATATATATATATATACGCATTAACTCATTGAGTGCCAACCACGTAATTTCTCGTTTTTCGTTCCCATGCGTTGAGTGCCAAAAACGTAATTTTACGTTTTTTGCTTTTTTTTTAAATTATGAAAATAGACACTTTAATACACATTATATGTAAATTTGGGGACTCTACGACGAGGAGAACTGAAATAGATGACGATCAAAGTCACATGACAGCTCATGATCTGGAAGTTTTTATCATAACTCGGCTTCTGCAAACGAGTTCTGCATGCAGATGCAGCGCAGCTGCTCCGCAGCTGCTCCGCACTCACCCGCGCTGCTGCTCCAGCTGCTCGAGCTGCTCGGAGCTGAACCAGGAAGCTCTCAGCCGACAGTCCGCCCGGTCTTCACCTCAAGCAACACCGTGTCCTCCCCAAAGTCCCCCCGCGGTAAAATCTAATGGTCTCTGGGCCAAAGCAGACCGGCATCACCGACCCGAACCACAGAAGGACCGCGACCACCGGCGGGACCGGTCTTCCCGAGCCGCGGTGGCCGACAGACCCTCACGCTCCGCGGCGAGAAGCTGTGACACGGCACGGTGCGTCTGTGTTATTGTTGTTTAGTGGCGCCCCCCCCGCCCCCGATGGTGGTTTTGTGAATAGAACAACAACTGTTGTATATATTTATCTTATACGAGCCCTTTGATCCAGAAATGCGAGTGTGAGAAGAGCGACAGACACAAACAGCGCACCTTTCATAAAAGACGCTGTATCTCCTTTTCTAGAAAAAAAGGAGGGATTTTGGTGAAACCCAGCCATGTTTAGCTTGACTTTTCTCAGGAACAGAGGCACGTAGAAACAAACGGTTTGTGGTCACTTGAAGCATTAAGGTAAACCTTTCAATTGAGCCACAGTATGTGTTGGTGGCAATAATATAGAATACACTGTGGCTCTACATAAAAAGTCAAAAATGGTCTAAATTGCCGGTACACTTGACTAAAACTTTGGAAAGGAGCGCGGCACTCAATGAGTTAATATAAGTCTTAAATAGTTATATCTTCCGACAGCAATCACTTACATAGAGTGTTTGGTCTGAAACACGGGTCTGTCAGTCACTCTGCTCTGCTCTGAGTCGAGGAGAAAACATTTATTGTATCCTACAGTTTTTATCCAATGAGGAGAGAGAACGGCATGCAGGGCTGTGTGTGCAGCCAAGGGACGCCGTGAATGTGGTGACGTAGGGACGAGGACTGTTATGGTGCGTTCAAGGAAACTCGTTTTTTTCCGACCTGTGAAGTCGTACCAGTTCGATCTGGTACATAGACTGTACAAAAAGACGTACTGGTACGATTTCACGGGTCGGAAGTTACGAGTGGCCGTTATAGTGACTTTCACCGGTAAAACAGGTCGGAAAAACACGAGTGGGTTGCCTGGAACGCTACAAAGTCGTAAGTTGTGACTTGAAGCTGTAATTTATGATTTCAAAAGCCTGCCTGGAACGCAGCATTAGCGAAAACGACCGGATCACTCACTTCTGCTTTAATTTATTAACTTTTTCTACAAAGTAGTTATTAAAATAATTGGCCATATCCAATGGTTTGGTTATAAACACTCCATCAGATTCAATGTAGGCTGAATTAATCTTAGACTGTCTACCCATTATATTGTTTAACACATTCCACAACTTTTTACCATTGTGTTGGACCCCCTTTATTTGTTGTTGATAGTACACCCTCTTTTTCTCTCTGTTCAGCTTAGTGACTTGATTACGTAGAGTACAATAGACTTTTTTGTCACTCACTGAGCTAGAGGCTATATAAACCTTTTTAGCTTGGCCCCTTTGTTTCATTAAAAATAATTAAGTCCTTATCAATCCAGGGTGCACCATTAGACCTTACTGTGAATTTCCTTACTGGTGCGTGTCTATTAGCTTTATTCTCAAAATATTCCATGAAAATTTTCAAAGCAATGTCAGGGTCAGATTCATCATTAACATTAGACCACTGAACCATTTTAATGTCTTCCAAGAAGGCATCCTCAGTAAAATGCTTGTAACACCTAGCACTGATTATTTTCATTCTGGCTTTAGGTACTTTGGATCTTCTAGATACCCCTATCAGATTATGGTCACTGCAACCAACTGGGAGGGACACAGCTATTGAACATATATTAGGCACATTGGTATATGTATGTGATCAATACAGGAAGATGATAAAATGCCTTCCTTACTAACAACCATCCTTGTAGGCACAGACACTATTTGAGTTAAATTGCAAGTACTGGACATTAGCAGTAGTCTCTTCTTCATGGGACAGTTGTCTGCAAGCCAATTTACATTAAAATCACCAAGCAGGTACATTTCTCTGTTCTCATCAGTCACTCTGCCAATCATTGTGCACATATCATTCAGGTACTCCATGTTAGTATTCGGAGGCTTATAGCAGCAGCCAACCACTATTGGTTTGATATGTGGCAAATGAAATGTATCCACAGAGCTTCAATATTTTCGTTCATTAAATCAGATCGAAGCCTGACTGGTAGGTGATCTTGTATGTAAATTGCTATGCCTCCACCAAAACAATTTCTGTCCCTACGAAATACAGAAAAACCATTGATAGATATTAAAGAATCATCAAGTTCCCTGCGCTTTTGCTTGACACCTTCAGAATAATCTTCATTCATATAGATACTGGTTCCTTTCAGTTCCTTAGCTTTTCCCAGCACAGCCATTTTGTCTTTGTGCCTGAGGAATTTGATCACAACAGGTCTAGGCCTCTTACCAGAGTAGCCAGATGGATTACCAGACCTATGTGCACGTTCAATCTCCATCCGACTGCAGTCCAGATGAAGTTTCTCAGTGATCACACTCCTAAAAAACAAAAAAATGTCCTCCTGATGAGCACCCTACATCGTAATGCGGCTGTGAGCAACAAGGAGGTCAAAAAGGTCAGCATTAAACTACATTTCTGTTTTTCTTCTGTGGTGACCTCATAATTTAACTATTTATATTTGCATTGTGATTTGTTATAATAAAGTTTGACTTGACAGGTTTGTCCCCGGATGCCAGATTGGTTATGGAGATCCAGCAGTTCTGCTCCAGCTCTGTAGCAGCTCCCCCTCTCCGAGCTGCCCCTTGCCCAGCTCCTGGCCCATCACACAAAAGGGGTAGGTGCTGATTCTGCCCTCGCCAGAGTGATGTCAAAACAAGTAAAATGTGCCAAAAACGCAATGCACACGTCTGCATACAACACGCCATTACTACCTGCACCACATGCATCTGGGTTGAACGACATCGCTGGACAGAGCGATATCGTTCGCAGCGCGTCAGGACAGGCTGATTGAAAAGTATGCATTCTAATCACTTTTCCTCGCTCGCGTCGTCGCATCGCTGTATGTCAGGACGGGGTGTAAGAAGCAGGTTTAAAGGAATAGTCCACCAAAACATGAAATTCAGTCATTAATGACTCACCCTCATGCTGATGAATACTCTTGAGTAATGTTTTATTCCTCAAAGTGCATCGGGAGACCTGGGAGGCCGGCCAACAAAAACTTTATATAAGAGTAATAGGGCCCAACACAAAAAACGTTTCGAGTAAACTCTGGACTATCCACCACTTTATTTTCCCATGATCCATTGCGTCACACCACAACGGAAGTTGGTTTTAGTAGCATTCTAGCGAGCAGCTAACTGATAGCGTTAGCCACCGGTGTAGGTACCAAATGTGGGGGCTTCGGGCTGCCAAAACCATTTTGACTAAATCTGATGTTTGTTAAGTCTATAAAACGAATTATTGAACAAACATTACTATTTCTGTGTGCACGTTTTTGTAATTAGTCATGGTTATCATAGTTGTTAGCTTTGCTGCTGCTGAAAGCTAAGTTAAGTTAACAGCAGCAGCAAACTAACATCAGGACGTCAGCTGTCAAAACCCTCCCGTTGTCGGACACGACATGAAACTACTCCAGTTAGCTCAATCATGTTGTAACTAGGATATCCGCTGGAAAAAATTCAGGACACTTGGATTACAGTGGAAGAGTAGCGTGGAGGAATATTAAATGGTTTTTGTGTAATTTTATGGACGTTTTTGTGTCAGGCCCTATATTTCTCATATAGCCTAAACCAGGGGTACTCAAATACATTTGTCGAAGGGCCAAAATTTTTCTTAACAGACACCTTGGGGGCCGAACATTCAAATAGGCCTAGATTGAAATTAAATTCACCTTTTTCGTCTAATAATTTAAATATTTTTATTTTACTTGTAAGCACATAATTTTTTATTTATACACTTCACGGTGTTTTGTAATTGTCTTGACATGTCCTCAGACATGCCCTGTGATTTTCAGCTTAAATATGACCTGACCATCACAGGACATGTCTGACTCTGTTCTGAGGATACAAGTCATTGGTCCTGAAATGTGTGTTTCTCTTCTATAATACACATTCTACATCTCGGAGGCGACGTCTTTCCACACACGGGCTTCCTTCACCTTTCAAATGAGGCTGAGCTCAGTGGGAAACAGTAGGAGAGACACAGGCCGAAGGCAGCGGGACACAACACCAGGGGAGAAGCAGGTCGTGCAGCTGTACACCGTGGACGTGCACGGAAAAACAATTGCGTCTCATCAAATGCGCGCGGCTACGGCTTTTGAGTTGTGAGCGTGCATGACGCGCGGCTTCATTGAATGGGTTTGAGCGCGCGCAAAAGACGCTTCATCTGAACGGCCCCCCATGCATGATGCACACACAGTTGAACCAAGACGGCGGTGAAAATCACCCACGGTCTCTGCAGACAGGCAGGGAAAACCCTGCAGTCCAGCCGGCTCCCCAAACACTCGCGCATGGTGATTTGGGTTCGTCGGCGTTTCTGTATCCCAGTGCAGGGCCTCACAGGCACACACAAACGCTCCGCACGTGTTTCCATGTCCCAGCGCTTTGACTTACAGGCACACGGAGCCCGAGAAATACAGTATACAGTAATATGTAAACTAGTAGAACTCAGTCGCGGGTCTGATTGGAAGGTTCGGTGGGCCGCCTATTGAGTACCGCTGGCCTAAACTTTTCGTTGGACTACAAACCAGCCTCCTGGGTCTCCAGATGCACTTTGAGGAATACATACTATTTGTCCATGTTTTAAACTTAGAATCTTAAAAAAAAAACTATTAAAACTGAGCGTAACTAATGGTGCGTTCCAGGCAACCCGTAACTCGTATTTTTCCGACCTGTTCCTATGGTTACCCGTTAGAACGTTCAGTCAAACTCGTAACTTCCCACCTGTGAACTCGTACTAGATCGATCTACTCCCAGTTCCCAGTTCGTAACTCGTAACTTGCCTGGAACGCTACAAACTCGTAACTGGTGACTTGAAGTCGTGACTTACGGGTTAAAAAGCCTGCCTGGAACGCACCATTACTTTCTCAGTAGACGTCCAGGCAGAGAATGTCCGATTGTATGGGAATGAGTATACGCACTGTGATTGGCTCATTGCATTTGAGGGCGGGGCTTAGCCATAAATCAATTGGATCAAAATGTGTCATGATGATGTCACAGATACAATGTTGGAATATGATGTTACAGTGACATCACACAATTAGAAATGTCAGAAATTGTGATTCCATCAGTGACATCACAAAATTTTCAAAGGACTGGCTTGATGGAATTGTGATGTCACAGGCTGTGCTGTCATCATTGTCATCTATGAAAGTTTATATATAGGACTCAACTTGCAACCACTGCATTGCTATTAAACTCTTCGCAGATACAACCTGCAAAGCACACCGCATTAACATAAACAAAGAATAATTTCTTTGTAAAGATGGATAATGAGGATAAAGAATTAGGTGACCTCTTGCCCTTAAAGAGAAGAGCAATGGATATACCGACCACGAGATTTTATATCAGACAACAAAGAAGTGCGACTGAAATATATTTTGATGAGGACGATGATAACAGCCGGAAAGTTGAAAAAAAGGACCCCATGAAAGACCTAAGAGAACTGAAACAGCTCAACACCGAAACAGAATTTAAAAAACAGCATATGAAAGACCAGAAATCTCTCTTAAAATATCAGAAGAAGTTGCATTTGGTGACCAAACAGAGAGACATCCTCGACAAAGAGCTGCTGCATTACAAAGAAAAAGTCTCACAGCTGGAAAAGACAAACAAGGACCTGGAAACAACACTGACTCAGGAAGGGGAATGTCAACGCCAGAAGATCCATGTCCTGGAAATGGAGGCAGAAAAACGTATGAAAGAGAACAATATTCTCAAACACGCTGAACTCCTTGCAAAAGGCCTCAAGGACGAACTTGTCACAAAAGAGAAAGCATTGTATGCAAAAGATAAAAAAATCTTTCAACTTACGGTACAACTGGAATGCGTGACCAAAGCCAAAGAGGCCCGTCTTTCACAAGTCCCAAAATCTGTTGTTATAAATATTACCGAAAATGAAGCCGATGAGTACGTGGAGTTTCCTGAACACCAAACCCACAGGGATACCAAACTCAAACAACTGGTCGAAAAGGACAGACTGTTGAAGAAAAAAGAAAACATAATAGCTGAAAAAGAGAAGCAGGTTGAGGAGCTAAATGAAAATATGTCAAAGCAGGTGGTTCCAAAAGTAGTTGCAGATGGTGAGCTCCCACTGTGCAAATGGAAAATCAGAAAGCTAAATGACATAATCAAATCATTAAAAGCGGAAGTTGGCATGTATAAACAACAAGCTGAAGATTACAAAAAAGAGAATGAGATGTTGATTGACAGGAAAGACACCATCAAAAAGCATTATCTGAAAGAGAAACAGATGCACATGGATTTGTTGGAAGACTTGAAGAAGAGTGGAGTCAAGATCCATGTCAAGTCTAAAGGGCTACAGAATCAGCTTGTCACTCAGGAAAAACATTGTGTCCCAACTGTCTCCACTGAAGTCCAACAAGACTCAACAGATTTTGCTTCCAAGTCTGGAACAAAATCTGTCCAAACCAAGTCTCTCAGCTCCACCAGAAAGGCTGTGCTAAGGCCTAAAGTTACCACAATCACCACAAGCTTTTCTAATATGAAGACCAAGGCTTCCACCTCCACCAAAACACTTCTGCCTCAGCTTGATGACAAACCACACCAAACTACCACAATCAAAAGGACCTCTTGTTATGACAAGGTCAGGACTTCCACCTTAACCAGAAGGGCTGTGCTTCAGCCTCAAGACAATGCACACCAGACTACCGCAATCACAAGCAGCCCCTGCAATGACATGGTCAGAACATCCCTCTTAACCAGAAGGGCTGCGCTTCGGGCTGAACAGAAACAACACCAAACCATCACCATCACAGGGGAGCCTTGCATTGTCAAGGCCAAGGCTCCCACCAATCAGGTTGTGTTGAAGGGGAAGCCCAACCTAACCCCCAAAACCACCATCAAGCACAAACCTGCCCATGTCCGTCTTCCACCAATCCCCAACAAGTCTCAGTTGGTATCTCAAGAAACAACTGAGACAAAGGTCTTCATGACTGAAACAGACTAATGGGATCAGAGTGGATGGACAACTATCTATCTATCTATCTATCTATCTATCTATCTATCTATCTATCTATCTATCTATCTATCTATCTATCTATCTATCTATCTATCTATCTATCTCTTTCTCTCTCTCTCTCTCTCTCTCTGTCTCTCTCTCTCATGTATCAATCTATCCATCTCTATCAATCACTTTCAATTTTTCAATTTCAATAGCTTTATTGGCATGACAAGACAGTGCTTACATTGCCAAAGCATATAACAATGAAATAATATGAATAAAAAAATAAACAGATTCATAAGTGACAGTCAATGACAGAACATTAACAATAAACATAAACAACTTAATTGTGACATTTATAGATACATACTCAGCTGCTAGTCTGCAGCACTTTGGTTTCTCACCTAGAACATATTTTAATTTGTCTCCATCTGGAAGTGTCTCAAATTCTTCACAGTGGTTTTTAAATCTGGGGAAGTACATCTAATTTGTTCATATTTGTCACAGTGGAGTAGAAAATGTTGCTCAGTCTCTACTTCTCCCTGTGAGCAGAGCGAGCAGAGTCTGTCCTCCTTGGGAGTCCAGGTCTGTCTGTGTCGGCCGGTTTCCAGAGCCAGACTGTATATACTATATATAAAAAACAAAACAATAAAAAAAAAAAACACACACACCTCTTTGATACCTCTTGTGCTTCTTCTGTGAAGACCACACTGGACATTTCAAAATAAAACCCTTATATATATGAATGAATGAATGAATGAATGAATGAATGAATGAATGAATGAATGAATATTTTATTTTCGTGTCATGCCACCACTGTGGCCCATCCCATATGGGATTACAAGACACAATAACAAATACAAAAAAACAAAAACTAGACAGTCCTTCCTGTTGGTGTTACTTGCCACACAGGTGTGACATAAATAAACAATTTCAGATTACTTTCAGTACTCAACAATATATCGCTCTTCGTCTCATTGCCCAAGCCTCTTCAAGAAACAAAGAAAATGCAAAAATATTCAAATAAAAAAGAAGTTTTAGCTTCTCAGCATCGTCCAACCACACAAATTCATTATTTGGATCTACTTTACTAAATAGCCTAATTTTTGTCTTATAGAGTCATAGAAAGGACAGTAGACCACAAAATGCATTTCATTCTCCACCTCTCGGATGTCACATAAGTTACAAATTCTATCATCTTCTGCTGTGCCAACATATCTGCCTGTCTCGATATGAAGACCAAGAATACCAGCTCTCAATTGAGCACACAGGGATCTTTTCTTTTTAGACAAATTATACAAAACATAGTTTTCTGGGCCAAATACCTGTTTTATTTCACAGTAAGTACGCAGCTTTGGTTTACCCCAGATATCTAATGCCCATCTATCTTGACTTTGTTGAAAAATAATTTCTTTTAATACGTTAATCTCAACTTTCTCTTTGTTATAATAATGGTCTTCATATCCAGCTCTCAGCAAGATGTCATATATGTCCCTATCCCAAGCCCCATTGGTCAGAGTGTCCCACTCAAAGATTTTTCTTGCAATCCTGTTACGATTTAATCCTAGTATCCTATTCCATAAACGCACCATATATACACTCCACCGTACCTCATTGGGTTCCCAGCCCATATCTCCCATAACGGCTAGTGTTGGTGTGAATTTATGTACGCCAAGAAAATACCGCATGGCTCTGTTTTGCACAGCCTCACATTTAGGGTACTGTTTGAATCCCCATACTCCTACTACATAATCTAACACTGGACACACACAACTCTGATATAATTTGGAGTAGGTGGAGTACCCAACATCCCTCAGAGTCTTTATTTTAGCTATAACACCCCCTAGTGCCCGATTTGCTGACTCAGCCAGTAGCGATGATCCCTTCATGAAAGTCATATGTTCATCCAAATAGAGACCCAAATATTTGTAGCTTCTTGAATAATTACATTTTGACTCTCCAAAATGAAATTGGAAATCACTTGTTTGCTTAACAGGGTTCTTAAAATGCATAATTTCTGTTTTCTTTTCATTTATCAAGAGTCTCCACTTTTTACACCAATCGCTTGCACATGTCAACATTCCTTATAACAGTTTTTCTCAGTTGACATTTTTTCCCCTAACTCTGGACAACAAGGTAATCTGTAATGACAGAACACAAATGCTTTACCTGAGATAATACTACATTGTTTCCATTGTTGCCTTTTTCTTCAACTTGTCCTCGAAATTGGCCACATCATTATCATTTTGTAGTTGCTCAACTGAGATTTCGGGATCCCGTACAGTCCCAAGAGAGGCCTCAAGGAATCCTGAATTGATAATAAATGAACTACTCAGCCAAAGAAAAGCTTTTGAGATTATTCCAATATTGGTAATGACACAGCAACCGTGTGATTAACAAGTTTGACTTACGTTCTTGAGACATTGGGTATGGATTTCTTGCCTTTGCTGTGAGACACAGGCAAAGCATAATTAGCAAAGATTGTAATTCTTAAAGATGCACATTGTGGGAACAATTTATAAAATGGTTCATACATTAAAAAATAGAGAGTACTTTTTAGATATTAATAGAGGAACAACAGAAAGATTAGCTACTGTTTGGGATGCACTCAAGGCGTTCATCAGAGGGAAGTGTATAGCTTATAGTTCATGGAAGAAAAAGGACAACAAAGAAAAAGTACAATTGGAAAAAGAAATAGGTAAATTGGAGAAGCAACTTGCTGAACAATACAATGAAGAATATTTCAGAAAAATCTGTAAACTAAAATTTGAATTACATGAAATATGTATAAAAAAGCAGAGTATTCACTATTTAGACTCAAAACAAATTTTTATGAAAATGGTGAAAAAACTGGACGATTGTTGGCAAGACAATTAAAACGCATGGATTCAAATAACACTATTACAGCAATTAGAAAAGATGATAAATTATTCACTTTAGCTAAAAAAATTAATGAAGTATTCAAAAACGTTTATGAAGATTTGTATACGACTACATGTTTGGCTAGTGAAGAAGACTTGAACTCTTTCTTCCAGAAGGTAGAGCTACCACAATTGTCTTCAGGGGAAAAGGATTGTTTGGATGCTCCCATAACGGAAGCTTAAGTTAGAACTGCAATTAAGGGTATGAAAACTGGGAGGTCACCTGGTGTAGATGGTTTCCTGGCAGAGTACTATAAAAAATATGTTGATATTCTTTGTCCATTTCTCACAGAGGTTTTCCATGAAGTGTTTCAATATGGCTCACTCCCAGAAAGTCTTAACCAGGCTATTATATCACTGATACCAAAGAAAGATAAGGATTCAACGGACCCAGCCAATTATATACCTATAAGCCTAATAAATGTTGATTGTAAAATACTGTCCAAGACATTAGCACTGAGATTAGATCAGGTTCTACCTAAATTATTCACAAGACCAAGTTGGATTTATAAAACACAGATCTTCATCTGATAACATGAGGAGAATGTTGCATTTAATTTGGATGAACAGAACTAACCCTCACCCTGTTTCAGCCATATCACTTGATGCTCAAAAAGCATTCGATAGGGTGTAATGGGCTTTTTTATTTGCAACTCTTTCAAAATTTGGGTTTGGCGATGGGTTCTGCAGATGGATAAAAGTCTTATATTCCAGCCCTAAAGCTGCAGTCTTTACTAACGGGATAATATCTCAGTTTTTCAGTATATCCAGGTCAACCAGACAGGGGTGCAGTCTAAGTCCATTATTGTTCACAATTTTTTTAGAACCTTTGGCCACGTCGATTAGAGAAGAGTCGAGAATTAAATGTATCATTGGAGGTGGCAGGGAGCATTCATTTTTTCTTTATGCTGATGATATTTTGGTACTGTGTCGGGACCCAGCCAATTCTGTGTCAGTTTTGCTAGAAACTATTGAAGCATATTCTAAAGTGTCCGGCTATTGTATCAATTGGCATAAATCAGAAGCCATGCCAGTGTCTCAAACCTGCTTACATAATCAGTTATTAGCTTTTAATTTCAAATGGCTACCAAAGGGGATTAAATATTTAGGTATAGAATTAGATCCAGATATAAGGGAAATTATGACAATATGGAAAAAGTATTAAACAAAATTAAAGCTAATTTGGATAATTGGAGTAAATTACACATGACTTTATGGGGTAAAGTAAATGCAATAAAAATGGTTGTGGCACCACAAATAAATTACCTAACTGGGATGATACCCATATGCATTCCAAAACAACTACTAGTTAGATATGACAAAATGATAAAACAATTTCTATGGGATGGAAAAAAAAACGCGAATTCTTTTGGATAAATTATTTGAGTCCAAGAAGAGAGGGGGTTTATCATTGCCGAACATAAAATATTACAGTGTTGCCTTTGAGATGTCCAAGCTTACAGGACATTGGGATGAAGCTGGTGCTGATTTGGACTGGGTCCTGATTGAGCGGGAACTCACGTCCCCCTTTAAACATATGGAGGCTCTGGCACAAACAGTTAAAAATGAGAAAAATAAGGTGAATAACCCTATTCTAGGACATTCGAAAATGGTTTGGCAGGAGGTACATAAGAGATGTAAAATCTCTCAGTATACTCAAAAATATGCATCCATATGGCACAATCTGAAAATAAAGAGAAATACAGCCAATCTATTGGGCTCAGTGGTTAAGAAAAAACATCAGAATAATAGATGATTTATTTGAAAACGGCAATTTTCTTTCATATATTGGATTAAAAGAAAAAATTAATTTAGAGGGTAGAGGCCACTTCTGGAAATACTTACAAATTAGACACTGTATTAAAGAGGTGGTTCCTGTGGGTCAGGACAGAAGCCAGATTGAATGCTATTTACAATTACCCAAAATACATCATAAGGCTTCAAGATGGTATGAGATGTGTCCTTGGACAAATAATAATGGTTGTAGTAATCTCAGGATGATATGGGAGAAAGATCTGTCTTGTACACTGGATGAAAAAACATGGGAGGGGATTCTTTCCAACACTGAAGTATACATAAGAGAAACCAGAGGCAAATGTATTCAGTATAAAATAATTCATGGATATTATTTTACACCATCAAGACTTAACAGAATGGGCCTAATTAATAATGATCTATGTTGGAAGTGTGGGGCAGAAAGTGGCACATTTATCCATACATTGTGGGAATGTTCTAAGATCCTCCCCTTATGGGAAAAAGTTATAGATTATATGAGCAAATCATTAAATTGTGAACTTCCCAGATCACCAAGACTATGGGCCCTAGTCTCGTGGACCAGGCGAAGTCTAACCTCAGCCAACTTCGCCACGTCAACGGGGTGTGGCCCAGGTCCATTTCGCAAGATTGGTGGGCCGCGCAGTCAGACTTAGACCAGCGCAAGCCCTCCCCTCGTCCCTCCCACCGGCGCAAACGGCAAAGAGGGAGGAGAGAGGGCGGGAGGGAGACAGGAGGAGGAGAGAAAGGCGTGGAGTGGGTTTGACACAGCCGAGTCAGATCTTCACCAATCAAATGAGCTCCTCTCCTCACCTTTAACTGCGCGGCGGGTAATGCGCGCTGCAAGTTTGTCATTTTATACTTGAACATGGACGGAGGAGACAGCGACGCCAGAGGCTGAACCTCTCCCAGGAAGAAACAGCTGTGCGGTCCGGAGGTCCGAGCTCAGAGTGACCAATAATGAGTTTACTAATATACTTAACCAGGATTGATCTGATACACTGAGAACCGGTGCTCAGTGTAAGAAACAACAACTAATAAACTAACACTAAATAAACTAACTAATAAACTAACACTAAAGAAACTCACATTTATTCAAACCCTGTGTAAGCAAGGTGAGAGGTGTAATCACAACATAAACAAACACCATGCGTAACGGATGAAATCAGCGTAAAGGACGCTCTCTCTCTCTCTCTGTCCGTCTCTTTTTTTCTCTTTTTTTTCTGTGAAAGAGATGCTGAGTATAGGCTATATACTGACTATCTGACACAGAGGCTGTTGTGGTGGACTAAGAGAGATGAAGATTTGTGTTTTGTTTTTCATTACGGCTGCCTGATGCGGTCGCTCACGCTAATTAATTAATAAGTAAATAAATAAATAAAGCGATCATCACAAGGGCAGAGTGGTATCTCAACACGGCAGCGACATGCAGTCATCCACCCTCAGTCCTGCTTTTGGGACATCCACAGCTGCTTTTCAGTGCCAGTTCGTCCCTGCTGTGTTAATTCAGGTGGAGTTTCCTTTACGCGTGCCACAGCCTTTGATCTCTGCTTTGATCTGACGTCAGATGTGACGGGACAATCTATATAAATATAAATTCACGTGTTGATTCCATTAGTTGCATTAAATAGTGGTTATTGTGGATATTTATTGCATTGAAATGTGCCTGGAACTGTGGAGATCTGCCTGTGAGGTCTTGGTGGCGTGTGTGCACTGCAGGTCAGTCAGCCAAACTTCCACTGCACCTGCTGCGCTTCGCCCTGCGCTGAGAGTAGACCTGGTTGGAGGTGGCGAGCTTTCAGCGCAACCTCGACGAGACATTTTCGCACAAAACTTCCACTGCACCAAGCTGAATCTGTGACGCCTCCCCCTGCTGCACGGCCACGCCTATCTCAGCGCAGCGCGATCTACAAATCTCCCAATCTGACTTTGCGCTAGGCTGCGCTGGTCGAAACTTGCATTAGACCGGCTGCGCTACCTTGCGCTACCTGCGCTGCGCCAGGAAACTAGGGCCCCTTGTCTCCTCGGAGACAGAACTGTGGTATCCCTGTTGAACAAATACAGTTTTAGAATATTAAAAACTGGCCTAATAACATGTGCACGAACTATTCTGAGGTGTTGGAAGGAACCCCAAGCTCCCACACTGAGTATGTGGAAAACACAGATGATGGCGACTGTGGCATGCGAGAAGATGTTGGGGAGATTAAATTGTGAAAATGATATGATAAAAGAAAAATGGGATAGTTTTGGTAGACAGATGTGTTAATTTGCCTGTCTTTGCCTATTTATTACCTGCCTGTCTTATTTTTAGTTAATTTACTTTCAGATTTTTCACGTTATTTATTTATTTTATTTTATTTTATTTGTTTTTTCTATTATTACTAATTTTGACGTCCATTTTGTCTGTTGTATTTGATGTTCGTTGTGTCTGTTGCAATAATGAAAAAATAATACAAACTTTTTTTTAAAATAGCGAGTACAATTAAATGCTGGCAGAAGTATTAATCAGAAACAGTGAAGTTTAAACTACTTTTCTTTCTACTTTGTGCCGACACTCTGGGGAATGCCTCACCTCACTACCTGCAAAACTAAAGGACAGATTGCAGATATAACAGGGCAAGACAACTACACCCACAAAAGCTACATGCCGCTTCAACAGGATATGAAGTGTCCATTTATTCAGTGTTTGAGTTATCACTAGAGGTGCAATTGTGGCACCCTGGCTATTTTAGTAACCTAAGTTATTGTATGTATTGTTTTATAATGGTTGTATAGTTTTAATTGTTTCTGATTTTGGTAAACGTTACACAGTCGCTGCCGCCGTACGTAGATACAGTGTTGCAGTTTACATCCGATTCTGGAGTAGCCTACTAAGCTGTGTCTATCTGTTTTTTTTCTTTTCAGACTTGTATTATATGTAATAACCATGGATGTATTATATTAACTGGATACCGGACCGGAAAATGGCCGCCGTTCATTTCAATGGAAGTTGCTCGCTTGGTGCATACGCTGAAAAAGTTTCTGACTTCCGGGTTTACTTCCGCGTTATCGGGCCCATAGAGCATGCGCAGTTGAGTCACCCCCCATGATGTTCTGCGGCCTCCCATCATGCCCTGGGGCAATGAGAACGAGCAACCGCCGTTCTAGTTTTGGCGCTGCGCGTTCATGTATGTGTTACTTGTGGATTTAAGGAATGAGTATTAAGACTTTTACAGGACTCAGACTTTAACAAAGATAATGATTTAAAAAGTAAGACGGCCGATTGTAGGTTTACTACGATCGTTTATATGATCGTTAAATCGTTTTGACAGTTAATTAATATACGATGTTACACTGAAAACGAGTTAGTCTGAACCTGTAAGCTTAAATCACAATGGAAAATAAATCATAATTAACTGTATTTTTGTTAAACATGACAGAGATGACCCCAGAACACCTCAAATAATGTAATGAGGGCTTTACTCTTACCTTTTTTATATATTTAACTTGCTGCACAGTTCACCAGTTGTATTTACAGGACGTTGGTGGAGGTATTATAAACTTAGTCACACGTGTTTTGTTTTTATCAACCACACTGTGATTAAAGAAAGTTAGAGCTCTTTGGCAAATGCATCTTCCTTTTAATAATTGTCTGTACTGGCTGTGTTCATAGTTTCATCATCATCATTAAGCCTTCAGGTGGATGAGACTCTTTGTAATTCAACAGTTTAACCTTACAATATTTCCACAACACGCAGAATATCAGTGTCCACTAATACAGCTGTTACAGAACCAGACATTTTAATTAAACACGAATGCCCCAGACACAGTTGCAGATGTTGGATTTGGTAGAAGAAGAAAAAAGTCACAAGCATGTTTGTTTTTTTCCGAACAATTCAATAATATGATTATGAGTTTAAGTGATCATTTAGCATACTGACACTGAACAAACACACACTGACGACGGTGAGGAGGAGGAGGACGTCCAGGACGGTTCTTCCTCCGGCCCCGGTGGAAGACAGGGAGCAGCTGCACCGTCAGGCCACACACACGACATACCGACCATGGAGGAGTCTGGAGAAGTCTCGCTTTACATTTTACCACCGTGGCATTGATTAAGCCGTAAAAATAAATTAACGTGGACGTTGTGAACGGAGCAACAGGTGTTGGACATCAGCCGCGATGAGACACTGTTGACACACACACACACACATACAGCATAAATGACTTATCAAGCTAAAATTACCGAAAAATATGACTTTTACAGGAGCAGTAATGTAAAACAGTCCGATTTCACGTCAGTAAATGCAGTCATTACGAGGCAATCTCATCAATTAAAACGTTACATTTAAGAATACGAGTTGACAAGAGACTAATAACAGACATTAACTATCATAAAGTTAAATTAACTCGATGTGACCAAACAAAAACTCACCTTGAGGCGTGTTTTCCACTTTTCTGAGTGATTTTAGCGCCGGACAGCGTCTCACAGGCATCCTCTGTCCCGAGACACACACGACCGCGCACTGCGAGTGCACGGACACAGCTGTGACGTCACGCTCAGAAATGAGACTTTTCTGTGGCTTTTCTGACCGTTAGAAAACATTTTGACAGATAGAAAGTCCATGACTTAAAAATATAGAATACAAAGATTAGTAATTAACGGAGGTTACAGCTGGAGGTGTCCTGTGAACAGTTTTACAGGCTTCTCTTTTACTATTGCGGTCTATGGGAAAAATCCTTTTTGGGCCCCATGGGATTTTTTGTTGCAGTACCACGGGTGGCCACTGGGAAAAATCGGCGTGCCTGCCGAGAGCATTACAAGGGGGCTGGTAATAACCCCCCCTTGACACCTGAAGTGACATCATCTAATTCAGATCTCTGTTGAAAACGGGCTTCAGAGTGCACAGCGCACTAATCACATAAGGGAGAGTGGAGCTGTTGGTGACAAAAGACAGCACAACTGTTGCCTGTTGTACACTGGCCTGGCGCGTAAAATTAAAATGCAGACGACCAGTGAATAATGAGTCAAAAATCTGCCGACTGATCACTGCCTTAAGAGTTTGAAAGTATAACTTCAAATGAACGTAGCTCAAACCAACCCGGTGCCTCAGCACGGTGACCAAGCTCTGATAAATACACCTGATCTACACTAGTACAACATGTCCTCCCGTGCCATGTCGCTTACAGAGCTTTTGGGGGGGAAAAAACAAAAAAAACACACACATCAGAGTTTTCCTCTACTACAGCTGACATGTGGTCACAGTCTCACAGTGAATCACCATCCATTAATATAAACTTCAGCCTCCAAGCTCTCTGTCCTCAGACTGTCCTGAGCTGTCTGTGATTGTGGTTCAAGTAGTTAAATACAGTAATAAGATAGTTCATATCAGAGTTAATGTCATCATAATAGTGTAGTCACTGTAGTGGCAGGAAAGACCAATTCCCCAAATATTGTGTTGGCCATGCAATCCCTAGAACAAGTTACTGCTTGCCTGTTGATTTAAAAAAAAAGTTGAAATATTTCAATGTCTGACATTAGAAGTCAACTTTAAGTCAGACAAAAAATGTTTAAGGTGTTTTTATTGTTCTCAAATGTAAAAATGGGTCATGTTGGAACCTCAACATTATTTAAGGCTTAAATAACCTGCTACTTAAACATTTTTCATTGTGCTCCTATAGTAAACATACTAACTATTTAATATGTTCCAGAGCCTATAGAGGGTATGCACATGACGTCACGGTACTCGGAAGTCGCTGTGGAACGTCCACTGAGTGGCAAAAAGACGAGTGGCAGAGCCGCCAAAGTTTAAAAACGAGCAAGTAACAAAGCGATTTTCTCCGAGCCCACACAAGTCTGACATGTCTAGCTTTGCCAGCATGTAAAGCATGCATGACCTAACACAGCTGCTAAAAATCTTGAGGATACGTCTCACTTTGACCGAGTTACATTCAAGAACCTGTTCTCAATGACGGAAAGTAAATTCACTGGAGCGGTCATTTTTTTTCGATCGATCAGCTGTGTTTACAGTTTCAGGTGTCATAGTTATGATGTTTAGACAGATAAATTAGTCCTCTAACACATCCTACAGTTTGACTGGTCAGAGTTTTTCAGAATAAAAGCAGCTCGTGTTTTAGTGTCGGGAGTCACTGTCAGGACGATTGAAACAGCTGTAATCTCGTCCCTCTGCACAATAACACTGAGCCTGTCAGTCACTCTGCAGGAACCACGGTCACACTGTGTGTTACAGGAAGTGTCAGTGGAGCAGACGGTTTTGGGGAGCTGGTTGTCGATTCCTTTTGACATCAGTTTGTTTTGATATAAGATATTTTATCCAGTTTATGAGTCCACCGCTATCCGCCAGCATGTTGAGTGACGCTTGTTTTGCCACTCAGTCCGATCGAACGGGGCGTTGCCGAGGGCAACGTGACGTAAACGCATACCCTCTATAATGAGGGAAACTTAGGTAGGGAAAATCACAGCATATCAATTACAGAGTGATTAAGTCAATTGACTTGTGCTGCTGTGTGTCTACACTTTGTGTCTGTTTTAATGAAAAGACCTCTGGTGTTTCATATCCATATAGGTGCTAAGGTTAATTTAATGATAAGGCACAAGTAACTGATGGAAATTGTCATAACATTCAGACTTTGATCCTTTTACAATTGAGTTGACATGAAATTCCACAAAACTGAACATTATTGAGTTGAAGGCACAAGCTTGGCACTTACGTCTCGGTGTCGGTTCTTGGAGTGATGCAGCAGTTTGATCCATTGCCACATTGGGGGAGGTCATGATTGATACTTTAAGAAAAAGAAGAAAAAAGTTACCCAGCTGAGAGAGACATTTTGAAACCATCTAATTGCAAACATTAGATCGCTGCCATATCAATATAGCAATTTATATGTATGTCCGTGATAGTGGGGTCGGATGCATGTGTAATTTTTCTCAGTCATTTCAAATTGGTGTTAAAGTTTGGTTTTCACTTCTAAGTTGAAGTTAAGGGTCTATAGAACAATTTGAGTCCGAGTGTCAAACACACAGATAAAAAATTACCCGTAGGGGGCAGCCGCGGCGCTACTAATGGGCCCGGATGGGCCTGGGCCCACTCATTTTAGGCTGGGCCCACCCATTCTAGCTGTTCATCCAATTAGCATCCTGAGGAAAGCTTTGAGTGAAAACTTCTCAGCCAATCAGCGGCTTCTACCCCACGTGTGGCGGATGTTCAAAACACACACAGCCAGTGTCACAACAACTGACGCTGTAAAACGCTGACGCTGTATAAAAAGCTGTTTTAATTCTGGATTTAGCGCTGTTACCGTCACAATTTAATATTTTTCTTCATGCGAGAAAGTCACAGTTTAACCCAGAGTCTGTGGTCAGTTTATAACTGTTAGGATGTCTGTGGCGGATCAGGGCAGCGACTGTCACAGCTGCAGCAGCCGCTCTACTCAGCTGATCTGCCGGGGGGGGGGGGTCCTCATCCCAGGGAGAAAACGAGCCAAGTAACGTATCCGCAAGCTTTCAGAGGTTTACCGCTGGCTGGTTAATTTTTTTTAGGAGATTAATGTTGGTCTCATTGATGAAATCTAACAACTGTGGCAGTTGGATTAGTTTGTTTCAATGAAAAGTGAGGAGGACTGCCTCTGGGCTACGGACTGAAATCACCACATTTATGTAAATAAATAGGCTAAATGTTTTACAATGAACCGATCAGTCTACAATAAATTTTATTTTGTTAAGTCAACATGGTTACTGTACATGGCAAAGATGATTGCCACTTTATGACTTCAAATTGGTCGGTATTTCATCAACTTAGCTCAGGAGTTTCTTGCTGTGCAGCCATAGAAACAGACGTGGTCCAGCGCCACGGGAGAAATAACCCCGAATTCGGTCAGTCAGTCAGTTTTTTTTTTTTTTTTTTTTTTTTACAACGGAGTCCTATGGGAGTGCTGTCCTCAGCGCCGCAGAAAAGCGCTGAAATGGAGATGATGACGCTGATTTTTTATTTTTTTATTATTTTTTTTAATCTTATTTTAACTGGCCCATCCAGTTTTCTGAAGGCCCACCCACAATCAAAATCCTGGCGCCGCTACTGGTAGGGGGCGCCGCAAAAATATGTAAATTGCTACAACTTTTGATTAGATTAACCAAATTTAACATATGAGGTATGTATGGATTCAGAATTAAAAGGAGAACATGGTATGCCAAGCATTTGGTGTTCAAATTAAAAATAAATACACTTTGGCCCAATATATTAAATGGCGACAAGCAACATTTTTCAAAAAGTTGGGTGCTTCATATCACGTAGGCTATATACAGCCATATTTGTGTATGGGTATCCCAGCTATCTTTATGCTATAGGGATATTCTGAACACCAATCTTAAATCCAGTTGAGTCACATTACACAGCCTTTATTTACAATAACTTTAAAAATCATGTTTCATAGCAACTTTGAGGACATTTACTTTATCTTCAAAAAAAGCACAATTTTGCTTGTGTCCATTTAATATATTGGGCTAAAAGTGTATTTATTTTTAATCTGATCACCAAATGCTTGGCATACCAGTTTCTCCTTTTAATTCTGAATCCACACATACATCATATGTTAAAATTGGATAATCTAATCAAAAGTTGTTGCAGTTTACATATTTTACGGCGCCCCCTAGAGGCCATTTTTTATCTGTGTGTTTGACACTCGGGGCCCTAGTTTCGTGGCGCAGCGCAGGGTAGCGCAAGGTCAGTTTGGCAGATTGGTAGATCGCGCTGCGCCGAGATAGGTGTGGCCGCGCAGCAGGGGGAGGCATCACAGATTCAGCTTGGCGCAGTGGAAGTTTCGTGCGAAAATGCCCCGCCGAGGGTGCGCTGAAAGCTCGCCAGCTCCAACCAGGTCTACTCTCGGCGCAAGGCGAAGTGCAGCCGGTGCAGTGGAAATCTGGCTGCCCGGTGCGCAGTGCACACACGTCACCAAGACTTCACAGGCAGGTTTCCACAGTTCCAGGCACATTTCAATGCAATAAATAACCACAATAACCACTATTTAATGCAACTAATGGAATCAACACGTGAATTTATATCTATATAGATTGTCCTGTCACATCTGACGTCAGATCAAAGGCTGTCGTCACGCGTAATGGAAACTCCACCTGAATTAACACAGCAGGAACAAACTGGCACTGAAAAGCAGCTGTGGATGTCCCAAGCAGGGCCGCCCCTGCCTACACGCAGAACACGCACAGTGCGTAGGGCCCCGCGATCCAATAGGGGCCCCGTTTTGCACAAGGGATGCGCATATGCACAGCCGTGGGGCGCGCTACTAGATCAGCTGTCAGCGCGAGGCAGGAGAAGAGACTTTTTTTTTTTTTTTTGTATTCTGACACTGCACGCACCGTCACCAATCGATCTGACCAATCACAAAACAAGAGGAAACTTGTGCTTCTCTCGAAGGTGGGTGTTGAAGTTAGTGCTGGGCCGTATTTAATGGCGCCGTTAATGCCATTAATGTCCGTTAACGTGGTTAATGGTGTTAACGGCCCAGCACTAGATTTTTTTCAGAATTTTCCAGCGGCCCTTACCATTTATTAAATGTCTTGTTAACACCTTTGTCTGCATATGCATTCACCTCTGTTGAAAGGCAGTGGTAAATTTGTCAGTTGTTGGTCGTATTTTCGGATTAAAGGGCAATTCCAGGCGAATTCAACTCGGGGGTGTATTTTCATATCATTTTAGGTCTAAAAGAAGGAATCTGAAGATTTTCAGTTTAATCGCTCCTGTTTTGCGGTAGCTGCATCTGTCCCCGCATCGCCACGGCAGCAATGAATGGGAGTGGATGTAAGTTCCGCTGTTTAGGCTGTTTACAGCCCTCAAAGCCGCAATTTTTTTTCCCACAGACAGCGGCTACTCAAACGCACCGAGAAGTTTATTTACTTCAAGCACGCCGACATGTTTGTAAAACTAGATCTAATTCAAAGTCTCCCGGAGTCTCGCACGAGCCCGAAGTTGCAGTGCTGGTGTGTTCAGGCGCAGTAGGAGCTACCGCTTGTGTCATAAACTCAGGAATATCAACTCTTGACTTGCTTGAAGTGTACATTTTTTCCACAGACAGCGTCAGGTGGCTACTCAAACATGCGCCGAGAAGTTTTTTTTACTTGAAGCAAGTCAAGAGTTGATATTCCTGTGTTTATGACACAAACAGTAGCTTTTCCCACTGCACCTGAACACACCGAGCACGGCAACTGGGTCTCGCGCGAGACTCCGGGAGACTTTGAATTAGATCTAGTTTTACACACATGTCGGCTTGCTTGAAGTAAATAAACTTCTCGGTGCATGTTTGAGTCGCCATCTGACGCTGTATGTGGAAAAAAATTGCGGCTTTGAGGGATGTAAACAGCCTAAACAGTGGAACTTACATCCACTCCCATTCATTGCTGCCGTGGCGATGCGGGGACAGATGCAGCTACCGCAAAACAGGAGCGATTAAACTGAAAATCTTCAAATTCCTTCTTTTAGACCTAAAATGATAGAAAAATACACCCCCGAGTTGAATTCGCCTGGAATTGCCCTTTAAAGGGACAATATGTGAGATTTACCCCCATCTAGCGGTGCGGTTGCATGTCGGCACGTATTCTTGCAGTTGCGTTTACGTAAACTCGGGCAGAAGTCAGAAAAACAACACACGCTGCATGTATCAGGATAAACAAGCCTCTATGTAAACAAACGGTCCGCCAGCACGAGGCAAAACAATACAGGCGTGACAATATGTTGTCATGGTGATGTCGTATTGTTTACCTGACCCACGTTTTACCGGCTTTCTCTCGTCGAGTAAAATAACATCCAGTTGGTTTGCCGACGGCGTCACTCACGGCGTCATTCAGGTGTCTGACTGCACCTGAATGCAACACCAGTGCCTCCGTCCTTCCTCAGCTACGTGGTGACAGTTTTAACAGGCGCTGTCTGGAAAACTTTCTCCCCGAGCCGAGAAGCTCCGGCGGCCCGAGTTTGAGGTTACTTACAGCCACGGTGACACTGAACGTAAAACATGGCGATTCAACATGGCAGAGAAGGTTCGGTGAACCCCCCCCTGTATGTTTGTAACGACTTGTAACATCTCATTCTAAGGTACGAGAAAGCGCTCGTTTGTATGCGGGCGCGATTCCACTTCAGTGAAATACGTATTTATGAAAGCGATATTTGATTTTTGTCAATAAAAAGCCAATAAAGTCCCATACTGTCCCTTTAAGTTTATAATCTATTTTATCACCACACAAGGATTTGGCTAATGTTATTTTAATGGATGTAAAATGTCGCCATCTGTTGGTGAATTTAATCTATGACAGGCAGCTTTGAAGGAGATATTAGAGATAAATATTGATAGAAATGAGTGTATTTGATACTTCAGTTGACAGAAGGAACTAAATTTGAATGTAGCTACATTTTGAAATATCAGTCTGTTTGGTAATTAGTAGGCCTATAGGATTGTAGTTGTAACATTTTAAAATTAATATTAGTATAAGTATGGAAGTAGTAGTACTGCCAGTATTAGTGGTTGTAGTTATAATCGATTATAGTAGGGCCCGAAGAAATTTTTTCGCTTAGGGCCCCATTTTGGTCAGGGGCAGCCCTGGTCCCAAGAGCAGGACTGAGGGTGGATGACTTCATGTCACTGCCGTGTTGAGATACGCAGTGTGCCGTTGTGATGATCCGCTTTATTTGTTTATTTACTTGTTAATTTATTAGCGGGCGAGCGACCACGTCATCACGCAGCCGTAATGAAAAACAAAACACAAATCATCATCTCTCTTAGCCCACCACAACAGCCTCGGTATCAGATAATCAGTATATAGCCTATACTAAGCATCTCTCATCACAGAAAAACAAGAGAGACGGACAGAGAGAGAGAGCGTCCTTTACGCTGAGATGCTCCTGGTTTCATCCAGTGTTGCCAACTTGGCAACTTTCTCGCTAAATCTGGCGACTTTCCAAACCCTCTTGGCGACTTTTTTTGTCAAAAGCAACTAGCGACAAATCTAGCGACTTTTTCCAGTGATATTACAAATTTTTCTGAACCTGAAAGCACTGTTATCACAGCTTTTTTCTCCGCTGCATTCAGAGACCCATATCATGACCCGCCGCCGCCGGCACCCCCTCCTCCTCCGTCCATGTCCAAGTATAAAATGACAAACTTGCAGTGCGTAACGCCTGCTGAAAATGCACCCTATAGCCTGAGCATTCCATGGCAAGTGTAAAAAAATTAGAAAAAACAAACGATGTCCGCACAACTGCTATAATCGAGCTCCCAAAAATGTATTATAAGGACAACGTTTCGACCACTTGGGTCTTCATCAGGTCATCTGATGTGTAGGGGGGTGGGGCACATAAAGAGGGGGAGGTTGCCAATAATTAATGTCACCTGTTGCCCTCCCAACATAATCACAGTCGTTACATCAACACGTTTACATATCCATAACAATCCATATACAGGTCACAGTTTAAAGTAGCAGGCCTGAAACAATTAAAACATCAAAAGACATATCATGGATTGTGTACATCAAAAAAATCTGTGCGATTACAAAACACATAATGAGATGAGACCCACATATAGCGTATGTAATAAGTGTAAAAAAATTACCATCACCTACTAAAAAATGCTTTGCTCAGGCTCTGTTGTAGATAAAAATATGAAATAAAAAGCATTGGAAAGCTTACAAATGTGGCTTTTATTTAAAATACTTTATTGTACAATAAAATGTAATTAATCAATAATGATTTGTAAAAATATCAATTTATCATCAAACATTTTGAATAAATATTTACAGATACAACAGACAACATGGGAAAACTGAACAATATAAAATAGAAAGTGGATTAAACAACCTCAAACAACAACTTCAAACTTCAAAATAAATAAAAGCCATCATAATGTGGTGTGTGTGGAGGAGAGTACACAGGGTACAGCTGACAACACTGCGAGGGAAATAAGCTTACTAACACCCCTCACAGTGTTGTCAGCTGTACCCCGTTGTACTCCCAAGACTCTCACTCCACACACACACACACACACACACACACACACACACACACACACACACACACACACACACACACAGGAGAGGGAGAGAGTCAGAGAGTGTTCACATCTCAGTGCAAAAGCTGCGGTGTTCAGGGAGGCACTTGGGGTGCAGGGGCACATTGCATTGTCGGCATCCGTACTTTGTTGCACCAGGACGGCCAGACTTGTGAGTGCACACTTTTCAAACATGATGTCCACATCATGAATTGCCCCAGCTGGCCTAAATGCACGCTGTGCTGCACTCTTTGGGCGGACATCTGTGATGAGCTCCATGGCCAGGTCCTCCACCCAGTTCTTGTAGCCTGCCTTCCAACCTGCACTCCTTCCCACCGCGAAGGAGTTGTGTAGCAGCTCACTGTGAGGAAAAAGAAAAACAGGCGACGCCACCACTTCTTGGACCGGTGGTTGAAGAGGTAGTAGCCCACCATCTGGTCAAGGAGGTCTACCCCCTTCATGTGCTTCTGATAGTCGGCCAAGCAGGCAGGCACAGTGACATCCCTCTGGCGGTCCCCTCCCTTCCTTCGCAGCACCTTTCCTGTTGCTGTGGGATTATCAAACATCCTAATTATCTACATCAATCATGTGATATCATTGTCATTTGAATTTAGATATGTCCTCATATATAGGCTATTTATTATTCCTGTCATTATAATCAATCATGATGATTGACCTTAGACATGATTAAAAATGGAAATTATCAATCATGTGTTATCATTGTCATTTGAATTTAGGTATGTCTTTATTTATATAGGCTATTTATTATTTATATTATAATCAATCATGATCATTTACCTTATAGTAGAAATTATCACTCATGTTATCTTTAAACTCAATAAATCATCATTATTTTTTTATAAGTAACTTATTATTATTTTCATTATTATCATTATTGTTATTATTATTATTATTATTATTATTATTATTATTATTAGTAGTAGTAGTAGTAACGTTAGTAGTAGTGGCTAGTAGGAATATGAGGCTTACCTCCAGATCATGGCGAACCGGTCCCCTGACATGACCTCAGGCAACTTCGTCTGAAAGATCCATTTTTTTTGTCTTCAATAATCCCGCCGGGCAGGTAGTTTGAGGATCCCCATGGTCAAACAAAGTCCAATGAAGCACTTCATTTCCACCGTCGTAACCGAGTACCACTTGCTGCTTGGAGTCCGGATTTGCTCCGCATAACGGTTTGTTTCCGTGACTAGCCGCGTCCAGAGCTCCTCTGTGAAATAACGAGCGAAAACTGTGACCGGGGTGATTGGCTCAGCCAATACTAATTTTACACCCGGCTGTCTGTTGTACGAGGACTTTACCCTGGACACGAACTCCGCCGGTTTCCTGGTCCAGCCGTTGTGGAAGCCGCGGAACTCTTCGTCATCTTCATCACTGTCATTGTCAAACATCATATTTACCCACTGATCTCTGGTGATCGGGTCGGCAGGCACCTCCTCGTCAGATTCAGACACACTATTCTCCACCTCCAAATCACTCCCCTCACTACTACTATCATTAGCCATCTTCAATACACGAACTTTCCCTCTCAATCCTTATCAATATTTTGCTGGCGGCAGCGGAGCACTTTTTTTTCTTCTTTTTTTCCCCCGCGGGTGACAGATCAAAACAAGCGACACGCGCTAGCGTATTTTGACCAATCATGAAGCAGTCACGTGACCTTTAAAAAAAAAAAAAAACACTGACCAATGATAGACATCCATAGCATTGACCCCACATGGGTTTCAGCCAATCATGTTGCTTGAAATTTGTTAAATGCCTCGAGAAATGACGTGACAGTGGAACTACGCACCAATGTGTAATCAGAGACGTTCTAATATGAGGAGACAGACCACTCTGCCCGTTTTGAATGGGGAAAGCTGCGACGCCAAAGATGGCGCATGTCCCGCCCCTTTTCACCAGCAGCCAATCACCTGCGTTGCCAGAGCTGAACTAGGCCAATCATGTTGTTGCACCAGCGCATGCGCACAAGTAGATTTACGACAGACAAACCTACCTGGTGGCAACAACAACACGGCTTTAGCACCGTGTGTACTGTATGTGGTCAGGTGAACATTTACTCTAAGGTTTTCGGAAAAGTGCAGAGCCACCGGCGACCAGGAGCGGCTCCTCATCCTGGAGGAACATTTACCCCCGGAGTTTTAGAGGTTTACTGCCGGCTTGTTAATTTGGCAGCCACATTGGTTGGTCTTAATGAAAAGTGAAGCTTCAGGTGTGTGCTGCTGAACGAAAGAGCTACCTCGGGGCTACGTATAATTCACCTCATTCACATCAATAAGTGTTTTACAATGAACCGATCAGTCCACCTTTTCTTTAATTTAATTTTTGAATGTATAGTTTTGTTCGTTTCATTTTTTAACCTAAACATTAAAACTGGGCCCCCTGGGGGCGTTAGCCTCCTGTCCATGATAGCAGCAGCAGCAGTCCACTCCAAAAAAATAAAAAACACAGTCCGGATGAAGCACTGGAGCCGTGGACCGATAGACACCGTCACCATTAATAACGAGAGCCTCTATTGTTTTATTGTACCGAGTACGAGAGGCTTGTTGTGAGCTGAGAAGCGGCTGTTAGCGGCAGATGCTAACCGAAGCTAGCGGCGGATGCTAACCGCTAGTCGAAGTTAGCATCGAGCTAGCTCAGCACAACGAACGCCCCTCATACTTGTTACCGGTCGAGGCTTTAGTTGTCAGTGATGGTCGGTAATCAGTCCGTGGCTCCAGCGGTTCACTCGGACTGTATTTATTTATTTTAACTGACTGCTGCTGCTGAGACGACATGCTAGCACTAATACATCCATGCTAGCACTCGATAGCATCCGAGACAGCTAACGTTAGTGGGGATCGTGGGAGGGGGGAGCAGACACAGTCACCACACACACAACTAGGAGCCCATAGGTGATGATTAAGACGGATTTCATGTAAGTCTAGCGTTTATTTTTGAGCAAAAATCTCCAGACGCCGATATGTCTCCAGGTAGAGCAGGGCAGACCGGTCACGGTGTAGGTATGCTCGGGCTGCTGCTAGATCACGGACTCAGCCGTTACAGCCATACAGTGACGGCGGTGTCGTAAATCCACGCGCATGCACAGTTGAGTACTCCCTGTGGAAAAATAGCGATTTAAACGTCATTCTGCGGTAAAGTCTATGTTTTTTTGGTTTTTATTTGTATCTTATTTCACTGGCTAGCACGTCTGTATGTTTTTTCCGTCCTGCTATCACGTTAAAGGGTGGATTTGACCACCCCTCCATTCATTTAGATAGGGGTCTGGTCTCCTTGGGGTTTTCGTGGCGTCGCCAAGATGGCCGCCGAGTGGCATGACTTGCCTAGAAGGAAATCTAATTAAAGGTGAGGAGAGGAGCTCATTTGATTGGTGAAGATCCGAATCGGCTGTGTTAATCCCACTTCACGCCTTTCTCTCCTCCTCCTTTCTCCCTCCCGCCTTGTTTCCTCCCCCTTTGCCATTTGTGCCGGTAGGAGGGACAAGGGGAGTACCTGTGCCGGCCAGCAGCGGACTGCGCTGTCCACCAATCTTGCAAAATGCGCCTAGACTGCGCCTCGTCTACAAAACTAGGGCCCTGAATCTCAATAAGCAGTAGTAAGGTCAAGCTTGAAGTGGGGTTGTATGACCTAAGTACACTATATGCAGTAGAAAGGTCTCTGCGCTCCCCCACTGAGAAACACCGGCGCATCGCACTTAAAAGTTGCTTTCTATCATATTTATTTCTTACAGCATATTTTCGCCACCTACGAGAAGTCCCGTCTCAAAATAGTACACCAGTTCAAGAGTACGATAGAAAGAAAAAAAATCTTTCTATCATTTTTCTTTTTGTCAATGTACTTTCTATCGTACTCTTTAACTGGTGTATTATTTTGGGACGGGACCTCCCATAGGTGGTGAAAAATTGTCCCTCATTGACAGCGGTGTAGGGGAGCGCCGGGTCGATTGATACACGGGACGATTGATACACAGCGATTTCCTCGAAAACCACACAAGCTTGAGCCGTCAGATTTTGTCATTACGTTCAGCACTCAACACCGACCAATCCTGGGAAAGCTCGTGAAATGACGTCACGCCATTCAAAAGTTATCAGCGGGAACCGGTTTTCGACTACGGTAAGTAAAATCTTACGTGCGGTAGTTTTTTTGTGATCAAAAGTTGTATTTTGTGTTTCATGCAATAATAATATGACCTAACAACAGATGAATTCGTGCTTAAACAGGTCCTAAACTATGCAATGTCATAGTTTTGAAGTTTAGAGGCAAAACAGGTTTAAGTGTCAGTAGTCGCTGCAGGGACGATTGATACAGCTGTTTCAAATGTCCCTCACGCCACTGTGCGTAATTGTGGTCACATTGCCCGATCAATATCTGTATAAATCACCGAATTAATAACTGTTTTGCAATGAACAACAACTGATTTGAATGAACAACATTTTGAATGAATAAAACGTGTTTATGACATGAATCCACAGATATTCAGCAAAGTGAGGGAAAAAATATTACGTGCGGTAGTTTTTTTGTGATCAAAAGTTGTATTTTGTGTTTCATGCAATAATAATATGACCTAACAACAGATGAATTTGTACTTAAACAGGTCCTAAACTATGCAATGTCATAGTTTTGAAGTTTAGAGGCAAAACAGGTTTAAGTGTCAGTAGTCGCTGCAGGGACGATTGAGACAGCTGTTTCAAATGTCCCTCACGCCACTGTGCGCAATTGTGGTCACATTGCCCGATCAATATCTGTATAAATCACCGAATTAATAACTGTTTTGCAATGAACAACAACTGATTTGAATGAACAACATATATTTTGAATGAATAAAACGTTTTTATGACATGAATCCACAGATATTCAGCAAAGTGAGGTGAGAATGCCGAGGGTAAGGCAAAAGAAAACGAATCGTGGACAGGTTCCAGCTGAAGTGTATGCAAGGGCTTGCAGGGAGGTGACAGCTGGCAGCACTATAAGGCAGGCAGCATTGGAGAATACAATAAGCCACTCAACACTGGCACGTTACATCAGGCGAAGGGCAGAGGAGGGACGAGAGACAGCCAGGCCCCCAGGCTACCACCCATATAACAGGGTGTTCAACCCTGAGCAGGAGGGCAAGCTCAGAGAATACCTGCAGAGGGCAGAAGCCATATATTATGGGCTGACCCCTAAGGAGGTCAGTGTTCTGAAAAGGGATAGGCACACATGTATGCTATGCATAGGCTGTACACATTACAATGAATAAATAACATAGCCTACTATGGGCGTAGGTTTTCGTATGGACATGTCCATACCAATATTTTGAGAGAGTAGATTTGTCCATACCAATAAATTGAACTGTTTGTCTGCTGTTCACACAACCATTCAGATGTATGTGACACTTACCGCGTGTATTGCCAGGACTCTGTTGAATTTGGTGCAATTTGGATGCGCACACACAATTAAACAAGAAAAAAGGTGCAGGTGCAGCTGGATATGTTTAATATATACACCTGCACATGCGGGGTGGGGCTTCTGGGCTGTGATTGGCTAAGTTGGACAAAATCACCCGCCCGCCTAGTTAAACTGCCCCAGAGGACAGAACGAGTGCTACATTTGTGGCTCGTAGCCTACGTTATGCTATCATTTCATTGGCTAAAAGAGTGATACATCTCGCTGTGCTTTGACAATCTTTGTAAAAACAAAAATCCAACATGGTGGCACGGTGCATTTTCCATCTAGCTCATTTGATTGTGAAAGTAAACAAAGCATTTAAGAAGGACGACAAATATATGACATGGATTCCCAGGAGGAGAGAATTTAGCTCAAGTTCAGCCATCATTCGCAGACACATCTACTCCTCCACCAGTGTTTCGCAACCGCTGCTTGTGCGTGTGTGTGTGTGTCTGGGCTGGTATGGGGAAAGTGTCCCTGTAAACCACCCATACCTGTGTGTGTGTGTGTGTGTGTGTGTGTGTGTGTGTGTGTGTGTGTGTGTGTGTGTGTGTGTGTGTGTGTGTGTGTGTGTGTGTGTGTGTGTGTGTGTGTGTGTGTGTGTGTGTGTGTGTGTGTGTGTGTGTGTGTGGCTGCTGCTGTTACTGTTGTTATTGTTGCCTATTTTGGTCAACATGGGCGTGAATAAATATGAATAAATAACATACACACACACAATAACATAAGATAGCTTTATTTTACAGACTCCAAGTCCAATAATTTAAGTTAAAAAACCTCTTTTGACCCCTTCAGGTCCGAAAATTTGCTTTCGAGTTGGCTGTCCACTTTGCCTGCCCTTTCCCTGCCCCTTGGGAAACCAAGAAAATGGCGGGCAAGGACTGGTTTACCAGTTTCTTTGAGCGGAGTGGCAGCCTCTCCCTCCGTCGCCCAGAGGCCACCAGCCAGCAGAGGCTGGCCAGCTTCAATAAGAACAACGTGGAGGCGTTCTTTACCAATCTGCAGAAAGTCCTTGACCGTCACGGGTTCCAGGCAAAGGACTTGTGGAATGTTGACGAGACAGGTATTTAATATAAAACAACTATATACTGTACAACTACTAACTAACTAACAACTAACTACATTCATAAATAGAAACTATGTACACAGAACTATATAAATGAGAAAACTATACACAACATTCATAAATATAACTATCACTATGAAAACTACATACACATAAATACATAGAACATAGAAATTGATTGAAGACATACAACAAAATTTCATGAAAAATGTTAAATTAAAATTAAACAGTAAGAGTAATCAAATTCATCATGTCATGTGTTTGACAGGAGTCACCACAGTCCAGGTGCCGGACCGTATTGTCGCCAAGACCGGCCAGAAGCAGGTCGGCTCAGTGACCTCTGCGGAGAGGGGGACCCTGGTCACCATGGCCCTGGCAGGCAATGCCCAAGGTGACTACATACCACCGTTCTTCGTCTTCCCCCGTAAACGGTTCAAGGACCATTTCCTTCGAGGAGGGCCCACTGGCTGTGCTGGCTCCGGGAACCAGACAGGCTGGATGAAGGAGGAGGACTTCCTCCTGTTCCTGGCCCACTTCGCCAGGCACACCCGGGTGTCGAGGCAGTCAAAGCTGCTCCTCCTCCTTGATAATCACCCGTCCCACCTCTCCATCACAGCCATCGACTTCTGCAGGGCCAATGGGATAGTCCTGCTGTCCTTCCCTCCTCACTGCACCCACAGGATGCAGCCCATGGATGTTAGTGTCTTCGGCCCCCTTAAGGGGTATGTCAACACTGCGGCGGACAGCTGGATGAGGGATCATCCAGGGTCCAACATCACAATCTATGATGTGCCCTCCATCGTGGCCAAGGCATTGCCAGATGCAGCAACGGTGAATAACATCACCTCTGGGTTCTCTAGTCCTGGGATCTGGCCATTTAAACCCTCCGCTTTTAAAGATGAGGACTTCGCCGGGTCCTATACAACAGACCGTCCCCAGGCTCCAGGTGATGAGGTCAGCGCTGCTCATATGGCAGGCATGGATGAGCCCGGTGAAGCTGTCCAGCCCGGGGAAGCTGTCCTGTCAGATGCCATGGAATTCAGCCCGGAGATCGTCCGGCCTTACCCTAAGGCTGGGCCTCGAAAACAAATCAAGAGACGAGGGAGAAGGAGGCAAGTGGATTTAGTCTTTCATCTCATATCTTGTGTGTTCATCCATTGTCTACAGTCATATAGCCCTACCACATTTCAAGTAATTAAATTAGCATTAAAATGTCCATTTCAATGTTTTCAGGACAACTGCTATACTTACTGATACCCCGGTGAGGGCCGCTTTAGAGGCGGAAAAGCAGAAATCAGTGAAGCAGCGTCGTCCAGCCAAACAGCGTCCCTCCTCTCGGGCTCCCAAGAAGAGGCTGTTCTCAACTGCTGCCACACCGCTCGCTGAAGTCGCCCCTGGCGCCACCCCTGGCGCCACCTCAGCTGCTCCTCCTGGCATAACCACCACCTGGCTCTCTGCTGTAGACCCAACCATCATCACCTGGCTCGCTGATGGAGTCACCGCTGTGCCGGATGCAGTAGAGTTTGCCACCATTGCTCCCGCCTCCACTGTTGCCTCCACTGCTGCCTCCACTGTTGCCTCCACTGCTGCCTCCACTGTTGCCTCCACTGCTGCCTCCCCCTCTGCTGTGCCGACCAATTGGGTTGATGATGATGTCAGCTGCCTGGTGTGTGGTGAAATGTTCAGCAGCTCGATGCCAGGGGAAGAGTGGGTGCGCTGTGTCTTTTGCTATAAATGGTCACATGAGGAGTGTACAGAAGGTGGGGAGCACTACCTTTGTCACCTGTGTGACGAGTAAAATCAAATGAAATAAATAAAAATATTTTTGTTACAATACTGTCCATGTGTCTTCACTGGTCTGCAATGGAAATAATTTAAATGTACAGCACATTTCACTTAGCCTTATAGACTGATTAACTGACTATTAGGCCTGGGTTAGGCTATGAGTGGGAGCTGGGCAATTAAATATTTTGCAGGGTATTTTTCGTCCATCATTGTCAGCTAGCATACAAAGCTAATAACGGCTACATTAGCCTAACTCATTATGACAATAATAATGCAATTTAGAGGACATGCACACTTAAAAACTGCTGGGTATATGCAATCTTACATCAAAGTTCTGCTTAATATATTATTTCAACATAATATAGGCTAGCCTACATGTAAATGTGCAGACTATTAAACGTAATTTATCGATAAAATATGTTTAGCCACTTATCTGTTCACAGAGACTTCGGATGCATCTGTTCACCAGGCAGAGCGAGACGAAAAGAGACTCATCTTCATGGCGTGACGCGCTTGGATAGCTGCCCGGTCTCGCGTTAACCTGATGGCTTTTGTTTATAAAATGACAATATGTTCAACTGTGTATCCATAAACATGACTTAGGACAGGGAAATAAGTATAGTGCAGCAGATTAATTGCATATTTCAAGAGAATCGTTCATTTTGGTATAAAAGCATGAAATTTGGTACAGATACTCTCTAAGGGTCACTTTTTGGGAAAAAGATGTTGGCCACGCAAAAATTAAAAATGGCGGCTATTTTTTCAAGATGTTCTGTATTTAGTCTAGTAGGAAGAGGGGGGTATCATGTATCCCCTGGAAATATACTTCTAAACAGTGTTTCTAGATTGGAAAATTTTTTTAGAAAATGATGAGCTATGTTAAAAAGTTGTCAGAATGTCCCATGTATCATTTTTATGCAAATTAGTGCCGCCATTATTGTAAAAACCTAATTTCACTATATCTCAGCCAATATTGCAGATAACTGAACAAATAAGGTGTCTAGACCCATGTTTTGGGGGTCAGAGATCACAATAAAACTATTCATAAAGTGATCACATGTTGGTGGCATGCTAGTAAGCAAACCTAACCCTTTTACCAATTACAAGACGCCAATATTGGAGATACCAAATAAGGTGTCTAGACAGAGGTTGTTGTTTGTTTAACCAAGGTTTATTTGGATCAAACATCATAATAGAACTCTTCTTGATGTGACCACTCTTCTCTTTCCCATGCCAGATGAACAGTCAAGTAAATGGCGTCTTGTAATTGTACTATGCATCACTCATCATTGTTTTCACTGAAATCATCAGAGTTAAACTCATCCTCTCCTTCCTCTTTCTCCTCCTCTTCCTGTTCATGCTCCCCAGTGTCATGGGGATCAACCAGTGAAGTTGGTAGGATAGGACCACAGGACCATCATCATAGGGTTTTGGTTTTTCCAGAACAGGTTCATCAGCTCGCTTGTACAAGGCATGGTAGTTCACACGTCGGGCATGTGGCCTCAGAGCAGAGTGGCATGGAGGAAGGCGAGCCAGGTCAACCTTAGACTTGCAAGTGAGTTTCTTGTCCTCCCCCACCATGTTACGTAGCAACTTGGCACGGACAACATCCACTGAAGACTCATGACTCTGTCCAGACATCAGACAGGTGAATTGCTCCAACTGCCTCAGCATCTCAGGCTTGACACTCTAGCAGAGTTGACTGAATACGTGAAACCTGGGATTCTTCTTCAAGGGCCCCATCCTCCTTCTCCCTTTGATGGCACTGGTACAGTCTTCTCCACTGAACACATAGAACCCAAGAAGAGTGGTGGGGTGGTCTTCTCCCAGGGATTCTGCAAGCTCAGAGATGTTGAGAGGTTGTTGGTGTTGGGTTAAAGAAGCTTCCTGGATCTTCACACTGTAGGGGTCTGATGAAGTCAGCTTTAGCAGCCTTGCCCACAGCTTCTGCTCGTACTGTAACACGTCCATCTCAACATCAATGGGGACAGGTGCACTGGAAGCCAGGCAGTAGTAGTATTGCAGAATCCCTGGGAGAAGACTACCGCGCCACTCTTCTTGGGTTCTATCTGTTCAGTGGAGAAGACTGTACCAGTGCCATCAAAGGGAGAAGGAAGGTGGGGCCCTTGAAGAAGAATCCCAGGTTTCACGTATTCAGTCAATTCAGTGACTGCTAGAGTGTCAAGCCTGAGATGCTGAGGCAGTTGGAGCAATTCACCTGTCTGATGTCTGGACAGAGTCGTGAGTCTTCAGTGGATGTTGTCCGTGCCAAGTTGCTACGTAACATGGTGGGGGAGGACAAGAAACTCACTTGTAAGTCTAAGGTTGACCAGGTTCGCCTTCCTCTGAAGCCACATGCCTGACGTGTGAACTACCGTGTTGCCTTGTACAAGCGAGCTGATGAACCTATTCTGGAAAAACCAAAACCCTATGATGAGGGGCAGGGATGGATGAAGACTGATGAAGGAGTGTTGAAACCGGTGTGGTCCTGTGGTCCTATCCTACCAACTTCACTGGTTGATCCCCATGACACTGGAGAGCATGAACAGGAAGAGGAGGAGAAAGAGGAAGGACAGGATGAGTTTAACTCTGATGATTTCAGTGAAAACGATGATGAGTGATACATAGTACAATTACAAGACGCCATTTACTTGACTGTTCATCTGGCATGGGAAAGAGAAGAGTGGTCACATCAAGAAGAGTTCTATTATGATGTTTGATCCAAATAAACCTTGGTTAAACACACAACAACCTCTGTCTAGACACCTTATTTGGTATCTCCAATATTGGCGTCTTGTAATTGGTAAAAGGGTTAGGTTTGCTTACTAGCATGCCACCAACATGTGATCACTTTATGAATAGTTTTATTGTGATCTCTGACCCCCAAAACATGGGTCTAGACACCTTATTTGTTCAGTTATCTGCAATATTGGCTGAGATATAGTGAAATTAGGTTTTTACAATAATGGCGGCACTAATTTGCATAAAAATTATACATGGGACATTCTGACAACTTTTTAACATAGCTCATCATTTTCTACACATTTTTTCCAATCTAGAAACACTGTTTAGAAGTATATTTTCAGGGGATACATGATACCCCCCTCTTCCTACAAGACTAAATACAGAACATCTTGAAAAAATGGCCGCCATTTTTAATTTTTGCGTGGCCAACATCTTTTTCCCAAAAAGTGACCCTTAGAGAGTATCTGTACCAAATTTCATGCTTTTATACCAAAATGAACGATTGTCTCACTAATCTGCTGCATTAGTAAATGAAATGAAAATGCAGTCGTCCAACAACTCGTACAAAAGAAGAAAGGCGAGTTTAATCAAAATGCGGATCTTGACAATTACGCACGGGACAAAAATATTTATTTGACCTATCTATATTGTGAGAATTATGTGAACTTTTGGCAATAACGAGTACACTAGTATGTTGTCCGATATGCTTAATAAAAACGAGAGTAATGACAGTAGTTTCTGTTTAAAATATGCTGTTTCAACCGTCCCTCCTCTGTGTCTCAAACGACCCGCATAGGTGGGGCGTTTGAGACAAATGTTAACTTACGTTCAAAGTTATAAAACAGCGCGATCATCCAACATATGTGTTAAATTACACTTGTAACTAAGAGAATACACATGTGAGTTGTTGATCACATGATAAAAATGTTTGTGTACATAACGTCATCTTTGAAAAATACGTTTAAATGAAAAGTGTATCAATCGACCCGGCGCTCCCCTACTTCCTGTATCTTGGTGCAGCGCGATGCACCAGTGTTTCTCAGTGGGGGGGAGCAGAGACCTTTCTACTGCATAAAGTGTACTTAAAGGGATAGTAGTATTTTTTTTTAAAGTAGGGTTGTATGATCTACAAATAGCCCCTAAGTACTTTAATTGCAGTAGAAGACTCTCTGCACTCCTCCTGTTAGCAACGCCAGCCCATAGCCCTGCCCAGAGATTTACAACATACAGTGTTGTGAACAGACCCAAAGAAACGGCCTATTTTCGCGGCCTAAAAGAGGTTTTACCTGAAAAAAAAAAACACAGTTCCATTGTTCGCTATAATATAATTTTTTCCAGTCCTTCAAAGTTCTTCCCTTTGTTTTAGTGCAAAGAAGTAGGCTACAAGTAGCTACATTATTAAGATGTTTACAGTTAATTAACATTATGAACAACCTGACATTTATTGAAAAAATATGTGCATTTTCAACATCATAAAGCCTCTTCTGTCTTCTATGTAATTTTCCCACTTGGCAAATTCATACTATGGGCCAGATTGGACCCTCTGGCGGGCCGCTTTTGGCCCGCGGGCCACATGTTTGACACCCCCTGATGCGCCAACAGGTCAGCTCGGACTGCGCACCGCGGCAACTCGGACCAAGAGTCCACTCGTAACATCAGCTGGGGAAGCAGCTCAGGAAGCGCAGTGGACAGGGCTGTACCATCAATGTATTAGGCTACAGTATTATGGGCTGAACCGGGAGAGTCGCCTCACTGAGGGCATGTGTGTGTGTGAGAGGAGCGAGGGGGAGCACCGCCCGTCACAGAGGAGAGAGGAGAAATGCATCATAATGAATGTAATGAAACGATAGCAACGCATATTATACCTTCTTTCTTTTAAAGTAAACATTTAAAATACACTGTAGAGGAAACAATGGATCAGTAAACCAATGCAATCAAGCGCAAAAGTGCGTGCTCCCGCTTCGAAAAAAAAACAAAACAGAGCCCGTCTGAACCTGCTAGAGCGCGCGCCGTGCACACAAACGGACTGCTCTGGTCATACTTGAATGATATCCACGTGTAAAAAAAAAAATACAATGAAAAAAACAGGCCTATAAGTCGTCTGAGTCATCTTGTCTCAAGTCGAGTCGAGTCTGGAGCCATTGTCTCCCAAGTGTAAAAGTCCAGCAGCTAATGGGAGTCTTTAATAAACAAACAATCACACACTCCGATGTCAGTTTGTAACAATTTCCCTTAGAATAAGGATATAAGGGGAACTGGCACAACACAGTCCTGTCTGTTTCTACGTGCCTCCGTTCCTGAGAAAACTCAAGCTAAACATGGCTGGGTTTCACCAAAATCCCTGCTTATTTTCTAGAAAAGGAGATACAGCGTCTTTTATGAACGGTGCTCTGTTGTTGTTTCAGAATCAGGTGGTGCATGTTTTTATTGACAGATTGCACCTTCCTGAGGGCAGCAGTTAAAACAGGGCTAGGGCGGGGTGGAACGAGTCCTTTACAATGTTGTGTGTCTTCAGACAGTGGGAGGTGAAGATGTCATCCAGGACAAGCAGCTGTTGGTTTGTGATTTTCACAAGTGATTTGTGTCGCTGTCTATGGTGCTGAAACCTCAAGGAGGTTGATGTCTGTCTGAGTCAGTAGCTACCATGTCTTTGTTACAACATAGGGCTGCAACTAACGATTATTTTCATTATTGATTAATCTGTTGATCATGTAAATGCTTAATCTATTTGTTGTTTGGTCAATAAAATGTTGAAAAATGTCAGTGTTTCTAAAACTACCAGATGACGTCCTCAAATGTCTTGTTTTGTCCACTCAGTTTATTGTCATAAAGGAACAAAGAAACCAGAAATACTCACATTTAAGTTTCAAAGGAGGTTAAATCGAAAGCAACTGGACTTATATATATTAGTTATTTGTCTAGGAAGACGTTTCACCTCTCATCCAAGAGGCTTCATCAGTTCATGTACGCAACTGACCAGGCTGGGACTGGTCCAACTATCTGGTGTGGAGACTCACTATTTAACCTCTTGTGTGGGCGTTTCACAAGGGTGATGATGAGACTCAACCATCTAGCCTCAAAGAACAACCACTGTTCACAAGTGGCAAGTGACTCCAACGACTGTCGTTAGAACACAATAGGGCACTAACGAAGTCAAAACCAACTTCCCACCAACGACTGTCACTCCAACGACTGTCGTTGGCACTTGGAGCACAAAAGGGAACCAGTGACATCATCACCCTTGTGAAACGCCCACACAAGAGGTTAAATAGTGAGTCTCCACACCAGATAGTTGGACCAGTCCCAGCCTGGTCAGCTGCGTACATGAACTGATGAAGCCTCTTGGATGAGAGGTGAAACGTCTTCCTAGACAAATAACTAAGTCCAGTTGCTTTCGATTTAACCTCCTTTGAAATACTATGACCTGGACAAATGAGAAAATGCACCGGCTTCTCACATTTAAGAAGCTGAAATCAGAGAATTTTGACTTTTTTCTTTAAAAAACTACTAAAACCGATATTCGATTATCAAAAAGGTTGATGACTAATTTAATAATTAGTAGTAGTATCTTTTATGTGCACATACCTATTACTTTAAATGTAGACACGTCATGTGCACTCACAACACAACGCTGTAGAGGGGTGCATTTGGTGCGATGCGCTTGGTTTTTTTATGCATGTCCTCGGACGTGCTTCTCACTGTTGTGTATTGCGTTTACGCTGTGAACACGGTGTATTTTGTTTTGAAAATGAACCGGGTGTTTCACATGGTCATAGTATGAATGCTGCAGATATGCACAGGGTCAAAGATATACAGTATGCATTTGTGTGTATATCAGTCACATTCTACAGATGTGAGCAAAAGATCCTGGCCCTGCTTCCTGCATGTCAACTGTGTCCTAGGAAGTCTCCCTCTCCCTTTCTCTCTGTTACTAACACACACACACATACACATACACACCATTGCTGAAATCAAGCTGTATGTGGTCTACCCTGACCCAGCATCAGCAGTGGTCAGAGTGAGGTCGACAGAAGTCCCATCTTATTGGGTTGATTAACCCTCTGGAGTCTAGGGTAAAATCGGCCGTTTTTGACTACTTTTGATTTTACCTTTATATTTCACCTTAAAAACTGTTTACCTTGCCTTGTGTGGTGTCATTGTTTTCAGCACAACCTCACCTGTGTGGATGTACAGTTATTTTTCCATTTTGATATACTATACTAACACAGTGGACCTAAAATCACACAGAAAACATAAAATCCGAGTAGAAAAAAGTTATATTTTTATTTGTGAAAACCACAAATATGTTTAACCAACCACTTTTATAACTTATAATGCAAATATAAATTGTGAAATTCAAAACCTTTGTACAATTTTAGCACAGAACAGACAAATTTACCACTATTTACATTAAAATGCAGCCAATGCCTTAGGCGTTTTTTGTACAACTATTTACAAAACAATGTCATAACTCCCAAATGACACACAAATTATTTGTGCCACTCAAAGAAACAGTTCCTGTCCACCACAAGACAGAGGGGCACATCACAGGCCTGACACTTCCAGGGTGTGTCACTCCTCCTGTTGTCCACCTGAAGGCAGCGCTTACACTTCAGTCTGCCTTTGGTGGCTTTTTGGCCAGCATCTGTGGCTGTGGTGATGGGCACAGGAATGTGATCACCCCTCCTGCTCTGGGGAACACCTGCTTTGTCCATGCCACAAAGCTGAGACACCAGCTCCACCATGAAGTCTTTGTGTGTCATGGGCTGCACCTGCTTGGCATTGCTCATCTCACGGTGCAAGATGAAGGCATTTGTTGTTGCAATGTCCAGGAAGTGCAGCAACACGGTCCGGTACCAGCGAGCAGTTTTTCTGTGGGTGGAGTAGTACTGGATGAGTTGGTCTGACAGGTCGACCCCACCCATGCTCTTGTTGTAGGCCATGATTGGAGTGGGACAGGGGATGTCTCTCACAGCCCAGCGTCCATCTCCATCCTTCACTCTTCTCTGCACTGTCTCACCTGAAAATGCAGGATGGATGGTGGAGCACACAGACACCTCCCGTGTATCCATCCACTTCACAAAAACCAGTGGCCCCTCTCTGATCCATCTCACTGATCCTCTTCTGCATTTTTTGGAGAGAGCATTTTCCCTCCCTCTGGGGCATCCTCTTCTGTTCTCCCTGTAGGTGCCACATGCTCCGAACTTCATGCTGGCCAGGTCCATGAACAGTTTGGGGCTGGTGTAGAAATTGTCCATGTAGATATGGTACCCAGTGCCGAGACAGGATGGCTGAATGAGGTCCATGACTACATCATAACACAGCCCATGTTCACTTGCAGTTACAGCCTTCCCTGTGTAAATGCTGAACCTGATGGTGTAGCCACTGCTTGACTCAGCCAATACAAAAAGTTTCATCCCCCATTTAGTTGGCTTGTCTTTCATGTATTGTGTCATGCCGGTCTTTGCCTTAGTTGCCACCATCCTTTCATCCACTGACAGCTCCCTCCTCGGGTGGTAATAAGACTGGCAGGCAAGGAGGATGTCATCATACAGAGGCCTGACTCTGAACAGCTTGTCATGGCCTGGTGTTCCCTTCTTCCTGTCGTTCTCTGCATCCTCTTCAGGATCACTGAGGTGGAGGTTCCAGAATATGGACCTGAACCTGTCTCTGGTCATCACTTTGGCTGGGAGTGGCACCGACAAAATGTGATTCTGTCTCCAGTAGTCCTGGAGACTCGGCAGCGACACCAATGACATATAGATCAGGAGACCAAAAAACTCATACAGGTCCTCCTTCTCTATGTCAGTCCACTTGTATTTTTTCCCTGACTCTTTGTTTTTTGCAGCATTTTTGTTGGTGTTGCTGCAGATGGTATTGACTGTGTCAGTGGCAAAAAACAAAAGAAAAAGGTCTTTTGGACTGTGGGGGGAAAGTGTCTCTACCTGGACTCCTGGTGGTCTGTGAGGCTGGAACCTGCTTACTGCTGGGGCAGCGTCAGCATCCTCCTCCGTCTTCCAGGGCTCAGAGCTGCTGCGTGGATCTGCTGCGTGGCTCTGTTGCAGGCAGCGGGGACCGGCCCTGGTGGGCGTGAAGCGCCGTCCCGTCCTCTGGGCGGATCTCCGACTCCGTACACACGTCGGAGGCTCCTCTTCCTTTCTCTCCTCCTCCAAAACAAACGAGGGATCATCCACTTCGTCGTCAAAGTCCGCACTCTCCGGCTCAGAGTCAGACTCGGGCTCCGCGGCGTCTCCCTCCGCTCCGTCCAGCTCGAAGAAGAGCTCCGCCGCCCGCTCCACATTCATCAGCCGCCTCATTGTTTTGTCACAAAAAACAAAAAAACGACTGCACTAATCACTAAACACACGACACTACACACTACACTAAACCACTACACACTAACTATGCACTCAAAATACGCTAAATGTCACAAATCACTCCAATCTCAAAACTCACTATCTATCTCTGTCTCTATCTATCGCCGCCGTAACTCCCACAACTTTCCCTTTTTCCCCAGCAACTAAATGCCGGGCTTTGCCATGCTATTTTTTGATTGATCGATGTGGTGCATTTTTCCACCAATAGGAGAGAGGCATGGATGTATTAGAGAGGTTGTCATGGTTTTTTTTTTTTTTTTTTTTGGCAAGCTGCCAGCACTTTCGTCACACTTAATAGCTCACTTTTCCGGTCTCAAAATGCACCGAACGTGACGAAAATATTCAGGAAAAAGTATGGCGTAAATAATATATAATAAATCTGGTTTTATTTGGCCTATCAACACAATTTAAAAACGGATATATAGTTTGTGGTCAGCACTTTCGACACAAGTTGAGACACAGCTGGGACAAGGCTGCGTCTTGCTGCTACGTCGTCATTAATCTGTCACGTGATAAAGACGCGGGGGCGCGTCCAGGGACTCCAGAGGGTTAAGGAGCTCTCACCGTGTGCTGTCCTTCTGTGGCTACAACATAAACACTGGTATAGTGGCAATCCCTTAGAGTGTGTCTGAAACACTGTCTACTGCAGAGAGGTGTAATTACCTGAAGTCAGTGTTTGAGCCCTCTAGACACTGTGGGATAAGGCTTTGTTCTGGTTCCTTCTCAGTGAGCTGAAGGCCCATTCTCAGCCTTTTCACTTACTGGAGAGAGAAGGACAATGTTTTTGTACTCAGGTGTTCATGCTGTGTGGTAAGCACAGGACAAGGCTAGTCTCTGTCACTTGTGCATGTGAGGCACTGCTGTTGTCCTGGGTGTTACTTCTTATTTCAGGGTTCATACGGTCATGAAAAACCTGGAAAAGTTATGGAAATTGAAAATGCAAATTCTAGGTCATTGAAAAGTTAATGAAAAATAACATTTACTGTAATGTTTTGGAAAAGTCATGGAAATATTGCGTAGATAATATTTAGGATGCTTGAAACATTATAAATAAATTAGTGAAACTTGTGATTCAAATTTAAATTGACGCACAATGTCACGCTATATCAGTGATGCGACAGTTCACATTAGCATGAAGCAAACAAACGTAGTGTTTCACTCTTCGCTCTCTCAACTCCTCTCTCAACATGGACTTTTAAATGCCCCGGCTGGAGGTCAGTCAAGACGGCCGAGGTATAGGGCATCTAAAGCTGGGAGTTCTCCCCCTGTCCTCCTCCCCTCCTGACGAGTTGGAAATATTGAGGGCTGTAGGCTACGTGCTATGAAAAAAAATGTCTGTGCTAACTGTAAACAACGCCAGGCTATCACCATGGTGACGACATTCGCGACATCATAGTCTCTCCTCTCTTATGTCATTGGTTACTTAAATGCAGCACCCGCCCGCTACACTGAAAAAAAACAAAAACAAATAAGCTGTGTCCAAAGACAGGCGCTTGCAAAACTGAACATCAATAAGGCATTGGCTGAATTTATTCTTCTGTTTTTTTTTATATCAACAGGGCAAGTCTCCAAGATCGTCCAGTCGATCGCGACCACTGGAATAGCTGATACAATCAGACATCTACCAGTTCTTCAGTACGCAGTTCTTATGGATGGAACACAAGACATTTCTGGGCAAGAACAAGATAGTATTTGCTTGAGTTAAGTTGACAATGACCTGAAACCCCATGAAGAGCTCATTGGTTTGTATTCTGTTTCTGAAACAACAGGAAAAAAGGAGTAGTTACAGATGTGCTGCTGAGATTAAATTTACCAAGGCATGGTTTACAAGATCAAATTTATGATGGGGCAGCTAATATGTCTGGGAAGCCTGCAGGTGCACACAGGTACTGATAAAACAAGAGCAGCCACTTGCACTTTACGTTCATTGTGAAGCCCACTGTACTAATTTTAACTGCAGTAGCTCTCAATGCTAAGAGCAATTTTTTATTGACTGTTTTCTATTTTATGATTATTCATTTATAAATTGTTGAGGGTTTAAGAGGTGTCTGGCACACTGCTTTTCATTGCATTGAATTGTACACAGTACCTTGAATATATGACAATAAACTAACAAATTGGCCAGAGAGATTGATGCTACAGTCTTTGAGAAAATACCCAGAGTTGGACAGAGAGTCAGTAGCTGCGTTTCCATTACAGATTTTCGCAAAATAAAAGCGATATTTCTGAAACTTCGAAAAAGTGCAATTGCTATTTGCGGGTGTTTCCATTGAAAGGTATTTTGCGAATGAGCCGTAATGCGTCTTGCGTTTCTATGGTGACGGCACAGCGATCTCAGCTGCCGACAGCTGTTGCTGTTATTGTTTTTAACAAAGACAAAAACAGCGCTTGATTGCTGAAAGGCAAAGCCCGTGTGGCGCTGGCAGCGGCCACAAATAAGGGCGCACTCACACGGGCCAGTTGTTCCGCACCGTGCTGAAGCCCGAATGCCCCCCCTCCCCTGTCCCCCGCTGGCCCGCACTCACACCACCTCCAACCCAAGCTGATCAAGCACGGTTGCCTCCGTTCATATAGGGAGTATTTTTTTACCAACACGGCGGATGTGCTTTAACCTGACTGCAGAAAGAACGGAGCCTCAGCGGTGATGAGGTGCTGACAGCAATACAGGTGGTTGTGTCCACACACCCGTACTGGTTTATGTGACTTAAAGGGATAGTTCAACATTTTGGCAAATTGGCCCATTGCCATAATCCCTATAGTCATAGCAGTAGGTTCGTTACCTTTATTTGTCGGTGTAAGCTATTTTTAGAACGGAGGAGCGGAGCGGCAGGCTGTTCAGAGCTACACTATGGAGGCTAATGGAATTTCTTGGTTTCCCTCATCAAACTCATCAAATACAAAATCCCAAAACTCCAAAACGCTTTCGTGGACAAGTTGTGACCTGCACAATCACCACGCTATGAGATAATAATGGAACGTTACGAAACGGAGCCGTTTTCGAGGTAAATACAGAGTCTGCTTGCTGAAAAACTGTCCCTGAACGCAACGCGCATCAGCGGTTTTGCATGAATTTACCTCTAAAACAACTCTGTCTCGTAACGTTCTATTATTATCTCATAGCGTGGTGATTGTGCAGCTCACAACTTGTCCACGAAAGCGTTTTGGAGTTTTGGGATTTTGTATTTGATGAGTTTGATGAGGGAAACCAAGAAATTCCATTAGCCTCCATAGTGTAGCTCTGAGCAGCCTGCCGCTCCGCTCCTCCGTTCTAAAAATAGCTTACACCGACAAATAAAGGTAACAAACCTACTGCTATGACTATAGGGATTATGGCAATGGGCCAATTTGCCAAAATGTTGAACTATCCCTTTAAGGTGACATTTCGGCGCAGGAGGGAGTGGAGCGTGGATGCGAGCCAATCTCCTTCAACCATGCACGGAAAAGGGGAATGATAGGAAAGGCTTTTCTAATTTATTGAGAAACATGCCCAGGTCAGCAATGCATGACAAAAAACATGTGGTTAATTTGTCCCCTCAAGTTACATAAACCAACACAGCGTGGACACACACAACTCCGGTGATGCCGGTGACGTGTAGAAAACTTTTTTGCGATATTTGAGAGTTTTTTTCGAAATGTAGGTGTTTCCATTACCAGTTTTTAATTTCGATATTTAGGTTTTGCGCATTTCAAGGGGTAATGGAAACGCACCTACTTTCAACGCAGCTTTCTATGTTTCGCCTGAACCACTCATTCAGCAACAGTGCAGATGCTGCAGGTATCATTCGCAGGTTTCCTGTAGAGGTACGGGTCGGGGACGGGTCAAGCTGCTTATCGCACATTGGTTGTGGACGGGGAGGGAGCTGTTCCGCCCCATTTCTCAACCAGTTCCCTGCAGATTGAAAAAAAAAGACTACTGACAAATTAAATGCCGTCCCGCTATTTTAGTAATTTTGAAGAAGGGATACGTTACTGTGAGAAAGCTATATATACTGTCGCAATACAAATCAAATCTCCTCACGCTATGAATCGTCTAAAGAGAGTTGTTGCTGTGGCTGTGCTCTATCTCTGGAGGAATCTGTGTCGGCGTCGCCGTTATTGGATTCATCCCTGTGAATCAAAAGCGCAGGGAGCTGGGTGAATACAATCCCTTTGTTACTGAAGCTCCGTCTGTTCCCAGAGTTGTACAGACGCTACTTCAGGTTGGAGAAGGCCCAGTTTGACAACCTGTTGTCCAGAGTGGGTCCCCGGATTGCTTACGGTAGGTCAGAATCTTTTGTTCATAATAAATAAAATAATATCTTTCCGTAATGTCACGTAAACAGTTGAAATCACAACTGGGTGTATATATATATATATATATATATATATATATATATATATATATATATATATATATATATATATATATATATACACACACAATTCATATACATATACATACATTATAGAGTTTATATTGTGTGTTGTGTGTGCATATGTGCATATTAATACACAGAGGGCCGGTTCTACTAAGATCCCAGATGGGGTCCGCCCGCTATTCAGACATCCCGCTATTACGACATCCCTCTATCTAGACATGCCGCTATTCCGACACGTCATCTTTTTTCTTTTCTTTTTTACACAGCTACGATACCCAGGCGCGTCTCTCTCTCTCTCTCATTTTTTTTTCAGCATGCCTATCACCGGTTTGATGAGGGAGTGATGTTCTTAATCTCAACAACTAAACTATCAAGTCGCAAACAGAACTGACACACATGATAAACAAACAGAACTATGCTGCAGTTTGTTTGTCAAGTTAACCTGTGACCTTCAGCACCACGGACAGCGCCGCGGAGAAGCTGCAGTGAGTGTCTGGGCTCTGGGCTTATAGGCCGGGAGCCAGGTCCACCCCTCAGGATGTTTTTTGCTACCTTTTTTTCACTATTATTTCTTGTTATCCCATACATTGGGCCATCACAAGTTGATAACCTCCACCCCCAGCAAGGGGCCGTTTGGCCCCAGGGGCCAAAAAACTCCCTTTTTGGGAAAAGCTTCTGGCGAAATGATGTAATGCCATATATTAGGGTACAGCAACTGCATACATGGTCAGATAAATTTTGCATGGTGTATCCTGACACATAGGGGAAACTATCAGAATAATATTCTGGGGCTTACTGCCTTTCTATTTTCAAATATCACCCTCAGTTTATCCCAAAAGACAAAAAAATGTGTTTCCGCCTGACAAATTGTCATCAAATGTGATCATTTTCAAGCATTTTATTACACATATCACTGCCTTAGATGGATATGAAAAACTTCCCACATTTGTAAGCCTCAATTTAAGCCCAAGATGACCTTTCTATCTAGAAGATTACACCTGCTATGACCAAAGTCTTCCAGTGTCCTACCTCAAATCAGAGAAAACGGAACTTTCAGCATTACCATTCCAAATGGGATTAAGCATGATTTCTTGCACATAAACTGTGTCTTAAACAAGATTGAAAACGTCCCACCACTCCGACAATTTCTGTTTCCATTGTCGGAATGGCAGTACTTTCCTTTTTTGGAAATGTTCCGCCATTCCGACATAAGGTCATTAATGTAGGCTATGTGTAGGCTAATAACTATGATCACCGCCTCCGCCCATCTCTCTCCTCTAACAGCACTTCGACTCTGGTCAACGCCCTTGTCACATCCCATCTCGATTATAAAATGCATTATTATTATTATTATTATTGGCGCTGTGCTACTTAGTTTGCAGCTGTGGTCGAGAGAGCTAGAGAGTTAATGGAGAGAGGGACCGCTACGCCGGTGAATCAGATCAGTGATGTTGTTTTTTATTGTATCACAGTGGTTACAGTAGCCTACTTTCAACAGAATCAGTGGTTCTCATGGGGGTCCTGGTCCCCTGCATATTTTTTATCTCTCCTGTAGCCTGGCCGGGTCTGGCTATAAGTTTAATTATAGACAATTTGATCTGCAGACGCACAGAGGCATGCGTAAAACACATATTTTGACTACTTTGTGCTGTTGCTATTTTTTTTAAGGTTACCTTTCGTTTCCTTTGGATTTTTGTGCGTATTATGGAGCCGTCCTGGTCCATGTTTGTAAGCCTTTTTACCAGGAGTAAATTCCCAAAAGTTGCAACAACTTGTAGTGATACACTGGGTTTTGCCTGGCCATAGTCTATTGGAGCTGGGGTAGTTGATTTGCAGGTTTGCTCCCCAGGTTTTTTCATTGTGTATTAGGCCAGGGAAATGATCAATTATCCTTGTGGTTTGCGCACTTGGACGTGCGGACCTTTAATTAAAGCAGAAGTGAGTGATCCGGTCGTTTTCGCTAATGCTGCGTTCCAGGCAGGCTTTTGAAATCGTAAATTACAGCTTCAAGTCACAACTTACGACTTTGTAGCGTTCCAGGCAACCCACTCGTGTTTTTCCGACCTGTTTTACCTGTGAAAGTCACTATAACGGCCACTCGTAACTTCCGACCGGTGAACTCGTACCAGATCGAACTGGTACCACTTCACGGTCGGAAAAATACGAGTTTCCTTGAACGCACCATAACAGTCCTCGTCGCTACGTCACCACATTCACGGCGTTCCTTGGCTGCACACACAGCCCTGCATGCCGTTCTCTCTCCTCATTGGATAAAAACTGTAGGATACGATAAATGTTTTCTCTTCGGCTCAGAGCAGAGCAGAGGGACTGAGAGACCCGTGTTTCAGTCCAAACACTCTATGTAAGTGATTGCTGTCGGAAGATATAACTATTTAAGACTTATATTAACACAAATATATCACTCACTTCTGCTTTAATGAATGAATGTTTCTTTTTTGCTGTAAGTTGTGTGCGTAATGCGTAAAAGTGCATTAGTGGGACCGAGGGTTTAAATGGAGAAGTGACGTAGTGAGAGGGGAGGAGAGTGAGAGAGCGGCATAGTGGATTATTTTTCCTGGTGGTTTACCCTGGGGATCATAAAGGCCCGTTTGGACATCGCACGGCCGGGCCCGTTTTCAGCCAAGCGGGACGAGGGAGAGGACTGGCGTGGTCACCTCGGCGGAGCCGCGGCGTCTCTCCCGGGTGGACAATAGGACAAACAAACTCTCTGTCACTCACCACGCACCAACACACGCACACATTGACTGTGCGCTCGCGCACCCACACACATACACACTCATTCCCACAGCTGGGACTCGGACTTCATGGACAGCGAGAGGGGGGAGGGTTTTCGGGTTCTGTTGATCTGTGTGTAATTGTTTATTATATGCCGCCTGTGATGGGCGCGTTTTGAGTTCAGTGAAATACAGAGACCCAGACTAAGTAGCGACTTTGATTATTGCTTCCCTGGACGCACCAGTAGCGCGAGCCTAGATCCGCCTGCAGCAGGACTGCGTTGTGCCAGCTCCTCTTTTATCCTTATTGTAAGGGGAATTGTTACAAACTGACATCGGAGTGTGTGATTGTAAATGGCGAGACTTTGTGTTTGTTTATTTATTAAGCTTCCACTGACTGTATCACATCTGTACACATGTCTTAAAACATAAAAAAAAAAAAAACACACACATACTGTACACCTAACCGCCGCACATTTCCTTATGGTAATTAAAGCCTTGTCGGAATGGCAGGACGAAACTGTCGGAATGGCAGGACGTTTGCATGTCGGAATGGTGGTATGTCTGAGTGGTGACATGTCTGAATAGTAGAATGTCGGAATGGCGGTATGTCGGAGTGGCAGCATGTTGGAATGGCAGCATGTAACCCGTGAAAAGCTATTTTTGACCACTTTGGTCTGCCTGGATTGTACAATTACAATATGTGCAAGCACCAAACATGAAATACTACTCATTTTACAGAAAGTAAAACACTCCCTATGTACATATTTCTATTTTTTACTTTACTTTTTACTGAACTTACTTATAATAAATAAATGTTACTTACACTTCAGCTGTGTCTAAACCCTCCTCAAAATGCCTACCTTCTCATCCATAGGCTAGAGTTAGGGTTCAAAAGTTCTTAAATTTTCTTGGCATACACAAGTCAGGTAATCAAGCGCATGTAAAACCTTGGTATTTAAGAAATAATTAACCAGCAGTGACAAGATCAAGACTCATCAAAGACCACAATGTTGTATCATACCTCTGAAACAGCATTGCAATGTTTCCTTCATGTCCTTTTTTGTTTTTTAAGTAGGTACTTTAAGTTATTTCTTATCTTCATAGGTTGCTTGTCCAGTGTGTTGTGAGCTATTTGCAAAGGATGACATTCTTATACATGCCAGTGTCTGTGGGGAGAGAGGTAAAAACAATTTCAAACTAATTTTTGAAACAATAATTTTAGTTTTTTGTTACAGGGTTCCCATGGTCATAAAATTCATATAAAAGTGTGCAATTAGATGACTTGTTTCCAGGCTTGGAACAGAATGTTCTTGGCAAATGTTTTTAATATATAATGTATTTGGCTATTGTATCTCTTCTCTTCCTCTCTCCTTACCTCTTCTCAATTCTTTTCTCTTCCTCTCTCTCTCTTCCCCTCATCTCCTCACCTCTTCTCAGTTCTCTTCTCATACTCTCCTCTTTCTCTTCATTTCACTTTTCTCCTCAATCTTCTACTCATTTCTTTCCCCCTCTCCTCATTACTTTCACTCCTCCTCCTAATCTCATCTCCTCATTCCCTTTCCCTTCTGCTCCTTATTCCTCTTCTCCTCCTCCTACTTCTCCAATAAGAGCCTCATTTTTGCACTCCATAATCACCATATAGGCCTATCTATTTTAAACTACTTAAATTTACCTGAGACTGTTTTAAATTTTGACAACTGATAGATTCAGGTGATGCTTTTAAAGAAATTGAAAATGCTATTATATATTTACAGGGACACAAATGAAAGGTATGCAAATATCTGTGAGGACACCCATGACCACTACAACAGGTATGCAGTAGTATTGAGTTTGTTATGTGACCTGATGCTTGTCTTGGCTTGTGCTTGTGGACCTGAATTGTCAATAATATTGTCTTGATATGGTTGTGTAGTGTATCAGACATCCTGATGTCACTTGAAAAGAAAGTTGACCAGTCCAAGACATTCAACATCAATGTTACAAGGGAGGACCTGTATCAAAGGGGGATGAAACAGTGGTCCAGGCAAAAACAAGCCTCCCCAAAGAATCGGCTTGTGGTTTCTTTCATTGGAGAATATGGAATTGACCAAGGCGCTCTTCGTAAAGAGTTTCTTACTGGTATGTCTTCCCATCAAGGCTAAAAGAAGTAATGCAATGCAAATTTAATAAATGACCAATGTGAAGAATATCTTGCATTTGACAGAATCAGATTTATTTGTCATTACAGAAATGGTGCGTGAAATCGAGACACATTTCTTTGAAGGAAGTGGTGAAATGGGGAAAAACCCTAAATACAGTATATTAGACTTCCAGGACAACAAGTTCAAGTATGTGCTATAGGTATGTGTGTGTCAAAAATACAGTTTTATTATGAAATCGAGTAGAAATAATACACAAGATTACAGTAATGTCATGTTGATCTAAATTGTTTGTGTCATTGTCAATAAGGACATGTGGGGAGATTCTGGCTACTAGTTTGGTGCAGGGGGGTCCTGCACCAAACTTTCTCACAAGATGGTCCTATCATTTCTTGTGTCATGGGGAGATGGACAACAATGGTGTGCCTGATGAAGTAACTGCTCCGGACATTAAAAACCTGAAGAAAGAGGTATTTGAAACAGTTTTATAGATGCATAACTTTTCCATGTCATGTTAAATTTATCAGAAAATGTTTTTCTACTTTGTCAGTAACATGGTTGAGTTTGTACTTCCAGGTTGAAAATGCAGAGATCGAAGCACTGATGGACCTATCAGATGCAATTGTGGCATGTGGCTACACTGGGCCAATAAAGGTTGACCGCAAAAAGGCCATCATACAGTATGTTAACACAATATTTAAATATTTGTCACAAAATGCTTCAGTGTTAACATTTTTACTCTGAGTAAATACAGTCATTTTTTCTTAATATTTATTAGTGCCATCGCTTTGCATGGACTGGTGAGGCTGATCCCGATACTGAACCATCTACGTGAGGGGTTAAGGCTCTATGGATTAGATGAGGTTTTGGCACACCACCACCAGATGTGCCAGCAGCTCTTTGTTCCCGGCCTTATAGAGGAAGTCAGTAATATGAATGAATATTTCTTTAATTAAAATAGTCAGCACATTGATTTTCTCTTATTGCTTATTCCACATTTTACTTACAGCCACCTTCTGGTATTGGTGTTAAAAGAACACCACAGGCAGCAACATACAATCAAGTATACATGTAAATCTGCAATGTGCAAACCTCACTGAACCTGTGACCCGAACTCTTCCCTCTAAGGATTTACCATGTTGTTTCTGTTTTTAATTTGTCTCATTAATTTAGGTGGATTCAGGCTTCCTTGTGCGTGCTCTATCTCCTGATTTCAGTGAGGAAGGGTCTGTGAGAAGGCAGCGGGAGGTGAAAGTTATCAACTTCCTGCAGGATTTCCTGCAAAAGCTGGAGGACAGAGGTAATAAACTGCATAAAATCATTTTTTGGATAACTTTTGTCTATCACTCTTTTTAATAACCGTATATGCACTTTTTTAAAACCTATTTTATTCAGTTTGTATTTTTATATCTTTCCCCCTAGTTTTAGGTTTATACACGTGTATTCTGTCAAACTCTATACGCAATGTGCACACTTAAGACTATCTCATAGCTTGGTAACCCTGCCGTTTTTATGATTAAAGGCATTGTGCCAACTGAAATGTTGGAAATGACTTATTTGTATTTGTCTCTATAAGAAGAAGCAGACAACCAAGAAGAGGAGAGCAAACCAGACAACAAAGAAAAGGAGAGCAAAGCAAACAACCAAGAAAAGGAGAGCAAAGCAGACAGCCAAGAAAAGGAGAGCAAAGCAGACGGCCAAGAAAAGGAGAGCAAAGCAGACAACCAAGAAAAGGAGAGCAAAGCAGACAACCAAGAAGAGGGAAGCCCTTCAGGTCAAAGAAATCACCTGCCAGATGTGCCCGGAACAACTGGCAGGGAGAAGCATCTATCAGTCCGGAGCTTCTTCCAGTGGGTCACGGGTCATGCACACATTCCACTGATTGAATCCGAAAGGGAGGCATTCAAGATAGTGGTTAACTTTGACCATGACTGCAACTCCCACTATGGGGAACATAGCCTTTGTTACCCCATTGTTAATGCGTGTGCAGCTGGCCTTACATTCCCTACACGACACTTAGGAACCTACCACGATTTTGAAAAAAACTTAACTACTGCAGTCCATTTTGGTTTTGGGTTCAGCAGGCACTAAGCTAGCATTCCAAGGACCCCTATCTGCCTGAAGTTGTTTCTACTTGCACCAGTAGTTTTAGAATAGATTACAATAGAAATGTTCTCTCATTGTTGACTTGTGAAAATTGAGTTGTCATTTGTTAACTATAAACTATGTACAGTAGCAGCTTATCAACATTCTGAACACTTGTTGGGGTAATTGTTGTTGATTTTTTTGTTTTGCCAATATTTGGTTTGCTGGCTGCAAAGCTGCTTGTGCGCCTACAACCATGATGAAGTCAGAAAGCAGGACTAACTAACATGTAACAGTAACAACCTCAAACAGTTTGCCCATTACTATATATCCCCAATACACTCAGATTTCTAAAGGGGCTTTTGATGTTAAACAGTTCCAAACAATAAATAAAAATCCAGTGTTTTCTATCAAATCTGTGTATAGTTGAGCTGCTTTTGTTGGCATACTAGCAGTCCCATTTCAGTCTGTGTTTGACAAAGCAGTAAATACATACTCCCGACATAGGAGGTAAAGATTTCTCCTGTCAGTGTGGCCTTCATTTTCATCAATCAGCATCTGAACCTCTGCTAGCTGCTGCTCGTTCAATAGACAATCAAATTCAGGGACCACGAGCACACCATCCACATCTTCTCCGTAATCAGCCGCTACATCCCAGTCGATGTCCGGCTCTTGAATGTCCTGAAAGTTGAACAAGACAGAGTAACACACCACTTCATCATTCCATATTTACAGGATCTCATGTAATCTGTTTTCCCAAAAGTTATGGCTTTAATAATAAAGTTTTAATTGCAGTGATACAAAAATATGCGGAAATTGGCAAAAATTGCCTCAGCATGAAGAGGTTCATTTTAAAATTAAAGCCGCAAGCGGCGATGATCGGGCCCTCGCTCACCCATGCGACCGCGGGGCCTGAGGCACGCCGGGGATGTGGCGCGAAGGTGAAAGGGAGAAAAAACCAGGAAGGAGGCAAAAAAAAAAGTAATATTTCGTTCATCCACAAGGGGGTTCTAAGCAGTTGTGCGTAGGTGTGTTCAGGGGTGGTCCCTCATCACACATGGAGTTTTGACACTGCATATAATTTGATGACATGAAGGAGTTAGGGGAAGTTGATGGTTCCTCCACCAGGGGCAGTAGGAGTTTAACAAATTCTGAGCTGGTGCATTTGTGTCAATACAAATGTGTATTTCTGTTGCAGGTGTAAAAGTATGGCATTCACAAAGCAAGGAATTGAAAAGCTGTACAAGTATGTCTCAGTTTAAGAAAATGTTTAAAAATGAAAAGATAAGTATTTACAAAAAAGAAGGAGAAAGAGAAAAAGAAGGGAAAAAAAGAAAAAGATAGATAGATGAGTGGTGTTTACCGTTATTTTGTTTGTTTGTTTTTTTGTCATTACTATGTTTCATTATCTCTAATATTTTGAAACAGAGAATAATATTGGTGTTGAAGTAAGCCAATGACATTTGTAACAACAGAGAGGGGCAGGAATTATAAGTTTTTTCTTCATCCTGCTCCTTTTCATTCATGATGAAAATGTGTACACAATGTATATGTGCAACTATGTGAGAACCATGAATGAAATAAATCAAAATGAAATGAAATGAAATGAAATACAGAGCCATCAGTGGGTTAATATACCTACATTAGTATTATTATTTACATGTTTAATATGATTTAAATTTAGCACAGCTCATGTTCAGAGTGTGGTAATAATTGTCTGTGTGTTTATGGTGAGAAAAGAGTGGTTTATTGTCTGAAAAATGTAGTTTCCTAGCAGTATGCAGTACCTAACTCCGACCAGCAGAGGGCGCGTTCACTACACGGTGTGTTCAGGAATAAGGAAGTCACGCGTGAATCTGTTCAGTGAATGAGAACACACACTTGAGTCTGAAGTTAATATGTGTGTGTGGCGAACTGTGATGATAAAATACATATTTTTGCTCTTTGCAGGTAAGAAGGGAGCGTTAGAGATGTGTAACGAGTGGGTGAATGTGTTATGTGCTGGTTTATTATCCCGTTCGGACGTTATGTATTGTTGTTTATAGACGTTACTCAGCCAATGTACCGTACAGAAAACGGCTAGCCTGTAGTTAGCACTGGTTGCGTAGTTACCGCGAGCAACAGGAAAACTATGAGCCGGTCAGCCCGGACTGCTCGTGTAGTTCATAAATAAATACATAAATAGGTTAAAATAGATACATGATTAATTTGACAATGTTTAGACGTGATTGATACTGTGTGTTTGCTAAATAAGTTGATATCTTGAATGTACATGATGAGATGAAACTGGTTAAGAATAGTGATACAGCAGTCACATGATTTATTGTTTTGAATGTTGGTAAGTTACAGATATTCATGATTTTTTCTGTGTTAAAACAGTGAATCTGTTCAGTGAATGAGAACACACACTTGAGTCTGAAGTTAATATGTGTGTGTGGCGAACTGTGATGATAAAATACCTATTTTTGCTATTTGCAGAACAAAATAAACAACTTTCAAATTAAATGTGTAGTGGAGGGTAGCTTCACTCTGCACCACGCTACACATTCAAGGGTGGAATTTCATCACTTGAAGTTTTGATCAAATTGGACGATTTCTGTGTAAAATTCGACAATTCATGTTTCAACATGAGGGCAGCATCAGTTCATACAGTTACAGTGCAGGGTACTTCATATAAAAAGGTTTTGCCAGGGAAAACTGAGGAGGAATTGGAGGTTGGCAAGATACAGCTAATTGTTAACCATGGCTGTGTGTGAAAAACATGAAAAAATGTTGTTATTATGTAAGTTCAGGGTCATTGGAGTCTACGTGTCTTAGGGACAGTAAGAGCATTTTGTTTTTTTCAGGCATGATGACCTAATGGATTATTATACTTTGTCAGCCTACAAAATGAGTGACATTCCAATGATCTGTCTCCATCACTCCTTTGCAGTGAGATACAAATGTTTGCAGCAGAGGAACTTGGTGTGGAGAATGAAGAGAACATTAGGTTTCTCAGTGAAGAAAGCTTATCCCTGCCTTTAAATTGCCAGGTAACCATTCAGATTTAACACATGTATGCATACATATGACGTGGTGTTCTTTTTTTACCCCTCTCTTTTATTCCAGAAACCCCAAAATGCATAAGATGAGGTGTGACACATCTCTAGGCAACAGAATCAAGTTAAGTGGACAGTTAATTTGATTCAGTTGTATACCTGAAGTAATGAGAATTTCACAGGATGATGTGTCACAGGCTTTTAGGAAAAGTCAGTGACTGGGAGACATAGATTGTGTTATTTAAACCAAGTGACATGCATTGTAATCGTGAGAGAGATCAAAATGACATCACGGCTGTTGTAGTGTTAATGGATTCATGTCAGGCAGCTTAAATGTCCACTTAGGGGTTGAAATTTTAATAGTAGCATCCCCGGCTAAATGATGGTCGGACTCTCAAACTGATGGTTCACAATGTTTTATTCCTTGGACCGTATTCAATGTAAACACACCGTAAGAGCTATGAAAAGAAGAAAACAAAATACAGTTACCTTTACTCTTACTTGAAATTACCTTTAACTGCCTTTATCACAAACAATCATGTAAGTTGACTCTCTTTTTATCTAATAAACTTATTGTAGACTCACAGGTTTTACTCCATGAATTTAAATATATATTTTAACTGCTACGATTGATGCCACAGTCATGAGGGAAAATTCACATTTTAACTGAAAGACAACCTCACATAGAGTGCAATATAAAACAGTATTTGACATGAAATTAGCATTTTTAACCGTTCGTTTTTAACCCAATAAACAGTTTTTAACCTTAGCAGACCTTATATAAAACAGACAAAATACGTCCTGTTGCGTTACCAAAACAACCTACGAGTTAGCTTATAGCTTCATCTCACTTCAATACAGACCGACACGGCAGCTCGCCGATGCTAATAGTAGCTACCGCTAACCACAATACGCTTTATGCATGATAATATCCACGGCAACCAAACTCGAGCCGGACATAAATATAGCATGAAATGGTAACAAAACAAACCTTGTGCCCCTTATTAGCCAGGTGCTAGGGCGTTTCATGTGGGTTAGACACACTTTGCTTGCTTTTAGCATTGAAGACACTCCTTTAGCCTTGCAGACATACTTTTCCTTCTGCCGGTAAACTCCGAAGCACCGGATGTGTACGAGGTCTCGGCGAGACGCCTTCAAAATAAAAGCACTAAATATCCGTCTGCTTAAAGGTTGACTATGTAGAAATACAAGAACAACAACAGAAAAAGAATTCCAGCAGTCGATTGCCAGACCGTTGCTAGGTAAAACGGGCCGTTGCTAGGGACTCCGCTCTGATCAGAGGACAACAGAGGAGGAGAACTAAGCAGGATATTTACCTTATGTTTCATTTTTACCGTCATTAACAGCATAATAAATGACTTGCAGCTTGTTACAGGGACAGTGGAGGCTCTCTGCCTTCCACACCGCTGCTGCTCAGAGCCTCCGCTGTCACTGCTCTCGTCAAGTTGGAAAAAAAAAAAAAAAGGAGCTCCGTGGCACCGAAAGTCCGCGACGATAAACGTGTTTATGACAGATAAGAGACTACACAAATACACCCATCCTAACAAGTATACAGTATGATAATCCATTGATCCACCGATTGATTATTAAAAAGGCTTGGTTGGAAACAAACGCATACGACCGGGAGGAGGCAGGAAAACAGCGGAGAACTGAGCCACGTGTCGGCTACAGGCAGGTACGAATGTAAACAGAACGTTGACAGATAGTCAGTTGTCGAGCCCGTCAAAAAAATTAAAAATAATAATTCAGACTAAAAAAAAATGTTTTGTGGAAAAGCAATACTTTCATTCTGTACCCCTCTAAAGGCCCCATGGATGTATTATTTTTGAAAAAATATAGCTTTTAATAAATATTCTACATATTCAACCTTTAATGTATAAAAAATAAAAGCCTGGCTTTAAAGAATGTTACTAAGTAAACATAAAAACACATTTATAAAAATACTATGCTCATATTAAAGGTCATTTACAAGTTGTTTTGTTTTGATCTTGCATTGTTCCAGCTCTGACGGATCAACGCCGAGATGGAAGCCCCACTCTGAGTCTCCCTCTGCTGCTCTCCAGTTCATCCTCCCACACCGGACATCAACATTCCCTCACCTTTTCCACTCTATGCAATGTCATTTATTCATTACATTAAATCATCTAATGGCACGTTGTTGTGGCGTGCTCTTGTTGTGGTGTGGCTAGTTAAAGGAGTTTATTTTTAATCAAACATATGATAAACAGTTTTACAATGTGATGTATGAAAAAACATACATTGTGCCACATTGTTAGGTTATTGCAAGGCCAATAATTAGTATGTGTTTGTTTGAAATACAGGTTTATTCAAACTGCAGATTTCGGCAACATGTAGGAAAAAAATGAAGGTTGTAGATGCTAAGTTTTTTTCACAGTCACTGAAAATGTCTCAGACAATATCAGACTACGGCAGCCCACAAGCGACGTCACGTCAACAACGAAGGTGATTTAAACATATGTACCATCTGTACACCTCTTCTTTCACCACCAAAAAATCCTATACTGTCATATAAACATCTGCCTCAGTAGTTTTACATATCAACCTAAAATTTGGTAGCCTACATATGTGGACAGGAAGTGTGTGAACCATATGTAAAATTCAACCTGTTTTAAAATAAGGATTTTGAAATATCACCTTTTCACGAAAAATTTCAAACTCGTTTTTTTTGTTTTTTTTTTAAATAACAACAAAAAAGTATTTTCAGAACTCAATTTTTTATGGAATGAGTCAATTCAATATTTTATAGATATAGATGTAAAGGGACAAAGGTTGTCAAACCATAGTTGTGGGTGTTAAACCCTAGCCGTATTTTAAGAAAAAACGCTTAAAAATACACACCCAAAGTAAATGAAGAATTGTTACACAATTATATGGTTCACATGCATTTCCTTGGTGTCTGGGACCATCTAGGGACCTCAGGGAATGTATTCCCAGTGTCAAAAATGTTGTGTCTGTTACTATACTTGAGTGAATTGGAATAAATCAAAGGAGAAATGTGAAATTTCTATCCTCGCCTATTTTCTTTTCCTATTTGTAAGAGGATAACACTATGATAACAATAACCCCATGTACACAGGTGCCACTGATCACCTTCAGCAAATTATTGACTACAAATGTAACAAGGCAATGTACACTGGCAAATAAAGATAATGATGATGATGATGATGATGATGATGATGATGATGATGAATAAAAAAAAACAACTAAACTGTATCATTTTGTCACCAAATTGAGTAATTTTATTATGAACATGTAATAAGTAAAACTTGTAAAAGTAGTTTTGACTATGATTATGAAACTATGACTATAAAACTGTGACTTTGAAACTATGAAACCAGGAAACCTTGACTGTAACTATGAAACTAACTATAAAATATGTAGCCTCATGTTGGGTTTTTTGTGCCATCATGTAGCCTACTACGCTTTTATTTTGGTGACGTAGCGTGCTGCACGTCGTGATCAATGCGACGTCAACACCGCATAAAAACGCCAGTTTACCCGCCAATCCACTACCAGAGGAAGCACTCATCATTGTTGTAGGTTTCTTTCATACCATGGCTATTAGCATAGCAGCTAAAACTAGTTCAAATATTTGTTGCCAATAATGAAACTGTGTTCGATACTATTTTTACTTTGTATTTTATTTTAGGACATGGAATCTCCGTCCAAATACCGGAAGGCCGAGGACGATGACACCGAGAACGTCCGCAAGGACTTGGGGGGCTTTCACACCTGACCATTTGTTCCGAAACAGGGAGCGTTTACGTCATATATCGGTTCGTTTGGTCAGATGTGAACACAGCAATCGCGCTCGATGCGGAACAAAACAAGCGGGCCGTGATCGCTTGGGAGAGGCGGTCTCGGCTCGTTTCCATCCGAGCCCTGGAGCGGTTCGTTTGTAGTGAGAACGCAACCGACACATGTATCGGAACAGATTGACTGGTTACTGGGCAACCGGAGGAGGAGGACCACGGGCAACTGCCCCAAAAACATAATGGAGCATCAGCAGCGTGTCGTCTTGGCCTTTTAATAACATTTCCTACACAAAACAGGAAAGCCGGTGGCAAAAAAGAAAGACGCAAACTCAAGCCATGAGTCCACCAGCATTGTGTGGAGGAAGCATCCGCCGCGGGCCATCAGCACCGGGCAGAGCTCCGCAAACAACCCTAGTCATACGCTGCCCGTTTACTAGAGAAAAAAAAGTCAAACTGTAGGTGTTAGAGCAGTGGTTCTCAACCTTTTTGAGTTGCGACCCCCAATTTAACATGCACTGCAAACACACACACGCCGGTGTGAACGCATGATGGATAAAGCGCTGCGCTGTCCGCGGTGGGTTTTTTTTTTTTTTTTGCCTTTTAGTTCTTGATCCCTGCGCTGAAAAAATCAATTGGCTTATCAATTAAACTGCTGCTGTAGTTTTGTCTCCATGGCAAATGTTTCGACCTGGAGGTTTTCATCAGGGCAAAAGAACAAAACAAAGTGACGGAGTTTAAATAGATGCGGGTGGCGAGTTGATGCGGTGTCCACACACCCGGGCTGGTTTATGTGACATGCGGGGACCTGTCAGCGCAGGAGCGAGTGGAGCGTGGATGCAAGCCAATCTCCTTCAACCATGCACGGAAAAGGGGAATGATAAGAAAAGTTTTTCTAATTTAGGCCTATTAAGAAACAATGCCCAGGTCAGCAATGCATCTCTCTCTCTCTCTCTCTCTCTCTCTCTCTCTCTCTCTCTCTCTCTCTCTCTCTCTCTCTGTCTCTCTCTCACGGGCAGTGACACGCTCTGTCATTCATTCACATTTCAGCACTGAGACAGCCGGACAGCACGCTTGGTCACACATAGGCTAATAATAATAATAATAATGTAGCCTAAACCTAGGCGGGAACTGCCCATTGGTCCGACCTCCCATTGGTTCGACCTCCCGTTACTCCGACAAAATCAACCACAAGTCGGACCAATAGGAGGTCGAACCAATGGGTGGTCCCGTTAGTTAGAACTGTCATCGCTACTTTGTGACAAGCTCTTCCATTGATAGGAGCATGCAGCTCTCTCTCTCTCTCTCTCTCTCTCTCTCTACGCACATCACACACATACACGCGCGGCCCAGGATATCACCACATTCAGTCAGAGAGCCAGATCATGTCAGATCGCGCACAACCATCATAAATGCTGATCAAGATGTGTAAACTGATAATCAAAGAAATACACTTTTTTTTCTCCCCCCCCCCTCCGCTCGAGCACGGCTGAACCTGGCCGGCTTGAGCTCACTTCACGGGCACGAGCCTGCAGCAGCCGCCGCTGCTGCTGACAGCAGACTGAGAGAGAGAGGGAAAAAAGTAAATTTCGCTTTGGTTAGGTTCAGGCAATGAAGAAAGGAGTTGGTTAAGTTTAGTAAAAACACCAGGTAGAGGCTAGACAGGCTGGAAGCAGAATGAGCCTTATATGTTATTAATATGAAGTGCTTGTTTTGCACATGATCGTTTGATCCCAGAAAGGAAAAAAGGATCAATGCGCAGCCTCCGTTTCCTTTCTGATTGCGTCCGTCTGTCTGTTCGGAGTGGGAGAGAGAGACAGAGAACCCAATCCACCTGTCTGTAATGTAAGTTTGATTTGATATGAGTGTCAAGGTTTAATTACGGACACTAATGAGCGCGCAGCAGTGCGTAAAAGTCGTGCGTAATGACAGCTCCTCGTTGGTGAAACATAATAAACTGCACCTATTCTTCCACGTGTGTCTTATTGACAGGTGGAGCCTATATGAATAATAATATAAATGCATAGTGAACGGTAAAAATGTAGAGTTTGACTAATAACTAGTCCAGTTCGAACTAATGAGGACCTCCCATTAGTTCGAACTCTCATTACTCCGAATTGTCGGACCAATGGGAGGTCGGACTAATGGGAAGTCGGACCAGTGCCATGGACCCACCTAGGCTACTACATTTGTAGCTATAGCACATTATAGGCACACTTCAAGGTCTCGCCCCAGGCCAGCCATAAACCGCTTGGACATTTTTTTAAATCGAACTTCAACTAAACACTCGTCTGCCCAAATATTAATAAGAAATTGAACCTCCTCACTACTGCAAGTCAGCCCGCGGTTCATTGTTGACATTGTTGCTGATCAGCTGATGGGGTGTTGTTAGGGCCGTTGCTATGGCGCTGTTCCACAGCGCAAAGCGCTGTACCGCTTTAGAATCATGCAATGTGAACACAAACGGCCCAGAAAAAAGAACGCAACAGTTGTATCGGTTTAGTTGCTGAATCGGAACAACTGCAGGTGTGAAAACGCCCTTGGTCATCGCCGCTGTGAGTATTAACTTTTTTTTGTGCAACATGGGAAAAATTAAAACATTGAATTATTGTAGGCTCAATACAAAAGAAATACATTTATGAAGTCACTGAGCGGTAGGAAGTAACAAGCTGGAGTTGAGCACATGGTTAGCTTAAAGGATCATAGGGCAGGATTAATGAGAACGGCCAGTGACGCGACGGCCGCTGCGCGTAGCTACAGCAACCAGCGAAGCCACCGGCACGGGAGCGCGCACAGACTCTTCACTGTTTACTTTACTCTTTACAGTCTTTCCTATCTGGGGGGGTATTTTACTGTAGGTTCTCTCTCTCTCTCTCACACACAGACAGACAGACACACACACACACACACACACACACACCACCTGCCTCTTCACTGTGCTGCAGCAGGGGGCTGCTGTCCGTTCCTCTGAGCTCCTCTGCATGGATCTGTATGGGCTCCTACAGGCCGGTACTGAGAATTAACGTGCCGGGTCCGGGTGTCGGACCCAATACATCCATGGTCGGACCGCATCTGTCAGGGTCCGCGGTCCCATGAAAACCAATAAACACCGGACACATTCATGATTTCATAAAAAAAAAAAAAAAAAAAAAAACGGACGCGTCGCGGACACGCCGGCCAGGACGTGAAAAGTGGACGTGTCCGGGCAAAAGAGGACGTTTGTCCACCTGCCTGATAACGTTGTTAAAGTTATAACGTCGGCTTTTAACCGCTAGCTGCGGCTAACGGCTAATAATAAGACAGTAGTGATGAGGGAGAGGGTGTGTAAGTCAGTGACCTGCCTGCTGCTGTGTGCGTGTGTGAAGGGAGGGGGAGAGAGAGTGGCGGTGGGGGGGGGGGGGGCTTTTAACAGGGCTTTCAGTTGTGCTGGGTCGTTTGCTGGCAGTAACAGTAATTTTGATCCACCGTGGTTCAGAGCGATTGATATAACGGGGAGTATCGCCACTCTGTTACTATATCAATCGCTCTGCCGCGGTTGCCCTCTTCATGTCTCCATTCCATTGATCCATTCGAAGGCAGTCGTGGACGCGCTGACGTCAGGTCCGCCGACCAGCGCGCGAAATTCACCCCCTGAATTGCAGCGCATTTTGCAGCACAGACCCCGTTCAGGGCAATGGAGAGATACGCGGATGGGCTCGTTCTTTTTGGTTTTGAACGCTTCCTCACCCATTATTATTTAAAAAACGTAAAACGCATGGGTATTTTCCGGTATTTTCTCACAAATCCTGCCCTATGATCCTTTAAGCATGAAAAAATTTCAGTGAGCATAGGTTGAATATGTAGAATATTTATTAAAAGCTATATTTTTTCAAAAATAATACATCCAGGGGGCCTTTAGAGGGGTACAGAATGAAAGTATTGCTTTTCCATAAAAAAATTTTTTTTAGTCTGAATTATTATTTTTAATTTTTTTGACGGGCTCAACAACTGACTTTCAGTCAACGTTCTGTTTACATTCGTACCCGTAGCCGACATGTGGCTCAGTTCTCCGCTGTTTTCCTGCCTCCTCCCGGTCCTATGCGTTTGTTTCCAACGAAGCCTTTTTAATAATCAATCGGTGGATCAATGGATTATCATATATTTGTTAGGATGGGTGTATTTGTGTAGTCTTATCTGTCATAAACACGTTTATCGTCGCGGACTTTCGGTGCCACGGAGTTCCTTTTTTTTTTTTTTTTTTTTTTTCTCCAACTTGACGAGAGCAGTGACAGCGGAGGCTCTGAGCAGCAGCGGTGTGGAAGGCAGAGAGCCTCCACTGTCCCTGTAACAAGCTACAAGTCATTTATTATGCTGTTAATGACGGTAAAAATGAAACATAAGGTAAATATCCTGCATAGTCCTCCTCCTGTCTGTCCTCTGATCAGAGCGGAGTCCCTAGCAACGGCCCGTTTTACCTAGCAACGGTCTGGCAATCGACTGCTGGAATTCTTTTTCTGTTGTTGTTCTTGTAATTCTACATAGTCAACCTATGTTAATATCCTATTATCCGTAGAATTATTATTTTCGGCTCCTCTTCTCACAATAATAAATTTAACATAATTAAAGGTTGACTTTGTAGTTTTACCAGAACAACAACAGAACGCCAGACCGTTGCTATGTAAAACGGGCCGTTGCTAGGGACTCCGTTCTGATCAGAGGACAGCAGAGGAGGAGAACTATGCAGGAAATTATCATCATAGTTTCATTTTTACCGTCATTAACAGCATAATAAATGACTTTTAGCTTGTTACAGGGAGAGTGGAGGCTCTCTGCCTTCCACACCGCTGCTGAAAACCAAATCTGCGCTCAGAGCCTCCGCTGTCACTGCTCTCGTCAAGTTGAAAAAAAAAAAAAAAAAGTTCGGTGGCGAATGTAAACAGAACGTGACAGAGAATCATTGTCGAGCCCGTCAAATTTTTTAAAAACATTATTTCAGACAATTTTTTTTTTTTTTATGGAAAAGCACTACTTTCATTCTGTAACCCTCAAAACGCCCCATGGATGTATTATTTTTGTAAAAATATAGCTTTTAATAAATATTCTACATAATCAACCTTTAATCTTTTCATATTACTAGGTAAATTCCATATTCATAAAGCCAAAATGTCTAATACAACCCCGCATCATTCCCATTATTTTCAGTCGAATTAAAAATTTATTTTGGGTCTGTATCACATGTTGAATCAAACAAAAAATGTATATCAGCGATTGAATTTTATTCAAATTATATTAAGTAATCTTGTCTGCCTTTATAACTTGTTTTATGTCTTTAATTGAAATTTTTAAGGTCTTTTTTATAATTTATTTCTTTTATTAGACATATTTATTTATTTTATTTATTTACTCATTATTTTATCATCTCTATATTTCTTATATTATTTATAATGTTTGCCTTTGTCATGTCTTGGAATGTCTGTCACTTTGTTTTTTTGTTCCTTGTTCAATTGGTGATGTTATTTGATGATAAATAAATATTATATATATATAAAAAAGATGCTTAGTCTACACACCATATTAGCAAGGGTGATATGAACATTTTATGATAATTATCTTCTACGTCCGAGGGGGTGTGCGACTGTAGCAAAATCAGGCAGATTTCCAGGATGCCAAGTAGCCTACTGGTACTCATGTTAATGTAACAATTGCCAATGAGAACCGGTGTCCAAAAGAGAAAAAAAAGGCCAAGCTTCGATTTTTGGGGGGGTCAGCCCTAATCGAGTGTAGATTATGTACAATGACATAATTGTGATCTAGAAACATCCATTATTATGTCTTCCTGAGAAATAAAATGTGAATATTAACAGTAATGGTTAAATATTTGTTCTGTCTCATCAGTGATCACTTATCTGTGTGTATCTGTGCTAATTAATCTTTTTGTGTGTGTGTGTGTGTGTGTGTGTGTGTGTGTGTGTGTGCAGTATTCATCTAATGACCCCATGATTGCTCCGAGGGACAAACATGTCCAAATCAATGAGGCCCATGACCGGGCAATAAAACTACTTATTAAAAAGGAGAGGCTCCTGAGAGCTGAAAGATCGAAGGTGTCCTTTAGGGACACCAAAATACAGGCCCTGGAGAAAGAGAACCTCCAGCTGAGGCAGCAGCTGGAGGTTCTCCAGGCCTCTACAGCCTTCATAATGGACGGTGAGTGCTAGTTTCTAAGTGTCAATGAGATTTTCTGTTATGAAATGTATAAAGAAATTACACACTGTAACTTTGTTTTGTCATTTGTCTGCAGAAACAATGGAGAGCTCCCCCAAAGACCCCAGCCCACCCCCCCATCCAGCAGAACCCAGCCCACCCCCCCCTCCAACAGCAGACCCCCGCCCACCCAACCCACCCCCCCTTCCTGCCCCAAAATAGTGTTCATTTTTTTTTTTTTTTTTTAATTTGTTGTTTTAATTTTGTTCATTTTTTTTTCAGTTTTGTTCATAATAAATGTGTTTATTGTTCTGAAGTAGTTGTAGTGATCATTGTTATATATGGTAACAACATTGCACTTACTTTGTATAGTATTTCACAGATACTGCAAGACATATGGATACATAGGTAAATTCAATCAAATTGTAAAGAGACATTAAACAAAGCATAGTAGTGAAATAATGATGAAAAACTAAACTTTGAGGGACTCTCCATTGTGCTGCTCAGCTAAAAAGAAAAGACAATTTTACATAAACCACATGTAATGTAAACAAAGGTTGGTTTGAATAGAAGAATACACAGAACTAGCAGAAGTCTCTTCCTACTGTAGCAGTGATTATAGCTTTTTTTTTTTCAGATAGACACAGAAGCAGATGTGGTGTAGAAATTTTTTATTGTCTTTTCTCTGTTGTGTTACAAAAATGGTGTAACTGCAGCAGTAGTCTTGATTGTTGTTGAGGAAATATGCATGGTTTAGCTCAATCTAGAGACCAATACCTAAAAATGTAGTATAACAGTACTGTAGTAGCCTATTCAAAAGTTATAGACAGACACTAAAAACGTCTTCATTACAGACTTATTATTATTCATATATGATAAATATTCACAAAATGTACATTTTGTGCTGTTAGTTGCTGAAGTTTAGTATATTGTGGGTGTGTACGAGGCCCTCTAGTGGTAAAGTTCCGCCTCTACGGTAATGATCAATGAGCTGTAAATCACAGAGGAAAAGGTGTATTTGCACAAAACTTCACATGTAGCTGCAAAACACCTAAGTACAACTTCTCACATAGAAAAAAAATTATATTGTTGACTAGGGAGATGTTAAACAAAACACAAGTTTTTTTTACTGGGCGATTTTTGTTTTTTTGTGAAATGTGGCATGCTCACCCAAAAGTAAAGTATGAATGAGACTTCACACTGCAGCAGATAAAAAATCAGGTTTCCCTGAATCATATGATGTATAATACTTGGTACTATCAGAAAAAATAAACTCAGAATTGACAAAGATATATAACCATTACCAGGCGTTTTTAGGTCTATGTGGGCTTTTAACCCTTAGGGGTCTAAGCCTATTTTGGCCGTTTTTGAATACTTTTGATTTTGCCTTTATATACCACATAAAAAAATGTTTAACATGCCAATGCTTGGTATCTTTTTTTTCAGCATAAATTCATCTATTTGATCTGATAATTAATTTTTCACTTGAACCTTATTTTCTTAACACATTGAGCCCAAAATACACAAAAATTATTAAATCCGAGTTGAAAAAATGTAAATGTAAATTTATTTCAATAAAAAACACAAACATGCTTAATGAACTCTTTTGGAACTTGGAAAAGCAAATATAGGTTGCAAATATGAACATATGAATGTAAAATTTAAATAAAATATTATTTAATACAAATATTTACCATAAAAAGCATGTATATTTATAGGCGTTTTTTACCATGTCAGCTGTAGCTCTTCAAAACAGAGTACAAAATTATACAGAGGGCTACACCAGTGCTTTGTGTTCCCTTCCCAGAGTCTAAAATAGTGCAAATGTAACATAAGAGGTAAAATTGAGATGTAATCACACTAAGATGTAATCACACTACAAATATTTCAAACAATATACAGTAAGGGTCGTTCACAGTTCTCCAGGGCTCCAAGCGAAGGTGTGGCTGGGCCTGTGGAGATATGGACCTCATCTGTCTCCTCCTCCTCCCATGTCCTCCTCCCATGTCCTCTCTGGGTAGGCCTCAGTGTATGGTCCATTATCCTCATACCTGTATATACACATGACAATAATATATATATACAAATTAGAGATTGTTCAGGTTAGTGTTCACATGCACATGATAAATAGTGAATTCAAATGTGGGCACTAAATTGTAATTCTCTGGCTTCCTAGCCTACAACACATCATGTAAAGAAAACCTTACAAATAATAAATAGATAAATAATAAAATAACAATAATAAAAGCTATAACACTAAATAAACCCTATGGAAATCAGTATATCATCTTTTGGAAATGACTATGAGAGGTCAGGAAAGGGAAAAATAAAATGCTGAACATTTACCCATCTCTGTATCCTATTTCAGCCCTGCTCTTCTCTACACATAACCCTACCTAAATATACACCGTTATATACATATAAAACTAGTTAGTTTAGGTAGTTTATAACATTTACAAACAAAGGCTATAAAATCATGATTAGTTTGACCTACTTCTCATCACCGGCGACATCGTCGGGGTCCGTGTCTCCCCCCTCTTCAACTCCACTCTCCTCTTCAGACGATGAAGATGAAGTCACCTCACCCTCGAGGTCTTCCTCGCCATAAAACAGCCTGAGGGCTTGATGGATATTCACTAAACGCCTCGTTTTCGCCTCGAAACACTCCGTCTCCTTGTTTTTTTCCGACTTTCAAACACGTTTTATTCCTCCTAGTAAGACGTCTTAGCTCCGCTAGCTCCTGCTGCTAACTCCTGTCTCCCAGCTGGGCTTCCGGTTCGGCGATTTTTGCCCCTCCCCCGAGCGACGTCGGACGTCTCTGGTATATTGATCACTTAGATTAGTATCAGCAGATTCAACCACTTTCCGTTTTGTAAAATGACAAAAAATGACGAAGATATAGAAAAAAAATGCAGCGCCTACCCCTCCCTTCCCGCCCCCTTTTACGTTCGAATCAAAACATTTTTGTACAAATTAAAAACTATCAAATGATGATTTTCATATCTCCGGTTTTACTTGGTCAATTGATAGCTTTCACTGACGTCACTTCCCAGGGACCTGGCGGTCAAAAAGCAACATTCCAAAGTGGCCCCGCAATGGACTTTCTATGGACAAACAACCGAGTAATGACTTAAATCATCTGTCAGCGGCCGAGAAAGAAAGATATAAAAACAACTTTGAAGTTTTGGGCACTTGTGACCCATATTCAACACCAGCTGCTGTATACGAGCTGTTTAAAATGACCAGTTCCCTGCCGAAGCTCCAGTTGGGCGATGTTTATTACCTGGTGGAGAATCCATCATCCTCCACCGCTTGCAACCAATACCTCCAGTGTTATGGCTCAACTGGTTTCTGATTAAAAGCCCCATTTTGTAGTTTTTTGATCTTAAAATAATATTTCTGAACTCGTTGAAGTGGTAGAAATGTACCTGTAACTTTCCTGTACGGGAACACCGTCCTGGTACCGCAGCTCCGCTGAGCTCCACAGTCTGAGCTCCAGCCCACTGAGCCCAGGCTCCCTGCTCCTCTCACCCACAAACCAGAGCCCTTAGCTGGGCTGCACGGTGACCAGCTGCCCCCCCTCCCCGGAGCTTTGCTACGCACCGCTACCGACGGCAACGATGACGGCGGTCCGATAGCAGCGGGACCGGCGGCGGCGGCGATGGTAACCCGGCGGGACCGCCGCCACCGGACACCGGCAACAGCACCGCCCGCGGCGAGGACGATGACCGGTGTTGTTTAGCGTATTTTCAGAGTGTTTTCCATTAGTTCGTAACTTTAACATGACAGGCTTAGCCATAGTGTGCAGTATTGTGCAGACTAGTGAGAGAAGTGTGGCGCTGACTGTCCGTAGATTGGCGGAACAGGTTCACTCACAGAAGCATATGGCTGCAGTAACATGTGAACTGCGGCTTTATTTGTGAATTTGTGACAAATCTGCGGACGGAAGTGCAGCACAGCTGTTGTTCGGTTCGGTAACTAGTTAAATCAGACACCAGTTGGGCCATAACACTGGTATTTTTGAAGCAGCAGGGAGCAGTGTGTGTTTTTCTGCCTTGTCCTAATCCGCGGACAGCGGGGAAGTGGATTGTTTTGACCGCCAGGGGGGCGTTCCATACGGGCCGTGACGTCACATGAAAGCTATCAATTGAAGTCAAATAAAAAGTAGGAGAGAATTTCACGTCCGCACTTTCGAGTAAAGTTGATGGCAGCGCTCTGGTGACCTACTTTTATTTTTCAAAAAAAAAAAAAAAAAACTTTTATTTTTCACTACGCAGTGAAGGGGTCATGTGATCTGATCACACCGGCGTGATCATGGACCCCACACAAACAAACAAAAAAAAACCCATGTCAGAAGACACATAGCAACAGTAACCAAGGGGTCGGAGCTTGCGCTGCGCTGTGATTGGTCGCCTTGAATTCGAACTCCAGCGGTATAAATAGGGGGCGCCGATAGCCGCTCATTCCGTTTGTTTCAAACTCTGAGTGTAGAGCAGCATTGCATCTAGACTCACTGCGAGAGACAAACACCCTTGAGGCTTTTGCTAGAGAAGTGCTTTTCAAAGCTTGTTGCAGAGAGAACACTTTTCGACCTCAAACCTCATACACCACCTTCAACTTCACCACCCAGATTTCACCTAGGCGGGACCAGCCACTCTTTACAGTAAGTACATTGTGTGTAACTTAGAGCTTGGTTGTTGCCTTGTCATGTTGCTCTTGCTTGTGGTATTAATTGTGTTGGTGTGTTACAAACTAAGCTGTGCCCTGCAGTAAATTAATTGAAACGTTTTGTTGAGCTCAGCCTGGCATAGCAGCTAGTTAGCATCGTGGCTAGGTAGCGTTAGCGTCTGAGCTAGGTAGCTGCAGTTACGTAGGAGGACACAGTGGTTATTTCAAAGTTATGGAGTGATACGTTGTAGTGGTGCCCAGTGAGCTCCGTCGGTAGTCGGTACTCTTCTTCCCTGAAGCCCCCGTATCTGGGGGCAGTCTGACAAGGCCTGAGTCTGCACAAGCAACAAGGTAGCACACACAGAGACATGTAATGCTTCATATCAACAGAAAGCTTAGAATCTCAGCTAAACGCTCATATAAACTATTCGTAGGACCAACAAACACAGTTGCAACACCGAGCTAGACAGAGAAACCGAGCCAGTAAAGAGGCTTCTTTGATGTGATAGTGAGCTATTGGTAGCCACACGATGGTAGCATATGCTTGTGGAGATTGGAGGTTGACTTTCATTATTGAGGTATTTAACAGCAATAGTATTTTTAGTCATTAACTGTAGATGCTAAGTATTGAATTAATTGTGTTTTATAATTAATTGACTGGGTCTTTATACTTGACATGTGGACATATTTGATGAAAGTCAGAATGTGCTGTGGTGGTGAACAGTTTTGGTTTTGTTAAGTGAAAAGACTTAAACAGCATGGTGATGTTTTTGTCTTTGTTTTTAATGCTAAATCTATCTATCTCGTATTTGATGGTGTGTGTGTGTGTGTGTGTGTGTGTGTGTGTGTGTGTGTGTGTGTGCGTGCGTGCGTGCGTGCGTGTGACTGTTGTTGTCTATATGTTATTCAATTCACTTTATGCACAGCTACACTACTTCCTGAAATAAGCCAGCTCGTTTAATTCCTGTTTTACATTATTGGACCAATTGATTAATCCAGGTGTGTCTGACCACTGTGACTACTCAGACACACCTGGATTAATCAATTGGTCCAATAATGTAACACAGGAATTAAACGAGCTGGCTTATTTCAGGAAGTAGTGTAGCTGTGCATAAAGTGAATTGAACTGCTCAGGCTGCCCTTTTAATTGCCCCTCGGGTATAAATAAAGTTTTTTTGTATTGAATTGAATTAAATATAAGAACAGTGGAGAGGTGTGACAATAGCCTGTGTACCTGTGCTGTGTTTCATTGAGTAATCTGTAGACTATAAGTGCTTGTGGGGGGACTAGTGTGATTTCAAAAGTTTTCTTTAGGCCAAAACTTTATCAGAATAATACTGACTTTACAGTGATGTGTTTGAGCATGTTTCAGTACAATTAAAGCTGCATAAATGCTTGTGGGGACAAAGTGGCTGAACTGTTATTCTGTAGATGCAAAGTAATGAAGTAATTGTCTTGAGTAATTGATTGATTGACTGTGTCTTTCTACTTGTAGATGCCCCGTGGCAAGTCCCACCGTCGTGTCGAAGCAGCTAAGCGGAGGGAGGCGGCACGACGGGCTGAGGTGTTTCATCCTCAGCCGGCCCCCAGTGTTTCTGGTGACAGTAAGTAGTCTTCCATGTTCAAAATCAACATTTCATTTATGTGGTAATGTATCATATGTGTTGAAGTCTTAACTATGTGCATTTCTATAGTCTGTTAGTGTTTACATATTGTGGTTAAATACTACTGGAAGTTGGCCTTTTTTAAGACAATCATTTTATCTTCAACAGCTCATGGCACAGGGTGGCGCCATCGAGTTCGCCAATGGCCATTTTCGGAGCTCACTGGGCACCACTACAAAATGGTCATTCCTGCCGAGGTCCCTGGCAAGAAGGTATGTACAAACTATAAAGTAACACAGTAGTTTGAAATGTTTGTTTTCATCCTAAGAGAAATTCTGTCTTTTTGTTCCAGTTTGTTCTTGTCATCGGGGCGTCCCATCTGCGTGAGCTTGCGGATAGGACCGTGCGGATGCCAGGGGATCGCTACACCTTTGGCTTCCTGTCCGTTCCTGGGGCGTGCGCGGATCATCTCAGCACCGAGGTTCGGCACGCTGTTCTTCTCAGCACCGAGAAGCACGCTGTTCCTCGGACCCCTGACGCTGTCTGTGTCATTGCGCCAGGAAACAACCTCACGGCCAGTCCCACCCCCGAACACGGTGGGAAAGCCTTTGCTAAGTACCTGACTACTGTACTGAACAAATGGCCGTCTGCAGAGGTATGTTTTATTAAAAAAAAAAAATGAAGTTGCTGTGTACAGGTCCATAGGTTTTTTTTTAGTTATTAACGATTATTTTTGTGTTGTTATATCTAGGTTTTTGTCGCTGACCTTGTACCACGCTTGAAGGTCACGGAGGGGATCCAACAGCTATTCCGGAATCAATTTTCCGCCGTGTCAAAACAGTTGGGTATGTTTGAAAATAATGATATGGCTGCAATTGTATTTGAGAATTATATAATTTATAATATTATCACCTTAATGGTTTTCTGACCTTAAATTGACACTGCCTTTTTGAAACGTGTTTTTTATGATCAATGTTTTTTCTTTTCTTTTTTTCTTTTTATAGGTGTTACGTTTTATCACCATTTTGACCGCTTCCCCCTCAGTAACCGCAGACTCTGGGCCCGTGATGGTGTAAGTAGAATGTATTTTAATATCACCAATATGAAGTGATACAACATGTTCAGTAAAAGTCGCATTTTTCAAATTAATGTTTAATCTTTTGTTTGTGTCATTGTAGATTCACCTCAGCGGTAATGCAGGAGTGGATATTCTTGCAGACTGTCTGTGGGTTGCCACCATCGGGCACCTGGAGAGACCAGCACCTCCGCCACAGGTGCAGTACCTGGTTTCTCCAAAGCCTCAACCAACGCCTGACAAGCGGGTGGTTCCCGTTCTGGTTCTGGTGGGGAAGGAGACCCCTGACAATACTCCACGACTCCCCCCCACCACGTGGACAACTTTTCGGTCCGGCAGGAAGGTAAGAGGTTGAACACTGTGACTGCGCTTGGATGAAAGAGAGAGAACATTGTCAGTTGATCCTAATTTTTTGTGCCATTTGTCATTACAGCGTAGCCACCCCGGTGACCAGGAGCACGACTCTGAGGAGCACGGCTCTGGTGACGAGGATTCAGAGGTGGTTCAGTGTACGGTACGTATGTTCTTATTTAACTACACAACAGTGATAGTTTGTGTTTGCTTCATTTAAGAAATTGCAGGCTTTACAAAGAAGCTACATGTCTTTCTTACAGATGGATGACATTTCGGTGGCCTTGAAGGCGGAGTGTGACATTCCATCGAATCCTGCCCGGTTTTCGCCAAACATTCTGGAGGCCATGGACACGCTTGTTCCATCGGCTCTCGGCGGCGTTCCCACAGGCAACAAGGTAGATAATGTGAAATTTACAGTACTTGTGATAGATGAAATATAAACTTGGTTTTTGTTTCGTCTAGACTGGAAATAATGCAACAGTGTTTGTGCTTAAAGGGTTGTAATCTGTATTTGACGATTTGATTATTTTTTTCTCACATTAGCCCCCGCCTGTGAAACGCCAACGCAAACCTGTTTCCCTGAAGCCCAGACATGCTAGGAAGCAGGTATGTAATGATTTAATCCAGATGGAGATTGTGCTGCAGGTTGAGCAGTTAACAGCAGTTAGAATGTATGTCTAGAATGTATGTCTGTCGTGTAGTTACTGTGAAAAATGACGTCATTGCTTGTTTTTTTAGGATAATATTTATGATCCTATTTTCTGTATTTGCAGGTGGTGGCGGCACGTACCGCTCCTGTGTCTGCCAGTGTCATGCAGGAGGCGGCGGCGGTGAAGGTAGGTGCAGTTGTGTTAATGTATCCAAAAGTTGGATGTGAAACAGTACTTTATTTAAGGTACAAATGTAGGTATTTCACAGCATTTAAGCAAACCCTGTGAGCATTTATATAATAGGTTTAAGGAAAATATATAAATGTGTACGGTATTTCCTTTGTAGTCAAGGTTTTCTTTCTTTCTTTCTTTCTTTCTTTCTTTCTTTCTTTCTTTCTTTCTTTCTTTCTCTAGGTCGTGACCTCAACATCCGTGTTGACTGTCCGTCCTGAAGCCCGGCTCGGGGAGCAGGAGGTAAGTAGAGTTATTTGAAGGACTCTTGCATATTCTCTACTGTTGTGGCTACTGTGGTTGCATGATTGTTGAATGATAATGTCTGTGTATGACATTGCTAATGTGCTTTCTTTCTCTTTCTGTTAGGAGGCGACACTCAACCCCGTGTCGACCTGTGCTGCGTCGGCGACCACTCTTCCTCCCGGTGTGGCTGTCCTTCCTGCGGCTGTCCCTCCTGTGGCTGTTCCTCCTGCAGCTGTCCCTCCGGCCCCACTGCCTGTCCAGCCTTCAGGTCAGCGTATTGACCCCTTGCCTTGCAGGTGTAAAAACAATCAGCCTCACGCAGTAGTGTCAGGGAGCAGCCTGCGTAAAGCATCGTCCCATTTCGATGTCGATGCTTACGTATCATGCAGTGTCGTTGCAGCAGTCAGACATAGTGTCTCTCCAGTTTGTACCTGGCGCGCAGCAGACATTGATGATGTTCGTGTTGAGGGGGGGAAGTTGGCAGCTCAGGTGGGAAATAGAAGGGGTGGGTTCGGCCAGCAGCAGTTTGGTCTGTTTGGTCAGAAGTGGAAAGTGGATGTTGGTCAGGCTGTCGACAAGGAGTTCGAAGATGGGACTGCGTTGGGCGAAGAGCTGCAGGAGCATCTGTTGAGGGATGGAATGTGTGTGTTGCATCTCCACAGAGCAGTTAGCTTGATCATTTGGCACGAGACGTACTTCGCAGTGGTGGATTGTAGGGAGCGCAATGCTTCAGGAATGGCTTGTTCAGACACGGGTCGGTCTGCTGTTGTTTTTAACACGTGCTGGAATGACCTGACGAGGCACATCCTGAATCTGAAGGAGTCGTTAGGTTCAGAGTGGTTTGGTCTTGGTAGCATCTCTGTGGAGGAGTGTGTTGCTGAGGGAGAGAGCTGCAGTGCTCCTGTGGTGGCGGCGGCTCCACAGGCTCCCACTCAGTCCCAGGGTCGCACTTCCGTTAGAGGGAGTTTCCATCAAGGCGACCAGCGGTTTACATATGGAGGTCTTCAGTGTGTGGCTGTTAGTTTGGTGGCTCTGGTGAAACACACCACAGAGAGTGTGTTTTCATGGCAGCCTGACACACTGGACAAGGTAGTGGTCTCTGGTGATCAGCTCTACACGTCTTTGAGGGAGGGCAACTTGATCAGTGCTAGGGCTGAGCGTCCTTCTGTTCCAGATTTGCCTCAGCAGTGTGTCGTTGATGGAGATACATTTGATTTGGAGTTTGGTGATTATGCAGCTGGCGATGTTGATGTGGTAACGGGAGAATTTATTGATGCAGGTGTGCACACCACTCTCTTAGATGGTTTAAACAAGGTGTGCACAAAATATGACACCTGTTTCTTTACAGTGGGTGGCAGCACTTGTGCCATCATTGGTGAAGATGGGCAGTACGCTGTGGTTGACTCCCATGCTCGCAGTGCAGATGGGATGGTTGATGGTGAAGGGCAAAGTGTTGTTGTTTATTTTAGGTCTCTCCACCATTTGTCTGAGCACATTTGCAAGTTTGCAGGAGCTCTTAAAGAAACACCCAAGCTGTTTGAGATCAGTGGTGTTTCTTTGAAAGGTCCTTTGGCCCTGGGTGTTGGTGAAGCTGTTGATAGCATGGAGGAAGAGGCTACTGGTCCTGTTGAGGACAGTGGTGTTTCTGTGAAAGGTCCTTTGGCCCTGGGTGTTAGTGAAGCTGTTGATAGCATGGAGGAAGAGGCTACTGGTCTTGTTGAGGACAGTGGTGTTTCTGTGAAAGGTCCTTTGGCCCTGGGTGTTAGTGAAGCTGTTGATAGCATGGAGGAAGAGGCTACTGGTCCTGTTGAGGACAGTGGTGTTTCTGTGAAAGGTCCTTTGGCCCTGGGTGTTAGTGAAGCTGTTGATAGCATGGAGGAAGAGGCTACTGGTCCTGTTGAGGACAGTGATAGCATGGAGGAAGAGGCTACTGGTCCTGTTGAGGACAGTGGTGTTTCTGAGAAAGCTCCTTTGGCCCTGGGTGTTAGTCCAGCTGTTGATAGCATGGAGGAAGAGGCTACTGGTCTTGTTGAGAACAGTCCTGTTGCACCAGTGGTCTGTGCTGCCACTAAAAGAGGTGAAAAGCGTAAGCTCACTCTGAGTAAAAGCACATGTAAGAAGGTGAAGAGCACTGATAATGTTGCAATTAATTCTGATGTTGTTTTTGTTGCAGATGTAGGAAGTAGAAATTTACAATTCCGTCCCCTTTCTACTGATGTTGCTCTTGCTCTGTGTAAACAGCTCAACGTAGAATCAGAGCAAATTGATTCTTCATCTTCTGTTGTCGGTCCTTTAGGTACTCCATGTAGGACAGAGAAGATTGTTGGTGATGGGAACTGTTTCTTCAGGCAAGATTAGGCGCGCTGCTGTGAAACAGTTGCAGAGCAATCCTGTCTCATATCAGGGTATTTTGAGAAGTGGGTATTCGTCCATGGCAGAATACCTCCAGAAGTCAAGAGTGGGGTATGTTGGTAATTGGGCAACCGAAATAGAAATTCAAGCCACAGCTGATTATTTAGGTGTTAGTGTGTTTACATTTTATAATGGTCGATGGCTTGAATATAGTTGCAAGACTGCGCATTTATCTGATCAGGGTGTGTATTTAGAGAATGTTCATGGGAATCATTATGAAAATGTTGTTTGTGTTGCACAACCTCAAAAACAGACCTGTTATGGGTACTGTAAAGTTAACACCCCTGATTTAGGGCTGGGCGATATGGACCAAAAGTCATATCCCGATATATTTTGTCTGAATATCGATATACGATATATATCCCGATATTTTTCCGCAAAGTGAGAGCAAATGTTCAGTCAAAGTTAAAGCCAAATATAACAAGTCACAGGTAGTTTTATTGAAACCGGCTATTTCACTGAACAGTTGCAAAATCAAATGAATAAATAATAAACAGGTTTCTTCATCTGGTTCATGAATAAATGTTCAGTTGCTCAAATAACAAAATATAAACATAAATACTGCCTGACAAGAGTACCTTTTTTGAAATCAAAGTAATGGAGTAATGGATTTTAGAAGGCGTGATTCCATAAGGCCTCTTCTAAGATCAATGTTAAAAGTTGGCTGGAAATTTGAAAATATTGTCATTATCATGTATAATTTATTATAAGACATTTCTGTAACATAAACACCAGCTATAGCAGAGTCTTATAGAAAGGCACTCTTGACGACAAACAACAAACGTGTGTAAACCATGGATGTATTATATTATCATAGATCCATGGGGTAAACGCGAACCTTACGAGCTGAATCTGGTGAAAGCACCGCGGCTCACAGAGGTCTGGAGCTCTGACGCTGCTGCAGGGGACGACGTGCTAATGGCTAACGGCTAATAACAGCTAACGGCTAACAGCCCTGCTACAGCAGCTGACTGAGCCTCTAGAGCCGCGGCTCGGCTCGTTAACGGCAACGAGGTCGACGTGGACTCGGTGCGTTCCTCTCGGTCAGCTGGTGAAGCAGCGGTCTGATAAGCATGAATAAAATAGTTAGAGGAGGGGCAGAGCGGAGCGCGGCGAGCAGTGCAGGGAGCTCCAGATCAGCAGCCTGAATGGAGCAAGGATCACAGCGCAAATTTGAACTATATCGATATATGCGATATGGTCAAATTCCATATCCCATTAAAAAATATATCGATATATTTTTTATATCGATATATCGCCCACCCCTACCCTGATTCCAATAAGTACAATCTTAGACAGAAGACTAAAGATAACAGTAGGGTTTTGAGTGAGTCCACATCTGACATTACCCCACCAACCCCAACACTTTCTAGCTATATGAAAAAGAAAAGGGTAGCCCAAAAAATACTTAAATATAAATCAAATGCTTTGTTTAGGGAGGAGACCAAGGCAAATACCAGAAGGGAATATTTGGAAAACCCGTTATATAGGCTTAGCTTAAAAGGTCATAGTGAGAGGAACTATAGGGTAAATAAGTGTCATCAGATGCGTCTTAAAGTTAAGAATGCCCTTAGATACATGTTTGATAAGAGTCATCGCGAGAAAGTTAAAGCTAAAGTTAAAGCTATTAGATTGTTGAAGTATAAATCTGATAAGATTTTTCGCGAGAAAGTTAAAGTTGTTAGTGTGTGGAAGTATAAATCTGATAAAATTTATCGCGAGAAACTTAAAACTCTTAGCATTCGGAAGTACAAGTCTGATAAAAATCACAGAGAGAAAATTAAAAGTCAGAGCATTAGAAAGTACAAAGAAGATCATGTCCAGAAACAGCGTGTTTTAGCTGCTGTGAAATTAAAGAGACAGCAGGATAAAAAACTGGCAGAGCAATTTGATGTTGTTATGCAGAAGTTTTTAGATAAAGTTAGACATGGGCCTGACTTTGTGTGTTGTAGTTGTAACCGCTTGTTGTTCAGGCATCAGGTGTTAAAATGTAAAAAGGAACAATATAATACCAGGAAAGCAACATCTGTCGTTGCGGAGCAGTGTATTAATGAGCACTATCTCCACATTTGTAATGACAATTGTTTAATGCCTTGTCAATGGTTGGATTCACCAAGAGGACAACTGTGGATCTGTTATACATGTCATTACAAAATTAATAAAGGTGAAGTTCCCCCAGAATATGCAGGAAACAATTTGATGGTTCCTGCTATTCCACAAGAATTGGCTTGTTTAAATAGTTTAGAACAGCATTTGATAGCCTTACATATTCCTTTTATGAAGATGTTGGCATTGCCTAAAGGGGGGCAAAATGGGGTACATGGTCCTGTGACATGTGTTCCTGCTAACATAGTGGAGACAAGTAATTTGTTGCCCCGCTCCAATATGGAAGGGTCATTGCTGCGTGTGAAATTAAAGCGTAAATTGACATATAAAGGGCATTATGAGTATCAGTTTGTTGATACAATGCGTGTAAGGCAGGCGTTGCAATATTTAAAACAGCATAATGTCCATTATAAAGACGTTAAGTTCAATGATGCATGGGTAAATGAATTTTGTAGGGAGGAAGACATTGTTGTTTTAGGGACAGATGGTGATCAGCAGGTTGATGGTAGTACTGATGTTGCTGAGCAGGGTCAAGATGAGCTTCTTCATGACAGACAGCAGCACTGTATGTTCCAGGATACCTGTTTGATGCCTGTTGATGTCGGTCAGGAAGTGTTGGACCAGTATTTTGATGATGTGTTGAATGTGGCCCCTGGAGAGGGAAATAGTCCTGTTAGGCTGCTGTCTGATCATGCTAATGAAGCTAAATGTTTTCCTGTGTTGTTCCCCCATGGGCGTTTTACTTATCATAGTGGTAGACAACATCGTTTGACATTGTCACGCTATTTTAATAACCGTATTCTACATGCTGATGGCAGGTTTTCCCAAAATGTAGAATATATCTTTTTTGCACAATATATGTCAGAGGTTGAGCAGGTCAAAAATAATGTTTCCATTGCGTTACGTAAAGGTAAAGGAGGTAAAACTTTTGACAAGATAAATATTTTGGAAGATACAGAATCTTTAAATAAGTTATTGCAGTTTGACGATGGTTATCGTTTCTTGAAACCGATTAGAGGGACTCCAGCATTTTGGCAGGGAGCACAGCGGGACCTGTTAGCTTGTGTCCGTCAGCTTGGTGTTCCTACATGGTTTTGTTCATTTTCTTCCGCTGATTTGCGCTGGCAGAATCTCCTTAGTAGTATTTTGAAACAGGACGGAAGAACAGAGACTGTTGACCAATTAGAGTGGGCTGATAGGTGTGACCTACTGCGGCGAAATCCTGTCACAGCAGCCAGGATGTTTGATTTCCGTTGGCATTGTTTTTTGAGAGAGGTCTTGATGTCGGCCACACATCCAATTGGTAAAATAAAGGACTATTTCTATAGGGTAGAGTTCCAGCAACGTGGCTCACCTCATGTGCATTGTTTGTTTTGGATTGAAAATGCACCTTTAATAGATAAGAATACAGATGAAGAGGTAGTTCAGTTTATTGACAAATATGTAACGTGTGAGCTCCCTACAGATGATGACACACTATTGGAAACCGTCACATCTGTACAACAACATTCAAAACGGCATTCAAAATCGTGTAAAAAGAACAAGACTGTCTGTCGCTTCAATTTCCCAAAGCCCGTTTCAGCGCGTACATTTATTAGTCGTAAACCGGAAGTTGTGAAGTGCACATGTCCCCCAGAAGCAGGTCGTGTTTGTCCGTGTCTGACTGAGCAAAAACTTATGAAAAGTGATGCTGCAAATAAGATTTAAAAAGGCTCTTTCAGAGGAGAATTGCTCGTATGACAGTGTAGAACAGTTGTTTTGCAGCCTTGGTGTAAGTCAGGAATTGTTTGAGGATGCCTACAATCGAATGAGTAGAAACACACATGTTGTTATGAAAAGGCAAGTTAAAGAGGTTTGGATAAATCAGTACAATAAGCAATTGTTGAAATGTTGGAGTGCGAATTTAGATCTTCAATTTTGCGTGGACGCCTATGCGTGTGTTGTCTACATCATCTCTTATATTTCTAAGGCAGAAAAGGAGATGGGGCTGTTGTTAGGAAACGCCCAGAGGGAGGCCCAAAAAGAAGGTAATGTTAGTGCTAAGGAAGCGTTCAAAAGACTTGGTAGTGTCTACCTGCATAACAGAGATGTCTGTGCTCAAGAGTCTGTTTATCGTTTGACGAACATGCACCTGAAGGAGTGCTCTAGGAAGGTTGTATTTGTTCCAACGGGAGACAATGTTGTTAAAATGAGTTTACCTTTGAGTGTTTTGAGGCAGAGAGCTACATCTGGTAACGTTGATTTGGATGATATTTGGATGACAGGGATTTCAGACCGATATAAGAATAGGCCAAATGATAGTACATTCACTGACATTTGTCTGGCAACATTTGCCTCAGAGTTTCGGGTTCTGAGTAAAAATGAAAAATGTGCATCACCTATTGAATTGAAGAATGGTTGTGGCTTTGTAACAAAAAGAACCCGAACGCAGCCAGCAGTAGTTCGTTATGCACGCTTTTCACAGACAAAGAGTCCAGAGAAGTTTTATCAGACTCTCCTCCAGTTGTTCCTTCCTCATAGAGTTGATATTGAGTTAAATCATTTCAACTGTGAAACCTTTGAGGATGTGTATATGTCCGGTCAAGTAACATTTTCTGATGGGTCTGTGCATTCTGTTAAATCAGTAGTTGACTTAAATAGAAGTTTGATTGAGATAGACGCAGATGAATTAGAGAATATTCAGAGTACTATTGACCGTGACGGTGTGATTGAAGACTCATGGTGTCAGCTTTGTCCAGAGCAGGAGTTGGAGCGTCTGGAGAGCTTGGAGGAAATGAAAGAGTCTGCGCAGGCTGTAGAAGGTGATGAGGAAAACATTCCAGATTTAGCAGTGACTCGTGAAAATGTCTCACATTTGGAGAAAACTAGCAACATTATGTCTCGAACTGATGGTTTGTCTCTTGTTAGGTCTCTTAATAAGACGCAGTTGAATGTTTTTTATCAGATTAGACAATGGTGTTTGGATCGGATAAATGGGGAAAATCCTGCACCGCTACATGTTTTAATAACTGGCGGTGCTGGCACCGGTAAAAGCCATTTAATAAAGGCGATTCAGTATGAATCCATGAGGTTATTGACACCGGGTTGTAGTCATCCGGATTCTGTGTGTGTGTTACTGACAGCTCCCACAGGGATTGCAGCACATAATGTACATGCAACAACAATTCATACAACTTTTAGTATTGGTATGGATGTACGTCTGCCATACACGCCTCTAGGGGAGGAGAAGTTAAATTCTCTTCGTGCCAAGTATCGTGATCTACAGCTGTTGATAATTGATGAAATTTCTATGGTAGATCACAATCTGTTGTCATACATTCACGGTCGATTAAGACAAATAAAACAAACGGGTGACTTTTCTCCCTTTGGTAATATTAGTGTTGTTGCTGTTGGAGACTTTTTCCAGCTGCCTCCTGTTAAAGGGAAGCCACTGTATGTTGATGGTGTTGGTAGTACTTTGTGGTCTAATCTGTTTAGTGTTGTTGAATTAACAGAGATCATGAGGCAAAAGGACTCCATGTTTGCACAATTGTTGAACAGGGTTAGGACTCGGTCCAGAGGGACACCAATGCAGGACAGTGATGTAGAGTTGTTAAAACGCTGTGAAACTGGTGAGGTGAGCTCAGCCTTACATATTTTTGCAACTAATAGACAAGTGAATGAGCATAATGACAAACAGCTGTTTACAACATGTGGAGAAGAATATTTTGTTGTACAGGCACAAGACTTTATTAACGATAAGAAAACAGGGAAATTAAAGTTATTAGAAGGTCATCATGCCAAAGCTTCAAACACGTGTTTGGCAGAGCAGTTGCTTTTAGGCAAAGGTGCACGTGTAATGTTGTGTAAAAATATTGATGTTGCAGATGGCCTGGTTAATGGTGTGTGTGGTATAGTGACCCATATTGTTCAGTTGAAAAGTGGTGCGTTTCCTCAAAAAGTTTTTGTAAAGTTTGATGATGAACGTGTTGGTTCACAGAGGATGAAGCAGGCTCAAAGAGGGTCATTACATTTACCCGGTTCTGTAGGCATTGAACCTGAGGAAGAAAGAGCTACAAAAAAGGGTGGAATGCGAAGACAATTCCCATTAAAATTAGCTTGGGCCTGTACAGTACATAAAGTACAAGGCATCACTGTTGATAAGGCTGTAGTGTGTCTTAAAAAAATATTTACAGCTGGACAAGCGTATGTGGCTTTAAGCCGTGTGAGGAGTCTGTCAGGGTTAATTATTCAAGATTTTGTGGAAAAGGCCATTTACTGTAAAGATGATATTAAAGATGCCATTCATAGTATGCGCCCGTTTCTTAAAGAGAATATTCCAAGATGCACATCAAGTCCAAAGAGTTTTAGTGTGTTTTATATGAATGTTCAAAGTTTGACTCGGCATGTAGCAGATGTGCTGATGTGTACGCAGCATTTGCAGCCTACCTGTATTGCTGTAACAGAAACGTGGCTTTCTGCAGACTCCTCATTAAATACGGTGCAGATCAATGGGTACAGTTTTAACCACTGTCCACGAAGTGTATCGTATAGTAGCAGTGATCCAGTGTTGAATGTATTGCAAGGACAACAACATGGTGGTGTTGGCATGTATTGTGCTGAAAATGTGTCAGGTGACATCATTAATGTAGCAGATGTAAATATTGAGTGTTTGGTGTATCATTTGGTTAGTTTTAACATTCTATTGGCAATCATTTATCGCCCCCCATCATATCCCCTCTCGTTGTTTAAACAGTATCTTGGGAAGTTTCTAGATTGGCTACATCGTCATGGTGAAAACATTGCTGTCATGGGTGATGACATTCGGACGTCTTCATCGATCGTTCAGTTTGTGACTGAAAGAGGGTATGTTCAACTAGTCAAACAGGCCACAACTGAAAAGGGCACATTAATTGATCATGTTTATGTGAAAAGCACACACTACAATGTAGAGGCAATGGTTCTCCCAACATATTTTAGTGATCATGAGGCAATAGTCTGTACATTTTGTTAAGCAGTATTTGTTATGTTCATAGTTAATGTAGTAGCTGTTTATAGACACAGAAGCACTTGAGCTAAAATGATGATGTTGTTGTTGTTCTAATTAAAGCAGAAGTAAGCGATCCGGTCGTTTTGGCTAATGCTGCGTTCCAGGCAGGCTTTTGAAACCGTAAATTACAGCTTCAAGTCACAACTTACGACTTTGTATCGTTCCAGGCAACCCACTCGTGTTTTTCTGACCTGTTTTACCTGTGTAAGTCACTATAACGGCCACTCGTAACTTCCGACCGGTGAACTCTTACCAGATTGAACTGGTACGACTTCACAGGTCGGAAATACACGAGTTACGAGTTTCCTTGAAGGCACCATAACAGTCCTCGTCCCTACGTCACCACATTCACGGCGTCCCTTGGCTGCACACACAGCCCTGCATGCCGTTCTCTCTCCTCATTGGATAAAAACTGTAGGATACGATAAATGTTTTCTCCTTGGCTCAGAGCAGAGCAGAGTGACTGACAGACCCGTGTTTCGGTCCAAACACTCTATGTAAGTGATTGCTGTCGGAAGATATAACTATTTAAGACTTATAAACACAAATATATCACTTGCTTCTGCTTTAATGTGTATTTTTATGTTGTGATTTACTGTGTAAAGGTTTCTTTTCTTGCATTACAAAAGCATTTTTGTAAAGTGTGAATTGATAAATTGTAAAAATCAATAGGCAATTACTAATGAAGTCCATTGACAAAACATTTTCACAAATCAAAATGAAGGTAATGATACATAAACCAAATTATAGAAAAAGTATGTTTGGCTGTTAAATGATAACAATTATATGCTGTATGTGATGCAGGTTAGCTTTGCCTTTCCATGTGGGAAAAAAAAGCTAGGCCCCAGTAGGTGGTACACCTGGTACTTTGGTACACAGTGGCAGGGTTCAAGCCCCTGGGGGGTCAAATTCCACACATGAAAGTCTTGTTAAAACTTAAATCCTGCATCACAGACAGTAATTTTCTCCCATCACAGTTAAATTACAGTAAAGTTTAAAATATTTAGGAAGCAAATGCATGTTCTAAAATGTGCACTTACTAGAGAAGTTTTTGTCTTTTTAATAGAATTATGGGTATTCATGTCCACTTTGTGCACTGTGTTGGTCTTGTCTCTACCTCTACTTTGTTGTTGTAGGCTGTCCAGCATGTACATGAAGTAAGGATGTACTTCATGAGCTTTATCTGGACCCATCTCGAAACATCTTCCAGTTGGATTCCCTCCCCTGTCAAGGACACTGCTTTTTCCTCTCCTATTATGGTCCTGGTACCACTGCTTGTGATTATGTTTGAGATTTCAATTAATTTAGCCTATTAATCAATGGTAAAGATGATTTCACAGACAAAAACATTCATGAATTAAATATTACCATTTATTTAGCTTGGTTTTCAAAACTGTTAATCAAAATCTGGATGTTTCTGGTTAAAAAAAAAAACGGTAGTCCCCCTGCTGTCAAGTACTTGCTATAGCTTTTTGTTTTTGGCTTGAAACAGGTGGGTTTCTTGATGATGATAAATGGTAAAGATGATTTCACAGACAAAAACTTTCAGGAATTAAATATTACCCTTTAAGAAGTCTTAATGTTGTCCTAAAAAATGACATGCCTTATTTTTGTGGTAGCTATGAGCTAAGTTGTGATAATGACTTAAAGGACAATTCTAGGCAAATTCAACTCAAGGGTGTATTTTCCTAACATTTTAGGTCTAAAAGAAGGAATCTGAAGATTTTCAGTTGGATATTCATGTCCACTTTGTGCAATGTGTAGGTCTTGTCTCTACCTCTACTTTGTTGTTGTAGGCTGTCCAGGATGTACATGAAGTAAGGATGTACTTCATGAGCTTTATCTGGACCCATCTCGAAACATCTTCCAGTTGGATTCCCTCCCCTGTCAAGGACACTGCTTTTTCCTCTCCTATTATGGTTCTGGTACCACTGCTTGTGATTATGTTTGAGATTTCAATTAATTTAGCTTGGTTTCAAAACCTATTAATCAAAATCTGGATGTTTCTGGTTTTTAAAAAATAATTAGTACCGTAAATAAACTTCTCGGTGCATGTTTGAGTCGCCATCTGACGCTGTCTGTGGGAAAAATTGTGGCTTTGAGGGATGTTAACGGCCTAAGCAGCGGAACTTGCATCCGCTCCCATTCATCGCTGCCGTGGCGATGCGGGGACAGACACAACTATGTTAGTTAGCTACTATGTTAGGAAAATACACCCCCGAGTTGAATTTGCCTGGAATCCTTTAACAAATAAGGTTTGTGGTTCAATGAAAGTGCAGTTGCCCTTTGTCCAGGACAAATCTCTCCCACAAGAGACCAATAAAATGACTTTGACTTTGAAGTACATCAAATTAATGCCAAATGTAATGAATGATAAAATAACACATGTTCATCCTTATGTCAGGTGTGTAAAATAGTGTAGCCAACTAAGCATAATGTCACTGCTTCTATCGTACAACCTTGTACATGTCTGATCTTTAAGTTTTAATTACCTATTTCTTGTACACACAAATTCAGTGTGAGTGTTCAAACCTGTTGAAGTAGTGTAGATTTGACATGTATTAATCAAATAAAGCAGCTTGAGTTAAAGCAGAAGTAAGCAATCCGGTCGTTTTGGCTAACTTCTTGTCAGCCGATGGAGTTAGCAGTCCCCGCCCTCGTCATGGATCTATTGGTCCTCGTCCCTACGTCACCACATTCACGCGCATCCCTTGGCTGCACACACAGCCCTTCATGCCGTTCTCTTTCATCATTGGATAAAGCTTGTAGGATACAAGGAAGTATACAAGAATTTTTCTCCTCGGCTTACAGCAGAGCAGAGTGACTGACAGACCTGTGTTTCAGACCAAACACTCTATGTAAGTGATTGCTGTCGAAAGATATAACTATTTAAGACTTATATTGACACAAACATTCCGCTTACTTCTGTTTTAATTTGACCTGTCAACAACTATGTGGGAGAGACAGTTATTCAAATATTTAATGGACTTACTGATTTTCCATGCATCTCTTCTGTAGTATACCACCAAATGTAGGCAAAAACAAGTGTGTTGATCAAAATCAAGTGTTATGCAAGTGAAAAGTTGATTAAAAGAAGCTCCAGTAAGCACACCCATTAACATGGAGAAAATATGTTTATTTTCATTCAGTAAAGGTTTTGAGGTTTTGAAGCAGTTTGGATGAAACATGTGTGAAAGAGAGCTGTTTGAATATGCAAGGCAAGGCAATTTTATTTGTATAGCCTGTTTTTACAAACAGTTTGTCTCAAAGGGCTTTGCATGACATCATAATAACATATTCTCCCCTTAGACCCTCACATCGACTGAGGAAAAACTCCATGGAAAACCCTTTTAACAGGGAAAACCAGGAGAAACCTCAGGGTGAGCAACAGAGGAGGGATCCCACACTCATGGATCCATTTTCGATAAATATATAGTTTTGTCTCTATCGTTATTTAGTTTTTATTAGTGGCAGAAATGCTGGGCGAGCTGACCAGTGTTTCCTTACTTTCGGTTTCACAGATGCTGTCCAGCGGGTCATAGGAATAACTCCGCCAAATCGCTGTTTATGGTCAGAACTACAACAGTATCTGATTGTCTTCAAACCTCTGCCTTTCATTCTTGATCAATGAAAATATTCTTGGCAAGACGTCCCTCTTGCGGCGGTCCAATAATTTCACGGTGCATGCAGAAGCTCATGGTATTGTGAAAACACTTCGCTTTCCAAAACTCCTCATTGTGCCTTTAACAAGAATGAAGGAAGCAGGGAGAGCAGGCCAGCTTAATGGGAGGACTGGATGGCAGACTGGTTCATGGGAAGGGAGGGCAGGCCGATTTAACAGCAGGGGAAGGGGGGGGGGGGGGGGGGGGGGGGGGGGTGATGCAGGCGGCGGCGGTTGGTGTGGGGAGATAAAGCTTCGGTGAATCTGTGGAAACACAGAGAGAGTGAGAGACACCAAGGCCAAACTACAAAGTGGAACAGATAATGATAATGACAGTTCAAAATGTGCTGAGGAGAGAAGAGGGAAGGGGAGAGGACTCCATGTAACCAGTGTGTATGTATGGCATATGATCCAAAATGACGCCATTATGTCACACACAATGATGTACAGATAAAGTTTAAATAACTTTTTATCAGAGAAATTATATTTGAACAGACCTCAGCATTAACAACTTCCTTCACCTTCCTCCTGAATCCTTCACCTAGGATGGGCCAATGTGCAATAAATGTTGTAGACAAATAACACAGTTTGCAACAAAAAATATAGTAAAACATGGAGATGGTTGATGATGGAAACTTAGTAAAACATGGAGATGGTTGATGATGGAAACTTCTGGTGGGAAACAGGCCGAAAAGCAGACCAGGGAGCATTGCAAGTGCAGAGGGAGGGATGAAGCTCTGTCAGTATTTATTGCACCTTGTAGTTTTGTCTTGTTGTCATTCACTCTCTTTGTGTTTTCAAAGATCCCTCCAGTCTGAAACATGCAGAAGGAAATGAGAGGTTATGTTCATCACACATGAAGTTTGGAGCCAATCGGACAATGCATGGAGGAGTTATGAGTAGTCAAAATTCGATCCACCAGGAGGCAGTAACGAGATGTGTTCAGGTGCGTTCAGGGGCAGTCCCTCATCACACACGTGAAGTTTGGAGTGAATCGGACAAAGCATGAGGGAGTTATGAGCAGTTAATGGTTCATCCACTAGGGGGCAGTAATGGGATGCGTGCAGGTGCGTTCAGGGTCAGTCCCTCATCACACATGTGAAGTTTGGAGTGAATCGGACAAAGCATGAGGGAGTTATGAGCAGTTTATGGTTCATCCACTAGGGGGCAGTAATGGTATGCGTGCAGGTGTGTTCAGGGTCAGTCCCTCATCACACATGTGAAGTTTCGTGGAAATCGGACAATGTTGATGTAAAATATGCCACTTCCTGTTTCCACTAGGGGGCAACATGAGTGAGATCGCCTATGAGCATATGGAGACGTTGAGGTCGTGACCCTGGACCTGTGTACCAATTTTCATGTTGATACGAGTTCATTAAAGCCATCATAAAGCCAAACGTATTTTCATGGCGAGGAATGGTCGCCGCGTCGCCACACGGACGCCATTACTCGTAGCTTCACAGCGTTCATGATGTAGCTTCACCACCTTAGTCTGCATGTTTTAGAAGTGGAATGAAGTTGATGGGGTCAACTATGTGCCATCAGTGTCATGTTAATGTAAATCCTGGCCACTTCCTGTTACCACCGGGGGGCGCTATGAGTGACTTAGGAAATTAATATATGGGGACGTTCAGGGCGGAGCCGTCATCATGTCCAGCAAGTTTGAAGCTGATCGGATAAAGTATGTGGGCGTTATAGCTGTTCGAAGGTGAAATGGCGAGCAAATGAAAAGTCGCCAAAATCCTCAAGGCCCCAGAAGCCACGCCCTTTGACCTAGAGACCTGCGGAGCACAACTTTTGATCAGAGTGGCATCTCGGTGGTCTATAGCCAATTTGAAGTCAATCGGACAAAATCCCTAGGAGGAGTTAGATCAAACAGGTCAAAAATTCAAATCAAAATGGCCGACTTCCTGTTGTGATTTCACCATGACATTAAGAGGCTTTTTTGTGTGTCTTGCCATGTTCTATAAGCCCACCAAATTTCATGCGTCTAGGTGACACACAAAGGCGGGGCTGATGTTTTGAAATTTTCTAGGGGGCGCTATTTAGCCATTTGGCCACGCCCATTTCCAACGACTTTAAAATATCAAATTTTTCGCCAGTCCTGATGTGCATGCCAAAATTTACGCGTTTTGGGGCATGTTGAAGCCTCCAAAAATGCGATTTTAGGGAGAATATAATAATGAAATAAAAATAATAAACAGAGCAATAACAATAGGGCTTTCGCTGGGCGACTTGCAGTCGCGCTCGGGCCCTAAATATATAATATATAAATATGTAGCCTCATGTTGGGTTTTTTGTGCCATCATGTACTACGCTTTTATTTTGGTGACGTAGCGTGCTGCACGTCGTGATCAATGCGCCGTCAACAGCGCATAAAAACGCCAGTTTACCCGCCAATCCACTACCAGAGGAAGCACTCATCATTGCTGTAGGTTTCTTTCATAGCATGGCTATTAGCATAGCAGCTAAAACTAGTTCAAATATTTGTTGCCAATAATGAAACTGTGTTCGATACTATTTTTACTTTGTATTTTATTTTAGGACATGGAATCTCCATCGAAATACAAGAAGGCCGAGGACGACGAGACGAACAACGTCCGCAAGGACTTGGTCATCGCCGCTGTGAGTATTAACTTTTTTTTGTGCAACATGGGAAAAATTAAAACATTGAATTATTGTAGGCTCAATACAAAAGAAATACATTTATGAAGTCACTGAGCGGTAGGAAGTAACAAGCTGGAGTTGAGCACATGGTTAGCTTAAGCATGAAAAAATTCCAGTGAGCATTAACTTAATGTCCTATTATCCGTATAATTATTATTTTCGGCTCCTCTTCTCACAATAATAAATTTAACATAATTAATCTTTTCATATTACTAGGTAAATTCCATATTCATAAAGCCAAAATGTCTAATACAACCCTGCATCATTCCCATTATTTTCAGTCGAATTAAAAATTTATTTTGAGTCTGTATCACATGTTGAATCAAACAAAAAATGTATATCAGCGATTTAATTTTATTCAAATTATATTAAAGCAGATATCAGCTTCACGGCCGTTTCGGCTAATGCTGCGTTCAAGGCAGGCTTTTGAAACCGTAAGTTACAGCTTCAAGTCACAACTACGACTTGGTAGCGTTCCAGGTAACCCGTAGCTCGTGTTTTTACCATCCTGTTGTCTGTGAAAGTTCCCTATAACGGCCACTCGTAACTTCCGACCCGTGAACTCGTACCAGATCGAACTGGTATGACTTCACAGGAAGGAAAAACACAAAGTACGAGTTTCTTTGAACGCACCATGAGTTAGCAGCCCCCGCCCTTGTCAGGCATCAATTGGTCCTCGTGCTACGTCACCACATTCACGCGCATCCCTTGGCTGCACACACAGCCCTTCATGCCGTTCTCTCTCCTCATTGGATAACACTTGTATCCCACAAGGAAAATTTTCTCCTCGGGTTACAGCAGAGCAGAGTGACGGAGAGACTCGTGTTTAGGCTGAAATACTTCATGTAAGTGATTGCTGACGGAAAATAGGACTATTTAGGACTTATATTAACAAAAACATTCCACTGATATCTGCTTTAAGTAATCTTGTCTGCCTTTATAACTTGTTCTATGTCTTTAATTGAAATTTTTAAGGTCTTTTTTATAATTTATTTCTTTTATTAGACATATTTATTTATTTTATTTATTTACTCATTATTTTATCATCTCTATATTTCTTATATTATTTATAATGTTTGCCTTTGTCATGTCTTGGAATGTCTGTCACTTTGTTTTTTTGTTCCTTGTTCAATTGGTGATGTTATTTGATGATAAATAAATATTATATATATATATAAAAAAGATGCTTAGTCTACACACCATATTAGCAAGGTTGATATGAACATTTTATGATAATTATCTCCGACGTCCGAGGGGGTGCGCGACTGTAGCAAAATCAGGCAGATTTCCAGGATGCCAAGTAGCCTACCGGTACTCATGTTAAAGCAGAAGTGAGTGATCCGGTCGTTTTCGCTAATGCTGCGTTCCAGGCAGGCTTTTGAAATCGTAAATTACAGCTTCAAGTCACAACTTACGACTTTGTAGCGTTCCAGGCAACCCACTCGTGTTTTTCCGACCTGTTTTACCGGTGAAAGTCACTATAACGGCCACTCGTAACTTCCGACCGGTGAACTCGTACCAGATCGAACTGGTACCACTTCACGGTCGGAAAAATACGAGTTTCCTTGAACGCACCATAACAGTCCTCGTCCCTACGTCGCCACATTCACGGCGCTCCTTGGCTGCACACACAGCCCTGCATGCCGTTCTCTCTCCTCATTGGATAAAAACTGTAGGATACGATAAATGTTTTCTCTTCGGCTCAGAGCAGAGCAGAGGGACTGAGAGACCCGTGTTTCAGTCCAAACACTCTATGTAAGTGATTGCTGTCGGAAGATATAACTATTTAAGACTTATATTAAAGGGATAGTTCAACATTTTTGAAAATTGGCCCATCGCCATGATCCCCCTAGTAATAGCAGTAGGTTCGTTACCTTTAATTGTTGGTCCAAGCTACTTTTAGATCGGGGGAGAAGAATACCGAGCGGCGCAGCTACACTACGGAGGCTAATGGAATTTCTTGGTTTTGCTCATCAAACTCAGCAAATACACAACCAAAAAACTCAAAAACGCTGTGGTGGACAAGTTGTGACCTGCACATTCACCACGCTATGAGATAATAGCGGAAAGTTGCGAGATGGAGTTGTTTTAGAGGCAAAGTTGGACTTTACACTCTAGACGGCTGCTCGGCGGAGTGATTTCAAAAGCGCCTGTGTACTGCAGATACGTCCGTATACTACGGCACTGGCTGAGGTGCGCACACTGTGTCCCTCCGACCAGTGGTTCACTGAAGAAAGTAGTTCCGAGTATTTGCTTCACTTCTCTTAACTTTCCGCTATTATCTCATAGCGTGGTAAATGTGCAGGTCACAACTTGTCCACCACAGCGTTTTTGAGTTTTTTGGTTGTGTATTTGCTGAGTTTGATGAGCAAAACCAAGAAATTCCATTAGCCTCCGTAGTGTAGCTGCGCCGCTCGGTATTCTTCTCCCCCGATCTAAAAGCAGCTTGGACCAACAATTAAAGGTAACGAACCTACTGCTATTACTAGGGGGATCATGGCGATGGGCCAATTTTCAAAAATGTTGAACTATCCCTTTAACACAAATATATCACTTACTTCTGCTTTAATTGATCTGTCTAAATCGTTCAATCTTTTAATATGACTGTGTCCTGAAGAAATGACACTGCGGCACTGTAAAGTAGGGACAATGTAGTTTGTCATTCATCCCAAAACCACTGTCAACATAAGTAGGTATACGGGGTGAGAGAATAGTTCAAATTCTGCCCCAATTGAACCAATAAATCTGTGGTGACACGTATGGGCGGGTGCTGATGATATGTGCCAGATGTTATGTTATGTTATGTTGTGTTATGTTATGGTATGGTACAGGTGTCCTTTAAGTATTCACAGTCCTGATAATGTCACTCACCTCAAAAAGGTTTCTTATTGCGTGCCAATCCTCAAATTTGAAGACAAGGCCTTCCAGCCTGTGGTCCGCATTTTCACCTTCTGCAAAGGCCCACTGTATATTGCGGCTATTGCCCTCCGTCAGTCTGTCACCACCGACTAAAATGCTTTGTGGTCCATCTGGGCCCTTTGGAACATACCTACATGACACATGGAGTAGGTGCCAAAGCTTTATTAATCAATACCCTTCCCCAGCAGAACGTATGACTAAGTTTTGCCCACCCCAGCCAACTTACTCAGTCTGGAGATGCTGTAGAACATCAGCCAAATCTGAAGACTGGTTTTCGTCTTTGAAAAGAAGTCCAAGGGGGTGCTATGAGGAAGAAACACATGAATTGAAATGGCATAAACGTATGGAGTGATAGCAAATACCAACTATACTACCTGCTTTGATGCTTACCAAAGTCACAAAGTCTACAAACTGCCAAAACTCAGAATGAAGAGTAGTTAATTTAATACTTACGTGGGTTGAAGGCTCTGACATTTGTGCAGAATACTGGTGAGGGATGTGATGAACCACGGTTGCTGATAGTGGCTTGAAGGCGTCCAGGTACTTTGTAATGATTCTGCTTCCCAGGACAACATAGTCACGGCGCATTAGGGCTTGTGATTGAAAACTGGGTAGTGATTTGCCTATGTTATAATCTGTGAGTGACCGAGTTGGCTTGTGTCTGCTGAGATGTGTTGAAGGGACTCTGTCTTCCACAGCTATGTGGTGGATCCAGTGTATTGACTCGTTTGTCCGGCTGATAGACTGGTGGTGTGTGCGGCAGAAGAAGTCCAGGTTGTCAAATATAACTGAATATGTATTTGGGGGAGTTGGCTCTGATGGAGCTTCTGCAGGCAATACTGCTACACCCAGATCTGCCATTTCAGCGTCTGTCACTGTACTGAAGGCTAACAAAGCAGTATCACTGTCAGACCCCAGCTGCTGGTCTATTTGTAACAGAGTACTGGTGACGCCAATAGCCTGTTCTGTGACAGTGGGGTTCTTCTGGATGCTTTGCATTGGGTTATCTGCAAGAAACAAACCAACAAAAAAAGAGGAGTGGGTGGCAAACAGTGTGTTGACACAAAGCACAATTACACAACTATTATTACTTTTAGACAATAATAGTAATATCCTGTACAGCTGGATGGATGAACACATTTGACAATATGAATATCAGTCCTTTCTTACCTGACAAGACAAACTGCTTCATGCCATGCATTGCTTCATCCAGGTCACTCACAACAGCATCAGGTGTGCTTGATGTGGTAGCTCCTTGAGCACCTTTGTTTTCTCTCCCTGGAACAGATCTGCCATTGGCTGTGCTTGTGTCTTCGGGCCCTAGTTTCTTAGACCAGGTGAAGTCTAAGTTCAGCGCAGCTTCGCCACGCCAACTAGGCGTGTCCAGGTCCATTTCGCAAGTTTGCTGGACAGCGCAGTCCGACTTAGACCAGCGCAAGCCCGCCCCTCGTCCCTCCCACCGGCGCAAACGGCAAAGGGGGAGGAGAGAGGGCGGGAGGGAGACAGGAGGAGGAGAAGTGGGATTAACACAGCCGATTCGGATCTTCACCAATCAAAGGAGCTCCTCTCCTCACCTTTAACTGCGCGGCGGGCGATGCGCGCTGCAAGTTTGTCATTTTATACTTTGACATGGACGGAGGAGACAGCGACGCCAGAGGTCGAACCTCTCCCCGGAGGAAACAGCTGTTTCCCCGGAGGTCCGAGCTCAGAGTGGCCGAATAATGAGTTTACTAACATCCTTAACCAGGTTTGATCTGATACACTGAGAACCGGTGCTCAGTGTAGCCTAAGAAACAACAACTAATAAACTAATGAAGAAACTCACATTTATTCATTTCAATTTATTATTCCCTGTGTAAGACAGATGAGAGGTGTACACTAATCACAACATAAACAAACATGCGGGATGAAATCAGCGTAAAGGACGCTCTCTCTCTCTCTCTGTCCTCCTCTCTCTCTCTCTCTCTCTCTCTCTCTCTCTCTGTCCGTCTCTTTTTTTCTCTTTTTTTTTCTGTGATAGAGATGCTGAGTATAGGCTATATACTGACTGATAGCGAGGCTGTTGTGGTGGACTAAGAGAGATGATGATTTGTGTTTTGTTTTTCAATAGGCTGCGTGATGCGGTAAATAAATAAATAAAGCGATCATCACAACGACACAGTGCGTATCTCAACACGGCAGCGACATGCAGTCATCCACCCTCAGTCCTGCTTGGGACATCCACAGCTGCTTTTCAGTGCCAGTTCGTCCCTGCTGTGTTAATTCAGGTGGAGTTTCCTTTACGCACCGACAGCCTTTGATCTCTGCTTTGATCTGACGTCAGATGTGACGGGACAATCTATATAGATATAAATCCACGTGTTGATTCCGTTAGTTGCATTAAATAGTGGTTATTGTGGATATTTATTGCATTGAAATGTGTCTGGAACTGTGTAAATCTGCCTGTGAGGTCTTGGTGACGTGTGTGCACTGCAGGTCAGTCAGCCAAACTTCCACTGCACCTGCTGCGCTCCGCCCTGCGCTGAGAATAGACCTGGTTGGAGGTGGCGAGCTTTCAGCGCAACCTCGGCGGGACATTTTCGCACAAAACTTCCACTGCACCAAGCTGAATCTGTGACGCCTCCCCCTGCTGCGCGGCCACGCCTATCTCAGCGCAGCGCGATCTGCCAATCTTCCAATCTGACTTTGCGCTAGGCTGCGCTGGTCGAAACTTGCATTAGACCGGCTGCGCTACCTTGCGCTACCTGCGCTGCGCCAAGAAACTAGGGCCCTTCATGTTCATCATGTTCCTTGAGGAATATTTCATTATAATATATTAGCTAATTTTAGTAAATGAAAATCCTCTCCGCATGTATTTGCCAGTTCTGTTTGTTTTTTAACAGCATTGGAATATGATGTTGTTATGCCTAATTTGCAAAGCCTTTTGAAGGCTGCCTTCTTCACCCCAGCATACTGTAGGACACTATTCACATAGTATGCGAAGGCAGACAAACGGGGTTGTCTGCCTCTCAAAGCTATAGCTGCGGCAACACAAGCAATGTTAGTGGACTGTTTAGTGATGCACAAAAAGATTGAAAACAAAAAAGGCGACACACGCTGAAGATCAGTTTGCAGTTTCTCAAAGGAAAATGCCTTCAAATCCTCAGGTGATGACTTGGACAGCATGAAATCAGTGAAGGGACTGCATATCTTCTTGCACTCGTCCTCTATGATGTCCAGGATGTTTTCATTGATGGGCCCAATTAATTCTTTGTGTCTTGTGATCTGTTTGGCAGCCCCACTCCAGTTGTTCCTTGCTATAGCTTCCACTATGCTTGCTGTGTGGTCTTGACAGGCTATCCTCTCAGCCTTTGACTTGGAGGGATAATAGACAAGCACCTGAAACACAAAACAAAACTCTTCTGTACTCAGTGACTATTATTCACATGCATAACAATGTTTGTTGTATGCTGCAGCATATTTGACACTGGCAGCTACTTTTCCTTACATAATCTGACCACAGCCTTGGTTCTGTAGCCTACTTCAATAGCTAGCTACATGGGACTAACGTTAACAAGTCGACAAACTCTTCATTACATTAGACAATAAATGAGAGAACTGAGAACTGCTCTTATTGTGCTTACATTGCACGGATTTACATCATTAGCTACTGCATGTCTTTCGATTCACGACTTTGACTTACCTCAGTGACACTTTGTCGTGCTCTGCCTTCACTTGTTGGCCTCGGTAGTTTAGGAGCTGGTGGAGCAGTAGGTGTTGGGGGATGGGGACACAATTTAGATGGAGTCGGCACCCTGCCCCGTTTATGTGCGACAGACACCTTTGCACTCTCTGATGTCGCTGTCGTCGCCGAAGAAGATGCATGTTCAGAACTCAGTTCCTCTTCAGCTTTTTGCCATCTTTTAAAAGTGGACAGAGTGTCTTCGAGTTTCCCTATCAAGCGAAAGCACCGTAAGCATATTCGACACGGTCTCTCCGGAACGTTTAACAATTTCAAACCAAGTTCTGTAAGACGTTCGTTTACGCTTTTTTCGTTGGCGTCTTTGTGAAATATTTTTTTGCTGTTCCCAATGTAGCCTTTTATCCGCAGATTTTCATTGCACAAACGACATTGATCGTTTACCGACATTTGCGTTGTTACAGTAAAAGTTCTCTAACTTTCTGCTCTGTCGGTATATCCAATATGTCGGCTGTTCTGTTTTGTAGTTCCCAGCGTCGCTCTCATTAAGCGTTGCGGGTTGATTACAATGTGAGTGGCTGAAGTAGCACGTCATTCAAGATAACGGACAAGTGGTTTATCCAATCACATACAAGATTTTTTTACAAGGCCCCGCCTTCTGAAATGAATCGCCTATGGAGCAGTCCCAGACCCTTGTGTGATGCTGAGCGTTGCGCCTCTTGGTGGAGCTTTGCGGAACTACAAGGGTCTGGCGAGAGCCAGGCTAGCTCTCCTGCAGCTCGACAGAGGAGCTGTCAGGAGCTCTGCTGTTCCTTCAGCCTGGTGTTTGGCTGCACTTTGTATAAAAACAGTTCTACATTGGACGATCTAACCTCCAGAGCGCGATCAGCTGAGACAGAGCGCACTGATCAGCTGTCGCAGCGCACGTGTGTATTTAACGGCAAAAAAAAAAAAATTGAAACCAAAAATTTTTTTTTTTTTTTTTTTTTTGGCCGTGCGCCACAAGATTCTTAATCTTATCGGTTAACGGTTAATAATCGGTTTACGAGCGTCGGTTATCGGTCAGAAAAAAAATTCAAAATGTGCATCCCTAGTTACTAAACAAGACGCGATCCGTAACAAGAAATACAAAAAATAGTAGGCTATTATAGAGAAGAATAAATAGAAAAATATGTATAAAGATTTAGAAAAATATATATAAAAAAAACAAACTATTTCCACATTATTTGAAAAACGAAATGTTACCAGAGAATAACTATCAAACAACCTTACAGAAATGGTTTAATATCAAACTCTTCGTTTAGGCCATTAAGCGACAGAGTATTTAAAGCATAGATGTGATAAGTCTCTCGTTGCAGAAGCAAACGCTCGTGGTTGCCACCTCTGGCAAGAAGGCAAGAAGTAAACATGGGCATTGTCATTGTGTTGGGTAGTAACGCGTTATTAGTAATGCTGTTACGTAACGCCGTTACTTTATTCAGTAACTAATAATGTAACACGTTGTTTTTTAAAATTCAGTAACTCCGTTTCTGTTACCAAACGCTGTGTTACTCCATTCCTTTTGGAGTTCCTGTAACATATTGGCGATCAATAAAGTGTCTTTGAATTGAAAGAAATACAAAGCACACTGAGACACTGAAAAGCAAAGCGCTTGGTGCCCTCTAGCGTCCCACTCCCACACATAATCAAACACTCTCCATGACTGGACAGTTCAGGGCAGGGGGCGCATGACGTCTGTCCGACTACCCATTTCTCCGACCATACATTTCTTTATTTTTGCATCCATTAGTCCGACCTCCCATTTCTCCGACTTAAGTAGCCCTAACCCTTAACCTTAACCTAAACCTAACCTTAACACTGCAGAATGGGTAGTCGGAGAAATGAGCGGTCTGACTTTTGGGCAGTCGGACAGATGTATGCTCCCCAGGGCAGGGCATGATGGCGAGCTGCAGTAACATTAGCTAACGCAGCATCCGAGACCGAGAGTCACAGCGAGCACACACAAGCACCCACTCCACCCGAGCAGCAGCGGTTGGAGTTCGACATACGGACTCGAATTATGACACCTGAAACGGTAAACACAGCCGATCGATCTGAAAAAAATTACCGCTCAAGTCCGTCATTGAAAACAGGTTCTTGAATGTAACTCGGTCAAAGTAAGGCGCATCCTCAAGATTTTTTTGCAGTTCTGTTGGGTCATGCTGCTGTACATACAGCATGATGATAATGGTAAAGTTTTACAGATAAAACATGTGTTTTTCATCAGCATCAGTACAGAACTGAAATGACGGCTAGAGGGGAATCAACCTTTATTTAATGGGAGCATTGGAAAAACGTTAAAGTAACGAAAAAGTTACTTTCTCAGTAACACATAACTTTTTGGTTTAAGTAACTGAGTTACTTGTTCATGAAGTAACTAGTTACTATTTTTTCAGTAACTAGCACAACACTGGTCATTGTCAAGTGGTATGACAACAGATCTGTTACCCTGATCTCCTCCTACTGTGGAACTGAGCCTCAAGACAAAGCCAGATGTTGGAGCAAATCAGCATTCCTGGAGGTCAACAGGCCACACATTGTGAAAGGTTTCTGGAGTCCGCTCCCGTCCACAGACATTAGGATCAGCACCCTGAAAATCAGTTCGAGAAATCAGACAATATCTGCAAAAAGTACTCAGATGAACTGAAATTTTCTGTGAAACCACCAATGGTGTGAGAGCCCAGGTTGTCTCCAGCAATGCAGTAGAGAGCTCCCTTTACTACAAGTTCCTCTCCCATTGTTATCCCATTTTCCTCCAGTTTTTTCAGATCAGTAAGCAGTTCAGAAAAAACCTTGGCATGGCCAAAATCCTTAAAATCCTTCTCCATACACAATAAAACCAGCTGCATGTGGTCAACATTTGATCGTACGGGGGGGGGGGGGGGAAGCACAAAACTTTGTGCTTCTTTTTTGAAGAACCCAATGGGTTCACAACTTCGAATGCATCCTGGTACAAAACCAGCTTGAGAAAACTTGGGTTTTCCTGAAAAAATGTGTTTGACATCACAACAGTCAGAGAGAACATCTGTTTTGGAAACCTTATTAGGATCCACTGACATGAGGCCCTGCCAAAAACCGGACTCGTGCATACCCATTAAAGTTTTTAGCACAGGAATATAATAGGCACACCTCTCTGTCCTGTTCTCATCTCTGCCCAACGAGATTTTTTTGGGCTCCACATATTTGAACATGTCTTGAAAGCACTGGGTTCTTGAATAAGCAGTTCTCATGGGCCCTGTGTGGCAAGCTGTGAACAGGTCAGAATGTCTTCATCTGAAACTGGCATATCTTTTAGAAGCAAGTTTAGACGATTCAAAGTATGTCTGTCCCGACTCCCAACTCATGTATATTCTGCATTTCTTCAACAATGTTCTGGATGGTAGACACTGGAAGAAGATGCTGTCCCTGAAGTTTCATGTACAGGTCGCAGAAATTAGACCCATCCCCTACAGTGTCTTCAGCATCTGTCACACTGGCAGCTTCCTGTATGGTAGCACTTGTAGTGGGAGTCTCACGGTGTGTATCTTGGATTGCTGCACAAATCACATTTTCTGACCAATGTCTGTGCTTTCTGGACATGTGAGAGGTAAAAGACGTTTTTCCAGTGAATACACTTTTCACTGGACAAGCGACATGGTGCCCTTCTGCTATGTGCTCCTTCAAGTGAGCAACCAGCGGTTTAGTTCCCTCACACTGGCGTTCACAAAGTGAGACGGTGCATTTTAATGGCGTTATGGTCACATCCTGAGTAATGGTTGATGTACTGTTGTGGTGGCGATAGAAATGCGACTTTAACGCTGTATAGCCTGAAAACACCCGCTTACAACTTGCTCCAACACATTTAGAAATATATGTCGGGGTTCATTGCGGTGTAGTTTGCGATGCAAAACATATGCTTTTAAAGACTGAACGTTTTCTCCACATATGTTCCAAGAGTACATCATAGATAGACAAATCCGCCGCCGTTATATCCACAATAAGCTTCAGCACATAGATTGATCCCACTTTAGCCCGCCAGGTGGGTAAACTCACACGTCACGCTAACCACGGGCTCCAGCACATAGACAGATCCTGCTTTAGCCCGCCAGGCGGATAAACCCACACCGCATTTTTCAAAAGCAGTCAAATTAATGAAAAACAATTACTAATAAAACAGTCTGTCTCCTAAAAACGTCTGCACATGTATTATAGGCGTTTCCAGGCTGTTATGACAGTCTAATGTAGCTAAATGTAAAGCTATAGGGACATCACAATGTTAGCTGTCTGTAATCAGTGTTGCCAGATCTCGCAAGAGAAACAAGCAACTGGAACTATGAAAACAAGCCCAAAACAAGCGAACCCCCCACCCCCGACGCCAAAAAAAAAAAGACCACACACATACCTAACACCCTAAATCCACAAATGTTTTTTTTTTTTTGTTGGTTTGTTAGTTTTGCTTCCAAAAGAGAAATAAAAAAAACATGTGGAAAACGGAAATGTAGAGTGAATTCTCCATGTAGAACCCCTGGCTTTAATTTACTTTCTCATCTTGCTGTGTTTGAGTGGAAATTATGGTCAGGTCGGACCATGGGCTTCCCGTGCGTCGGGTCTGAGGTTCAACAACCACGGCGATTGTGGGCTTTGAAAGATTTCGTTCATAAGAACTTGCAGAAAATAGAAATTGAACCGGCTTCTAACTGAGACTAGCTTTAATTTGAGAATTTACGGTTACGTTAATTCTCTTGATCAGTGGAGGAGAGTGGTGAAAGCCAGCAGTCTCGGGGTGCGGGGGGGGGGGGACAGCGGAGGGGGGGAGAGAAAAAAAAGTGTATTTCTTTTACTTTGTACTCTTGGGGGGGGGGGGGGGGGCTTTGATTATCAGTTTACATATCTTGATCAGCATGTATGATGGTTGTGCGCAATCTGACATGATCTGGCTCCTTTCTGGGCCACGTGTGTGTGTGATGTGCGTTTATGTGTGTTTCTGAGAGCTCTCTCTCTTTCAGTAATTGTCGTTATTTTGCTCTCTCTTTTGCATGCTCCTATCAATGGAAGAGCTTGTCAGAAAGTAGCGATGACAGTTCGAACTAACGGGACCACCCATTGGTTCGACCTCCTATTGGTCCGACTTGTGGTTGATTTTGTCGGAGTAACGGGAGGTCGGACCAATGGGCAGTTCCCGATTCACTTACCGAGGTAACTGAAGGAGAGGGGTCTGGCTGCAGACCTCCACTGTCAGGCTGCTTCCGGTGCAGGCTCCACGCTCAGGCTGCCTCCACTGTCAGGACAGGAAAAAACAAACTTTTTGGCGTCCTCAAAAGGAGTCCGGTATTTTCGTCATTTGCATTTGATTCCACCATGACATCAACACGGATTGCGTTACCGTTTTAGTAGCCACCTTTATCAATACATCTATTTGTATTATTTATTAAATTACCGACTGAATGTTTATCTGTGGGTGAGCTGTTGTAATTTTTAAATTAGTTACTAACAGTGGTTAGCAGCTGACGCTCAGGTTATTTGTTGTCTAAATGAACATAAAATAAGGATTTAATGTTTTGCTATAGTTTAGTCCAGTCCGGGAGGAATAACTGGTGGAGGCTGCACGACACGATGCGTGTGGGCTAGTTCTGATGTGGAGAGAGAAGTCATCCTGCCGTTTAATTTCAAAACACGTAGCCTATTTCTGACCGACGAGGGTATGGGAAATGGAGGCTATTGTTGAATAAAAGGCAACAGAATGAAATTTTGTTATTTTGTGTGTTTTCATCACCTATTTAATCAACACCTGATAGGCTACCCTAATAATTTATTTTCATTATGCCAGGTATGTTAGTAGGCTACAGTTTTAATTTAGGGTGACCAAGAGTTCTCTTATGGCCGGACATGTCCACCTTTCACGTTCTGTCTGGGTCCGGTGAATTGAATGAATTCATGAATATGTCCGGTTGTTTTTCACGGGACCGTTAACTTAAACTACTACGTATGCCTACTGTGGTACCGGAATTTTTTTATTTTTTTTTATTATATAATCTGTGGCTTTGTGAGTTAGCTCCCCTGGTAGAGTCACCGCATCCACTGCAAATGTTACAAGTAATAGGGGTTTGACTCGAGTCCAACCTGTTCTGAGCGTATCTTTCTTTTTCTTTTCTTTTTTTTCAGTCCGACTCTGATAGGCTATATTTTATTTTATTTTAATTTATTTTAGTACTATTAATAAGTATAGCCTATCATATAAAAGACTCAAGTGGAATCATGCAATAGACATACTAATGTGGAGCAATTAAAACAATCAAGTTAATTATGTTAATTTGGTTGATGGTTTCAAATAACTACTCTTGCCCTCTACGTGTGCAGAGATTAGCCTACTGTAAAGTTACATATGCAGGCTATAAGCCTTTGAGCAGAGTTGTGTTTTTAAATACATTTTTCATATTAAATAAGATCTTATTTAGGCAGGCCTACTGTTAAACTATTCAATGGTAAATATGAGAGGTGTTTTTTGTTTGTTTGTTTTTTGACAAAGACTGGAACTGAGGTTAAAAGTTAATTAAATATTAAATATTTTTATATGAACTTGTCGCTAAATGTGGACAGAGTTTAGGCCTATACCCCATTTTGACAGTTAATGTAATCAGAGACGTTCTATTTTGTAATGCAATAATGTTGCTGACAGACTCACGTTAATTGTTGTTTAATTAAATATATAAATTAACGACAAAGCCGTTTCCTCCAAAAATGTCTACATGATTTTATTTTGAAGTTTCTTGCATGCACTTCCTGTCTGACAGTGGAGGCAGCCTGAGCGTGGAGCCTGCACCGGAAGCAGCCTGACGGTGGAGGTCTGCAGCCAGACTCTCTTGAACTGAAGACAGCTCCAACTTCTGGTTCAGGCAAAGTCCCAAAAAAACGCTGCTGAAACTCCTCCAATGCATTCGGTGGATCTGAACGGGTGAAGTCCGACACAACGCTAGCCAACTCCGGAGATACACGGAGGTTAACAGACGGGAGTCAGATACAGTGCGCTGATTGGCCTATTTTAAACTCGGCGCGTTAATGTCAACCAATGCACAATCCCCAAGCTGTAAAGGGGAAATACAACTTTTACTCATTTTCAAGACGTTTTAAAATCATTCCCTAAATTTGAGATGCTTTTAAATATTGCAGTTTTGAGATGCTTTCAAAATCATGTTTTGAGATGCCTCTAAAATTAATCAGATGTTTTCAGATGCTTTTAAAATCATTCAATGGTTTTCCTTAACACTAGCACCGCCGTTGCACACTATATACCTATAACCGCCATGAGTCGTTCATTGGACGAACTGTAATAAAGCGTTAATTAGTGCTGTATAGGTGTTACATTTGTCGTAGTCTTTTAACAGCTACTCTGGGCCATGAATTAGCCCCCCCCCCCCCCCCCCCCCCAAAGCCGGGTTTTCCACCATATAAACAATCTTTTTTTTTTTCTCTCTCTCTCTTTTACGGCAACATCCATAGTCCTTAGTGATCTTTGTTTGATATGTCAAACGCAGGATTGCACTCTCAAAAACAGGGCTGTGCAAAACGGTCTGTTTCAGTGGCCCCTCCCTTTAAATGCAAATTAACCACTCCCTCAGCATTGCGTTACCATGACGATGTCTACTACTAGTACCTATACTGATTTGGCCAAAATGTAGTATGCAAACAAAAGCTAAATCTGCAGTAGGCAAATTGCCGTATCTCCAGTATGCATCTGACCAGTCTACATTGTGTAATGAAATGCGCCCATGACCTAGTCTCACCCTAACCAAAGATGGTATAGAGTAGTCTTTGCCATGTAGGCTACAGTAACCATGTAACATGTAATATAACTAAATAAAAAAATAAATTAAATTAAAAATATATGCAGACTGGTCAGTTCATTGTAAACAGTTATTTATTGATGTAAATGTGGTGATTTGTGCACATAGACTACAGAGCTCCGCAGCACTATGCCTCCTCTCCTCCTCCTTCTCACAGCTTCACTTTTCATTCAAACTAATCCAACTGCCACAATTGTAAGATTTCATCAATGAGACCAACATTTATCTCCTAAAAAGAATAACCACACGGCGGTAAACGTCTAAAAACCCTGCAAGTATGTTTATTAGCGATGGTTTTCTCTACCGCGATGAGCACGGACGTCTGCCTGTGTGAGGAGCCGCTGCAGCTCTGGAGCTCCGGTGCTCCGTCGGTCCAGCGTTACGTCGGTCCGACGAACAACGTCGCCCCGGCGGTACGTCGCTGCTCACACAGGTACAGCTTCACTTACATGAAACGTCGGCGTAAACTTCTAAATAAAACTCAGTAAAGTGACGCTACAGCGCTACGACAAGCAGGGGAAAAGCAGGAAGTAGTCCGCTCCGCTCTCCGCTGTGACCCCAGCCACAACAGAGCAGCATGGGAGGAGGCGGGGCCGGCTGGAGCAGAGACCTCGGCATGACCATGTAGGGGAGTCCGGCACGCCATGACGTCAACGCGACCTCATGTCAAAAAAAAGTCAGTGCAACCGAGTGTACAACGAGTGTAACACGGTGTGCAGAGAAATCCCAATCATCTAGCAGGGTTTACCTCCAAATGCATTAACCTCAGGATATGACACTTCCACGGCCTCTAGAACCATTATCCAACATTTTAAACATAAAAGTCTGAAAAGCTGGAAAAGCATAATAGGTCCTATTCTGTCCTGAATAACACGTGAGCTGTATTGTAGACAGATAGCTAACAATTGAAGACTCGTAGGCTTGATTCCAGGTTGAGGCTGTTTACTGAAATCTTGAAATCTACTGAGACTTTCTTATTTTTTCTTTGTAAAACTGCAACACAATGAAATATACAGAATGTTACAATTGAAATTAAATATATGCAACAACACTGGTCACACTTTCTTTTTCCTTTTCAGGCTACAGATCAGGTCAATCAGATCAACACAATATTAACTAGGCTAATGCAAACACATCTTTTTTACAGCACAGTATCTTCCCACAGGTAAATAACACCATAAACACAGTAAATGGCAGTGGTTCACACATAAACACAAAATACAACATGAATGAGGCTTGACAATGAACCGAGTTTGCTATGCTACTAGCTACGAACCTGTTAGCGTTAGCATACGATCCTGTTAGCATTAGCATCGTAAGCATTGTTTACCAACTAAAAGATAAAAAGGATTTTCAACTTCAATGCACCTTTAACAACCTTAAACTTAACTTAAATGAGCTACGATCAGCCGTACTTACTGATGGATCTACTCCAAGGTTCAGACAACAACACTGCGGTGTAGCACAGTCTGTGTGTGTTATGCAGGTCACTTCTCTAGTCAGATCTTTTTTGGTGTAAAACCCTGACTCGCCACCAGGGGGCCAATAACATTACTCAAACACTGACAGGAGTCAGAACAGGTCCCCTTTAAGGCAAGCAATACAAGCATTAGGGCATGCAGGTATGTAGACGTGAGGAGGTAGACTACTGTAGGAATATCTGATGGCATTGGAATTACTGGTAATGGTCACAGACTTGATTCTCTAATTTCAGAAATTGTTTAAAAGCTTTGTGTGTTTCAGTGTTACAAATATGAAGTGGTATGGTGTTTCAGTACTGTGCAGTGCGCACTAAGAAGGCTGATTGACCAAAAGAGTTTTTTCTCATTGGAACAAGCAAAGCACCTGTTGAGACAGATCTGGTGAATCTACATCTACTACTTGGATTAAAAAATAAAAAATAAAATAAAAAAGCCAGTAAGTGGTGGTGTGGCTATGGAGAATTTTAAATACCATGTTTGTGTAGTGAAATTTTACAACATTATTCCAACTTAAGGGGGCATGTTTGCCCAGAACGCTGCAGCGGTGATGCTGGAAGGGGTTTCTTATCCATGACCTTCACAGCTTGCTTATAAACAGAGTGAATTAGTTTTAATTAGGCAATGGCAAAGGCAAGGCAAATAATGAGTAAAAAGAGGAGTGTGCAACACATATGTGTAAACAGCAGGGTCCATCCCAAAGTTTAGGTCAGGTCATGGACTGTCATCAACTTTTCAGACAACTCACCAGACAAAGGAAAGTTACTTCAGAGGAGTGAAGTGCTCAGATTATGTAAAGGATAAAGGATGATATGTCTCAAACTGCATTTTCAACACCCACAATAAAAAGAAAATGTTCTGCTGCACTACCAAGAGAGCGTTGGAGGAATTTATGGAATCAAGCTCAGGTTATTAAAGTACACTCGTTAGTGAATAGTGTTACGCCATAGGGCCGCCATTGGACTGTTACAAATTCAAATGAGGCAAGAGGACATGGGTGTAAGATAAATTAAAGAGTGCAAGATGAGGATCTTTTATTGTCAACTATGAGAGTTCACTATCTTTATTCTTCCTGCTCTGTTGCACAGTAACAAATTAACCATATGTGTCATGTCTGTTCTGTTAAGGGCCACAGTTTGGATTCAAACCCATTGCCTCTGCAGCGAAGAAGCCTGCATGTTGTGCGCTCCACCATGTATTTGATATCTTTTCAGTAATTATCGGAATTCTTTTTTCTTTTTTTTCAACCACTCAGAAAATAATCAGCCAATGAGCAGAGAGGATCTGAGCTCCCTCTATGGTGACTGGCATGTTCTGTTGTTACTGGAGCATCAGGGAATAGCCCAAGAGAGGCGATATAAAACCACCTTTATAATTTATCAACACTTCAAATTAAAGACAGAAAAAGTGTCAATTTTGGGAACTTTAAACAGTAATTTACTAGTACTACTTTACCAAGTTATTTGAATGTCTGTCCTCAAAATAAAGTAGTTATCATAAATTCTCAATTTTCCTTGTTTCTGTAATAGTTTTGAATATATTGATAACTGATGATGACTCCAAAAGTTCTCCAAACCCTTCCTTGGCATGACGGTGAGTTGAAAATTGGTGAATTATTGATTTTGGGTGAAGTATCCCTCAAACTTAGATATGACACCACATTTGATTTTTTTGATTTTTTTTATTATTAAAAATAATAATTTAACAAAATCAACATTCTAAATGCTGACACAATGTGGCCAATTGCAAGAACAATAAATAGAATCGCCAGCAAAATCATGATGAGAGTCACAGCCATCCATGGTCTAACCTGGCCCAACCTGTGTAGAAGACAAAACAGAAAACACACTTGAATTTCAAAAGTGACCCTCACCATCTCAAGAACTTGTTATAATGTACAGACAGATGAACGAGTGCAGAGAATATTGATAACGGTGCCTGAAGACTAAACCCCCCCAGGCAGAGTGATCTTTACATTACAAGAACTGGTCAGTGACTTGAATCTTATATTGTCAGAACATGTACTCTGGTCTGAGACTGTCACTTTAAAACTTGAACTTGTGGTTTTACATCAGACAAGGAGCTTGTGCACAGTGTTCCAGTGTCTGAGAGATCATTTTGTTTTCTACGTGCTTAACTGTTCACATTAACAGAAATTTTGACCAGGGATGCCCAAACATTTGCATGCCGCTGTATCTCAGAATAGTTAAATTCTGATTTCAGAATCAGAATAGCTTATTGTCATTGTACAGCACTTAGTACAACAAAATTTAAAGTTCAAACTTTCAAGTGCTCCCAAGTATAAACAATAATGTGCACAATACAACAGTACTTAAAGCCCAATAAAAGACAATAGATAAAGACAATAATAGTGACTCAAACTCAGAAGAAGAGGATTGTTTAGATCAGGGGTTTTCAAAGTGTGAGAGAGTGAGCCCCCCTTAATGAAAAATAAACAGCTCTCCCTGCAACAGTCTCTCTGATCACTCGCTCTGAGCGTCACATATCGCCGCGGAGGGGATTGCATTGGGGCAGAGCAATAGATATATTGGGGCACCTTGGGCGTCAGTGCACAATGCGAAAGGGCCCTGACCAAGCGTCAGTTTATGACGCGTCGGGGGTGAGACTGCTCCCTGACAGTCGTGCATAATCGCAGTCTGTGTGTTACAAGATCGTGTTTTATCATATCGCAGTATAATAGGCTAATATATTGCAAACTATAGGCTAGTGCAAAAACATTAATCATTTAGCCCTATGTGCAAGTGACATGATGTAACTCATCTTTTGTTTGAATGTTTTCAGTTTTTCTTTTTTTCTTTTTCTCATGTCGCGCCTCCCCTCAAACTCTCTGGCGCCCCCCAAGGGAGGCGCGCCTCACACTTTGAAAACCCCTGGTTTAGATGATTCTCACCTGAGGCTGATTCTCCTTCGTCTACCTCCAGCAGTGAAGTCGCCGACAGCCCGACGTCCACGCTGGTGGTTCCCGACCTGGAGAACAGGTGACAAGTAACAAGGGGTTTACACCATGTTGTTTATTTACATCATTACTGTTGTTGAGTAGAGTTCTCAACTGGCCTGAAAATGACAACCCGACCCGCCCCCAGGTTTTTAAGCCCAGACCCAACGGAGCCCGACACATCATCATTAATTGTCAACCTGAACCCGGCCTGGCCCAACAAAAAAAAGCAGCTAACAGTCAGCTAACAGGCGGGACTTAAAAGGATAGTTCACCCAAAATTCAAATTTCACTCATTACCTTCTCACCCTCATGTCGACTAAGGGCTGGGAGAAGTTTCAGAGTCCTCCGTGCCTTCTCTGAGTTACAGCGGGGCTCAGTGCAGCACTGCATGTCCATATGACGGTTGCGAATGGGCCTCACTTTTCTTTGTCCAAAAAGACACACCAAAAAACATCCAAATACCTCCATAGTGCTCGTCTGTAATGTCCCTCTTGTATTGAAGCCCCAACATAAGAAATTGTTCCGAAAGAAATTAAATAAGTCTATATTTTAAGCTTGTTTGTAGCGGAAGCTCCCAGTGTTGCTCTGCCGGAATCTCGCACGATTTGCGGAGCCGTGAACTGGGTGTCAATGCAAATCGCGCGAGATTTGCACAGACACAGGCAAAGCAGTGAACTGAGACACTGGGAGCTTCCGCTACAATCTAATTTTTTTAAAACAATTTCTCATGTTGGGGCTTCAATACAAGAGGGACATTACAGACGAGCACTATGGAGGTATTTGGATGTTTTTTGGTGTGTCTTTTTGGACAAAGAAAAGTGAGGCCCATTCGCAACCGTCATATGGACATGCAGTGCTGCACGGAGCCCCGCTGTAACTCAGAGGAGGACTCAGCCCTTAGTCGACATGAGGGTGAGTAGATGAGTGAAATTTGAATTTTGCGTGAACTATCCCTTTAATGTACTGCTGTACATTTGCCCTTTGGTCAGCGGGCAGCAGGCGCAACTGTTTAAATTTCAGCCAGAGAAACGCTGCGGTTTGTGGAGATTGGAGATAGAATTAGCAAATTTTTCCCCTAACCAGTGCGCGTGCTGCTGTCTCTGCTCATAGCGGCACAATGAAATGTGTTATGTTGGGAATAAAGGAAGCCTGTGGCCTGACCCAACCCGAGTCAATATTTTTTCGGCCTCCAGTCGGGTTTGTCTGACCGACCCGACCCATTGAAAGCTCTGGTGAGTAAGTAGAACAAAACCATCATCGTGTGCATAATACTCACATCATTTCTTGTATAAGTCTCCTCATCATACACTATGACACCATTTAATCCATGAGGGTCAGTCTCACACTGCACCTGTAAACACAGAGCAGGGATATACACGTCTTTTTTATGAAGAGCTGATTTGTTATGTTTTAGCTGGACCAAGGAGTACCAGAGGAGAGAGAGAGAGAGAGAGAGAGTGTGTGTGTGTGTGTGTGTGTGTGTGTGTGTGTGTGTGTGTGTGTGTGTGTGTGTGTGTGTGTGTGTGTGTGTGTGTGTGTGTGTGTGTGTGTGTGTGTGTGTATACTCACTGGAACAGAAACCTCCTCTTCAATTTGCTGCACATGAGCCTGAAAATATGTAATTTTAGGAAGAGTGTCAGGTATTGTTACTTAATATAATTAATATTCAACCATTCAAACTCATTAAAGAACACTGTTGATTGGTGTCCATGTTTTTATGTTGTTGCTGTGTTGATGTTGTTTACACTGTTGTGCTGCCTGATGTCTTTGTTTTCTCCCGGTATAGAGGCCGATGCACACCTAAAAAAAATCTTAAAAAGACAGGTGCGTTGGAGCATGGGATTGGAGTCAACAAAGGTTCTCAACAAATTCTCCCTATACTATAAAATTAAAGTGTTTTGTTTTGTAATTTAACTCCATGCCATACTCTTTAAAAGTAACTAATAAATGTGTAACAGCTAAGTGGCTAAGTGTTGTCCTCAGTTTAATTAAAGAAAAACAGATAAAAGTCCAATAATAAAACCAGAATGTAAGGTTTAGATTCTGTATGATCTTTGTATTTATTATTTACATACACATGGTGAAGTGTATACATGTGAGTACCAGTCAGCTACAGTTACAGTAACCACCAGAAACCTCCTCATGTTTACCATGGTCTAGGTCTGTTGTTTGTTTGGTGACAAAGAGACAGAAGATGATGTTGTCGATGATGTTAAAAAAAAAAAGTTCATCTGTCTCTATTCGAGCTGTTCCTTCTATCCAAAAGTACACAATCGCAACTTGAATGTGAACTGCTAGCTTGGAAGGCTATGCCTCTTTCTTTAGTTTTTGCCGTAACATCACATTGTTTCAAAGGAATGAGCTGTCTGGACAATCTCTAAACAATTAACCATGTGAAATAAAAAACATTGCCCTAATATGAATAGGTGGACAAGTAAAAACTGTTTTTTTGTGTGTGTGTCAGGATCAACACCGAAGCACGAGAAAAAAGACTATCATTATCCCGTACACATGTGCATGCTGCCTCGTTGACGCAGCTGACCAAACGATGAATCACTTCTTTTGTGAGAGTAGAAATCAGCTCACACCTACTGTAGCTCAAGCTTGCATTAATTTTCACCGTCTTACACATATCTTACCATTTTGGTCTCAATTTGCTCGTCAACACAACGTTTTAGCGGGGACTCTGGTGGACTCCGTTAACTTTTCAGGAAGTCACGTAACTTCTCGCGATACCTATCCTTGGCCTTACGTCTTACGCCTTACGTCATCACACCCTGTTCAGCTTTTCAATTAATCTTCGTTTGTTTAGAGTGAAACTCGTTTTAAATCGCTGATGTAATTGATCGACTATATTGACAGTTTCCTACAGGTGAACCAGGTGACAGAGATGCAGAGATTTTTAAAGCAAACTTTTTTTCTCATCCTAACGCTGTGCTATTGTGGTGACACCACCAGAGGGCAGCTACGACTCGTAAGATACACTTTTAACAGGGTTGGTACATGAGTTAGAGTGACTGAATAGACAGGCTGAAGCATGGTGGGACATCGTTGTACTGTCCTTCGGTCCCCGAATAAAGCCTGTTAAATGAACCCAGGTTTCTTCGTTAGTACAAGAAACTCCATATTCAAAAAATTCCAGGTGTTTTTTTTTCTCACCCAGCTCTAATGTTCATACAGCTGTCCATCACTAATGTCTAGGTACTCGTCAAACAGCAGAGAGTTCTGTCAAATCTACAGCGTCAGTACCTCAACATTGTCTCTGGCTGAAGAATAATATGACATCACTGATGCAACTCAGCTTACCTGAGGTGTTTAACTGAATCACTTGTGAAATATGTCCTCTTTCCAAGTGATTAAAAACACATGGTTTTATAGAGATGACATCCATTTTCCCATGTGTTGTCTACATCCAATGTGATTTCAATGACATAGTCAGAGCTTCCCACTCCAATACTTTGCTGCTGTAGTGTCCATTGTAGTATCCATGTCTGAAGTCAGTCCCATTTGGTCCAATGTCTGTCAATGAAAGGAAAAAATATTTCTATTTCTGCCAAGACAAAATGGGAAATTGGTTAAGTTGTTGCTCATCCCAAGTTGTTTGTTGTCTGGGCTTGGTTCAAACTGCCTTGTTGGTTCATAGAACAACATGCATGTGATCGGACCAGTTTCTGATTTTTAATGACATGGATCTTTTGTCTTAGTATTGCAGGTCCTCACTTGTTCTGCTTTACACAAATGACTCCTCCCAGACCCCAAAGGACAGCTCAGTAGAAGTCACTACTTCTGCTATACAAGGATGTGACCCATGAGGTCAGGTATATTACTCAAACCTCACTTCCCATTTAGAAATAGTTACTGAAGTAACAGATTCACAAAACTTTGTCACATAAGAAAAACAAAAATAAATAAATGAATGTAAGTATTGAATATATAACTCAAAATGTTGAGTAGAGGTGAGGTGTAAATCTCATCATCTTGATGATAAAATATGAATACTAATGTGTTACTTTTACAGAAAATTTCTAGAATTATCTTCACAGCTCAGGAAAAAACTGTTGTCTGTTGCATGAAAATTTAAAAGGAATTTACCTTGTGGAGAAACTGCCCAGTTTCTGTCTAATTCCTGTGTCTCTTGACTCACTGATTAAGGTGCAGCAACCTGCTCTCCTGGTCGAGGGAGTGAAGGTAGAACAGTGTATTATAATTAGCATGTTACATGCTACAAGTTGTAGCATGCAATAGAAATATAGTGAATCTACCATAGGAAGCTTATACTATACATTTGTTTGCAACAAAGCCAAAGAAAAGGCAATCCATGGAGCGGTTGATAACGGTATACTATATTGTTACGATGTGTATATTTGTGTAGTTATATCTTTCATGAACAAGAGATTACAGGTTAAGGGGTGTGTTCGTGTCACGGTGACACCGGGTCAGAGGCTCTGATCTCAAAGGTTGGTTTTTGGGGAAGAGACGATAGGTGGAAGACAGAGAGCCTCCATTCTCCCTTTAACAAGTCATTTAACCATTGCAATTACTCCAAAGCTGATTAGTAAATTAATAAATCAAAATTAACAAAGGTACAAGTTTTGCATAGTTCCTCTTTTGGAGGCTGCCTCGTTATAGCTGGGAAGCAAATGATTCAACTCAGTGGCTAAAACTGTTCTCCCACAAAAAGCTAGTTCCTCAGAACTGTGTGTGTGTGTGTGTGTGTGTGTGTGTGTGTGTGTGTGTGTGTGTGTGTGTGTGTGTGTGTGTGTGTGTGTGTGTGTGTGTGTGTGTGTGTGTGAGAGAGAGAGCTCCTCTGGCAGCTAAATACAGTATGTATCTGCCTGCCACAGCCTGAGGGACTCTATAACATCCCAAAATGCATGGATTTATATCTAATTGTATAAAATTGTATTGTATCGTACTAAATATAAATTATAATATTGTAATATGTATGTAAATATTTTGTAAAATGCTTTTGGAGATAGAGATACAAATAAAAAAAATAGCCTATATATACTGTATATAAATGATCTGTCAATGATGATAGTAAGAATTGACCACCAAATTTATTTTCTTCGGAGTGGAATCAAACCCAGGACGCTCTACTGATTTCAAGAGGCTACTCTACCAAGTGAGCTATGCACTGCCCTTATATCCCCCTTACAGTATATCCCCATATTCAAGGTCAAGGTTTCTTTATTAATACCAGCTGGTAAATTTGTTGTGCAGACAGGCACTTGGCAATCCCAGTAGGAAAAACAGCCACACACAGACATCATGACAGACAAATCACAAATAGGAAAACACAATATAATCAAAATACATGGTCAAAGTCATAGGAATAGAAATAGAAAAGTGCTTCTACATAGAAATGTATTATTATTAAGTCTTCAGTCTTTTAGAGTAGCCAGCCTCGGTGCACGTTTCTTTCTTTTCTTTTTTGCGGCCCCATCAACACGGCTACATTTTCATGTGGCATTTGCCCATATTGCCCTGTAGACTGCCATATTAAATACACTTGAAAATACTTTGATACGGTTGTCAATGCATGAGATGGAAAGGCATAGAGTGTTTTCATTCCCCGGTGTCTCCTGTCGGACAGTTTCCAGCCTCCTTTCTGTGTGAATGTGTGTAGGACCTGAGTGTGGCTTTACTCTCTAACTCTCCAACCCTAACCCACCCATGGCCCTTACTGTCTGTTCCTAGTTCTCTCAGTTCACAAGTCCTCCAGGTGGGACATTACTCCCAACTAACCAGTCATTTTGGAATAGAGTCGAACAACCCATCAATTTCATTAAAGGGATAGTTCACCCAAAATTCAAATTTCACTCATTATCTACTCACCCTCATGTCAACTAAGAGCTGTGAGGATTTTCAGAGTCCTCCGTGCCTTCTCTGAGTTACGGGGGGGGGGGTCCGCGCAGCAGTATTTGTCCCTATAATGGTTGTGAATGGATACCAACCTTCTTCGTCCAAAAAGACACACCAAAAAACATCCAAATATCTCCATACTGCTCTAAAAACTGCGGCCGCCTTGATCTTGTGAGGTTATCGTTGCAGGCGCGTGCATGATGTCAGAGCAAGTCGGGATCAAGTCGGACACAAATCTAACCGGCATGCATTGTGCGCTGATCACCGGTGATCGATTCTGCGCAGGCCTGGCTCATCTCGAACGCACCTAATTAGACAGGCGGGAAACTTGACAGGAAGACAGGGGTAAGACAAGGACTTCAAAATAAAACAGGAAGTGGCACAACAAGAACAGAAAATCAACTAAAACCCTAACAGACACTAACGGACCCTGACAAGGCTGACCTCCCTTTAAGAATTGAACGTTACAGGCCGACAGGCATAACAGTCTGTGAGGGGTTTTACACCGACAGGGCTCTGTAAACTCAATTTCAAACCAGCCAGCACGTTCAGACTGAAAAATATTTCAAAACGTGAAAAGTCAGTTCTCAATGGAACCAAAAAATAGTTGTTTTTTCCTTGCAAACCATGACATCATCAGTGGGCACCGCGTGATATATTTTAGGCTGTGTTGACGAGCAGGAAGGAAGAGAAGGCAAAAACTGACAACATGGTGAAAAATAATTTGCAGTAGTTTGCTTAGGAAACTAAATGTTTGGTGGTAATTTGGGCACCTACAAAATTCCAAGAAAAGCTAGATAGCAGAACAAGAAAGAGTTGTTGTACGCTGAACTCAGGGAAGTGACAGTCATAGCTGGGTTCACTACAACGCCGGACCAAACTATAAATAAACTCAAAAAACTTAGGAAGGATGGGGTGGTGATTAGCTCAGTTGGTAGAGCACCCGCCCCATGTGATGAGGCTACAGTCCTAACCCTGGTTCAATTCCCGTGTCTAGTGGCCCTATCCTGCGTTTCATTCCCCCTCTCTCTGCCTCCCCATTTATTCTGTCCCTCTCGACTGTGCTTTCAAATAAAGGCTTGAAAAGCCAAAAAATAAACTTAAAAAAAACTGAAGAAGGATTACTGAGACAGTAAAAAAAAAAAAGCCATTTTGCAGCTGTGCAGTGTTTACTTCCACTTCAGTATTGCCGAGCAACACACTCCCACTTTGGTTCTACTTAAACAGTGTGAATGTAGGGGCGTCGCGTGGCGTAGTGGTTAGGGCGGGCGCCCCATGTATAGAGGCGAAGTCCTCGCTGCAGTCGGCCCTGGTTCGAGTCCCGCGTCGGGCGCCATTTGCTGCATGTCGTTCCCCCTCTCTCTGCCTCACCGTTTCCTGTCTGTCTCAACTGTGCTATCTATAAAGGCATAAATGCCCCCCAAAAAAACAAAAAAAAAACAGTGTGAATGTATGCTAGTTCACAAGAGAGCACCAAGGTTCTGAGATTCCAGTGCAGGATCCAGATTTGTCTGTAGGCGACCAGCGATGCACCCCACCCTCACCCTGTGTCTGCTGGCTCCAGCCCTCCAACAACTCCATCCAACCAATATGGTGCCATTAAGTTGTTGAAGTTTGTCTTTTTAGGAATTTAATTATAAAGTTTAAATATGCATTACTTACAAAACCAGTAGCTGACTTTGCTACTTAGTCTGGCTGAAATCTGTGTATCTATGTAGGACTGACATTAAGCTACAATGTCCAAATAGAGGATTTACCCTTATGTGACAGTGGTGGTCCTGTCACTATGCCTCCAATTGATCATGTGCCCTGGCTACTTGGCCAAGGGGATGTCCCTTTGGGTGACTGGCAAGCGCGCATGACTCTTACCCGGGAGGTGTGGGTTCAATCCCCGCCCGGGCCCTCTTCACCTTGCCACATTCTGGCGTTGTTGGCAGGATCCATGTAGCACTAGTGGTGGGTCCATGGATTCCTAATGTGTGGCAGCCTGCGCGGAAGCACGAGGACGTGCTTGTGAAAAGAGGGGGAGAGATGTGACAGTGGTGGTCCTGTCACTATGCCTCCAATTGATCATGTGCCCTGGCTACTTGGCCAAGGGGATGTCCCTTTGGGTGACTGGCAAGCGCGCATGACTCTTACCCGGGAGGTGTGGGTTCAATCCCCGCCCGGGCCCTCTTCACCTTGCCACACTTACATGAAGAAAGTTTATTGTAGGAGCCATTTGTGTGAATGCATGTAATGTACTAAAGTGGTCCAGCAGGGGTCGTTCTTGTTTGTTGATTGTCGTAATGATGAAACCTGTGACATGCTAAATGGACTTCATACAGCTGTAATAGATTCTTGCATGTTATTGAGGGCCATTAAGATGGCGAGGAGTAAAGCAAGCATTGAATGTCTGTCTGGAAGTAGCCTTCTGTCTAATTAGTTTAGCTTGTGTTGTGAGCAAGACGTTTCCACAGTTGTCATAAGGATCCACTCTCCTCAACATGACACTGATCCTGTTCCCTCTGGATCAGTCAGACCTATCAGCTCAGCACCAATGAGATGTTGTCCAGAACAAAGAGCCAGCACAGATAATCTGAACCTCTAACCTGTTACGTATTCCAACCTGTTGTCAGACTGATCTCTAGTCTCAAGCTCAAGTTCAGATCCGACACTACATTTGAATTCAGTTGAAACCTTTATTGTAAATAGGGATCAATAAAATTGGGCAACCCTTTAATTTCCAGGCTGTTAATTACGTCATAATGTCAAGAAATGACCAAGAAATTATAATTAATTGCGTAGTAATGTCAAGAAATAGCCTAGAAATAACGGTCAATTTCATAGTAATGTTGAGAAATATAGCCTGTCTTCCTTCCACCCTCCAATCAGACTCACCTCCTCCAACCTCCAGCCAGCCTTCCCTGTGCTCTCCAGTCAGCTGTTTGGATTGTTCTCCCTTCCCTGCTCTTTCTCACCGTGAATGTGGCAAGGTGAAGAGGGCCCGGGCACATGATCAATTGGAGGCATAGTGACAGGAACCTCAACTGTCACATCTCTCCCCCTCTTTTCACAAGCACGTCCTCGTGCTTCCGCGCAGGCTGCCACACATTAGGAATCCATGGACCCACCACTAGTACTACATGGATCCTGCCAACAACGCCAGAATGTGGCAAGGTGTGGATAGTGAATAAAGATTGAATAATAAATATTTATGGATTATTTGCAGATTCTTACGATCGGGTGGGAGCACACTGTCAGTGAAGATAAAAAAAGAGGGCGCAGATGCCAATGCATGTACAAGGTTTATTTACAGTTTAAAATGACAATAAGACCCAGTTGATAAAAACCCTCTAAAACAGCTGCAGTCCAGTTAAAAGGGTTAAAAAGCTAACAGGGGTAAAATCCATAAAACGAGCAGTCTCTGTTTAAAAAGGATTCAGCCAGACCGGGATGGCGAGTGGGATTGGAGGCGAGTGGGATTGGAGGGGAAACTCGTGTGCAACGCCTCGTCCTTCTTTGGAGGGCCACCTGTAACACACGAGATCACTGCCAGTATACACGTTCAAAATGAGCAAAGCTCTCTTAGCGACCTCCACACCAGAACGTTACTAATATCCCCAAAAGGGTACTCACACATGAGGCAGAGCGTTAAAGCCCTGCCGCTGCGAGTGTTACACATCATAACGTCTGGATTTCCTTTCGTCTCTCTCCTCGTCCGACTCGAATGTCCGGTCTCCCCGTGGCAACTTCTCCAGCCAAGCTCTCTTTGTGTTCTGGTGCTCCGCGGTCTTTTGTTTCCGGTCTTTTTCCGGTCCGGGCCCTCCTCCTCCGCCGATGATTGGTCTGTAGGAGAACAGGAGAGCCTCGCAGGTGCAGTGCATTTCATCAAGATGGTGGGTTCACAGGCAGTGGGAAAACACAGTTAATGTAACTAAAACACACAAGAGAATAAAAACATGCATAAAATCTCTACTAAAATATACACAACAAAACAATCAATAAAACCAGTCCCAACTGTCCTGTGACATTATACCTTCACAATAAAAACACAAATATTAAGGACTGACATTACGCTACAATGTTCAAATAGATCTACTCTTACATGAAGAAAGCTTATTGTAGTCTCATCCATGTTGAGAGTGAGTCTGTAGAGATGTCACAGAAACTAAAGGAACACTACTGTAAAAAGTTCAATAATATAATTTTAAGGTGCTTTAAAGTCCCCCTCCAACGATCATTTTTGGTTATTCTAAAGCATTCTCTGTGGTTTTTAAATTGTGATTATAATTTTTAGCCAAAATCACAAAACCTGTGCCATTTCCCAGTCTGCCGTTGGTTCACAGCAATTTGAAGGCAGAAAAACACTTATCTGATATGTCCTCTAACATCAGAAAAATGTCAGGTCTCATTGATTTTGAATACAGCTAAACATAAGATGAGCGACACCTACTGGTCCTATGATATTATGATATTATATAGAAAGGGCTTCAAATTTGAATAACATCTGACAGTAGCCTGCTGTCTAAGCTTGTGTTGTGAGCAAAATGTTTAAATCCATGTGTTTAGTGACATTAAAAAACTATGTACATATTTGTACTGTCAATATTTTTTTTAGGTAAGGTAACTAGTGGGGTCGGATGCATGTGTAATTTTTCTCAGTCATTTCAAATTGGTGTTAAAGTTTGGTTTTCACTTCTAAGTTGAAGTTTAGGGTCTATAGAACAATTTGAGTCCGAGTGTCAAACACACAGATAAAAAATGGCCTCTAGGGGGCGCCGCAAAATATGTAAACTGCTACAACTTTTGATTAGATTAACCAAATTTAACAAATTAGGTATGTATGGATTCAGAATTAAAAGGAGAAACTGCTATGCTAAGCATTTGGTGACCAGATTAAAAATAAATACACTTTTAGCCCAAAATATTAAATGGAGTCAAGCGAAATTATGCTTTTTTAAAGATAAAGTCTGAAAATATCCTCACAATTGCTAAGGAATTTTACTTATTAATGTTATTTCATTAAGTCAAGACTGTGTGGTGATTAAACTGAAATTTAAATGCTCATCACTCTTCTATTCTACACTGTAAGAAAAAATTCCGTTAAAAAACGGATAAAGTCCTGGCAGAAAATTACCAGTAACTTATCCGTTAATATTACGGACACTTCTGTTAATTCTAAAACGGATAATTCCGTAGATTTACAGTAAATTCTCTGTTCATTCACAGACACTTCTGTTAGTCAGAAAACGGATAATTCCGTATATTTACATTAAATTCTCTATTCATTCACAGACGCTTTAGTCAAAAACAGATTATTCTTTTTTTTTCTTTATATGTACGTACTGATGAATTGATTGAGAGAACCCATGACTGATATTATTATTTATGATATATTGTTTTTGTTTAGTCTTTGTCTTGTTTTGTTCTTTTTTGTTTGGCATGTTTTTTTTTTATTTTTTATTTTTTTATGGTTGCTGTTGCTGATTTCTTTTTTCTCTTTTGTTTTCTTCTTAAATATCCTAAAATTTTGGTTTTCTGATTTATTATTTATTTTTTTATTTATACCTGTATATAAATCAAAAAAACAAAAGACGATTGTCTGTCTACTAGTACCACTTGTAAAATGAATTGTCCAAATGGTTGCTGAATTAATATTGTAAAAGTGGTTGCGAGGAAATGATTAATAAAAAAATAAAAATAAAAACAGATAATTCCGTAGATTTACAGTAAATTCTCTGTTCATTCACAGACGCTTCTGTTAGTCAGAAAACGGATAATTCCGTATATTTACATTAAATTATCTGTTCATTCACAGACGCTTCTGTTAGTCAAAAACGGATAATTCCGTATATTTACAGTAAATTCTCTGTTCATTCACAGACACCTCTGTTAGTCAGAAAACTGATAATTCCGTAGATTTAAAGTTGATTTCCTTCTTCACTGGAAGGAAGGATTTAGAAATTATTAAAAATGTCTAAATGAAACATAAAATTTCAAGAAAGTTAGTTGCGACTTAAATAAACATGTATTTTCTTCCACTCTAATGCTAAAATACAATAACAAATGGTATCCATCACCAGACCAATGTAATGAGTTAAAATAACACCACAGCAACATGATCAAATACAATCACTACAACATATTTAAATTGCACATGTTTATTTTTTTATGCCATGAACGATTTTGAGACATATGCATAAAGGTTTTGCTTGCTTTAAAACAAGTCGTTCAAGAATGATTTTAACAATATGAAAAACAACATTAAAAGGTTTCAGACTTTTTGCTTAAAACAGCAACAAACAGAATGTTGTTAGCAATTAACAGACTTAAACAATATTTAAATTAATTTAACTACAGTGCAAAGCACCATTTAAAAAGTGCTAATTTTGTAGACGATAAACAATGATACAAAGTTTTCAAGAACTAGGTTTTTGGTGCAGTCTCAGCATGAACAGTCAGCATTATTATCCAATAAACAGCCCAGTCACTTCATCACGACTTCAATTTAAAGGTAACAGCACTTGGTAGAGGCCGCAGGCTAATTTTAACTTCTACACACACTTGTTTTAGCTGCAAGTATGTGTGAAGTCCACCTGCTGGCACCTTTATTTCAACATTTTACTGTATTTCATTTTTCTCATTTTGCCAACAATATGTGGACCAAACAAACAAATCAATTATTCAAAACAAAAGACAGATTAATTGATTATAGCTGCTGCGCAGCGATGGGTTGGGTCCGGGCTATATTTTGGCAAATTTAGGCAAATTCTGAACAACAAACAGGAGAATAGGAAGACAGGACAGTTGACCTTGTAATGTTCACTTTACACCAGTTAAGGATTGAACCCGCGACCTCTGGAAACAAAGGCCGTTGTCTATCACACTGAGCTACTTGGCAAGTGGCAGTACTATGGTGGCTTCACAAATTGAGTAAGCCATTCACTGTCGTGCAGACAGATTTGAAACCACTGTAAAAAGAGGTAAAATTCTGATATGTATTTGTCAAACATCTACTGTGACTCTAAGATTTTGTACATTTGTTTCACAAAGACCATCTGGTATTTTAGTCAACTCCCTGGTTGGGTCTTGATCCCACATCCTCCAACACCAAGAACCAGCTCCTAACTCAGTGAGCTAATTATCTGGAAGTGAGACCTGCTGTGTGTCTTCTCAAATAGACTCGGGGAGTCTAATACTGACCCTAATAATGAAAATAACCTATTAAACAACACTGTTCAAAGTGAAACTAGTGTGAGAGGCATGACTCTGTGTGTGTGTGTGTGTGTGTGTGTGTGTGTGTGTGTGTGTGTGTGTGTGTGTGTGTGTGTGTGTGTGTGTGTGTGCGTGTGTGTGTCACTGGAGCCTCCATTTCCTAAACTGCCATCCAAGGATTTTCGAAGTTATTCAGTCCACACAGGAATTTAAGCAGTCTTGGAGGAATGTGTTGGTGTTTGGTGCCCTTCTTCTCCGCCTTCGACCCTCTCTCTGGGTTTATTCCAAGGAAAACTCTTAAAGAAATAGATATATATTTTTTTAGCTACACAAGTAATGAAATTTTTCAAAGGAGGTTAAATCGAAAGCAACTGGACTTAGTTATTTGTCTAGGAAGTCCAGTTGCTTTCGATTTAACCTCCTTTGAAATACTATTACCTGGACAAATGAGAATATGCACCGGCAAGTAATGAAATTAATTAAACTGAAATATGTTCTATACATAAGACAAAGACAAAGAGTTGCTTACCTTTGTATGAATTCCAGGGTAAGCGAGAGCTCCTTGGGGTATTTTATGTTCAGCACATAAAATAAAGAGAAGGTGTAGCTGAGGGCCACAATGAGTGAACTGACATGGCCATTCACAACTTCCTGGTCCACAGCAACTTTGAATCTTTGATCACCTTAAACATATAGATATTAGAAGATAGAAAATATTAACAAAAAAAGAAAAACAATGCACATCCACTTCAGAAAACGACTGCAAACATAATTATTTAAATCACTATACTCCAACATTTTGGTTTGCTAATGATCACTTTCAGTTTTTGGTAATAAGTAGTAGAGCTGCCATAGTTACACTAGTATCATGTTTACACAATCATTGTCATGCCTGTTCAAGCTGATCACTAAGTACAATGGTTTGTGCAGCAGCAGAGCGAGTTTCTAACAGAACAACAGACAGGAAGAGAGGAAGAGGAGAGAACAGAAAGAGACAAAGAAGAAGACAAAGGGAAAGAGGAGCAGGAAAAAAGGAGGTGGAGGAGGAAGAGAAGGAGAAATACAAAGATGATAGCAGGAGGGAGAGAAGAATGGTTGGAAAGAAGGAAAAATAGAAGACAAGAGGAGAAGAAGATGAGAACAAGGAAGGAGGACAGCTGGGAGGAAGAGTATAAAGAAAAGGTCAGGAGGTCAAAGAAGAAAGAAATAAGCAGGAGAGAGGAGTAAAATTAGAAGTGTAGGGATGGTTAGCGGGAGATGGAAGATGGTGGAGGAAGAAGAGAAAGAGAGAAGGAGCAACATGAAAAGAAGGAGAGGGGGAGACAGAGGAATAAGAAGGACAAAAAATGAGGGAAATGGAGGAGGATGGCAGGGAATAAAGAGAATGAACAGATCAGGAAGGAAAAGATGGAGAAATACAACAGAAGATGAGGAGCTGAAGGAAAAAGAGGAGGAAGAAGAGAAGGTCACAAAGGATGGGGGAGAAAGAGAAGATGAGCAGGAGAGTCAGGAGTAAGAAAGGAGGAAGAGACAGAGGATAAAGAGAAGAAACAGATTGAATAAGAAAGTGAGAGAGAGGAAGAGGAGGAAGGAGGAGAAAGGAAAAAAGAAGAGAAAGAAGGAGAAATGCAAGGATGGTTTACAGCAGGAGGAAGGGGAATAGATGGAAACACAGAAAATGAGAAAGAAGCAGAGGAAGATACAAAGATGAGGAAAATAAAGATGATGACATTCTAACGACTGTCGTTCAGGAGTGGCCTTGTGTGACTCAACGACGGTTGTTGAGGAGTAAGAATAAAGAGTAAAAGTTAAATCCATAACATGCATGCCATAATATTATACAGACTACATACCCATGATAAGGATGCAGGGGGTGCTCGGGATGCTCAGTCCTGTTGTTGCTGTAGACTCCTGTTGTTGGAAAATAAAATATTTCAGAAACACTGAATGTCATGAACTATGTTTCCAATCTATACAGTATTTCCCATACAAATATTTACATCATATATGACTAGGTCGTAGTAACTACAATAAGCCTAAACCTCAAAATTCATTTTTAGCTATTACAAACTGATAATCCTTGTATCAAGAGCTCTGTCAGAGCAAAAAGATATTTTGAGATGTAAAAGAGAAAAATTGTTGTTTTGGGCCATTAAACAGTTATTGTGTACCTTTAATATTAGAACCCTTTGTTTTTCAGATCATGAATACTCAAACATATTTCACCAAGAGAGGGGAGGGGGGGTGAGAGGATAGGGGAGTGGAAAAGAGGAGAGAGGAGAGGGGACGGGAGGAGAGAGGTGTCTGTCTGTGTCCTGTCTGCCTGTCTGCCTGTATGTGTCCTGTCTGTCTGTCTGTCTGTGTCCTGTCACTCTGTCTGTGTCCTGTCTGTCTGTCTGTCTGTATGTGTCCTGTCTGTCTGTCTGTGTCCTGTCTGTCTGTCTGTCTGTATGTGTCCTGTCTGTCTGTCTGTGTCCTGTCTGTCTGTATGTCTGTATGTGTCCTGTCTGTCTGTCTGTCTGTCTGTCTGTGTCCTGTCTGTCCGTCTGTCTGTCTGTCTGTCTGTCTGTCTGTGTCCTGTCTGTCCGTCTGTCTGTCTGTCTGTGTCCTGTCTGTCCGTCTGTCTGTCTGTCTGTCTGTCTGTCTGTGTCCTGTCTGTCTGTCTGTATGTGTGAGAGGGGAGGGGAGGAGAGGGGGCAGCACATAAGGAATTAGATTTATCAGGAAACAAACCAAGTAAGTGGGATATTACTGATCTCTTTGGAAACCTACCTCACTTTGATAGAAAAGCAGATCAGGCTTTTCCTTAAAGAATTTTGCAATTCCTGAGATCAGCTGTACTGGATCTTCCCCTGACATCTTCATTCCATTTGAGTCGAGGAAGTCTTTGATGCTCTTTCCCTTTTTGGACATTTCCTCTGCCATCTTTGTTTGCACTGGTAAGCCAAGGAGGGTAGATGTGTGGTCAAACAGGTGAACAGCTTCAAAAAGGAAGGGCCACTCTTCCAGTACTGTTTTTACAGTGCTTCCATTGTTGATCATTGCACGCTGGATGGAATATGTTTCAGTCATCAATTTGCGAACATACGACTCCTGAAGATGGTGGGTTTTGAAGCCACTTTTCAAGTCTTCTTGTTTAGACTCTAGTTCTGTTATGTTCTCGATAGCAGGCTGCCACTCCACACACCCATAACGATCTGAGAGTGTGGACTTTCTCCTCACTGCGTCTTCACTCTCTGCTGGCCTCGTTGTTGAGCTGAAGGTAAATGGCCTACTAATATTTTCAAGTCTATTTTCTAGCTGTATGAAGAGAGCATCATATCCTGTTCCAATGACTTTGTTTCCATTGATCTCTCTGTCTTGAAAAGAGCAGGGATATTGTTCTACAATCTTCTTGGCGGTCTGTGTCCTGTCACTCTGTCTGTATGTGTCCTGTCTGTCAGTCTGTCTGTGTCCTGTCTGTCTGCTGTCTGTCTATGTCCTGTCTGTCCGTCTGTGTGTGCCCTGTCAGTCTGTCTGTATGTGTCCTGTCTGTCTGTCTGTCTGTCTGCTGTCTGTCTCTGTGTGTCCTGTCAGTCTTTATGTGTCCTGTCAGTCTGTCTGTGTCCCGTTTATCTGTCTGTCTGTGTCCTGTCTGTCTGTGTCCACAGACAATATCTGTGGGGAAAAAAAATCAAAGTAACTTTAAACTTACCTGCAGTGAAAGCTTGAATTAGTCTTCTACGCTGAATGGGGGGCAGAATTCCATCGACATCCTCGGCCTTGACAAAGTTAAGGTCATCTACACTGTTAACTCCAATCGCCTCCAGTCTAGCCATGAGTGAGTCCATTCAATGAATCAAGTCTTTCACAAGCTCCATAGTGGCATATGCTTGAGTGGGATGAGTAACCTTGCACCTCTGTGGTAAAAAGAAAGTGGAGCATAATCATTAAGCTTGTCAAGACTTTCACAAATGAGCTTTTCTGAACTATTTTTGTCCATTTCATAGACGCCAAGCTCAGGTACCCAGCTGGCAGTTTTCTCCCGCAGCAAAAGCAGAACAGTTGTTTCACTTATGATAACAATGCTTGCTATTTCCCCCAACTGTAGTTGTCTTTTGGTATATCTCTGTATCACAAGCATACCATTTGCATATGAAGTGCCTTTAACTTGTAGTTTATCTGTAACAACTGAGTTAGATTAGTCCAGTCCAAAGTGTGCAACTGCTGCCCTTATGCCACCATCATAGAGCTCTGGATAAAAGGTAGTGGAGTCTGACACCTGAACCTGGGGGCTGAAAAAATTGCCCTGACTCTGATAAGCCTGAAAGAGCTGATGTCTATCAGCGAGTGACTTAGTGACATTTCTGAAGTTTTGACTTGACCTGATACATCTTTTGAAATAGCTATGCTTACTTTCAAAGTGCATGGTCCAAGTATGTATGAGTGGACCAAACTGTAGACTCAAATCTGCATAGTGAAGAAGATAATGGTGTTTTGGTCTCAGTTTTGAATGCGGGAATAACTCTTGCCTCATTTCCACATACTCTTCAGTTAGTACCTTCATGTACGCAATCTGAGACTCTGACAGGCTAGGTGCACAGACAAATTCGACTAACTCCCTCAGAAGAAGTACCAGCTGCCATATAGCATTGTCAGCATCTTTAATTCTGTCATGTACCAAAACAGGCAGGAACCGCAATAGCCACCTGTTTTGGGCTGCATGGCCTCCAAGCTTTGTTCCTTTGTTTGGAATAGCATTTGGCTTGTTGCTGCTTTCACCTGGAAATAATTTGAGTCTGTCATTTAGTGACTCGTAACTTAACCACTTCTCTTTTTTAGTTAAGCACTGCAAACACATTGCCAGGTCATAGTCCACAACACCCTCGAACAAGTCATGTGCCAAACAGGGCGGCAGTCCAGGCTGGCACACGTGGAAATGTGAGAGTTTGTTGAAAACACTGTTGCCTTTAATGCCCTGATGCATGGTCACTTCAGGGTGACTCTCCAAAAACTGCACAGACTCATTATAACCAGCAGGATCTCGATGAGTGAAAACTGTGAGAGGGTTAGACAGAAATCCATCCCTTGTGACTAGACAGTATCTACAGAAATACTCAGCAAAACTAAAATTTTCTGTAAACCTACCAATCATGTGGGAGCCCAGGTTATCTCCCAATATGCATGCAACAGTACCTCTGTATATCTTATCCTCAAAAGATATGCCATTTTTCTCCAGCTCACACAAGTCTGACACAAGCTCACTGAAAACTTTATCCACTCCGAAATATTTACAGTCATTCTCTGTACACAGCAGTACCAACTGGATTTGATCAACAGTTGATCTGAGGTGTGGAAGGAAATTTCCAAGAGTAAAGTACACAGCTAAAACTTTGTGTTTTTTCTTGGCAGATCCAAGAGGATTAGCCACCTCGAAAGCGTCTTGAAAAAGCATCACCTTTAAAGAATCTGGGTCTGTGGCAAACATTGCATTAGATCTAATAGCATGCCCATCAGTGAAATCACGAAATGTACTATCTTCAACAAGAAGAGGGTTACAACTCTGCTGAGTTTCACTTCCCTTTTTGAGCAGTGCTCTGAGGCTGTCCAGTAACGGAATGTAATGATAGTGTCTCCTCTGCCCTCTATCATCAGGGTTTTTTCTGGCCAAAATTTCGGCTGAGGCGGGGGGGGGGGGGGCTGCGTGTCAACCCCCCCCCCCACACACACACACACACACACTTCATCTCGGCGTACCCGTCTCTCTCTAGCTGTCCCTTCAAAATAAAGGCCGAGGAAGAAAAAAAAACGACTCCTGAGCTCCTGTACTGCGAAGGAGACTCAACAGATCCAGGCTTTGTGTTCATGCTGCAGCTCAACTAAGTCCCGGTCCGAGTTACCACGGTAGGCTACTATGAAGCTGGTTATCAACTTGGTTTGTTAAGTCCGGCTCTCAGCTTCATGCTCTGTGCGCGTTCACATCAATTAAGGCGTTTGGCGTCATATTATTCAACTTCCTCACTAAATGGAGCGACAACGGGCTGATTTCAGCCAAGAGCAGCAGGTTGTTTTGATGGAGAGAGAGGATGAGCGATACAAAAAAGCTTGATCGCAGCCTGAAGCAACAGTGTTAATGCAAAATGACGAGATGAGGCTGCTTTTAATTTCTGACAGCTCTACATTGCGCTACTTTTAAATATGAAGCTTTATTCATTTAAACTAAATAAACTACAGCAACAACTCAAATTTTTAAATTTTATTTTATTGTTTTCATATAGGTATTTCACTGATCGCAATTATGAAATGCGAGTGTGTGTTTTATTGAAAGCGAGGCTGGTGTGCGTATGAAAATAGGTTTCAGTGCATTTTAGGTGCTGTAAATGTAAAAACAGCGGAGACCTATTCAATATTTGCGTTTGGGCAACACTGCAGGCGATCGTAACATCAGAATTAATTTATTCACGGCCACATTAAGTGAAATTATTAACTTTACCGATTATCCATCTGATTATCTGTCCTGCTGCGAGCGGACTCAACACTCGCTTCACAGTACACTCCTCCGTCTCCTTCTCTCTCTCTTCACGCTGCGCCGGTGAGGTGCGTTGGTTCACGCTCAGCACAACGTCTGAACGGAGCGGAGCCCCGATGAGCCCCGCCCCCGCGGGCACACAAGCAGCACGTCAACGTCATCTTGCGGCCCGGAGCTGAAATCAAACGCACCCCTTCTGCTGCGGTTGAGTTGAACCGAGTTGGAAACAGCCACTGAGCTTCCATAACTAGCTACATTGATTTTCAATCAAGATTCCAGCGCGGCGGCCGACAATTTGAGCGAGGCGGCCGCCTCAAAATTTATAATGCAGAAAAAACCCTGATCATTGTAGCCAAGTGTGACTTCAACAGGCTGAACATAGTTAAAGTGTGTCTTGTAATACTGCAGCCTTCGATGGTGTGTAGTTAAAGGCCCACTTGCATGTAAGGCCTCGTGCATAGGGCTCCGCTCATATACACTCTTCCCCAGACATCTTAATGCTTCTGTTGGAACACCATACTGTTGAAGTTCTTGAGCTAGCACATCTATTGTATACTCTTGTTGAATATCCTGAAGAGTTTTCATCTCATTTGCTATCTCTGTAATTGTGGAGGCTGGGACTAAATACTTTGTCTGCAAACCCAAGTAAAACAGAGCTAGATTTTCTGTGAAGGCATCTTGCACTTCATCACTCTCGGCAGCCTTACTTTGGTCTACATCAACATCCGTACTTTGGTCTGCATTACTCACATCAATTCCTTCAGGTATATCCTCTGCATTTGCCCTCTCACCTGGAAAATACTGTTCTGCAGCTTCACAGAGATGAACAGGTGCTATTTGGATGGCACTCCACCCTCTGTGACATCTGGAAATATGAGATGAAAAGGATGTCTTTACATTAAAAGTCTTAGAACATCCATCAAAGGGACACGTTACAGCCAGACCCTCTTGTATGTGGGCACTCAAGTGAGACACAAGCTGTTTAACATCGGCATATTCTCTGCTGCAAAAATTGAACGAACACTTTAACTGCACAGACACACTCCTGTTCCAAGTTTGTCTGATCCCTGTGCCTGGGTGTGTTCGTGACATGTGAACAGCAAGGCAGTTGAATGAGGAAAACCTTCTTCCACAATCTTTATGGCCACATGACAGAAGTACATTGTTAAGGTGGCACGGTTTAACTAACGGCTAATGGCTTGGCTATGTTATCATTTTGACCCCTTTTCCACCAGAGCCAGTGCCTGCTTAGCACCAGTTTTTTGCTTTTCCACCGCCTAAGCACCGGTTCTTGGTTGTTAGAACTGGTTCCAGACCAGCACCAACTCCTTGCTGGGCCAGAGCTAAGAACCGGTTCTTCCAGGGGCTGGCAGCAGGGTTACCTTAGCAACAAGACCAGCGCTAAGATATCGATGTAAACACAGTTGGTTGAAGCTAACTAGCTGAGCTACAGGCAGTGGCTAACAGCAGCTAACGCTCATATCAAAACATATCGCCGTCAAAAACAGGTTATCCCCCATTATGCATGCAACAGTACCTCTGTATATCTTATCCTCAAAAGATATGCCATTTTTCTCCAGCTCACACAAGTCTGACACAAGCTCACTGAAAACTTTATCCACTCCGAAATATTTACAGTCATTCTCTGTAACTTACCAGCTTAGCACCAGTTTTTTTTTTGCTTTTCCACTGCCTAAGCACCGGTTCTTGGTTCTTAAAACTGGTTCCAGACCAGCACCAACTCCTTGCGGGGCCAGAGCTAAGAACCCAGGGGCTGGCAGGCAGCAGGGTTACCTTAGCAACAAGACCAGCACTAAGATATCGATGTAAAAGTTGGTTGAAGCTAACTAGCTGAGCTACAGGCAGTGGCTAACAGCAGCTAACGCTCATATCAAAACATATCGCCGTCAAAAAAAAACTGGCTGCTTTTTCCCTCTTTTTTTTCCCAGCCGGGTTTAGAATGAGAGTTATCGCTAATTAAAAGCCGGCTTCCATGTCGGGTTAACGTGTAACGTTAACGTAATGACCGGTAAAAAAAAAAAAAAAGACAGGTTAACAGGCTGGAGAACACGTTCCGCTTAAAACTAACCGTTAAATCAACGTTAAGTTAATTACTTGTTATTTTAGTTAGAAAATATTTTTAAAAAATTTACCACAGAAGTGCAATAAAAGGCTTTCCCAACTCCGAAGACGAGACTCTGTCAAGGATAAACATCCGTTAACGGCGGTTGGTGGCTTCCGCTTCTCCCACAATGCAATGCGTCCTTAACAAATACGGTGAAAACACCCGTAAAAAAATATTACGGAAAATTCCTTCACATAAACACGGTACTTTGTGACGTAAAACTACGGACTTTTCTTACAGTGTATGCCCTAAGGGGTCAATCAATCAATCCATCCATCCATCCAGCCATCCAGCCATCAAGTCACAATCCAGCGTTCCAACATGTCCGGGTTCTCTGTGAGGCCAATTATGCCACCCACTCCTTTCACCCTTTTGTTGGCTTGCTCGTGTGCTTGGTCAATCGGCATAGCTGAAAAACGCCGATTGCTGCAAGTTACTGTCCAATGTCCCTTTTCAAACTCTATCTGGGAGACATTCTATGTCCTTTATAAAGACTGGAAGCCACCGGGCATAGTTATGATGGTCGAGAGCAAAGAACAGAGGAACAAGCTTCTGCAGGGTTGTGACTATGAGTTCGATCTTCCGTTCGCGATGTGCTTGTATGAACATGAAGATACTCTGTTGGTACTTGTACACAAGCAGCCAGAAGGAGAATGTTGGGTTCTCATGGGCAACTCTCTCAACCCAGTCCTCAAGAACCATCCCGGTTCCACTGTCCTCATAGGCTCGCTTTAGAAGGCTGTGGAGTACCACAACAGTAACTTGATGGGCATATCTTGTTCTCATCACATTGGATGCCTTCAGAAATGATGTGGCTGTTGCCACTGAATTCACTAGCCCAGCTTCTTTCGGGGCTTCAGGAACATCCAGATCCACGCAGAAGATCTCCCATGTGTGACAGTTGGTCAGGCACCTTGCCACATTCTGGCGTTGTTGGCAGGATCCATGTAGCACTAGGGGTGGGTCCATGGATTCCTAATGTGTGGCAGCCTGCGCGGAAGCACAAGGACGTGAGGGGGAGAGATGTGACAGTTGACAGGTCCTGTCACTATGCCTCCTATTGATCATGCGCCCTGGCTACTTGGCCAAGGGGATGTCCCTTTGGCCAAATGGTTAGCGCACATGACTCTTACCTGGGAGTCTGGGGTTTGAAGCCCGCCCGGGCCCTCTTCACCTTGCCACACATGGTACTCCACAAAGCCATTTCAATGTGGAGCCCACCTAACATCACCACAAACTTGTCTTCTCCGAAGATGTCAGGGAAGGTCCACTGCATTTTCTCCTAAGGTCATAGAGGGCAAGGCAAGGCAAGGCAATTTTTTACAAACAGTTTGTCTCAAAGGGCTTTACATGGCATCGCAACAACATCCTCTGCCCTTAGACCCTCACATCGACTGAGGAAAAACTCCATGGAAAACCCTTTTAACAGGGAAAAATTGGAGAAACCTCAGGGTGACAATAGAGGAGGGATCCCTCACCCAGGACAGGCAGACGTGCAACAGATGTTGTTACAGACAAGAGGGGTTGGTCCACTACCATCACAGGGACTTGTTGTGGGTTGAGGTGCTCAGTGTTTTTTTTCACCAGGTTCATTCCATGGTGAACCATTTCTGGGGTTGCTGCTTTGTCATGAAAAAGGGCCTCATTGCTTTTTTCCGGCTGTCCAACAACATCAGATCGAGCAGCATGGAATGAAGACCACATTGTTGGAGGGCCATTTTCTAAATCAGAATTGACATACAGTAGAGGGTGTCATTTACTGCATTCAGCCATGCCTCTTCATGCTTTCTCTCTGCATCGAATGAACCTCTCACCATTGGCTGCACAACTTTAACTGGAGGTTGGGTAACAAGATTTCGGCCCACAGGTGGTACCAATGTATACGTATGAGGAAGGGTGGGTCCTACTATGCTGCTTTCTTTGAGTTGATTTTCAGACATTCTTGGTGCAACCCGGGGTTGAAAGCAGCAAAATAATTAAGACGTGCAACAATAACAAAAGGCATGCAAGTTGGGTGCTTCATATCACGTAGTCTATATGCAGCTATATTTGTGTATCCTAGCTATCTTTGTGCTATAGGGATATTCTGAACACCAATCTTAAATCTAAAAATTCTGGTAACCACCTTCAATGCCCTGCATGGGTCTGCCCCGGCCTACATCTCCGACCTCCTCCAGCCCTACTCCACTAGCCGGTCCCTAAGGTCCTCCGACCAGGGGCTCCTTGCTCTTCCCCGGACCAACCTCAAAATGAAAGGGGACCGAGCCTTTCGTTCGGTGGCCCCCAGACTCTGGAACGCTCTTCCCCCAGACTTAAGAGCCTCTGCGTCGATTGAAGCTTTCAAGGCGCAGTTAAAAACCTACCTGTTTCGACAGGCCTTTGAACTGCATGGCACTTAATTACTGTCGTTGTTTTATTCTTTGCTGCTCTTCATCTTTGTATATACTGCGTTGTCTTATTATGTTTTGTGAAGCACTCTGCTGCACTTTGTTGTGTTGTCTTATGTTTTGTGAAGCACTTTGTGCTGCGAAAAGTGCTATATAAAGAAAGAAAGAAGAAGAAGAAGAAATCCAGTTGAGTCATTACACAGCCTTTATTTACAATAACTTTAAAAAATCATGTTTCATAGCAACTTTGAGGACATTTCCAGACTTTATCTTCAAAAAAAGCACAATTTTGCTTGTGTCCTTTAATATATTGGGCCAAAAGTGTATTTATTTTTAATCTGGTCACCAAATGCTTGGTATACCAGTTTCTCCTTTTAATTCTGAATCCATACATACCTCATATGTTAAAATTGGATAATTTAATCAAAAGTTGTAGCAGTTTACATATTTTGCGGCGCCCCCTAGAGGCCATTTTATTATCTGTGTGTTTGACACTCTGACTCAAATTGTTCTATAGACCCTAAACTTCAACTTGGAAGTGAAAACCAAACTTTAACACCAATTTGAAATGACTGAGCCTTAAACGACCCCACTATGAGAATTAACTCTTTGAAACCACCTGCACTGATGTGCTGCTTTTAGAACCACAATGTTATATGTGTGGTGGCCTGGGAAAACCCTTCACATGGTGGGATTTTGACATTTTCATTTTTTGATATTTCCATAAACTAGAAGTCTTCAGCCATTCATAACTGTCTGAATAACTGAGATAGCCCTTTCAGATCAAAAGTTATGGGCATTTTAATCTATTATGACCAAAAAACTGAAAAGTGAGAAAAATGGCTTTAACTAGAACGTTGCTGTCTTAACCCTCTAAAGACGAGTGTTTTACAAAACATTAAACAGCTTCTGAATCGTTTATGATAGGGACGAGCTGTAAACTGTATCTGAATCGTGTGGTTTTCTGCTTTCCGAGGGTCTTTGAATGGTACCTCTATGATAAGAAGGGACCGTAAAGGGTGCGTGTAATCACGTGGTACGGGAACAGACGCTAACCGAGCGTAGCATCGATGCTAATCCGAACGTAGCATCAATGCTAAACAGAACGTAGCATCGGCGCTAAACCGAACTTATCATTGGCACTTGCACATGTTTTACAAAACATCAACAACATATTATAACTTCCGAACCGTTTATGATAAAGATAAGCTGTAAAAAAGCATCTGAATCGCGGGATTCTCTGCTTTCCGAGGGTCCTTGAATGTTACCTCAACAACAACAACGGACCTCCTCTCCTCTAGCGCTGCTGCTGCAGCTCAGCTGTGCGGTCTCAGGTGACAATGAAACGCTTTACTCGCCACAAAAACATAAAAATAAGTACTTTCCGTTTTGTTTTCTTAAAATATTTATTCACCTCGATGTAGTAGAGTTCAAAGTACCAGAATCACACAAAATATCAAAATCGTGGGAATAGTGCTTTTCCACCTATTTTGGCTATTTGCCACAATCGAACGTCAGCGACATCCGACGGGTTTTCCCAGGCCGCCACACATATAAAGCTGCAGAAACACCTATAAAAACAAATAAAATGAATGAGATCATAAGAGGACAGCAATTGTCATTTTCACGTTTTACACCCCCCAGCTCCCCCACACACATCAGACAAGGCATCCCCCCCCCTCACTGAGGGGACATGACTTTGTCCACAATTCAATGCTGTATTGTCGCGGTATAGTCAAAGACGGTTTATAAACCAAGACCTTTCATGACGAGTCAGCTTCCTGTATGCATGTCACGTGGGCTTCTGCACGGCCACGCCCCTTTAGAAAGACCAGAGGCAGCCTGGAGTGTATTGATTCCTATGGGACAATTTAATGTGAACACCGATTATGGTCGGGTCTTTCTCCCCACAGTCATTGAAGCAAATTTTGGACTCATTTTTCACAAGCCACATCTCTTCTGAACAGTTTGACACGAAAATGGTAATTTTCAGATGGAGAGATCCGGAGAAAATCCACTTTGTTCAAGACCTGTCTCTGTCTCTACGACACACTCTCGCGAGATTTGGCACCTATCTCCTAGGCAACGTCAAACAAACTGAGCGGTCCACTCGTGCCGGTTTCCAGTCTTCACTGCAGTGCTGCTTTTCCAATAAACTGTCATAAAACGTGTCTTATTGTCATTCTTGTTGAACTGTTAATGGAGGAGAAAATAAATGTTATTATACGAATCCTATGATGTTGTACTAGATTGATATCTTACTGTATATTGAGGTACGGTAACAGATATACTGTAAATGAGCGCCAAAATAAGGCGCAAATACTGTACTGTTCTGTAGTCTCTACTGTACTGTAATCTTTGCTGTAGTTTAGCAAAAGTATTCCTGTGGTTTAGTTAGTTTAGTTTCTACAAACGTGAATGTTAAAATGGCCAAATTTTGTGCAGCAATAGGCTGCAATAACAGGAGCAAGACTGTGTCAATATTTAATTTCCCGAAGGATGCAGAAAGGTAAGTAATTAACTAGTTATTAATATTAGCTGCACATATCTGGATAAGGTGGCTGTTGTGGTTTTGAAATGCCCCTTTAGCTAGTTAATATCAGTTACCAGTGCAATACAGGATTTTACCAGTGTTTTTTTTTCTCAGCCTTTATTTTTGAAAGAACATTAAAGGATAATTTCCGTTTTTTACAACCTGGACCTTATTTCTAGCATAAAATACAATCATTTTACTCACCCAGAAACTTTGGTGTCATTTGGAGTTGTTTTGACGAAATTAGCCCCAGTGGAGCGGCGCGTCTATCCGTATAATGCGAGAGCACGGGGCACGCAATGCAGCCTCTAAATAACACATTATCCGCTGCAAAACTCGCCAATATTTTGTTATGATACACTAGTGATATTCCCCTCCGAGCCTGTGGTGGCATGTTATCAACATGCTGCGCCTGTAGGTTGACTACTAACCTCCGACCTGGATGATGTCATCTCCGACCGCTGCCCGGCTCATTCTGATAATAATCATCCTGCTTCGCCATTCGGGTCCATTTTTAGCTCAACTAGCCGGAGCTTTAGTGAGTCCAGGCTGCGGAGAGGAAGCCTGTGGAAGCTGAACTTCATCCAGCTGCTCATTTTGTTCTGACAAGTCAGAAACACGCAGAAACGAACCATAGCATTAGCCGTAGCAAGTTAGCCGCGCCGGGCAGCGGTCGGAGATGACATCATCCAGGTCGGACGTTAGTAGTCAACCTACAGGCGCAGCATGTTGATAACATGCCACCACGGGCTCGGAGGGGAATAGCACTAGTGTATCATAACAAAATATTGGCGAAATGAACGAGTTTTGCAGCGGATAATGTGTTATTTAGAGGCTGCATTGGGTGCCCCGTGTTCTCGCATTATACGGATATACGCGCCGCTCCACTGGGGCTAATTTCGTCAAAACAACTCCAAATGACACCAAAGTTTCTGGGTGAGTAAAATGATCTTATTTTATGCTAGAAATAAGGTCCAGGTTGTAAAAAACGGAAATTATCCTTTAACATGTAAACAGGTAAAACAAACAAAGAAACAAACATGTAAGCACACAATACAGTAGAAATACAGTGGTCATGTAGCACATTATTTAAAAAGGCCCAAAGTCATAATCTGGATCAGAAGCAGGAGCATGCATCTGACATAACTGAATAATAAATCAAAAGCATTGAAGTGGTAAAAATGCAACTATTCTGTTTGATACATGTAAAGTATTTATTTTCTTTAATGATTAAAAATACACATGTAGAATAGAATAGAATAGAATAGAATAGAATAGAAGTTTATTTATATACCGTAGATGACCATTTATTAGCCCGGGCGTTTAATATACTAAATCGACTTGGACCCCAGGCGTTTATAGGAACGGTATCCGCGGGTCATTCCGACATACCGCCACTCCGACGTTGACGTCTAGTTGTCGTAATGGCGGCACTTCTATTGATTGAAAACGTCCCACTCCGACAATTTCTGTTTCCATTGTCGGAATGGCGGTACTTTCCTTTTTTGGAAACGTTCCGCCATTCCGACATATAAGGTCATTAATGTAGGCTATGTGTAGGTTATGATCACCGCCTCCGCCCATCTCTCTCCTCTAACAGCACTTCGACTCTGGTCAACGCCCTTGTCACATCCCATCTCGATTATAAAATGCATTATTATTATTATTATTGGCGCTGTGCTACTTAGTTTGCAGCTGTGGTCGAGAGAGCTAGAGAGTTAATGGAGAGAGGGACCGCTACGCCGGTGAATCAGATCAGTGATGTTGTTTTTTATTGTATCACGGTGGTTACAGTAGCCTACTTTCAACAGAATCAGTGGTTCTCATGGGGGTCCTGCATATTTTTGATCTCTCCTGTAGCCTGGCCGGGTCTGGCTCCAAATTTTATAGACAATTTGATCTGCAGACGCACAGAGGCATGCGTAAAACACATATTTTGACTACTTTGTGCTGTTGCTATTTTTTTTTAAAGTTACCTTTCGTTTCCTTTGGATTTTTGTGCGTATTATGGAGCCGTCCTGGTCCATGTTTGTAAGCCTTTTTACCAGGAGTAAATTCCCAAAAGTTGCAACAACTTGTAGTGATACACTGGGTTTTGCCTGGCCAGCTGGGGTAGTTGATTTGCAGGTTTGCTCCCCAGGTTTTTTTCATTGTGTATTAGGCCAGGGAAATGATCAATTATCCTTGTGGTTTGCGCACTGGGACGTGCGGACATTTTGTGAATGAATGAATGTTTCTTTTTTGCTGTAAGTTGTGTGCGTAATGCGTAAAAGTGCATTAGTGGGACCGAGGGTTTAAATGTAGGAGAGTGAGAGAGCGGCATAGTGGATTATTTTTCCTGGTGGATTACTCTGTGGATCATAAAGGCCCGTTTGGACACCGCACGGCCGGGCCCGTTTTCAGCCAAGCGGGACGAGGGAGAGGACTGGCGTGGTCACCTCGGCGGAGCCGCGGCGTCTCTCCCGTGTGGACAGTAGGACAAACAAACTCTCTCTCACTCACCCTCACCACGCACCAACACACACACGCACACACACACATTGACTGTGCGCTCGCGCACCCCCGCACACACACATACACGCCGGCACGGACAGTGACAGTGCGCTCGCGCACCCACACACATACACACTCATTCCCACAGCTGGGACTCGGACTTAATGGACAGCGGGAGGGGGGAGGGCTTTCGGGTTCTGTTGATCTGTGTGTAATTGTTTATTATATGCCGCCTGTGATGGGCGCGTTTTGAGTTCAGTGAAATACAGAGACTCAGACTAAGTAGCAACTTTGATTATTGCTTCCCTGGATGCACCAGTAGCGCGAGCCTAGGTCCGCCTCCAGCAGGACTGCGTTGTGCCAGTTCCTCTTATATCCTTATTGTAAGGGAAATTGTTACAAACTGACATCGGAGTGTGTGATTGTAAATGGCGAGACTTGTGTTTATTTATTTATTAAGCTTCCACTGACTGTATCACATCTGTACACATGTCTTAAAACATTAAAAAAAAACAAAAAAAAAACACACACATACACCTAACCGCCGCTCGGAGTAAGGCACATTTCCTTATGGTAATTAAAGCCTTGTCGGAATGGCGGGACGAAACTGTCGGAATGGCAGGACGTTTGCATGTCGGAATGGTGGTATGTCTGAGTGGTGACATGTCTGAATAGTAGAATGGCGGAATGGCGGTATGTCGGAGTGGGAGCATGTCGGAATGGCAGCATGTAACCTATTGAGAGTGAGGAGTTGTCGTCACAGCTCAGAGCCCTAATACATCCATGTCAGAGCCCCGCCCCCCTTCTCCGCCATGATGGAAGGATTCCGGTGGCAAAAGCCTTACTAGTCTATGGGCAAAACAAAATCGTCTACTCCGTAATTTACTGTTTTACAATGCCGGAAATCACTGCTGTGTTAAAAACTGCTTCAGTGATTTACTTTCTCCTTATTCTTTCTAGTAATTTGTTGATCTGTTGGCGCAAAAAAGAGCTAGAATTTAGTCCGTCTCTGTGCTGTTCTGATGGCGTTGCCCCTGGCAACCGATAGCGTCTCCTTCCATCATGGCCGACCATCGGCACGTGACTCCTCATTCTCAATAAGAACCAGGCGCGTATTTGCAACAGGCTACAATTTATTTTTGCAATGAGCAGCACCAGACCATCATGCAAAGAACAAGGAGGTCACCATAGGACCACTGGAACAAAACTACTTTTTTCCCCGACGCATCTTTATTGACATCAGACAATAAATAAAAAGACAGTTTGTCTGTGTAACCGCGACACAGGGAGCTGATCAGAGCAGTGTTATGAATGATAACGGAAGGGGGGGTCGATCGCGGTAATTTCAACACTGTACATTGGTGCATGTATATATATCCCTATATCCCTCAGTCTGGCGCGCCTGTGTTTGTGTGTCTGTGTGTGTGTGTGCGCCTGCATGCGAGAGAGAGAGAGCGAGGGGAGGGGCTGACTGACAGAAGAGGTGAGAGCCGGTAAAGCGCTGTTAAAAAAAACTTTTGTTTTCTGTGCAAGACTATGGTAAACACTTAATCGCCCGGGCGTTTAATTGAACCGGCGTTTATTAAGCCAAATGAGCTCGGACCCCGGCGGCTATTAGAGCACAGGCGCGTATTTGCACGCGGGCGATTATTTGGTCATCTACGGTAGCACCTTTCACAGACGACAGTCACAAAGTGCTTTACAGAGCAGAGTGCAATGGGCAAATTTCAGTGACACATGTATACAGTAAATGAGCAAAATAAGGTCTGACACATTACCAAAGACTAAACCTTGTCATTACCATATCATCTTATCTGACTACTCAGGAGAAAGAGATGGCTTGTAAATATTAGACGAGCAGATCTTTCCATCCATCTGTCCCAGGATGCCCTCAGAAATGGAGTCTGTGAAGCCCACTTCCACCGTAGCATGATTGTTCAAACGGTACAGCCATACACACAGTTTTTTTTAATTTTCCAATTTAATAAGACAAGACATCCTAATGAGAATATAATTTGCAGCAAAAGAGACAACGTCTGACGGACAATGCTACACCCACAATACTCAACTGCCCTAATCCTCCTCCATCAACTAGTGGCAGACGTGAGCTTCACAGACCTGAAAGTATTGGTAGGTATTGCCCCTACCTATAGTTGAACAGAAAAAAACAATGTGACAGTTAAAACATTTGCATACCAACAGTTATCCACTGAAGTGTGTATTAAGAGCAAAATTTTGTTTTTTTTTATCAACACAACGTCTGAAAGTAACAAATCTTAATGCATTTCTTCTAAATACCTATCCTGCTGCTGGAAAAAGTACTGGAGTGTTTTTTTTTTATACCTATGTTTATTTCAACAATAAACTGACTAAAGCATCTGTACATCTTTGTGCCTTGTTTAATCATGCTTTTTGGAAGACAATGGAGTTGAATGACTTCTGACACACAGTTGCTTTGGTCAGCAAAATGTATTTTTGAGATAAACATAGGTAGTTTAACATTCCAGTGCTTACACATTGAATAGGGTTACATGCTGCTATTCCGACATGCCGCTATTTCGACATTGACTTCTAATTGTCGGAATAGCGGCATTAACATTATTTTTCAAACGTCCCACTTATTCCGGCATTTTTTTTTTCATTGTCGGAGTAGCGGCACTTTACTATTTTTCAAACACTCCGCTTTTCCGACATTGATTGATTACCTTATAGTCAGACTTGTCCTTCTGATTTTTTTTTTTTTTTTCATCTGAGACACTGTTTCTCATACACAAATACATAGGCCTATTAGAGAAGAAAAAACAAACCCTCCAAGTTTAAAAACACACAGGCAGCTGAGATTTGGGAGGCTTATTAAAATGCAAGATAATTTTTCTGACTGATTTATTGCCTGATGCCATGTATCTCGCTTTCTTTCCCCCACCCTCCGCCCGTTGTCTTCGTTGTCACTTTGTTGTCACTCCACAGAGCGCACATGGCTAATTAATATGCACGTGCTGACCATATATGGTTGTGTCTAGGCATTCCGGGGCGGAGGTGTGTTCACGTGCGCAACTGCGCACCATTCTTGGATCCAGTTTGATTTATCAAAGATAAATTGTGGAGAGTTGTGCACGCACAGTTTGATAGATCTGAAAAAGGTGTAAATATTTTGGGTATCTTTTCGCCGTAGGCCTAAGCAAAAAAATTAGTAGCAGCAGTTTTACACTGCTTACTTACAGTTTTGATAAATGAGGCCCCAGGCCCTAAGCCCAGAGCCCAGACGCTCACAGATGCAGCTCCGCGGCTCATCCGCGGCGCTGTCCGTGGTGCTGAAGGTGACAGGTTAACTTGACAAACAAATTGCAGCATAGTTCTGTTTGTTTATCATGTGTGTCAGTTTTGTTTGTGACTTGATAGTTGAGTTGTTGAGATTAAGAACATCACTCCCTCATCAAATCGGTGATAGGTATGCTGAAAAGAAAAGAGAGAGAGAGACGCACCTGGGTATCATAGCTGTAAAAAAAAAATTAAAAAAAAGACCACGTGTCGGAATAGCGGTATCAAAAAGTGTCGGACTACCGGCATGTCTAGATAGAGGGATGTCGTAATAGCGGGATGTCTAAATAGAGACATGTCGGAATAGCGGGATGTCTGAATAGCGGGCGGACCCCATTGAATAGACTGTAAAGCCCTTGAGCCAAATGAAACACAGAAAAAATTGCATTAAACAGATGCCATTTTAAAAAATGTACTAGTGATATACTACATGCAATAATTTCCAGTCCATACCATACACCAGTTTTATGCTAAAAAATTGTCATTTTTAAGGAGAGGACAGAACAGCGAGAATGGAAGAGGAAATAGCAGAAGAGGAGGTAGTTGTAGTTGAGGTAAGGTGGTTGTTATAATTAAAAAAAACAGACTTTTGATGGAGTTACAAATAAAGAAAACAATTTATTTCACTAGAGTTAAGATAATGATCTGTAAGGTGGATTTCAACGAACATTTCTTGATAGGGAAAGCTTGAGGAACAACTGAAGCGGGAAAGGGAGAAAAGACTGCTGCTTGAGCAGCAACTAAAAAGAGAGCTTAAGAGGAAAAGACAGATTAGTACACAGCTATACAGACAAAAGGCATGCAAGAAGGCCCTGAAAAGTGGACTGCAGGCTCAAGTGAAAGACCTCAAAGTAAAGTAGGAATTCCTCACAATAGCGCTAATGTGTAACTACTTTGTGTGTATATTGGTTGTTTTTTGGTCTCAAGTCCTCCCTTTAAAAATCGAACTCTCTATTCTCTCAGGCTGAAAGCTGAACAGGCAAAAAATGCCCTGAAGTCCTTCCGCAGGAGACTGTGGAGTTTTTTCACCATCAGGTGAAATGTTGTGGAGGGAAACAGAGAGCCAGAAAATTCCCAACATCAATAAACAGCTCCGTGTGCAGATATTGCATCACAGCCCAAATGCATACAGGACGTTGAGGAGGCATTTCAATCTTCCGTCCCCACCCACACTGAGGCGGTTCATAATTACCAATGTGGGCCATTTCCATGTAAGAGTTGTTTAACCCTATGACATAATTATCACCTAGGGTGATGTGTCAGCAGTTCATAATATGGTTAGATAACATATTGCTATTGCAAATCTATGACAATGTGTCCACAATGAAATGACCTCCTTTCAGATGTTTTTAATATGTCAATCTATTACAACTACTCTGTTTTACAGCCAGGTTTCCTTGATCCTATCCTTCACAAGATGGCACAGTTAGCCAAAACAATGAAGCCATCTGAATTGGCTGTGTCATTAGTTTTTGATGAGATGGCTATAAAAAAAAACATCTGGACTACAATCCAGTATTGGATAAAATAGATGGACTCACAGCTACAGGTGAGGTGGCTAACCAGGCCATGGTATTGATGGCTCGAGGAGTGGCCTCAAAGTGGAAGCAAGTGAGTTAATGTTCATTAGTTTCATTCTATATTGCTTACAGCAACTGAAAACTACAGACACATGATACAGTTTAGTTAACTTTAAGGGTCATAACTGTATCCACTTCCATCAATTCACCGCAGGCGATAGGATACTTCCTGGCCAAAACCACTCTTGGTGTAGCCAAGACAGCTGAAATACTGTCAGAGGCGGTGAGGCGGCTAAGAGAGATTGGTTTCACAGTAAGTCTGGATAAAATTCAATTGGAGCACAACATTTTTTGTGAATACTTCACTTACATGTAATGGAGGTTGTATTAAAATGTGCACTATGTGTCTCCTACAACAGGTAATTTCTGTCGTCTGTGACCAATCGTCTTCTAACATATAGACACTGAAGCTGTTAGGAGCCAGCCTGGACACTGCAGACAGTACTGATGTGGCACACTGCATATCAGTGGATGGGAAGAAAATTCCCCTGATATTCGATGTACCGCATCTTGTCAAGTGTGTGCGTAACAACTTCAAAAAAACATGGTCTGAAGGTTAGTTACATTATTAAATAAAATATAAATATTAAATAAAATATGTTCAACATATGTTTGCTCCAGCCCATTTCAAGTCCATAATGGATTCTTGGCAATGTAATCACACAAAGGTTCAACTACATCTGGTCTAGGCTAGCTGTAAACAACATGAACAGCATCAAATCACATCATATTCTTTTGTCTTGTGTTACAGATAGGAGTGAAACACACACTGGGGGGCGGGGTGACGGTTGGCCACGCCCATTTAGAGACAGGAAGTGTATACCATTTCATATCATTGGAGCAGCCGCTCATGGAGTATCTTTCCATTTATTGAATATCTTTGGTATAGTTTTGAGTTGACAAACGCAGTCGAGAGCGTGGCTACTTTAGCGGTATCCTGATGGGGAGGGATGACGTATTTACGTAGATTTCCGTAGATTCCAGTGGAGAGCATTCACTGTGATAGGTTTCCTTCTTTGACAAACACAGCTTGTGTCCAATAGTATTTTAGAAAAATTACTTATACTTTTTAGCCTTCCTAGAAATTAACTCGAGTAAAAGTAAAAATATTTGTCTTGGAAATGTATTCACGTAAGAGTAATACATATCAAAGAAATCTAATACTCAAGTAAAGTACAAATCCTCTGGATATGTACGTAAGTACAGTACTCAAGTAAATTTACTCTGCTGCTGTCCACCACTGTTATCTGGTTTAGACACTTCACTGATGATCAACCTGGGGATCACTGAACAGCTTCTCCAGGTAGCTGTCAAAGAGCTCTGAAAACGTCTTTGCCACATTGTGAATATGATGACAGGAGTCCCCATCAATATAGAGCAGTATTGGTGCATCCTGGTCTGGAGGCCAGTCTTGCTGCCCCTCATCACAGCACACAAATCCATCAGCATACTCAGAAGGTTTCTCCACAGGATGTTTTTTCTTCTTCATAGAACTTGCAGAGCATCTTCTCCAAAGAAGCAGCATTCACCTTCATGACCTTCAAGGATCCCAAATGCTCCACCATCACCTTCCTCAAATCTCGTCAATGACAAATAAAGCTTCTAAAAAGGTATTTTTAAAAGGTATTTTCAATATACATGTAATGCATATTTTTGAGTCCAGAACAATGTGTTTGAACAAGTCTCATTTATTTAATAACTTTTCTGACGGTTTTAACTCATTTTTTAACAGTGCACTCTGAGGGATAGTTGCCAAAGAATTAATCTTAAAATAAATATTAGTAATGTATATTATTATAAATATTTTGTTGCGCCACCTGACTTTTTTGTCGTGAAGTTAAAACACTAGGTAACATTATTATTTTATCATTGTGTGTTTTTTGAGGTTGTGGTCAATGTAGCGAAGACAGATTGATTCCTGTATTGAGTATTGCAACTGTGGTTGTGATCTGATTTCAGTGGCTATATCTCTGACAATGGAGTTTGCCACTATGCTCAACATCTCATTTTGGATTTTGGGGCTTGCGTAATCATGAGAATGTGAATTAAGCCACTCGAACAGCATGTCATAGTCATAGGGCCCTAGTTTGGTGGCGCAGCGCAGGTGGCGCAAGGTAGCGCAGTCGGATTGGCAGATTGGTAGATCGCGCTGCGCTGAGATAGGCGTGGCCGCGCAGCAGGGGGAGGCGTCACAGATTCAGCTTGGCGCAGTGGAAGTTTCGTGCGAAAATGTCCCGCCGAGGGTGTGCTGAAAGCTCGCCACCTTAAACCAGGTCTACTCTCAGCAGGGCGAAGCGCAGCAGGTGCAGTGGAAGTTTGGCTGCCCAGTGCACAGTGCACACACGTCACCAAGACCTCACAGGCAGATTTCCACAGTTCCAGGCACATTTCAATGCAATAAATATCCACAATAACCACTATTTAATGCAACTAACGGAATCAACACGTGAATTTATATCTATATTGTTTGTCCCGTCACATCTGACGGTCAGATCAAAGGCTGTCGGCACGTGTAATGGAAACTCAACCTGAATTAACACAGCAGGGACGAACTGGCTCCCAAAAGGGGGTCATTCCTATGTTCCCACAGCCCTATGTTCCCTCAGCCCTATGTTCCCACATTTCTAACTTTTGTTGTCACTGAAAATTAGGCCCTATGTTCCCACCATTGGTTGGGTTTAGGCAATGAAGAAAGGAGTTGGTTAAGTTTAGTAAAAAGACCAGGTAGAGGCTAGACAGGCCAGATAGAGTCCAGATAGGTAGAGAGAGTCCAGTGGGAGCATAGGGCTGAGGGAACATAGGGCTGTGGGAACATAGGCACGCTCCCAAAAGGGGCTGCGGATGTCCCAAGAGCAGGATTGAGGGTGGAGGATGACTGCATGTCACTGCCGTGTTGAGATACGCACTGTGCCATTGTGATGATCCGCTTTATTTATTTATTTACTTATTAATTTATTAGCGGGCGAGCGACCGCGTCGTCACGCAGCCGTAATGAAAAACAAAACACAAATCATCATCTCTCTTAGCCCTAACCCTGCCCACCAAACTTGCAAAATTCACCTGGACACGCCTCATTGGCGTGGCGAGGCTGCGCTGTGCTTAGACTTTGCTCGGTCTAGGAAACTAGGACCCATAATCTGATCTCAACCTGACTGAGAAATATTTCCTTCCTCAGATTCATTGCCTCTGAGAGCCAGGCCTAGTCTTTCTAGGAATTGCACACGGCTCAGGATCTTCATCAAGCATGCCCTTGCCTTTTGCTGTGATGCTGCCAATGCATTAGAAAGCAGAATTAAAGGGATAGTTCACCCAAAATTCAAATTTCACTCATTATCTACTAGGGTTGTCAGTTTTTAGAAAAATGAGGTTCGTACGAATATTGAATGACCCGTAATTCATTCGGATATATTCGACTATTACCACGCCCCGCCGCCTCCGCACACGTAGTCGCTGTGTTTTATTTTGAAAATTGACCGGATACTCTCGTTGTTTCATGTTTGACTTCCTGCCCAGCTTGACGCGATTGCTCGCGGCTCTCCAGAAGGACTTTGGGCTCTCGCACCAAATAGACCAGACGCAAGCCGGCAGCGGAGCTGCACGCCGCGACACCACACCACACCAGCGGTTAATATGGGCACAGAAAGTAAACTGGCTCCGCTTCTCGGCTCTTTGCGGCCCTTCCATGTCCGGTGGACGTTCCGCGGCGCTATGCAGGCACTGGGCACTGCAGCCAAAGACGGTAAATAGTAGGGATGAGCGAGTACAGCATTATCTGTATCTGTATCTGTATCTGTTAACCATATGAATTATCTGTATCTGTATCTGTACTCGGAGTGGGCGGGGCCTAAACCGGAAGTGGGCGGGGTTTAACCCAGAAGTGGGTCGGGTTGTCTTGAAATGGGCGAGGCTTTAATCGGTATGTTATTTTAAGCATGCAATTGACATGGGTTGATCAGAAATTGTTATATTTATTGCTAATTAGAAAACTATTTACAGGACAGCATCAGCATTGAGCTTCAGATCAATGGTTTTGATCACGATAGCAAACAAACTATTTACACAACAAGTTTTGCAACAATGAATACAACACATGTGGTTGCAATTATGAAGGAAAATGTAATGAACAAGTTTTCATACTCAACAACTTTTTTTTTTACTTAAAATTTTTTTTAATGATCAGTGATTTTTCTTTTTTTTTTTAATTTTATTTCCACACCAGGTGTGTGTGTGTGTGAGTGAGTAAGAGAGAGACAGAGACAGCGGAATGTCAGCTACTCTCTGTGTATCACTCATTATTCTGTATCACTGATCATGAGAGAGAGAGGGGAGGGGGGAGAGAGTGTAGCTTAATTTGTAATTTATACCACTACTATTTTTTTATGAAATACAGCAAGAAAGTGTCAGACACTCAGTGCGTGAAGTTAAAAAAAAATGGTTAGAGCCAGCTGACGGTTAAAAAAAAAAAAAAAACTCCGACGACCGGCAGAGAGAGGGAGAGAGAGAGAGAGAGCGTGTTTGTGAAAAAAAAAAAATCTCCGACAGGCAGAGACGCAACGCGAGTCGGCACCACGTCTGAACGAACCCACGTTTACAAGAACTCTGGTTAATAAGTAAGTAACTGAAGTAATAACAAACCTGAAGCTGAAGAAACGCTAAACGTTAAGGGAAAAGACCGGCGAACCTGAGTGATTGAGGGAGAGACAGACAGCTGTCAGCTGTTCTGTGTGTGAGTGATCAGAGGGACACAGCAACACACCTGCATGTGTGTAGGGGAGGGGCTGTAGCCTATCACAGAACGCTGACACAGTCAGCTATCCAATGAGGATTTTCATTCAATCTTTTTTTTTTTTTTTTTTCCGAGCACAGATATTGACTCATATTACTCGTTTAATACTCGTACTCGGCAAAAGTGCTTTATCCGTACCGGATACTCGTTTCAGCCGAGTATCCGGCTCAACTCTAGTAAATAGAGTATCTTTGCTGCAGCCTGCATATCGAGCAGGTCATTACTGCTCGAATACAAACTTTTTCCCCCACATTCGAACGAATATTCGAATGTCGAATAAAAAGTGACAGCCCTATTATCTACTCACCCTAATGTCGACTAAGGGCTGGGAGAAGTTTCAGAGTCCTCCATGTCTTCTCTGAGTTACAGCGGGGTTCGGGGCAGCACTGGATGTCCGTATGATGGTTGAGAACAGGGCTCACTTTTCTTCGTCCAAAAAGACACACCAAAAACCATCCAAATACCTCCATAGTGCTCGTCTGTAATGTCCCTCTTGTATTGAAGCCCCGACATGAGAAATTACTCCGGAAAAAATTAAATAAATCTGTATTTTAAGCTTGTTTGTAGCGGAAGCTCCCAGCACTACTCTTCCTGGTCCGTCCAAATCTCACACGATTTGCAGCGACGCCGGCGCACATTTCGGAACAATTTCTCATGTTGGGGCTTCAATACAAGACGGACATTACATACGAGCAGCATGGAGGTATTTGGATGTTTTTTGGTGTGTCTTTTTGTTACAAAGACAGTTGGTATCCATTTGCAACTGTTATATTGACATGCACTGCTACGCCGAGACCTTGATCTGGTACGAGTTAACGGGTCGGAAGTTACGAGTGGCCGTTATAGTGACTTTCACAGGTAAAACAGGTCGGAAAAACACGAGTGGGTAGCCTGGAACGCTACAAAATCATAAGTTGTGACTTGAAGCTGTAATTTACGATTTCAAAAGCCTGCCTGGAACGCAGCATTAGCGAAAACGACCGGATCGCTTACTTCTGCTTTAATCAGTGTATTTGATCTATCATACTTTCTCCCAAAAGCAAAACATTTCCTGACACCATGTTGCTCTACTACAATGTAGTAGTATACAGTGATGATTTGTCTATTCTGCAACAGCACAGTGAAGCTGTTCCTTTTCACTACCCTTGTGAACTCGTGTGAGTAATACAGCTCTCCGTTGACTAGAAGTCGGCTGAATATTTTCACGACTGTATCTGTGGTTACAGAAAGTTGCTCTCTCATGACCAGTGTCTCTTCACTAGAAAGTTTTCGAGAATAATGCAAACCAAGGGTAACAACTTGATCACATACTCTTTCAAACTGCTCCAGTCTTTTTTGGCCAGTTAAGTTACTAAATAGCTGGATGCATTCAGGAACAGCATTTCTTAGAGCCTCATTCCTCAAAAGAGGCAATATTTGTCTATATGATAATTGTTTCATTATCTGTAAAGGAACAAACTGAGTGCCATGAAACATTTTCAGTATTTCACCATTAAATGACTCAAAAATATACCCAGAATGAGCCCACAGTGGTCCCCAATTCCTGACAGATTCTGGCAAATGAAGACATAAATGTACGTTAAATGACACATGGCTCTTTCCATACAGTGTTTCAAATTGTTTGACAAAATCTACAACAAGTTGTTCACATTTTTTTACATCCTCTGTTGTAATAATGTCCTTGCAAAGTAAGTACATAAATGTGACAAGGACTAACCAGTGCTGGTAAAATACCCAGGGCAGAATTCCTTTTAGCACAAATATACTATAAAACAGTAACCAGTTCTGCCATTCAGAAGCCTTCCAAAACTTTCTTTGCTGAAGAGATCGGGGCACTCTTGTGATATTGCATGGAGGCTTGATTAGCAAGAGCTGTTCATCAAGTTCATTCACTTTATTGCCAATGTCATGGTTATCACTGTCCAGCCACATGCTTGCCATTTGGCGAACCACACCAAGATGTACATTATGCATATGGTCAGGAGGCATGCCAGATATGAAGTGTGGAATCTTTATCAGAGATGTGGGCCCTTTAACACCCCTCACAGATTTTTTGGTCAGTAAAGCCTCTCTTGCATCACTTATGGTTGAAGCGTGGCTTCTCTTTGGAACGTCTTTGTATGGGTATACCCTGACAGTGCCGCGACCCTTTTCAACTTGTTCACCGGGATGTAAACAGAGGATGGGCCTAGCTACCGAATCGCACATCATAAGAGCTGCCACAACTCTACATTGTTCCAAAATGCTTTTTCTTTGTATCTTAAAGCCCACAGTTGACAACTTCTGACACTCTAAAGTAAATGGCTTTAAAAATGAATTAACATTTGCCTTTTTATCACCAAACTGCAAGCCAAAAAGTAGAACATTTTCTTTGCGCACAGGGTAAGGAAGCTCATTTACAATCCCATATAATGGCCAAATACCATAGAGGGATGATTTGAATACAGGCACTCCATCACAGTTGAGTGTTAAGGAGTATCCAGAAGTGCAGTGAAGCGGGCCTCCAATTTTGTACAGATTATCGTACATTTTACCACTTCCGATATCTTCATAAGTTTCAGAATTACATGTGCCATCTCTTGACTTGAGACAATGTGCAATATCTTCCCTTTGAAGAAGATGTTCCAACTGTGTTTGGATTGGTAAGTAGATAAAAAAAGTTTACATTCTTTAACAAGCTCTTTTTTATCCCATGTTGTGTGGCATACAGCACATTGTCCTTCACTATCCTGGTCACCAATGTAGTACTCACAGTTAGGACAATATATGTGACATTGTAGGTGCCCTTCTACTGTCTTGAGCTCTTTTAAGAACAGATACTTCGAGGTTAACTTAGTGTTTTCTGGACAATGAATATTGATTAAATCTAGGAGATCAGAGAGAGCCATGCCTGTGAGTCCATGTCTCAAAACAAATGAAAGTATAAGTAAAAAACTCTGATCTTGAGTTAGTCGTGAACCACTGTAAAGTGGCTCTTCATTTTCCAGAGGAAACTGTTCATGACTGACTTCTCCAAGATGTGATTCCTCATTTAGTAACTCATCAGGACTGTCTTCCAATGAAAGGGAATAGTAAGTAAGTTTTAATCCTAAATGATGAACAATGGGTTAGGGTTACTTACACAGACTTCAGCTCCTCCTGATACACTTTGTTGTCCACTGAGAGGAACCCATGGTTCAGAATCGTCATCAGTTACCTAAAGAGACAGATTACAAAATAAAAATACATAGATTTTTTTTTACAAGCCGGCCTGCATGTCAACAAAATTTAACATTGCTAGTTCTTAAGATATGTCTAAGAATAAACCTGAAATTAGAGGTCGACCGATAGTGGATTTTTAAATTCTGATATAATAACGATAGTTTGGAGCAGGAAAAAGCCGATAGCCGATTAATCGGCCGATAACCCCCCCCCCCCCCCACGAAATTTTTTTTTTATATATTAATTAATTTTTTTTAATTAAATTTTTTTTTTTTATAATAATATATTCCACACGTCTCCACCTCCACACGTGAGTTTGTTTACATTGAACAGCTGTAGTGAGGACGTGACGCTGCAGGAGAGGAGACTGTAACTACACAGGACACGTTAGCTCGTGGTGTGGTTACGCCGTACATTAACAGGTGACTGTTTCACTACAATTAGCCTACTGTGTGGAAATCCCATAGACTGTAAAAAGAAAAACCACGCTGTAATGATCGTGATCGAGTTGAACGAGTGTGTTTGGAGCTGACGGGAGGAGAGAAAAAAGAGAGCGAGACGCACGTAGCGGCCGTGATATGACGACCCCGTCCCCGCTGAGGAGGAACTCTGCTGTTATGGAACAGGACCTAAACCAAGTCGAGTAGAGCCCATAGAGCCCAACTTTGTAGTGTAAAGAGCCATTATTGTGCGTCTGCCCCAACTCTGAAGCTGAAGCGGCGCTCTCTCTTCCTCCTTCCCGTCTTTCTCTAGCTGTCCTTTCAAAATAAAAGCACAAAAAGCCGGAGGGGGAAAAAAAAAAAAAACACTGACTCGTGAGCTGGTGGCGGTGAGATATTTAGCGTGGCAGCCGCCACCACATTATCTATGCAGGAACCCTTATATGATTAAGAGAAAATACTACAGTGTTTCTCATTAAATAACAAGAGAGTTTCGTTCCAGTCAGCCCCTCCACCTGCAGCCTCTCTCTCTCTCCCATGTTCTGTGTGTGTGTGTGAAGAGCAGCCCCGCCCCTCAGTGATCAGAGAGACAGAGAGCGGCAGGGAAGAAGCAGTTTATGGCGCTGTGGAAAAAACTGCAGCCATCGGCCACTATCGGAACCAAGTTCCGCTGATTCCGATAGTTTGTAAAACGTCCTATCGGCGCCGATTAATCGGCCAAAACGATTAATCGGTCGACCTCTACCTGAAATGTACTGTACACTATCACTGCAATGTGGCTGAAGTCATGTGCATCTTCAGAGTCATTGTCAAAGTCGTAGTGAGAGGAGTTTTCATTCAGGTTCTGTGTTTAAGAAAAAATACAAAGTATTGATTAAGTCACATGCACAGTCACCTGCCACCAACAGGATGCAGCATATTCTATGTAACCTACTATGCACTCTAAACATGCAAATACATTTACACTTTGTGCTCAAACCAAAATGCTCAACAAAACTTGAGCTGGCTAGGTCGATACCAGCATTAATCAAATATGTTATTGCTCAATACTGTTACCAGCTACCAGCCAGAATCTTGCAGAAGTTGAAAGCATAGAGTAACCTACATTGTAACTAAACACCTCACAGTTTAAACTTACAGACTTTTCTGCTCCTAATACAATTTGTTGTCCACTGGGAGGAACTGAAGGTTCATAATCATCATCAATTACCTAAAAAAAAAAGAGAGAGAGAGAGAGAGAGAGAGAGAGAGAGAGAGAGAGAGAGAGAGAGAAAAATGTTATAAATCCAGCGCACATGTTTCCCTGGCAATTGTGTAGGCTACTCACCCCTCTGCCAAAGCACAAATACTTTGTGCATGGTTTCATCTCAAGTGGACATCAATATTTGGGGCCCATGTTAGCATAGATAAAGCAAACAGTATTTGTATAGCTAGGCATTACTTCTTCATTTATAAAAACTAATATTGCCATTGCAATATTGAACACATGCTAAACAAAAGGGAGGACAGTTTTTAACGTTATGGCTTTAACAAATTTGACCAACATCTTTATCTCAACCAGTCTGAACAAGCATATTCCAAGATGACTTACAATATTATCATAGGCAAATTGTACTCGTAGGCTACACATATTTTAAGATATTGATAAAGGCCTCCATTGCAGGAGAGAAATCTGGCAATACAATAGTAGTTATTAAAAATAAATATTCTATTTTGTGACAAGTAGGATGCTTTGGCTAAAGACAACAGCACAGCACAAGTAAGGTCTAGTTTAACATTTACTGTACATGTTTAAAGTTCATGACTTACCAGATCCTCGTTTGGCGGATCATTGGTCTCTCTCAGTTCTTTCCTGAGTGCAAATGATAGAAAACACCGATTAATGTTTATCTTTGGAAACATCAAATGATTTAAATGTTTACCTCAGACCTTGTGGTTGTGTATAGTTAAAATTGTGTAAATAGTTAATATACCGTATAATAGTGACCAAAGTTATACTAGGGATATGAACTATTTACACTTATGGACATTATTCTCTTTCATAGCATGTGTCCCTTAATTGTGCCTATCAAGAAGGATGAAGTCAGGCATAGAGGTGTCGGTGTTCAGAATTCAAAAAGTCACAGTGTATTTTGTGGATAAATTCACTTGCTGAGTAATATAACTTCACATCTATGTGCTGAGCTCTGTACCAGACCAAGAAAGTGTGGCAGCAATTGAATTACCATGGATGCTGTACCTACCAAAGTTCTATGCAATATAAACAATATTAGAACATCTCTGTACCTACTCACATGACTATATGGATTACGGGAATAGACCAATTTGCCTAAATGTTGAACTAATTATCCCTTCAATGCCCATGGGAGGTCCCAGAATGAAATCAGTTGAGAACCCTTGTGCTAAATGCTAACAGAAGATATTTAGCCTTATTGCAAATAATGTTATGTCAACCCAAGTTGCTTTTCTTTAGCTAGGCATAGGCCACATCATGGCTATAGAGTCCCATTAAAAGCAGTAAAATAAAACAAAAAAACTATCCCCTCATCATCCCTTCCATGGGAATCAGTTTGAGACAGCATGTAGTTAGCATTAGCATGTGCTGCATACATCGGCCAGAATCAAGAATTAAAAACAAAAACAATCTAACCTTTTTTTCCATAATCGTCTTGTGCTCTTTGGAATGTCCGTCTGATCAGAACCCGTATGAATATATTTCCTTTTCAATCGGACTCGGCCCATTTTTTACTTTTGTCCGCACTGACTCGTCGACGGCTTCATGCTTCAACCAGAATGCTTAGCGGCAGGCGATGCTGCGCAGCGCGGGACACGCACGTCGCGCATGCGCACTGCTTGAGCGGGAAAGTAACGTCTCTGGTGTGATTCAGGCGCGAGGAGCGGATCCGAGGACCGTTAAACTGTGAGATAACAAGGAAAATGTCAAGATACAGGTTTGCTCTTGTCAGCTGGACAAATGGACCCGACATAGACAAAACCAGTATTATCCCAGTCAGCTGGATAATTGATTTTGACCCAGCTGCTCTCAACAAGACATATTTTGTGGAATGTCGCTCTACAAACCACAAAAAGCCTGCGAGTGGATGGCCCATGGAACAGGCCTTGGTTTTTCAGTTAGCAGGCAAGTCACTCTCACACTATTTTACTTTCGTACCAGTTATTGTATTAGGAATATTTTGGGAGGCAGCACCATTTTGAACTTACAAGCTATCAGATACCATGGGTAACAGCATTGCTTAGACTAAATGTGTAACTTAGAGCAGTGGTCCCCAACCACCGGGCCGCGGACCGGTACCGGTCCGTGGATCATTTGGTACCGGGCCGCAGAAAGATTAAATGATAATTAAAAAAAAAAAAAAATCGTTTGTTTCGTCTATTTCACACGTCCGGTCGTTTTATTTTGAAAATGTTGCCACTTCCGTTTGTGCATCGTTCCAGCTCTGCGCAATTGACAGGCAATTGACAGGCAGGGCAGGCACAAACATAAAAGAGTGAAAAACACACGTTGCCGGGCCGGGAAAAACTCAATAATGAGACGACAGAAGACCCGACGCCTTCCAACAAGAAGAAAGCTGTTCTAAAAGAAAAAGCACGAGTCCTGTTTAAATTACGGGTTCATTGCAACAGGTGATTCACATGCTCCAAGCTCCGCAATGTGTGTGCGGGACCCGGCCGGCTCTCTGCCGCTTCATCACTTCACAGAAAACTTCTCTCCCTGCGTTCTGGATTTAAGCAGAATATCCTGAGATCGCCACAAAAGCACAGAAAACCTGCTTCCATTACAAACATATTATGTTTGTGAACCGGAGTTTTCTGCAGCTTCAGCAGCAAAACGAGGTGACAGAGTAAACAGGAACCGAGATGACAGACGGAGCATCACCCCCAGATGACTGACATTATTATTGTGATACTATATTATGGTGAGTTGTAACAAAGAACGTAAACGTAAGAGAAAACTAGGCTATGTGAACGTGTAGTCCTGTTTATACAGTAGGCCTACATGTAATGTAAACAGGAGAACGTACGTCTCCATTTTGTGCAGTTTGATATTTTTGTATTCACTTCCGTACATGCAGTTGTCATGGTAACTCCTCAGTTTCATTCATGTGCCCTGAAATGCACTTTGCTCAGTAAAGAGCAAAATTAGTTTTTAAAGGCTTTAAAAAAAATTCTTGGTTTTAATTCTATAAAAGTGGGTCACGACTTAAAGGACAATTCCAGGCGAATTCAACTCTGGGGTGTATTTTCATATCATTTTAGGTCTAAAAGAAGGAATCTGAAGATTTTCAGTTTAATCGCTCCTGTTTTGCGGTAGCTGCATCTGTCCCCGCATCGCCACGGCAGCAATGAATGGGAGTGGATGTAAGTTCCGCTGCTTAGGCTGTTTCCAGCCCTCAAAGCCGCAATTTTTTTCCACAGACAGCGTCAGATGGCGACTCAAACATGCACCGAGAAGTTTACAGGGTTCCTACACATTTGAAATTTCCAAATTCCATACTTTTTCAAGACCCTAATTTCCAGATTTCTCGGTAAAAAAATTCAAATAATTTGTGATATTTGAGTAAATAATTGTGCATTATATTAAAAAAATCATGCAATTAATCATTTGTTTTCATTTATATTCTGAATGTGTATGCCATTGTGTAACCAAATAGTTTCCAGGAGATTTTAGCTATAGGTAGCACATACAAAAATAATTAACCAGATAACTTCAGATAAGACCAAACCCAGATAAGATATTAAAGGACAATTCCAGGCGAATTCAACTAGGGGGTGTATTTTCATATCATTTTAGGTCTAAAAGAAGGAATCTGAAGATTTTCAGTTTAATCGCTCCTGTTTTGCGGTAGTTGCATCTGTCCCCGCATCCCCACAGCAGCAATGAATGGGAGCGGATGTAAGTTCCGCTGTTTAGGCTGTTTACAGCCCTCAAAGCCACAATTTTTTTCCACAGACAGCGTCAGATGGCTACTCAAACATGCACCGAGAAGTTTATTTACTTCAAGCAAGCCGGCATGTTTGTAAAACTAGATCTAATTCAAAGTCTCCCGGAGTCTCCCGCGAGCCCGAAGTTGCAGTGCGCGGTGTATTCAGGCGCAGTTGGAGCTACCGCTTGTGTCATAAACACAGGAATATCAACTCTTTACTTGCTTGAAGTGTTTATTTTTTCCACAGACAGCGTCAGGTGGCTACTCAAACATGCGCCGAGAAGTTTTTTTTACTTGAAGCAAGTCAAGAGTTGATATTCCTGTGTTTATGACACAAACGGTAGCTTTTCCCACTGCACCTGAATACACCGCGCACGGCAACTGGGTCTCGCGCAAGACTCCGGGAGACTTTGAATTAGATCTAGTTTTACAAACATGTCGGCTTGCTTGAAGTAAATAAACTTCTCGGTGCATGTTTCAGTCGCCATCTGACGCTGTCTGTGGAAAAAAATTGCGGCTTTGAGGGATGTAAACAGCCTAAGCAGCGGAAATTACATCCACTCCCATTCATTGCTGCCGTGGCGACGCGCGGACAGACGCAACTACCGTAAAACAGGAGCGATTAAACTGAAAATCTTCAGATTCATTCTTTTAGACCTAAAATGATATGAAAATACACCCCAGAGTTGAATTCGCCTGGAATTGTCCTTTAAGATAAATATATTTCCATACAATAATTTCCATTTTCCATACAATAATTTCCATTTTCCATACAATAATTTCCATTTTCCATACTTTTCCAGACCTGGAAATGTATAAAATCAAATTCCATACTTTCCATACTTGCGTAGGAACCCTGAGTTTATTTACTTCAAGCAAGCCGACATGTTTGTAAAACTAGATCTAATTCAAAGTCTCGCGCGAGACCCAGTTGCCGTGCGCGGTGTGTTCAGGTGCAGTGGGAAAGCTCCCGTTTGTGTCATAAACACAGGAATATCAACTCTTTTCTTGCTTCAAGTAAAAAAAACTTCTCGGCGCATGTTTGAGTAGCCACAAGACGCTGTCTGTGGAAAAAAATGTACACTTCAAGCTAGTAAAGAGTTGATATTCCTGTGTTTATGACACAAACGGTAGCTCCTACTGCGCCTGAACACACCGCGCATGGCAACTGGGTCTCGCGCGAGACTCCGGAAGACTTTGAATTAGATCTAGTTTTACAAACATGCCGGCTTGCTTGAAGTAAATAAACTTCTCAGTGCATGCTTGAGTCGCCATCTGACGCTGTCTGTGGAAAAAAATTACAGCTTTGAGGGCTGGAAACAGCCTAAGCAGCGGAACTTACATCCACTCCCATTCATTGCTGCCGTGGCAATGCGGGGACAGATGCAGCTACCGCAAAACAAGAGCGATTAAACTGAAAATCTTCAGATTCCTTCTTTTAGACCTAAAATGATATGAAAATACACCCCCTAGTTGAATTCGCCTGGAATTGTCCTTTAATGACAATGGGAAAATGTGGAGCCCAGAGTGAGACTAGTTGAGAACCCCTGGTTTAAAATGTTTTTGAGTTGAGGGGTTCATTTGATATATTTGAGGCATCTTTTGTATGTAATACGAAATAAATGTGACTTTTGAGAAATTCAGCCTGTTGTAATGTGTGGTTTAAAGGTTTGCGCACATCTGCATTCATTTTACAATATATATTAATAATACATATGAAATATGTTCCACAATATATTGAACACATAGCTGTACATATATTAAATGTGTTTGTTTCCATATACATACAATATATTTCACAATATATTGAACACATAGCTGTACATATATTTCATGTATGTCTCCATATAATTTTAAATATATTTAAAATGTATTCTACCATATATTAAACATACATGTGACACTATACCTCTTCATATATTACCAATACATTTTCCCATATAAATCTTAATACATTATTGTATGATATTTATAAATATAAAATTGCATATATTTTGGGATATATAAACCCATATATTATATATTGAGGTTTAATATATTTCGATATATTGAAAGGGGCAGTTTTTTGTATATTTTGCAATATATTAAAATATATTACATCAATATATAATATATTGTATAATATATGTGTCATCAATATATTGTTCCATATATTTATAATATATTACAATATATAATATGTTGTATAATATATGTGTCGTCAATATATTTTTCCATATATTTATAATATATTACAATATATAATATATTGTATAATATATGTGTCGTCAATATATTTTTCCATATATTACAATATATAATATGTTGTATAATATGTGTCATCAATATATTTTTCCATATATTTATAATATATAATGTATTGGAAAATGTCCATCCATCCATTTTCATCCGCTTATCCGGAGTCGGGTCGCGGGGGCAGCAGTCGGAGCAGGGATCCCCAGACTTCCCTCTCCCCGGACACTTCCTCCAGCTCTTCCGTGGGGACCCCAAGGCGTTCCCAGGCCAGCCGAGTGACGTAGTCACTCCAGCGTGTCCTGGGTCTTCCTCGGGGCCTCCTCCCGGTGGGACATGCCCGGAACACCTCACGAGGGAGGCGTCCAGGGGGCATCCTATACAGATCTCGCGCTCCATTCTCCCCTCACTCGTGAACAAGACCCCAAGATACTCCTCCACCTGAGGCAGGAACTCTCCCCCGACCTGGAGGGTGCAAGCCACCTTTTTCTGGTCGAGAACCATGGCCTCGGACTTAGAGGTGCTGATTCTCATCCCAGCTGTTTCACACTCGGCTGCAAACCGCCCCAGTGCATGCTGAAGGTCCTGGCTCGAGGGAGCCAACAAGACCACATCATCTGCAAAAAGCAGAGATGAAATCAAGTGGCTCCCGAACCGTACCCCCTCCGGCCCTTCGCTGCACCTAGAAATTCTGTCCATAAAAATAATGAACAGAACCGGTGACAAAGGGCAGCCCTGCCGGAGTCCAACACGCACCGGGAACAGGTCTGACTTACTGCCGGCAATGCGAACCAAGCTCCTGCTCCGGTCATACAGGGACCGTACAGCCCTCAGCAGAGGGCCTCCGACCCCATACTCTCGGAGCACCTCCCACAGGATGCCACGTGGGACACGGTCGAAAGTCTTCTCCAAGTCCACAAAACACATGTGGATTGGTTGGGCAAACTCCCATGCACCCTCGAGCACCCTGCGGAGGGTGTAGAGCTGGTCCAGTGTTCCACGGCCAGGACGAAAACCGCATTGTTCCTCCTGAATCCGAGGTTCTACTATACTATCGGCCGAATTCTCCTCTCCAGCACCCTGGAATAGACTTTCCCCGGGAGGCTGAGGAGTGTGATCCCCCGGTAGTTGGAACACACCCTCCGGTCCCCCTTTTTGAAGAGAGGGACCACCACCCCGGTCTGCCAGTCCAGAGGCACTGTCCCCGACTGCCACGCGATGCTGCAGAGGCGTGTCAGCCACGACAGCCCTGCAACATCCAGAGACTTGAGGTACTCAGGGCGGATCTCATCCACCCCGGTGACTTGCCACTGAGGAGCTTCCGGACTACCTCAGTGACTTCAGCTTGGGTGATGAATGAATCAACCTCTGAATCCTCAGCCTCTGCGTCCTCGACGGAAGGCGTGCCAGTGGGATTGAGGAGATCCTCGAAGTATTCCTTCCACCGTCCGACGATATCCCCAGTCGAGGTCAACAGCTCCCCTCCTCCACTGTAAACAGTGTTGGCGGAGCACTGCTTCCCCCTCCTGAGGCGTCGGATGGCTTGCCAGAATTTCCTCGAGGCCGACCGGTAGTCCTCCTCCATGGCCTCCCCAAACTTTTCCCAGACCCAAGTTTTTGCTTCCGTGACCGCCCGGGCTGCCGTCCGCTTGGCCTGCCGGTACCCGTCAGCTGCCTCGGGAGTCCCCCGAGCTAGCCAGGCTCGGTAGGACTCCTTCTTCAGCTTGACAGCATCCCTTACTTCTGGTGTCCACCACCGGGTTCGGGGATTACCGCCGCGACAAGCGCCGGAGACCTTACGGCCACAGCTCCGGACGGCCGCGTCAACAATGGAAGTGGAGAACATGGTCCATTCAGACTCAATGTCTCCGGCTTCCCTCGGAATCCGGTCAAAGCTCTCCCGGAGGTGGGAGTTGAAGACCTCCCTGACAGGGGATTCTGCCAGACGTTCCCAGCAGACCCTCACGATACGCTTGGGTCTGCCAAGTCTGACCAGCTTCCTCCCCTGCCAGCGGATCCAACTCACCACCAGGTGGTGATCAGTTGACAGCTCAGCCCCTCTCTTCACCCGAGTGTCCAAGACATACGGCCGGAGATCAGATGACACGACTACAAAGTCGATCATTGACCTCCGGCCTAGGGTGTCCTGGTGCCACGTGCACTGATGGACACCCTTATGCCTGAACATGGTGTTCGTTATGGACAAACTGTGGCTAGCACAGAAGTCCAATAACAAAACACCGCTCGGGTTCAGATCGGGGAGGCCGTTCCTCCCAATCACACCTCTCCAGGTAACACTGTCGCTGCCCACGTGGGCATTGAAGTCCCCCAGCAGAACGATGGAGTCCCTGGTTGGAGCACTTTCCAGCACCCCTCCCAGGGCCTCCAGGAAGGCCGGGTACTCTGCACTGCCGTTCGGCCCGTAGGCCGAGACAACAGTGAGAGACCTATCCCCGACCCGAAGGCGCAGGGAAACGACCCTCTCGTTCAGTGGGGAGAACTCCAACACATGGCGGCTGAGCTGGGGGGCTATGAGCAAGCCCACACCAGCTCGCCGCCTCTCACCGTGAGCAACTCCAGAGTGGAAGAGAGTCCAGCCTCTCTCAAGGAGTTGGGTTCCAGAGCCCAGGCTGTGCGTGGAGGTGAGCCCGACTATCTCTAGCCGATACCTCTCAACCTCCCGCACGAGCTCAGGCTCTTTCCCCCCCAGCGAGGTGACATTCCATGTCCCTAAAGCCAGAGTCGTTGTCCGGGGATTGGGTCGCCGGGGCCCCCGCCCACGGCTGCCACCCAAAACACACGGCACCGCCCCCTCATGGTCCTTCCTGCGGGTGGTGGGCCTACTGGAAGGCGGGCCCACGTCGCTCCTTCGGGCTGGGCCCGGCCGGGTCCCGTGGGCGGAGACCACCAGGTGCTCGCCTGCGAGCCCCAACCCCAGGCCTGGCTCCAGGGTGGGGCCCCGGTGACGCCGATCTGGGCGACGTGCACGTCCTTGATATTTTTTCACTCTTGAGGGGTTTTGGAACCGCTCTTAGTCTGACCCGTCACCTAGGACCTGTTTGCCTTGGGAGACCCTACCAGGGGCATTAAGCCCCGGACAACATAGCTCCCAGGATCATTCGGGTGCTCAAACCCCTCCACCACGGTAAGGTGGCGGTTCAAGGAGGGGAAATGTAATGGAAAAATAATATATTGCAATATATTTCAAGTAAATATATTTTTCTTTCGTAAGGGTCATATTCCCAGATGGCAGAGATTGACAGTTTTCAGAAGCTCTCGTCATCAGGAAGAGATACAGCCTCACCAGGTAACATCCATCCAGGAATATTCACAACTTTAGCTAGGGACAATATTGATCGTCTTGAAGAAACCATCAGTGGCGAGGGAACATCTCACAGAGTCAATGGGATTGCTGTGCCAGCAAAGCCAGTCAACCAAGTTCCTGTGCAACCCATGACCAGTGTTGCCAATTTACAATGCTGGACAACGAGTGGTGCCACCACAAAGCAAAAGTACAGATGTTGATACTGCTGCCAATACTCACCTTGCCAGAGAGAAGAACCTTGTGTGGGTCCTTGCACACATTTCACAGCAAGGACACTAGTCAGTCAGCAATTGGACTGGCTTCAACATCCTGACTGGAGGTGACATAATCGTCATCCCTGACAATGTAGGCTACCTGCCTACCATCAATGCTCCAATGACACTTGGCCACTTGGCTATAATCCCACATATTTACATGTCAATGTCCATCAATATGTACTGTTCCCATTTTTTTTTTAAATAAATAAATCTGAATCTGACACAAATGTCTACTGTCAATGAAGTGCTCAACCAGTCACTGAGCATCATGCAAGACTTAGGCCTGAAAGAGATTGTCTGCGTATTTGACCAAGCCTTGTATGCAAAGGCTGCTGAGATCACATGGAAGCATCACATCGGTTTAAATGAAAGCTTAGAAGGTCCCCTTTAAAATGATACCAAAAACACAATATTATTGAACATTGAGAAAAGTCCTAACCATGAGGGTAAAAAAGGTCATGCACCCACGTCTAACATGCAATTTTCCTTAGGGGGTGGTTAACTTAATGAGCTGATAACCAAGATTTAGCTACTCACCTGGAAAGGCTATCATACAAAAAAATAAACTACAGACATCTATCCAAAAAATATAGGTAGCCTTAGTCCCTTTGAGTGATACTGAAATCAGGGGGTCAACCGCCATCCCACCAGTCCGACATAGGCCTCTAATTGTCTAAATGGCAACACTTAATTTTCTATCAAATGTCCCATCATTCCGACAATTTTTGCCTCCTATGGTCGAAATGACGATATTTTTTTCTTTTTTTTTTAAACATCCTGCCTTTGCGACAATTCCTTGAATAAAGTATTTTATCCCCCAAGAGATTTTGCACTGGTTGGGCTTAATGAAGGAAGGAGTTGGTTAAAGGTTGGGTCTGGAGTTTTGTGCCCAAAAATAAACATTTGACAATACAAATGAAATCTGTCTTAATCACCTATGGGCTTCTCGTCCTGTGGTGGGGGCTGTGTCTGCAGCCCTCTCCCCCTGCCTGTATTGGTCTTTTGCTGTGTTTTGTTATGCACGTGGACGTTTCTGGGTGGAAAGCGAGAGAGTCTGTGTTTTCTCTCCAGCCAATGACGGAGCTCAGGTGAAGCTACGTGCAGCAGAGTAGGAGGGCTCAGGACTGCTAGCTGCACTAGCTGTCTCTGATGCTGCTGAGTGTCTCTCTCAGCAGCACCAGGCAGGACTGCAAAGAAAAAGAAATACAGTCTCTGAGTGAAGCGCTGGAGCCGCGGACCGATTCCCAACCGTCACTGACAACTAAAGCCTCGACTGGTAACAAGTATTAGGGCAGTTATAGTGAGCTAGCTCGATGCTAACTTCGGCTAGGGGTAGCAGTTAGCCATGTCATGTAGCTTTCAAAACGGCGAATTACGCTAATTTATTCCTGATATTTAAAGGGATAGTTAACCCAAAATTCATATTTCACTCATTATCTACTCACCCTCATGTCGACTACCCCGGATTTCCACCAGGAGTGTCAGTGTCGCGGTCACAGCAGCTAATCGCTGCCACACTAATCAATATTAATAATTCCATTGGGCGCGTCTCAGCAGCGGCTCTCCACGCCGCAGCGCTATCAATCTGTAGCAGTTCTATTTTTGCCGCGGCCGTTGTTAAATCGCGGCAAGCTCAACAGAGCAGATTGCACCAGACAGGAAGTCTGACACAGTTTCAAAGTAAAACACTTTCGCCCCCTTTCAAAATAAAACAAAATATGCACGTCATACAGCTTCACATCAACTTTACATCATTACCGGTGCTACCAGAGAGTCTCGGAGAGTCGGCCCGATAGATGATGAGCGACTGATTGTGGAAGTGGAACAAATACGTTCCGTATTCTCAGTGTTGCCAGGTGTACGATAATTATCGTATTTGTACGATAATTTGGCCCTCTGTACGATCAATAATCCCAAAAAGGGCCAAATGTACGATAATTTGACCATTTCGTGAATGTGTGGTTGTAATCAGCCTGCCGCAACTATCTGCCGGATTTTTTTTGTGAACCCTGAAGGCATCTGTTCCCATGTGACAAGTTTCCAGCCAATCACGAGTGACGTTAATGCGTTTGTCTCAGAAAAACGAGCATGATTGGCTGAATGGTCAGCTGCGCCCGCCCCATGAGACGTTCAGGTCGGGTCCAGAAGTCAAGCGAGCGAAATTCAAAACAGAAGAATGCAGGGAAAATGAGAGCCCTTGAAGGAGACAGTAAGGCCCTTGCACACTGATGGCCGGATTTACTAAAGGTTTGCGTGTATTAAAACGTGTGCAAACGTGATTGCACGCGCAAACACATGTGGAACCTGATCTACTAACCGGGCGCACCGAGGATTGCGTCTCTCAAATGGGCAAAATAGCACATGCAATCCATTTAGCGTGTTTGCCTTGATGAATATGTAAATATGGGCGTTTCTGCCAGAACGCGCAAAATACTGGGAGGAGTAGATGCAAATCGATTTATTTAGCGCACCCAATGTGAACCAGGAAGAGATTGCGGTGGTTGTTTTTGCGTCTTTATTTACCACGTCTGAAAACCATGTACTAACTGATACAACTTTGTGAAAACGTATGCGTTTATTGATTTGATGCCTACTAGAGCCCCATGATCTTACATCTCTGCATTTCCTCACGTCTGGATAATTCTGTAACAGTTTTTCAGCAGTGTTAAAAGTCTTTTACGTGCCGTTACGCACGGGGCACGTCTATCCTGCAGTGCGCTCCTCTCCTCTCCTCTCCAGTACCTGGCTGTTCAGCTCCGTCTCTCAGTCCGGGACACCGCTGCCTTCACCCGTCTTTGATCCCTCTGGTCAGTGGTCAGAGCGTTTCGATCTGTGTGTCCCACCTGAGCTCTCTATTAATCCACTGGATCATGGGCGGCGCACGCACACAACCCACACACACATATTATAGGTGTGTGATGGTCGCTGCAGCTGCTGCCTGTTCGTCACTATATGACGAGTTGGGCCCTGTAGCGATTTGTGTTTATTTATCTAAACAGAGCGCGAGAGAGATGAACACACATGCTGTCATTGCATGCATCGGATCAAATATATATATATATATAAATATATATTTTGATTATATTATATACTATATTTTTATCCGTCCAAATCTTGCGCGATTTGGACGGATCAGGAAGAGCAGTGCTGGGAGCTTCCGCTACAAACAAGCTTAAAATACTTATTTTGGGGCGGTGTGTGGCGCAGTGGTTAAAGCGGCCGCCCCATGTAGAGGCTACAGTCCTCAACGCAGGCGTCCCCGGTTCGAATCCCGCATCGGGCAGACCTTTCCTGCATGTCACTCCCCCTCTCCTGTCTATCTCACTGTGCTATCAAATAAAGGCAAAAAAGCCAAAAAATATACTTAAAAAAAAAATATATATATATAATATTGTTAGGTAGAATCCTCCTCAAACATTGATTATTGTACTCTACTGACTATTACACCTACCAATTATTACCTCAATGATTAAAGGCACACGCACATGTTTGCTGTAGAATGAGTTTACACTGTAGAATTTAGAGAGCACTCAACATATAACCTCAGATTGATGTGAACGTGGTAGAACTGCACACTGAAATGTTTACTGATTACAAGTTATCCTCATTACTTTAAGCTACTCTCAGAATGAAGTGAAGACTATTAAGAAATGTAATGACTGAGCTGTAATGTCCTGGTATGACCTGATGGAGAAGAGCAAGCAGTGAAGACAGAGGCCAGGATGTTTATAGTGTTTTATATTACTTCCACATTGGACGGGTCGTGTGCCAAGAGGCTGGGACCAGCCTGTGCACCAACGATGGGAGGGCTAAGTCTAAACCGAAGTTCCTCCCCACCAGTTTTGAACCAATAGAATTAATTCCACACACATAGTGCGAAATATATTATGCGCATGCAAACGTTTTTGCGAATCATCTTCTCTCTGTGCTGGTGGTTGCAGGTAACTGCTTGCAGACTGCGATTTCCTAATCAGAGACGATCCATGTACAAGACTCTTTTTAATGATCCAATTTAATAAATAGTTAACTGGAACTTCGTTTGTCCTCTCTCAAATAAACGAACACGCCTGACAATATATATATATATATATATATATATATACAATATATATATACTAAATTCATTATTTTCGGAACAATTTCTCATGTTGGGGCTTCAATACAAGAGGGACATTACAGACGAGCACTATGGAGGTATTTGGATGTTTTTTGGTGTGTCTTTACGGGGTTACGGGGGTTACATAGGTCCGACAGTGCAAGGCTGTCCCTCTCTGAAGCAGAGGATGAACAGTCCCTCCAGGATTTCGCGGGCTTTTTTTGTGATTGTTGCGGCCTAAAATGCCTGATTTTGCGGCCACATTTTGAAAAAATTGCGGTGCGTGTTGCGATGTTTCAAGCGCTTTTGTTGCGATTACATTGCGGGAGACAGCGAAAGTTGCAAAAATAGGAAAATTGAAAATATTGAAATGTCACAAAATAATGTGAGGTCCTGTTATACCAGCAATTTCCCACATGTTAAGAAAGGCACAGGAAAATTATATAGAGTTGAAAGTTGTTTTACTTTTAATTAAAATGTCTGTTTAAAAATCGTGGTAAAACTGTTTTAAAATGCCATTAAAACAGTCCAGTCTTTGAACAAAAAGGGGAGCCTGGCTACTCAAGTCCAGGGCCAGGGCCTTAGGATGGGGGAAGGGGCACCTGGCCGCCGGCTGCTCCACTCTGGCCCTGCAGTGGCGCACTTACTGGATTCCCCCTCGGCGGGTTACATGCTGCCATTCCGACATGCTGCCACTCCGACATATCGCCATTCCGACATTCTACTATTCAGACATGTCACCATTCAGACATACCACCATTCCGACATGAAAACGTCCTGCCATTCCGACAGTTTCGTCCCGCCATTCCGACAAGGCTTTTTTTTATTTTTTTTTTCATGTTTTAAGACATGTGTACGGATGCGATACAGTCAGTGGAAGCTTAATAAATAAACACAAACACAAAGTCTCGCCATTTACAATCACACACTCCGATGTCAGTTTGTAACAATTTCCCTTACAATAAGGATATAAGGGGAACTGGCACAACGCAGTCCTGCTGCAGGCGGACCTAGGCTCGCGCTACTGGTGCGTCCAGGGAAGCAATAATCAAAGTCGCTACTTAGTCTGAGTCTCTGTATTTCACTGAACTCAAAACGTGCCCATCACAGGCGGCATATAATAAACTATTACACACAGATCAACAGAACCCGAAAGACCTCCCCCCTCCCACTGTCCATTAAATCCGAGTGGGAATGAGTGTGTGTGTGGGTGCGCGAGCGCATTGTCACTGTCCGTGCCGGACATGTGTGTGTGTGTGTGTGTGTGTGCGCGCGTGCGCGTGTTGGTGCGTGGTGAGGGTGAGTGAGAGAGAGTTTGTTTGTCCTACTGTCCACACGGGAGAGACGCCGCGGCTCCGCCGAGGTGACCACCAGTCCTCTCCCTCGTCCAGCTTGGCTGAGAACGGGCCGTGCGGTGTCCAAACGGGCCGTTATGATCCACAGGGTAATCCACCGGGAAAAATAATCCACTATGCCGCCTCTCCTCCCCTCTCACCACGTCACTTCTCCATTTAAACCCTCGGTCCCACTAATGCACTTTTACGCATTACGCACACAACTTACAGCAAAAAAGAAACATTCATTCATTCATTAAAGGTCCGCACGTCCAAGTGCACAAACCACAAGGATAATTGATCATTTCCCTGGCCTAATACACAATGAAAAAAGCCTGCAGCAAACCTGCAAATCAACTACCCCAGCTCCAATAGACTATGGCCAGGCAAAACCCAGTGGATCACTACAAGTTGTTGCAACTTTTGGGAATTTACTCCTGGTAAAAAGGCTTACAAACATGGACCAGGACGGCTCCATAATACGCACAAAAATCCAAAGGAAACGAAAAGTAAGTTTAAAAAAAATAGCAACAGCACGAAGTAGTCAAAATATGTGTTTTACGCATGCCTCTGTGCGTCTGCAGATCAGATTGTCTATAATTAAACTTGGAGCCAGACCCGGCCAGGCTACAGGAGAGATCAAAAATATGCAGGGGTCCAGGACCCCCATGAGAACCACTGATCCTGTTGAACGTACTGTAACCACTGTGATACAATAAAAAACAACATCACTGATCTGATTCACCGGCGTAGCGGTCGCTCTCTCCATTAACTCTTTAGCTCTCTCGACCACAGCTGCAAATGAAGTAGCACAGCGCCAATAATAATAATAATAATAATAATGCATATAATCGAGATGGGATGTGACAAGGGCGTTGACCAGAGTCAAAGTGCTGTTAGAGGAGAGAGATGGGCAGGCAGGGAGGCGGTGATCATTATTAACCTACACATTTAATGACCTTATGTCGGAATGGCGGGACGTTTCCAAAAAAGGAAAGTACCGCCATTCCGACAATGGAAACAAAAATTGTCGGAGTGGTGGGACGTTTTCAATTAATGGAAGTGCCGCCATTACGACAATTAGACGTCAATGTCGGAGTGGCGGTATGTCGGAATGACCCGCGGATACCCCCTCGGCGAGTGCTGCAGGGTTGACACAGCCTCGGGTGGTCAACCAGGACAGCTCACACACTCAACACGTTCAACTCAGCTTGTGTTCCTTTACTTATCACTTTGTGCACGTTGTATCAAGTTTCTTGCCGTCAGCCCAGCCACGCTGTTCCTCCGTGGACTCACTTTCAACCACCGCTCCGTCCAGACTCGCACTCTCTGCTGTGTAACTTGCGGAAAGCACCGACAATTGGTCCAATTTGCGGAAAAGTTGCGGTGATTGTTAAAAATTGCAAGATCGCAAAAATTTGCGGGGATTGGCTGAATTTGCGTTAATTGTTGCGTTCGCAACATCGCGAATTCCTGGAGGGACTGGATGAAGCTGCGTCACTCCAGTCAGTCTTTACAGACAGTCCACATACTTGAAAGAGTTTCTGATCATATCGTTGTCAGTTTGTTCCCGGCCACAGAGTTTGTTCTTTGTTCTAATGTGAATTACTTTAAGTTATTACCTTTTTGAAATATATGTGTTGGTGTTATGTTGTTTAAAAAAGATATCACAACACAATAAATTAATTAATTTTTCAACTTAGTTTTTTTTGTAAGAGATGACAGGGTTTTGAATCAAACGGTCATTTTGACTGCTTATGGCCGTTCTAGTAGGTTTGGAATTCTGGCTAGAGGCTGGAATCGGGCCGGGTACCCGCTCGGGTCGGGCAGCCCGCCCGGGTAACGGGCCGGGCCGGGCTGCACGACGGACTGTGATGAGATAAACGTTGACGTTCCTCATGAGCGCTCATTAAGCACACTTCATGAAATGATGGATGGCTGTTTTTCAGTTGGTGAATTAAAATGATGGACGGGCGGTAGCCGCCTTACCTCCTCCTCCACTACCGCTTCTCATTTCAAATAACGGAGAGGGAGAGAGAGAGAAGAGAGAGAGAGAGAGGGGAGTGGGGGTGTGTGTGTGACGTGTGGATGGGGGTGGGTGTGTGTGGGGGTGTGTGTGTGACGTGTGGATGGGGGTGGGTGTGGCATCTAGAACAATAGATAGAACTTTTTATTTTGATCGCGCCAATAAAGTGATAGCCTATGTTATCAAAGCGCGACAAACAAATTCGCGCCGCGGGAGCCACCAACTAGCTTAATTACAAGTGGCGGCAGCCATGTCGAATGCTTCCGCAATCAGGGAGAAATTAGCTACAGGTGAGCTAATTAAGGTGCCAAATACCCGACGTGGAACTAATGCTGAATTATGGGAGCACTATGACCTGGTGTTTGATCCTCAGATCAAAGAAATGACCGGCTTTGTGCAGTGCCGTAAGTGTCACAGTGTCCTATCATATCACAGTAAGGGCACGGGGACCAACAGCCTTCGCCGTCACCTTGAAGGGGGAGGGTGCAATCGTTTTGGGGCTGGAAGTGGGAGACAGCTGCAACTAACTGGTTTCACCGTCTGAAGTTCACCTAAAGTTCCAGCTTCGGCAAAATGTCAAGTCACAAAGAAAACAGTCAAGTTCTGCTGCCCTTCGCGACCATCGAGGGGGAGGGATTTTTGGCGCTTGCTCAGGAGCTCATCAATGTCGGGGCGACCTACGCCACCACCTACCCTAAAGTTGAAGATGTGCTGCCTGATGTTACCACTGTCTCCAATAATACAGCCACAGAGACGGAAAATGACAGGAAAGTGCTTGTTAAGGAGATATCAGATCTCATCTCTACTGGTGTAAATGTCTCCATGACCACTGATATGTGGAGTGACTCTTTCCGACAGGCCAGCTACACCTCTGTTACCTGTCATTATGTGACAGCAGATTTTCAGCTCAAGAGTCGTGTCCTTGTCACAGCCAAGTTCCCTCTCGAAGAAGCCAAAAGTGGCGAAAATATCAGAAGGGAGCTTAAACGACTACTGATCTCTGTGCTGGGTTTTGATGCCAGTGTCTTCAACAAGGTGATGTGGGTTACAGACCAGGGTGCGAACATTTTGAAAGTGTGACGACCCCTGTATAGGTGTCTGTGTGACAGTGTCTGGTGGGTGTGTCTAAGACCTGTGTTTCTCCGAGGTTGCCATGGACTGATTGCCACCTGATGTGGAGCACCTGGGCCCGGTGTTCTGCAGCTACTTAAGCCCTGCCTCTGATGAGCTCTTTCTCTTCCCTTGCTTCGACCCAGCAGCTCCACCAGCCAGCTCGTTTCTTTTTGTTGTTTTATTTCACATTACAACATTCACACACATTACGTTTCCACACACATCCACATTCACACTACTGATATCACTGACTTACACATCTCACCTGTTTGCATCATTTACTTTGACCTTTGTGTTAAATAAATTATCATTTTTGCTCCGCCGTTTGCGTCCCTCCCTATGCTTTTGTTGCAATCTCTGAGCCGGGTTGTAACAAAAGCACTCGAGCCATATCCCCACATGTCCTGCATCGATCATACCATCAACACTGCTCTTAAACATGCACTCGATCTAGAAGAGCTAAAACAGGAAGCCCCTGAAGTCTGAGAGACTATAGTGGCAGCCAAGGCCCTCGTAAAATATGTGAAGAAGTCAGGAATCAACAGCACACTGTCTACTACTGCTAAACAGATGGCTGACACCAGATTCAGTAGCGTTTTTCTGACCTTACAATCTGTCAATGCAGTGTATGGAGAGCTCACTGATAAACTGGCCAGTCGCGACGAGAGCCACCGCATGGATAATGTATCACCTGAAATCCTCTCTTTCCTGGTTGATTTCCTCCGTCCGTTCCATGAAGCCCAGAAGGAGCTTGAGGGTGATAAATATGCTACAATACAGCCTGTCCTGATCTGGTATGAGAAACTTACACGTCACTGCGAGCCTGACCCGTCTGACACCCCACAACAAGCCACCATCAGAAGAAGGCACCTGGAATGGCTGGAGAGGAAAATAGAGATAACACCACTCCACAAGTTGGCCTTGTTTCTCTGGCCAAAATTCAGCCAACTACGCATGATGAACACAGGTCAGTTTATTGCCATATAATTACGATCTAAAATGAGTACCATATTTGGGCTATTAATTTTAATGTAGCTACTGTAAGCCTATACTATACATGTCTCCTGTCCTGTCCATAATGATGATCATCAATCATTAATAATATTAATAACATAAATTTCCAATTCTCTCTCTGCAGCGGACAGAGCGAGAGTCCACAGAGAAGCCAGGTTGCGGATGGCTCACTACTTTCCAGGCAGGCCTACACCTCCAGAAGAAGATGGACCACCTGCCTCTGTATCCAGTGAAGGGCCACCCCGTGCCAAGAAAAGAGCCGCGCCGTGCGCGCTGGAGTTGGAGTGGGAAAACTCACAAGAAACAGCCACTGAGGAGGATGAATTACAGAGATATATCAGTGCGGTAGACACCATGGACAACGACAGAGATGTTCTTGGATGGTGGAAGGCACACAGGGATTCAGACTGTACAAAAAGACGTACTGGTACGAGTTCACGGGTCGGAAGTTACGAGTGGCCGTTATAGTGACTTTCACCGGTAAAACAGGTCGGAAAAACACGAGTGGGTTGCCTGGAACGCTACAAAGTCGTAAGTTGTGACTTGAAGCTGTAATTTATGATTTCAAAAGCCTGCCTGGAACACAGCATTAGCGAAAACGACTGGATCACTCACTTCTGCTTTAATAAAGTTGTGGCTGTCAGTCACCTGTTAGCCCACTGTCAGGGACAAACTTTATTTTTTTTGTTCACTCAAAGTAAAACTACATATATTTTTAGCATGCATTAATGCAATATGCATATGTTTTTTATTGACTTGAGAACCAGCCATGTCTGTGCGTAATGATAAAGGTTAAGCCTGACGATTCTCGTTTATTTCTGCTTGAAAATGAAAATATTTCCCTTTTTTGATTGATTTACGACTTAAACACCAACAAGAGTGATGCTTTGTTGTTATAGTGGAGTAGTGACTGTTTTGTTTATATCCTGGAGGTGTTATCTTTATTTAGTTAAAATAGGTCTAAAATACAAAATCGAATATATTTTGTAGGCTGTTTATTCTGAGAGTAATTTCTGTAAAATATAGGCCTATTAAATAATAATTATTCATTTGCTCTGCTCATGCAGCTCTCACGCTCTCTCTCACTCTGCACCGAGCAAAACTTCTTTGTAATTTTGAAAGAGGTGACAGCTAATTTTGATGCACGTTTGTTGTTTTTTTAAATTTTTTTTTACCAGTTTCCATTTTGTATCACAATCAATCCTAAGCAGATGTTTATTATAGCAGCAAAAGAAAATGCGCAATAGTAAATCATATGTATAGGTTCTCATAAGCAAGCCAGAGGACAAAAGTGTACACAAACAGTAATGCTGATGGGGGGGGGGGGGGAAAGAAAAGAAAAAGAGGCAGACCCAGGGTCGCTGCGCATCGTCTTGGAGAAAATGCATCCGCGGCGGGCGTTCAGCACTGGGGAGAGCTCCCCTATGCTGTACTGCCCGTTATTTCAGCACTGAGACAGCGGACAGCGTGCTTGATAATGTTTCAGCACTACTAAGACAAAATGTCAGCAGTTCACTCTTCACCGATAAATCCATGGCACTGTCCATATAGTTATGATGCAGAAAGAGAACTCAACACTGTCTTCTCCCTCTCTTCGTCGTATTTGACAGCAATCATATAATAATAACAATAATAATAATAACCCCCCTGCAGTGGTTCAGTTTGCAAGTGTGTTTTTATTTCTCTGTGCGTCACAGAGGCATGCACATTGAGCCCTTCATGCTATTTAATTAACTTTTTTATTTAATTTTTATTAAATTTTCGTTTCTTTTGGATTTTTGTGCGTATTATGGAGCTGTTTTGGACCATGTTTGTAATTTATTTTTTCCTGGATTATATTTTCTAAAATTGCAACAAACGGGGGGGAGAGGGACATGATCCTAGTGAGCATAGTGCGTGCAGCCAGCACTGACGCTTCTCGGAGCCCAGGCGTACGACGTGTGGTCCATCGCGTGGCCACCAGGAGAGCCCGTTCCCACGTGGGGACGAAGAGGGTGGCAATGGTCCTGATGGCGTCATCCTGAATCCGAAGGTAGTGGTCCCTCAGCGTGTCCAGGGTCGCAGCCGTCCAAGCTTTAGCGTTGTGGTGCGCACAGAGGCGGAATTCCTCTGACGGCTGGTAGGGGCAGATCAGGTGAATGAGATAGGCCTCCGCCTCCGCCAGAAATTGAGGCAGAGGATCCTCTGGCCCAGAAGGGAGCAGGGAGCCCTTGTTGTGGGCGAGCAGGTATGTTTCCAGAGCCTGGAGCAGCTGCTTGAACTCCTCTTGAGGTGAAGACATTGTGGAACTCGTTGATTGAACTGTGGGAGGGGAGAGAGGAGGTGGAGACAGGAGGAGAGGGAAAACAACGGTCAATCCAAATGTAAACGAACCCCTTGAAACCAGGGCCGAGGAGGTCGTGGGGCCCTTTTACAGGGACCGTCCACACCACCCAACACCGGCAAGGCCAGGAGGAGTTAAACAAACCAACAGACATGGAGAAGACACAACAGGTAAGCAGGACCGAGGGTGAAGTACACCTGGACCTGGACACTCTGACCGATGGAGGGAAGGGAAAAAAACCTATAGACCTAACCCAACCATGCAGGTAACAGCCTGCTTACAGGGCCTGTCACTCAAAGGCAGAGGCCACACCTGACACCTCACTGGGGACAGTGGGCGGCATTGACCGAGGAGCTAGATAGAGAGAAACGATCATGGAGCCTTTGATGATGGGCTGTATAGCAGGAGCAGGTCAGAGGCAGCAGGCAGTAGGTTAGGTAAAGTAGGGGAGTGTGTGAATGAAAACTACCACGGTCTGCTCTGCTTCCCGTTTACGCATCGCCTCCTTCGGATGCCAAGTGTGTTTATTCGTTTTAATACATGAAAAATGTAAGAACAGGAGCCGCCGGACCCTCTACGTGCTTTTGACTGGACTGTGGCGCCGTCTTTTAATGTTACAGAAAATCCTGCATTATGTTTAGGTACAAACGTAACCAAGTATTCACCCATCTTTTAACTGGGTAGTTGTGTCTCCAGTCTGTCGAGCGGACGAGCGCACAGCTGATGTGCTTCCATTCCAACAGACGCACGGATTCAGTGTGGACCATAGACTGTAAAAAGAATGGACGTAGCGTCCGTGACGTCACCCATTGGTTTTGGGGAGTCGTTTTTGTGACTCAAATATGGCGGCCTGAACAGCGCCATGTTGGATTGGCCGGCCGAGAACCCGCCCACTGGCCTCGAAGCAGCTGTCCACGGAGCTGCTCGGACCTGTCACTCAACGTTTTCGCGCCCTAATTGGCCAGAGTTTTAACCTAATAACAGTAAAACGGTAGCCTAGAAATCTAGACGCCCCCTAGCGGCAGCAAAAATATTTGCTCCGTAGGTGGGTCTAGAAACGAGCCATTGGAACTTGTTGAGTCTCGAACACCGATTGTGTTCACCAATCACAGCGCTCCATCTGTTTGAGTCGTTGGGCGGGCTTAATGCGATGACGACATACTTGCGACGGTGAAAAACATGACAAGATGGCTTCTTTGGCAAAGGAATCGTTTGAATCGGCGTTGGCATCAACTTTGAAAGAATTAAACTTGTCATTTTCTTTAAAAGTTGAGCAAGAAACGGCGCTGAAGTCATTCATTTCGAAGAAGGATGTATTTGGTGTTTTGCCGACGGGATATGGGAAAAGTTTAATCTACCAGCTTGCTCCGCTGGTAGCGAAAAAAATGGGACTGAGTGAAAACCCACTGGTGGTGGTTGTGTCGCCACTGATCGCCCTTATGGAGGACCAGGTGAAAGAGGCTACGAAATTCGGACTAAAGGCCATGCAACTAAGTGTTGACAAGACGGATGAAATTCGAAGTGGCCATTGTCAGTTGTTATTTGGTAGTCCTGAAGCCTGGCTCCTGCAAAAACAATGGCGTGACATGTTAGCCTCCAGAGTCTTCCAGGATGACCTCCTTGGAATCGTGGTGGATGAGGCACATCTGATTTACAAATGGTAAGATATAATAGTAAACAAAGTTATAGCAATAAAGTATATTATTTAGAAGTAATGTGAACTGAATGTAAAGCCAGTTTACTTTAGCTAAGTGGCTAGCCGAGCTAAACGCTAGTAGCCTACTATTGCCTACAATATTAGTAACTTAATATACAGTAACATGACCGGAGTCATGCAGCAGCATCCAGGCAAGAGCAATAAAGACAACATTTGTTCTTTTCATATTAATTGTAAGCTACTTCTAGCCTAGAAATCTAGACATAGTCTGGCTTGTCAGGCTAAGCCAAGTGCCATTTCTTTTTCTTTTTTTGCAAGAGTGCTCTTATTAGTATGTTTACATTTAATATGGATATGGATATTTCATCTGTGCGTATGTATATGCACATGTATAGCATTTGCAGTTAGTCGTGGACATTAAATAAGTTTGAAATGTCATTAAAAGGGCATTAATAGACATTAAATAAGATTTGCTGGTACCAGCAGAAACCCTGTTTACACATGGCCCTATTATGTGTTAAACTTGAAGTAGCTGATAAATTAGGATCACAGGGATGGGCAGTAGTGTTGATGGATAGATTGATCAAAACTAACTGATTTGTGATGTTGAATGCATTGCCATATTGATATAGTCATTTATGTTGGCACAATGATTATTTTATCATTAAAATTTACTCTGATTTTTCCATCAGGGGAAAGGCTGGTAAAGGGGAGAAGGCCTTCAGAGAGTGTTTTGCCAAGCTGGGTGAACTTCGATCCATCGTCAAACAAGGTGAGTAATTTTTTTTGTTTTTACATATATTTAGCTACAAGTACACAAGCACAGAGCACACACTGGTTACCCAGTGAGTGAACAGACACATCAACCAAGAGCAGTGGGCAGCTGGTCCACTGCAACCTGTAGGTAACAGCTGCCCCTCACGTGACCCAGGCCCTGATTCTGTCTTCAGCCCATTGTCTGGAAGAATATAAAGGTCTATGTGGCATGTTTAAAAGGCTCTGATGCTTCTTGTTAGTTGTCAGGAGCTCCCTTTCCCCACACCTCAAGACAGACTCCATCTTGTTTTTCTGTTCCCCCTCCCGCCTAAGATGCCTTTTTTTTTTCCACACACACTTGACACTGTGCTAGAGTTACACTCAAATCTTGGCTGAGAATATTTATTACTAACTTACACAGCCTACAACCAATCATTTACAGAAATGTATGTGTTACATTATTTACATCTTTTCAGTGTAGCACTTTGAAAATTTGTATGGCAGTTTATTTAGGTATGTATGCATTTTCTTTTGTCTTTCAGGTACACCTATTTTGGCCTTGACTGCAACAGCAGACCTTGATTCCAGAGCCATTATCAAGAGACAGCTGCATTTAGAGAATGCCACTCAAGTCACCATAAGCCCAAACCGGAAAAACATCAGACTTGGAGTTACTACTGTGTCTTCCCATAGTCTTGACTGCCTGGACTGGATTGTGAAGGAACTGAAAGAGCGTGGGCCCATCATGACGCCAGTAATAATTTACTGTCGGACATTAATGACTGTTGGCAAGGTCTTCTGTTACCTTAAAGCAGAACTTGGTGATGACTGTTGGGTTGATAGGGATCCAGAGCACAGGGCAGAAAATTTAATGATTGGAATGTTTCATAGCCAGACCCTTCCCCATAACAAAAATAGAGTACTGACTTCATTAGCTGGATATGGTTTGTGCAGAGTTGTGGTGGCAACAACAGCTCTTGGAATGGGATTAAACTTCCAAAAGATATCCCATGTTGTTATGTATGGTGTACCGGAGGATGTTGAGGCCATTCTACAGGAGGTTGGGAGGGCTGGGAGAGATGGGTCTCAATCACATGCTATTGTTTACAGAAAGCAGCACACAAGAATGGAACAGGGAGTGAAAACATTACTAGACCAAAGCATCAATAGCTGCTTTCGGAAAGCTCTATTCTCACACTTTGAAAGGCACACTGACAATGTTGAGCCAGGGCATTTGTGCTGCACATACTGTCATTCTGTTTGTTCATGTGCCTCTACAGGTTGTGATGTGGCAACTCCAGAATATGAACTGTCAAAAAAGGAGATTCAGGTCCCTGTCAAAAGCAGGGAAGTTACTGAGGGTGACAAAGTTTTGATTAGGGATCTTTTGTGCAAGTACAAGATCAGCTTAGTTCAGGAGACACATCTGTACACTAACAGCACAAATTGTACCGGTTTCAGTGATGAGCTAATCAGTTGTGTACTGGAGCACTGCAGAGAGATATTTGATCTGACTTACATTATGGACAATCTCCCTGTGTTTAGTAAAATGCATGCACAGGAAATTCTCAGAATTTTTTTTGAAGTTTTTGAGGATTTTCAATACACTGAGGTTGATCTGCCTCGTGAAGACTTCTTGGTGGCAGACCCATATTACCTGGGTTACTTTGATGAAGACACTGATGATCAAAACAGCCTATCAGCATGCAGCAGTTCAGAATCTGGGCTTTCACCTCTGGGGCTTTCACCTCTGAAACTTTCAGACTGTCATTGATGTTTCTGATTTAATAGTCCCTCAAGTGTTTTCAAATGACTGCATGTTTAAATAAAAATGGAGATATATTTCAAACTTTTGTGGGTTTTTTTTATTAACATTACAATCCAAAGCAATGAAGGGGAATTCATATATAACCATACTGAACATGGTGGGTATGCAATCAATTTAAGTAAATATGCAATTAACTTAAAGTTTGATATCTACAGAGTATTTACAAGGTCTCTAGAGACAAACTTAAAATGCACAAACATGTCCCTCAAATTTGGAGATTTCTCCACTCCTTCAGTTTCGCTTTCATCCACAGCCAAAGCTCTTTGTGTTGAATTTTTCCCAAGAGGTTCTTCTCAAAGCGAGGAAAGGCATTAAATTGTCAACCAGGTATTTCTGAAAACAACTGCCCTTCCCTGAAAACACCGACCAGGGTCATCACATCAATTTCCTGCTGCTCGGAACGATGCGTGCCAGCTGGATTTCTGACACACAATTCCCCATCCACCTTCTCCATCATTTCTCTCAGAACACCGATGGACTGACTGATCCGGCGTGCTGCTGCTTCGGAAAGGTTTGGACCCAAACCCTTCAGAAAAGATTTCAGGAAATTATTAAGGTGTTCCAGATGAAGATCTAGAGGTATGTTGCCACCCTTCCCTCCTCTGGTGCTCCAAAACCTGTTCCAGGTCACGCTGTGCGCCATCCGAGGGGACAGAGAAGCATTGACCTGCAGTGTCAGAAGAAATGTACTGTAGGCATAGTGGCTATGTGCATAGGCTTTGTAGTACAGGAGAGCAACCTTGTACAGCCTCATAAGTCTCTCGCCATCACCCTCTTTCACAGCATCTAACATGTCCATAAGAAAAAACCCAAAGCTGAGCCGTGCCAAGGTGTGTTCGTGTTTGTAGTCACGGTTGGAAGGTGGTGTTTGTTCAGGCAGTGTTTGGGAAAACCGGTCCATGTGATGTTTTTTAAGCTCGTGGTTGTCTCTGGCTTTGAGATAAGTGAAAATCTGTGGACATCCCTGGGCCCGACAAGGAAACTGTTTCTTCTGAGTCGATGTCACAGAAGCTTCGCAGACACCGGCCACAACCTCGGGCACATCCCCAAGCATGATGCACTTATCCACCACCTCAGACGTTTTTTCATGCAACCAGGCTCTCCTTACTTCGGGTGATCCTGATGCAATGTGCTCCGGAACAAAGGAATCCGGCATTTCTAAATCACACAAAAGAAAATTTGAGACAAACAAGTGAAACATAACAATCCACTCATCACTTCCCAACAAAGTGTGACAGCACAGTCCTATTTAATAACACCTTTACCTGATACATCCTGCAGCCCGAATTGCTCCATGGCAGCCGCCAGGAACAGTGCAGTTGTGTCGGTCGTGAAAAAGTGCTTGTAGGCATTGTAGGCACCACTGGGACCCTGCTTGGCATTGCTGCACCTGTGACACATGCATATAAAATTCAAAACTCAATTTGAAAATCCTCTTCTGTGCATCAGTGTCTCTCACATGGGCCTTGGTGTACACACACATACACACCCACACAAGCATGCATGCATATACTCACATGTGCACGTGCAATCACCTCTCAAAATATAAAAATATAATGCAGAATTCATAAGATCATACCATACTAGTCAATTCATAGAACCAGGGAATGACTCTGTTTTTCATGATGGCAAAAGTGCATTTCCAATCCCACAACAGAGAGTATAAATTCATCAAGTATCCAGATGTCCATGGCGACAGGATTTTATGCACGGGTAAAACTGTAGAAAACATTGTCAACAAATTAATCAATAATGTATACATTAACACATTTTTTATAGAGCAGCAATTGAGTCAATACTCCGCTATGGTATCACCAGCTGGTTTGGTAATTTAACTGTTAAATCTAGATCTGAAATCTCAAGCCTTGTCAAAACTGCTGGCAAGATTATGGGAATAACACCCCCCCTTAATCCACAGGACCTTTTTGAGCAGGCGACGATCAGACAGGCAAATGCCATTTTAACAGATAGTTCTCATGTGCTGAATAGTGAATATACTCTCCTGAACTCTGGAAAGAGATATAGGCTTCCTTTGTGCAGGCACAATCGATACAAACATTCCTTTGTGCCTGTATCAACCAAGCTTCTCAACAGCAGGAAATTATTGTGATGTTTCTGTATATGTATACGAACATAGGCTATGTGTATATGGAAATGAATGTATTATGAGTCAAACTATGGATATATGTGAGTGAATGGATTAATGTATGCTTGAGGTTATGTGATGCTGATATGAATGTATATTTATGATTACAGTTAGAGTAGTGGTGTGGATGCATGTGAATGCACAACCCCATCAGCATCAATGGAGAAGCCGTAGAGGTGGTAGATACGTTCAGATACCTGGGACTCATTATAGACAATAAACTCACCTTTGAATCACACATCCACGACATCCATAAACGCAGCCAACAAAGACTCTCTGCCATCAGGAAACTGAGAGCCCTCTCAGTGGCCCCCCACCTCCTACTGTTACTGTACAAAAGCATAATTCAGCCCATCCTCCTCTACTGCTCCTCCTGTTTCTTCAACATGTTGTCATCCCCCAACACAAAAAGACTGACACAAATCACTCACAGAGCTGCCAAAATCATTGGCCTCCCCACCCCCATCCTCTCTGACCTCAACACCATAGCCATAACACGCAGAGCACTCACCATCACCCAGGACCCCAGTCACCCCCTAAACCCGTACTTTGTGCTGCTTCCATCTGGCCGCCGGTACAGGTCCCTGACCTGGAAGAGGGTCAAGTTCAGCCGAAGCTTCGTCCCCTCTGCTATAACAGAACTAAATCGATTGCGTCGCTAAATGTGTGTTCCTGTTTAATGTGTATGGGTGGGTAATGTAATGTATGTATTTATGTATCTTGAGGTTGTGTGTTGCGTACGGGGGTGAAAACAAGTTTCCTTGCAAAGGACAAATAAAGCTGAATCTGAATCTGAATCTGAATGACGTTCACATCAGCTTGCTGCATGTGCAGGATTGTCCAGTGGTCTGTTTACTCCACCAGTCTTTGAACTTGATGTTCTTTTTGTACTGTATGTGTTTTTTATGTAGGCTATGCAACATGTTCCCTGTCTCCGCAACAAATTTCTCCCTGGTGGAGACTAATAAACTAACCTAACCTAACCTAACATTAGGAAGCATGCACTTAATGCTGGCTGAGTGACCAGAAGTTGACAAAAAAAAAACATTAAGTCATATTATCAATACGGCAGATGTACCTCAACTTTGTCATGTTGGCACAGAGTGTCCCATGGTCCTTGCCAGACTTGACACTGAAGAAAACTTTAAAGTGGATCTACAATCAAAAGCAAAGGAAAGTTAAAACAAAATTGATAGAGAAGTCAGCTTGCAATACAGTGCAGCACAGCACAGTACTGTTCCAGGACAGAAAGTCTCAAGTAAAATAACTAACTGCAATTAACAATTGATGTACATATGATGTTAATTTGTTGTGATGGATTACTTACTTCAAATAAAACCCTAATGGCATGCCAGTCCTCGAACTTGAACACCATACCTTCCAGCCTCTCCTCCTTGGTGGCTCCATCTGCAAATGCCCACTGTATATTTCTGCAATTTGCTTCAGTGAGCCGGTCACCTCCGACCAACGTTGTTGACACACCGTCAGGGCCTTTTGGAACATAACTGTAGTGAAGACAGAGATAGTTTTACAAACAATATTCAGCGATATACATGTACACTCATTTATCCCATGAAGCCAATTTGGTCTCTGTATTTAACTCATCTGTCAATTAGTTACACTGATATATACAGCACAAATTGAGGTGAAACACAGAACCCCAGAGCTGAGGGCAGCGATGGCTTAAGTGCCTTGCTCTAGGGAATTCAATCTATGGATGTGGAGGAGACAGCAATGTTTGACCACCTCCCTGCCCTCATTCTGCATATCTGGTAAGCATTAAAAGCAGTAGGCCATGGCTGGTACCACTAGAGTATGTCTAGAAATATAGGCTACATGGCTGGCCCAATGATACATATACAGAGAACACAAAAATGGTGTTGCCCTACTTGTTACTTACTTGTGCTGAATGTGTTGAAGTACCTCTGACAAGTCACCGGTTTTGTTTTCGTCTTTGAACAGCAGTCCCAATGGGTACTGTAATCAGAAAAATAGAAACAAATTTAATTTACTACACTAACGGTTAGAGGTTAGTAGAGACATTAATTGAATATTACTTTCAATTCTTACATCAGTTGAACGCTGTGTCATTTCTTCAGTGTATTGATGTGGCATGTGATGCACCACAACGTTGGAGAATGGTTTGAAAACATCCAGATACTTTGTTAGGATTCGGCTACCAAGGACAATGAATTCTCTTCGCATATGCGATTGTGTCTCCAGGCAAGGGAGCGACATACTCAGGTCGTACTGAAGAAGATCCACAAGTGGTTTGTTGTCGGAGAGGTGATATGTAGGGATCCGGTCCTGCACAGCCATGTGATGGATCCAGTGTATGGATCTGTTACTGCGGAGGGTGGACTGGTGGTGCGCATGCATGAAAAAATCCAAATTGTCGAATATTATCGAATATGTAGGTGGTGTAGTTGGCTGTTGCTCCGGCAATGGCAGGGATAGGATCCTCACATCTTCGTTTTCAGGAACCTGGTCCTCAGCACTGCTTTCAGCCACCTCCTCTGTTGGGATGCAACAAATATACCTACATGAAGACACAAAAAACACCTCCCCACACATATTAATGAAACGATGTTTGTGTGTGTGTATTATATCTCACCTGACAACTGAAGTTCTTCCAAGCACCTGAAGACATTGTTGAGTAATGTCCCAGACTCACTTGTGGGCTCTTGCAATGTTTCATCCTCTTCAAGTCTGACTGTGTCATGACGCTCAGCTTCCAGGTTCAGAAATGCTTCGTTGTCCACCTTTAACTTTGAAAGACCAGCTCTATGGGAGTTTGATAGCTCCTTTTGCTTGCCTATTGCGTTAGAGTGAGCAGTTGTAATAGCAAGTTTGCTTAGCCGATCAAAAACTGCCTTTTTTGCACCCCCATACTGCAGAATACTGTTTATGTAATGTGAAAATGCTGACAGACGTGGTTGTCTTGCTCTCAATGCTATCGCTGCAGCAGCACAGGTGACAGGACGGGAGTGGTTGGAGGTGGTTGCAAAGACAGACAACAGTACTGGTGACAGACGCTGAAGGTCTGATTCAAGGCTGGCAAATGAAAAGGACTTGAGGTCCTCTGGCGACGACCTCCATAACATGAACTTGTTGTTGGGGTTGCATAGTGTCTTGCACTCCCTCTCAACGAGTGAAAGGAAGAGGATTCTCACTTCTTTGGACAGGTCTTTGTGGTTCATAATTGACTTGGCTGCCGCTTTCCATCTTCTGTTGTTGATGTGTTTCATCATAAGAGCCTCTTCTGGGTCACACACCTTCGGATTGGTGACGGCCTGAAAGATAATACATTAAGTTTTAATGGGAAATATTTTTGATTTTCAAAAAAAAAAAAAGATTTGACATTTTGTTAACATGATAGTTAATGGGGAGCATGAGAAAGAATAAGCTATATCACTAGCCTTGAAATCTAAACGTACCCTAAAGGCAGTATGGCTTGTCAGGCTACTATATCACACTACATCACATCAAAACATGACCACAAGTAGGTAACATATATGCCACACACAATGCTGCTGCGTTCATAACAACTCGGAGGTCGGGATTTCCAACTCGGAAATTTCCGACTTCCGACATCATTGCGTTCACGCTGCAGGAACTCGGAAGAAAAAAACATGGATACCTGAAGGAGTTTGACATATTGTGGCTCATAGCTGAATATGAAAAATAAATGCAGCAGTAAATTATGTTTATTTTGGAGGAGAGGAGACGCTGCAGATGAGTGCACATATAATGTTATAGCCTTGATAACAGTTAAACGTTATTTACGTCACATACGAGGAACACAATTTCACACCATACAACAATCACAGCTTAATATAAACGTATTTCATATAGGCTACTGCAATATTACACAAAAATATGCATTCAAACCTCAACAAATAACATAAAATGTCTAAATTCTAACCATTTAAGATGAGGGCTGCCATGTTTTGATGTTGTCGTGACGTCAAGTCGGAAACTCGGAGCTCTGATATGATACCCGAGTTCCCGACCTGTAATTTCCGAGTTCGACGCCGTTCAATTAATTTTTTACAACTCGGAGCTCGTTTTTTTCCGACTTCCGAGTTGTCTTGAACGCAAAATACTCGAGTAGACAAGCTAGCCCACCTCAACAAATCAAGATTTCTAACGTTACGTTAGCTAAGGAGCCGAAGATAACGTTATAAATAACGTTAGACAACATGTCTGTAACCGAGGTCATGCAGTTCTGTAAGTTACTGTAACACATCGTTTAAATAAAATTTAACACCACATAAAACTTATCTCTAGCCTGACAAGCCAGACTATATCATTAAAATGTATAGGGTGCGTCTAGGTTTCTAGGCTAACTTACCTCAGTAATACTCCGTCGAACATTAACTCCTCCTGTAACGTTACTTGCAGGGTTGCGGCAAAACTTTTTCAGCTTCCTCGGTGTTTTCGACGGAGTAGGTTTGCGGTCTCTTTTGTCCGAAGATGTCGTGGTTGCGTCTGAGGAGGCTTCGTCGTTCTTGTCGCCTTCCACCCATCTCCAATACACAGGCAGGTCTCTTTCAAGTCTTGATAGCATGTTGACACACTGATGACAAACCCGTTTGGACTTTCCTGGTCTATTTGCAACCGCCACTCCAACATGCTGAAGTCTCTCTGATATACTCTGCGGTTTCTTTTGCTTGTCAAACAAACTTGTAGCGTGTACTAATACACCAGCTATCCTAAGATTTTTGTTGCACAATCGACAACAGTCGTCAGTCTCCATCATGGGTCTCCATCACCACTTCACTTCTTCTCCTTCTTCTTTTCGTTTTAGCAAAGACGTTTTTTTTACGGCGTTGGCATCCAGCTCACCCTGATGTATTTCCGTCGCTCTGACTACGTCATCCTGCTCTTTGCTCTGATTGGTCGTAGCGTTACCCTATTGCGTGCAGAGGCAGTTTGAAAGACAGCCTTCATCCCGCCCCCTGGATTGAGCCGAGGTCTACCGGTCGTTGCCAGACTATACATTTTAATGATATAGTCTGGCTTGTCAGGCTAGTAAAACGGTAGAGTTAAAAAAAAATTCACCCCCCTCAGAGTGTGTGCGGGGGTAGAAACTATCGATTGAGAAAAAAAAACGTTCTGACACCAGGCTTTTAACATGTTTATTGAGGATGTAAAATCGGCGATTTTAACATGGGGTCTATGGGGAATGCTCCCTTCTGACACCAGCCCCCAGAGGAAGCCGGGGGGATTGCAGTTTTTTGAACGCGGAAGTGAGCTTCACTTCTCAGACCCACAACTGCCCCCTTGGTGTGGACAGAGAGCTGGCTCGCGTCTCATCAGGAGAAGCTGCGCTGCCGCTGTTTGTCGTCATTGAAAATAACGTGAATTTTGCATAATAATATTTCGGGTATCGGGTCGGGTCGGGTCTGAAAGTCTCGGGCTCGGGCCGGGCACGGGCTTAATTTCCAGGCCCGATCCACCCTCTAATTCTGGCACTTCTAGTGTTAAGAAAAGATGCACTCAAATATAAAACCACACACAAGCAAAACAATAAATAAAATGCTTATCAAGTCTCAACAAAACTGCACTTGAATAGATATTGACCGTGTCATCACAGTAGATGAGGTGAGTAGTGACTGAGCTGAGGCTGTGTATGTCGCAGTGATGACGTGCTTTCACGTCCGAGTCTCCAAACCAGAAACGTTTGTAACAGTAACAGCACCGGAAAAGTCGCTAGATTTGTCGCTAGTGGCTTTTGTCAAAAAGAAAGTCGATGAGAGGGTTTGGAAAGTCGCCAGATTTAGGGAGAAAGTCGCCAAGTTGGCAACACTGACGTTACCTTGCGTTGCTCCTCACAGGCTCACATGCTGCACTGTGTGTGTGGTAGCGGCCCCGCCTCCCCCCACAGAGACAAAGATCCTGGATGACTGACAAGAGGGTTCACTCCCTTCATTTCATTCCGCTATGGAACAAACGCGCCCAGGTGCTGAGACCGATTCACAGAGTGAAGCCTCTTGTCATTCAGCCTGTTTGGAGTCCACAGACGAGGGAAACAAACAGGCATGCACATGGCAATTTATCATCGCTGGAAAAAAAATAAAGTTGTACGTGCTGGCGGGCCGCATATTATTGATTTTATGACAGAGGCCGAACATGCCTGGTGTAGCCTATGTAGGTTGCAAGTATACTGAATGCGCATGCGTGGCGTCTCACAAACCTCCGTCACCTCAGCTCCTTGGAAACTCCTTTTAAACCTATTTATATTGTTTTTTAAACAGTTTCAACTTTAAGATCCTCAACCTAAACAGTGTTACACTACATAGGATCACCGTTTTTATTGATCGGACTGACGGATCACTGGATTTATTGTGCTCAAGTGTGGCACCGCCAACAACCCGGAACCGCCATTGGAGCGACACTGTTTTCTCGTAAAACACTCTTTTTTCCGTGGTCTACGATCATCACACGGACACGACCGCCGACTGTCACCTGGACGAACCCCCCGTGGACATTTCGGCTCAGGACTGAGGGGCCGAAGCCACCTCGATTCTTCACAATCCAGCAGCTAGCTCGCTTGCTACATCCGCAGACGGAGATTTACCTGAAGCTTCCACCATCAGCGCCCCCTCTTCCGGGGGCTTCGCCGTAAGTGTCCCTCTCTGCCCAGCGTCGTCGATCTTCTATTTCACCGCTGCGGGCTCCAGGTCGGAGCCCTGGTGTGTACGTGTCCTCTTCGACACTCTCCTGTCTCTGATTATCCTTTGAACCCATTGCCTGGTCTGTCCGGCGTTCTCTGGCTGTCTTCTGGCTGCTGTTTTCCCTCTGTTTCAGCGGACCTGCACCGTGCCATCATGCCCCCTCTCACCTCTCCCTCCGGCTGTGACAGCTGCGCCCGCATGGTTGGGAAGATCCACGAGCTTGAAGAACGGATCTCCAATCTTTACAAGATCCAGGAATCCGAGAAACTTCTGGACACCACCATCATCTTCGGACCAGCCCAAACTGATGCAGCCAGTGCCCTGCAGCCTGACACTACTGTCCCCCACAATGCCACCCCGGCCACGCCCACCCCTCTCTCAGAGCCTGTCACTACTACTCACTGTCCTGCAAATACTGCTCCCCCTCCCCTCACTCTTTCTGATTCTGAGACCTCCTGGCTACGGCTTGGGGCTAAACCCAAGATCCCGGTCAGCTCCACCCCATCCCACCATGATATCTGGACCCAAGTCAGAAGGCCTACATACAACAGGAAAGGCAAGAAAGAAAAACTGTCACCTCTTCACTACAATATCCACCTCGAGAACAAATATGAAATCCTCAGCCAACAGGACTTTCCTCCTTTGACTGCAGCATCTCAGCCCACATCTCCATTCCCACAGCCACCCGAAGGTTCTTCCTGCCCTCTGCCATCTCTGCCCCCCCCCAGCGCCGCGATCAGCCTCTATCCCCCCTGGCCCATCTATCTGCCCCCAGGAAAAGTCTTCCTCATCAATCCCTCCATCCTCCTCGCCCTCCCTGGCCTCACTTGCCACTTCTACCCGCCCTCTCTTTCCTCCGAAGACTCTTAATAGTTGGTGACTCTATTATCAGACACATCCGCTATTTTAATGCTACTACACGCTGCTTTCCTGGCGCAAAGATCCTTGATATACTAGCGAAGCTCCCTCCTCTGCTAGAATCCCTACCAACCTCCATCCGAAGAATTATAATTCACGTGGGCACAAATGACACATCCCTGCATCAGTCCGAGATTACCAAAACCCACTTCAACCGACTCTTAAACTTCCTAACTAGCTGTGGAAAGTCCGTCTTCATCAGCGGCCCAATCCCAACGCTCGGCCGTGGCTCTGCGTCGTTTAGCAGAATCCTTTGCCTCCACACCTGGCTCCAGTCTGCCTGTAGGGCACACGGTGTAATTTTCATTGACAATTTCAATCTGTTCTGGAACCGCCTCTCATTTTACAAATCTGACGGAATCCATCCCAACAAATTAGGAAGCCGCCTCCTAGCGGCGAACCTGCAGCACACTGTTCATTCCCACCCATGCGATTTCGACTGACTACTCACTCCTCCCCAGTCCTCCCCCTCCATCCCCATAGCGACGCCACAGACCACAGCTTCACATGGGTGCTCCCTCTGCTGGCCACACCTGGTAACAACCCCCTCAACAGTTGACCTCCCTAAGAAAAATACAAATAATATTGGAGCTTTTGCTGGGACCTTTGACAGCGCCCTCTGCTGTCCATCTCCACTACAAACTAAAGTGTACAAAATTAAAACCGTTATTTCTAACAGAGATGCCACCAAGACAAAGAAGGCCCTGAGGAGACTGTCTTCCTCGGTCAGAGTCCCTCTGAAATGTCACAACATAGCAGGTTCAAACCATAAGAGCCTAAATTTAGCCCTGCTAAATACCAGGGCTCTTACAAATAAGACCTTTTCTATTAATGACCTCATTTGTGATGAAAAAATAGATTTTATGTTTCTGACTGAAACTTGGCTCAACTCTGACGGTGCGGCACTCCTGGCTGAAGCCTCTCCTCCAAAGTATAGCTTTATCCACACCGCCCGCGAAGGAAAGAGAGGTGGCGGTTTGGCAGCTATTTTCTCAAATGACTTTAAATGTAGTCGCAAACACCTTGGGAGTTTTGCAACTTTTGAATACCAGGCCATCCTACTAGAAAGTAATCTCCCAGTGTTACTGATCACTATTTACCGGCCTCCTAAATATGCAGCTTCTTTCTCACATGAAATATCAGAATTAATGTCACTTTGCCTTACAAATTTTGATAGAATTCTTCTATCAGGTGACTTCAACCTGCATATAGATAATACTTCAGACACTAAAGATAAAGAATTTTTGAACCTTCTATCCTCCCTAGGCTTCACACAACATGTCTGGGAGCCAACCCACACTGGTGGTCACATCCTAGATTTATTGATCTCTAAAGGCCTGGATATTAATGTCAGCAAGGTTGTAGATACTAGGTTGTCTGATCATTTCTGCCTATTTTTTACCATGTCCACCTCTGGTTTAATAAGTAGCCGCACAGAGAGCTTGACTAAGAGGCGTATTTTTAATCCATCGGCCGCCACCAATTTCCCTCTTTTTCTGCATAGTTTACCTCATTTAACAGTTGACTCCACAGTCCACGATAAAGTTAACCACTTCAACTCTAAAATACAGCACGCCCTCGACTCAGTAGCTCCTCTAAGAATTAAGAAGAGATCACAGAGATTATCAATACCCTGGAAGAATGAGCAATTACAACTTCTCAAGAGAAAGTGTCGTAGGGCTGAGCGAATGTGGAGGAAAGTAAGCTTACCATTCATGGTGACATCCTAAAAAATTCTGTACTTGTCTATAACAAATCCCTGCGTCATGCGAGACAGGCATATTTCTCTGGCATTATAAATGAAAACAGGCATAACCCTAAAGTTTTGTTCTCCACGATTGACCGCCTTATAAATCCCCCCCAGTCCACTGCACAGCTATGTTTAGCATCAAATTCAAAGTGTGAAGAGTTTGCAACTTTCTTTGACTGTAAACTGCTCAGCATTCGGGCTGGTATCTCGAATAGCGCCACCAATCTCAGCAGCCATCCCTCTGTTAATCCTCCTCCAAGCTCTTTGACCTTTTTTCACAAAACTAGTAAAGAAGAACTCCGCAAAACTATTTTACAAATGAAGTCAACTACCTGCTCTTTGGATGCTATCCCCACTGCGTTCCTCAAGGAGGTTTTAGACTGTCTGCTTGAGGATTTACTGATCATTGTAAACAGCTCCTTGGAATCTGGTGTTTTTCCAGACTCTCTGAAAATGGCCATAGTAAAACCATTACTAAAGAAACATGACCTCGATCCTTCAAACCTTAGTAATTACAGGCCAATATCTAATCTTCCTTTTTTGGGTAAGATCCTCGAAAAAGTAATATATAAACAACTGGACGCCTTCTTACATGAAAATAAGATTCATGACAAATTCCAATCTGGCTTCAAACAAGGACATAGCACAGAGACTGCACTTGTTAAAGTGGTCAATGACCTCAGGGTGAGCCGTGACAATAAAAACACCTCCATTCTTATGCTCCTAGACATTACAGCTGCTTTCGACACGGTTGATCACAACATTCTCCTCCACCGCCTTGAAAGCTGGATTGGCATCTCGGGAAATGCTCTTTCTTGGTTTCACTCTTATCTTACCGACAGAAGTTATCAGGTCAAACTCTCTGAGCATATCTCAACAAAACGCCCCATCTTCTCTGGTGTTCCACAGGGCTCCATCCTTGGACCGCTGCTCTTCAGCCTGTATATGCTACCACTTGGAAAAATAATTGGTGACTACGGAGTCAATTTCCACTTTTACGCTGACGATACTCAGCTTTATCTGTCTGCGGCACCAGACGACCCAAAGGCACTTGATCCCTTAATTGAATGTTTGTTTGCCATTAGACGGTGGATGAGTGAAAATTTCCTCAAACTAAATGAAGAAAAAACAGAAATCCTCATAGTCGGCACTAGCACACAGAGGCAAATGGTCTCAAGTAGACTTGGTGCTCTGGTCGCACAAAATAGGGCTAAGGTGAAAAACCTAGGTGTCATTATTGACTCCGAGTTGGATTTTGAAAGTCATATTAACGGTGTAACTAGGACAGCCTATTTTCACCTCAGAAACATTGCTAGGGTTAGGCCCTATCTTTCTATGGATGATGTAAAAAAATTGATGCATGCATTTGTTTTTTCTCGCCTAGATTATTGTAATGGTCTTTTTACTGGTCTTCCAAAGAAAAGTATTGATAAGCTACAACTTGTACAAAATGCGGCAGCCAGAGTTTTAACAAAAACTAGGATGAGAGAACACATCACCCCAGTTTTAGCATCTCTCCACTGGCTGCCTGTAGCTTTTAGGATTGATTTTAAAATTCTCTTGCTGGTTTTTAAAACATTACATGGCCTCGCCCCCTCCTACCTCTCCGACTGCTTATCTGAATATACTCCAACCCGGACTCTCAGATCGTCTGGTGCTGGCCTGCTCAACGTCCCCAAAATGAACTACAAAAAGCACGGCGAAGCAGCATTCTGTTTTTATGCCCCAATGGCCTGGAATAGATTACCCACTTATATCAGAGAAGCAACCTCCATAGAGTGCTTCAAGACTCACTTGAAGACCTATTTTTATACTCTGGCTTTTAATTAATCACCGGTATTATCTCTGTTTTTTTTAAAAAGATCTATTTTATCTTATTTTTAATCTTTTTACTTCCCTTTTTTCCCTTACTGTTGTTGTAAACTGTAAAATTTATGCACTATGTTTTAATGTTAGTATCTCATCTGTATTTGCCTTTTACTGTACTATTCTTTTAACCTGTAAAGCACTTTGGGCTGCACTTTGTGCATGAAAGGTGCTATACAAATAAACTATTATTATTATTATTATTATTATTATTATTATTATTATTATTATTATTATTATTATTATGTCTTTAAGACAAGGAAAACAAATTACCTGTTGTCTCGATGGCTTTGATTGAGGGGCCGCACATACCACCTCCATTACTTCTTTTTCCATCGCAAATTGCTAAATAAGTAAAATTATAATTTATAATTATAATTTTACAAGAAATTATAATTTATAATTATAATAATAATTATAATTATAATTTATAATTATAATTTTACTGTCAAGCATGTCAAGGTGTCGTATATGTATATGCACAGACATGGCGCATTGTGTACGCGTAGGTCCAATCCAGCGTTAAGTAAATTACGTTCCTTAACACTTCACATGTCTTATGTTACCTTGGTGGTTATTTTATCAAATAATATTCTCCTCTCCTCCCTACACATTTCTTATGGTGAAAATACCTTTCCTGATACTCTGCACTCGCTGTAATTGGTTCTTGAGCCATCTCCTTCCTGTGCTCCTGGAGACAAACTAGTTTAATGAGGTGCAGTTAAGTATCACTGTTGAGATCACCATTGATGGAAGCAGGCACGCTCAGGAGTGGCTCTCCCTCAGCATGGCTAAGTAGAGGTTGCAAAGGGCTCATCAAATCCAGACACTGCATCAGGCTGCCAGGTTAATAAAGGCAAGGAGAGGCTGACAGAGGTGCTGCATTTACTGCAATTACGATAAATGATGTCTTCGCAGAGTGTGACAGTGTGACGTGCGTTTTTTGTTTTTTTTTACCTGACACCAATGGAACATACAGCAGGTGGCATCATATGTCATCAAACACAAAACACCATTCTCAAGAAGGCATTATCACATTCATTTTTAGATTAAACCCCTGCAGCATGCAGGGAGCACACGGGGCAACCTGTTAAGAACTAGCCTCTATTTTTGGAATTCTGCTTGAAAATGACATGTTCATAATGGTTACACCCCGCCTTTCTGAAGCCCCGCCTTTCCGACAATAGACTTCCATTCATCGTAATAGCGGGGTTTTCTATTTTTTCTAAAGACCCCGCTATTCCGAAAAGGCTATTGGGGAAACCCCCAGTGCGCAGTGATCCTTTTTTCCTTTTTGGGGTCGAAACGGATCATGTGCATAATTAACTGCAAAACAAGCAAATACTTCATATTAATGACATGTAACGTTCATTATGCTTCTAGCCTGTCTAGCCTCTACCTGGTCTTTTTACTAAACTTAACCAACTCCTTTCTTCATTGCCTAAGCCCAACCAAAGCATCTCCCTCTGTCAGCGCGAACGGCGGCTGCAGCAGCCTCACGCCCCTGTGAGCTCAAACCGCAGGGTTTCCCCCAGAAAACTTGTTAAGCCCGGTGGTAGGGTGGCACCGGCGGCCCATCCGCGGCCCATCGCCGGGCCACCGGTGCCCAAGCATGTTTTTTTGTGACAGGGGCCTGACCCTGACCATTGACTGATGGCAGGGCCCTGTAGGTAACAGATTCATTAATAAAGTCTTACAGAAAGGGACTCTTGAAATGCTGTTCAATAACCACAAAAATAAATAAATGATAATTATAATTATAAAATAATATTTAAATAAATAGCATCAACTGTTTGCATTAAAAACTAAAAAGAACAACTGCCTGGTGTCTCCTTTAGCTTTATTTCTCAGATTTTATTTTTTTTATTCTCTGAGATTTTTTACATCTGGAGCATAGACTGTAAAAGATTTGGAGTCACGTAATGACGTACCATGCTCTTTTTCCAGTCAGTTGTCATGGAAACGTGACACTGGCGGATTTACTGTTTGGACCAGAGAAAACAAACGTGTGTGATCGCGAACTTTACGAGCTGAAAAATGAAACAATGGATCATTTTCACATCAGGTCAAAGCCCCGCGGCTCACAGGAGTCCGGAGCTCTGACGCTGCAGGGGATATCTATGGCAGGGGACGACGTGCTAACAGCTACCAGCTAACAGCTGCAGCAGCTGACTGCCTCTTGGAGCCGCGGCTCGGCTCACGTTAACGTGGACTCAATGTGTTCCTCTCGGTCAGCTGGTGAAGCAGCGGTCTGATCATAGATGCGGTCTGAGGAGCATGATGTCCGTGACGTGTCCCGTTATGCGCGACGAAGTTGTGACGTTGTCAGGTGATGAAAAAGACACCGGATCACGTGTTTATGGACTATAAAAACTGATTTAAAGGAGTCATCACCCGGAAATCGCATTTTTCCTTGTTAAAACATGTATACTGGTGTTGGACCTCAGTGGAAACTTGCCTGGAAACCTGGGGTTTGAAAGTGGCTGAGTTTTTTCGTTTGGGCTCTTTGTTTAAGCCAGAGTAGCTCATAAGGCTGCACACCACAACATTACGAGATTTTGATTCTGCTCCAACAAAACGTCACCATAGGAGCCTGCTTTCATAAACACACCTCTCTTCCACCACCCCGACTTCTGCCGCGCCGCCATTACGGGTTGTTTTATTTCCCACTGTAGCGCTGTTATTTCGTCACTTTATTAAGTTTTAATAATTTTTCATGCGAGAAAGTAAGGGTTTAGATCCCCAATGTGCGGTTAGTTTATCCAAATGACGGCTGTTTATAAGTTTTCTCCGCGTTGGGAGAAGTGAGGTGCAGCCAGCTGCAGTGAGCACCAGAGGAGTGGAGGAGTGACTCCTCAACCCGCCTGCAGCGCTCGTTTACCTGGCCGAACGACATTGTCATGCCGCCGAAAGAAACTATCGTTAATTTATTACGTTTTAATATTTTTTCATGCGAGAAAGTAAGGGTTTAGATCCCCAATGTGCGGTTAGTTTATCCAAATGACGGCTGTTTATAAGTTTTCTCCGCGTTGGGAGAAGTGAGGTGCAGCCAGCTGCAGTGAGCACCAGAGGAGTGGAGGAGTGACTCCTCAACCCGCCTGCAGCGCTCGTTTACCTGGCCGAACGACATTGTCATGCCGCCGAAAGAAACTATCGTTAATTTATTACGTTTTAATATTTTTTCATGCGAGAAAGTAAGGGTTTAGATCCCCAATGTGCGGTTAGTTTATACAAATGACGGCTGTTTAGAAGTTTGCTCCGCGTTGGGAGAAGTGAGGTGCAGCCAGCTGCAGTGAGCACCAGAGGAGCGGAGGAGGAGTGACTCCTCAACCCGCCTGCAGTGCTCGTTTAGCCGGCCGATAACAACGTCGTCGTGCCGCCGGAGGAAAGGATCGTTAATTTATTAAGTTTTAATATTTATTCATGCGAGAAAGTAAGGGTTTAGATCCCCAATGTGCGGTTAGTTTATACAAATGACGGCTTAGAAGTTTGCTTCGCGTTGGGAGAAGTGCTCCAGCGAGGCAGAGGAGCGGAGAGTGACTCGTCAGCAACCCGCCTGCAGCTGCTCGTTAACCGGTCAAACTACGTTGTCATGCCCGCGGAGGAAACGGTCGTTAATTAACTTACCCGCAGGTTTGTAGAGGTTTACCGCCGACTGGTTAAATTCTTTTTAGGAGATAAATGTTGGTCTCATTGATGAAATCTAACAATTGTGGCAGTCGTATTAGTTTGTTTGAATGAAAAGTGAAGCTTCACACAGAGCAGCAGCAGCTTTGCCCCGGGGCTCTGTAGCCTACGTACAGAAATCACAACATTTGCATCAATAAATACATGTTTTACAATGAACCGATACAATTTTGTTTTATTTTATGAAGTTATAACATGGTTACGGTACACAACAGAGCAGCATAGTATGCGGTTTCCAATACAGCCTGCATGTAGCCCACTGGGCCAGTCACCATTCCGGCTCTGTCCTCCCTGCGTCCAATCAATGCGTTCCTCATTACATATTAATACAATGAACATCCGGACCAGTCAAAACCTCGCGCTTACTCTCACGAGAGAAAGTTGCCATATGAAAAAGTGTCAGAACAAGCTCTGTTTGAATTTTTTTTTTTTTAATGTTTCCAATTAGTTTTAAGAACTGATTCAAAGCAATTTACGGGGGATTGGATACATAAAAAACCAGGTGATGACTCCTTTAAAAAAATTAATAAACGATGCTTAGCCTGGCGGGGGGGGGGGGGGGGCAAGTAAGGCCTGGCGGCCCGCCAGGCTTATAATACACTGGGGGAAACCCTGAACCGGGTTCAGCCGCGCTCGAGCGGAGCAGGGGGGGAGAAAAAAAGTGTATTTCTATTACTGTGTGGGAGATCTCCAACAACGGAGTCAGGGAGAAAGCAAGTGGGACAGATCTGCCCAGTCTCGCAGCGCACGTTTCACAGACAAGCCACAAAGCTGAATGTAAACAACGTCACGCGGTTCAGCACCTTGGACTGCGGGGGGGAGGGTGTCGGAACAGCGGTGTTTCGAAGTGGGGGTATTTCGGAACAGCGGGGTGTCGAAGTGGAGGTGTGTCGGAATGGAGAGCTGTCCCCGTTCATAATGAATAGAGTATATCTCTGCAATCACAAGGTCTAGATGTTTTGTTTAAAGCACCTTGAGATGGACGTTTTGTATAAAAGGTGCTATATAAATTAGATTATTATAATTATAATGATTATTATTATTATTATTATTATTATTATTATTATTATTATCTATAATTAAATAACACACTGTGCCTTTGTGTTGACTGCTGGGGGAAGCACTGTGCAGCCTTTAACCCATTTAATCCCATCAAAAGATATTTCCAGTAGAAAGGCCCTAAAAAGGTTAGTAAGTGGAGTATCCTCATGTTTCCAAAAATACTGAAGCAAGAAACCCTTCTGATCACATATGTGCAGTTTCATATGTTCAATTGTTACATGATCAGAGCTGATTACTTCCTGGTTGCACGATCCGTGGAAGATGGCTGCATCAAAGCCTCGACAAAGAAGGTCAATAAAGAAGGTTGACAAAGATAAGACAAGATTTTTGGGACACATCATCTTTAAGGTGTCTAGTATTGACATATTCATTTGAAACCATTCAACTGTGTTAAGTGTGATCACAGAATGTGTAAAACTGTTGATGTCATCAATAGTGCCCGGTAGGATAACACAGTGTAACTTTCTACTCTTTTCCTTTAAAAAAAATAAAACATTTGAATCAAATACATTATGTTGGACCTCACTGACCCTAAAGCATTTCAGTTAACCTATTTCTCAAAGTGAAATAGACACTGTCCCAATTGACTGTGATATGGACTATAAGGGTGAGACAGGCCAATATAGAGGGTATGCAAATGACGTCACGGTATTCAGAAGTCACTGAAGAACGCTCACTGAGTGGCAAAAAGACGAGTGGCAGAGCTGCCAAAGTTGTGAAACGAGGAAAGTAATGAGGCGATTTTCTCCAGTACCAGTTTGACATGTCTAACTTTGTCAGCATGTACATCATGCATGACCTAACAGAACTGCAAAACATTGTGAGGATACGTCTGACTTTGACCGAGTTACATTCAAGAACCTGCTCTCAATCACAGAAAGTGAATTCACTTGGGTGGTAATTTTTTTTCAATCGATCAGCTATGTTTACAGTTTCATGTGTCATAGTTCTGATGGTTAAACAGATTAATTAGTCCGCTAACACATCCTAAAGTTTGACATGTCAGAGTTTTTCAGAAGAGGAGCAAGTCAGGTTTAAGTGTCTCTTCTTCAGACAAGTTGTTGAAAGGAAGTCTCATACATGATGGCTCAGTGACAAATAAGGGTTGACAAGATGAGCAATTTATGATTTTTTTAATTAAAAATTTGTTTTAAAAGCTTGCATCAGATTTGTTAAAATGTACATTTTGTAATCATGTTGGTTTTAGGTCTTTTGAAATTATATTTGAACCTGAACAAAAGTAAGACTGAGGTTATGCAGGTTACATCTATTCTGAGTGACCCCCCTATGTTTAAATTTTCTTTTTACAATGGTAAAACGAAAAGCACACTAAAGCAATATTGCACTAAAATGTAAATCCAACAACAAAGTTACAACATTATGTCTTAAATGTTGCACAAGTGACAATGGTGATGTTTATAGGTGTCTTTTTGTTTTTGCTCTAAAAAAAAGTTGGAATATAAAAAATGTGATAGCTATGATGGATATGTAAAATTAGTATGCATATTATCCCACCGGTCACAATTGTGGCTGACTATAAAACACACTTTCACCTATGTTTTCATGAAAAAAAAATGAAAAAAAAGATTGATTATCTGCTAATGGCACATGATTTGAATTTGATTTTTTTCATGTCTGGGAACAATTTGGGATTAAATGGGTTAAGACTGAGCAGTAATTAGAGGAATCATGCATAATCACCTGCCTCAGGCAAGGGCATACAGGGCTCGGGTTCTATTCACAGCTCCACTTCTTCCTGAACTTAATGCTGCTCCTTTATTTACTACGATTATTGTCTTATGTTATTGGACAAATTGGTTAATCCAGGTGTGTCTGAGTAGCCACAATGGTCAGACACACCTGGATTAATCAATTTGTCCAATAATGTAAGACAGGAAATAAAGGAGCAGCATGAAGGAGTGAAGCTGTGCATAGGGCCCATAGCACACTACACATAACAGGGAAACATGCTGAGAGAATTGAAAGCAGCCCTGCAAATAGAAAAGGTGAGTTTTACTATAGGAAACCTGCTGCAACGATCGGGAAAGTGTGTAAGAAAGTACCTGAGGAAAACAGGATTAATGGACAGGGTTTAGTTACTATTATTATTACTTATTTATTTTATTTTATTTTAATTTTATTTACTTTTTTTTATTACTGCTAACTGAATGTACCACACTCCAGTCCGGTAGGTGGCGGCAGTGCACCTGTGAGCTGGCGGCAATGCACCTGTAAGCCGGATGCCGGCCGCCATTAAAATCAACAGAAGAAGACGAAAAGGAGAAATCCTGCAGGTCTTGCACAGGCTGAGTCGGGGACGGCCGTTGACATATTCATGCTTACAGGTAAATTGGCCAAAAATAATAATGCATAGATTATTTATCATGCTTGTGTGTGCGTGTTCACATACTTAACGTAATCGCACGCAAGCGTTAATTGATTTGTATTTGGGAATGCACGGGCGCAGTCTGCAAACTCTGCTAAAGTTTGCTAACTTATGTGCGTTAAATTAGCCATCTGCGTCAGGCTATGGCATTTAGTGGCTTTGTGGATCATTATTATGGCTAAAAGCGGGTTTTTGTCGTCTGTAGGGCTATGGTTAGGACTGGCAAGCGTTCGAGGCAAGGCGAGTAAGTTAACAGTCACGTGAGGCAAGTGAAACGAATAAGATTAACGTCATTAAACGTGTCAGTTTGTCAATTTAAATAACCGTTAGCACAACTGCTTTACCTTAACGTTCACTTATAATTATTATTATTAATCTTATTATGACACACGTAACCTAACATTTTATATGTCGTTTTCACGGTAACGGTTAACTCTTCTAGCGTTAACGTTGGCTTGGTCATGTTGTAAACACTAGCCCTTTATCGTTACCGGGCACAAATCTTTGTTTGCTGATGGTAACGATAACGGTAGCTTGGTTGCTTTTTAATTGTTTTAGTGACACCTTGTCTGAGTAGAACATAACTACGGTATGTTGTAACTATAACACCATCAGATCTTAACATGTTACTTCAGCCGTTAATCCAAGGAAACGTTAACGTTAATATGGACACAATTGAGTAAAAGCGAATTCACTTACCTGTTGTCTAAACTTGAATACAAAACTACAATAAAACGAACTGATTATACTTAATAATGATATATTTACAGATTTAAAATTCCAAAAAATATTTACAAATATTGATTATTAACGATATCGGGGAGACGTGTAGATCGAGCAGACGAGTAAAGCAGAGCTGAGAGTAGAGTAATTTGGAGTTGCCCTGGAGACGGTGATAAGAATTCGCTCGCGCCTACCACCACAACGCAACCGTTATGATAGCTGACCCAGTCTAATTAAATTCAGCTATATGGGGAGTTTAGGTGTGTCCAGTTGCTTCAGTATTAGCATCCAAATGTAATGGGATCACACATAAAAGATAAAACAGACAGATTTGGCATTAGGTCTACAAACTGACAAAATTATCCTAATGAACCTCCTTTCTTGTTTCTTCTTCCTTTTGTTTTAGTATGATTAGGAGCTATTTTCTTTCCTGCTGCACATAATAATAATGCCGCATATGTCTATCAAAATTATCATGTTTTGTCGTAGACATAGTAATATACATGATGAGTTGGTAATCTTACCTTGAAAATGTGACTGAAGTTGATTAATCTGCCGCTGTTTCAGTGACGACTCCAGACATGAAGTAGATGCTGAGATGATGAAGACTTTAGAATGGAGGGAGCAAGTACTGCACCTTCATTTGCTTCATCAGAGGTTATTTCAAACTGGCATTGACTGTTAGCAATTTTGATTTTTCATGTATTAATAATAACTGATGGTGTAACAGTTCACAAAATCCACGGTTCGGTTCAGTTCACGGTTTTGTGGTTATGGTTTTTGGTTCAGTTAGGTATACGTTGATCATTGGGAAAGTCAAATAGCCTATGTCTTGTAAAACTGAAAGAATGAGGCAGTGTGAAATCTGATACATCATTGTGACAGTCTGAGGTTAAAAAGAGGTGAGATTCTGGCACTGCAAGAAAGAAGACATTGCCCAATAAATGAAAAGCATGTTGGAATTAGCAAAGACATTTATCTTGAACAAATGCTCAAGAACAAGTAGGCTAGTTATTCACTGAAATATACAGTATAACCTACATTTATCAATTGTGGTTCTTACAAAAAATATATCTAATGAAACATAAAAGTAAAAATGTCTCTTAAAACTCTGACCCTTAAATTAGTGCATACAAAATAATTTAACTTTAGCTTACTACTTTTACAACAACATTATTTACCAACAACATAAAGTGAAACATTGGCTCCACAGGCTGCAGAGGGTTAGGTGTCCTGCCACAGTCTGGTTTGGGCTCTCATCCCAAAAAATATATTGTGGTGTTTAACAGCGTTTCACCACCTTTCCTCTCTGTCAGTCAGCCCCTCTTCCTCCTCCTGCTGCTGCATAAACGCGCTAAATCGATAATTGGTCGCGATCATCACACACACACACACGGTCCCGTACAGCAGACATATACACAGGGTATCCGCGGGGTCTTGACAAGTATTAAAAGGTGATAAATCAATTTGGGGAAAATTAAGACCCTTAAAAAGTATTAAAAAGTCTTTTCATGACTTTATAAAGTCTTAAATATTGAAGGTATTTTTTCAGAATTAGCTGTCCAAGAGTTTGAGTTGTAAAAAACATTGCGGAAGTGTGTGAATTTATTGTATAAAAATACTCCTGTCTAAATTCCAAAAAAATGACTCCCATTCCATCCTGTTGTCTCTCATTTAAACCTCCAAGAATATTATTAAAGCAGAAGTGAGTGATATATTTGTGTTAATATAAGTCTTAAATAGTTATATCTTCCGACAGCAATCACTTACATAGAGTGTTTGGACTGAAACACGGGTCTCTCAGTCCCTCTGCTCTGCTCTGAGCCGAAGAGAAAACATTTATCGTATCCTACAGTTTTTATCCAATGAGGAGAGAGAACGGCATGCAGGGCTGTGTGTGCAGCCAAGGAACGCCGTGATTGTGGCGACGTAGGGACGAGTGACTGTTATGGTGCGTTCAAGGAAACTCGTATTTTTCCGACCGTGAAGTGGTACCAGTTCAATCTGGTACGAGTTCACCGGTCGGAAGTTACGAGTGGTCGTTATAGTGCACTTTCACCGGTAAAACAGGTCGGAAAAACACGAGTGGGTTGCCTGAAACGCTACAAAGTCGTAAGTTGTGACTTGAAGCTGTAATTTACGATTTCAAAAGCCTGCCTGGAACGCAGCATTAGCGAAAACGACCGGACCACTCACTTCTGCTTTAACTGTTTCAACTGTTTTCTTAAAATACCCACAATATTTCTTTCTGGACAATGTTCAACCTAAGTAGTTAAAGGAGCTACATTTTGACTGCTTTCTGAATGATTTATTAGTCTTAAACTTTCATATAATCGTAAGGGAAATTAGTTGATAGTAACATCCTTTTTGGTTTATCAACATTGGCATTAATCAATTGATGAGGCTAGCTACAATTAGCTTAGTTATCTTACTAAAGTATCATCTTTTCCATCACAACAAGTATAGAGTTCTAATGTTTTGTTCTAATGGAAAAGATAACATTTAAAAGTCCTAATGTATATTGACATTTCTGCTTCTCTTGGCAGCTGCAGCATAGACAGGGAAGGAGAGAGAGATGGCAACAGGCAGCAAAGGGCCCGAGGTTGAACCCAAACACAAGCCCCTGCAAGAAAAAAAAACAAAAAACAGAAGAGGGGTTCCATGTAAGAGGGGAGTGGAACCAAAGGAACACCTTCTCATCTATGCATCTGATTTTGCACAGCTGAGAAGCGCAGCTTTATTGTTGTACGGTGGCCACCATGCAAGTGTGGCAGGTCGGGTGTTGCTCTGCTCCACCCCCTCCCACTCAATCGACCGGTGCTTGATTGCACATTGCCAGCACCTGTTAATCATTGCGCTCCTGCGGGGCGCATTCTCTCCCTGGCACTGATCTGGAAAGGCCCTGTGTCGGCGTGCTCCGGCTGTTTGGCGTGCTCTGTTCGCTTGGTGTTGGCGTGATTGTGTGGTTGTTCGCAAGGTAAGTGTGGGTGCGTCGTGCAACGTTGTGTAACGTTATGGCACATTATGGGGTAACAACCGCCGTGATTTTGTTCTCAGTGTTGGCCGTGTCAGTTGGGTTGCAGCTGGAGGAAGTGTGGTGTCCCCTCTCTGCCGTTTTGCAGACTGGGACTTGATCGTGAGTGTTAAAGCTCTCTTTATCGGTAAGCATGCTCTTTTATTAATCTTTGTTGTCTATAGTAGCCTTAGGCTAACAGCTGTTGCCCTCTGCTCTGTCCTGCTGTAGCTGCGGTATCTGCAGCGGTTTCGTCTCTCCTCCTGCGCTCCGAGGATGTATTGCACCGCCTATTGCTGACCATCACGGCCATCTAAGTGTAACATCTGCGGCCTCCAGCCCTGGTGCAGCCGCTCCGTTTTCACTCTGTCGTCCACGCCATTGTTTTGTTTTTGGTTGCAGCTCTCCACGCAGCAACAGACTGAAGCCCCACCGCAATTGTTTTTGTTTCTTTGTTTGTTGGTTTATTTGGTTATTTCTTTGTTTATTTTTGGTTAATAATTTATTTGTTTTTCTGGTTCCTTGTTGGGCCAGCTGTTTAGAGCATTTTCTTTCTGTTTATCCATTTTCTTTAAGTCACATATGGTTATTTTGTTTAGTTTTATTTTGGTTATATTTTTGATTTTGTTTATTTAGCTATGGGTAGGCTCTAACGCAACACCTGATTGCCACCCATAGCTGAGTTATTATTTAAGTTATAATTTAAGTATTTGTACTCACTTTAAAACAAATAATTTGTATTCTTTATGTTGGTGTGCATGTGGGTGTGAATGTTGTGTGTGAGTGTTTTAGGATAGGCCATTTTAACTAATTGTCTAACCCAACCCTTGAGTGTCGCTCACCTAATTTTGTTTCTTTTCTCCCTGGACAGGAGCTGGGTAGTGCGTGGCAGACTCCCTGGTGGTGGTCCCCATCTCACATCCCTTAAGTTTGCTGTGGCACGTGGTGGTTTGGTTTGTAGTATTTTTGTGTGTTTTAAGTTTCTTTAGTCTGTCCGCCTCCCTGAGTTTGGCCCTGTTCCCCTTTTTTGTTTATTTCCCCCTTAACTTACCGTGGTGAAGCAGACACTCGGGTCCCCAAAGAACATGTTCATTTTAAATCTAATAAACCATTGTTAAATAAAAATAATTTATATCTTTTTGGAAGTCCGTCTCATGTCCTCTTTAAAACTTTGTGTAACGAACCTGTGTGACCTCATAGTAGTCTTAGTACCGGGTCAAGTTTATTTCCTGGGGTGCAATTCCCCAGGTGGCGTTGTTGGACAACTTCCCCCTCTGCACCACATCGCGCCACACAAGGACGCCATCTAGCCAAACTCAACCAGGGAGTACATTGCTGACCTGACAGACATCAGGTTTAAATGCCACAATCAACCCAAATGCCACAATCAACCCAAAAATAAAAAACACAGAGAGGGGAATGCAAACAAATTTCCCCTCAAAGGGCACCAGGAACACCTTCTAAGCTATGTTGGCTCACAGAGTAAGTCCACACAAGTGTTGTTGATGTTGTGTCAATAATTGTTTGGCATGTCCTCATAATTTATAAACATAGCCTATTATTTGATTGACATGCACTTGCAATTGAATAACTGTATTAATTTATCAATACTGTCTTTATATAGCAGCCAGTTTCTAACCCACCCTCTGAGTCTATATAAGGGACTCCCAGCTGTCGCTCTGGTCCTTTACCGACACGCCCTGAAGAAGACCACGACAGTCGAAACCGGTTGGCGGCTTTTATTTTTATCTATATGCCCTGAACCTCACCGTCCCTTATATAAATACTTTTAAAAGAAAAGGAATTTGGTCATCTTTGGTCTGCAATAATCTAAAAACAGACACACACTGGAAACTGTTGGTTTGCATGATGACCGATCAAATAACTCCAGTTTGCAGCTGCTCTGTCTCCTTCTTTTCTGTCCCCCTCCTCTGCCCTTTTCCTCCATTTTTAATAAAAATTAAATCCCTCCATCCTCTTTCTTTTCAGAAGCTTCTGCTTGAACACAGCATGGCGCTGTGACATAGGGGGTGCTGTGTAATCGAAGGGGTCCTACAGCTGCTGTAGAACTCCAGTACTGCAGCTTCACACTATTGGTTCCGGTTCTTTCTGCAGTCAGGTTGCGCATGCATCCGCCGTGTTGGTAAACAAATAATCCCTCTATACTGTGTCTGCAAATTTCAGAAGATGCCTGTCTGCGTGGCGGATCCTGAGTAGGGCTGCCCGATAAATCGTACTTCCATTGTCATTGCAATATCAACATGCAAAACGCGTGAGCTGACGTTAGAAAAAGAGCGCAAGTGTGTTCTCTAAAAAAGCTCTGATAAGCTCATTGACGATGATTGAGTGGTGTGATATAGCTCACTTGGTAGCGTATCGTACTTTTACGCAGTTAACCCAGGTTCGAATCCAGCGATGAATTTTAGATTTTGGTTGGCAATGCATTTTCTCATGATTATAAGAGTATCTTATGTGGTTGTGTGTAATCTGTGGTGTCTCAAAATCCCTAATTTAATTTGATAGATCTATTGATTTATTCAGCCGTAATCCAGATCAAACAAAAACATTTAGCTTACGGTACTTCATTATTTCAGTATTTGGCTTCGGTTCATTTAATTGATGAACAGGCTATGGACATCGAGGGGCCGACAGAGGTTCCTACTGTATCTTCACACTGTCCCACATGAAAACCTGCGTAGTCTTGTCTTGTAACAGAGCGCTGTACGGCCCGGCGAGCCGTTGTCTCGTTGCTGCGTTCACCATCTCTGTCCAATGTTTAAAAAAAAGAAAGAAAAAACTTTTCAAAAGCCGCTGTCGGTGAAAAACGCTCGCAGCTCGTCAGAGATTCTATCATTCAAGTGTTTCAGTGACGGTGAGCGGACTGACTCTGCGTCATTAACGCCGCTGCTGCTTTATTGTCGGGGCAGACGTTACCGTTACCGTACCAACAAGCTACGCGTCTCTTGTTAATCTCCTCTCCTTCGGTCTTACATGTGGGCTATATAGATTAAATGATTTTATCTATCCATATATAAACAACATAACTGGGATTTTCATAAAATCACAGTTGTGTTTTTCTGTGTGTGTGTAGTGTTTCTGTGTTTTAGTGGCCCTCATTTATCAAACTTGCGCAGGATCTGGTGTAGATTCTGGTGTAAATATCAGTGTACGGCAAGTGTCACGTGTGATTTACTAAAAGTGTGTACGCTGCTGATTTCGGCGTAGAACCGGCGTGGTGTTGATAAATCCAGCGGCTGAAAACGAGCGTCATTTAAATGTCACGCCCCGTTATATTCCTGCTTTAGAGGCGTCGCCCTGCCCCTTTTACGACATGGAGACACGGAAGACGGCCAAGAAGACGGACTTTACCGACATTACCGCGTTGAACAGGGAGAGGGCGGCAACATTAAATATCTGGACATTGATAGATTGATAGATTTTGTGATTGATAAGCGTCATCCCGGTGGATGGAGGCTGCAGACGCACGTGTCACCGACCACGTCAGGAAACCCAGCGATCTCATGAAATGCTCCTGCAGTTTACTAAACACAAGTGACTGAGGAGAAATCATAGGCATATTACTGCTGCGAACGCTACTTTATGACCATCAGCACCGCTGGCATGGTTCGGCTGATGGAGGGATGTGAAACACCGGCCCGATGTCCCGCTGACAGGTCCCGGTGACCGGGGGAAAAAAAAGGAAAAAAAACACTCCGCCGCGGAGATCAGCTGCACCTGGACGGTACCAGAGAGCCCCCCCCCCCCCTCCGGTGTCCGGCAGAGAGAGAGACTGAGGAGCCGTCTGGTCATGCTCTGGTGCAGGAGATGTTGGAAGTTTGTGTGTGTGATCTACAATAACAGGTCTGTCTGTCATTGACTGTTTCTGTTTACACAGCTGATTAATGAGCATCTGTCACGTCGTGGTTTTTAATTCATCTCAGTTGCCCAAAATAAAACTCGGGAACTATTTTCAACACGGACTTGGTTTTATCGTTTCTTTTTTTTTTTTTGGCTACTTTTTATCTTTTTTATCAATATAAACAACAACAACATCCACATCGCTGCGTTATTAGACTATGGTTTAATAATCGTTCTGACACAGCAGCACTCGTTCCTGCATGTTCTACGCTGGTTCCAAATGTGCGTACACCTGGTCAGAGCTGGCGTGAGATTTGTGCGTACCGTACGCTCACGCTCAGATTAATAAATGCCGATCCTTGCGGTGAATTTGGTGTACACCCATTTTTTTGGTGTACGCAAGTTTAATAAATGAGGGCCAGTGTGTGTATTCTGTGTCACATTGTTTTATTGTAGTGGCACACTTATTGACAAGAAAATTTCAAACCGGCACTCCATGTCACAAAGGTTGCCAACCCCTGGTTTACTGCATCGCAAGTTTTCCACTCTTCTCTGTTTGTGGTGTATTTGTGTGGCAGCGTTACAGCACCACCACTACAGGCCAGGGGTCCGTTTCAGAAAGTGAGATTAGTGGAAACTAGGGATGCAACGGTTCTCGGTAAAATACCGATCCGTTCGGTACGGCCTGCACGGTGCAATACGCTCTTGGACCGCGGTATTTCAGATTCAGCTTGCATCAGCTCTTACTGCTTTACAGGCAGCTGTGCCGTGTATGTGTGTGCCTGGCCGTTTAAGGCGAAAGCCCGCCCCCATGAGTTGATGTCCAATCACTGTTGAGCCTCAACCTATGGCCTCCACACACTCACAGTGGCTGTGTTCGAAACCGCATACTTCTCCTACTACTCGTACTACTCATACTAACGATTTGAGTATGCAGTATGTTCACACTGCGCAGTATGCGATTTGCAGTAGGCGAGAAGTTCCCGGATGCATACTAGATTCGGCCGAAATGTTGAGTGTACATCATGAGGTCACTACTCATACTCAAACTACCCAAGATGCAACGCAACGTGACGTCAAGGACCGCCTCTTCCTTGCCGCGAAAAAAAAAAAAAAAAAAAAAGAACGGAGAAGGAGGAGCCGAGCGGACGAGAGGAAAAATGGAGGGGCAGCAATACAAATGTGAGTAGTAATTTTGTTAAATACCTACTTTGCAACCAGCCGGTGTGTGTGTGGTGGAGTAATATGTCGACATATCAGATTAAGATGTCCGTGTCCATAAGCTGTCTAGAGTGTTACTTGTACAGTTATGTTATCGCTCCTGCTAATTAGCGTGTAATGACACGTAACGTCGTCGGCAGTAGAAATAGCGTAATAAGCTAATAGCCTATACAGGTAATAATGAGGAGGACAGTTTAACCTTTAACCAAAAACCCAAGTTAGGTCGCATATCTCATCCTTATGTGTGTCTGTCAAGGGACTGATGAGGACACGGAGCGCCTGATAAAGTGGAGGGGGGAGAATGAGGCCCTCTTCACAGGCAGGCGAAATGCGGCTGTACGGGGGTTTGAGTAAGAAATGTGTTTCTTCTGATTTACCATAATACATTTTAAAGTAGCCTGTCATGGGGGAATAATCTCCACAGTTTTTGTATTCATCTCTCTGTCGTTTTGGTGCCATTGTTGTGTGAGCTGCTGGACTATTTACAAATTCCCTGTTAGGGATGAATCGAGTATCCTCAACTGTACTACCATTGCATGCTTATGCAGGACGTTCATCCATGACCATGGGCTGGAGGGCAAAGTGGAGGCAGCCTTTGTAAAAAAGAAGTGGGAGAACTTAAAACAGAAGTACAAAGTGAGTAGAATAATAAAGAAACAGGACAGTGTCAGTGTAAGTAAGTAAATTTGATTATGATTACTATTTGACTATTGCTGAAAAATGACATGATTGCATGATAGAGAAATGTGAGTGAGTATGTCTGTGTGTGTGTCGTGCTTGGTGTATGTGTTTTGTAGGAACTGAAGGCGCCCCGCACCGGTGTGAGTACGGAGGGAGGAGAGGCCACTGCTGCCAGTTGGAAGTGGTTTGGTGCCATGGATGAGGTGTTGGGGGGCAGGCCATCAATAACCCCCCCTATCCTCATCACCTCATCCGTGGCACCGACTGCAGCAGTGGCCTCTCCCCCCTCCCCTCCCTCCCCACCCCCCCTAACCCCCCAACCATCAACATCAGCCGGCTCCCGGGGGAAACGTGACGGTTGGGCCACTGTCCTCCGGGAGCTGGACGAAAGGGAGGCTCGAGCAGAGGAGAGGGCAGACAGAAGAATGAGAGAGATGCAGGAGAGAGAGGAAGAACTGGAGAGGGAAAGACGACAGGACCAGGAACGGAGCTTGGAGAGGAGAGAAAGGGAATGGAGAGAATGGATGGACATGAGGATGAGGGAGGAGCGGCGTGAGAGAGAGGAGCGAGATAGAGAGAGTTGGGCAAGAGAGGAGAAACTGATGGCGATGTTGAAGAAGTTTTTGGATAAATAAGAAGTTGTTGTAGAAATAAGAAGGTTTTGTAGAAATAACAAGTTGTTTTAGAAATAAGGTTTTGTAGAAATAATATGTTTTTGGAGAAATAAGAAGTTTTTGTTGAAATAATAATTTTTTGGAGAAATAAGAAGTTTTTGTTGAAATAATAAGTTTTTGGAGAAATAAGGAGCTTATTCTATGTCAAATTAAAAGTTGAGGGACAGAAAGTTTTGAGTGTGTAGTGTGTTTCTGTTGTGATGTTATAAACGAATGTGTTGAAGACGAGTGATTGAGAATAGCAACAGACTAATGCAGAAATATTAGGTTGATGACCCCACAAACCAAGTTTAGCTTTACACAATCTGATTCTTTAGAATGACATGTAATAGAATTGATTACATTTTACAGTGCCGGTATTACATCTACACCTTCCTTAAACTAGACAACAGTATGGGATGTGCAAGTTTGAGCATTCACAGCTTTGGATAGCCATGACAGGGATGAATAACAACCTTCACAGACAGATTAATAACAAATGCAAGAGTAGCTTTATTCACAGTATATTCACCAAAGGGAGACATTGTTGTATAGCACATTTACCAGAGCCCCGTTAGCCAGCGTATTTCTAGGTCAACCCAGACAGGCCTCCTTGGTTACTGTATCAGCCAGGATGAGTGGACCACCCACCATATTTGGCCCTGTCTGGCAATCCTGTACTTTACTTGTTTCCACCTCTTACGACTTGGACGTGGGGTTGGATTTGTAAGAGGCACTATTTACAAAAACTATTTACAACAGGGTTAGATACTACAACAACTTGAACTAAAAAATGAACTCCCTGTATATGTACAAATTAACAATAGTCATGTTCTTGCAGAACTGCGATTCTGTGTCCTGGGGCAGACACCGCAGCTGCAAGCCTCTGTCTGAGGGTGTCCCCAGACCGCTGGACAGGCTCGTGGCCCTCCTCTCCATCACCACCATCTTCTTCTTCCTCTGCAGGTTTAGGCTCCAGGATGTCCCCATGGGTGATGCAGAGGTTGTGGAGGAACAGGCAGGCAGTGATCACCTCAGGCACAAACTCCACCTTCACCTCCAGTGCCTTGAGGAAGATGGAGCGCCACCTGGTCTTCAGGACTCCAAAAGCCCTCTCCACTACGCAGCGTGCCCTGGACAGCCTAGCGTTGAACCTCCCCTCCACTGTATTTGCCACAGGCTCCCTGAATGGCGTCAGCAGGCGGATTGGCTCAGCCAGGCACGGGTACCCGCTGTCCCCGATCAGGTACCATCCAGGCGGTGGGTACAGCTGGTGCACGTAGAAGGGGCTGCTCCTGAGGACCCTGGCGTCGTGGACACAGCCAGGGAAGCCCACCACCACGTCCAGGAAATGCCCCTTGTGGTCACAGATGGCCTGGAACTGGACCGAGTGGAAGAGCTTCCTATTGAAGTAGTCCGCTGCAAATTGCCCAGGTTGAACAATGCGGACATGGCAACCATCAATGCTCCCCGCCACTCTGGACAGAGCTGGACAGCCAGACAGCTCCTGGAACCCAGCACCTATCTCCTCCAGCTCCTCCATGTCTGGGAAGTGGATCAGCCTCCTGAACACACCAAGGATGACTCTGCAGACACGGTGAATCATGTCATGGCATGTGGTGCGGGGGACTTCAAATGCCTCTGAAACGACCCGGTACGATGTTCCACAGGCCAACCAAAACAAAAACACCAAGACCTCAAAGGACTTTGCCCAGCCATGGTCCTTGTGTGGCAGGAGCTGGATGAGGCTGTCCAGGGACTCTCGGGACAAACGAAAGTCCTTCCTGATATCACCTCCATTAAAATAGAGGCGCACCAGTGGGACATGGGGATTAACCCGGCAGTATGGCCCTCTTGAAGCCACCTGTAACATAACAGATGAATGATCAATCAATCAATCAATCAATCAATCAATCAATCAATCAATCAATCAATCAAACTTTATTTATATATATAGATCAATATGTTTTTTCAGGACAATTGCCCATCTGAAATGATTAATGGTCTGAAATGTTTAAAAATGGAATATTTTTAACTTATGTATGTATTTATTTGAATTATTAAACTTAATCGGATGATTCACAACAACTTTGTTGCTAAATGATGCTCATTTTTCCCTCCTATTGTGTTACAGTGGGGTATGTTAGCCTTTATTGTTTTTTCATAATGTTTGCTGTCTTTATGGGAATAAACAGTAAACTTACATCTTGGAGCAATCCCCAGTCCAGAGCAAGTATGATGTAGCGAAGACGGCGGGCGGATCTTCGTCTCAGAGCAGGCAAAACTCTCCGGTAAGGCATTTTGAACGGGCAAATTCCGTTAACGGCACGAGGTCGGTCCAAACGGCGTTTCCAAGCTAGCCACAGTGGGGACAGGTTCACTTCCTGTTTATAAAGTAAGAGCACTGACGTCATTGTAACGGCTTTCTTTATGGTCAATTGCAACGGGTGCTTTATTTTGACACAGAAACCGGAAGTACAGTGCTCACTACGGCTGGTTTTACTAACGCCAGAGAAGTCCGACTTCGTCCGACTAAAATTGTAAATAGGTGTTATTTTGTCATTTTTTCAACACCATGGGGATACGAAGTAGTACTTTCTCGCCTGAAAATGTTTCAAATGTTGCTGAAGTTATATATTTACAGAGTTTAGAGCTTAAGTGAAATCAGCTTCAGGGCGGCTGATTTCGGCTCGGGCAGGAGCGAAATGCATTGTGGGTTATCATAGTACGCAGCAGTGTGAACGCTCTGCATACTGTATGATCGATTAGTATGTAGTATGGAGTATGGAAGTATGCAGTATGGAAGTATGTAGTATGGAGTATGTGGTTTCGAACACAGCCAGTGACTCCCCCCCATCACACTGAAAGTGCAGCTCACACACAGAAGAGGGAAAAAAAAGAAAACAAACAGGCGGCAGCAGGAGCGGTCGCTGATCGGAATCGTGGGGAAAATTAATTAGTTATTAGCGCGATTTAGCACATTTAGCTTTTATTAGAGTTTCAGCAGGACTCTGTCCATGCACACCGCACGTGTGTGGTCGCGTATCCGCGTGCGATAGAGAGGCCGAGGTCGGCAGGAGGAGTTGACTGACAGGGATGAGAGGTGGTGAAAGGCTGTTTAAAAAAACACATTAGACTAACTCCTTCTTTCCCAGTGAGAGACTGTGGTGGCTGCCAGCATAGTGACGGTCTTCCATGACGGCAATATAGCGCGATCTCTGTTTGAAAGTGGCTTCAGAGTGTAACGCGTTACCGAGTGAGCTACGTTTCGGCTGAATCTGATGTTTTTTAATGTGTTCATACTCCACATACGCCGTCATTAAACTCTCCAGTTGGGTCGGTGTGAGATTCGCGGCTCTGTTTCTTTCTTTCTGTCGTTGTGAATCGTGTCATCTGTGCTCCACTGTGAACGCGCCTCCCTCAGGCTCAACATACTCAGGGTTGATTGAACTAATTCTGATCAGTCAACCCTGACCTTGGGATTTGACTCAGAGTTTGTTGAGCCTGCTTCCTGAAACAGACCCCTGGTGTATCTACTTCAGTGTATTGAGGTTGTTTTCAGAAAGACACAGGAACTGTATGGTTAATATGCAGCACACCTGAATGTTTGATTATTTATCGCAAGTCATATCGTCATCGCATTACTGGGTTACATGCTGCTATTCCGACATGCCGCTATTTCGACATTGACTTCTAATTGTCGGAATAGCGGCATTAACATTATTTTTCAAGCGTCCCACTATTCCGACATTTTTTTTTTCATTGTCGGAGTAGCGGCACTTTACTATTTTTCAAACATTCCGCTTTTCCGACATTGATTGATTACCTTATAGTCAGACGTGTCCTTCTGATTTTTTTTTTTTTTTCATCTGAGACACTGTTTCTCATACACAAATACATAGGCCTATTAGAGAAGAAAAAACAAACCCTCCAAGTTTAAAAACACACAGGCAGCTGAGATTTGGGAGGTTTTTGTTTTTATTGTAGCTTATTAAAATGCAAGATCATTTTTCTGACTGATTTATTGCCCGATGCCATGTATCTCGCTTTCTCTCCCCCACCCTCCGCCCGTTGTCTTCATTGTCACTTTGTTGCCGCTCCACAGAGCGCACATGGCTAATTAATATGCACGTGCTGAAAATCTGAAAAAGGTATAAATATTTTGGGTTTCTTTTCGCCGTAGGCCTAAGCAAAAAAAATTAATAGCAGCAGTTTTACACTGCTTACTTACAGTTTTGATAAATGAGGGCCCCTGGCCCTAAGCCCGGAGACGCTCACAGCTGCAGCTCCGCGGCTCATCCGCAGCGCTGTCTGTGGTGCTGACGGTCACAGGTTAACTTGACAAACAAACTGCAGCATAGTTCTGTTTGTTTATCGTGTGTGTCAGTTTTGTTTGTGACTTGATAGTTTAGTTGTTTTGTTTTGATTAAGAACATCACTCCATCAAACCAGTAGGCATGCTGAAAAGAAAAGAGAGAGAGAGACGCGCCTGGGTATCGCAGCTGTAAAAAAAAAAAAAAAAAAAAGACCACGTGTCGGAATAGCGGTATCAAAAAGTGTCGGACTACCGGCATGTCTAGATAGAGGGATGTCGCAATAGCGGGATGTCTAAATAGAGACATGTCGGAATAGCGGGATGTCTGAATAGCGGGCGGACCCCGCAATACTGAACAGCCACATCGCACATTTTCCTGATATCGTGCAGCCTAATCCTGAGTGCTGAATGTCAAATGGTGCTCAAAAAGGTTCAATAAAAAGATGTGGCATGTGTGTGCTTGTAATTAATGCATTATGTTTGAGTGTTTTGTTACCAATGATGACTGTGACTGATACTGACACTTTTCTTTTTTCAGGTTGTGCCAAAGAGGCTGTATGTAAGAAGAGGGTCAGCTCTTTTACCAACAGAGGGCTGTCGAGAGCTCAGTAAGTGCAGAGTAAATTACAGTGTATGGGAGAATTGCATAAGATAGCCGTTTATGCCTAACAAAAGACATTTTGAGGGTATTCTACCATTTCTATTAAGATTATTCATATATATGGAAATACATGTGACATTTTTTTTGGAATCTGGCGTAACATCTTCAGTACATTGGCTTTTACATGGTTGTAGTGAAAAGTATAGTGTCATCTCTTTGCAAAGGTTAGCCACTCTGCTAGCAGGTACGCACCAGGGAGAAATATTTTCATTAAATATTGACGACATAGTATTTTGACAAACATGCACTGAGCACGTACTGAAACCGTGAAAACAGAGAAGTTAGAAATCATCGCTGTCACGTGACTTGCCACTTTTAGTTTTGTAGCCTCATTCACCAAAAACCCACACATTTTTGGAGATTGCTCATATCATAATGCTTTCAGGTCGTGCATTCCATTCAGTTTAAAGGCAGAATGACCATTGCTGTTTATAAACACAACATTCAAAGTTGTCCCCTACTTCCTGGCTGAATGATGCCAGCCCCCCGCCAATACCCCCCACTCTCCCGACTGAACATTAGGACTTTTAAATGTTATCGTTTCCATTAGAACTCTATACTTGTTGTGATGGAAAAGATGATACTTTAGTAAGATAACTAAGATAATTGTAGCTAGCCTCATCAATTGATTAATGCCAATGTTGATAAACCTGTTACTATCAACTAATTTCTCTTATGATTATATGAAAGTTTAAGACTAATAAATCATTCAGAAAGCAGTCAAAATTTAGCTCCTTTAACTACTTAGGTCGAACATTGTCCAGAAAAAAAATATTGTGGGTATTTTAAGAAAACAGTTGAAACAGTTCATAATATTCTTTCATGATAAAATCATATTTCAAAAGCTGCTGACATGTGCGGCACTTTGCACCATGTGTTAACGATAACGTTTGGAAGTGGAGTGGAAGCCACAGACTGTAGGTGAAAACATCTCGCTCAGTCATTGGCATGATTATCTTTTCAGATAATGCGTAAATAATGTTTTCATTATAATTTAAATTTCCACCTGGAAAAAAAGTGATTTCTTTAAAGATTTTGTAATCATATGAGATGTCTTTTTTGTGTGTTTTTTCAGAGTCAAATAAACTGTGTGGTGGTTCCAACATGATCGGCCAATTTCCAGGAGATGTCTGCACACCACCGGGAGCCCCAGTTTTCATTCTTCAATAAACAGGAGACGGCAACCCATGGAAGCAGAGCTGCATGTTCTGCCTTAGTTCCCTACCCAACTGCTGTCATTCTGTGTTTGACACACATCTGAATGATGTGATCTGTGATCTGTCAAGGCTCCAGCATTGTAGTGTCTAGATTTGCAGAGGATCTAATTTTCCCCGCATTTGCTAAGTTAGAGAGCTCATTGTATTTCGGGCTCTTTATTTTGGTTGGTTTGTCCCTCATCTTAATTTATTTTTGTTAATTTGGTTGTTAGTACTCCTTTCGTGCAGCCTGTCAATCCTTCGTTAATGCTTAAAACTCATCATTATAAATAAATTCACCCATTCAGCAGTCATTCAGTCGGCATCTGTTTTATAGATCTGAGACTAGGGGGTTGTTCTTTCATGTGTCATGGACACCCCTACCTGGGGCATAACAGGGCATCTCTGTAGCTTCACAATACTCCAGTTATAATTATATTTGGTCTAAGTTAGCCAATTTTGCTGGCATAGTTTCTGCATAACATACAAAAGGCTAAAAGCTTTTGTATTTTCAAAAAACAACAACAGAAAAAAACTTATCTAGTAAAGGGGGGGAAAGTGAGGGATAACCTCAGGAAGTCTGTAGAATTCAGTTTAAAGGCAGAATGACCATTGCTGTTTATAAACACAACATTCAAAATTGCGAGATTTAACAATAAAGTAACTTCTAAATGTTTTTGTCATGAAATACCACACTCATGACTGCTGGGAATGCCCACTGCAAACTTGTTGCAGTGCACAATTTATTTAAAGACCTTGGGCCCTAGTTTGGTGGCGCAGTGCAGGTGGCGCAAGGTAACGCAGCCGGTCTAATGCAAGTTTCGACCAGCGCAGCCTAGTGCAAAGTCAGATTGGAAGATTGGCAGATCGCGCTGCGCTGAGATAGGCGTCACAGATTCAGCTTGGTGCAGTGGAAGTTTCGTGCGAAAATGTCCCGCCGAGGTTGCGCTGAAAGCTCGCCACCTCCAACCAGGTCTACTGTCAGCGCAGGGCGGAGCGCAGCAGGTGCAGTGGAAGTTTGGCTGACTGACCTGCAGTGCACACACGTCACCAAGACCTCACAGGCAGATTTACACAGTTCCAGGCACATTTCAATGCAATACATATCCACAATAACCACTATTTAATGCAACTAACGGAATCAACACGTGGATTTATATCTATATAGATTCTCCCGTCACATCTGACGTCAGATCAAAGCAGAGATCAAAGGCTGTCGGCAGCGTAATGGAAACTCCACCTGAATTAACACAGCAGGGACGAACTGGCACTGAAAAGCAGCTGTGGATGTCCCAAGCAGGACTGAGGGTGGATGACTGCATTTTCTTCGAGGCTAGATTGTGAACAATCTAGCCTCAAAGAACAACCACTGTTCACAAGTGGCAAGTGACTCCAACGACTGTTGTTAGAACACAATAGGGCACTAACGAAGTCGAAACCAACTTCCCACCAACGACTGTCACTCCAACGACTGTCGTTGGCACTTGGAGCACAAAAGGGAACCAGTGACATCATCACCCTTGTGAACGCCCACACAAGAGGTTAAATAGTGAGTCTCCACACCAGATAGTTGGACCAGTCCCAGCCTGGTCAGTTGCGTACATGAACTGATGAAGCCTCTTGGATGAGAGGTGAAACGTCTTCCTAGACAAATAACTAAGTCCAGTTGCTTTCGATTTAACCTCCTTTGAAATACTATGACCTGGGCAAATGAGAATATGCACCGGCCCATCTCTATCACAGAAAAAAAAGAGACGGACAGAGAGAGAGAGAGAGAGCGCGTCCTTTACGCTGATTTCATTCCGCATGGTGTTTGTTTATGTTGTGATTAGTGTAGGCTACACCTCTCATCTTGCTTACACAGGGTTTGAATAAATGTGAGTTTCTTTATTAGTTTATTAGTTGTTGTTTCTTACACTGGGCATCAGTATATCAGATCAATCCTGGTTAAGTATATTAGTAAACTCATTATTGGTCACTCTGAGCTCGGACCTCCGGACCGCACAGCTGTTTCCTCCTGGGAGAGGTTCGGCCTCTGGCGTCGCTGTCTCCTCCGTCCATGTCCAAGTATAAAATGACAAACTTGCAGCGCGCATCGCCCGCCGCGCAGTTAAAGCAGATATCAGTGGAATGTTTTTGTTAATATAAGTCCTAAATAGTCCTATTTTCCGTCAGCAATCACTTACATGAAGTATTTCAGCCTAAACACGAGTCTCTCCGTCACTCTGCTCTGCTGTAACCCGAGGAGAAAATTTTCCTTGTGGGATACAAGTGTTATCCAATGAGGAGAGAGAACGGCATGAAGGGCTATGTGTGCAGCCAAGGGATGCGCGTGAATGTGGTGACGTAGCACGAGGACCAATTCGAGGGGTTAGAACCAAAAGGGCGTAAGTGACATTTTGGGCGAAAATGAGTTCTATATATCAAAAGAAAGGTCTTGATGAGCTCTATCCAATGATGCCAAAATGACCCATCTGAGATCAAACTGTATTGAATAAAGCAACAAAACCATAAAGACCTAACTCAAAAATGTGAGTAATGTTTGGAGCCAGAAGGGCGTAAGTGCACTTACGCCCTTCTGGCACTGAAAAATACATCTAAATACATGTCGGACCCACATGTTGGTTCAGAGCCAGAAGGGCGTAAGTGTAGTTGTTGCCCTTAAACAGCATTGAAAATGGCAGAGAAAACTGAAGACATGGAACTGTCTGAGGCAGAAAAGATTTTGATGAATATTATGAAACAAACTGATGAATCCTATATTAAAGAAGTTAAAGATGAGGCAGAGTTGTTTTTGAATGTATGCCCTCACAAGAGTGATTACAATAAGACAGAATCATGCCTTGAGAGCCTTACTGGAGTCATCCCTATGTTCCCCGGCTCCTATGTACCTGTTATGTGTGTGACTGGGCAACATAGAACCCTTTCATAGAAAAAGGGTCCTATGTTCCCCGCTTTTCCCCAAAAAGACCAGGGCAACATGCCATTTTTTGTCCCATACCTGCAGTGGAGTTGTGACTTTGCAGATTTTTGCCTATTTTTGAGTGAGAAGTTGAGTTGTGACTTTGAGTGAGAAGTGGAATTGTCCCATTGGTTGGGTTTAGGCAATAAAGACAGGAGTTGGTTAAGTTTAGTACAGTAAAAAGACCAGGTAGAGGCTAGACAGGCCAGATAGATGGATAGAGTCCAGATAAGTAGAGAGAGTCCATCAACCAGCAACAGCGGGGAACATAGGACCCTTTTAAAATAATTAATGAATGAGTTACATGACAATTAATTACTTATTCGAGTGTTAATTATTCAATCAGTTCAATGCATTGTTCAGCAGATACGCCCAATATGTCCTAGAAGACTTGGAAATGTTTGGTGCCAAAAAGGCGTATGTGACGTTTTTTACATATTTTTTTTATTTTAAAATGTTTAAGAGCATGTTCATTGCGTTAATATGTCATAAGTTTATTACATAAATACTCATTCATATAAGCATATCTGTGGTTGCAATGTTGTGGTTTAAGGTTAATGAATACAGTTGATTGACGTCTGGTCAAAATTTTGTTTTGCCTCTCCTGTAAAGTTTGTCAAATGTCACTTACGCCCTTTTGGTTCTAAGCCCTCGAATTGATGCCTGACAAGGGCGGGGGCTGCTAACTCATGGTGCGTTCAAAGAAACTCGTACTTTGTGTTTTTCCTTCCTGTGAAGTCATACCAGTTCGATCTGGTACGAGTTCACGGGTCGGAAGTTACGAGTGGCCGTTATAGGGAACTTTCACAGACAACAGGATGGTAAAAACACGAGCTACGGGTTACCTGGAACGCTACCAAGTCGTAGTTGTGACTTGAAGCTGTAACTTACGGTTTCAAAAGCCTGCCTTGAACGCAGCATTAGCCGAAACGGCCGTGAAGCTGATATCTGCTTTAAAGGTGAGGAGAGGAGCTCATTTGATTGGTGAAGATCTGACTCGGCTGTGTCAAACCCACTCCAGGCCTCCCTCTTCACCGTTTGCGCCGGTAGGAGGGACGAGGGGAGGGCTTGCGCTGGTCTAAGTCTGACTGCGCGGCCCAGCAAACTTGCGAAATGGACCTGGGCCACACCCCGTTGACGTGGCGAAGCTGCCCTGAGGTTAGACTTCGCCCGGTCTACGAAACTAGGGCCCCATAGGTTTTCACTCAACTGCTTCCTACTTATGACTTTTTTCCCTTACACTTTGCCCATTTAGATTATTGAATATTTTTAAAATGTGTGATTACTTAAAGCAGTACTAAACAACTTTCAGTTTTGGTTGAGTTTGGCGGCGCCAGTGGCCCAAAGCGGTAGTGTTTTGCCTGAAGGAAGACTCCATCTCCCATGAGCACTAGCACGTGGAAATTAACAGAAGACGTCCAAACTAAGTTTCTGTTAACAGCAGATCATTTCTCGGATCATTTCTCAGTAAACACACTGTGAAATCCGACGGAAAGGTGCTGCATTGCTGCTCCCTCCTTGTCGTGACTCGCAAAAGTGAAAGTGAAACTTAAGTGAGAGCAGGGTTCCTAACCCTAACCCTAACCCATGCTCCTCAAAGTTGCTTAGTGCCAGTGAGGGAGATACAGACCCCCTCAGGCCATGACAGAGGTGTCATTCAACCTGTTGTAAGTCGATGTACCATCACAAAAGTTATGAAAATATTATATGAAGGTTGAAAAGTTCCTTAGTGTTGGTTTAAATGGGTATTTCTGTGAATAGCTTATTGATGTGAGAAGGATGGAATAAAACATTTGTCCTAGTTGTATTTGTTTTCCAAAAGCTATCTGAGCAGACATAATGACAAAATGAAAGTGCATACAAAACCGGTGTTAAAAGTTAAATGGATAGTTCAACATTTTGGCAAATTGGCCCATTGCCATAATCGCTAAAGTCATAGCAGTAGGTTTGTTACCTTTAATTGTCGGTGCAAGCTATTTTTAGAACGGCGGAGCGGAGTGGCCCTTTAAGGTCATATTATTACCCAGTGAGTGATTGAGAAAGAAAGTAACGTGATACAAAAAGTATATTTATTGTTAGTATGTCAAGCTTATATAGGGGAGACTGAGGATGGTTGTAACAAAGGGATGGTTGTAACAGCATCACTTTCACCAATCAGGGATAACATTAGAGTGATCAATATCATGTGTACCCACTCACTCCCTGACATTGCATGTGAATTTGCAGTTTATGTCCTTGAGAACGTGGGAATACTGGAGCAATCACCCTCCTTGGGTGCTACGTGATACCGACGCCTTACCGATGTCTCGAATCTGCGGCTGATTGTCATCGCGCTGCCACTGCCCAGCCGACGTCTACTCTACATACACAAATGGAACGCGATGTAGTAGCGACGATCCTCTGTAACGCCGACGTCGCTGCGACGGAGGGTGCTGTGTGGGATATATTGATGACGTTGTGTGCAACCACGCACTCGCAGCCCAGCTCACGTGACAGGCACCTGCGTGCAGATCCCTTGGCTCACGTGAAGAACAATAACAAACATGACGGAAGGCGGAGCTGACAGCGAGGCTCCAGCATTTGAATAAATGTTGAATCTGTTCTCACATTTCAAACTTGTTTGATTTGAGTCATTACAGTTTTGCAGTACAGGTGAATTGGTATTTTTTATCGTTATCGGGATAAATTTTTGTGATACATTTTTTAGTCCATATCGCCCATCCCTAATCGGCCAATCCCGAGCTGATCATCAGCTAGTCGGCTAATCAGGAGCCAGTGGCAGCCAAAATGACACACGCCCCCTCCTGGGAACGAAAAGTCCTCCGGAACTGACACTGTGAAATCTAAAGTGTCAGGAATGTTTTCAAAGACGGACCAACACATTGGACTAACTAAAAGCAGCGTTTATTGCCTTCAAACACAACTTTCATCACAAAACAGCAAAGGTAAGACATCATTTATGGTTCTAGCGGTATAAAAGTGTTTTTATTTTTGCTCATCTCTGGCTGCTGGTTTAGGCCTACAGAGTTTTGGTTGTAGAGCGACATGGATGGTACTGATGGAATCGTCTGAGTCTCAGCTTTCATATGACACCGTGTTTGTGTGTGTAGCATGAAGTAGCATGCCGATAGCGGTGAACATGTTTGAATGGATGGTGCAATGGAAATTTTGATATGTGGTCATTAATTGCTTGGTGTTGATGGACGAGTAACCCAGACCCTTGCCTGTGGCAGACTCATTCTTGCCAGAATACACAAACGAATTTCAGGTGCAGAATACTGAGGACATACAGTTTGTACCCCCACTTTGTGGGCTTGTCCTTCATATATTGCTTCATGCTTATGCGGGCCTTCGATGACACCATCCTCTCATTGATACAGATATTTTGGTAGGGTTGAAAATGAGCCTTGAGAGTCACTATGTCTGTGTACAAGGGCTTGATTTTTGAACAGCCTGTCATATGATGCAGTACCCTTTTTTCTCTCATTTTCCTCGTCTTCTTCAGGATTCCTCTTCATCCGCTCTTGAACGCTTTGATTTTGGAGTTGGTCGAGGTGTCATTGCTCTTCTTTTCGGCAGCCTTTCTTCCAAATCAGAATGTGGGGGTGGAGCAGATAATCTGTTAGTGGAGGGGCATGCTGCTTGGCGGCCAGTTGATCTCTGGTTGATGTAGAATCCAGCAGATGTACCTGCTGTCTGTGGAGCAGAGCTAGGGAGAGCTTCCTCTGGATCAGCAGCTCGCTCCAGAAAGTCTTCATCACTCGGAGACAAATATATTTTTTGAAACAAAAGACTAGGTCTCTGTTGTGCAAACTATACAAATTCAAGCATATGCTTATCAATCTAATAGAAAAAGAAGATACCTACTGTTAAAGCAGATGTATTAAATCCAGGTGACTGTGATAGATGGTGGCTGTAAATGTAGAACTGCTGTATATTAAAGTGTCTTAATCATTATGAGAGCTACTTTGACATCCAGGATCACTCTGCTCAGAGAGTTACAACACAATGATATTATAGCCAAAGGGGACATTAATAATTTTGCGTTGTGAAAATGTAGGTGAAAAACATGCAGCTTCAATGACATTATGAATCCAGTGTCTGAAAGTGAGTCAGGATGTGATGAAGCACTTGGTTTTTGATTATGAATGCCTGAGGCCCCTTTTAAAACGGCATTAAGAACTTTTGAGTTCAGGGCAACTTCACGCATGTTTGCTCCAAATAACAGCATGAGGTGAATGATTTAAATACAAGAATCGATGTCAACAGTTATGTAATGTTCCAGTATTATTTGTCATAATCATTTCAGTTCAAGCACATATCATTCACAGGAAGCCCAAATCGACAGTATAGAGAATTTTCTTGTGCCCAAACACAATCACTAAACCCCTCACCAATCAACCACACAAAACAAAATGGCTGTAATTACAATAAACAGACAGATGCTCTGTGTTGACGTTAGTTACGTGGCACAAAGACGTCAGCCCCAGCATGTAGGAGGCCATTCTTTGTTGCATTTTGTTGTTTCCTTTGTAAAATACCTTTTTCATAAGACTGACAGGAGCAGAGCATTGTCCTCACAAAAAATACAAAGATAAAGGGAGCATTCAACACACACACGTGCGACATGCTTACTTTTTGTACTTTGGGATCAAAGACGGGGTGAAGGCAGAGGTGAGGTCTCTCAGTACCGGTCCCAGAGCTGAGCACCCAGATACTGGAGAGGGAGGAGAGGAAAGGAGAGGAGTGCACTGGAGTGGGGACAGCTCTTCTGCTCCTCTGACACCCCGCTGTTCCGAAACACCTCCACTCTGAAACACAGCTGTTCCGAACGTCACACTAAAACCTCTTTTTCTCAAGATTTTGGTGACAAAATGGCTTTTTGGGCTAAACAAACCTATATTCAACCGCCAATTACTCAAGACTGGAACAAAACAGAAACACACAGTTGGAAAGTAGAGACTCTCTTCTTTAAATTGATGGATGATGGATGTGTATAGTAATAGTACATAATATATGGTCAAAAAGCTGGAAAATGCCTGGGCTTGAGGTAGCTGCTGTGAGAATGGCTGGCAGTCAAAGAGTTAACCAAAGGACTGGGGATACACCTGTGGAAATTTGTGTTTTTGATTACACAAATTGATCTGTAAGATCTGAGATTTGAGTTGCATTTTGTTATTTTGTTAATCTGTATTTATTGTTTTTATATACTCACTTTTTTCCTTATTACAGCTCTGGAAAAAATTAAGAGATTCTGATTTTACTATTTATATGTGTTTGAGTAAAATACACATTTTAGTTTCATTCTTTAAACTACTGCCAACATTTCTCCCAAATTCCAAATAAAAATATTGTCATTTATAGCATTTATTTGCAGAAAATGACAAATGGTCAAAATAACAAAAAAGATGCAGTGTTTTCAGACCTCAAATAACGCAAACAAAACAAGTTAATATTTATTTTGAAACATCACAATACTTAGGAAGAATTCGGAAATCAATATTTGGTGGAATAACCCTGACTTTTAATGACAGCTTTTATGCATCTTGGCATGCTCTCCACCAGTCTTTCACATTGCTGGTGGGTGACCTTAGGCCACTCCTGGTGCAAAAACTCAAACAGCTCAGCTTTGTTTGATAGCTTGTGACCGTCCATCTTCCTCTTGATCACATTCCAGAGGTTTTCAATGGGGTTCAGGTCTGGAGATTGGGCTGGCCATGACAGGGTCTTGATCTGGTGGTCCTCCATCCACACCTTGACTGACCTAGCTGTGCGGCAAGGAGCATTGTCCTGCTGGAAAAACCAGTCCTCTGAGTTGGGGAACATTGTCAGAGCAGAATAAAGCAAGTTTTTTTTCAAGGATAACCTTGTACATGACAGGATTCATGCGTCCTTCGCAAAGATGAATCTGAACCTAGTGAGTATCCCAACCAGAAATTATATTTCCACAGGTGCAGGGTTAGGGTGTATTTTTTTCACCTCTGCTTTAGTGGGGATGCTGGCGGCAGCGGCAGCTTAGCTGTATGCTGTAGCTAACCTAGTGTGGCTAGGGGGCTAGCTCGAGGACCTACTGAAAGTGTTGCTATTAGCCTGGTGGTTTGGGGAAGTCTTTCGACTTCTGGCGGTACTGCTACCATGCTGGGGGAGGGTATTGCTACCGTGTAAGTGTTACCACTTGGTCTAACCAACTGTTAAAAAGTAATTCTACTCTTCGACAGGTGGCGGCTCACTGCTGTTTGGTAACAGGCTATGAGCTAGCTTCCAGCAACAGAGCAAGCTCGAACCAAGCACCCAGTGACCGAGATTCCGCTTGAGTCTGTTGACAGTTAAGCTAGGTCCTGGAGAGACAGTTAGCATGGAAGACGAGGGATGGAACTTATGCTCGTGGCGAGAAGAGGTTTTTGAATAACTGACAGCGCTGTGTCAAGCCCTTTCATAGGGGAGGGTCCCCGCCAGGGGTGGACTGGGACAAAAATTTGGCCCTGGACTTTTTGGTCCAGACCGGCCCACTATCTGCACGCGGATATTTTGCCAACTAGCACTGTTGATGTACATACAAACACACAAGCTCTTAATAACACCACTACTAAACGATATACAATATACAACAAAGTAGAGGAATAGTGTGGAATAAGTTAAGTTTGGACAAAATTACATGCACATAATGAGTCTGCATGCAATCAGAACTTTGGCTAGTCGGCTAAAGTATGGAAAACAATAGTACAATGATCTGAAAAATGGACAAACACTAATTTTATCTTAGAAAGACAGTACAGCTCAACATAATGTATAGACAATGAAGCATGACAAGAAATAGCCTACTTGTAATTTGTGTACTGCATCATGAGTAATATGTATGCAGAATGATGTTTTACTGTAACAGTAGTTAATAAGTGTTTTATTAATTTTAACTGTATAATGTTAAACTGTTGAAAGGACAATAAACCATAAACACTGACTGAAAAAAATATGGAAAGCATACATATTTGTTTAGTTGTTAGCTCAATGTCCTTCATGACCAAATTTGAGTGAGGGCACTTTAATAAAAGCAACTAATCAATTAACCAGGATAGTATATGAATATAGTTATTGTTTTCCAATACTTTAGATAACTAGATTTAGCTGTAACACACCACACCATCAGAGTTATTAGCTATAGCTATTTATTATGTCAAGTAAAGTTCATAGCAACCGTTCTGGACCATTTACAGTATTTTAATGAATGTTTATCCACACCATTCTGGAAAGCACATAGCCTACCTGCTTAACAATCACTACCTCCTTCACATGGTGGAGAGTCTTCCTCAACACTTATTTTTTCAGCCTCCTCCTGCACCATAAGGGCAGTGGTAATGGGAGCCTCACTCCCTTCAGACTCACGTGAAGGACCTGCTGCTGAAGCTGCAGCATCGGTGCTTCTAGCCCTGGCCAGGCAGGTGGCCCCTGCAGCAAACATCTGCGTAATTGTTGTACTTTCAGCAGTCTGTGCTGCTAGAGCTTTTCTTTTTCTGTTACTTTCCTCCATTTTTCCGCGCTGCCTTTGCGTTTTTTTTACTTTTCTTTTCCGTTTTCGTGCACTGGTGTTTTTGTTTTTCTCTCTCTCTCGCTCTCTCTCTCATCATGACTCCTCATCATTAAAAGTGATTGGACGAGGGGGGGTCTAGAACATGCGGGGGTGGGACTCCTGGGCCTCTGTAGCCTCTCATAGGGCCATTGGGCCAGGTAGACAAGCCACTTGGCCAATCGTCACCTCTCTGCTGTGTCTGCAGCTGAGCACTGTGGGCCGAGCCGATGCATGTCTCTCTCCCTGGGCCAGGAGAGTTACAATAGGCAAGGCGAGGCATGGCGAAAAAAAAGTTAAATAAATAAATAAATAAAAAACGGCCGCTTATCGGCCCATTAGTGACCGGCCCACCGGGAAAACTCCCGGTAGTCCCTATGGCCAATCCGCCCCTGGTCCCCGCCCTCTCTGACACTGACGCGCCTGATTCCAGCCAATCCTGGCTGGCAGAATGGAATATAAGCTTCTGATGAGGTCACGCTGTAGGTGTTCCCAATGTGAGACACAAAAAGAACTGCAATTTGTAGAATGTGCCCTAGACAATCCCTACGATCTCTGCACTTTGGCAGATCGTTTACATGTTCTAAACCTTCACAATCTAATATCGCACACCCCTACATTAACGTTACTAAGCAACCAAAAGACAAATTACAGTCTAACTGGCTCTGTATATATCAGTGGCTTGAACATAACAATGGTGAAATGAGCTGCTCAATTTGTAAGATGTACGGTGCTGTGCCTTTTTCCAGCTGATGTTACAAAATGTCAATTTTGTGTCGCCACTCAGATGGTGTTTCTTATACAGCAGCTGTGAAAAGAAATGTAAAGCAGATTCAGAAAAAAATTTGATGGCTAAAGCTATTGAAGAGGCACAGTTGCAGGGCAAGGAGGAAACAAAGGGGCTTCTCAAAACAGCCTACTTTATAGCAAAAAACGAATTGGCTAATGCAAAATTTTGTACTGTAGTTCAAGTCATGAAAGAGATGGAGTGTCCTTTCAAAAACCTGAACACAGATGCATCAAGCTATGGTCCTGATGAATCTCAGATGACCACTAGAGGAGAAGCTGAAAGGGACATCAATGAATGTAAGTCAGTGGTGAAGAGAGAGAGAGAAAAAAGAAAAGATGGGTCATGTCCGTGGGGGCAGCTCATACGAGTAAGAGGCAAAAAAAACTAGGCCTGTATATAATTTCCACAAAGAATGGTTAACAGAGTTTTGTTTTACCAACGTTAACGACAAGTGTGTGTGTCTGATCTGTGGTGCTAGTGTGTCGGTCGGTAAAAAGTGTAATGTGGAACGCCATCCTTAAGGTGCAGTATCAAAACGGCAAGAAGTACATAAAGTTACAGCAAGAAGCTGATTTTGATCTTTTTTCTTTTAATTAAAGTATATTTTTTGGCTTTTTTGATAGACAGTCATAGACAGGAAAGGGGGAGGCAGAGAGAGGGGGAATGACATGCAGAAAATGTCTGCCCGACGCAGGACTCGAACCGGGGACGCCTGCGTTGAGGACTATAGCCTCCACATGAGGCGGCCGCTTTAACCACTGCGTCACGCACCGCCCCAGAAGCTGATTTTGATCTGAAGGTAAATTCCCAACTGAGATATGACCAATCGAAACTGAGTTAAAGTCATTATATTATAAACACAATGTTGTGCTATTTTGTCTCTTAACCTCATCATGCAGTGAGAGACAAGTTCTCTATAAACGTAGATAAAGTCACTGTGGAAGATGATTCTGGCACTGAGGTGGATGAAACCGTTTTCACAGAATTATCTGCTATAGAGGGGATTTGCTATGTTGTCAAGAACTGTCTTGATGATGGTAAATTTTAAAAGATAGCTTGGTTTTATATTGCTGAAAGTGGTCATTGAAGATGCAACCATTTTAATACTAGCATATGAAATATTAAAGCAGTATGTAGTATTGGGGCTAAACCGTGACACCCAGCATTCAGATTCTAGATTGCAGCGCTCACTCGCTCACCCCTCCCGTCAGCAAAGTGACGGTGGCCGCGGAGGACAAAGACGTTTGCAAACTAACCGCTAACTGATAACAATATCTTTGACCAATAACTATAGGTTTTTTTTAGTCTTTCTTTTTTAGTTTTTCAGTCATATTTTACAGCAAAAAGTTACACAGGAGGACTTACAGGTTACTTACGCTGCGCTTCATATAAGAACAGCTCAACATTGTAAGATCTAGCTGCTAACGCTAACTAGCACCGTGTGTGTTTTATAACTGCAGAAAAAAACAAAAACAACTACGTTGATCATCCTCCAGGCACAAGCCGAGTCACAGACACTCAATGGGGACAGCTCTCCATTCCGACACACCGCTGTTCCGAAACCCCCCCACTCCGAAACACTGCTATTCCGAATGTTCCCCCGACACACCGCTGTTCCAACCCCCCCTCAGCTGTCCATGGTGCTGAACCGCGTGACGTTGTTTACATTCTGCGTTGTGGCTTGTCTGTGAAACGTGCGCTGCTCAGGGACTGGGCAGATCCCACCCCGCTTTCTCCCCCAGTCCGTTGTGGGAGATCTCCCACAGAGTAAAAGAAATATACTCCCCCCACTCCGCTTAAGCGTGGCTGAACCCGGCCTGAGCCCACTTCACGGGCGCGAGCCTGCTGCAGCCGCCGCTCCGCTGACAGCAGACTGAAGGAGAAAAAAATAATAAATTTTGCTTTGTTTGGGTTTAGGTAATGAAGAAAGGAGTTGGTTAAGTTGAGTAAAAAGACCAGGTAGAGGCTAGACAGGCTAGAAGCATAATGAACGTCATTAATATGAAGTATTTGCTTGTTTTGCAGTTAATTATGCACATGATCCGTTTGATCCCAAAAAGGAAAAAAAGGGTCAATACACAGCCTCTGTTTCCTTTCTGATTGCGTCCATCTGTCCGTTCGGAGTGGGGGTTAGCTGTTTAAAAAAAAAAAAAAAAAAATCTTTACTTGCTGCTTGGGTTTGTAATAAATGGCAACTTATTGTAATAATTTATTATTATTATTATTATTATTATTCCACTATTATTATTATTCCACTGAGAAATGGCTCTAAACATAACCGTTTTTTTATGGCATTGGTTCTTAGTCTAGGAATCATAACATGACCCCTTCTCACCTGTCTTGTTTCATGACCATGTCTGTTTTGAAAAAATGTACATATATTTATATATCTAAATAAAGTTAGAAGACTTCGTCTTAAATCTGTCTTCCACTTTCAGCCAGCATGCATTTTGTCTATGCTTTTCCTCATTGAGCACCGAAGGGCAAGACGCGCTGCTCTATTTTGCACCAACTGCAGCTTATAAAGTTCGTCATTAGCTACACTTGACCAGATAGGTGAACAATAATCAATATGAGAAAGTACCAACGCTAGAATAACCTGCAAGGTGGTGCTCGGAGAAAGAAGGGAGGAGCATCTTCTTATCATAGATATATTTCTTACCATTTTTCCTACAATTTTATCTTCTGCCATGATAATTTACTGTCAAGGTTAATCCCTAGAGGTTTAACCTCATTAACTTGCTCAATACAGCTGCCATTTATGGAGACGCATAATTTGATATCTTACCTCAGTGCAAAGTTTGATCCAAAAATAATACATTTGGTTTTTGATACATTTAGAAGGAGAATCTTAAAGGAGAATTACGGCCATTTTTGACCCCTAAATCGTTGTCCTGATGGTCACCCAGTGTTGGGGGGAGCTGACTCTGAAAATACTGTAGCTTAAGTCTCCTTATAGACATGATCTGCTTCACACAAAGTTAGATTCAAAGTTTTAAATAGGCTTTATTCAGTCACCTACTGAACAAACGGAACTGTCATTGGGTAAGTTGGCGGCGTGTGAGCAGATATTAGAATATTTAAAGTTAGCCAGAGGGCGACACCACCCAGAAACATGATTTACTAAAATTGCTGTTTGATTTTTCACATTCTTTTTTGCCTTGTGCCAAGAGGGTGAAATTCTCAAAGAGCTAATAAAATGTCAAGAGTCTGAAGAGAAGTCCCATTCATTATCTGTTAAAATATATATGTAATTTCCTTTGAAGAAACACAGGCCACGACAACCAATGTTCAAAGGAAGCAAAAAGAACAATGCATTTTTTTCCTGCAGCTCCAGCTGCTGTATCACTTCATTATCTAGAATTAATGGTATGGAGCAGAAATTACTTTAAGTGTGGGTTTTAATGAGACTTGTGTGTTTGTTCTGCAAATACTACGTACATGGTACATGTATGCAAGGTTGTAAATGATTATGGCATTTACTGTGAGTGTGTGGTAGGCACAGTAGGTTGTGTGATGGTGAAAGAATAAAATGTGTGAACAGAGTTCTCAGTGTTGTGTTTACAGTTTTTTCTCCATGCCCCCACATGGCCTAAAAAATCAATCAATAGCTGTTTTTAAGCTTGAAAGAGAATAGGGAAGTGTATTCTTTATGCTATTCTCTATTTTTTGTTTCGTTGTAAAACATAAAAATATAATCAATCACTAAGGTTTGGTTACAATCAATCAATCAGTTTGGAGTAACTAGTTAACCCCAAAGTACAGAAAGTCACACTTGACCACTAGCTAGCGCTAATATGTGTGATTCTTCAGATCACACAGATGGCCAGTCTGCCCCTGGTGTGTGGTCCGGGTATAAAAGTATAATCCGTTTTTTCGTTTTAAAACAAAAACGGAAAAACGGTTTTTGCTGGGTTTTTGTTGTCAGCTTAAAAAACGAGAAAACCAAAGAACCAAAACCAAATAACGGCTGAAATTTGGTTTTTGTAAATTAATTTTGTCGTTTTTCGTTTCTTTTTTTTATGAATATGATATGACGGCGGACAGACCGGAAGCGGAAGTGAAGTGTAAAACCGTCAAAATAATAGTTTAGCCTGCTGGCGCTAACTTCTTAGCGTATATTATAGACTACTGTCCTCTTTCTAAACCATATATGGTTCACTATTTTTTTTTACTTCTGTGAAATTATAACAGCTGGTTGTTTGGAAGAACGTGTTAGGCCTATAATTAGCTTTTAGCTTCTCTCTCTCTCTCTCTCTCTCTCTCTCTGTCCACAGTCTGGGGGGTGTCAGCACAGTCTGGGGGGTGTAGTCAGGACTTCATTTCACTGCTTGTTGTAAGTGTACACTTTAACTTTGCATGTGACAAATAAAGAATCTTGAATCTTGAATATCTCTCTCTCTGTACGCCAATAACGGACAACGAGCGCTATACGGAGATGAACGGAACGAGCCAAAAGCCCAATATCTATTCCTGACGTCTGCGGTCGATATAAAGTCGATAGCTGGTTTCATTCATTGACAAACACAAACAGCCGCGCTGCACCCACAGTCATGTGTCTCAGCCAGCCAGCTGACGCACAGCACAACAACACACAGCAGGCGACGTGTGCGGGCTGCTGCAGCAGTGCACATAAAAGGGACACCGCCGGAAATAAAATAAATAGGCTACCGTAGTTTTTAAATTGTTTTTGCGCATGTTTTCATCCATAAAATGAACTAAAATGAGCACTAGAAGCGGATTTCTTGATAATGTGGGAAATGGCCGTTCACTGGGTCTCATTCATGAAACGTGAGTAAATCTGTGTGTAGATTTGCACATAAAAGCTCACTCTACTAAAACTCTACTCCGGATTCATGAACGGTGCGGGAAACTCAGATTTGATCGTAAACACGCGTGTAACTTCATGAATGCCAACCCATCGTAAACTAACAACACGCCCCTGGTGATCAGCAATTAGCATAGATCTCCATACATGAATAGCCATATAAGGAGATCCTGACCACCATATTAGGAGGTAGGTGCATCCTGTTCACCTGCGGCCATGACGCAAACGAGGAAAGAGGGAGAGAGAAAAAAAGAGAGTCATTTTGGGTGAAGTGGAGTCCAGAAAAAATATTTAATTCTCTTCTGTTAGTGGTGGTGTGACTGGGACAGGTCAAAGGCGTGGAGGGAAGAAACAGATTTAGTGAATTAAGTAGGCCTATCCTTGGTTGATTAAAGAACCGTTTAAGAAATAAAGCCAGAATAGTTCGATATGAAACGTGAAAAAAAAAAAAAATACACACAACTCCAGAGCTACAGCAGCGCCGGGAGGAAGAGGCTCTTCACAGCCTCAGCTGTAGAGGAGCATGGTTGTATCAACACATGAAGTTATATAGGCAGGTTATATTGTTACAGAAGCACCAGCCGTCTGTCACAGCTCCATCCAAACCGGTGCTGACTGCGCTGCTGCGCAGGGTGAAGTGTGCGCCCACCAAGCGTGTAGCAACACAAAAAAGTTTTTTTCCGGTTTTATATCAGATTATTATCATCATTAGATGGAGCCTTGACGTGTTTGTGCGTGTCCGATCCCTAAAACGTCTCTCTCTCCAAATATTTCTAATTGTTTGTCATGTTTAAATGACGTGTTTCAAAGGCGTCGGTGTATTTTGAACATGAGAGAGAGTAATACGGATTAAAATTGTAATTTTCAACAGTGACAAGCAGTATTTATTTGCATTCCCACATTTACACAAGCGCTACACACAGTCCGGAGCAGGTGTAGATTTTGTGAGTAGCTACGAAAAAATCAGCACTACTAAAAGATTGATCAATGCGGAAATCCACGTAAATTTGCGCTGCTCAGGGTTTACACGCAAATCCGTGCTGCTCACGTTTCATGAATGAGACCCACTATGTATTCACTATGTATCTGAATATGTGTGTGTGTGATTTGCTTATAATATGTGGCACTGAAGTGGCCATCCACTATGTGTGTGTGTGATTTGCTTATGTACACTGTGTTCTGTCGAAGCCTGTCTCAGAGCAGAAGTCCATATAAGGACCACAGCAGAAGTTTCAGCATCACCTGAACACAGGGCGCTTGGCCCCAGACACAGATCTGCTGTAGTGTGTTCTCCAAAGATCTTTGCTTAATAAATGCTGATGATATATCAACTCTAATTCTCTCGTGCAACTAGTTCTTTCCTTGCATCAAACTAACCGCGGGGAAGTCAGAGGCGTACTTCAACAATTTGGGGGCTCAGTCCGGGATGCAAGGAGGGAGACGAGAATCCGGCAAAATAGGATCAAGCACCAACAACACTGCAACCAGGGTCGACCCAAATACATAGGTAAGCAGAAACCTGTTTAACGAATTCTGCACATTGGGCATTTCAAATTGCTTTGGTTAAAGTGTTGGAGTGTGAGATCAGTAAAAAGCAGAGAGAATAAGAGTAATAAAAAAATAAAAAAGAGTTTAAAGGACAGTGTCGGTTTAGAGCCCCGTGGAGGGAAGAGCCCTCCTAAAAGCAACCACTAGGACAAACAGTGTCGGTTTAGAGCCCCGTGGAGGGAACAGCCCTCCTAAAAGCAACCACTAGGACAAACAGTGTCGGTTTAGAGCCCCGTGGAGGGAACAGCCCTCCTAAAAGCAACCACTAAAGTCACCCTGTGGCAAGTCCCACTGTCCTCTGACGAGGGGACAGAGCCTGAGGTAGGCGGCTGGGTGTAGTTAGTCCCGGGGAAATTGAGGGTCCCCCAAATTAACAGTGTCGGTTTAGAGCCCCGTGGAGGGAACAGCCCTCCTAAAAGCAACCACTAAAGTCACCCTAGACTGTGGCAAGTCCCACTGTCCTCTGACGAGGGGACAGAGCCTGAGGTAGGCGGCTGGGTGTAGTTAGTCCCGGGGAAATTGAGGGTCCCCCAAATTAACAAAAAATTGTTGTACTGATAATTAATGTTTTTATATGTCTTATGAAAAGTGTTGACAGGATCATTTTTTCTCTGCACGAGAGATCGTGGCGTGGAGGAGAACAGACAGAGAGGAAAAAAAGAAGCTCACCACCACGGTAAAGAACACCACACCAAGGGAGATAAAAGGGAGGGGTTGCCTCAGTGTCAATAGATCTTGGATGATGCGGAGCAGTGTCTAGTCACTCTCCCGGATGAGTCAACAGCTGTGGAAACCTAATGGTGATAACGTAAACAGCTGGCTGCGGAAACCTCACGGTGTCAACGCAAGCAGCAGACTCTTGTCTTCTGATCAGTTGCCAGGGACGTATGTGCCATACTAACTGATCGGCTGCGCCTACCGCCCCAAAGATCGCTGGGTCAGTTGCTCGGAACGTAAGTGTCATACAAACTGACTGGCTGAGGTGACATTTTAACAATGGATGGGGAATTTGATAGGGAATTAGATGATGGGGGATGGGGTACATTGAACACCTGGAAGCCTCTTATGGTTCAAATTCAACTTGTGACTACAACAGCAGGAGTGCTATCAAAAGAACAAAAGAAAAAAAAGGGACGGTATAGAGAGGGAGATTCGAGAAAAACTCGAGGAAGCAATAAAAGAAGAGGGAAAAGACGGCTCCGAGGTAGAACCATTAAGCCGCATTATCTGGGATAGGGAAAATAAATACAAAGAAGAGAGAGACAAAGCCAGGCAGGAAGAAGAAAAAGCAGGACTAATACAAAAGAACAAACTGCAAAAACAAGCAAAACTGGCAGAGAAAGCTAGAAAGTGGTGGATGGCAGCAGGACTCTGGTGGCAAAGCATCCAGCATTTAACTAGACAGACCAAGAAGGAAGGAGTGATGGAGGAAAAACAGCCACCTCCGTACGCTCCTCCAACCTTCTCACCCACAAAAGGGAGTAACCCACCAGGTCTGTACCCGTGTTAAAGGTGGAAGAGGGAGAGGTATTCGTGAAAAGCTTTCCACAAACAGAAAAAGAGACTCCATCAATCCCCGCAGTAACAAAGAGGAAGGAAATAAGAGGAGCACAAGGTGAGAGCAAAGACAGCCTCCCATTTGCATATAGGGAGGAAAGAGAAGGAGAACAGGAACAAGACGAAAGGCTAAAGAAAGTGTTATGGGAGATTGAACAGGAAGAGAAGGTGAAGAATGCGAGAGAGAAAGAACGAAAGAATAGAGAGTGGTGACAGAGACAAGAATCAGAAGTTGAGAAGAGTAGGAAGAAATCAGGTGAGATTAGAATGTCTACACCCAAGAGTAACAGCGCCCCAGGTAGGGGTAAGGTAGGATTCCACATAGATGGAGATTGGGATGGTCATCAACAGGTAACACAAATAACAGGAAAATTACAGGGACATTGGGTTCAAGATCAGGACGTAGAAGAGTGGAGCGAAAAGGACAAATTAGTACAGGAAGAAACAGAGGACGAGGAGGAGGAGCAACTAGGAGAAGCCGGTAGAACATATGAAGCAGTAAGGAAAGGAAAAGAGCCAAGGTGGTTTTCAGAAGCGATGAATCATACTTTCCCAGACCATCTCCTGAGCCAGCAGAGAAGAAAATCCAAAAAGGGAGACACCCTATGACTTTGAGAAATAGGCACACTGACGGGATCAAATATACACTGCCCCTTATGGCATCCGACCACAGTCATAAATATCGACCTTTTGGGTTGGGAGACGTGCAGGCCCTGGTAGACAAACTACCCCCAGTGTCAGAAGGAGGAGCATTATGGTTAGGGAAACTAGACAGCCTCACCGCGGGTCAGACTCTGGCTTTGGGAGATTTTAGGGCTGTAGCAAACAGATGCATGACAGGAGCAGATGTGAGAGAGATAGAAGAGGAAGCCAATGCAGCTCGCGATTCAGATAATGTGCGTTTTACGTCTGAGTACAAAAATAAGCGATGCAATGAGAAGCAAATACCCTCTACCCATGACTGCAGTTGTGCCCAAAATAAAGTGGGACAGCAACCAGAATCCCAGAGATTTTCTAGATAAATGTAAGGACATGTGGATCCGTCACACAGGGGCGCATCCTGGGAAAGCAGGGCTGCAGAGAGAGTTGTACCGCCAGGCTATACTGGAGGGGGTGCCAAAACCTGTAAAAGAAGCCATAGCCAACAACCCTGATTTGGCGGGAAGCGAGTCACAGGTGTGGGACAAGCATCTAGTCCACCACCTGTCCAGAGCCCAGGATAGAGAAAACCAGGAGGTAGAGGTCTTCGGAAAAAAACGACAACCCGAAAACCCGAGGTTCCGACCCGACCCGGCTCGGGTTTGGGTCCACTCACAAGAAGTGACGCCGGGGCCGGGTCGGAACCGGTAGAGTTTGCCTCGGGTCTCGGAGCTCTTATTGTGAAAGGCCGGGTCCTACAGTACCCGAGAGGACCCGGCGATTGGCTGTCACAGCTGTCAATCACCCCGCCCCCCCCCCTTCCGTCCAATGCGAGGCTGCGAGCTGCCTGTGTGACTTATGTCACGTGATCAAAACAACTACACGACTCTTATGATGACGTCAAAGGTGACAGTTCAAGCAAAAGTTAGAGCCTAGGTCAGGACTCGGGGCAGTTAAAAAGTTTGTTTATTAACGTAACGTTATGGTTAATGGTTCAAAATGGTTAAACAATCGAGTTGCCGTAGCGTGTTGTTACCGCGGTATGCTCCGCAAAGCACATGGAAACTCCAAAATTATAACGTTAATTAAACAAGAGGAAATGACCGGTGGATTGACGTTAGTGTGGCAAGGTGAAGAGGGCCCGGGCGGGGATTGAACCCACACCTCCCGGGTAAGAGTCATGCGCGCTTGCCAGTCACCCAAAGGGACATCCCCTTGGCCAAGTAGCCAGGGCACATGATCAATTGGAGGCATAGTGACAGGAATCTCAACTGTCACATCTCTCCCCCTCTTTTCACAAGCACGTCCTCGTGCTTCCGCGCAGGCTGCCACACATTAGGAATCCATGGACCCACCCCTAGTGCTACATGGATCCTGCCAACAACGCCAGAATGTGGCAAGGTGAAGAGGGCCCGGGCGGGGATTGAACCCACACCTCCCGGGTAAGAGTCATGCGCGCTTGCCAGTCACCCAAAGGGACATCCCCTTGGCCAAGTAGCCAGGGCACATGATCAATTGGAGGCATAGTGACAGGAACCTCAACTGTCACATTAGCAATGGCTAAGAAGAAGGATTACAGTACATGACCATCTAAACAAGAAAAAGGAGACGTGGATTTATTTCTGTTTACATCACGTTATGGCCAGGGGGGCTGGCAGCGGCCGCAGCCGGAGCAGGTAGAAGAAGACTACGTTTAGGTAAGAAACAGAAAGTAAAAACAAGTTTTATTTAACGCTAGACAACTTGTATTAAATCATAAAGCAACTTGGGCATTTCGGGTCCACGGGTTTTTAAGGGTTCGGCTCGGGTTCGGAACTCATATTTACAATAATAGCTCGGGGCCAGTCGGGTCCGGGTTCAATTTTCACGGGTCCATTTCGGCTCGGAGCTCATATTTACAATAAAAGCTCAGGGCCAGTCGGCTCCGGGTCCAATTTTCACGGGTCCATTTGGGTTCGGGTCCATCAAATTGGACCCGTGAAGACCTCTACCAGGAGGGTGAAAACCTCAAGGAGCTGCAGGCACAATTGCTTAAACTCCAATTAGGTGAGGCGCGACAAAAAGCTACAGAAAAGAAAAAAGAACCTAAGGTCGAGAAAGCCAAGGTAATGCTGGCCTCGGCGAGACCGGAGTTTCCGGATCTCTATCCGTGTCCCTCCTGGGAGGCCCGCCCACACCCACCAAGCGACATGATGATGTACCAAGGGGGTTTCGGATCAGATCAGCCAAGGGGGCGTGGAGGCTTTAGAGGGAGAGGCGGCCGTGGGGACTATCAAGGGGGGCGGGGAGGAGGCATGTGTTTCTACTGCGGAGAGCCTGGGCACTGGGTCAGAAACTGTCCACATCTACAGGAAGGGTACAGGGGTCGGGGGAGAGGAAGCGGCCCTCATTTTGGGGGTCACAACGGCAGGGGCGGGGCATCACCACGACAGATGCCCCTAACGAACGAACACTCCTGGGACAGCTGGGGACCGTCCAACTCCCAATGACACACCCCACAGAGAGACTCAGGCAGCATCATAACGGCAGATCCGATGCTGCCCGTCAAGGTCGACGAACACATCCTGCCGTTTCTGGTCGACACCGGAGCTACATGCTCCACAATGAACACCATCAGACCAGATACATTGTCAGAACAAACCACCACAGTGATGGGGTTCTCTGGGGAATCACAAACTCTGCCACTTACTAAACCGCTGCTAACCACCTTGGGGAGTCAGAACATTTGTCATTCTTACCTTTACTCACCCACGGTACCAGTGAACTTACTGGGACGGGACCTCCTGATTAAATTAGGAGCGTCAATCATGTGCGGCCCGGACGGGCTCGTAGTCACTCTCCCGGATGGTACCGCTCTGCCGTGCATCACACACCCCCACCCCCACGAAGGACAATATTTGGTGCAACCTGTCACAGAACAGTACGCTGACATATATTGGGCCCTGCTAACTCCTGAAACACCAGAGCACATGGGTATCCTCTCTGCCTTCATGCGGTGGAAACCATGGATTGCCTCTCTCGAACCCTACATGCCTCCGCCTGATCCTCCTCATGTCACCCTGTTTTATGATAGAAACCAGACAGAATGGTATCAGGAACAGTTTCGTGAAAGACTACAGGGTGAAACGTGGGAAATTACCACACGCAATATTTATATAGCATCAGAAGGTGTGGCAGTGGCGGTAAACCTCACAAATGAACAGTTAGAATGGTACAGGATGGGAGGGGAGGCTGTGCCACATGTGTCACTCGCAATACACCCAAGCCATCAGGCTAGGGAATTAGGGGGGTACTGTACTCACACGCGGCTAAAACCTATTTCATCCAGGTCTCTGGCTCTAATACGGCTGTCCTGGAAGAGGCTCAAGTTTCTCGGTGTCATGGGAGGGAAAAAACAGATCACCCACAGGCAGCACAAATCATTGACTCACTACCACATACACTTTGGGCACAGGGACCTACGGATGTAGGTCTCACAGACTGCGAGCCAATATCATTTGCAGTCTCAACACAACGCCCGATCTGGGTGAGACAGTATCCGCATAAACCACAGGCTGAGGAAGGGATTGCACATACAATCCAGGGGTTACTAGCACAAGGGGTTCTAGAGCCCTCACAAGCATCATGGAACACCCCAATTTTGCCAGTAGAAAAGAAGGGAACTGGCAAGTATAGAATGGCACATGATTTAAGGGCCATTAATGATATCTTACTTACACCCACTGTGCCTGTGCCTAACCCATACGTCGCACTGACTAACCTGGATCCTTCTCATGAATGGTTTACATGTATTGACCTGGCAAATGCATTTTTCTGCCTCCCGCTGGCGGAGGAATGTAGAGACATTTTCTCGTTCACATTTAAGGGTAGACAACTGAGGTACACCAGGTTGCCACAGGGGTTTGCACTTTCGCCCGGCCTCTTTAACCAGGTACTAAAAGATGCGTTGTCTGGTTGTGAGATGCCGGAGGGCACGACATTGATACAATACGTGGATGACTTACTTCTGGCGGCTCCGACCGGAGCATCCTGTCTGGACGCTACAGAACAGGTATTGCGCCACCTCGCTAAGAAGGGGTTCAAAGTGAGTAAGGCGAAACATCAGATAGCCAGGAAGCAAGTCTCATTTCTTGGTCGGGTAATATCTCAAAAGGGGGCAGGCTTATCACCTGAACATAGGGCGAGTATTTTACACCATCCACAGCCCCAAAAGGTGAAAGACATGCTCTCATTTCTGGGACTCACAGGGTACAGTCGACAGTACATTCCTAGCTATACAGGTCTTACCCAACATGTGTCCTTACGCACATGCATCAGAGAACAAGGTATGCAGAACCTCAACTCGAACATAATGTGGTCCCAAGAAGCTGAACAGGCGTTCATTACATTAAAACAAGCGCTTGCTACGGCAGCTGACCTCGCTACTCCTGACTACGCAACACCATTTTGCCTAGATGTTTCCGGAACAGAAGGTGTCGTTAATGGCGTTCTGTTCCAGAAAAAAGGGGGAGAGAGAAGGGTACTGATGTATGGAAGTGTGATGCTAGACAGAATGGAAAAACGACACCCACAATGCACACAACATGCAGCAGGACTAGCGAAGCTGATTCAAAAAACTGCACACGTAGTGATGGGCCACCCACTGAGAGTACTGACCACACATAGTGTAGTAGCATATGTGAACTCACAAGCATTTACTTTGACATCACTAAGACAACAGAAACTGAGCAGGGTATTGGAAGCACCCAATATAACATACACACACGAAGGAATCAACATGGCAGAATGAATAGGAACGGGACAACCACACATGTGTGCAGAACAAGTGGTGAAGGAAGAAAAAGTTAGACCTGATCTACAGGCAGACCCAATAGAAGGGGGGATCAATTTATACACGGATGGGTGTTGTTTCAGAGACGAAAAGGAAGGGCTCAAAGCAGGGTATGCAGTAGTACAAGAAAAACAAGGACAGTTCGAGGTAAGAAAAACAGACAGACTGACCGGACCACAATCAGCCCAGAGAGCCGAAGTTATAGCAGTAATAGAGACCCTAAAACTAGGAGAAGGACAGAAAGTTAACATCTATACAGATTCAGCCTACGCAGTAGGAGCAGTACACGTGGAGTTGGGGCAATGGATCAGGACAGGTTTTTTGACAGCCTCAAACAAACCAATAAAACATGAAGAAGAAATGAAAACCTTAGCAGAAGCGCTACTCTTACCTGAGCAAGTTGCCGTGATCAAATGTAAAGGTCACGACATCAGTCAGTCAATGACAGCAAAAGGGAATGCAGACACAGCAGCCAAAGAGGTCGCAGGGTACAATGCCAAACTGATACTGATGTGTGCAGAGAATGAAATAAGACACAACACGGAGTTAGACAGAATAGGTGAAATGCAGAGGAAAGCCTTGCCCCAAGAGCAGACGGTGTGGAAAGCCAGAGGGGGAAACAACCACAGTGGAGCTTGGAGAGGGCCGGATGGCAGGTTGATCATTCCCCCAGGCTTACGACAAACAGCATTCGAAGAAGCTCACGGGGTGGGACACGTAGGGGTCACACAAATGATGAGAAACCTAAAAGAATGGTGGCATCCGTTTTTAAAAGATATGTTGAAAGAATGGCTGGGGGGTTGTCATATCTGTTCTAAATATAACTCACGGCCAACAATCAAGCCAGAAATAGGACGGTACCCTCTGAGAACCCAGGCAGGGGCGGAGATCATCATAGATTATACCGACATGATCGAAACACACAAGGGGTACCGGTATGTGCTAATGTGCGTTGACGCATATACAGGATGGCCTGAGGCGTGCCCCACGAAAAAAGAAGACAGCCAATCAGTGGCTAAATCCCTGATCAATCAGTATATTCCAAGACATGGGTTCCCTGAGAAAATTAGGTCAGATAATGGAACTCATTTCAAAAATCAGGATTTACAAAAGGTGGAAGCTGCTCTAGGGCTAAAACATTCCTTTGGAACCGTCTACCACCCCCAGTCACAAGGGAAAGTGGAAGGCATGAACCAGACGGTAAAAAATAAGTTAGCCAAGATATGTGCCAAAACAAATATGAATTGGGTAGATGCTCTACCACTGGCACTAATGGCAATCTGTAGTGCCGTAAATCAGGGAACGGGGTTCACGCCATTCGAGCTGCAGACTGGCAGGTCATTTCCAGGGCCACATAGTAAGTTCCCAGGGGTAAACACTGAGGATTGTGCCAGGCTAACGACCAAAGCTTATTTTGCTGAATTGCAAGGCCTGCTGTCAGCTTTCTCCAAACAGGTTGGTGAGAAAGAACAAGGAGGCAGCAGTGGAGCTGTACCTGGGGCTGAGTGGGTCCTGCTCCGAGTCATCAAAACAAAGTGGACCGAGCCACGGTGGACCGGCCCCTTCCAGGTCACCGAGAGAACTTCACACGCAGTCCGGCTGAGAGGTAAAGGGGACACCTGGTTCCACTGGAGCCAGTGCGCCGCATCCACGGCCCCACAGAGGTCCGTAGCTGAGATCCACAAGGACCTGAAGGAAACGAGCCCAGAACCGGCTGGTTCTGAGAAAGACTACTCCAACAAAGAGGCAGAATAATCCTCTGGAGTGGTCCATCGGGGCAGGGTAGTCTACCCTTGCACCCAGAAGACAGCTTGGAAGGAGGTGAAAAAGCGCTCCTCTCCATCGACCGGCCCTACCAAGGGGTCCTGAGGGTTCAACTCTGTGTATACATTAACGGTATATTTGTAGGTTGAAGATGAAGAAGGTCTGACACGCTAAAACGCTTACACATAGTAAAGCACATAATTCACGAGTCGCTAAGCTCACTATAGCATTTTCATTTAATCCCGCTAAGGCTAAATAGATAAAAGGAACACAAGTATGAAAGATGTTGTGCTAAATTTCTTTATTGTCTTATGGTTACTCGTATGTATCACTTTTCTGGGGGCCATCATTTACAGTTGGGTAAAGTATTCTGTTTAAAGAAGTAACAAAAACATAAGATAAATATGAAATGCCTGCAGGGAGTAGGGGAGACCGGGGATGGTTGGCACACTTTTCACTCTTTGCCATAGCACTCTGGCATCATTTATGTGAGAATATTCAAACCAGCATTAAATGAAAGGTTAAGGTGTCAGCTTCAATTAAACACACTTCAATGTCCACAGTTATATTCTAAATTTTTTTTATTAATGAATAAATCATGCGGCACGGTGGTGCAGTGGTTAGCACTGTCGCCTCACAGCAAGAGGGTTCTGGGTTCGAACCCGCCGGCCGGCTGGGGCCCTTCTGTGTGGAGTTTGCATGTTCTCCCCGTGCATGTGTGGGTTCTCTCCGGGTACTCCGGCTTCCTCCCACAGTCCAAAGACATGCAGGTTAGGTTAATTGGTGACTCTAAATTGCCCATAGGTGTGAATGAGAGTGTGAATGGTTGTCTGTCTATATATGTTAGCCCTGCGATAGACTGGCGACCTGTCCAGGATGTACCCCGCCTCTCGCCCAAAGTCAGCTGAGATAGGCTCCAGCTCACCCGTGACCCTAGTGCAGGATAAGCGGTATAGAAAATGAATGAATAAAATCATGCTGCGCACTTGTGCCAACCACCCCCGACATGGGGTTGGTTGGCACACTTCATGGGGTTGGTTGGCACAATGTAAAAATTAATTGATGATGCAACCAATATACAATAAATGCGAAATTTAATCCTAACAATGAAGATAAATATTAAAATTTAAGAAGATTGCATGTATATGCATGCATGTATAACATTTAAACAGGGCGTTTAAGGCCACGAACAAGATAAAACATGGAACATCAAACAGAAAATGTAAGAGCTTTTTTTTATTTTATTTTTTTTAAAGAGAAAATATTCACTGAACTATAGCATATCACCCATTTTTATTTCTCCTCATCTGACTGTGTTTTATGTCACATTTAGGCCTAATCAGAATCACTGGAATCACAGTTTTGGCATACGTAGGATGTCTGGCCCATTTCAGTGCACAACTCATGTGCCCACTCCTTGCACTCAGTGCACTGAATCCAGATTTCCCCTGGTCGGCTGTTGGAAAATGCCTCTTGGCAGACAAGACAGAAGTATTCCTTCTTTTCTGACTCAGATGATGATCTTCTAGAAGAACCTCTACCTTTAGTAGGAGGAGCTTTGGCTGGAGCTTTGGCTGGAGCTTTGGCTTTGGCTGTGCTGAAGAGCCTCCTTACAAACCTTTGCTCCTCCAGAGCTCTTTTAACAGGCGTGTCTGTTAAAATAGCTGTCTTTCTTTTTCTTTTGCCAGCAACTCTGACTTTTCATGGCCCAGCCTTTGGCAAAGGCCGCAGATCATCGGGGCTAGGAACCTTGTCAGTGCCACTAGGTCCAGCCACAGCACTGGGGTTTTGGTCAGGTTGCATCTGAGGGGTTGAGTCGTCCTTTTCAGGTTGGAGCTGTGCCACAGACTCACCATGTTGGGCGGGAAGTGTTGGATCTGCCCGGTCTGTGACAAAGGATGGGGCAAAATCCCTATCTGAAAAGATGTCCCTGTTTAAAGGGAACACACCTATGGGGAATAAAAGGTGAAAATTTTAATATTCACTGTAGGTTACAACTTGATGCAATACAGGCTTACTGAAACAATTTGCTATTAGGTGATTTCAACCCTCAGACATGCTTAAAATCTGAACTGACTAGAATAGCCTATAATATGGGCACTTGCATAGCCTATTAAAAAAACAAAAGGAAAATAAAATAAAAATGTTTAAGAGGTTAATTATTTGTGTAAAATGCAAACTAAATCATTTATAGCTGACACATAAAACATTAAAGAGACAGAGATGAGTTTGCTTTTGGTTATGAAAGAGTCTCATATTAATTTGCATGAATCTACATTACCCACACTTGTAAATGGGGCAATTTTAGATAAATATATCATTTTGTCTTTATGGTTATTTTGATATTATTTAGTGGTCAGTGGAACTACGACGACATCTGATCGTCTTCAAACTTTTGTTCTTGATTAATGAAAACATTCTTGGAAAATGTTTTCACTTTCGTCTGTCTTGCGCCTATGCAAAAAAATTCACCATGCGCGTGGAGGCTCATGGGAAATGTAGTGTGAAAAAGCTTTGCACACACAGACACACACACACAGAGACAGACAGACAGACAGACACACACACAGAGACAGACAGACACACACACAGAGACAGACAGACACACACACACACACACACACACACACACACACACACACACACCTACACACACACACACACACACACACACACACACACACACACACACACACACACACACACACACACACACACACACACACACACACACACACACCTGTCGTCTGGAACCCTGCCTGGATATTTGTTATTGTTGCTGCCAAAGGATAGGCTTGCTTAACAATCCCAGGTATGTCATATATAGACTTTGTTTTGCCTGGGTTTATGATCATCCAGCCATCACATGCTGTGTTGATGTGCTTCTTTAGAGGCCCATACACAGTGCGGTCCAGAGGCTGCAAACGATGTGAGCAGTGTGGAGGAAAAGAAAGCATCACTATGCCGTTATTTTTGGCATAGTCCAGAGCACTGATGGACAAATGTGACTCATGGTTGTCCAGCAAAAGGAGGCATGGTTTCTCCAGTGCTCCAAGAAGTCGAGGAAATGCTCCTCCTTCATCCACCCAGACGCGTTTGCCCCTCCCCTGCATCCAGCAGGGCCATTTGTGATAAAATGATCCCTGAAGTTGACCCTGGGGAAGACAAAATATGGAGGAATGCTGTTCCCTGTGGCTGAAACAGCACAAGCAAGGGTCACTAGTGTCCCTCGCTCAGCAGAGGTCAGAGAGCCAATCTGCTTGAATCCCCGTCTAGCAACAACCCTATTTGGTCTATGGACAGTTGTGACTCGTCCATGTTCCAGATGTCACTTGGAGCAAACCTGTGGCGACGCATAATTGTCTCCTGGTTGTCAAAAAATGCCCCCACATTTTCTCTGTTAAAACTAGTAGCTCGGGCAAGGCTTGTTGCCTGTGGCTTGCGCATTGACAGGGTGGGGTGCCTTTTCAAAAAGGAGGAGAACCAGTCAGAACTGGCCTGTTGGAACTCTGACCAGTTTTGTGGTAACTGGATTTTGTGGGCCACAGCAAGCTGATAGGCCAGTTTGCGAACTTCTACTGGTGACAGTCCATAATAAACATCTGCTGATTTTAACAGATAGTCTACTAACTCCCCCTCTACTTCATCTGAAAAGATTTGCCGGTTCTTCTTATATCCCACACAAAACTCCTTCTGTCCTTCGATCTCTTCAGCACTGAGTTTTTGGCAGTATCTTGTCAGTGTCCGGAACGGTATATTAAAATCCCTGGCTGTACTGCGGATGCTTTTGCTTTCCAGTTTGACCTGCCTCACTGCTGCTAGCATTAAGTCTGCTGCTGTCCTCCCTCTCTCTGTCTTCCTCACAAAAGTCGTGACCATTTTGACACCTGAAAGATTTGTAACATGTAAATAGGCCCATCTATTTTGTAATAAAAGCAATAACAATACTAATAAATTCATAAATTCTGTATCCTTTGTTGGCTAACACACTCACACTAAACAAGTGGGCTAACCATTGCCAGCTAGCTAGTGATAGCAGTTGCTTAGATTACATTTCATATTTGCCTTCACCAAATCTAATTAATGATTGGGACAGTTAAAATTATTTATTATATTTATTTTACTAACTACAAAATGCTAAATTAGTAAAAGATTATCATGAAAAAACATAAAAGAATAGCTACTCACTTCACAGTCCTGTAGCTACTCACTTCACAGTCCTGTAGCCTATGTTTGAAGCTAGGCTAAAAACAGTTGTTAAAATTCCCGCCTTTAATTTTTAAAGGGACAGTAGCCTATATTATTAAAGGGGCAGTAGGCTAAGTGGAGCCCTGGTCCAGTCATGGGCCAAGGAAAAAACAATAACACGCACAGACACGCACTCACAAGCACAGACACGCACGCCCACACACACGCACACACACACACGCACGCGCGCGCGCGCACACACACACACACACACCTAAATTATATTAAATTATGTTAAATAACATTTAATATATGTAGGAACTGCATGTCTTATCAAATATGTCATGTCGGGGTTGGTTGGCACACTCCCACTTTTGTGAATATATGATGTTGCCCAGGTAACATCACTCATCAAAGCCTTTCAAGTTTCATATCAAATTGAAGCTGACTCCTATCTCTACAAACTGGAAGTGACACATTTCCAATATCTCTATCCAAACCAATTTTGTAACACTTTAAGTGCGGGGGTCAATTTTTTACTTTTGGTACTAAAAAACAGATATTTTGCCGTCAGCAAAAAAGTGAGCGAGTTTCAGAGGTTTTAACAACATAGATTAGTGCAGATCAAAAAGATGATCATTTTGATGTCACATTTGTGAGTCTGTGACCAACAGGACGCCAGAAAACGGGGGTGTGTCAACCAACCCCTGTAGCCAACCAACCCCGGTCTCCCCTACATATGAGCCTCCAGACAACAGTCAGGTACCAATTTGTAAGCGCTTAAGTAGGATGATGTCTGTGAAGAGATCAAAAGGGGGAATTGTGGGAAATGGCCGTTCACTATGTATTCACTATGTATCTGAATATGTGTGTGTGTGATTTGCTTATAATACGTGGCACTGAAGTGGCCATCCACTATGTGTGTGTGTGATTTGCTTATGTACACTGTGTTCTGTCGAAGCCTGTCTCAGAGCAGAAGTCCATATAAGGACCACAGCAGAAGTTACAGCATCACCTGTGCAGGTGGGAGATATCAAACTCAAACAGCCCGATTCAAATTCTAAACTGACACAGGGAGTAGGATGAGTAATTCCTAAAAAGGGTATGGGACGGAGAGAAACCAAGGCGGGGAAAGATGATAGCGAAAAAGTATAAGAAGACTGACAGGGGTAAGCTTCTTTAGAACACAGGGCGCTTGGCCCCAGACACAGATCTGCTGTAGTGTGTTCTCCAAAGATCTTTGCTTAATAAATGCTGATGATATATCAACTCTAATTCTCTCGTGCAACTAGTTCTTTCCTTGCATCAAACCAACCGCGGGGAAGTCAGAGGCGTACTTCAACAATAACTATAAACAAATTAGCCTAAAACAGCATTTGTAGCCTATAGAAATGATTCCGTCCCAAGCCTTTTGATCTATATAAGCGGTTGATTACTGTATCCGTGATCACTATAAGCGGTTTCCACTGTAAATCAACCTGCCCCTCCCGACTGAAATGAAGTGATCACAGGCGCACATCACAGATTTAGTTTTTGTTGAGCCGACACAGAGCCTGGCTGTGTTGGCCATCATCCGCCGTGGTAGCACTGATGTTTACTATTCATGTAAAAACTGCGCCACCCTCTGGCCAAACAACTGCACTTAAGTTATAAGTTCTCAAAATCATTCAAGACAGTCTGGCTGCAGACCTGCAGTGTCAGGACACCTAGTCTTGACTGTGGGTGATGGGGACCTCTGCTGACTTGATAGATGTTCTTAATTTAGGCAGGGGACGTAAAGCCTAGCTAATAGTAAAGTTTTTCCATAGCATTCACACACTCGGCTAAAATTATAATTAGGCCTAACACGTTCTTCCAAACAACCACGTTCTTCCAAACAACCAGCTGTTATAATTTCACAGAAGTAAAAAAAAAAAAAAAAACATATATGGGGCCCTAGTTTCCTGGCGCAGCGCAGGTGGCGCAAGGTAGCGCAGCTGGTCTAATGCAAGTTTCGACCAGCGCAGCCTAGCGCAAAGTCAGATTGGAAGATTGGCAGATCGCGCTGCGCTGAGATAGGCGTGGCCGCGCAGCAGGGGGAGGCGTCAAAGATTCAGCTTGGTGCAGTGGAAGTTTTGTGCGAAAATGTCTCGCCGAGGTTGCGCTGAAAGCTCGCCACCTCCAACCAGGTCTACTCTCAGCGCAGGGCGGAGCGCAGCAGGTGCAGTGGAAGTTTGACTGACTGACCTGCAGTGCACACACGTCACCAAGACCTCACAGGCAGATCTCCACAGTTCCAGACACATTTCAATGCAATAAATATCCACAATAACCACTATTTAATGCAACTAATGGAATCAACAGTGAATTTATATCTATATAGATTGTCCCGTCACATCTGACGTCAGATCAAAGCAGAGATCAAAGGCTGTCGGCGCGTAAAGGATAACACCTGAATTAACACAGCAGGGACGAACTGGCACTGAAAAGCAGCTGTGGATGTCCCAAGCAGGACTGAGGGTGGATGACTGCATGTCGCTGCCGTGTTGAGATACCACTCTGCCCTTGTGATGATCGCTTTATTTATTTATTTACTTATTAATTCATTAGCGCGAGCGACCACGTCGTCACGCAGCCGTAATGAAAAACAAAACACAAATCATCATCTCTCTTAGTCCACCACAACAGCCTCTGTATCAGATAGTCAGTATATAGCCTACTACAGTATACTCTCTATCACAGAAAAAAAAGAGAAAAAAAGAGACGGACAGAGAGAGAGAGAGAGAGCGCGTCCTTTACGCTGATTTCATGGTGTTTGTTTATGTTGTGATTAGTGTAGGCTACACCTCTCATCTTGCTTACACAGGGTTTGAATAAATGTGAGTTTCTTTATTAGTTTATTAGTTGTTGTTTCTTACACTGAGCACCGGTTCTCAGTGTATCAGATCAATCCTGGTTAAGTATATTAGTAAACTCATTATTGGTCACTCTGATCTCGGACCTCCGGACCAAAACAGCTGTTTCCTCCGGGGAGAGGTTCGGCCTCTGGCGTCGCTGTTTCCTCCGTCCATGTCCAAGTATAAAATGACAAACTTGCAGCGCGCATCACCCGCCGCGCAGTTAAAGGTGAGGAGAGGAGCTCATTTGATTGGTGAAGATCTGACTCCACTGTGTCTAACCCACTCCACGCCTTTCTCTCCTCCTCCTGTCTCCCTCCCGCCCTCTCTCCTCCCTCTTTGCCGTTTGCGCCGGTGGGAGGGACGAGGGGAGGGCTTGCGCTGGTCTAAGTCTGACTGCGCGGCCCACCAATCTTGCGAAATGGACCTGGGCCACACCCCGTTGACGTGGCGAAGCTGCGCTGAGGTTAGACTTCGCCCGGTCCACGAGACTAGGGCCCATGGTGTAGAAAGAGGACGGTAGTCTATAATATACGCTAAGAAGTTAGCGCCAGCAGGCTAAACTATTATTTTGACGATTTTACACTTCACTTCCGCTTCCGGTCTGTCCGCCGTCATATCATATTCATAAAAAAAAGAAACGAAAAACGACAAAATGAATTTGCAAAAAACAAATTTCGGCCGTTATTTGGTTTTGGTTTTTTGGTTTTCTCGTTTTTTATGCTGACAGCAAAAACCGTTTTTCCGTTTTTGTTTTAAAAGGAAAAAAGGGGCGCTGTTTCCGTTTTTCCGTTTTTGTTTTAAAACGAAAAAACGGATTATACTTTTATACCCGGACCGTGTGTACACATTTATCTGTGGGTGTGCATGCATCACACAAAACACAAAAGAACATCAGGGTTTCCGCTACATGTAATTGATCGTGGCAGTTTAGGTTTTTTTTCTCTTTTAGTTAGTTTTTTAAGCAGGGTTTCCACTACCAGTTACCATTACTTTGCAGCCCTTTCCACTACACAGTTACAACTCTACTCGACTCGGTTTAGGTCCTTTTCCATTACAGCTGGGTCCTTCACAGATCCTCCTCAGTGTGGGTGGGGTCGTCATATCACGGCAGCTACGGCCACGTCATCTCGATCTCTTTTTTCTCTCCTCTCATCAGCTCCAAACTCAGTTGTCTGCACCTCATTAACGGAGGTGACACAGTGACCTGCCGAAGGAGTGCAGGGATGATTGAAGGGAACATGCACCAGGACGCCACGTCCACCAAGTCCACACATATAAACACACAATGGAAGCACCAGGACCCTCATTTATAAAACAGTGTGCCCAAAAGCCAAAGTTTGCATGCGCCAAAAAATATTCAGATTTATAAAACCTTACATATGCACATTTGTAAGCAAACTTACCTTTATAAATCAGAGTGCCTTAAAGTGTGCGCTCCTGTGTCAGCTTCATATCCCGCCCTGTACACACCCGTTTTTGACCATAGATGGTTTTATAGATCATAACCGTTGCACTTTCAGGCCCTATTTTGTGCGTACGCTAGTGATGCGCGGGCCGGGTTTTTTTCCCAACCCGCGGGTCCCGCATCTATGAAATATTTTGACCCGCCCCACACCACCGCATCTATTTTCACAACCCGCCCCGCCGCTATTAAACGTCAGACAGCGGGCTTTTTTACTTTGAAAGGGCAGACAGAGGTGCTGTGTTGCCGGTAGCTTGTCAGTGTGGACTGTGGAGCTCATGAAAAGTGGGAGAGTCACAGTGCAGCGTGCAGCAGCCGCGGCCGCCTCTCATCCCCCCCGTCCCTGCTCTCTGTGAAAGCAACCCCGCTCTGCTGATGCGCCCAGCCACCGTCTCATCCGGTTCCCTCATGGTGCAGACACACCAACTCCGGCGAGGACGGATCCAGATGCAACGGATCACTGAACGCTCCGGCGAGTGGGAGGTTCTGTATGCAGTGACGTAGGGGTCTCCTGGTTTTAATATCCAAGAAACGTATTTTCCCGGTTTTATGAACTTTTCAGCGGGGTGTATAAATAGTTTAATTTACAGTAGCAGCTTCCTCTGTCATCATGGATCGCAGGAAGAGAATCTTCGCTATTGCTCTGCTCTACCATCGGAGATATCACCGCCGTCGCCGGGGTTTTTGGGTGCATCCGATCTGCCAGACTCGTCACCAGCGAGGCGAGTACCATCATTTGGTCCAGGAGCTTCGTCTGGATGGAGTATTGTTCCCGCAGTACTTCAGACTGACCAGGGCGCAGTTCGATGATGTGCTGTCCAGGGTGGGACCCAGGATTGCGAGGATGGACACCAATTACCGGGAGGCTATTGGTCCAGCTGAACGCCTCGCCATCTGCCTACGGTAAAATGCAATAATAATATAAAATAATAATAATTATAACGATAATAACAATAGAAAAGGTTAATGTTGTTAATTTGCTATTATGATGATGTGCTGTAATACAATACGTTTTGAGTTACACATAGGAGGAAATGTCAGTAAAAGACCGATGTTAATGTTATGTTATTACACTGCTATTATCTTATTACATTTAAATGAAATTAATATAATAATAAAAAAAAATTGACATTGCAATTTGTCCAGCTATTTATAATAACAGTAACATGAACATTAACAAAACATAAAGTTGTGTGTGTGTGTAGGCTGTTAAGCTCTTTCTTTAGCATTGAACCTATTACAGTCTATAGCCTGCCCTTTCCTCAGCCTCTTTGAATAGCAACATTTCTGTTTTTGATATGTCAGTCCCTCCAGGAATTCGCGACGTTGCGATCGCAACAATTAACGCAAATTCAGCCAATCCCCGCGAATTTTTGCGATCTTGCAATTTTGTACAATCACTGCAACTTTTCCGCAAATTAGACCAATATTCGGTGCTTTCCGCGAGTTACACAGCAGAGAGTGCGAGTCTGGACAAGTGAGTCCACGGAGGAACAGCGTGGTTGGGCTGACGGCAAGAAACTTGATACAATGTGCACAAAGTGATAAGTAAAGGACAGAGGTGGGTAGTAACGCGCTACATTTACTCCGTTACATTTACTTGAGTAACTTTTTGGATAAATTGTACTTCTAAGAGTAGTTTCAGTGCAGCATACTTCTTACTTTTACTTGAGTATATTTCTTCAGAAGAAGCTGTACTTTTACTCCGTTACATTGAGCTGCATTCCGGTCGCTACTCGCTACTTTTTCTTATTGATCCAATGTGCGATCTGTTTGTGTTTTAATCATAGAGGTTTTAATGCAGATACTTCCGAGCCTCTGTCACATTACTGCGTTTCACCAATCAGATGTAGCCACTCGCGACGTTTGAGTGTAACCAATCAGACAGAGCCAGGGAGTCACATGACCAGGGAGTCACATGACGGCACGCAAAATCTCCGCGGTAAACAGGAGGGCCACTCCGCCTCAAATTTGAGAAACTGCGGCTAGTAAATGATTAGGATGACGTCAGCCCTGATATGTCGTGGATAATGTCAGTGAAGGCAAAGATATTCAATATAAACCGTCTTTGGTGAAGGTTCTCAGTCATCCAGGTCGTCTTATTCTTCTTCCTCCCCAGGAAGTTTAAACCCCATACACACCTGGAGACATGTGACTCCTAGTCCCCCCACCCCACACACACACACACACACACACACACACACACACACACACACACACACACACACACACACACACACACACACACACACACACACACACACACAGTCACAGATAGACACACATCAGACACCACACCCACACAAAGAGCTTATGGACATTTCATAGATCTTTCATAGATAGGCCTATGTAAGTTATTGTGGCTGAATTTTGTCTTCATTTATGTTACTTTGTAAAAAATGTCATTTAGCCTATTGTCTTAGTTGTTAAATGTTGTTCTTTGGTTGGCAATATCTGGATTTTTTAATTGCTATTATATTTTTGTGTATTTTATTAGGCCAACATTTACACTGCAATTTTTTCAAAATGTGGCCGCAAAATCAGGCATTTTAGGCCGCAACAATCACAAAAAAAGCCCGCGAAATCCTGGAGGGACTGATATGTATATGTTTTTGAATAGCAACAAGTTACAGCACTGTGGGCATCATTGTGCGAGAGGTTGCTGCAGCCATTTGGGAGTCCCTGGTGGATGACGTCATGGCTGTTCCCACCATGGAGGAATGGAGGACCATCGCTGATGGCTTCCGTCAGCTTTGGAACTTCCCCAACTGTGTGGGCTCCGTGGATGGCAAACACATTGTGATCCAGGCACCATACAACTCGGGCTTGTTGTTTTTCAACTACAAGGGGACATTCTCCATCGTCCTCCTTGCAGTTGTGGATGCAAACTACCTGTTCCGAGTCATTGATGTCGGTGGATACGGCAGAACGAGTGACGGTGGAACACTCTACAACTCTGCCTTCAGTGAAGCCCTCCGCGACAGAACCCTGGATCTCCCACCAGATGCAGTGATCCCAGGAGCAGAGCACCGTGGACCACTGCCCCATGTGTTTGTGGGAGATGAGGCCTTTCCTCTCTGGCGAGATCTGATGCGTCCCTTCCCTGGCTCCAACATCACCAGGGAACACAGGATGTTCAGTTACCGTCTCAGCCGTGCCAGGTTGGTGGTTGAGGACGCATTTGGCATCCTGTCGTCCCAGTGGCGTTTGTACCGGCGGGTTATTGGTGTCAGCCCTGCCACTGCTGAGCTATGTGTGAAGGCGACCTGTGTCCTTCACAACTATATCAGGCTCGCAGAGATGAGGGAGGCAGGACCCGGGGCTCACCATGTGCTGCAGGAGCGTGTTGCAGAAGGAAACTTCCTGGAAGTCGCCAGGATGGGCTCCACGAACACCACAAGGAAGGCCATCCGACTGAGGGAGACCTTCTGCTCCTACTTTTGCCAGGAGGGTGCTGTTCCTGGGCAAGATGACAGGGTGTAATGGCGTGCACATTGTTGTGTTCACTTAGTATTCCTGCATCCATGTTCCGCCACTAGGAGGCACTGTGAGATAGTGAGTGAAGAAGAAAAGGCGGAAGTAACTACTGTTGTTAGTTGTTGATCCTGGAGCTACAGAGAAGGTGATATTCTGCTTGTGCTACCATGCGGTAATAAACCCTGTTACAACCATACTTATCTTTTTCTTTTTGGACTCATCCACATAACACACATCTTCAACCCAAAGGCTCTTTTAAGAGCCACCCACATTCATGAAGGGCATATTTCCAATTCACTCACACGACTAAAATGGTCTGCACAAGCACAACTCATGTGGTCTGCACAAGCACAACTCAAGTGGTCTGCACAAGCACAACTATATAATATAATATCACTGTCTACACAAGCAACATTGATTTTTTTTAAAAGAAAAAAAAAAGTTCACTTATAACTCTTCTATTCGCTGAACATCTGTCAGTTGTATTATCTATCCAAGGATGAAGTGTACATCCACCTGAGCTCAGTTATTCCACCATATATATATATATATATATATATATATATATATATATATATATATATATATATATATATATATATATATATATATATATATACAGTTGTGCTTGAAAGTGTACATACCCTGGCAGAATTTGTGAAATACTGACTACATTTCAGAAAATATAATTGATAATGCAACAAAACTTTTTTTATCCAGAGTTAATGGCTGGGCGAAGCCATTTATTATCACACAACTGTGTTTGATCTTTTTGAATCCTAATTAATGCATACACCAAAATGGCCCTGATAAAAAGTTTACATACCCTCAAAGTTTTACCCTGATAAAATACACACAGATCTACACAGACTGGTTACTCAGGGTAACTGTCCACGCCTGTAACTTGACTGCTTGTAATTAGTGTCTGTGTGTAAAAAGTCAATGAGATTTTGGGTTCTTGACAAACACCTGCACATTTCATCCATTTCTGCACTGACTTTGCTGGATTCTGAGCCACGGAGAATGCAAAAGAACTGTCAGAAGTCCTGAAGGAGAAGGTTGTTCAACTTTATAAAACATAAAAAAGGATATAAAAAGATATTCAAAGACTTGAGAAAGCCAATCAGCAGTGTTCAAGCTCTCATAAAAGTATAACCCTAACCCTTATTATTATGATATAATAAAAACACATATCACAAAAACACATTACAAAAACATTCACACTCAGTTAATGTGTAACATGCAACATAAAAGAACAACATAAAAGAACTGTGAAACTACGAATACAGGACAAACATTTACTGGCTGTCGTCTGTAGCCTCAAACAATAACTGGTGTATTTTAAATTTGACCCTCTCTTTCTTCTCCTCTGGAACCTTTTTTAACAAAGGTAACAACCCAAGCAAAAACAACTTGTCTAAATCCCTGGGTTGTGGTGGAGGGGGAGGATCGCTTGGCTCCTCCAGTGATTGCAGGATCCTTTTTTCGAACGGGGTCATGGACTCAAATCTCTCCCGTTTCCTCTGCCGTGGGACAGCTGTTGGGGTGTCTTGCCCTAGCTGGTCTGGCTGCATGGGAGGATTGGCTGGCTGTGCTGGTTCGTGGACTGGCTGTGGGGTGGTGTTGACTGGCTGCTCTGGGGGGTGCACTGGCTGTGGTGGTGGCTGAGCTGGTTGAGCTGGGGGGTGTACGGCCTGCACTGGTGGGTCAGCTGGCTGCACTGGGGCCTGGACTGGCTGTGGTGGTGGTACTGCCTGCAGTGGTGGGTGAGCTGGAGGGCGGAGTGGCTGTGGTGGGGGGTGCACTGGCTGTGCTGGGGGGCAGACTGCCTGCAGTGGCGGGTGAGCAGGCTGTGCTGGGGGATGTGGGAATGACTGTGCAGGGGGGGGGTGGCTCTGGCCTCCTAATATTTGAGCTGGTGCCACGGTAATCTAGAAAAGGAGTCAGGAACTCCATCACTGTTATATATTTCCATGGCCTCTGACTTGAGGCTCCAGCTCCACTTCTGTGGCTCTCCCTCTCTTTTTTTTTCCTTTTTAAAGGTGTCCATCAGGGTCCTCCACCTTGCTCTGCAGACGTCCTCTAGTGTAAACAAGTAAATTACCTTCAGTAAAGTATTAACAAATGTCGAACAGTGGTGGAATTACACATTTCCTTTAGTGTACTTAACCCTTATCTGATAAAAGTAAAGATCTACCTTTAAATGTGATTGTAAAGCATAACATAGCCATACCATGAATTAACCTGTATGTGGACCTCACAAAGTTAGAATAATTAGCTACCAAGACAAAGTCTGGAAGACAGCTAATGTTAATGTTAGCATGTTTTTGGAGGGAAACACAAGGACATGCTTTTAAACTATAAATTAAATTCTATTAAACATTAAATTAAACTAACCAGAGACTCCAACCACTGCTGCTACTGCCCACCATGCAGAATTCCTCAGGTTGTTGTCTCTGTATGATGCTAGTGAGGCATCATACAAGACAGGGTGTCCAGACACAGCTGTTATCAGCTTCTCTTCCATGATGAATGATGATATGATATGATATGATATGATATGATATGATATAGGCTAATATGATGATGGACGACTTGAGCTTGCTTTTTTTCACATGCAAATCTTTAGTCAACACTTGAAAAGTACAGACAATAAGAATATACATAGAAACAGACAAGTGGGACGAGACAAGACCAACAATATACTTAAAATAAAATAAATAATAATACATGTAGGGTAATTTAGTGAAGATTAGTTTAAAAAATAAAATAAAAATAAAATTCTGCTATAAAGACATAGTTATGAAAGGGACTTAGAGAACCTAATCCTATATAGATGTGACAATCACCCATCTGAATCATAGTGAAGCCATAATCAATGAGTGAAGCAAACTGATTTGTTTTTTTTGTTTTTTTCCCTCCAAAAGGATGACGTGTATACTAGAAGTTCATTGGACGGACAGACGCGAGTTGGGCGGAGCTTTATTTCCGCTCTGCCGTTTCCAACATGGTGGCCGGGGCACAAACGATCTCATTTTACAGTTGAACAACACACTAAAGTATGTTTCTGAAAACATTTGAGGCGGGAAATGTGTAGTGCAGTAACAGAATCTTGATTCATATTTGATCAACACTGCCTAGTTTGATAGTTTGAACGGAGTTTCAGGAGCCGACTGCATCCGTCAAACGGACCCGATTTGCATAAAGTAGAAGTGGAGTCGTGATAATGGAAATTCACATAAGGCGACTGGATGTGTCGGATCCATGATGCACCGCGCGGCCGGATCTCCTGCTCTACATAGACAATGAATGGGATCCGTCGACTTGACGTCCATTGCCGGAGTTGGTGTGTCTGCACCTTCACACCTCCGCCGGCTTTCCCGTCAACATCAGCACGGCCCTGATAACACACTCTGGACTTCATCATCAAGTTTTTTTAATGACCCGCCCCGACCCGCACCGCAAATAAAGTAAAGATTTCTTGACCCGCACTACCCCGCCCCGCGGGCTACGGGTCAGCCCGCGCATCACTAGCGTACGCCACATTTATAAATAAAGCCCCAGGAGCTTGAACATAGTGGATTATAATTTTTACAGTGAGACAGAACGTCCCTCAACACTTTTGTAAATAATATATGGATTTTCATGTTGACATATTTCTGGTACATCCTTATAGTCTGGGTATGTGATGTATATGCAGTGGCGGCTGGTGCTAAAATAAATTGGGGGGGGGGGGGCGTCAGATAAATAAGATAAATAAAGAGCATTGCTAACTTCACATCCAGCAGTAAACAGCAGTCAGCAGCGGATCAGCTGATCTCTCCCTCCGTACAAACGCTCCTTTCTGATCCAGCTCCACTGGACTTTCAAAATAAAGGTGACGCCAGCTGAAAATTAGTTAGGCTAAATAGTGAAACAGTGGCGCCTTTATAGCCGATTTTAGGATGAAACTCTGAACATAACCTGGTCGGGACCAGGTTATGAGCTAAGCATAAGTTACCATGGTGATCTAAAGAGAGCCACCTTTGTAGTACAGGAGAGACTGGCTTTAGATTCAACATACCTCGCTAACTAACTGGCTTCGCAGTACACCCCTCAGCTGAGTTTGGCATGACACAGACAGGAGAAGCGTTGTATAACTCCGTCCACGGCCACTTGCCTGCTGCAGGATTTTAAAGTCAGGTTGCTCTGGTCCAAGCTCTTTTATCCTTTTTTTAAAACTCCAGCGAACGCCTCGTGAAAGGATTATTTCGTAAAGGAACAACTGATTTTTCTTTTGCTGCGGCCGCCATTGTCTCCTGTCTTGTTGTTGTTGTCTGTCTGCTCCGTGTGCACGCGGGTGCGTCTGTTTGAGTGACAGGCACGGCTCCGCTGCCAGGGGAGTGACTTTGATTGACAGGTCAGGTATCATGAATCAATCCGATTGGATGAAAAAATTACCCAAACGCGCTGATTGGCCACGGCCGCAGAGAGCTGCGCCCGGAGGAGAATCGTGAAGTGACCAATTAGAGACCAGCATGAGGTCACATGGAAGCCAAAAGTTTAAGAGCCCACATACACACTCATTAGGCCGGCGTCCCTCGCTATTGAAACGTATGAAACAACCCAGAATAAACCCAATATGGAATGGAAAGGCTTACAAATTTCAAAGTAAAACCCATTGTATGAGTGAACACTGAACAGATATGGTAATTACTTTTTATTATGTTATTTATGTTTACTGTGTCTACACTTTTTTCCTGAAATTTTGATGGGGGCGGCGCCCTAGCGCCCCCTATTGACCGGCCGTCACTGTGTATATGTAGGAATACCCTTGACAGTATGCTCAGACATTAGAAAACTCAGACATCAGCCAACAATGCCACTGTTGAAAAATCCTCCACTGTCATTCTGCTGAAAAGAGCTGTGGAGGAAGACGCTCTTGTAAAATGAGCACAACTCCCAATGTGGAGGGGGGGTGGAGGTCCTTCCCCGCTGACACACAGGCCTGTGTGATGGTCTCGCACAACCAGCGAGACAGCTGCTGTTTTGTCATAGGTTTCCCCTGGGAGCGCTCTCTATAATGCACAAACAGCTGTTGGGTCTGCATGGGGGCATGTGTGCCATATAATGAGACAACGTGTCGGCTGAACAGAGGAGCTGAGACTCTTTCTCCATCTCATCCGCTCTATCTCTCCTTACCATCCAAATACAGTTTGTGCTGTACATCTTTGTGGAATGCAAACTAGGGGTGGCTCGATACGATATTCAGGATCTTTATCGGCCCGATATTGGTCAAAATTTCAGGATCGACCATTGAAAAAAACAAAACAAATATAGCCTGTACGATCCGATACCTAAACCGAAATGCTCAATTTCCTTCCAGACTGAATCCCTGAATCTTCGGGATGTGAATCTCATTATAATATTTCAAGTTATCCTGAGAAGGTTTTTCCACTTGGAGCGCGACATCTACGACATCGGCAAGCTTAATCTTTTCCTCTGGTAGAATCATCTGGCATACGCTGATTTCTTGCGCCCACACATCCTCCTCCCTGGTCTCTGTCAAGCCGTGGAGCCGCAGATTCCACCGCCGACTGCAGTGTTCCAATTGGGAGACCCGGCTCGTAGCTTTCAAAGCAGAGTCTTAGGTTCTTTCCATTCTTCTTTCGATGTGTGCAACCTTTTCATCATTTTTTCGAGGGTGTCGCTTCCGCTGGTGGAACTCTGTTGTTATTTGTGACAGTTATTTAAAGCAGCTATATGTCTAGGCCTATAGCCTTCAATGCAACATTGGAATTTAGTCAATTTTATATCTAGTTTGATATGGCTGTTTTACAGTTCAACCTCAGAGGTTACATGTGAAAAGAGAAACATTCAAGTTGGTAGTTTGCACTGATTTGAAGTCTAAATAAAGAGCTTATGGCGTTAGGCAAATCATGGGCTATTTTATTTCTTCCTTTAGGGGAGCAGAATATTAGTTGCAGATGTGACAGTTGAGGTTCCTGTCACTATGCCTCCAATTGATCATACGCCCTGGCTACTTGGCCAAGGGGAAGTCCCTTTGGGTGACTGGCAAGCGCGCATGACTCTTACCCGGGAGGTGTTGGTTCAATCCAACACCTCAGCTTGCCACATTCTGGCGTTGTTGGCAGGATCCATGTAGCACTAGGGGTGGGTCCATGGATTCCTAATGTGTGACAGCCTGCGCGGAAGCACGAGGACGTGCTTGTGAAAAGAGGGGGAGAGATGTGACAGATGAGGTTCCTGTCACTATGCCTCCAATTGATCATGTGCCCCTCTTACTGCACCGGAAGCCAAAACTCCTAGCTCAGCAGAAAGTGTTATAAGGGTCATAAAGTTCACATCCATCCCCATTCACCACTAACGCCTTGCACTCCTTCAGATCCTGTTGAAGTGCACACTCTCATCCATTAAGTGGTGCTAAAGAGCATGCTGTAATTTTGAGATTTGAGATTAAGATGGCTGCCAGTAGTGATAATGCAATGTTGAAATGAAACAACATAAGAACACAAAGTAACTATACTTTGACTAGTCAAACCAACACAAAATAACATAAAAATGTAATGTAGTCATTATTGAAATAATAACACAGTTCATACGTTGTCCCTTTACATCTATATCTATAAAATATTGAATTGAGTCATTCCATAAAAAATTGGGCTTCTGAAAATACAATTTTATTTTGAAAAAAAAAAAAAACGAGTTTGAAATTTTTGGTGAAAAGGTGATATATCAAAATCCTAATTATAAAACAGGTTGAATGTTACATATATGGTTCACACACTCCCTGTCCACATGCGTACCAAATTTTAGGTTGATATGTAAAACTACTGAGGCACTATAGAGTTTTTCCAAACAGTGTCCCTTGGCGATGTCCAGTGTGCAAAAACTGTCCAGAATTGTCCAATTTGGCTAAAATGCACACTGCAAGATTTTAGTGAGATTTTTTTTCCCCCAACAGATAACCTTTTGGGGCCAATAACATACTTGATGGCTTTTAGGAACACCAGTTACATAAGTAAAATGCCATTTGAAAATTTAATTTATGGGGATGACTATTTAGTGTCCAAAACCCATCCAAACATGAATTTACCTATTTTCGCCTGTATTATATTGTTATTTTCCTTTATAACTCCAGAAGTAAACATCCCACAACCACCAGTGATGGCTTAAATTAACAAGGACATTTGAAATAGTTCATTTTGTCTTTTATTATTATTTTAATTAAACTTGGGGCAGTAAAAACACACTTTTTGTGGAGACTTGTATTGCTTACTTGTTGACACTAGGGGGAGAGGGAACCAAAGGAACCAGCTGGGTGCAGGCTTAAGCTTTGCCCAATCAGGGATCATTATATATCAGGTCACACCTTAGAGTCTCTCTTATTGGACCAAAAAGTTTTCACCCCCGTGACAATAGGTGTGTTTACATGGACACAAATATTCGGAATAAAGGGCTGATCCGAATAAAAATGTGTCATGCAAACACGTCAACTGGAAGATTCTGATCTGATTCGGCTCGATCCGAAAGAAATTCTGTTCGGATCGAGAGGGGTGGTTTATGCCGATCTTTATTCCGAATGACGTCCATGTAAACACTTATTCCGATCATTACGTCCTTTCCCACTAGGCTGTACACGGTTCTACTCGGTTCTTATTTATTTAGCCTATTCATTTTTGCTTTTACACACTCTAGTGTGACGTCCGACAGGAATCAAACCTGCTAAGTTTAAAAACACACTGGCAGCAGCGCACACGAATCTACTGAGACTTGTTATTCTGTCACCTGAGTTAACAAGGTGGACGAGTGAGTTTGGAGCTGACGAGAGGAGAGAAAAAAGAGAGCGAGTAGTAGCCTACCGACCTGATATTGCCGTGTATCTTGCTTTCAGAGTAATCCCGCTTCTTTCCCCGCTCTCTGTCCGTTGTCTTCACCGTCTTCCACTGACGTAACTCCCCAAATTTCCAGAGCGCACATGGCTAATTAATATGCACGCACTGTTTTGCATTGACCAAATGGTTGTGTTTGGGTGTATAGAGGGCGGGATATGGCGTGTTCACATCCACACTTTTCATGGGTCCGGTGAGATTTATCAATGGCAGGAACAGTAATACACGTTGCTGAGTCTGCTTAATAACGATATAGGAGTACAGCAACAGCTCTTAAAATCTGGCAGAGGTCCATTTTAAGTAGGCTACTGAATGGGATAAATTGAGCCACTTCCGCATTTATTGGTTTGTTTACAGTAGTACAGGAAGTACAACTCTTCTTCTGCTGTTGTTTTAGGGAAAAAGACAGCTCTGCGCATGTCAAAATGCTGTTATTCTGAATAAAGCTTGGTGCATGTGTACGCACGTCATGATCGGATTATTTGATTTTGCGCCCATGTAAACAGTGGATTCGGATTTTCCGATCCCTCAAATTTTTTATCTGATTAAGAAATTTAGCGCATGTAAACACAGTTTATGATTGACAGGCGATGCGAGCTGCGCAAAGCGGGTGCGCAGTCTGACGGGGAATGAGCTATAGCATTAGCACTGCGGGTAAACGTAACCTATGATGGATTATCCGGTCACGATGGATAAAATCGAGCCATCAATCAATCAATCAATCAATCAATTTGTTTATTTCGGGCATGTCAATTTAAATAATCATCATCACACTTCATCTTAGTTCAAATAATACAATACACATGGCCGAAAGGGAAAGCGGGAGAAGCAAAAGCTTCTCTAGTCCCGCCCCCATTACCCACAGAATAAAATCTTTTTCATAATCAGATCATATCATAATCTTTTTCTTTTGTTTTTGCTTTTTTACATTTTGATATAACATTCTTTTACTTATGACATTTGACATAACATGTTACAGCAATAGGTAGTATGCAGATCATATCATAATATTTTCGTTTGTTTTTTCTTTTTTACATTTTGATATAACATTCTTTTACTTATGACATTTTGACATAGCATGTTACAGCAGTAGGTAGCACATAGAGCTGCAGTCTAGCTCTAGACAGTACATATAGATTACGTGTGTGTTTGCACATGTGTCCATATTTGTCCATCATGAGTGAACAACAGTCTCATCTTGTAGCCTGACATGTCACAAAGTCACAGCCATCACCATGGATCCTTGTCGAGCACATCTTCAGCTTTAAAAAGAGGGTAAGCTTGTAATTTTATTCAGTGTTTTAGTGGGTCTTTTATTGATGATTGTCCGTATTATTCGGCACTCGAAAATGACTTTCGGGTTTGTTTGTGTTCAGTGAGCAGGCTTGTTTAAACTTTTAATGGGATAAAAATGGCATTTTTGTTCTTTGCTTTTGTTTATATGAGAGTATACGATTTTTTGGTGGTGAAAGAAGAGGTGTACAGATGGTACATATATGTTTAAATCACCTTCGTTGTTGACGTGACGTCGCTTGTGGGCTGCCGTAGTCTGATATTGTTTGAGACATTTTCAGTGACTGTGAAAAAACCGTAGCACCTAGAAACTTTTTTTTTTTTTTTTTTTACATGTTGCCGAAAGTGTCCTTAAAATGTCTTGTGTTGAAGTTTTCATCACAACATGCCTACTTTCGTTGTATAAAGGACGTCTTTCATGTGTTAATTAATTTGGGACGCCGGCGTCCCAACCACTAGGGGGCCTGCGTGAACAGGTTAAAGGTGGCATAACTTTCTTTTCATTGGTCTTGTTGTTTTCAACCTTTTATGTCATTTTTCTTAAAAAATACTACAACACCTCCTGAGTCAATGACACCAACCACCAGAAGACCTACATGATACGTATACACTACACACTGTCATGGGGCGAGGTTAGGTCATAGAAAAAAGTAGAAAGGTCGTGCACATCCAGTTTAAAAAGGTGCTGGCCTCAAATGTAAATGTAGACAGAACATTTACAGATACATATGGTCATAGCCATGCATTGGTTTTATGACCCAAAGTAAACAGCTGAAATGTTTCGATTTTTCTATCAATAGGCTACTGCGGTGAAGTTGTGAATCAGACACTCGACCTATCCTAATTTGGAGTGTGTGCGTGCGTGCGTGCACACAGCTTGAATCAATCAAGGTTTACACCATAGCTGTGTACGAGTGTGTTTCCATCTGTGTGCATCTGATTAACAGCCATTTGTTAAGATCAAACAGAATATTCACAGTGTTTTCTTTATTCCGTCTGCAAACACAACTTCAGTCAGTCAGTTTTAATCCTCTGTGTTTTTTGGCCTTCTGTTTGTCTGAAGGGAAATTTCTCTGAAGCAATTTGGTATGAACAGGCTGCTTACAAACACAGACGAAATAATTGATTTTCATTCATCAAAGCTTCTCCAGCAAAACTAGGCACTCAGTTTGTGTGAACCCGTGTGGATCGATTTGTGTGCACACTCACTTACACAGAGAAAACTAACTTTTTCAAATGCATTTACTGCTATTGTATGATCTTGTCTTGGATGACATAAACACATTGTATAGAGTGGAGGCTTGTGTTAAAAAACAAGTGATTCTTGGTTTTTTGACCTCACATTCTGACCTCTCGTCACAGATATATTGCCAGTGCCTGTGCCCGGAGTCTCCACCTTCAACCAGGTGTTGCAAGAAGAGCTCAGCCCAATGCAGTGCTGGAGAAAGTGTTTACATCCATCACAAAGGTTGGATTTGTTTTTTTCTTTCAGCAGCTTTTGATATCACCACTGATATTTTTGTAGAGGTCACCAACTGAAACTTACTTTTATTGTCATTTAATCTTTAAAAAATTTAATTTTGACTTCCGGTCTGGCAGCCATGAGGTAGGCAGCATATTATCGGAGCTCCTCGATCATCAAGAGATTGTTTAAAGAAGTTTAAGAGGCGTTTGCAATATGCCCAAATCAAAACAAAAAAATGCTCCACAGACGAGGGAAAGAACTCAAACAGCCGAGGAAGAGTCGGTTGAGGACATGGCTAGCCTGCAGATGATACTGCAAGAACTGAGAGGGTTTCGGCGTGAAAATGTAGACACTCTCCGAGAGATGCGATAAGACATTAAAGCAACTAACAGCAGAGTCGAGGAAGCTGAAATGCAAATTTCAGAGACAGAGGAAAGAGTGCAGGGGCTGGAGGAAGCTACGAGGGAACTGCTAAAGCTACAGGCTAAGTTGGAAGAAAAGCTAACAGATCAAGGGGAGGGGGAGAGCAAGACGGGAGAATATAAGAATCCACGGCATAGAGGAAGGGTCGGAGAGCAACTCCACGTCGATGATAACATTCGTGGAAAATCTGCTGAGGGGAAAACTGGTGCTGCCGCCCATCCACGACCTGGGGATTGAGCGTGCGCATCGTGCACTGGGACCGAAGCCCCCACCCGAGTCTCCCACGAGATCTATCGTGGTAAAGTTCTCCAGCAGCAAAACTAAAGAAGAAATTCTGAAACTGGTATGGCGGATAAAGGGGTTTCTGTATCAGGAGAGAAGAGTTTTTGTGGACCACGACTATGCACCGGAGACCCTCAGGAAGCGCCGGGAATACGCGGAGGCGAAGAAGGTGCTGCGGGAGAATAATATACGGTTCCAGACGCCTTTTCCAGCCAGAATGAGGGTGTTTTACGAGAGAGAGACATGCCTGTACAACTCTGCAGAGGAGGCCACGACGGACATGGTGAAGAGAGGTTTGTCCGTGACGATATATAAACCACCGGCGAGCTGGGCTGATAGAGTGAAGAACCTGATGTGGCGCAAAGCCCGGTCCCCGAGAGGAGCAGAGCAACTGCCAGTGACGCCGCAAGATGCACTGTAAACCCGAATAAGTTCAGAATACTCAAAACTTTTGTGGAAACCGATTACCTCAAAGTTTTTGAGTAAGTAAGTTAGAATATTTAAGTTTGATGTACTTACATATTTTACATCATTTACACTTAAATAGTACTTATTATAAAAAATTTGTTGTGTGTGAATTGTGAGTGTACTGTACTTAAAACATTTGTTTTAATTTGGATATATGTTTTAATTTCTTTGTAATGACTTGTTATGATGATAATGTACTTAATTGATCAACATCTTTAAACTCAAAAAATACTGGTTAGTAACCAAAAAGATAATTTTACAAAGCTCATAAACTACTATTTTTTTTTAAGTTCAGAATACTCAAATAAACTTCTTCACACAAAAATGTAGAATATTTTAATGTTTTTATTCAGATTTTATTATTTTTCTCCAAACCACTTTGGTCACAGCAACAGAGCTGTAAGTATACAAACACCACATACACACTGTAAGTATACAAACACCACATACACACATCTGTATGTTAACCATGGACATCCAACTTGTAAAACCAGGCCAGTAAAACCAGGCCAACAAATGCACAATCTGAAAATGTAAACACACCCCGTTTGGTTGAAGGATACCTTGCATCTCATGAACCGTCAACATATACATCCACACATACATTATATAAAAACAGATTTGTATGGTTATGTATAAATCACTGCAAATGTTTAAATGTTTGTATAAAAGCATTGGGAACTTGTGCTCAGTGTAAAGGTATGGCCTTTCAAAACAGCATCTTCAAGTTATTTTACATATGGCCATTCAAGGAAATAAATAATTTGAAATGAATAAAAAATAAATTAAATAAATAACCAAAAAGTAAATATCAGGATATCAGATATCAAGTCATTGCACATGAATAAAAAATAAATCAAATTAATAACCAAAAAGGAAATTTATAGATTTAAAATCTATGCTTTTGAAAAAGAGAGGCCAACAAAAACTCTGTTTCTCCAGATAAACGAATCAGACACACCCTTTTGGTGCATTATTTTTCTCCTGCACTCACCCTGGTGCATTTTTGGAAGTTAGTGTATATCTGCATAAGCAGAAAAAAAAACTGTTTAATAACCCTCTTGTTGTCCTCCTGGGTCAAGAAAGGAAGGAAAGAAAGATGGAGGAAGGGAACAGATTAGATCATGGCAGGAAGAAGAATGTAGGGAAAGAAGGGAGGAAAGAAGTGAAAAGGATGGTGGAAAGAAAGAAGGGAGGAAAGAAGGAAGGAAAGGAAAGGAAAGAAAGAAAGAAGGAAGGAAAGAAGTCAGGGCAAAGTAAACAGATTGGGTCAAGGAAGGAAGGAGATGGAAAGATGTAGGGAAAGAAGGGAGGGAGGAAAGAAAAAAGAAAGAAAGCAAAGAGAACAGATTGGGTCTAGGAAGGAAGAAGGAAAGGAAATGATGGTGGAAGAGGGGAGAAGGGAGGGAAAGAAGGACCATTCGAAACAGGAGGACAACAGGCACATCTTAAATCAATGTAACAACAAACATGCTACATCATACAGGTAACGTCTACACTGTAAGCAGGTCATTTTTCAAAGAGAGCAGAGCAGATTTCAGGGGTGCACCGTCATCCAACCCCATTAGAACCTTTTGTATGAAAGTGAAGGTGCCAACGAGCTTCTTTGGGTAGTCGAGATGTAACACATACACCAGCCCAAACAGTAACACATATGCATCGGCAAACGTGGCAATGTCCCTCATGATGAATTCATCTTCCACCACAATGGCTGTGGATACGGGACTGAAGTGAACGGGAGATGCACTTCTTTCTCTGATCATCGTGACAATACCAATGGGTGTGTCCCCGATGTCTGGCTCCTCTGATTCCTCAGTCTGGAAAATGCAAAAGTACACTGGTAACTATTTCTGAATACTTATACAGCTGCCCATTCAAAAATTAAGTATACAACTAAGTATTACACAATAACAACAAAGATAAGTTAACCCCCTCCACTACTCCCCCCCCCCCCCCCCCCCCCAATTAAGGTTAAGTGGCTAAATTAGAAAATTTCCCCTCAGAAATTTTGAGAAATCCCTTGGACCTCTGCTGGGGGTGCCATCTTAACCTGTGTGTGAGTTTGAGTGAGTGAGTGAGTGAGTGAGTGAGTGAGTGAGTGAGTGAGTGAGCAGAAAGAGAGGAGTGAGTATGTGATGGTGAGAAAAAGAAGCTTAGGGCCCTACTTACAACACCAAGGCACTTCAAAAGAGCTCCAATGGTAAAAGGTGATTAGTGATGAGATCTTTTATATAAATATATTAAGACTTACGTTCCAAGTCTTGAAAAACTGTGTGTCCTCTTCCCGCAGGTATACTGAGAGAGCACGAAGGGCCACAGTGCGTTTCATGTTGATATCGTGCACATCCTGGGTGGATAAACAAAGACACATGAGAAAAAAAACAGACAAAGTATGACTTACTGTACTAAATATGTACATGTTACAGGATAACTAATTGATTTAAAGTTAAAAGTGAAGGACTGCCCCTTGTATAGTAGTAGTATATAGTAATGATGGTGGTAGTAAATGCTGACAATCCTGGGAGCCAGCTGTTCCACGTGGATAAAATTTAGACAAAGTCCATTTTAGCTTTTTTTCTACTCACCTCAGTTTCATAATACTGTAGGATGTCTCGCAGTGCTCCTGCCACCCTTCCAGTACGAGCTGCCTTCTGTCTGTAAAGTTCTATGAGCTGTGGAATGTGCCGATCTAGTTCAGAATAAAACTGGTTCCGTAAATTTACATTGGTGATCCTGTGGAACTCAGCACAGACCTACAAAATAACATGGACACACAAAGTATGTGAAAGACAGTAAAATACCAAAGGGAAACACATCATAGTCACATTTGATGGGTGCACAATCTTTTTAAAATGAATAGCCAGTACAATAAAAATAGTTGAAGATGAGCAGAAAACACTTTGAGTCTGTGTATTATTGTTTTTGTTATTATTATTTTTACCTGTGATTGGACCTGAAGGGCAGGCCATCTCTCCAGAAAGTCGTTCACCAATGGGTCTCCCTGAACAATTTCCTGACGACGAAGTGCAAAGGTTGTCTGCATGAGTTTCTCTATTGATTGTAGGTTTCTGTCGGCTCTATCAACTTCAGCTTTCATCTCTATTCTCATTTCCTCCAAACTGTCCTCGTTTTGTCCTCTTGGGAAGTTTGGGAGAAAGTTTACTTCAGCCCTTCTGGCTTTTTTAATGTTCGAGTGGGGATGTGCTTTCTCGGGATTATTCCTGCTTCTTTTCCCTGTATTTACGGACACCTCCTTGCATCCAGATCTTGCCAGCCTAGTACGGTAATTTCCCATTTTAAATTTCAGGCTAATTTTCCATCCGTACCACCCACTCGCAGTCCCCGGCTCTTTCAGACATGGGTGAGCGTTAATCAGGGCTTCAGCTGCCATGCCTACATCCCTGTCGCTTGGGTACGGTTTAAAAGAGTACATTAAGGAGGCCATGTTCTCTAGAATGTTGTGTTTTTGTGCTCTGCTTAATTTTAGAGTCTTTCCAGAGCTCTCAAAAACACTGTTCCCCTCTTGCAAGACATGTTCAACTTCATACGAAAAAGTTGGGACAGGGAAAACATCAGGCCATGTTTTTTGCCGTTGGCTTGCAGGCACGTGAGGCAGGATATCTGTGTCTGAACTACCACATGAACTTAGGTCACTTTCTGATCTAACAACTCTAAGCGTGCTCTTCTCTGGCAGGTCTTCTACATCAACCAAACAGCAGAGCTCTCCTCCGAAGTCCGGATCCTCACACTGTAACGTGAATTCAAAGTCCAGCCTTGGCTTAACTTCGTCTTTCAAGATGCCGATGAGCTCATCAACTGATGTTGGCCTCTCATTCAAAGTCACTTTCACAGCCACATCAGTGGCTATGTAGACACGAAGAAGGTACTTTGGGGGCATGGCCATCAGCTGAAAATCAAGAGAGAGAACAGTTATCAAATTTTGTAGGGAATGAAACAACAAAACTTAGTCTAAAAAAATCATCTTTACACATTCATTTACACAGTCAAAAACTTAGAATGAAAGAATTTAGACATAATGCAGTTTTCAACCAGAATAGGCTTTATGCACAGCTCCACTACTTCCTGAAATAAGCCAGCTCCTTTATTTCCTGTCTTACATTATTGGACCAACTGATTAATCCAGGTGTGTCTGACCTCACAAGTCACAACAATGGTCAAACACACCTGGATTAATCAGTTGGTCCAATAATGTAAAGCAGGAAATAAAGGAGCTGGCTTATTTCAGGAAGTAGTGGAGCTGTGCATAAAGCCTATTCTGGTTGAAGACTGCATTATCTGGCTCACCAAAAAATACATTAAAAATGAACATAAACATTACCTTGTTTGCCAAGTATGCCTTGTGCTGGCTACCAACTTCAGCTGACCAGGCCAGACTTAAGCCAGGGAAAGACAATTAAGTCTGCTTTCTTGAAGTAAATAACTCCTTCGGTTCACCTGACGTTATCTGAAAAAAAAGTGTGTTTTGTGGGATGTAAATAGTCTTAACAGCTTACAGTTATACACAAAGGAGAACCCCCCCCCCCCAAACAAATGTTAACTTTACCAGCAGAAGCACATTTATAAAGAACAATACCGTAGACTGAAAATATGTATTATACATTATGATTATTGCACTCAGTTCACGCAACACGTCCTCAACAAAGACCGGCGGTAACGTAATGTTAATTGTGACCGCGTGTTACGTTGAATTTGTAAACAAGTGCAAAAACGGTTCACTGAGCAGCACCGGACTTGTCTGTTTCATGCCCTGGCCACGTTACTACTACTACTACCACTACTGCCGTTACTTAAGTTATACTAACACCGGACTCGTCTGTATCCACTCCACCCCACCCACACCATGGATGTATTATATTAACACACACACACACACGCACACGCGCGCACACACACACACACACGCGCACACACACACACACCGTCTTCTTACTTCGAGGGGGAGGCGGCTTTACCGGATCATACCGGCTTATTTTCAACCAAATGTTAACTTTACCAGCAGAAACACAATTATAAAGAATAAAAATAGCGTCGACTGAAAATATTTATCGTCATTATTGCACTCAGTTCGCAACACTTCCTCGCCAAAGACCGGTAACTGTGACCGCGTGTTACGCTGAATGTGTAAAATAAAGCGCAGACAAGCAAAAAAACTATTTCGTTGTGGCATTTATGCAATTAAACAACATGCAAGTGAGTTTTGGAAGACTTTACCCTTATACTTACAAGTTTTCTTAACTTCAGCAGCCGATGCACTCCCCTCGCTTCACGACCGCCATGTTGGTTTGATTTTTGCCTCGTTCGGTGCCGCCAACGTAATGACGCACTGACGTCATTACGTTGCACGCCTCCGTGCATTCAAAGGTTTTGAGTAAGGTCGTGATGATCACTCAGACAATTTAAGTAGCACGAAATTATAACTGCATTCCTCGTTCGGAACACTTAGTAACTTAAAGTTGGGTTGACTTGATAGCGGATTTTGATTGTTGTTTCACAATACTTTTGAGTTAGTAGTAGTGTTCGGGTTTACAGTGTGGTTTTAAAAAGAGACTGGACGTTTTCAGACGGACTGACTGACTGTCTCGGCGCAGACTCTCCACGGTAAGGAGGCATAGTAGTAGTGGCTGTGGAACAATAAATAAACCACTAACATGGGAGGTGTTTGGGTTAGGTTAATGACATTAATAATATAACATATATGATCGGGGAGGATCTGACTAAGCTAAAAGCATGGACCATTTTGAAAACTTAAAGGAGGGCCCTCCACAACTGGAAACGAATGGAGGCTTTCCCTCTGAGCCGGCAAAACATCTCGGCTCCTTCAGGGTCACAAAAGAGACCTCAAAACAGGAAGTTCAACTTGAGACACTGGCAAAATGTTTCAGTTTCATGTTTTCTTGTGACTGTTCTAGTCACGTTCTTTTTTTGTGTTCGTGTTCTTATAATGTTTGAGTGGAGGGGGGGTAGTAAGATTGAAAGTGACACCTGATGTGTAATGGAAAGTTTAAAAGTTCCACTTAGGTTGGCTTCTTACAATGTGAAGGGAGTACTTAATCCGGTAAAAAGAAGTAAAATTCTGGGCAAAATGACAAAAGACAAGGTTTTATTCCTGCAAGAGACCTATTTAACCGATTCTGAGCATGCTAAACTTAAAAGGCAGGGCTTTAACCAGGTTTACTCATCGTCCTATAAAACCGGACACAGAAGGGGAGTGGCAACACTGATATCGAAAAGAGTAATTTTTGAAAAGATATCAGAAACCTTGGACAAAGAAGGAAGGTATAATATGCTTGTAGGAAAATTAGAATGGTCAGAAGTCACTCTCTTAAATGTATATGCACCCCCGGGTGCAAAGTGGGAGTAATAGACAAATCTTTGATCTAATGATTACAAAAGCCCAGGGAATGGTGATATGTGGTGGGGACTTTAATTTGAGATTGAACCCAAAGTGGGTTTTCGCTCAGACTAACACAGTAAGCAAAAAGGTGAGAAAGATGATAAATGAGATGGGCATTTGTGACGTATGGAGGGAGTTCAATCCTACAACTAGAGACTACACCTTTTACTCCCCACCACATAAAACTCACTCGAGAATCTATTATTTTTTTATGTACAGTAAAGATATTGGTTTTGTTAGGTCTTGTAAAATTGGGATAATGGATTTGTCGGACCACAGTCCGGTCTACCTAGATTTAAATTTCAAAAATAGCAAAAACACTTTTTCCTGGAGACTTAATTTAAGTGAGTCCATCACAACAACAGATTTTCCGGGACCGATCAAATCCATTGGATCACCACACTGATGATCCATACCAGAGGTAGGCTGCCGGTTCTCACAGCCCGGACTTCTGCCAATAGTTTTTTTTTTTTTTGGATGGTGTGTGTGTGTGCGCCGAGCGGACCCGTCTAGAGAGACATGCGTCTATATGGGACAGGCTTTTATTTAATTTAGAACAAACCTTTATATGCTCAGCAAAGATGGAAAATATAGGCTATAGTCTAATATAATAAAATGGTTCTGTTGTTTGGCCACTGTTTAAAAGAGTCAGAATATAAGGAAAGAATCGTATCCAGAGCAGCATCATTTACAAGTTTAATCAGCATCAATTAAACTTCTTCTAAATAAACGTAAACATTCAATAACTCGGGTCAGGTCGGACCGCAGGCTTCTTTTTTTTTCTTCATCACAGGAGAAATAAGGCGTGCACTGCGCTCACCTCGCTACTCTCTGCGGTGCTCTGGTTGTGATTTGTCTGCTGCCTTGAATCCGCCTTTTATATGTGCGCGTTCACAGATTCACAGGCATGACATATTGATAAACAATGCACTTGATAGACTCACGAATTCAAATCGAAATGCAGCACTCAGTGACAGTTTTTATTTTATCGGCCTTTTTTTTTGATTTGAGAACCTCTCAAGATGGCCGCAGCGTGAGAGTACGTGTCTCGATCGCTCTGTCTGTTTGAAGCCTAGTAGCCGATACTACTGCAACTTTATGCATGTGATCCACTCTCATTAATCCGTCGAGTTTGAGCAGATTCAGTCATATTTCTGTGAACTCTTTTTGTGCATGTTTGGCGTGAAGATGGCAACTCTAACACTGCAATGTTTGCTTGACGCCATTGAGAAGAGTAAGACTGAAATGCTGACGCACATTAACTCTAAAGTGGATCCTATTCAGACTGGCTTGGCTAATATTCAGACCTCCCTCTACACATTGGGATCACAAGTTGAGCTGATAGAAGGGAGAATCAGCACAAACGAGAGCAACATTGATGATCTTACCGAGCGAGTGAAAGCACTCGAAGCTGCTAACACTCTCCTCCGGGAGAAGATGGACGACCAGGAAAACCGGCTTCGCCGCTCGAACCTTCGTGTTGTTGGAATACCCGAGTTTGCTGAAGGTGCAGATATGATCCAGTTCATGTCCCAGTTAATTCCAACGTTACTGGGCCGGGAGAACTTCCCCTCCTCTCCAGTCATTGAAAGAGCACATCGCTCACCGACACAGCGTCCAAACGACCGGGATACTCCCAGGCCCATCATCATGAAGATGCTCAACTTCCAGGACAAGATGAAAATCATCCGGCTGGCCAGGGCGAAAAGGAAAGTGGAGTTCAATGGGTCCCGTGTCTACTTCAATCCAGACCTCAGCGCAGACTTGGCAAGACGACACAAGAGCTTTGCCAACATCAAACGTGAGCTCCGTGACCGTAAGATTAAGTACTTTGTTCATTATCCATGCACATTGTGTGTCTCTATTGCTGGCAAAGAACAACGTTTTGACTGTCCCGAGCATGCTGAAGCTGTCCTAAAAACAGTACCAAACTCTCCTGACAGTATGTGCTAGCATGGGTGAAGTGCTTGTCCCGGGCTTGGCTAGCACTGGGCTAGCTACTGCTACCTGCGAGTTAGTATCTTGTCGGTGGGCTGAGCTTGGAAAGAAGCCGCCGACTGACTCTCCTCTCCTCTTCATCTTCTTTTGACTTTCTTTTGCACTCTGATGGGGATTATTTGCGTTGCTTCTAAGTGTTTTGTGTTAACATGATGGCATTACGATACATGCCCGGCACTGAGCCTACTGAGCCTGTTTGTTTATGTTTTGACTGTCGCAGATAGCGCGTCACTTCCCCTAAGAAGGACCCCTCTGACGTTATTATGGCTAGGCTACGATGCTGCCTGTATAATATTATTGTCATTATTTCTTTCTTTTTCTCTCTCTCTCTCTTATTCTTTTGCATTTTTTTTTCTTTTCTTATGGTAGGCTACGAATATATACTTCGTTTTCTCTCTGACAACAGATAGAGCATTGAGTTATTGATCACAGTTAACCCTCATAGGTATGCTCTTGGCTATTAAACCCAGGGATTCACCCGATGCTACCTGGGATAAAGCCTGGGCATCCTTGATGGACTTAACTTGTCATTTTGTGTTATATGTTGTGTGTGTGTGTGTGTATGTATGTGTTCTGATTTGTAAGGGCTGCAACTCGATTTTATTTTCAAGTATCTTGTCTGGTGACAGCATAAACTGTTTTGAAAAACGCATTGGATGATATTAAAGGCTTAAAAATAATTCATTTGAATATTAGAAGTCTGGTACCCAAGATTGATTTACTCCGTACATGGGTTTACTTGCACAAGCCAAATATCATTACACTCTCTGAAACATTTCTTAACAGTGATATCTCAGATAATGAAATTAGTATTAGGAATTATGTCCTATATAGAGCTGACAGAATTACTAGGCATGGAGGTGTGGCTATCTATGTTTCTACAGACATTGCATCTGAAATTGTTATTCCTACTACTGGTCCACATGGTTTTGAGTCAGTTTTTGTGAAAATTGTATTACATAGTACGAATAAGTGTTTGCACATAGGTAGTATATACAGACCACCCTCCTCCCCAGTGGACTCCTTTAACCTCTTCATGCAGAGGCCATTTTTGGCAATTTCCGCCTGTTTTTGTATCACTGCAATTAAAGCTTAATAGCCACAGAAGTACTAATCCCACAACTATGGTTTATGGCTTAAATGAAAGACAACCTTTGTCCCTTTACATCTATATGTATAAAATATTGAATTGAGTCATTCCATAAAAAAATGGGCTTCTGGAATTGCTATTTTTTTTGGAAAAAAAAAAAAACGAGTTTGAAATCTTTGGTGAAAAGGTGATATATCAAAATCCTAATTATAAAACAGGTTGAATTTTACATATATGGTTCACACACTCCCTGTCCACATGTGTACCAAATTTTAGGTTGATATGTAAAACTACTGAGGCACTATAGAGTTTTTCCAAACAGTGTCCCTTGGCGATGTACAGTGTCCAAAATTGTCCAATTTGGCTAAAATGCACACTGCAAGATTTTAGTGAGATTTTTTTTTTTCCAACAGATAACCTATTGGGGCCAATCACACACTTGATGGGTTTTAGGAACACCAGTTACATAAGTAAAATGCCATTTGAAAATTTTATTTCTGGGGATGAATATTTAGTGTCCAAAACCCATCCAAACAGGAATTTACCTATTTTCGCCTGTATTATATTGTTATTTTCCTTTAAAACTCCAGAAGTAAACATCCCACAACCATCAGTGATGGCTTAAATTAACAAGGACATTTGAAATAGTTCATTTTGTCTTTTATTATTATTTTTAATTAAACTTGGGGCAGTAAAAACACACTTTTTGTGTCGACTTGTATTGCTTACATGTTGACACTAGGGGGAGAGGGAACCACATGAACCAGCTGGGTGCAGGCTTAAGCTTTGCCCAATCAGGGATCATTATATATCAGCTTAGAGTCTCTGCTATTGGACCAAAAAGTTTTCACCCCCGTGACTTTGATTGACAGGCGACGAGAGATGCGCAAAACCGGGTGCGCAGTGTGCCGGAGAATGCGAGTAGTATTAGAACTGCGGAGTTACGTAAAACGCCGTGGAATATCTGGTCACGATGGATAAAATCAATCAATGGATTATTTTCGAGCACATGTTCAGCTTTTAAAAAAGGGTAAGCTTGTAATTTTATTCAGTGTTTTAGTGGGTCTATTATTGATTATTGTCCGTCTTTTTCGGCACTCGAAAATGACTTCGACTTTGATGGGGTAAAAACTGCATTTTTGTGCTTTGCTTTTGTTTATATGACAGAAAACGATTTTTTGGTGGTGAAAGAAGAGGTGTACAGATGGTACATATATGTTAAAATCACCTTCGTTGTTGACGTGACGTCGCTTGCGGGCTGCCGTAGTCTGATATTGTTTGAGACATTTTCAGTGACTGTGAAAAAACCGTAGCACCTAAAAACTTCATTTTTTTTTCTACCTGTTGCTGAAAGTGTCCTTAAAAGGTCTGTGGTGGAGTTTTCATTACAGCATGCATACTTTTCGTTATATTAAGGACGCCGTTCGTGTGTTATTGATTTGGGACGCCGGCGTCCCAACCACTAGGGGGCCTGCGTGAACAGGTTAACAACTTGATTTCAACTATTACCTCTATATCTGCCATGAATTAATACATTTTACTAGGCGACTTTAATAGGAACTGGCTAGACAAATCATCTGACACAATCAAAAGAAAATTCACTGCTATAAACCTTACCCAGCTTATAGATGAACCAACAAGGGTCACCAAGAAAACAAGTACTTTGTTGGATTGGATACTGGCTTCACATCCTGATAGGATTACTAAATCTGGTGTTATGTCTGACTGCTTTAGTGATCACTCTATTGTCTATTGCGTATGGAAAATTAAACTCCCCAAACAGATTTATTTTGTTATGATTTGATCAACATAAACTGGGATCGTTTTCAATTAATACCCAATGTACAAGATGCCTGGGACTATTTTTATACTGAATATAATGAAGTGCTTGACAGACATGCTCCGTGGAAAATGGTCAAGGTCAAGGGTGAACATCTTCCCTGGATCACTCCAGAGCTTATTAGTCTCTTTAGACAAAGAGACAAAGCATGGTCAACTTACCGTAGAACGAGAAACAATGATGATTGGGAAATATATAGACAACTTAGAAACCAGAGTAAAGTCAAAACACGTAATGCCAAATCTAATTATTATAAAGAATGTCTGAAATCTGACTTCAGGAACCCAAAACAGTTTTGGCGAAAGATTAAATCAATTACAAATGCTAAAGAAAAGCATACTATTGTAACGCTGCCTTGTTAGCGTCACCTCGATCTGAGAGATCCGTGGGTCGTAGATGAGAAACAGCACGGGAGCTCCGGAGTAGTTTAAGGACGATGGTTTATTTACACAACCAGACCAAAACGACAACTGCCAGTCACTCGTCTCCTCTACTCCTCAACTGACATAAACACCCCAACATTCTATCTTGGGCCAACCAGATCATTCCGCCCTATAACATTCTAACATAACAGTTTTAATTACACAACATAAAATAGTCCCTTATAACAAAATAAAATTCATCTTACATTCTTCCCCCTCTTCAAATGAAATGTCCTCATTTCAAAAATAAAATTCATCTTTAAAGTATAAGCATATATGTACATCACATAAACTTATATATCACATCAACTTTTTTTTTCATAAATACTAAACACTTGAAAATTGACAGCTTTAACAGTTTTTTTTTTTTTTTTTTTTTTTTTTTTTAAACACAAATCACAATAGTATTCCCACCAATGTATGTACCAGTCCACACTAAACAGTCCATGTTAATCATGTAAGTGGGAAGGAACATGTTATAACCCCAACCGTTGAGGCCTGTGAACAACCCGTCCTGCACGAGTAGTGTATGTGTCATTTGCCCCGACAGGCACTGTATGAGCAGTATCCTGTGTTAGGTTGTCTTGAGATGGGACTTGAGAGACCCGACCTGATGGTCTCCGTAGCAGGGGAACTGAGGGGCAGGCAGGAACCGAAGCCTGTCCAGTGTCAAGTTGTCTCGGATGTAAGGGGAGAGAACCAGATAGTGCTGTGTATGTGGGGAGAGAGTCCTGCTGCCAAGCCAGAGGTCGGTTCACTTGTGCTGTGGATGTGTCCCAGGTGGATCTATATGGTTTTAAACGATCATAGTGAACTACTTTTTGTCCAGCTTGGGGATGTCTCAAATCTGACAGCTTATATAAAAGTTCCTGATCATTTGATGAGATCACTTCATAGGGTCAAGTTTCTTTCTCTGTGTAGTTGGATCATCCAGCCACACAAGATCTCCAGATTGATATGGTTTGAATCTCACATGCTGGTTGTAGTAGTGCTCACGCTTTAGTCTCTGTTCTTCACGGTGGGAGTGAACAGCTTGGAAGACTGTGTCAAGCCGTTTCACCAGTTCTGTGCCATAATTCTGTGGCGTCACTGACACAACTGGCGTGGACAGAGTCACAGTAGCAGGCAGACGAGGCTCTCTGCCATGTGCAAGAAAGTAAGGTGAGTACCCAGTGCTGGAATGTGGCATGGAGTTAAATGAGAGGACCACTGCTGGAAGATACTGATCCCATTCACCACCATTTTGATGAATGAGTTTAGCCAACTGTTCTTTTAAAGTTCTGTTGAATCTTTCAACCATCCCATTACCACGGGGATGGTATGGTGATGTTCGTTTCTTTTTGATGTTCAGTCTTTGGCATATTGTCTTGATGATTTCGGATCCATACTGTCTACCCTGATCTGAGAACAGTTCCTCTGGAATGCCGAATTCAGGTATGTAACGTTCACAGAGTAGTTGTGCTACAGTTGTTGCTTTCTGATCTGACATAGGAAATGCACTGACATACTTAGTGAAATGATCTTGGATTACAAGTACATACCTATGTCCCTGTGAAGTTACAGGCAGCTCAGTAATATCTGTACATACAAACTGAAATGGTCTATCTGTCTGTATAGATTGTAAAGGAGCTCTCAGTTGTGGAACAGGCTTTCTATAGGCTTCACATGTGTAACACATCTCACAAAAAGTCTCAATATCAGACCGCATGCTAGGCCAGTAGCACATGGTTAGAGCCTTCTTGAATGTGCGATCAGCACTATAATGACCAGAGCAGGGATTACCATGTAAAATGTTCATGGTCTCTGTGATGAGTGTTTTGGGTATCACTACTTGAAATACAACAGGTTTGCCAGGTGCTGTGTGAGCTTTTCGACAGAGTAAATCATTACACAGTACAAGTTTTGAAAACTGCCACCACAATTTTCTTTGCAGCTTCCCTTTAACCTGTCTGAGATAAGGCCTATTGTTTTGTTCTACCCAGGTATATACTTCTGAGAGAATGGGATCAGAAAGTTGTTCAGCTACAATGTCATTTCCCTGACTTGACAATGTATGCATCAACAAGTCCACACCTGTGTTGTGTTGTATTTGTACAGTAGAATCATCTCTATCTGACACACAAACTTGAGCTGTTGTACTGACCACAGAGGCAAACTGTTCTGGCTTATTCTGCAACACTGGGAGTGGAGAAGGAATTTCCATTTTAGCTGGAAGACTGTGATCCTGCTGTGGACAAGCTGCAGGTGAGCGTTCTGTGGCCGCTGGATGTGAGGCGGGGATCCGTGACATAGCGTCTGCATTTGTATGTTTCTTTCCATCCTTATGTGTGATTGTCCACTGATATGGATCCAACTCCAAAGCCCAGCGACCTCGTCGTCCTGTGGGGTCATGTGTCATATCCAGTTTTCTTAGGCTGAGGAGAGGGCGATGGTCAGTGATGATGGTGAATGGATTACAACTCAAATAGTGTCTGAAGTGTCTGACTGACCAAACAATGGCCCACAGTTCTTTGTCATATGTAGACCATCTCCTCTCTGTTTGAGTCAAAACATGACTGGCATATGCAATCACCCGCTCTTTACCATTTTGAACTTGAGCAAGCACTGCTCCAACTGCACAGTTTGATGCGTCTGTACTCAGAATAAATGGCTGATGAAAGTTGGGAAAAGCCATAATAGGAGGAGAGGTGAGTGCATCCTTTAATGTTTGAAATGCAGTTGAGCACTCCTCTGTCCATTCAAATGACACATGTTTCTGTGTGAGTCTATGCAAAGGATGAGCGATGAATGCATACTTGTGCACAAAACGTCTGTAGTAAGAACACAAACCCAAAAATGCTCTTACTTCAGTGGGTGACTTTGGGACAGGCCATTCCCATATGCGCTGACTGTTTACTGGGTCTAGTGCCAGTCCATCACGTGAAACAATGTGTCCCATATATGTGACCCTCCATCAAAATGAGTCACATTGACTCAAATTTCAAAGTTGAGATTTTGGTATCAATGTAAAGATTAGAAAATAAGCTTTAAAATGATACCCTAGTCAGAGTCATACATTTGATGGTTTTCGAGATGTGTCCATTTGAATTACGATCTCCTACTCTCTTATTCTGTTCTAAAACCTGAGAAAATAGCAGTTAAAGTTTTTGCCAGTGACTCTGGCATCTGTTCCTGTACCACGTGATTACACGCACCCTATACGGTCCCTTGTTGTCATAGCGGCAGCATTCACACCCTCGGAAAGCAGAGAATCTCACAATTCAGATGCTTTTTACAGCTCGTTTCTATCATAAACGGTTCAGAAGTTGTCATGTTTTGTTGACATTTTGTGAAACATGTGCAAGCGTGAACGTTCGGTTTAGCATTGATGCTACGTTCGGGTTAGCATCGATGCTACGCTCTGTTAGTATCGATGCTACGCTCTGTTAGCGTCGATGCTACTCGGTTTAGCATCTGTTTCTGTATCCGTCCCTTCTCGTCATAGATGCAACATTCAATGACCGTCGGAAAGCGGAGAATCCAGCGATTCAGATGCAGTTTACAGCTCGTCTCTATCATGAACGGTTCAGATGATATTTCATGTTTTGCACCGAAGCAACACTCATTTTCAGAGGGTTTAAGTTGCAGGTCAACTTTAATCATCATTTTCGTGCCTTTTCTCAATTATCTGGACTGTGAAACTTTGGGAGATTGTTTTTGAATGTCATTGCTTTGGAATTAGGGTAAAAAAAATTTTTTGATTTTCTATGGGTTTTCCACGTTATCAGCTGATTATCTAAAAATAGAACGTTGCGACTTCCGACTCATTTTGATGGAACGGGTCACATATTTTACTGCCGGCTTGCAAAAATCACATTTCTTTGGGTTTAACTTGAGCCCAGCCTGTCTGAAACGTGTGAGAATGTCTGTCAGGTTTTTAAGGTGATCATCAAAGTTCTGTCCCATGCAAATAATATCATCAAGATAAATGACACATGTGGTCCAGTGGAGACCTCTTAGAACTAGCTCCATAAGTCTCTGGAAAGTTGGTGGTGAGTTTTTCAGACCCATGGGCATCACTTTGAACTGATACAGACCATCACCAGTGGTAAAAGCTGTTTTGGGTCTGTCTGCTGGATCCAGTTCAACTTGCCAGTACCCACTTGACATGTCCATGGTGGAAAAAAACTGAGAACCAGAGAGCGCATCCAAGCTGTCATCAACTCTTGGGAGAGGATGTGCATCAGTGATGGTAACTGCATTTAGCTTTCTGAAATCAACACAGAATCTGTACATACCGTCCTTCTTTTTCACCATGACAACTGGGCTGGCCCAGGGGCTAACACTGTCCTCAATCAGATCATGGGCTTTGAGGTCTTCCACCTGACGGTGGATTTCTGTTTTTATGGAAGGAGAGGTACGATAGGCTCTCTGTGAGATGGGAATGTCACAGCTGGTTGTAATTTTGTGTGTGACTAGGTTTGTCCGTCCAAAGTCATGTGCATGCTGGCTAAACACATCAGAGAATGAATTTAACAGTACTTTCAGTTTCTCATTTTGTGTACTTGTGAGACCAGGGTTTGACACATCCTGAGGTTCTAATGGGTTGGAGACGACAGGCACCTGAATGTTTACATTACACACAGACTCTTCCATCACAGTATATTCATCTGTCGTACTACCAGAGGTGGCATGAAAAGTTCCTATTTGTGTGCCACAATGCAACATGACATTCTCACTTAAAGGATTAGCTATTTTCACATAGATGGAACCCTGTTTAACTTTTGCCACTGTTCTTGCAAAACTAGTAGATGATTGGTTAGTGTAATGTGGCTCAAACACGCCTGTATAACCATTAGGTACTAGTCCCTTAAGTGGTGCATCCAGTTTAGCAGGAATAACCATCTCTGACATAGCAGGAACTTCAACTGTAGATAATACTGTAACCTCAGTTAATTTGGGGACATACTGACATGGGCTGACTAATGGGACAAATTTGTCGTCCACTAAAAGTGACATGTTTCTTGTGTTTACAATGACACCATTATAAACCAGAAAATCCCAACCCAAAATCAGAGGTTTTGTACAGTTTCTGACAACTTGAAGAGTATGTGTCATAGATTTATGGGCCATACTTAAATTGACTGTGACTGAACCAACAGCATCAAGAGGATGACCTGTGACACCAGTGAGAGGAATAACCTGCTTAACTATTGGCTTCTTCTGAAGTGCAGGTGTGGACATCCTAAACTCTTCACTGATCTCCCGGAGCTCCCGTGCTGTTTCTCATCTACGACCCCCGGAGTAGTTTAAGGACGATGGTTTATTTACACAACCAGACCAAAACGACAACTGCCAGTCACTCGTCTCCTCTACTCCTCAACTGACATAAACACCCCAACATTCTATCTTGGGCCAACCAGATCATTCCGCCCTATAACATTCTAACATAACAGTTTTAATTACACAACATAAAATAGTCCCTTATAACAAAATAAAATTCATCTTACACTATTAATCAAATAAGAGTTAACGATACTATTTTACACGATTCTTTATCTGTTGCCCAAGCACTAAATCATCATTTTTCCTCTGTTTGCTCTACTCTTCTTCCTGCATCTTATACCTATGACTGTCGTGGCTACACTTCACCTCCTATCAGCTCATCCTCACCCTCATCTTTCTCATTTAGAAAAATCACACCAACTGAAGTGCTGTGTGTCATTAGGGAATCCAATGGAAATAGTAGCGCTGGACTTGACGGCCTGGAAAACAGATATATCAAATTAGCCGCCAATGTTCTTATGTATCCTCTCGCTGACTTGTTTAATCTCTCTCTCTCTACTAATGAACTACCTTACATCTGGAAATCAGCACGAATCACTCCACTTCATAAAGCAAATGATGTCCTTGATTGCAATAATTATAGACCTATATCTATCATCTGTTCAATTGCAAAAATCCTGGAAAAACTGGTCTATTCTCAACTGTCAGAATACCTCAAGATTAATAATATTTTTATCTCCCTCTCAGTCTGGATTCAGATCCAACCATTCAACAACTACTGCCTTGTTAAAAATAACAAATGATATTTTTACTGCTGCAGGGAATGGGGAAATTACTGGCGCAATTTTTGTTGATTTAACCAAAGCTTTTGATTTCGTTGATCGGTATTTATTATTAGATAAGCTTTATAACATTGGTCTATCTAAAAATGTAATTTTATGGTTTAGCTCTTTTCTACATAATATAAAACAGTGTGTTGTTGTTGATGGAAAATGTTCTGACTTGTTGGTGCAGGAAAGAGGAGTGCCTCAAGGGTCAACATTGGGACCCCTTCTTTTCTCTATATTTGTTAATGATTTACCGTCTATATTTACATATTCCTCTGTGCAATTGTATGCAGACGACACCGTCATTTATACTTCAAAATCTGACCTATCTGAAGTTCAAACCACCATTCAGTCTGACTTCAGTATTCTTGAAGACTGGCTCTTACAAAATAAATTACTTCTTAATAAAAACAAATCTGTCGTAATGATTTTTGGCACAAATTCCAAATTGAAATCCATTTCAGATTCATGTAAAATATCTTGTAAAGATGGTACAACTCTGCAGAAAGTTGATAAAATGAAATACCTTGGTATCTGGTTAGATCCTACTTTGTCATTTAAAACGCACATTGACTATATGGTACGGAAGGTGAACTGTCGTATTAATATGTTGTATAGGTCCAGAAACTGTTTTACATATAGTGTTAGAAAGAAACTTGCTATGCAACTTATTTTTCCAATTTTGGACTATTGTGATGTTGTGTATATCTCTGCTTCTAAATCTGTGTTAGCTCCTCTGATCAAAGTTTATAACAGAACCTGCAGATTCATACTTGAATGTCCCTATCTTACACATCACTGCCTAATGTACCAATCTCTTCAGTTTCCTTCTCCACATGCACGACGACAGTTACACTGGTTCCAATTTATTTTCAAATGTATTCACTTTAATTACCCCCCTTATCTTAAACAGTATTTTGTGCAACTCACCTCTACTTATCAAACCAGACACTCTGTTCACCCCTACTTTTCCGTTCCACATACCAGAAAAACAACCGGTAGAAAAGCATTTATGTTCAGAGCACCAAATGACTGGAATCACCTACCCATGTGTATCAGATCTTCTCCATCTCTTAATTGTTTTAATCATGCCCTGTCTTCACATCTTGAAACTACTTGTTCATGCTTTCATTGAATCTGTCACCACATTTCGCTAAATACCTGTCCAAACTCGGTTGCAACTTGTCTCATTGATTTTTGTATGTCTGTCCAGATTTTGTCTTGTTTTGTTTTGTTTGTTTTTTATTGTATTGTTCTGTATCCTTTCATTGTACTGTGATGTGTTGTGTTGTTGTGTTTTATGTTGATGTGAGGTGCGCAGGACCCCCTCGAAAACGAGTTGCGACAACTCAAGGGGTTTATCCTGCTGATAATAAACAACTTAAACAACATCGGCAGCAGTGAAGGTGTGTGTGGTGGTGACTTGGCTCTTAAAAACACAGATACAACAAAAAATGCCCCTCAATTACTGAGATGCAGATTCGCACGGGACTAGTTTTACCACGGGACGTCGGTCTTTGGTGAAATATAGTATGTAATTTGCGGGGGCATTTTTACTTACTTTTTTACTGACATGGCGCATTCGCACGGGATTAAGATCACAGACGTCCTCCGCAATTATTACAAATTACCAGAGGTCCCCAGGTAATACTAATCCCGTGCGAATAGGGCTTTACACAGGAAAAACTGAATAAGATAGAAAAAGAGTTAGAAAATTTGGAGAAAAAACATAAAAAATATGTCCAATTGGATATGACACAGAAAATTAAGGAGATTAAAAATCAGATCAAAGAAATTTACGAAGTCGATATTCAGAAGAAACTAACCTTTTTGAAACAGAAGTATTATGAAGTAGGTGATAAATCAGCTAAAATTCTGGCTTATAAATTAAAAAAAGAACAAGCAGAGAGGGTAGTATACAAAATCAAAGACCCAATCACCAAACAAATGAAACTTGACTTTCAGGATATCCATAGTTGTTTTGAAAAATATTACAAAAACCTATATACGTATATATGGTCAGTAAAGGGGATAAATCACCTGAATCTCTGCTTGCTTCACTTAATCTCCCCACAATTACAGAAGACCAGAATAGAGTCTTATTGGCTAATGTGACTTGTGAAGAACTCCAAAAGGCAATCTCTAGACTCAAACCTAATAAGTCTCCGGGTTCCGATGGATTTACAGCGGAGTGGTATAAGACTTTCAGTGACTTATTATCACCATTGTTACTGAAAACATTCAAATGGGTCATTAAAAAAGGAGAGATTCCTCCATCTTGGAGGGAAGCGATCATCACTGTAATACCGAAAGATGGAAAAGATAAGACAGATTGTTCTAATTACTGACCAATTAGTTTGTTGAACCAGGATTATAAACACTTCACATCAATTCTAGCAAAACGCTTAGAAATAATACTTTCAGATATTATACAGTTGGACCAAACAGGGTTCATTAAACAGAGGCAAACACAGGACAATGTTAGGAGGACATTACATGATTAATCATATAAACAAAGACAAATTAGAGGCTGTCTTGTTAGGGTTAGACGCAGAGAAGGCTTTCGACTCTGTTGATTGGTCATTCTTATACAAGACACTAGAGAGGTTCCAGTTCCATGATGATTTTGTTAAAATAATACAAGCTTTGTACTATAAACCAACAGCTAAAATTTGGATTAATGGAGGATTATCAAATAATTTTGAACTAGAAAGGGGATGTCGGCAGGGTTGCCCTGTATCCCCGCTCTTATTTGCCATCTTTATAGAGCCCTTGAGTCAGTGGATAAGGCAGAATGAGAAGATAAAGGGGATCATGGTGTCGCAAGAAGAACACAAAATTGCCCTGTTCGCTGATGATATTTTGATATACTTGGGGCACCCATCCTCCTCCCTTCCAGAATTGCTCACAACCCTGAGGGAATATGGTTTATTATCAGGTTATAAACTAAACACCCACAAATCCCAAATTTTTATATTTAATTATTCACCTAGCCAATCCATCAGAGAGGAATTTAAAGTCAATTGGGAATCAAAGTCAATTAAATATCTAGGTGTGAATATTCCAAAACACCTGAACATGATTATATCAGAGAACTATGACCCACTTTTTTCCAAAATTAAATCTGATCTGACCAGGTGGAATCTAGTTCCTTTTTTAGGATAAGGACAGAGGGTGGAAGCAATAAAAATGAACTTGCTACCCAGGTTATTATTTGTTCCAAAATATACCGGCTGAACTTTCAAGGGGGAAATTTCAGGAATTAGACAAATTAATATCTAGATTAATTTGGCAGGGGAAGAGGCCAAGAATTCGCTATAAGACTCTCCAACTAGCAAAAGATAAAGGAGGCCTTGCTCTCCCAAATTTTAAAAATTATCACCAAGCGGTGCAGAAATTTTGGTTAACATTTGCAACCCTTCATATAAAGCGAAGTGGAAAGACATAGAATGTCAGATATCTAGTGATATTCCATTACAAGCAATTATAGGGGATAGTGGGCTGATTACCTGCCTAAAAGACACAAACCCATGGATTAAAATGTCAGTGAGGATTTGGCATAGGGTGATCACTGAAAACAAGGCTAAAGAACCATACTGGATTATAAGATGGATAGGATATGACTCAGATGTCTTACCAAACAGGATGGATGCAAGATTTAAACAGTGGGCTGATAAAGGGTTAATAAAACACAGTGACCTCTATGAAGGGGGCACACTGCGACAATTCCAGGATCTTAAAAATCGATTTAGTTTAATAAACCAAGACTTTTATAGATTTTTGCAAGTTAGACATTACCTAGAGAAAACAATGAAAAAGGAAAAATTGCAACAAACTAATTTGGGACTAGTGAAGATATTTCTACTCAGCTACAGGTCAGACCCTGGACGTGGAAACATATCAAAGATATATAAGGTGTTCATGAACTAGAAGGAGGGGATACTGCATATATAAAGGAGAAATGGGAGAAGGAGAGTAACATCACGATGCAGATGGAAACATGGGAAAAATAACTTTACAACAGTGGAAGATACATCCTCTCTGTCTTGGAGAGAATTTGGGTGGAAAAATGTAGTTAGGTTTTTTAGAGTTCCAGCACAAAGGACTTATCTGGGAGGAAGTACATCTTGCTGGAGATCCTGTGGCAAGAGTAAGGCAACACATTTTCATGTGTTTTGGGACTGCCCGGTCATTTCAAAATATTGGGAAGAAATCAAACTGAACATGGAGAAAATCATGAAAATAGTGATGCCACCAGGGTTTGAGACCTTATGTCTGGGGCTAAGACCGGACACTGTGAAGGGACCTGAAAACAAATATATCTATAATATTTTACTATTAGCAAGTACAAAAGCAATCACAAGGAAATGGTTGGCAAAAGACTCTCCTACAGTCGGAGATTGGATCAAGGTGGTTAAGGATATTTACATAATGGAGAAGCTAACATTCATTCTGAAGCTGGAACAAGATAAGTTTGAAAGTTACTGGAAAGTTTGAACAAACTATCTAGCAACTGATAGGCAAGATGCTGGTTAATGTGATATCCCTCTCCCCCCAAGTTTCTTCTTTTTTTCCTGTTTATGGTGTAGTAATTACACTATTATTAGTCAGTGCTATACATGTATGCAGCAAGCTATCTTTACTTTATTTGCTATAATTATTATTTCAGTTACTGTTGCTTTTGTCATCGGTATCATCATCCCACAACAAGCTACTGTTCAGGGAAGAAAACACAGACAAAGAGGGGTGAATATGTGGCCGATAAACCCATTAATATATAAAAATTTTCTTTTAAAATTTTTTTTTTAATGTCTAATCTTTACCTGTGGATTTGCCTGTGATATTTGATATGTCTGGGTTGTTGAATATTTGTTGTTTTTCTATATATTGTTACATTTTTCTTTCTGTTACATTTCTATTTTTCTAATGTCTGCAATTTGTTATTTGTCTCGAATGTTAATACTGATCAATCAAGTGATTAACCACACCTGTGAGTATTTAAATGCATCACTTCCTGCTGTATTTTGCACACTGAGGAAGACGTTGTCGAAACCGGTTTGTGCATGTTAAGCGCCGACGCAGTATGAAATAAAAGACAATGAGAAGGACACGAGTGCTGCTGGCCTTTCTTTTGTTTCTTTAAGTTTATCTTTTGGCCGTGCACCTCTTTAGTTTGTTCCTGAGAGTTTTGTTGGAGAGTGCGTGTTTTTCTTTGTTTTTTGTAATCATCAGTTTTCATTTTCATTATTTATTTTTATTATTTTTTCCTTACTTTTCCTTTTCCTTTTTGACCAGTTTTCTTTCTGTGTAAGCCTTGATGATGGTTCTTTGTGAGATATACATGTATGTGCTGTTCTTTTTTTCAGCTGCATCTGTCGGCAGCTCCGCTCCACGCAGACACGCCACTAACTTTATTTTGTGAGAACAAACGGTGACATGTGGATATAAACACTAAGCACCCCCATTTATAATGAAGATTGGTTTTAACGTAACGTCACGTAATTAATCAATTAATGCGCGAGTTTCTGAACCAAACGGAATCGATAAGGGAATCGTTAAAGCAGACACGCACACGATTCCAAGAATTGATCCAAGCTGGAACCGGTTCCGAAGAGGAACCGGTTTTCGATACCCATCCCTACTCCATACCCTGTCTTGTTTGATACATTTTCCTCCTGATCCTGCCATAGTGCTCTGTGTTACACAAGTCATCTGTTTCTTTCTGTAATGAATATTGAATGCTCCTTACGCCTGCACTGTCGGTTTCTCCTTATACTCTGCGTGGCGCCTCATGTGCCGTGACTGTCAACATGCCTAAAAGTACTCGTGCTGGCGTTTTTGTAACCCCTTTTTAAGGCCAATAAGGAATGATGATCAACTGGTATTTCACCATAGAACCCATTGAGGTTCTATTTCATTCTTCCTGACCGCCAGAGACGGTATGAAATACCTGGATAAGCATCACGCGCATGCGCAGATCGAGACATAATACCAACAAAGTCATGTGACCTGGGTGACGTTAAGCGACCTGATAAAGGGGCAGGCACCCAGAAATCGTCTCCTTTTCATCTTCTCGCCTTAGCGCACACACAGGTTGTTGTTGTTGTTAGCCTCGTAACCACGACTGGTTGGAGCTACGGTTTCGTCCTCCAGAGGCTGCGTATCCGGCGCTCATCCCCGCTGTGCATATCCGACCACTGCTCGGACTGCGACAGGTAAGTAGCTTGTTTTTCATCGCTGGTGGGCGAGCTTCATCCCCGCTAAGTGCCTCCGCTCAGCTGGGTTGATTACCTCGTTTGTTAGCCATCTAGCTTCCTGCTACTGCTGCCCTCGTGAGGTGTTTTTCGCCTCCCTAACGGCTGTTTCGGTGGTTAGCAAACACTACCTACGGTGCTAAAAATAATTTTAAGAAAAGAGGGTTGTTGGCTCCGGTCGGGCTAGCGGAGTGTTTCGCTCTGTTGCTACATCGTTAGCTTGTTTGTAGCGGAGTGTTTCTCGCTCTGTTGCTACAACTTCGGCTTCACGCACTACAGGTGCTGGGTTGACGGACTCGTAGCCGAGTGTTACTCGCTCTGCTGCAGCGTCGCTACCCGCTGGTGCTATTTTTTCACTGTGACACGGTGCTGGGCTGGTTGTAGCTGGGTGTTCTCGCCCTGCAGCTACACCGCTCACCTTTCGGCGTCACTTGCTGATTTATTGTGGACTGTATTGAGTGTTCCCGCTCAACTGCCATACTACAGCCTCTGTAGCTATGTTGTGTGTTTGCATCTCCTGCATGGCTCCTCTGAGCCCAGAGGATGGCCATGACAAAAGCCCTTCGTGTCTCGGCATTGAACACCTTAAGCAAGCACTGACTGAAGGCGCTTGCATTAATTGCACCTGCATGCCATTAGCAGAAAGGACTGCGAGGTTGGCTAAACTTGATAAAAGCTTTGCTGGGGGTGGGTTACCCCCGTCCGGCAGCCCCAAGCGCCGCGGACACACACATGACGATGCCCCCGTCACTAAGAAGAAACGGACAGGTGATGGACCCTTGGCCCTTAAAGTGGACACTTTGGCCTCTGAGTTTGCCCAGATTAAGGCCCTCCTTCTTAGTCTGCAGCCTGGTGGTCCCTCGGATGCTTGCACCGCTGCCTCAGAACCACCACTTGAAAGGCCATCACGGAGCTACGCTGAGGGTGATAGCCTAGCTTCTTTGCCCCAGGTGGCTAGCCAGCAAGTCGAGGACACGCTCTCTATTGCGGCCTCTGGGAATCTTTTTACTGACGATGAAGCAGGGGGACAGGAGGAACTGGAGGGAGGATCCCCCCTTCCCTCGGTGACAGACTCTCATGAGTCGGGTGCAGACTCGTTGAAGGATGCTGAGGCCAGTCTTTCTACAGTTAAACAGGCCATCCAACTGGCCATCTCTCGGCTTGGGTTAGATGCTGCCCCTGTGGAGGCTGCTCCCTCTAATGCTTTCTTCAAACATGCCCCTCAACCATCTTCATTCAGGGTTCCACCCTCTGAGCCATACATCACTGAACTTCAGAGATGTTGGCCAGACCCCAAGACTTTCCTTCACCTGCCGAGTGACTGCAGAGCTCTGGCCGCCATGAGGGACGCCGACCAATATGGTCTGGATCAGATGCCTACCGTTGATGCCTCAATCGCTTCTCTGATAGTCTCTCCTGATGAAGCCCTCAGACCTGATGCCCGTTGTCCACGCCCACAGTGTAGGATAACTGATGACCTCCTTACTAAGAGCTATGATATAGCGGCTCGGATGGGGCGTATTGGTAACTCCCTTTCCCACCTGGTTCTGGCTCTGTCACAGACTCTCCAGACTGCTGGAGCAGATGCTCAGGCACAAGGCCTCAGTGATGCTTCACTCCAGGCGTTTGCCTTCATGACCAGAGAGCTTGGGAGACTGATGTCCACCTTGACCTTGGCGCGGCGCCAAGTGTGGCTTGCCCAGTCCCCCTTGTCGGAAGCATGTAGGAAGACACTCCGCACGCTACCTGTCATTCCAGGCCAGATGTTTGGACCTGCGGCCCAGCAGGCTTTGGAGCGCAGTGTGCAGGTGAATAAAGTTAAGCAACAGTTTGCTGACTTACGCCAGGCACCATTGCCTAGACCAAGGCACACTAGTGCTCCCCGCTCTACGGCCAATGTTCAGGGTGAATCAAGAGCCGGCCGCCCCGCGTTCCAGCAGGGCCGCTTCCATAGGGCCCCTCAGCAGCCTGCCTTTCGGGCGCCTAAAGACAGGGCGCCCAGGTACGGACCACCTGCGGACCGAAACCCCAAGCTGCCCAGAGGCCGCGGGGGTCGGACCTGACTGCCTAGATCCGGGCACCAGCCGTTTCTCCCCACAACATCTAGGCCAGTGGGAGGCCCTGACCTCAGACCCTTGGGTGTTGTTGACTCTTTCCAAGGGTTACAGTGTTCAGTTCAGGCGTCGACCCCCCAAGTTCAGCGGGGTCAGAATGACTGTGGTCAAGGACCCCCTAAGGTCTCTGGCTCTCGAACGGGAGATTTCGGTGCTTCTGGAGAAAGGCGCCATCGAGTGTGTAAAAAGTTCAGATCGAATGAGAGGGTTCTATTCGACTTATTTCCTTGTTCCGAAGAAGGACGGGGGTTTTCGCCCCATCCTCGATCTCAGACGACTGAACCAGTTCATAAAGGTTATTCGTTTTCATATGCTTCGCACAGCAGACGTTCTTCAGGTGGTCTCAAGAGGGAGATTGGTTCACAAGCATCGATCTGAAGGATGCCTATTTTCATGTGCCAGTTGCACCGCACCACAGACAGTTCCTTCGTTTTGCCTTCAAGGGACGGGCGTACCAGTTCCGTGTTCTCCCCTTCGGACTCTCACTCGCCCCTCGCATCTTCACCAGATGCATTGCGGCAGCACTTTCGCCGCTGCAGAGCAAGGGCGTTCGTATTCTACCATACTTGGACGACTGGCTCATATGCTCCGCGACTCACGAGCAGGCCATTCGCGACACAACGTGTCTTTTGACCCATGTGAACCAGTTGGGTCTTACTGTGAATTTCGCAAAGAGCTGTTTAGTTCCCAGTCAACGGGTCGTGTTCATCGGGGTTGTCCTCGACTCGGTAATGATGAAGGCCTTTCCTTCCCCACAGAGGGTGGACGACATCCTCAACCTTGTCTCACGTGTTCGGAAAGGTATAAGGTTGACATATGGTCTGTTTCTCCAGCTGCTGGGAAAATTGACAGCTGCATCAGCGGTCGTCCCCCTGGGACTCCTCTCACTGCGCCCCTTGCAGGTGTGGGTCAGTGGTTTGGGCCTCGACCCCAAGAGGCACCAAGGCAGGATGGTGGTGGTCTCAGGCAAGTGCCTCCAGTCTCTCAAACCCTGGAGAAGCAGGGCCTATCTCTCCAGCGGTGTTCCCTTGGGTTCTCTTCCTTCCCGTCGGGAGGTGGTGGTAACAGATGCCTCTCTCTTGGGCTGGGGCGCTGTTTGGAACCACAGGACGGTCAGGGGTACCTGGAGTCCTCAGCAGAGACTCCAGCACATAAATGTGTTGGAGTTGCGTGCGGTACACTTAGCCCTCAGGCACTTCCTTCCTTTTTTGGAAGGGAGGCATGTACTCGTTCGCTCAGACAACACCTCGACGGTTTATCATGTAAACCACTAAGGGGGAACCAGGTCCAGACATTCCCTACGGGAGGCTCAGTGGCTCCTTCACTGGGCCTCACCTCGCCTTGCGAGTCTCAGGGCGATGCACTTACCGGGTGTGCTGAACACAGCCGCAGACATGCTTTCACGCCAAAAGCCTCCTCTGGGGGAGTGGAGGCTGAACCCCACGGTGGTTCAGATGGTATGGGAGAGGTTTGGCAGAGCGGAGGTCGACCTATTCGCCTCAGCAGCGTCAACGCACTGTCTGCTGTGGTTCTCCCTCTCGGAACCAACCAGCCCGTTGGGGCAGGATGCTCTGGCACACTCCTGGCCAGACCGCCTCCTGTATGCCTTTCCTCCAGTCCCACTGCTCATGTTGACGCTTCACAGGATAGACAGGAGCAATCACTCAGTGTTGCTGGTGGCTCCCTTCTGGCCCGGGAGAATATGGTTTCCTCTTCTCCATCGGCTTCTCGACGGGGTACCTTGGCCCCTCCCACGGAGGCAGGATCTCCTGTCACAGTTGGGGGGGAGCATTTGGCATCCTCACCCGGAACGCCTCCAGTTGCATGTCTGGCCCCTGAAGGGCCGGACTCGTTGCTGAATCTTTGTGATCAGGCTGTTGTCCAGACCGTAGTCAGTGCTCGTGCACCCTCGACTAGGCTGCTGTATGCCAACCGCTGGAAACTCTTCGCTGGTTGGTGTGGCGGTCAGAATGTGGACCCAGAGCGTTGCTCTGTACCTGTACTGCTCAGATACCTGCAGACGTTGCTGGATAAAGGGCTCTCTGCCTCTACTATAAAGGTGTATATTGCTGCCATCTCTGCTCGACATGCCTTTGTGGATGGTCAATCTGTGGGATCACATGCTCTGGTGGGCAGGTTTCTCAAAGGTGCTCTCCGGTTGCGGCCTCCACATGCTGTTAGGGTGCCTTCATGGGATTTGCCTGTCGTCCTGGAAGCCCTGTGTTCTCCTCCATTTGAGCCCCTGGAACACGCTGACCTCAGGTGGCTGTCTTGCAAGACTGCCTTTCTTCTCGCTGTTACATCTGCGAAGCGGGTTGGTGAGCTTCATGCCCTGTCTATCGCCAGTGAGTGTTTGCGGTGGAATCCTGATGGATTGGGGGTTACTATGTGGCCTAACCCCTCTTTCCTCCCAAAGAGGCTTTCTGCTTTTCATGTTAATCAACCTATCAGTTTGGTGGCTTTTGCCCCAGAGTCAGGTGTGGAGGAACTACCTCCTGGTGTCACCTTTCTTTGTCCTGTTCGCGCCCTGAAACAGTACATTGAGGTTTCTGCTGGTTTTCGTAAGTCTGATGCTCTGTTTGTCTGTCATGGAGGGCACAGGAAGGGTTGTGCCTTGTCCAAACAGAGGCTCTCGCATTGGGTTGTTGATACCATAGCTCATGCATACAGGCTCGGGGGCCTCCGGATCCCCCCAGTGAAGTGTCATTCAACCAGGAGCGTCTCCACGTCGTGGGCTGCTTTGAAGGGTGTTCCACTGAATGACATCTGTGCTGCAGCTGCGTGGGCTTCTTCCTGTACCTTTGCCCGCTACTACAGAGTCAATGTTGCCGCTCCCCATCCTGTGGCAGCAGCTGTCCTGTCTGTTCCTTCGGTCTGCAACTGAATCTCGGTGAGTGCGGATTCCTCATGACTTTTTTGGTATGGGTCATCCAGGTATTTCATACCGTCTCTGGCGGTCAGGAAGAATGAAATAGAACGAGAGTTACAGATGTAACTAAGGTTCTATGAATTCTGGATGACCGCCAGAGTTCGTTGTCACTCGGAATCTTGACGAGAAGATTCTGTAGGAGACGATTTCTGGGTGCCTGCCCCTTTATCAGGTCGCTTACGTCACCCAGGTCACATGACTTTGTTGGTATTATGTCTCGATCTGCGCATGCGCGTGATGCTTATCCAGGTATTTCATACCGTCTCTGGCGGTCATCCAGAATTCATAGAACCTTAGTTACATCTGTAACTCTCGTTAGTAGTAAAGAAAGGCCCAGTCCTTTTTCTCTAGCACACTAGCACTTGGTTTCAAGGGGCCTCCAAAGGGAGTTAGATTCCCCCTGACGATGAAGTGAGAAGTCCTAAAGTAGAGATGTTACCCTACAAAATGGAACAACACAAAGCACATTTAACGTATTCACCTACGTCACATGTAGTGACGACGTAGGAGCCACAACCTGTAGTGGGTTTTCTCTCTGGTTTCAAAATGCTGGCTCCAGCGGTTGTGTTACCTGTAGCGTGGGCTTTGATCATCTTTCTTTGTTTGATAAACTATTTAAGAAGAAATGCACTTTGCGCTTATTAATTTTGTTGCCAATTTAAGTTCAGAGGATTGTTAAAGCTGTTATTATAGTTTTCGATTGTATTAAGCTTAGGGATGGAACCATTCACAATATTATCGTCAATCATGATAAAAGACATTTCATGATTATTTAATCGTGGGGAATTTTTTATATTTAGATAATAATCATAAATAAACGCGCCTTTTCCGAAACCCTGCCTTTCCGAAAATAGACTTCCATTCTTTCGGGGTTTCCTACTTTTTCTAAAGACAGGGACATGGTCAGGGCCAGTGTGCAAAAAAACCACCTGGCGAACCAGTCCAAATTCAACCTCCTCCCAGAGGACCATGTATTTGTGCTGAGGGTTTTGGACGGGGCCTTCCAGGTGGTGGACACTGACCCTCACGTCACATCCCTGCTGACCCTGTCCAAGCCATGCGGCAGTGTCACTGCTGCCCGTGGACAGCAGACTCAATGTGATGTGGTGTCGGTCTGGCCTTCAGGACATCGTGGGGGAAAGGTGGTCCCTGTACCCAGCTCTGAGCATGGATGAATGCTCAAACTTCCAGAGCAATCTAGATGGCAGGATACCGGACCCAGCTATGGTATGGAAGCATGTGGTGCTTGGTGGGGAGGAGGCAGGTGTCTCTGTCGGATCGTCTGTGTTTATCCCCTGGTGTTGCCTCCCGTGTTCCATGTCTGCTCATCCTGCGTCCTTTTGTGTCTTCTTGTGAGTTTTGAATATTTCAAGTCCTTTGGTTAGTACTTTGTTGTTTTTCTGTTGCACTTTGGATTCCTCGTTTTTTCCCCTGTCCGAGACTTAGGCTCGTTGACTCTTTTGTTGCTACTTTGTTTCTGTTTCTGTACTTTGATTACCTTTTATTTACCTTTTTCCTAAATAAACTTTGCCAATTGAGTCTGCATTTGGGTCCTGCTATTCCGTAACGTGACACCTGTCCTGCCGTCTAGAAGTGGTTAAGCTCTTCAGGTCAGACGAACTCCCCACCCACTCGTTCACAACGGCCCGGCCACTTGTGGAGCTGCTCAAGAAGTTAGCGGGAGACAAAAATGCATTGGCTAAATAATCGGTTTCCAACAACCACGCTAGTTACTTAAACACCTACAACAACCGCTGCAGGGCCAGAGCAAGTAGGATCACCAGTGACCCCAACCACCCAAACAATGGACTGTTCTCCCTGTTGCCTTCAGGGAGGCGCTATAGACAGCTCAAGGCCAACACGGAGAGGATGAGGAGTTTCTACCCTCAGGCCATCAGACTGTTGAACTCATACTACATATCATCACACACACACACATACACTAACATGCACTACTGCACTTTTAAATAATATACAAACATCCAGAGACTTTGATTGTAATAACAAAAAATACCTGTATACATATAAAAATATGCACTGTTACATTCTTCTTTCTCTTCCTTTAATATTGATTGCCATTGCACTATTTTATATTTTTAAATTTACTACTAACCTCTTTTGGTTTTAAATATCCTTCTCTTTTTGCGTCCATTAGTCCCTCCCTCCTGCTCAAGCGTTTCTCTTCTCCATTGACGTAAATTCGCTTTATACCAACATTGAAACCGACCGAGGATTACGTGCCATTCGAAAGACTTTTCAAAAGTCCCCTGACGAGAATAGACCAGACGCAGAAATTTTGGAGTTGTTAAAAATTACACTCACCAGAAATTATTTCCAATTTGAGGACAAATCTTACTTACAAATTTGCAGATGTGCAATGGGTAGAAAATATTCTCCAGCATATGCCGATATATACGTATATGTCTCTGTGTCTGGTCTTGGTATCTGTTTCTTTGTGTTGAGTTGTTTCCTGTTTTTTTTTTTTAAGTTCCTGTCTTGTCTTCCTGTATTCTCCCTCCTGTTTGATTACCTCATGCGTCTCACCTGTGTCTAATTGCACCACCTGTGTCTCGTTTTCCTCGTGTATATAACCTCTGTGTTTCCTTTGTCTCTTGTTGGTTCATTCGTCTTGTCACCGTTGTAACGGGCCGGGTGAAACAGTGTATGGCCGTCGGAGTCGTCAGTCCCGTCGGACAAAGGGTGACGTCATTTGCGTCTCACACCATAACCCCCGCAACCCCACACAAAACATTCACAATACACAAGATTCGTTTGCTTTCAATTGTAGTCTGTATTTGCACATATTCAGTTCATGCGAGCATCTCATGTACAGCCAGAAGTCACGGTGTCCCCTCCGGGTTTAACCACGGATCCCACCCTACCAAAGAAAATAATACACTGCATCAGTCTGTGTTCATAACATTGTATATTTTGCACAGATAACACGTAACCACATAAATTAATCTCAACTTCGTACCTCCACCAGTCTGGTCAGTCAGTCTCAGTCAGGAGAAAGGTACGGCGGCTGCCGCTTGGTCCTGCGGGGGGGGGGGGAGTAAATTACCATGGCATATGGTTGGATTTGGTTAATTTCATTCCAGCGATCGCCAGCCGTTCGCTTACCGAGGGTCCGAGGGTCGTCCTCCGTCCTACGATGTGACTGTGCTTACTGCTGCTGGCTGCTTCTGTGGTCTCGAGTACTCGTGAGTGAAAGTGGAGTGAGCCTTTTCCGGGTTTGCCGGGGAGTGTGTAAACGGTGATAGGCTGTGTAGCTGTGGGCGTATGTATGAATGGCCGGATTTATGAATGAACGTGGGCGTGGCTTGTACAAGGAAAGATCAGAGAGCACCTGGGTCGCTACACCGTGCTGTCATGTGCCATGTTCCCCGTGAGTTATTAGTTTTCCATTTTTGGGTTGTACTTTTTTCAGTTGATACTTTGTTTTTTCCTTCGTTTGGACTTGGAGCCCTGTCTTGTTTGATTTTTTGAAATAAATAGTTTTAGTTGTTCGCACCTCTCTGTGTCTGCATTTGGGTCCTGCTTCCACACACCTGGCAGAATGAACCAACCAAATATGGACCCAGCAGACAGGTCCCCTCTAGCCTCGTAAACCAGCCGCTCCTGGAAATGCAATTCATTTCATTTCTGAGGGAGAGTCTGGCCTCATCCCCGTTGTAAGCGTTTGGCCTGAAACCCTCAGAAGGCTAAGCCAATCAGCTTCGCCGCTGTGTTGACACAGCACGTTGGCCAATCAGGAACCGACTGGTGCAAAGCCCCGTCACTACACCAACTTGCTGATTGGCTGAATGGGGTTGTCTGTCAACGCTACTACTCCCGCCCAGCTCCCGCCCACCCCAAACACTTACAATGGGGATGAGGCCAGACTCTCCCTCAGAAATGAAATGAATTGCATTTCCGGGAGCGGCTGGTTTACGAGGCTAGGTCCCCTCCCCGGATGATGACTGTTTTGGAGTATTTTGAGTAATTAGTTTTCTGTTTTTGGGTTGTACTTTTTTCCGTTGATACTTTGTTTTTTTCTTCGTTTGGACTTTGAGCCCTGTCTTGTTTTACGTTTGATTTTTTGAAATAAATAGTTTTAGTTGTTCGCACCTCTCTGTCTGCATTTGGGTCCTGCTTCCCCAACCCTGACATGGCCGAGTGGGAGGAGTCATCATTTGAAAAATGCACCGCTCTACCGTTACTCTATCTCCGCTACCTCTATGATATATTCGGCATATGGACCGGGACCGAAAAAGACTTTGAACATTTTTTGTCCACTTTGAACCAGCGCCATCCTAAAATAAAATTATTAAAGTGTAACTTACAAAAAGAGAAAGTGGAGTTCTTGGACACACAGGTCTTCTTTGTCCCGTTGCTCATAGTCAGGACTAAAAGTTAGCTACAATTTTTTTTTTTTAAGGAAACAGATCGTCATGCACTCCTGTACAAGAAGAGCTATCACCCAGCACATACATTTTGTGGGCTAATCAAATCACAATTAATTAGATTTCACCGCATTTGCTCTTACCCTGATGACGGGGTCCGCCCACTATTCAGACATACCGCTATTCCGACATGTCTCTATTTAGACATCCCGCTATTACGACATCCCTCTATCTAGACTTGCCGGTAGTCCGACACTTTTTGGTATCGCTATTCCGACACGTGACACGTGATTTGTTTTGTTTACACAGCTGCCATACCCAGGCGCGTCTCTCTCTCTTTTTTTCTTTTCAGCATGCCTATCTACCTAACTCAACTATCAAGTCACAAACAAACTGACACACATGATAAACAAACAGAACTATGCTGCAGTTTGTTTGTCAAGTTAACCTGTCACCTTCAGCACCACGGACAGCGCCGCGGATGAGCCGCTGAGAAGCTGCAGCAGTGAGCGTCTGGACTCTGGGCTTAGGGCCTGGGGCCTCATTTATCAAAACTGTATGTAAGCAGTGTACAACTGCTGCTACTACATTTTTTGCTTAGGCCTACGGCGAAAAGACACCCAAAATATTTACACCTTTTTCAGATCTATCAAACTGTGCGTGCACAACTCTCCGCAATTTATCTTTGATAAATCAAACTGGATCCAAAAATGGTGCGCAGTTGCGCACTTGAACACACCTCACATTCCGCCCCCGGAACACCTAGACACAACCATATATGGTCAGTGCGTGCATATTAATTAGCCATGTGCGCTCTGTGGAGCGGCTACAAAGTGACAACAAAGTGACAACGGGCAAAGGGTGGGGGAAAGAAAGCGAGATACATGGCATCGGGCAATAAATCAGTCAGAAAAATGATCTTGCATTTTAATAAGCTACAATAAAAACAAAAACCTCCCAAATCTCAACAAAAGGGAGCAGAAAGAAGAATAATCTTATGTAATCTGCCCCTTTTACCTATGTTAAAACAATGTAAAGCAGGACGATAGTTACATTACTTTGAATGCCTTTCCACTACACAGTTACAGCTCTACTGGACTCGGTTTAGGTGATTTGCCATTACAGCTGAGTCCTTCACAGTTCCTCCTCAGGGCCGCATTGTCTCACTCTTTATTCTCTCATCAGCTCCAAACACACGACACGTGCACCTAACTCAGGTGACAGAATAATAACAGTCTCAGTAGGCTGCAGCTCAGCGGGCAATGCTGCCGGTGTGTTTTTAAGCTTGGCGGGTTCGTTTTTTCTTCTCTCTTATAGGCCTATGTATTTGTGTATGAGAAACAGTGTCTCAGATGAAAAAAATAAATAAATCAGAAAGACACATCTGACTATAACATAATCAATGTCGGAAAAGCGGAATGTTTGAAAAATAGTAAAGTGCCTCTACTCCGGCAATGAAAAAAAAAAGTCGGACTAGTGGGACGCTTGAAAAATAATGTTAATGCCGCTATTCCAACAATTAGAAGTCAATGTCGAAATAGCGGCATGTCGGAATAGCAGCTTACTCGCTACTTGTTGAAGACGGCTGTGACCAATTGTTATTGATATGATGCTCATCATATGGTTTTATCTTCTTTTTACAGTCTATCGGTTTTATGCACTGTTTGTGTAGCCTATTTTGTAAAGCAATAATAAAGTTGTTATAAAAAAAAAAGACAGCTGTGCACTTGCTGGTGAGAAAAAAAAACGCCAGGAGGGTTTGGAAAGTTGCCAAACCCTCAGCTAGAAGTTTGACACCACCGCGATCTAGTGTGTTGGAGGAAGGACGTGAAGCTGAAAGTAGTGGGAGTGTTTGTGGGAGTGTCTGTGAGTTGAGCACGTCTGCCTGTACTGTGTGTGTGTGTGCGTGAGTGAGTGAGACTGCTGTCTGCTGAACAGAGGATCACAGGAAGAATGATCGTAAGTGCCCGTTTCGGATACAAAAACCCGCCGAACTGATCCGAAACCAGCCCAATTTTTATCCACCCGCCCAAACCCATTTTCCCCGCACAATAGATTATAAAAACGCCCAATTGGTAACCCGCCCAATCTGGCAACACTGGTTGTCTGCTTGTATTCCCTCTGTTATCATGCATCTGATAAATCTGTTTAATCTCCGCAGCAACTTGCACAGTGTAAATTGTAATTATCACCTCACAGGCCATAAATACTCATGCAAACCGTACATACCAGGCTTCAGACAGTTGTTGAGACACAAGTGTGAGAACACACGTCTGTGAGCTCACTGAGAGTCAAAAATACGGCACACTGTGCATTTTTGTTCAAATGCCAGTATATTAGAATATTTGTGCCTGTGTGAAAGATGTAAATGATACGATTTCAGACTGTCTTGTTTCTTCCTCATCTTATCTTACCTGTATCTCATCAATATTAATCACAACTTTAATATATCAACATAGCAGCAGTCTGCCTTGGCCTTGTTCTGACCCCCTACCATCCTGTACATTATACAGATTGTCATGGGGATGTGCTCACTCGATATCTACTTTAAAGCTAAATTTGTAGTCTGGAGCTACTGGTTGTGAGGTGTCTGGGCTGAGCAAAAAAGTTGCTGCTACCTCACTGGTGCAGGGTTGGAAATTAACTTTTTCTTCCACCAGCCACTGATTCTAAATTTTACCAGCCACTCAATGTTTTACCAGCCACCATTTCGCAAGTGTACTTTTGTGACATTTGTAATTTGTCTTGTTTTTTTTTTGTTGTTTTCTTTAAAGCTACGTGTTAAAAAAAAAAAAAATGACAGTGTCATACTGTGTGAAAATAGCACATTTAATCTTTTTTACTTCCCTGTCACAGTGTGACAGTGCTAAGAACAGCGTCAGTAAAAGCTTTCACTTTAAACAGTTGTAACATTTTTTAAACAGTGTGTAACGATGTTTAACTCTTTCACTGCCAAAGACGAGTTATCTCGTCTTAGCGAATCCAAGCGTAGACTGCCAAAGACGAGATAACTCGTCTTAGCGTTTTTTTAATTGCAACGCCATGTTGAATGTCTTGCCCTACTCCTCTGTGAAGATCAGACTTATATCATCAAAATAAAGTGCAGAAAAACACATTTGGATCGACAGATATGAAAAATAATGCGTGTTTTTCCCCCCTTGCGGAGCGGTGCGGGTGTCTGACTGCAGCGGCGCCGCTCGTGACACTCTGGCCGCCGGTGAGAGCTTAGGGGGCGGCGGCGGGGCTCATGGCGGCTCGGCAGCTCGTTGAAGCTCCGTGCAGCTCCGTGATACAAAGCACAAACGTTAGTAACAACAACCCCATTGATCGCACGTCGTTAGTCGTCAAGAGCGTTTGGAAAGTCGCCAGATTTTGCGAGAAATCACTCAGATAGCAGCTTGAAAATCCCGCGATCTACAGTAGTGTGGATGAGGAGCGGATGGCGCTGGCGTGCGTGACGAGAGGAGAGCTAAAGGTGGTGGGAGTGTCTGTTGTGAGCGCACATATGTCTGTGGTTGGGAGTTCAGGGGGCACGTCAGCCAGAGCTGTAGCTGTGTGTGTGTGTGTGTGTGTGTAGATGTGTGTGTGAGACAGAGAGAGTGAGTGAGACCGCTGCCTGCTGACCAGAGGAAGCTGGATCTGATCTAAAGCGCCGTGTTTCGGCTACAAAAACCTGTCGAACTGATCCGAACGCACACAGACACACACGCACACACACGTACATGCACACGCATACGTCACGCACGCACACACTAAAAAAAAGGAAAGAAAAAGTTGTAACTCAAAGAAAAGAAAGAAAAGAGGCAGGAAGTTTTGTCTTTTGTCAGTGTTGATTTTGTTGTTGTTTACAAGAGAACAACTGTACAGATGTTGAGGTGTCACTAAAGCAAAATATAATGGAGCCAATTGTACTGGTACACCTGAAAATGACAGCCGACACAAAAACCTCTTTTTCTCAAGATTTTGGTGCCAAAATGGCATTTTGGGTTAAACTAACCTATATTCAACCGCCAATTTCACAAGACTGGAACAAGATAGAAACAAACAGGTTTTTTTTGCTGGAAAGTAGAGACCCTCATCTTTCCTTTGATGGGTTGAATGTGTATGTAGTAACAGTACATAATATATGGTGGGTCTACGCAAATCAGTCAAAAAGCTGGAAAATGCCTGGCAAGCTGGAGGAAGCTGCTGTGAGAATGGCTGGCAGTCAAAGAGTTAATCATCTTTTTTAACTCCATGTCACAGTTATGACAGATGTACCCTCGGTACAGGCCTCATGATACCAGTGCCGACAGAACAGACACTGCACCCACACTTCCTTAGGCAAGGGTGAGATGAATGTCTCCCCACACACAAGACATTCCTCATCCTTGCCCTGGGAAGGTTACATGCTGCCATTCCGAAATGCTGCCACTCCGACATACCGACATTCTACTATTCAGACATGTCACCATTCAGTCATACCACCATTCCGACATGCAAACTTCCTGCCATTCCGACAAGGCTTTTTTTTCATGTTTTAAGACATGTGTACAGATGTGATACAGTCAGTGGAAGCTTAATAAATAAACAAACACAAAGTCTCGCCATTTACAATCACACACTCTGATGTCAGTTTGTGACAATTTCCCTTACAATAAGGATATAAGGGGAACTGGCACAACTGCTGCAGGCGGATCTAGGCTCGCGCTACTGGTGCGTCCAGGGAAGCAATAATCAAAGTCGCTACTTAGTCTGAGTCTCTGTATTTCACTGAACTCAAAACGCGCCCATCACAGGTGGCATATAATAAACAATTACACACAGATCAACATAACTCGAAAGCTCTCCCCCCTCCCGCTGTCCATTAAGTCCGAGTCCCAGCTGCGTGTATGTGTGTGTGCGGGGGTGCGCGAGCGCACAATCAGTGTGCGTGCGTGTGTGAGTTGACGCGTGGTGAGGGTGAGTGAGAGAGAGTTTGTTTGTCCTACTGTCCACACGGGAGAGACGCCGCGGCTCCGCCGAGGTGACCACCAGTCCTCTGCCTCGTCCCGCTTGGCTGAAAACGGGCCCGGTCGTGAGGTGTCCAAACGGGCCTTTATGATCCACAGGGTGATCCACCAGGAACAATAATCCACTATGCCGCTTTGGAATTGCCGCCACGCCAGCCGTCCAAACGCCGACTGTGTCTCTCACTCTCCTCCCCTCTCACCACGTCACTTCTCCATTTAAACCCTCGGTCCCACTAATGCACTTTTAGGCATTACAGATGTTACTGGTTCAAATTTGCGGACTTCACGCGTGGTCCACGCGAGACGGCACAAGACTCATGCATTTTTTTTCTTTGGCGAGACAAGAGGTTTTAATGAAAAGCCTCAATGTGCCAAAACAACCGCCAGGTGGCATCTGTGAGAACGGAGGACGACAGGCGGATGACTCAGTGATCTGTGCAGTAATCCACAGCTTAAACTCTAGGCTATTAAACTAGAACTAACTACTGTATACACTGCCTAAATCACAGAAACTATTGTAATATGATAAAGCCTGTCTTGCTTTATGACTTGATGATTATGTATCACATATCGCCGCGATTAGGAGTGGCGCTGTTCATGATACAGAATACAAGAGGATGAAAGGAGAACTAGCTGCAGACAGTAAATAATATAGTAGCCTAGTTTTTCAATGACAAAATGTAACGACGGCAGCTACAGTAGACTATAGCCCACGTCTCACTCTCTTTTTTCGGTCATCTGTCTCGTCATCTCCAAAATGTGTTTTTAAAATGAGCCAACTACAGTACTGTGCAGTAGTGCCGCAGATTTCTCACTCCGCACCTTGTTTGAGAGTGCAGCTGGATGATTTCTTGTGAATGAACGGGTCTGTGTCACTTTGGGGCTGGGCGATAAAACATAGGATAAATAACTTTCCCTCGATAGAAGACGCGGCCGATACAAAGTGACACCGTCAGCCATGCAGCCGGCCTGGACTTTTTATTTTTAATTATGAAGGATCATCTGCGCAAGGCAAAGATGATAGCATCAACAAAACACGGCGTAACACACGCGGCTGTATGGGACAGGCTTTTATTTAATTCAGAACAAACCGCTTAGCAAAAATGGAAAATATAGTCTATAATAATTAATTGATCTGTTGTTTGGCCACTGTTTGAAAATAACCCGAATTATGAGCAAATAATCTGATCCAGAACAGCAGTCATAATCAGACTTCTTCTAAATAAACCTAAACATTAAATAACTGGGTCAGGTCGGACCATGGGGTTATTTTTTCTCTTCTTCTTCACAGGAGAAGAGGAGGTGCGCTGCGCTCACGGACGCGTTGATGTTTTGTGATTTATCTGCTGCCTTGACTCTGCCCTTTATACATGTGCGTTCAGATTAACAATAAGACAAGCCATGGTTGAGTTTATTGAGTTTTAGCTGCTCAATCTCATTGTTTCAAAGAAAAGGGATTGATTTTTATAACGAAATGAAACGAAAACAATATTATATTGATACATTGTTGTAAAAAAAATCCAAAAGAAACGAAAATGAACTAAAGAAAATAACTTTCACACACACACATTAAAACAGTGCGATTGGTTGAAAGCTGATAATTAGCCATGTGCTTATAAGCTGATTGGCCGAAACCAAGAACAAAGCCGCGTGAATGGCCAATCGCCATGTGTTAACATTTCCATATTCCGCACATTCTGTGACAAACTGTAAACTGTTTTCTTGTCTGTAACAACATCTATTGCACGTCTGTCCGTCCTGGGTGAGGGATCCCTCCTCTGTTGCTCACCCTGAGGTTTCTCCTGTTTTTCCCTGTTAAAAGGGTTTCCATGGAGTTTTTCCTCAGTCGATGTGAGGGTCTAAGGACAGAGGATGTTGCTACGATGCCATGTGAAGCCCTTTGAGACAAACTGTTTGTAAAAACGGGCTATACAAATAAAATTGCCTTGCCTTGCCTTGCCTTAACGGCCGACATGTAAATCAGCTGTTTCGATGGGCGTTATATGAATAGAGATGTTAATGTGGTACTTTGCACATAGCCTCCTCTTCTCCTGTGAAGAAGAAGAGAAAAAATAACCCCATGGTCCGACCTGACCCAGTTATTTAATGTTTAGGTTTATTTAGAAGAAGTCTGATTATGACTGCTGTTCTGGATCAGATTATTTGCTCATAATTCGGGTTATTTTCAAACAGTGGCCAAACAACAGATCAATTAATTATTATAGACTATATTTTCCATTTTTGCTAAGCGGTTTGTTCTGAATTAAATAAAAGCCTGTCCCATACAGCCGCGTGTGTTACGCCGTGTTTTGTTGATGCTATCATCTTTGCCTTGCGTAGATGATCCTTCATAATTAAAAATAAAAAGTCCAGGCCGGCTGCATGGCTGACGGTGTCACTTTGTATCGGCCGCGTCTTCTATCGAGGGAAAGTTATTTATCCTATGTTTTATCGCCCAGCCCCAAAGTGACACAGACCCGTTCATTCACAAGAAATCATCCAGCTGCACTCTCAAACAAGGTGCGGAGTGAGAAATCTGCGGCACTACTGCACAGTACTGTAGTTGGCTCATTTTAAAAACACATTTTGGAGATGACGAGACAGATGACCGAAAAAAGAGAGTGAGACGTGGGCTATAGTCTACTGTAGCTGCCGTCGTTACATTTTGTCATTGAAAAACGAGGCTACTATATTATTTACTGTCTGCAGCTAGTTCTCCTTTCATCCTCTTGTATTCTGTATCATGAACAGCGCCACTCCTAATCGCGGCTATCAGGCTGTCAGCATTGTCCCCAAAACGTCTGAGCAGTATTTAGTACGGTGCTGCCACCTATAGGAAAACAGTTGTGGTGAAAAGTCACGCGATCACGCGATCCTGCAGTGCAGGACAAACCCCGCAAATTTGAACCAGTAACATCTGTACGCACACAACTTACAGCAAAAAAGAAACATTCATTCCCTGGCCTAATACACAATGAAAAAAACCTGGGGAGCAAACCTGCAAATCAACTACCCCAGCTGGCCAGGCAAAACCCAGTGTATCACTACAAGTTGTTGCAACTTTTGGGAATTTACTCCTGGTAAAAAGGCTTACAAACATGGACCAGGACGGCTTCATAATACGCACAAAAATCCAAAGGAAATGAAAGGTAACTTTAAAAAAAATAGTAACAGCACGAAGTAGTCAAAATATGTGTTTTACGCATGCCTCTGTGCGTCTGCAGATCAAATTGTCTGTAATTAAACTTGGAGCCTGACCCGGCCAGGCTACAGGAGAGATCAAAAATATGCAGGGGTCCAGGACCCCCATGAGAACCACTGATCCTGTTGAACGTACTGTAACCACTGTGATACAATAAAAAACAACATCACTGATCTGATTCACCGGCGTAGCGGTCCCTCTCTCCATTAACTCTCTAGCTCTCTCGACCACAGCTGCAAACTAAGTAGCACAGCACCAATAATAATAATAATAATAATAATAATAATAATGCATTTTATAATCGAGATGGGATGTGACAAGGGCGTTGACCAGAGTCGAAGTGCTGTTAGAGGAGAGAGATGGGTGGAGGCGGTGATCATAGTTATTAGCCTACACATAGCCTACATTAATGACCTTATGTCGGAATGGCGGAACGTTTCCAAAAAAGGAAAGTACCGCCATTCCGACAATGGAAACAAAAATTGTCGGAGTGGTGGGATGTTTTCAATCAATGGAAGTGCCGCCATTACGACAACTAGACGTCAACGTCGGAGTGGCGGTATGTCGGAATGACCTGCGATACCCCCTGGGAAACTGCGGGTGCAGTAGTCTGATTGGGGTACAGGTCTGTGGTTGACCCCTGCACTGCTCCTCCTCCAAAGTGACCGTAACCGGATTGTCTGTGAGGATTTCTGTTGACCTGCAACATTGAATGTGATAACAGTGGTTGTCAACATTTATTCAATTTTAAAGGCACAATTATCATCATGTTTTTAATATGACTACACTTATGTGACAAGCATGAAAAGAAAGACAAAGCAAAACACTGCCGTGGGTCCGTTTGTTGCCTGTTGCCAACCAGACCTGGCTGGTCACGGATGGTGGATGGTGCAGACGGTCTGTGACGTATGCAGGTGAGAAGTCAGCATTGTCAAAAATGTCTGGGTTGAAAGGCCAGATGCCAGTGCATGAAAACCCAGCCATGATGTTTCCAGGTGCTGCTGCGAGAGGGACCGCTTTGGCCACAAGATGTAGGATCTCATAGATTTCCCTGGATATGTCCTCATCTAGTTTTCGGCAGCACTATAATTAATGTAGTGGTTGAGAGGACCAAAAACGTGACTGGAGATGATGGGAGCAGTGGGGTGGGAAAGACAGCAGCATAATGTCATGGGACTTGGAGAACTTTATGGCTTCTAATGACAGGTGGGACTAATGGTTGTCCAGGAGCAGCAGCACCTTTGACTGCTGGGTGACACAGGTCTGCCTGGTCACCCAGTGTTGCAGAAAGGCTACAAAGTCTGCCTCCTGCATCCACCCTGAGCCACTGGCAGAACCAGCAGAGCTGACAGGACCACCAATCAAGAAGTGACTCTGGAACCTCTCCTGGGGAAGACGAACAACGGGGGAACACAGCTGCCTTGTGCATCTGCAGCGAACGCATTGGTGACCAATGTCCCCCGTTCACCAGAGGTCACCGCGTCAACCTGGTGCTTCCCCTTGGTGGCGGAACTTGAACTGTTGTGGTGGTACCTGAAAATGAAACATAAATTTAAGATTATTTAAGCAATACATCACGACAAGCGGTGGTATAGACTCGTTATACCACGGGGCATTCTTTTGCCGGGACAAAAAAACCTTGCTTTTATAGAATAATGGTGACATGAAAGAGGAATACACAATCAATTTCATGTAGTTTTTATTCAATCAGAAATACATATTATCAAAAACAAACAAACAAAAGAAGCCCCACTGTAAAAGAAAAAGAAATAGTCCCACCTCTCCGAAAGTTAGCTCTGCATGTCGTCTTTTCCTCTGCTTTTTTTCCCCAGGAGAAAGTCACTGCTCAATCCAGTGGCGGCCTTAGACATCTGGGGGCCCGTTTCAATATTTCGTATGAGACCCTACCCTGTTAAACATAAAATTATTTGCCAGCTATGAGCCCATGTGTCGCTGATGCTTTAAGCCCTGAAAGGACGCAGTAAACGCATTATCCATGCATCACAACACATTAAGTGTTAAAATCACTATCAGGGCAAGAAACCAGGACTTGGCAGAAAAAACAAGGACTGAAGTTGGTTTTCATCAAAAAGCAAAATCATTATGTACATTATTTAAATTGTCAGCAAAAGTAATGAGAGCAAAGTGCTCCGTTATTTCAGCACCACAACCACGGACAAGGAAAGGACGAGACATGCGGACAGACAGACGTCTACAGGCGCTGATCCTGTCGGTGCTGCGGTGCTGGAGCAGCAGACAGACAGCTGTCTCCTCCATTATTAAAATCTGTATATAAGCTGCGAATAATATCACATTTTAGTTGTGCTCCCGCTGTGTTTTATTTCTCTGTTAAGTTAGGACGTACTCAATAGATCGCCTGTTTGGAGGCATTTTAACCCGAGGGGGGGGGGGGGGGGGGGGGGGGGGGGAAGAGGAGGAAAGTGATTGACAGACGTCAATCATCAGGTTACGCAACTGGGCGCACGTCAGGAGGAAAGCAGGAAAAGCAAAAGGTCATTAGAAGCGCTAAGAGAAAAGGAATAATACTGGGAGAAGGAAAACGAGGGTCTATTAGATAGTTTGCGGGCCGTTTTCAAAGGCAAGACTACGTTGTTATTGATATTTCCTGCCGTATTATTAATTAGGAGCGATTATACCTACCGTCGCGGTGTGGCATGACACGCACATCAGTGGTTGTAGAGCGGATCAGGGGTCGAGTGTGTGACCGCACGGTGGACAGAGCTGTTTGTGTGTGTGTGTGTGTGTGTGTGTGTATGTTAAGGTGAAACCTATGAATTATTGTAGGCCTACTGTCTTTTACTTGGTGGCTGGCAGCTGGGGGCCCCCCTGGTGGCTGGGGCCCGTTTCAATTGAAACGGTTGAAACATAGGTAAGGCCGCCTATGGCTCAATCCACTCTACCATTGTTAACCCTCCCCGGAGGTGAAAGTTAACCTTAAAGGGATAGTAACATTTTTTTTTAAGTGGGGTTGTATGATCTACAAATAGCCTTAAGTACTTTAATTGCAGTAGAAGACTCTCTACACTCCTCCCGTTATTTGGACCTAACCAACTGCTGATCGGCGGGCGCTAACCCTGGGCCGGAGGGATACGCGAGTTGGTTAGGTCCAAATAAAAAATGCGTTTTTCCTGCACTTTGAGGGGCTGGGAAAAATTATATTATAGCGAACAATGGAACTGTGTATTTTTTTTTCAGGTAAAACCTCTTTTAGGCCACGAAAATAGGCCGTTTCTTTGGGTCCATTCACAGCACTGTAAGTTGTAAATCTCTGGGCAGGGCTATGGGCTGGCGTTGCTAACGGGAGGAGTGCAGAGAGTCTTCTACTGCAATTTAAAGGGATAGTTCAACATTTTGGCAAATTGGCCCATTGCCATAATCGCTATAGTCATAGCAGTAGGTTCGTTACCTTTATTTGTCGGTGTAAGCTATTTTTAAAACGGAGGAGCGGAGCGGCAGGCTGTTCAGAGCTACACTATGGAGGCTAATGGAATTTCTTGGTTTCCCTCATCAAACTCATCAAATACAAAATCCCAAAACTCCAAAACGCTTTCGTGGACAAGTTGTGACCTGCACAATCACCACGCTATGAGATAATAATGGAACGTTACGAAACGGAGCCGTTTTCGAGGTAAATACAGAGTCTGCTTGCTGAAAAACTGTCCCTGAACGCAACGCGCATAAGCGGTTTTGCATGAATTTACCTCTAAAACAACTCTGTCTCGTAACGTTCTATTATTATCTCATAGCGTGGTGATTGTGCAGCTCACAACTTGTCCACGAAAGCGTTTTGGAGTTTTGGGATTTTGTATTTGATGAGTTTGATGAGGGAAACCAAGAAATTCCATTAGCCTCCATAGTGTAGCTCTGAACAGCCTGCCGCTCCGCTCCTCCGTTCTAAAAAATAGCTTACACCGACAAATAAAGGTAACGAACCTACTGCTATGACTATAGGGATTATGGCAATGGGCCAATTTGCCAAAATGTTGAACTATCCCTTTAAGTACTTAGGGGCTATTTGTAGATCATACAACCCCACTTTAAAAAAAATGTTACTATCCCTTTAAACATGTGAATTCAACTACTTTAGTCCATTTTTTAACATTGTAAAAACATCAACTGTCTTTTGCTACGGACTGCAACAGTCCGTTGTCATGGATACATGACAACAACTTCCATTCATACCAGTCATACGCATAGATATACACTTATTGACCCCTTGCAGCTACGTCACAATTAGAACGTGATGCGAGAGGCGACGCCATGACGGACGGCAGAAAGTGCTCAGTGATAATGTACTGTGTATGGGTGCCGTCCAACAATGTGGCTCGATCACTTCACACTACAACCTCACAGCATTATCACTTATTTAAAATAGAATATCTACTCATCCGTTGCAATATTCTGTTTGTTTTTTTGTTATTCGCCGTAGAATATCTCAGTTTTCTGTGCTTTTTCCACTGCTAAGGAGTTAACGTCAGTCAGTGCCACACTCCCCATACAGCAGCTGCTGCTGTCTTTGCTGCTGCTAACTACAGTTAACGGACCTGGAAAGTAAAACCTGGTCCGACCCGTGGGTGTTGAAGACCTGACCCGACGTCTGTATAATTAGTGATCATTCTCTGATTAAACCCGGCTGAAAAATAAAAGAAAACAGGAAGCCGTCTTCGTTGTAATCGCCGCGATCCGCCGGCGGCAACTACGTTGTGACGGTGCTATGTTTAATACGAGCGTTAGCTGTTGTTAGCCACAGCATGTAGCTCAGCTAGTTAGCTTCAACTGTGTTTACATCGACTATACACTGTAGATAAACTAACTTATAATGGCATCGATAACGTGTCTGTATATCTTCACACTGGTCCTGTTGCTCATGTAACCCCGCTGCCAGTGGCCAGCCCCCGGTTCTTAGCTCTAGCCCAGCAAGGAGTTAGTGCTTGGGACCAGTTTTAAGAACCAATAACCGGTTTTTAAGCGGTGGAAAAGCAAAGAACCGGTGCTAGTCAGGCTCTGGCTCCGAACCAGCACTGGAACCAGCTCAGTGGAAAAGGAGGGGAAACCTTACAACCCCGGTATGTCACAAAACTATAACGCGCCCATTCAATTACATTGACGTTCACTGTTCTTTTGCCGTCCATCATGGCGTCCGGAGCTATCGCGAGTGGAACGTGACGTCACGTGCAAGGGGTCAATACAACAGTTAGTTCCGACCGGTCCCAACCGAGCAATTTGATTGGACAACGAGACATTCCATAGTGCTGATATACAGTATAGAGTGCCGAAGCGGAAGCAGGAAGTAACGGCCCCATGGGTCCTCAATTCGAAAAAAGGCTCCATAGAAATGAACGAGACACCAAGATTTATTTCGTGATCCGTTTGAATTGTGCCATGACAAAAAAATATGTCCTCTACCTGTTTAAAACATCACGTTTCATGCCGAGAAATCAGCAGTTTGGTGTAAACCTATTGTAAAATAAAATTCAGAAGAATCCGTAAACAGAAAGACTACAAGTCGCGTAGGTGACGTCACACACCAAATGCCGCCCTTTCCCGTGTCAGTTGGTGACGTATTTTTTGTGGGACACAGATCTGTAGTCCGTAGAGCGTCGTCACACAAAATACATTCTTCTGTTGCCGTTTTACGATAAACTGCTGATTTCTCGGCATGAAACGTGATGTTTTAAACAGGTAGAGGACATATTTTTTTGTCATGGCACAATTCAAACGGATCACGAAATAAATCTTGGTGTCTAGTTCATTTCTATGGAGCCTTTTTTCGAATTGAGGACCCATGGGGCCGTTACTTCCTGCTTCCGCTTCGGCACTCTATAACAGCACTGGGACTTTTCACAGACATAATCACTCCGCTGTTCAGCTGGACAGGAGCTAAGTCAGAGCCAGGCTCCCCATACAGGAGCTGCCCCATCTCTCTGCTGCTGCTGCTGCTGCTGCTACAGTTATAAACGGACCTGAACATTAAAACCTGGACCTGACCTGGTCCGTCTTATTGGCGATAAATCTCTACTAAACCCGGCTGGGGGAAAAATCGCCGCGGGGGCAACTACGTTTTGACGGTGATGTGTTTTGATATTAATTAGCTGTTGTTAGCCACGTAGCTCAGCTACTTAGCTTCAACTGTGTTTATAATGATTACACAGCGGGTAAACAAATGTAATACGGTATCGATAATGTCTCTGTATGTCTTCATGCTGGTCCTGTTGCTGCGGTGCTAATCAGACACGGGCTCAGAACCAGAACCAGCACTGGAAGCAGCTTGGTGGAGAAGCTTGTAGCTAGTAGCAAGCTAGTATGAAATGTTTATGTGTTGCCTGGCAACAGCCTTGTCTCCCTTCCAGTTGCGGAACTATTTCTGTTGGCGGAGCCAAATAAATGATTAAATAAACAAACAAATCATAATCTCTTGTAGTTTATTACTGTTCTAAAATGCGCTCGTAGCACTGTTGTATAAAAGCAATATCACACTCGAGGTCGTGCTGTTGTACTGTATATCAGCACGGTGTGATTATCTGCGGCCTCGTGCCTACGACCAAATCACAGCCGTGCTGATATACAGTACAACAGCACTCCCTCTCGTGTGATATTGCTTAATTAGATGCCGCCTCTGACGCTGCTGCCCATTGGAATGGATTGTCGCCGCCGCCGCCATCTTGAGCGGGAGCCTCAATATTAGAACGTCTCTGCTATGGTAGAGCACTGGAATAAGATCAATGATGCTACGTGGGTGATCTAGAAAAGTTCTTAAATTATTGAAAATACCGCACTTGCTCATTCACCAACAATGCAGAGATGTCAGTTCTTGGGCACTTTTGCAATACCCACATTCCGCCATCAGGAGGCGCTTCCATTGGACCAATGCATGTCGTTACTCTCTTATTCCAGTGCTCTAGCCTAGAGGCAGAGGTCTATCACTGAATTTTCAACCGATTTTCAAGCCGTTTGTTTTAATATAAATGTCATACATATATTTGTGATAAAACATACACAATATTGATTCGTTTATGTATCTATATCTATATTTATATAGATATAGGCTAGATCGTAGACTATATGATAAACAATTAGGTTTTATTAGAAATGTGTGTGGTGTAATCAAGATATGATACAAACTTTTTAAAACATTAGGCTACTGTAATGTACAGAGCCATTATAGGATAGAACCCACCCAAAAATATCAACTCAAAACACATTTCTAAAAAGGTAGTAATTTAAATAAATTATAAATTCAATGAAAAATAAATATACCGTGGAATAATATTGTAGAAAATTTTGGTGGTGTGAACTGTTCTGATGATGCAATGTCATGTCTGGTGTGTCCTTTGTACTAAATTATGTAGTTTCGGACTAGACTGTTAGCTGTTTGTGTATATGATGATGTGTTACAGTGATCTGTAACAGGGAAGAATGTGTACTATATTTTTTAATTGCATTGAGGATGGGGATCCTAGAAATTAACAAATAAACAAAATACACTTAGACATACTCAGGCACACACCCACGTGCATACATATACTTAATTTTGTTTTACAATACTCAGAGTAATAATAATGATGATATTAATAGTGATTTAAAAAAACTGATGAATAATAATAAATAAATAAATAATAGTATAACATTTAATAAAGGAATGCATTCCAAACAAACAAACTAATAAACACAGTCACGAGGTCAGTGCCATGACAGTTTTGTTTGTGTTTGTCTGTACTGTTTGTTTCTGTTTGTATGTCTATGTTTCCTTCCCCCTCCCCCTTGCTCTCTGTCACCTCTCCTGGACCTGCCCGCCTCCCACCGTTTGTCTTGAGAGGAGTTCCAGCCCAGACTCAGTCTTTGACCTAAACTTTTGCTAGTTGGTTTGCCATTTAAATCTGTTTTCTTTTGATCAGTTCCCATCCTGCTTGTCCACCACCCTGCCCAGCCATCTCCACAAGCCCTCCTACAGCTGTTTTACCCCCGGACCCACTCTCAAGACCATCACCCCCTTCAACACCCCCCCACCTCCCTTATCCCAAATAAACTTTGTCTTTTGACAGTTGGCTCAATAGGGAGATTGGGAGGAATACAAGAAAGCCCAATATGAGCTACAAAGGACCATAAAAGCTGCGAAGAGGACACAGCTCCGCTTTCAATACAATCATCTTGAATTTGGGTTCCTTGTTCAGCCGTGACACACACACAATAACCTAATAACACACAATACTAATTCCCCTGAAACAACACCACTTCGCACATCTTTTTTTCACAAGCTGTTACTCTACATTTGCAGGGTGTGCAGTTTCACAACATAGTGTTGCCTCAGTTTATGAAAACAGGTAACAATCAAACACAGGAGGTTGAAATGATGGTTATCGATACCATCCTACGTTTCAACAATGTGATGGTCTAGATTAAACCATAGACTGTAAAAAGAATGGACGTAGCATCCGTGACGTCACCCACTGATTTTGGGGAGTTGTTTTTGTGACTCAAATATATGGCGGCCTGAACAGCGCCATGTTGGATTGGCCGGCCGAGAACCCGCCCACTGGCTTCGAAGCAGCTGTCCACGGACCGCTCCGGACCTGTCACTCAACGTTTCCGCGCCCTAATTGGCCTGAGTTTTAACCTAATAACAGTAAAATGGTAGAGTAAAAAAAAAAATCACCCCCCTCAGAGTGTGTGCGGGGGTAGAAACTATCGATTGAGACCAAAAAACGTTCTGACACCAGGCTTTGATCATGTTTATTGAGGATGTAAAGTCCACAGCCTACTCCAAGCACCTCCAACCAGACTGCTGAAGAGCCCTTTCCAGGTAAGACACATTTCATATTTCAGATGCTATCGACATGTTTTTTTTTTTTCCAACACTGTGATTTATAAAAGGCACCACTGTTTTCTGTCTATCCTGCACAGAGACCACTGAACCTTCAGTGTCATATCCTGGCACTCTCACCCCACCCAAAATTACAGAATGAAAGGCCGAGAAAAAGGAAGGCAGAGTCTGCCGCAGTGCTGACATCCTCGCCCTACACAAGCTACAAAACAAAAAGATGAAAAAGCTCCAAACAAGCAAGAAGATCGAAGGAAAGAAGAAGACCTAGCAAGATGATGCAGAATGTCTTCACTGCACTGTGCTATTTTCAGTCAGTGGTGGGGAGTGGATCAGCTGCATGAAATGGGCACATGAAGAATGCGGTTACATGCTGCTATTCCGACATGCCGCTATTTCGACATTGACTTCTAATTGTCGGAATAGCAGCGTTAACATTATTTTTCAAGCGTCCCACTATTCCGACATTTTTTTTTTCATTGTCGTAGTAGCGGCACTTTACTATTTTTCAAACATTCCGCTTTTCCGACATTGATTACGTTATAGTCAGACGTGTCCTTCTGATTTTTTTTTTTTTCATCTGAGACACTGTTTCTCATACACAAATACATAGGCCTATAAGAGAGAAGAAAAAACAAACCCTCCAAGTTTAAAAACACACCAGCAGCAGCGCACAGTGATCTGCAGCTACTGAGACTGTTATTATTCTGTCACCTGAGTTAACGAGGTGCACGTGTGTTTGGAGCTGACGAGAGAATAAAGAGTGAGACAACGCGGCCCTGAGGAGGAACTGTGAAGGACTCAGCTGTAATGGAAAATCACCTAAACCGAGTCCAGTAGAGCTGTAACTGTGTAGTGGAAAGGCGTTCAAAGTAATGGTAACTATCGTCCTGCTTTACATTGTTTTAACATAGGTAAAAGAAAAGATTTCCTGGGATAAAGGGGCAGATTACATGAGATTATTCTTCTTTCTGCTCCCTTTTGTTGAGATTTGGGAGGTTTTTGTTTTTATTGTAGTTTATTAAAATGCAAGATCTTTTTTCTGACTGATTTATTGCCCGATGCCGTGTATCTCGCTTTCTTTCCCCGCCATCCTCCCGTTGTCTTCGTTGTCACTTTGTTGCCGCTCCACAGAGCGCACATGGCTAATTAATATGCATGTGCTGACCATATATGGTTGTGTCTAGGCATTCCGGGGCGGAGGTGTGTTCATGTGCGCAACTGCGCGCCATTCTTGGATCCAGTTTGATTTATCAAAGAGAAATTGCGGAGAGTTGTGCACGCACAGTTTGATAGATCTGAAAAAGGTGTAAATATTTTGGGTGTCTTTTCACCGTAGGCCTAAGCAAAAAAAATTGTAGCAGCAGTTTTACACTGCTTACTTACAGTTTTGATAAATGAGGCCCCAGGCCCTAACCCCGGGCCCAGACGCTCACAGCTGCAGCTTCTCCGCGGCGCTGTCCGTGGTGCTGAAGGTGACAGGTTAACTTGACAAACAAACTGCAGCATAGTTCTGTTTGTTTATCATGTGTGTCAGTTTTGTTTGTGACTTGATAGTTTAGTTGTTGAGATTAAGATCATCACTCCCTCATCAAACCAGTGATAGGCATGCTGAAAAGAAAAGAGAGAGAGAGACGTGCCTGGGTATCGCAGCTGTAAAAAAAAAAACTGAACTGTAAAAAATATGACGTGTCGGACTACCGGCATGTCTAGATAGAGGGATGTCTAAATAGAGACATGTCGGAATAGCGGGATGTCTGAATAGCGGGCGGGCCCCGAAGAATGCAGCAGTGCAACAGAGGCAGGGTTTTGGTGCAAGTTTTGTGTGGGAACTTAGCATTGCTGGTCTAAATGGAATTTTAGGCCTAATTATTAACCCTCTGGGCCTGTTTTTATCAGTTAACCTTAGTTAGCAGTTAGCTTTCTACTGCCAACTATGGTCAAAGACGGTTTATAAACCAAGACCTTTCATGACGAGTCAGCTTCCTGTATGCATGTCACGTGGGCTTCTGCACGGCCACGCCCCTTTAGAGAGACCAGAGGCAGCTTGGAGTGTATTGATTCCTATGGGACAATTTAATGTGAATACCGATTATGGTCGGGTCTTTCTCCCCACGGTCACTGAAGCAAATTTTGGACTCATTTTTCACAAGCCACATCTCTTCTGAACAGTTTGACACCACAATGGTAATTTTCAGACGGAGAGATCCGGAGAAAATCCACTTTGTTCCAGACCTGTCTCTGTCTCTACGACACACTCTCGCGAGATTTGGCACCGATCTCCTAGGCAACGTCAAACAAACGGCCGCAAACTCCCGTGAAAATGATTTAAATTATTTTTGTCATGCTAAATATTACTGTTAGTAGTGTAAATATTTAATGTTATCATAAGAAAATATAAACATCTCACTTTCATCTACCTACAGATTGTATAAATCCACACACACGTTCACAGACGAGGTGGTGACGGTTGGCCACGCCCATTTAGAGAGACAGGAAGTGTATACCATTTCATATCATTGGAGCAGCCGCTCATGGAGTATCTTTCCATTTATTGAATATCTTTGCTATGGTGTTTGGGTCAGTTTTGATCCATGTTTTAAATCAGCTGTAGCTACACTAAAAATATTTTTTGTCATCTAATTAGTATTTCTTCTCTTGGTTCATTATTGTTCATTAGGGCCACAGGCAATCGCACCGGGCACTGGTCCCAACAGCTATGAAATAGCTGCAGGGACCAGTGCAAATATAATATATATATCAAAACGCGTGTCCTGATCGGGATCGGTGTGCTATTACTTTTCTCAACAGTGTACGAATTTTTCGCGACTTACGCAAAATTTTTGCATGTAAGTCAATGGGACGGGCGGAAAAAAAAGACCGAAAAAGACCAATCATTGGAGTTTAACAAACGTCTACTGCTCAGGCATACTTTCACCTAGAGACTCCATTTAAACTTTAAACAGTAGACACAAGTCTTGTGTATTGTCGTGTTACTCCACGTTTTGATAGGTCATATAGTTTTTGATCAATCCCTGTTCAATGACCATGATCATTTTTGGAGAAATTATGAGATTATAATGGGTGTGTATTGGACGGAATGTTCGTGTCAGAGTGCGTGACATCATCGGTTAGAGTGGGAGAGATGCCAGAAAAACTCCAGATTTTTTCTCTTTCCAAACTCGGCCCAGCCACAATTTACACTCTACACACATAATTTTTTCTGAATTTGTAAGACAAACTTGTCCTGTCACTCATAATCTGCTCAAAATATCAGAGAGACTTACAGAATTTAAACTCTGAGCCTCTAAGTGCGGCCACGTCTGTCTCTGCTCCTCATTGACTCCAATATAAATATTTTCTGAGAGAAGCAGAACGGCCTGATGTTTTAAAACTGCCAGCGTCGCCAAAATATTTACTGTAGAAACACCAAATCGTACCAACATTTTCAGTAAGTCCTTAGAGCAACGTTGATCTGTGTTTTGTTCTGATAGGAGTTACCGTTTTGTCATGCTAAACCTAATTGTGAGGCCGGTGCAGAGGCAGAAAATGGCTCTTTTTCTCCACGTTTCTGTCTGTCTCAGCCTGCGGGGGCCCCTATCGCCGTGGTAACCTCTTTGATCCTCAGGCCAGAGCTCGTTAACTTCATAAACAATCCACCTGGCGCTCGTTTAAATGTTAACCTAATATGGTTACAGCTCCTCCATATCAGTGCTTATAGAAAGATGATCACGTGTCTGTCTGATCAGCTCTGTCTTGACCTTAAGATCGTGGGTTTGATTCCCATGTTGACAGAGATGGCACAACCCGCAGTAGCTCCCGTGGCCCATTCAAAATTTCCCGAGAGGAAATTTTCTAGTTATTATTATTGTTCTTATTGTTATAACTGGGTCAAAATCGACCATAACACCACAAATGTCATAATTTTCACTGCAAAAACTTCAGTCATATATGAAGTAGCCTAACCATTATTTTTTAAATCGTTGAACCCTTGTTGGGGATTTGCATAGGAGTTTGGTGATTGACAATAATTATTAAGCATTAATAATCAATAAGCAGGTCAACTAATTATTAATTATTAAGTTCAATAGAGAAACTAATACGTTTAGGATTAGCGGTCGAAAACAGTAGTAAAACCACTTATTGACTAATAATTACTAGTAAAAAGAATAGTTGTATTATTAGTTAAATTAAATTAATTAATAACAACTGCGGGGCACCACCCTGAAATCAGGGATCAATGACCAAACAATCAGTCTCGATTATAGAAATCTCTTATAGAGTAGAATAATCAATTAGATATGAAGGCGTAAAGTCGAGCACAGACCCTGATAACCAGCTTTAGCGTCACAATAGAATGTACAAACAACCACAGAACAACTACTTTAGTTCAAGGACATTTATTACTAAAATCATCTAGTACACACTCAAGTTCAGGTAATTCAAAGGAATAAACAGTTCAGCAAACATACACTCTCAATGGCTTAGAATGAGCATATGATGTGTGTGTATAGGCTATGTGTGTGTGTGTGTGTGTGTGTGTGTGTGTGTGTGTGTGTGTGCGTAGCCTAAGAGGGGGAGGGGAGACGTCGAGTGACGTTGGATGGCGTCACGGACGGCGCGCTCGTTCGAGTGAGACAATGGACACGAGGTGGCTGTTTCCACGTGTTGCTCAGGTCCACACACAATGGTCACAGTCACGTCGTTCACACTGATCACTCTGATACGAACTCTCGTGTCGGGACGCGTGTTTGGGGCGGAGTCCTTTATGGCGGCCCGTTGTGTTACATAGGCAGGTATATGTGTGTGGGTGTGTGTGTGTGTGGGTGCGTGGCTGCGCACGTGTGTGTGAGTTAGTAGAGAGGAAAAAAGGAGAGAGAGAGAAGAGGGAGAACGGCGGCTAAAAGGGGCGATCGGTTATACTAGTCAGGGCTGAACCCAATCTGTATCCAATACCACAGGGAGAATAAAAGAGCTGACGCTCAGATATCTTCACTGGTCTTCTGACGCGGATACGGAGAATTGCGTTCAGCACGTGACTAAGACCTAGTTAATATAACTAGTAAACATCGATCGACCACTCTAGTTAATACAACTAGTAAACATACAGCAAAATCAACACAATCAACATAAGAGGACGCGGAGGTCCTAATAAAATCACGCTTAATTCTAGTCGCTGCCCAGACAAAAGCTCTCTTACTGAAGCGTGCTTCCCAGTGCTGATGAGGTCCGTCGACCTGAAGGCCTGGGGCTGCTGTAGCGTCCCACAGCGGGATAAAACTGGTCGTCCTCTGGAAGGGTGGCAGAAAGGAGGGCCAGCTGAGTTAACTCTGATGACGGCGGAATCCTCGGCGTGGTCTGGCGTCGGCGCGTGAAGAAAGGCGATCTTCACTTCTGCAGCAGATGTAGGAGGGAGAGAGCGGCGGGTTGCGCGGCGGTCTCCACAGGATCCAGGTGTTTCAGATGAAACTTGAGGCAGTTTACTTGTCCAGCAAGCACAGAACTGCGGCCTAGGTCTTGAGTCCAAACGTTTGGTGCGCCCCCTTTAGTAACTGGTTGCGTGAAGCCGGAGCTCCTTGCAGAACTTCGTTACCTGGGAAAAAGCAAGGAGCTGCGCGTCGCCGTGGCACTTAAACCTTTGCTGACGTCATGGGGACCCCTGGGGCTTCCCCCAGGTACTGGCCAATGGGAGGCCAGTGTTTGAACGTCTGGGTGGAATCACACCTGGATGTGAATTAACGGACGTTCGCTGCTGGCGCGCATCCTTTGTCCTCAGCTGGTTTTTATGGTCCTTTGTTTGAAACATGTGGGTTGAGGTCCCAACACCCTTGTACTTTTGGTAAAACAAATAAACACACTATAGCCTGTATTCTTCGTGCCAATGGGCTTTCTTGTATTTTAGGCAATATCACATCATCCTCAGACATCCTCAAGATCACTCATATGTCAAAGTTTTGTCATTCATTTGCTCCTTTGTAGTGCATATGCCACCTATGATCCCTAGTGGGGAAACTAGAATATTACATGAAATTGGGCCACTGGCATAATCTGACAAAAAAACATTAAAAACCAAAAATTTCAAGTCTCTAGTTTTGAATGAACCCCATTTTACCTATTTTGTATAATTTTATACTGGAAATAACAAGGGATTATTGGGGAGACTTAATTCCTATGCATAAATACCAAGTTTGTATAGATCAAAATGACTCGTGGGGTAAGATGCCCCCTGGGGGCGTCTTCCCCCAGTGAGGGGGGCATCTTCCCCAGGGCCTGGGTGGGGTAAGATGCCCCTTTTTCAAGATGCCCCTTTTTCAAGATTTTATATTTTGTTTTATAATAACAAAGTTGTAGTCTGGTGTGATTTGATTACCCTCTAGATGTGTAAATTTAGGCATACTTCTTGTGTACATATTATGTTAACATTCAAATTATTTATATTTTCTGAGAAAATGGCCATTGTTCTTAAAGTCCCCCTCCCGCGACCCTTTTTGGTTATTTTAAAACATTCTCTGTGGTCTTTAAATTGTGATTATGAAGTTTTTAGCCAAAATTACAAAACCTGTGCCATTTCCCAGGGCTCTCCTTCTGCACAACACCAGCAGCTCATTAGCAATGCGCCTCTGGAGGGTGGGCGGAGACTGCGCTGCTCTGCACCACCCCCTCCCTCACTGAGAGCTGGACATTGTACAATTACCGATTCAGTGCGTTTAGCGTAAAACTGCACACTGGGATTCGACCCCAGACTGGAATAAAGTCCTTGCTCACAGTGCAAGCTGCTCTACCAGGTGAGATATACCTGTTATACCTTGACAGCTACACCGAGCTGTCAAGCCTTTCACCTCTGAGCCCAATACAGAGCGGGGCGGGAGCTTGTAGCACTAGTGCCCTCCCCTGGAGTTGTGATACGTCAACCCCAGTCTCCCTGAAACTGCCATTTTGCGTCTGCCATTGGTTCACAGCAATTTGAAGGCAGAAAAACTCAGAAATGCAATTTTACACTTTCTTTTCTGCTGATATGTCCTCTAACATAAGAAAAATGCCACAGGAACATGTGAAAAGCACGAAAAACACAATTTTCATGGGAGGGTGTCTTTAAGGGGGGTAACTTACCCCCGTTACCCAAGTGTTAGCCAAGGTAGCCAAATTGTTACCATGACGACAGAGGCAGCATTGTTAAGGAAGTACCTGTTTAACTGGTGAAAAGAGTTGGTTAAGTTTAGTAAAAAGGCCATGTAGAGGCTAGACAGGCCAGATAGATAGAGGGAGTCGAGATAAGTAGGAGGGAGTCACCTGTTGAGTAACGCACATTATATTGAAAGCCTTGTTGGAATAGTGGGATGTCGGAGTGGTGGGATGTCGGAATGACAGCATGAAACCATACCAAACATTATTTCTTAACTCAACAAGAGCTGTTTCCAAAAATGGAAACACCCTGTGGTTTGACTCTCCTGAACATCAGTTAGAGACAGAATGATTTACTGACATCCCTGCTTTAAACACAATATAGTAGGGCAAATTAGCCTAATGTAGGGGACTTAATCTTAAATGGATGTATGTCTTCCTCCTTTCCTGTGGGCTCACACAAGCTGTGATGTCATGCTATTAAAATCACATGACATCTTAAATGTTCAATCATACATTGGTGCGGGTTAGCCTTCAAACAGGAAGCAAGACCACCAAGAGGTGAGGGACATAGGCCCTCATTTATCATTTATGCACACCAAAAATAATCTTATAATTTTAGATTAGCCTGTCAGATAATTTCTTAATTTGCACTAATAACAAATACATTCTACATAAAGTAAGTAGGAGAAGACTTGATGGCATGGGTTGAACAGTCAGTGGGTCACCAAAGTCATAACTATTCATCATTTCAGGCTTATAAATGTCTGTAAATTATTATGCAGCCCACCAGTCTCATGAGTGAATAGCGAGCTCTGCAAGTTGCAAAGCTCCAATATTGGATCATAAGGGAAATATCTGCACTACCTGAATATTACTTATAACTATGATAAATACTTGACATATTCTGTTCTCATCACCCCCAAGTCTGCACAGGCAACTTGAGAAGCAATCCTCCCAGGAGAAGGTGCATGCATGAAAGCTTGATTTTACACAGAAATAAATTAAAGGTGTACAGTAAAATCAATCAAATCACTATATATCAGCAGTTAATTATGTGAGGAATGAGGATTGGGAGCAGGGGCCATACTACGGTGATGGTATTGTAGCTGGGTCTCTTATGAATCTTATTTTGCACACAGGGAAATTACATTAAGCATTCAATATTCATACACTCCCTGTTCACCTTCCACCTCTCTTTCTCTCTTTCCATCCTCTCATTCCATCTCCATTTCCCGCTCCACAGTGCTGGGATAAAATGTTGTGGCCCTACATGCCATTTTGATGTACTGTGAAATAACTGCTGGTCAGGCTCACACACAACCACGGATGAATACAAATTGAGTGGGAAGTGCTGGGCGGCTCAAGGTCACTCGGGAGGATCGTTGCAGAATGTCATTTCATTGTTGATCCAGTAATGAGAGAAGGGACCTGGATTACAGGGCTGAATGGATGCCCCCAAACCCCCCCACCCCCATCAATCGGCTGCACAACTCAATCAGCACTTCATGCTACAACCGCCATACCTCTGCCACTGAGGAAACCATATCATTCATTTCCTCCTCACCACCACACGTTAGTCCAGTAGAGTTATGGTTATGGATTACAGCTTTAATTAAAATGCAACTAACTTCAGTTTTCCACATGATCCATTTGACATTTTTACATGCACCATTGTTGCTGTTTACATCCCACCAGCAGCTTTGTAAAGGTAGTATGTAATAACATTCTATTGTCCCTTGATTACAACCTCAGCACTCAACCCCTGACAAAGGTCAACAAGCAATACATCAAGAAAACTGTTAAAGGGATAGTTCAACATTAGGAGCGATTTGGAACAGTAGGTTTGTTACTTTTAATTGTCGGTGCAAGCTATTTTTAGAACGGCCGAGCAGAGCCGCGAGCTGCTACGCTACGGAGGCTCATGGGATTTCTTGGTTTCCCTCATCAAATACACAATCAACTCCAAAACGCTCTCATGGACAAGTTGTGACCACTATAAGATAATAACGGAACGTTACGAGACAGAGTTGTTTTCGAGGTAAATTCATGCAAAACCCCTGATGCGCGTTGCCTTCAGGGACAGTTTTTCAGCAAGCAGTCTCTGCATTTGCCTCGAAAACAACTCTGTCTTGTAACGTTCAGTTACTATCTCATAGCGTGGTGAATGTGCAGGTCCCAACTTTTCCACGAGAGCATTGAGTTGTTGGATTGTGTGTTTGATGAGTTCGATTAGGGAAACCCAGAAAAGTTTGTGTAAAATCCTTTATATATAATGTCTTAAATGAGTCACACTGTTATGGTTGTAGGGTTATCAGTCAGCAAAGTTACCTCTCAGGCCACAACCATGACTTCATGTTTACAACACATGATTTGCTTGTGTATGAAATTTGTCTGGACTAAATGAACTGAACTGGGAACGTCAATGCACCTTTGTACAGTTATTAATCAACATCTGCGCCAGAGCTGTTCATTTAGACTGGAAGTTGACACAGGCTGAGCTATTATAAACTAAAATACAATTTAACCACTGGAAAAAAAATAAAATAATTAATTTTTTTTGCTGCAAGGATCCAAGAAAAGATATGATGCACTGATCGTTACAATAAAGCTGAGCAGACTCCTTGTCAAACCTCTCAATTAAGGTCATGCATCCCCGGTTTGCTAATTGGAAGTGGACCCTGAGACTGTTAGTTGGCAGAGCAAGATAATACAGAGATGGCCTTTCACTTTTTATTGTTGTTTCTGGGATGAGGCAGCCTGCAGCCTAATCAGGTGACTGTTTATTAGCAGTCTATTACCAAGGACATCGCCATAGCCAACGTGAAAACAACAAACTGTTCTTTTCACAGACATGCTCTCACTAGGTGCGTTTCCATTACCCCTTGAAATGCGCAAAACCTAAATATCGAAATTAAAAACTGGTAATGGAAACACCTACATTTCGAAAAAACTCTCAAATATCGCAACAAAGTTTTTACGCTCTCATGAGGTGGTTTTTGAGACGTATCGATACAAACGTGTATCGCAAAAGTGTAATGGAAACACTTTTTTCGCTTTTCTACACGTCACCGGAGTTGTGTGTGTCCACGCTGTGCTGGTTTACGTAACTTGAGGGGACAAATTAACCACATGTTTATTGTCATGCATTGCTGACCTGGGCATTGTTTCTCATTTAATTAGAAAAACCTTTTCTATCATTCCCCTTTTCCGTGCATGGTTGAAGGAGACTGGCTCCACGCTCCACTCCCTTCTGCGCCGAAATGTCACCTTAAGCCACATAAACCAGTACGGGTGTGTGGACACAACCACCTATATTGTTGTCAGCGCCTCATCACCGCTGGTGTTTAAAAGGCTCCGTTATTTCTGCAGTCAGGTTAAAGTGCACATCCGCCGTATTGGTAAACAAATAGTCCCTCTATATCAACGGAGGTAACCGTGCTTGAGCAGCTTGGGTTGGAGGTGGTGTGAGTGCGGGCCAGCGGGGGACAGAGGAGGGGGCATTCGGGCTTCAGCATGGTACAGAACAACTGGCCCTAGTGTGAGTGCGTCCTTATTTGTGGCCGCTGCCAGCGCCACACGGGCTTTGCCTTTCAGCAATCAAGCGCTGTTTTCGTCAAAGTTAAAAACAATAACAGCAACAGCTGTCGGCAGCTGAGATCGCTGTGCCGTCACCATAGAAACGCAAGACGCATTACGGCTCATTCGCAAAATACCTTTCAATGGAAACACCCGCAAATGGCAATTGCACTTTTTTCGAAGTTTCAGAAATATCGCTTTTATTTTGCGAAAATCTGTAATGGAAACGCAGCTACTGAAGAATTGAATCAAGTGGCTTGGTAAAGGTTTAGTTGAAGCTGATATCAGGAACCAGTTCTGAAAGTTGATTGGTCCAACGTAGGACCAGCTATCGTTATAAAGTTTGGCTGAGATATTAGGGCGGGCCATACTTATGTGAAAACTTGAATATAAAGGAAATCCTAACATGAGGGGTGTCTAAATTATGTATTTTTTAATGAGGAATTCAAATATGAGTAAATTTTTTTAATTGGATAACTCTAACCTACATCAATTTTGTATTTAAATAACTAATTCTACCCTTTCGAAACCCTTTGTAAGATATAAGAAGATGTTAGGGAAATTAATGGACAAATCCAATTCAAATTTCCATTTTTATTAACAGGTTAATGCATGAACATTGTCAGGTTGCACAAGTCCTGCTTTGATTCATTTTTGGACATCAGTCTCCTGCTGGTCTCTTGAGCCCTGATCCCTCCATCTCTCTTTTCCTGTGAGAAGTATTTGGCAGAAGCCTCAGTCACCATTTTCACAACCCTTTCAATGCTCTGTGTGTGGCAAGGCCAGTTGGGCACCTTCATGGGGGTGTTGATGAAGTTCTTCACCTCTGAAGTGCTTAGAGAGCAGGTGAGTGGTGTTTCTGATACACCCTCTGACCAGCTGATCAAGTCACCAATGGTTGAAGCATCACAGTTGATGTCCGGTGTCCTTCTGGTCCTGACAGAGGAGTCCCCCAACTGAGTGTCTGGGTCCCCATCTCCCCTGATAGCCAGGATTCTCTCCACCCCCTCAATCCTCTCCTTCTGATCCTCAGAGCACAACAGTGTCTGGATGAGGGCTTCACTGTGGGCATACCAAGCAGATCTTTTCACAGTTGGCATCACAATGTCCAGCACCTCCTTCCTCTGGGATTTGAGGCAGTCCAGCTGAAACAGGATGTGCCTAGGCCCTTCAATCCAGGAGTGATTGACATTCACTTTGAACCAACATGGATAGTACACTCCAATGATAAATTCCACAATGAATCGCAGATTCTTCAGGTTCTTTCCTTTAAGTCCGTGCTTTGACACCCAGAGCCTGAGAAGTCTGTTCGCTGTGGTGAGCCAACGGCTGTGGTTCACTGGTCCTATCTCCAACAGAGCTATCCTTGCAGGAAGCACTCCATCCCTGACTGCACAGACAATTTTATACCCATAGTGTTGATCAGTTGAGAGATCTTGAATGACCTTGTCAGACAGCTTGATCAGTGGTGGGCCAACAGAGATCTGGGGGAAGTTTGGATTGATATCCAATTCTGTAACAGAATCAAGGAGTTTTCCTATTGTCCCAGATAATTTGTTGTCTGACAGAGTAGGGCCATCAAGGGCAACAATGAGATGGCGTAGAGGAAGTTCACCAGTGTGCAGGTTGCACACCAACCAGACCAGCTTTCTCCCAATGTGCAGCTCCAGCTTGCGCATGACTCCAGCTTTCACACCAGTGTTGACATTCGTTGAGTCTCCTCCAATGGCCCACAAGGTCTTATCGAAACCCCGCTCTTTCAGCCAGGCAAACAGGACCTTAGCTATCTTCTCTGCATGTGGCTCCTCTTTACTTGCTTTCTCTGGGGTGAAGTGGAACAGATAGTTGCTGCCTGGCTCACTAACGACACTATAGTGTTCTTCCTTGATCTTTGCAGGAAAAGACTGGACACTGCCCTCAGCCTCCATCATCACATTGGTCAGGTCAATCCGCCCATCAAAGAGGATACAGGAGATCCCACCTTCCTCCCTGCACTTTTCCTCAAACTCTTCTCCCAGCTCTCTCATCAACTTCTCCTGTGCTCTCTTGACCTTGTTCTTATCAATCACTTTACTTGTGTCGTCTTCTGTGATGATTCCCGCATCAATCAGGGCTGCAGTTGCTATGGCTGCAGTTGGCCTCAGCCCTATGCCATACCTCACACTAGCAAGGGCTATGTTTGGAATCTCATCATAGTTTTTCTGTACTTTAACTGAAGCTGCAGGTTCAGGGTCAGTTTCAGGGACAAACTCATCTTCAGCACCACTTCTCTCCACTTCCAGATCCTCATCACCATCTGCTAAAAATCTCTCTATGTCCTTCTTGGCTGCCTTCTCTGCTGCTGCAGAACTTTCCCCCTTGCTCCTTCTCCTTTCCTCTCCCTTCTTCTCCATCCCCTGTCTTTCCAATTTCTTCACCTGTCTCTTGTGCTCTGGCAGATCAGGGCCCCCCATTTGGTGGGGACCTTTACTTCCAACCTTCTCTTTCTGGCCCTTGATGTAGGCAAGCTCCTTAACAGGAATCTTTTTCTCTCTGCTGCAGGAACAGTTAATGTGGGCTTGGTTCACACAGCCCTCACAGCCTTCTTCCTCACAATTGGTTATCTGACACTTGCAAGTCAAAATATCAAATAACTTGTCCAACTTGAGCATGAACCTCTCTTTTGCATCAAGTTTGCCCTTCCCAAGAGAAAACTTCACTGCCTGATTCCAGACGTCCTTGAGCTTGGACATGATGGTCACCTTTTCATTAATAACAGGTGGGTTGAAAAGAGCATTAGCTTTTCTCCACTGACCAATCAGAGCAGGGTAGATGTCACCCACCAGCTGATCCACTGGGTAGTTCCTCCGGTCATCTTCACATTTTTCCCTCAAGTAGATGCCATACCTCAGGATATCCCTCACAGTTGGCAGTTCAGACACCAACAGATCCTGGCTGTTGCCGACAAAAATACTCAAATGAGAACTTGATTTTGTCCTTGTCTTAACATGAGCCATTTTACTACTGCCTAACTCAACAAACGCAATAGACTGCTCGGTGACACCGTACACTCGACTATGAAACCTCAAACGTCCGCGGACAGTGCATGTGGAGTAAGCGTGGCTCACAGTACGCGCACAGTCCGTGCACAGTCCGCCCGACTATTGTGGGAGCCTTAACTATCATGTGGCTCTTATGAGGAAGACTTTTTTCCTCCAGAATTTCCTCTAATCAAATAAAATGTAATGTTTCACTTGATAAACCTCCTCAAAATAGTAATTTTCTTACCATTTCTGAGCTAGATGGTATCACAATTACAATTCAAATCATTCCAGAAGAATAGCAAAATAACCCGAAATTTAAAAATAATCAACTGCAAATTGATGTAGGTTAGGGTTATCAGAATTAAAAATTAAATTCAGATTTGTCTTCTACACACTAAAATACATGATTTGAGCACCCCTCTTAATTGATTAAAATTTTTTTTTGAGTATGGCCCGCCCTACTGAGATATGGGCCTTATGTGGCCCACATTTTTGATACCAGATGTGGACTGTGGGCCCATCACTGGGCCAGACCTATATTGCTATGTTGAGGGTTAACTTTTCTGCCTTCCATTGTGTCTCCTGTCCCCTTTCTTTCTTTGTGCAGCATTCCTTGAGTCAGAGTTCCCAGACACCCATCATCCAATCAACCCAGCAGAATTTCAACCCCAGTTCCTCACTCACGTCTCGTCTCATCTCCTGTCTGCCTGGTCTCGTCCTGTATATCCTCCACTGATCAAGCTGAAAAAGCAAACATTGGAATAAGACCTGGTACACCCAAACATAATATGCTGTTTACATGAGTAGCGTGAGACTCAAAATATTGTCATATTCAGAATAATAGTGGTGTGCTATTGGTGTGCATGTAAGAATACTGAATGAAGTATGCCTGGAGAAGCAGAGAGAGACCGCCTTTGAAATTATACTGCTGATATTTTTTACCAACTACCATCTTTTGGGCTGGTTGGCTGTTAAGTGTTAGCTTTGTAAAGAAGGGAAGATTGGAAGATTATTGGGAGCGAGCCGCTTGAAATCAACAACATCTTCGTCAAATTGTCAGTGGCATCATGGCCTTTTGGAGATGTAGAGCTTCTAAAAAAGTAAGACTTTTTTTTCTTTTTGGCTTTTTACGCATTAATGGAAAAAGTCATCAAAAAGAAATGGAAGTTTCAGAGTCTCAGCTCTGACTTAAGAGAGTAGAACCGCAGAGTGCTGCGTCCCCTGAGTGTCGGAGCCCACAGGTGTCAACCCCCCCGCTGGGCTCCGGTTGGTTTGAGCTCAGTCAGAGCAGAGAAGAAAGATTTCTCACCTTAAAATGTAACTCCTAGCAACCAGTCTCCCTCCGTGAACACTGGGTGCTGCTCGGCCTTTCTTTACAAATTATCATAAGTAGTTTATTAGAAACACCTGGCTAAAATTGATTCAGACTAACAATAGTCCTGCAATAACACTCCTTCATGTGTGATCATCTTGGAGGCTATAAATTGTGGTCCTGTTGTGTCCATCTAACGCTTCCTTGTTAACTTGCCTTGATTTAGAATTACTTCCTGCCCCTGTGCATGAAGTAATCTCCTGTTTCTGCCCTGATTGTCTGCCATGCCTGGAGGTGTTGCACTGCCTCACTTTCCCCCAGCTGTGGTTGACGTCATGGTGTTTTTCAGTGAGAATCTTGACTGCAAACAGAGTGTTTCCCATAAGGGTCCATGCCTATGTTCCCACAGCCTTATGTTCCCACAGCCCTAAGTTCCCACAATTCTAAGATTTTTCTCAAAATTAGGCCCTATGTTCCCACTGGACTCTCTCTACCTATCTGGACTCTATCTATCTGGCCTGTCTAGCCTCTACCGGGTCTTTTTTACTAAACTTAACCAACTCTTTTCTTCATTGCCTAAACACAACCAATGGTGGGACTAGGGCTGCGTACCGAACTTCGGTTCTTTTGTGGCACCGACCGAAACGCTTCGGTAGTACCGAGTATCAAAACATGCCTCGTCTTTCGGTGCCAAGTTTCGGTACCCGGAGGTTAATCACGTGATCAAGATCTGATAACGCTGCCGGTGATCAGCTGTAACATTACGTAGTTGCTGCATGCATCGGGTGACCTGTTCCTCTTCACGTCCTGTTCGGGTCGTCCGGATTTTTAATATGAAAACGTCCGGTTTTGATTGTTTTTCATGTGCTTAAATTGACTGGCGCTTTGCACAGAAAACTCCGGTATTTTGTTGCGTTTGACGTAATTCCCGAGAGACTGCCTCTCCGTGCGGCCCCGCGACGCACACATACAGATTATGCTCTCGGCTATTTCATGTTATCAGTCCCTCCTGCCTCTTTCTGTCACCTCTGTATGTGTATGTGCGGCTCCGCGACGTGCAACTGCATATGAGGGAGCAGACGTCAGAGCAGCGTTTCCTCTGCCTGCAAAATGCTGGAGCGCAAGTAGTGTAGCTGTTCACAGGGGCGGACCAACCATATCTGTGTCCTGGAGGGTCACAACACGGCCGGCGGCCACCACATAGTCACTTTTTAAAAAAATTATTATTATTAATTTACTTATTTAATGGGACTACCTGACCGCCATGTTTAGGGGAGACCAGGGACAATAGTAACACTTTTTGCATTTAACAAATCAGAAACCCTTAGCCTATTTAAAAACCTAATGTGTCAACTACAAAAATTATGTATGAAAGTGGTTTCCTAATATTTTCAGGTTGCAAAATTCATCTAACTGCAATGAAGTTGTAACACATGCCAGGGTGATCTACCTGTTGAGCCTTAGAAAAGCTGCTGGTTGGAATAGAAAAATACAACTCAAGATTTGTACCGTGATGTGTAATGTAATTTTCATTTTTTTTAGAACTGATGTTTTAAAAATTGGTATCGAAAAAAGTATCGTTCAGGAACCGGTATCGAAGTGAAGGTATCGGTATCGGTACCGGTATCGAAAAATTTTGATTGATACCCAGCCCTAGGTGGGACCAAAGGGCTGTGGGAACATAGGGCCTAATTTTCAGTGACAACAAAAGTTAGAAATGTGGGAACATAGGAATGACCCCGCCCATAAAATACTGGGGGAACAGAGTGCATATACCATAACAAATATAGGACATACTGTAGTTCATTTGTGGATGCACAATTGATTTTTTTTTTATTCATAGGATCAAATTTTCTATCACTATTAATAGGCTATATAAAACTATTAATATGCTAGTTAATTTCTCTATTTTTAGTGGTTTCATTTCTACCTCCATATCCTCACACTCAAGCTCCCTTTATGTGCCTTTATTTAGCACATCCAACAATAGTACAATAGTGACGTTCCAAGCGTGCTGCTCTTCTTCAGACTGACTCAGGCAATAGGAGGCCACATTTTTAAAACTTGCCCTGAGGGTCACATGATGAGTCACCTGATCAGGGAAAATTATATATCACCGGTAAAACCCTTGTGTTAAGTAGAAAAGATACAAAAGGACAGAAACGGACATAGAAAATATACCGTAATGTATCAAAATACAAAGAACTCCATCATATAACCAGATCAAGAAGTATCAGACCTGATGGCCGTCATAAAAATCAAGTTAAACAATAGAAAAAGTGTCAACATTGCCTCCTCTACAAGGGGGGTTTGATAGATTCAATCCCAATGTATTTCAATGAGGCGACACTATGACGAGCTTCTGTGAAGTGGACTGCAACTGGACTGGATGGGTCCTGGTTACGAATAGCGCGTCCGTGTTCTGTGATTATAGTTTTTAAAGGTCTTGTGGTTTTTCCGATGTAGGAGAGGCCGCAGGGACATTGTAGCATATAAATGACGTTTTTCGTTTTACAGGAGATGATGTGTTTTATATGTGGAATTACATTGTTGACAGTTTCCACACCTGTAATTTCCAGGTTGGATTTGAGTGAGAAAATGTGAAGCAGCAGGTGGTGGTCGGTCTGCTCTCACCAGTATGTTACAAAGATTAGGAGGTCTTTTATAGATCACAGGGGAATTATTGAACCATAATTTTTTGAGACCAGCACCTTTTTATTGGATCTGCGCGACTTTTCTACTTCTTACCTCCATATCCTAAAATGTTCCTGATCTTTTTCCATTACCTGTGTGACGTCATGACTGTTGACGTAATGGCATCTTATCATAACTGCCTCCTCACCACCAAAATCATCTTCTGAATCTCATAATACCGTATCTGCCTGATCTGCTTCTGCATTTTCAAAAGTTTCAAGATAGATGTCCTCTGTTTGTGGGGAGTGGGGAGTGCTCCACTGGTCAGGTCAATGGTTTCAAAAGATACTGTCATTCAAAGACAGAAGGTTTTAATGTTGTTGTCAGCAGTAATAAATACAATCTTATTATTATTATATTAAATGGTGTGCAAAAAATACATGTGGCTCAAAATAGCACCCACTAAAGTTCATTAACCCAGTAAAGCTTGTACAAATACAATATTCCACAAAATTAAAAATAAATGCATGCATGAATGAATGAATGCAATTAAAAATGTGTCTGACCACATATGTAAACACACCGATTTCTGGAACATTTGTCTGTCTACTGAGCATCCACCAAAGCATGCAGTTCCGTCCTTGGCCACTAGAGTCTGACTCCAGTCCCTATCTGCAGTAGGGTTGTGCCGATAGGCGATCCGATCGTCTATCGGCGATTGGAAGGACGATCGGCTATGTTTTGTTTTCTTGCCGATTTTACACACACACACACACACACACACACACACACACACACACACACACACACACACACACACACACACACACACACACATACACATACTCGCTACTTTTTTTATTGATCCAATGCGCAATCTGTTTGTTTTGTTTTAATGAAGCCGCTTCTCTGGCTGCTTCCAACAGATACTCTGTCAAATGACAGTGTTTCACCAATCAAATGCAGCCACTGGTGACGTCCAATCAGACGGAACCAGGTAGTCATATGACTGCACACAAAATCTCTGTGGTAAACAGGGTGGCCACTCCGCCTCAAATTTGAGGAAACACGTTTAGCTGGTGTTGTGGCTGTGACTAGGCTGCCGACGCCAGCCCTGTTATGTCACAGCCCGACGAGGTGTTCACTGATATGCCACAAATACCACACCATCCCAACAAATAATAAGTACACTGGACTTTTGCTCTCTGTCGATTGGACCACTTTGTGACTTTGTGACATGCCAAGCTACAAGACGAGACTGTTGTTCACTCATGACGGACAAATATGGACACATGTGCAGACACACACGTAATCTGTATGTACTGTCTAGAGCTAGACTTCAGCTCTGTATACTACCTACTGCTGTAACATGTTATGTCAAAATGTCATAAGTAAAAGAATGTTATGTCAAAATGTAAAAAGCAAAAGAAAAGAAAAGATTACGATAAAGATTTTATTCTGTGGGTAATGGGGGCGGGACTAGATAAGCTTTTGCTTCTCCCGCTTTCCCTTTCGGCCATGTGTATTGTATTACTTGATGAAGTGTGATGATGATGATTTAATGGACATGCCCGAAATAAACAAATTGATTGATTGATTCATTGAAATAAATTATGTCAAGATCGCCCAACACTAATCTGCAGCTCAGCTCCTCACAGGTTACACTTCAACTCACCTTACCAGAAAGAGGACAGAAGTGACCTTTGGTGACCTTAAAGCCCCTACAAGGAACTTTTAACTGGCTATGCAAAAGTCTCTCATTTCTTGAAATTGTTGAGGTACAGTAAAAGGCCATGTGTAAAACATGGAGATACAGAGCTTTAAACCCCCTATCAGCTCTTGATCCATCACATTTACATAAAACCTCCTATGAGCCTGAGATATGAAATGCAGACAATAATCCTCTGGAATATGCAACCAAACCTTGTATCATCTTTATGTTAGCGGTGGTAAAACACACCCACGACTATGTCTCACATGCACACAAGCCAGTTCAATTCATGGGCACGTTCAATCCAGGAAATAACTACCTCCCTGGGAAGCACTGATCTCACTCCTCTGCTACTTGCGCTTGACTCATTCTCTTGGAAGATTTGAAGAAAGCTGCCTCGTGGTTCCACTGCTGCCAACCTGCTTTCTGGATTAGAATGCATGGAACTGTCTTGGTGACAATTAGCCCTCGTTACAGAGATGTAGGTAATGTTCCTAGTTTGTCTTTGTTTTAGTTTTAAAGAGGGACTATGCAGGATTTTCACTTTGACCCAGTTCTTGTCTCGGGTCCATGGCACTGGTCCGACCTCCCATTAGTGCGACCTCCCATTGGTCCGACAATCGGAGTAATGAGAGTTCGAACTAATGGGAGGTCCTCATTAGTTCGAACTGGACTAGTTATTAGCATTAGTCCAACTCTCCATTCTTACCGTTCACTATGCATTTATATAATTATTCATATAGGCTCCACCTGTCAATAAGACACACGTGGAAGAAGAGGTGCAGTTCATTGTGTTTCACCAAGGAGGAACTGCTGCGCGCTCATTAGTGTCCATAATTAAACCTTGACACTCATATCAAATCAAACTTACATTACAGACAGATATACAGACAGGTGGATTGGGTTCTCTCTCTCTCTCTCCCACTCCGAACAGACAGACGGACGCAATCAGAAAGGAAACGGAGGCTGCGCATTGATCCTTTTTTCCTTTCTGGGATCAAACGGATCGTGTGCAAAACAAGCACTTCATATTAATAACATATAATGCTCATTATGCTTCCAGCCTGTCTAGCCTCTACCTGGTGTTTTTACTAAACTTAACCAACTCCTTTCTTCATTGCCTGAACCTAACCAAAGCGAAATTTACTTTTTTTCTCTCTCTCTGTCTGCTGTCAGCAGGAGCGGCGGCTGCAGCAGGCTCGCGCCCGTGAAGTGAGCTCAAGCCAGGTTCAGCCACGCTCGAGCGGAGGGGGGGAGAGCAAAAAAAGTGTATTTCTTTTACTCTGTACTCTGGGAGGGGGGGCTTTGATAATCAGTTTACACATCTTGATCAGCATTTATGATGGTTGTGCGCGATCTGACATGATCTGGCTCCTTTCTGGGCCGCGCGCGCGTGTGTGTGATGTGCGTTTCTGTGTGTTACCGAGAGCTCTCTCTCTTTCACTAATTCTCGTTATTCTGCTCTCTCTCACAGAGAGAGAGAGAGAGAGAAAGCTACATGCTCCTATGGTTGTCACAAAGTAGCGATGACAGTTCGAACTAACGGGATCACCCATTGGTTCGACCTCCTATTGGTCCGACTTGTGGTTGATTTTGTCGGAGTAACGGGAGGTCGAACCAATGGGAGGTCGGACCAATGGGCAGTTCCCTCTCGTCTCAGCTACACCGCAACACAAACGCACCCTGTAACCGTAATCTCCTGTTTATGACAGATAAGACTACACAAATATACACATTGTAATGCGTGTATAATAAATAACGTTCTCCACTGCTCCATGGATTGCTTTCTCGCTGGTTTCGAAAATAAATGCACATGGCCAGGAGGAGGGTTAGCAAAACAGCGGAAAAGCAACCAGACTTGCATAATTCCCCTTTTATTGGGTTGATTTATTAGTCAGTTTAAGTGCATTGGAACTCAATGATATAGAAGAGATCTTGATGTAATTTTCCATGTTATGTCTCAGCCTCTCAAGGCACCAGTTACAATAAATGTTGTTTTAGTGATCACATTAAAATATAGCAGATTTCAGAAACCAAATCCTTTCAGGTTGGATGGTGGGTCCATATGGACTGGGCTTCAGGCATGGCCAGGAGTAGTGACTGCTTCGTTGTGACATAACAAAGTTAGCTAAGGCTCAGTTTCTGAATACAGGCTTTGTGAATTTCCCTGTGTACTACGCACTGTAATGTTTTCAAAGTGTTTCAGGCTTTGTGAGTTATGTGTTCGACACTTTTCTTGAAACCTTCAGTGCTTTCCTGAAAACTGTAAATACAAACCCAGCTGCTGCTGTCACCGAACTATTGACAACCAACACTTTTTTTCCCTTTTTTTTTTATTGTACTCAAATTTGATGCATCAAATGCATAAATGGCTGAATCTGGCTGAAAACATGAACAGCCATCTGATTAGATAAAGTGTCGGATGTAATAAAAAAAGCAGTATAACATATTGAAGTACCCATATTGAAGCTTCCTAATGATATTATTAACTAGCACCGCCGTTGCACACTATATACCTATAACCGCCATGAGTCGTTCATTGGACGAACGGTAATAAAGCGTTAATTAGTGCTGTATAGGTGTTACATTTGTCGTAGTCTTTTAACAGCTACTCTGGGCCATGAAGTAGGCTGCACCCCGCAGCCTCCGCGAGGGGGGGGGGGGCATACCGTAGGAACCCCGCCCCCGCCTGTAAAGCCCGGTTTCCACCGTATAAACAACTTTTTTTTTTTTTCCTCTTTTACGGCAACATCCATAGTCGATCTTTGTTTGATATGTCAGGTGGAGCTGCTGCCCATCATACCGACGCAGGATTGCGCCCCCCCCCCCCCCCTCACGTCGCTCACGTCGCCGCTTTACATGAAGAGCACAGGGACTCTGTTTTTACACTAGTTTGCTCCTAAATACTGGCTTTATAAAACGAATTTCGTTTTCTTTTGATATCATCTTGATATTTCCCCCCTGAATGTAGGCGACACCTCTTCTACAACTAGTCTGTCCAGTCTGGAAAATAATTTCTGCACCGTGCGTGTGTGAAGTGTGGACGTGAGTGTGCATCTGCGCAGCCTGCGCACGTGTACACACAGAGACACACATACACACACGCACACACACAAACACACACACACAGAGAGAGAGGGAGAGGGAGAGAGAGCGCATAAACCCAATAATGCCGGCGCAAATCGGTGAATTCTCTGGTCGTCCAATGAACGAACGTGGCGGTTATAGGTAAAAATGAGAAAACATGATCGATATTTTTTTGTGTGAGTAATATTGATTGTATTTAACAAAACGGGGTGCTGCCCAACATCATTTTAGGAAAAGTCACAGACTGGTGGACTTCAATGTATTTTTTAAATAAAGTTATGCACAAATGAAAATCAAAGTCGTCCAATGAACGGCAGTTGGCGGTTCTAGTGTTAATGGTGCCATTGCTGTATATAGGAATGACAGCGCTAAGTTCCAGGATAATAAATTAAGTGTCAAGACATCTCTCTTTAAAATTGTAAGATGGCGTTAGATTAAAAGTCAGGAGTTCAACAAATTCATTATGGTGGTCTTGTGGTGACCATGGGTGTCTCTTAGCAACCATTCAATAGCTGTCACACTATTTAATTATGTGTGGGCCAGAAAGGTGTCATTAAACTTCCATGCACTGGCAGCTCATCTATTTTTATCATTAGTGTTGTTGTTTTCACAGATGTCCTCACAGACACAAGGCTGTTGGAGCAGGAAGAGAGTTCAGATGTCTGTGGAACACATCCACTAACTGTTAACATCAAACTGATGCTAACAGCATAACAATATAGTATTTTCCCTTGGCAGCAACAGAAACACATGCACTTGATGCATGTATGTTTATGCTGATGTAAGCGGATGGCACAGCTTGATGCCAGTTGCTACTGATTGCCTGTTGCCTCACTGTAATTTGATCAGCTTTTTGCCAAGTGCCGTTGTCATATTTTCTGTACTTGGCAGAACTTCATAATTCTTGTACAGTGGAGAGAAGCTGCAGTCACTGTGAACAAAGTGGATTATCTTCTGCTCCAGCACTAATTTGAAAGGCTGCCATTTGTTGACACACCTTGGAGCCCAGCTGTGGGGCATTGTTTTTTTTTAAACAGGGGTTTAACTGAGTCAGGAGCAGAACCTTGGATTAATAAGTCAAAAACAATGTGAGTCACGTTGAGCAAGTTAAATGACTTCTTGTTGCACTCATTTGTTGTGTTTCAACAGACAGCTAGAGAGATGAGCAGAGACACAAGAGAGTTAAGGAGACTGTTTATAAAAAGCCACCTCTCAGCAAATCATGACATTGTTGGTGAGAGAACAAAGCTCTGTTGATCTAGGAAAATATGCTTTTAGTTTTTTGTGCACCAACCACATGGAACCATCTTCAAAACATACTTATGGTTGACACTCTCACTACTCCTGGACATTTTAAGACAAAGCTCTCAAACCACCTCACTGAAGTGTGCACCTGTTTTTCTGAGTACTAATTGTCTCCTAATGTTTTAACTCCGTCTTAATCTGTTTGATTGATTGATGATTGAGGTGTGTGAGACAAAAGGAAAGAAATAACAAAAGAGCTGAGTCACCAAAGAAATGTGCAATGTTCACATTCAAGTTGTGCACGACAATAACAACAGACTGATTAGCTAAATATAGCTCAGAGCATATTTCAATCAGGACAGAGTTAATTTTGAGTAAACATGTATTTTTATGGGGTGGCGTTTAGCTCACTTGGTAGAGAAGCCGCCCCAATACAGTCCTCATTGCAGGCGGCCCCGCCGTCTCTCTATCAACTGTGCTATCGATTAAAGGCAATAAAAAGCCCCAAAAATATATACTTAAAATAAAAAAAAGGATATTTTTATCACAACATGCATAATCAAAAGAAGAAAATCGATGGCACTGTATATGAAAACAGATCAGTTGTAGATTGTAAGGTGGTGGTGATGGGAAGAAGAAAGAAGAGACAACAGGGCTGAAGACCTGGATGTGATGAGGAGTGGACTCTGGGCATGAAGCCTGGAGGAAGTGGGACACAGAGGGAACAGATTTCTCACAAATTACATGATTTGCTGAATGAGAATGTGGAGAAATCTGATTTTACAGTTACAACTGAAAACACATCTTAGAGGATGATGGCTGGGTCGCTCTCTTCTCATTAATATTAAAATGATGCTGTACATATTTTAAGAGTGGATGCGGTTGCTGCTCTGACTACAATGAGCTGGTCAGAGGTCTCAAGGAAAGAAAACACTGTCTAAGCTGCTGTTGGCTTCTAAACCAAACCTCCTTCTCCGCCCTCCACCTGCTAAACTTTCTTAGACCCCCAGGGTGTAACACATTCTTAAATTATCACTTACACCCAGCACCGTCCCCACTAGCTCAAAGCTGCTGTGATGAAACCTCTAATTAAACCATGTCTTGATCACAGGCCTGTCGCTCCACTGACATTATGAATTCCTAGTCCACCTCTGTGCCTCTTAGCTGATCCTAGTGCAGCTTTTGATACCGTGTAAAGTGGAGAATGGGGAAAAGGGACAGACAACAGCACCTGAGGAATTACTCTTCACAAAGTACTACATCGTCTGAATCTGTTTGTTTTTTTTATTCCCCCCCCCCCCACACACCACCGCGCGGTAGCCTACGTCTTCACGTTTACGCACTCTTTACACAAGCGTAGGTAGACATACAGTGTGGGGTGAGATCGAAATAACGTAGAGCAGTGCGCACCTTATTTCTCATGTTGCTCACTTACTTTAATATTGTAAAAATGTGCGTCAGTGCAGGTGGATCGTCGCAGGTCAGATGCCAGATTGAGACAGTGTGCCTTGCAGTGCACATACAGGGCCTTCTCATTGGGTCTCATTCATGAAACGTGAGTAAATCTGTGTGTAGATTTGCACATAAAAGCTCACTCTACTAAAACTCTACTCCGGATTCATGAACGGTGCGGGAAACTCAGATTTGATCGTAAACACGTGTGTAACTTCATGAATGCCAACCCATCGTAACCTAACAACACGCCCCCGGTGATGATCAGCAATTAGCATAGATCTCCATACATGAATAGCCATATAAGGAGATCCTGACCACCTTATTAGGAGGTAGGTGCATCCCGCTCACCTGTGGCCATGACGCAAACGAGGAAAGAGGGAGAGAGAGAAAAAAAGAGAGATCACGGATCGAAGTCATTTTGGGTGAAGTGGAGTCCAGAAAAAATATTTAATTCTTTTCTGTTAGTAGTGGTGTGACTGGGACAGGTCAAAGGCTGGAGGGAAGTAACAGATTTAGTGAATTAAGTAGGCCTATCCTTGGTTGATTAAAGAACCGTTTAAGAAGTAAAGCCAGAATAGTTAGATATGAAACTTAAAAAAAAAAAAAAAAAAAACACAACTACAGAGCTACAGCAGCGACGGGAGGAGGAGGCTCTTCACAGCCTCAGCTGTAGAGGAGCATGGTTCTATCAGCACATGAAGTTATATGGGCAGGTTATATTCTTAGAAGCACCAGCCGTCTGTCACAGCTCCATCCAAACCGGTGCCGACTGCGCTGCTGCGCAGGGTGAAGTGTGCGCCCACCGAGCGCATACTGTAGCAACACAAATACGTTTTTCCGGTTTTATATCAGATTATTATCATCATAAGATGGAGCCTTGACGTGTTTGTGCGTGTCCGATCCCTAAAACGTCTCTCTCTCCAAATATTTCTAATTGTTTGTCATGTTTAAATTACGTGTTTCAAAGGCATCGGCGTATTTTGAACATGAGAGAGAGTAATACGGATTAAAATTTTAATTTTCAACAGTGACAAGCAGTATTTATTTGCATTCCTACATTTACACAAGCGCTACACACAGTCCGGAGCAGGTGTAGATTTTGTGAGTAGCTACGAAAAAATCAGCACTACTAAAAGATTGATGAATGCGGAAATCCACGTAAATTTGCGCTGCTCAGGGTTTACACGCAAATCCGTGCTGCTCACGTTTCATGAATGAGACCCAGTGTGTGCACATACTCTGGCCTGAAGACCTTTATACATACCACTCATGTTGGCTGCTCCATCGTAACCTTGGCCATACATATTCTCCAGCTCCTGGCCTGTATCAACATTGCACACCTCAATGAATCTCTCCTTTATTTGCATATGATGAAAATATCGCACTACAAACAACACTTGTTCTTTGTGTGAAACATCAAGCAGTAGGATGGAATACATTTCTGCCTCTTTTATTAGGGGCCGGGCAGCATCAGCTACCAGGACAGCAATGACACCTGGGGCCTTGTCTTGGTGACTGTATAGTCAGCACACTGTCATAGCAGGAAAACACTTCCACCAGTTCAAGGAAGTTTCCACGGTTGTTACTCATCATGACCTCAGAATGCTTGTCCCTGACGTACAATATATACTATTTGTCTGCCTCTCTTGCTCTCTAACTTCCACCCCCTTACATCTGAAACATCAAATGGGCTTTAAAGGGGAATTCCCCTTTAAGAGGCCCTAAACAGTTAACATGACTTTGGACTTGACTCTGACCTTTCATCTTCCTCTTCCTCCTTGCTGCTGGTGGATGCTTTTATCCAGGAGAGCAGAGAGCTGCTCCCCTGGGCTGCCTGCTGTAGCTCCCTTTCTTATTCTCTCCTTTCTAGGTATTATGCTGCAATTGGTAAATAAAGAGACCAACAGTAATAAGACTGCTTGGTTACATTACAACAAGGCAATTTTTTCTGCAGGCAATTGGGAATTGCCTGTTTATCATTTAGCAAATAAATTACTGCAAGTGTTAATTATGTAGCTTAATGTAAACCTACGCAATATAGCCTCCTAAATATTCAGCTTAACCTCCTGAAACCCTGCGTCCTCATACGAGGACATTACATTTTTGCCTCTTAGCACCATGATACTCCATTTTTAAAAACTTTGACCTATTAGCCACATTTAGGGACACTGCCTGTGCCATCTTGTGGTGATATCACAAATTACACCAATTTCTATGGGGGAAAAAATAATGGCGGGAGTTTCAGCCGGAGCCTTCTATGGCAGTTCCTGGAAAATAAAAGACCAAGGTAATAAATTTATGAATGAAACCAGTGTATTTATGTACAACAATGTCTCTGTCTTCATATGGCATTAAAAATTGACACATTTTAGTAATAGTAGCAGACTAGGACATCAATAAATGTCACATCCTCGTTTGAGGACATTGGGGCTATGTTATGTTATTAAAGAGCAACTAAACCCCTCAGTTTTGGATGACATGCTCTAAGCTGGAAATTCAAAAAATGCCTTGATTATGGGCGGGGCTCCAGGAGCACTCTCCGATCCCCCCTCCCCCCTCCCCCTTGCGCTGCATTCACACCCGCAAAACCACACAAAGGAGAAAAAAAAGTAATAAACACACATGATATAGCGCTAACGAGCTACTAACGAGCGACTCTGACAGCACTAGTAGCGTGGACACTACTAGGAGCGGACGCCGGACTCGTTAGCGGCTCGTTATGGCGCATTTCCACTAGCACGGCTCGGCTCGATACGGCTCGGCGCGCTATTTGCGTGTTTCCACTAGCACGCAGTACCTGCAACCAGGTACACTTTTGGTATCACCTCAGCCCTGGTTCCAAGCGAGCCGAAGCGTTACTAAAACGTGACGTCAGCCGACTGCCTTCCACTGATTGGCCGATGAGTGTCGTCACTGGAAGCGTCATAACCGCGCGACGACCGACAACAGAAATGTTCCTGCTGAAGCCTGTTAGGTTATTACCTACGTGACTTTATTAAGTTTTAATATTTTTTCATGCTAGAAAGTAACTGTTTAGATCCCCAGTGTGCGGTTAGTTTATCCAAACGACGGCTGTTTAGAAGTTTGCCCCAATGTTTTTCGGAGAAGTGAAGCTCCAGGTCCGAGCAGCGACCGCGACATCATAGAGGCAGCAGCCCGGCTCCTGACGTGCTCCGCCGGCCAGCCTACCATCGTCACCCCGGGGAGAAAACGACCGCCAATTAACTTACCCAATGGCTTTTAGAGGTTTACCACCGGCTGGTTAAACTCTTTTTAGGGGATAAATGTTGGTCTCATTGATGAAATCTAACAATTGTGGCTGTAGCAGAAGTTTGTTTGTGGTTAGACACAAGAGCAGCACTGCCTTGGGGTCTGTACGCACAGAAAACACCACATTTACATCAATAAATAAATGTTTTGCAATGAACCAGGCCGATCTCAGAGCTGGCAAGACTCTCCGGTAAGGCATATTGAACGGTTAAATGCCGTTAACGAGACGAGAGCAGTCAAAACGGCGGTTTAAAGCTAGCTACAGCGAGGGTAGGTTCACTTCCTGTTTACAAAGTAAAAGCACCAATTCTATCGTAATGGCTTTCCTTATGACAAAAGGCAACGGGTATTTTATTTCGTGAAAATAACCGGAAGTGCGTTGCTCACTACGGCTAGCTTTAGTAACGCCGACTTCGTTGAAACAAAATTGTAAACAGCTGGTATTTTGTCAGATTTTCAACACGTTGGGGATCTAAACGACTACTTTCTCGCCTGAAAATGTTTCAAATGTTGCTAAAGTTATATATTTACAGAGTTTAGAGCGTTGCTTGGCGCCGTGTAAATGACGTCACGGCGGCACTAGTGATGCTCAGTTGTAATGGAAACACAACCAAACCGAGCCGAGCCGTGCCGAGCCATATTGAGCCGAGCCGTGCTAGTGGAAATGCGCCATTCAGGCAGCTGTTAGCAGCCGTTAGCCGCAGCAGAGCAGCTAGAGTGCCCAGCAACCGTTAGCGGCAGGCAGCAGCCGGTGCTGATTGGTCGGGGAGCTGGTAGACGGTGACGAAAGCTGCCTCCATCTCAGCCAATAGAAAAATTTGATTGTAATGTTTCAACCCATAGAGGGAAGTCATTCTACATTTTTACAACAAAATACACCAAATTAAAATATTTTGACTAAAATGTCAAAAGTTGGACCAGAATCAATCAACAACACTACTTCATACCCAAATACCTTTGTTTTCAGCAGAAAAGGTGGTTTAGGGGTTTAATTGCTCTATGAAGTACCATGTTGTTAGCTAAACTTGGGAATATTTAGATGAGTTTACAGTTGTTAATACTTATTTTAAGTGGTACATTTGCTTGTCATGTGGTTAAATACACTTTTAATATAGCCTATTCAAAAGATTTACTGGTGTACACCTTTAACCTTTGATTTTAACTTACAGCTAGCCAGCTAACTATAGTTAGCAAGCAAGTCCTTCCAAAACCTAATCCATGACCATAAAAATAACCCCAAATTCTTATTCTCCACAATCAATCTTTTAACAAACAAAAATTTTAAAAGATCCTCCAAGACACCAGATAACACCCTTTGTGAGGATTTTGCAGACCACTTCAGAAGAAAAATCAATGACATCAGATCCAGTCTTTTATCCCAACAGCTTTTAACACCTGGATCATTGCTTTTACCCGAGGAAACACTGGAGAGTTTTGCCCTCGTTGATGCAAGGACACTTGGTCGAGTATTCTCCCAGGTAAAGCCCACAACCTGCCTTTTAGATCCAATTCCCACACCGTTTTTTAAAACACTCTATGAGTTCTTTGAGGAACAGCTGCTGTATTTGGTCAATTGCTTTCTTCAGACGGGTGTGTCGCTACCCGATCCGCGACGCTACCGGATCCGTGACAGCCACGTACGGCAACTCCACTTGGACAAACTTAGTTGAATTGACTTAGGATCACTGCCCTATGTGCGTCGCCACAGACGGTTTATCTTTTTATTTATTTTTTTTAAATACTTTATTAGTAATGTAAATTGAGGGTTGGTTGTGGTGGTCTGGATCTTGATGCTCAGAAAACAGGAACACAGGCGACTTTTAATGTTTACTGTCCTCTTTTCTCGCCGGCCTCATCACCATGACAACCACAAACAATCACAACTACCACAACACTCACTGAATAAACGAGTCTGCCACGGCTGTCTTATGACGGACCTACGCGGTTTTTATTTTATTTTATTTTATTTTTTAATCATTTTCACAGTACCGTATTTTAAATTCACAGAACTTAAAGCATGTACGCAAATCGGGCAGTGCCCAAATGAAGTTTGTCCAAGTGGAGTTGCCGTAGGCAGCTGTCCAAGATGGCGGCCGGTCTGCGCATGCGCAGACCAGTTTTGTCACGGATCCGGTAGCGTCGCAGATCGGGTAGCGACAGGGTGTCTTCCCCACCTCCTTCAAAACGGCGGTGGTGAAGCCCCTTCTGAAGAAGAGTGATTTAGACCCCAATGTTTTAAATGTATTCAACTTACCATTTTTAAGTAACATTTTTAGAAAAACTTGTTTTTAAGTAAGCGTTCATCGCGTTTGGTGGGAACACGCCGTTAGAACTAGAACACACGGGGAGGCGGCATTCAGTAATTATGGCCCCCGACTGTGGAACAGCCTCCCGGAGAACCTCAGGGCCGCAGAGAATGTTGATGTTTTTAAAAAGAGGCTCAAGACCCATCTTTTTAATCAGGCTTTTAACTGACTCGTTTAACTCTTTATAATTTTTAAGCTCACCCCTATTCTTACATTTTTTATTATTATTCTATTTTATATTAATTTTTAGTTTAGTTTATCCTGTTTTATTATTTTATTGTTTTATTTCAATGTTTTAGTCATTATTTATGGTCTATTTTATACATTCTATTGTTTTATTCCTTCAGTTTGAGCTTCTATACCTTTTATCTTATTTTACTGTTTTAGCCCCTCGATTTTCCAGTGTTTCCTCCTGGGGGCCTACCAGACTGGGAGTTGTTTCAGGTCCACCGATGGGGGTGCTGTCCCATGGACGGCCCTGGCCCGGGTGGCTAGAGAGCTCTACATCTTGGTGTGGAGCCTCCTGTCTGCCTGGGCTGGGGCCGTGGGCGGTCCCTGTGGCGGCGCCCCTGCAGTCATGGACCATGATTCCTCTCGTGGTGCGCGGCCCCCAAAGGTAGCTTCTTCCTCACCTCAGATCTCGGTGCCCAGCCATATCTCCTCAGCGACAGATAGTGTACAGTATGTGTGTGGGTGTGTGTATGTTTGTGTGTGTGGGTATGTATGTCTGTCCGTGAGTGTGGTGTAATTGTGTATCTGTGTGTATATTTGTGGGGGTGGGAGGTTTGGGGTTTTCACTGTGTTTTGTATTGTTTTGTTTTTATCCTCTGTGAGGCACTTTGTGTTACAACGTATGAAAAGTGCCATATAAATAAAGTTGATTTTATTTGATTTGATTTTGATTTGGAGTTTATTTTGTCATGTTATTGTCATGTTCGTGTTCCAAGGATGAGGCCGTGTTGATAGCAAGTAACTTAGTTTAATGTCTCACGTTCTTAACAACATACATGTGGCTCCATGCAGTCTTGCTCTACCTCGTTATGTGGTACGGTAAGCTGACTACTAACCAGTACTGCCGCCTAGCGGTCAAACATGTAATAACATCCAATCATAACATCCCCCCTTTTCTAAGGTAAAATGCATTAACATGAATCATCACATTAGCTGTGTCAGTTATTGTAACCATTTCACATTCAGCATAACTCTGCAACACATAAGCAGTATAAACAGTTTATCAGCTTGCATAACTCATCTCTAAGCCAACACTAGACCATTTAGAACACATTCACAACATCAATCAATATACATTTTGTTCAACATGTTTAACATGTATATTGAATTTTCTTTGTTTATAAGTTCAGTCTATCAGGCTTTCTGATTTCTCTTGTGGACCTTCTTAACTCAGGTTCGCTTGGAGTAGGTGTGTGAGAGTCAGTGTTACAGTCCATAGCAGGTGTAGGAATAACCTGAGATTCACCACAGGTTACACTGAGCTCACCAACAGTCCCTTGAGGAGTCTTTAATAGACTGCGACGATTGCGTCTGAGGATTTGTCCATCATCAGTTTTCACTGTGTACGATCGTGGAGCAACTTCTTGCAGGACAGTTGCTTTTGTACTCCATCCATCAGCATCCTCAATCCTGACTGTGTTGTTGGTAGTCAGTGGAGGGAGATGCTTGGTTGTTCTGTCATAGAATGACTTTTGCATCATTTTCTGTTGTCGTAGCTTATGTTCAATCTTTGAGGGATTCTTTTGCTGTAATTTGTCGTTTTGATGACTCGGCAATGTTGTTCGTAGCTTCCTCTTCATCAGCAGTTCAGCTGGTGATAGACCGCACTGAAGAGGTGATGCTCTGTAGCTCAATAAAGCCAGATAGGGATCCGAGTCACTGTCAGCTGCTTTCTTTAGGAGTTGCTTGAGAATGTGAACTCCTTTTTCAGCTTGCCCGTTTGACTGTGCATAGTGTGGGCTTGACGTCACATGCTTGAAATCATATTGCTCTGCAAACTTCTGCCATTCTTTGCTGCTGAAGCAGGGGCCATTGTCGCTCACCACGGTGTGTGGGATGCCATGCCTGGCGAAGATAGATTTAGCATGTGTTATGACACAAGTTGACGTTGAGCTTGTTAGTAGCGCCATCTCAGGGAAGTTTGAGTAGTAATCCATTACCACTAAATAGTCTTTACCTCTGAGATGAAACAAGTCCATTCCTACTTTGTGCCATGGTGCTGTTGGCACCTCAGCTACCACCATAGGCTCTTTGCTCTGCTTGTTCTTGTGTTTCTGGCATGTTTCACATTTACTTATAAGTGTTTCAATGTCTTTGTTCAGTCCGGGCCAGAAAACCGTGTCTCTCGCCCTCCTTTTGCACTTTTCAATGCCGAGATGGCCTTCATGTATCCTGTGCAACATGTCCATTCTCAAAGCCCGTGGAATAACAATCCTGCCCTCTTTCAACAGCAGACCATCCACAGTACTAAGCTCACCTCTGACATGGTAAAATTGTGGACACGAACCAGCTGGCCATCCCTCATCCATGTTCTGCATGACATGCTGTAGCTCAGCATCCTTTGCTGTAGCCTCCGCTATTTGTCTTGACTTTGTGTCCGACACAGGCAGTGTAGCCGACACCATGTTCACGTGACACTGTATGTCTTCGTCTGTTGCACTTACACTGTCGCCTGTAGTTGCTCTGGATAGGGCATCAGCAAGGACTAGGTGTTTACCTGGAGTATATATCAGTTCAAAATCATACCTTTGCATCTTCATCATTAACCGCTGAATCCGTGGAGACATTTCATTCAGATTCTTTTTGATGATGGCGACCAGCGGTCGATGATCAGTTTCGACTGTGAAAGACGGCAGGCCGTACACGTAGCTATGAAACCGCTCCAAACCATACGCCAGTCCCAAACATTCTTTTTCGATCTGAGCGTATCGGCATTCAGTTTTTGTCATAGCCCGAGATGCATAGGCTACCGGTTTCCAGTGCTCACCCTCAGCCTGGAGTAGAACGGCACCAATACCATCTTTGGAAGCATCTGTAGACACTTTTATCCTCTTCGTGTGGTCATAAAATGACAACACAGGTGCTGTGCTCAGTGTGTTCTTGAGTTTTTGCCACTCATGCTCATGTTTCTCTGTCCATTTAAACTCACAGTCCCTGTGCAGAAGCTCTCGTATGCATGATGTCTTTGCTGTCAGATTGGGAATGAATTTACCTATGAAATTCACCATTCCCATGATGCGTAGCACCCCTGTCTTGTCTGTGGGCCTTGGCATGTTCTGTATTGCATGTATTTTGTCTTTATCTGGTTGGACACCACGTGCAGACAGCTTGTCTCCCAGGAAGAGGATCTCTTGAACGCCAAACTCACATTTACTCTTGTTGAGTTTCAGTCCATACTTTTGTATGCGTTCCATAACTCTGTTCAGCCTCTCGTTGTGCTCTTGGGCTGTGGAACCCCATGTTCAGGTGCTGACTTGATTCCAAAAGGCAGTCTGAGAAAGCAGTGTCTGCCGAAGGGCGTATTAAAGGTACAGTACTTGGTGCTGCTTTCATCCAGTTTCAGCTGCCAGAAGCCTTGTGAGGCGTCAAGCTTGGTGAAGTAGTTGGCACCTGACATTTCACTGATGATCTCTTCACGTGTAGGTATTTGATAATGTTCACGCTTTATGCTTTCATTTAAGTCTTTAGGGTCCATACAAATTCTCAACTCACCATTCTTTTTCTTTGTGATGACCAGTGAGTTGACCCAGTCTGTAGGCTCATTAACCTTTTTGATCACTCCTAGCATGATCATCCTGTCGAGTTCTTTCTTTAGGCAGTCTTTCAGTGGTGCAGGAACTCTGCGTGCTGCATGCACAACTGGATGGGCTCCTTCTTTCAACTGTATTTTATATGTGAAGGGCAAAACACCAAAACCCTTGAAAACATCTGAAAAGTTCTGAACAATTGTGTCCATGGAGTCATTTGTTGGGTTTATGGTTGGGATGATGCGATACACTCTTTTCACAAGCCCCAGTTCTTCACAGGCTCTGTCACCAAGAAGTGATTCCCGTCCCTCATTCACAACAAAGAAGAATAGGTGGTGCACTTTTCCTTTAACTGTGACACTCAACCTGCATGTGCCCAAACATTTGATTGGCCGCCCATTGTAGTCTTTCAGTCCAGATTCTTTTCTTTTTATTTGTGGCTTATTTTTCATTGCCTTCACATCACACATGCTTATGAGATTTGCTTTTGCACCAGTGTCCAATCTCATGGTGACTACAGTCCCATTTATCATTAGAGGAGCTATCCACTTATCTTCTGTAGTGACATCATTTACATTGTCTGGTTTATTTATTTGTTCACTTTCACAATTCACCATTCCAACAAATAACGTGTCACTGAGATCAGGCTCGTCTATTACGTTTACAGTTTTTTCTTTTTTCCACTCTTTCCGTTTGGAGAAGCATTGTTTAGCAAAATGATTCTTGCCTTGGCAAGTGGAGCATTGCTTACCAAACGCTGGACACTGTCTAGGCTTGTGCTGTGAGCCGCAGCGCTTGCAGTTTATCATCCCGTCCTCCTGCTGTGCAGGCCGGGTCTGTGTGCGCCGTCTCCGCTGATACGACACTGCTCCAACCGCTGCCGCGCTGTCGCTCTGCGCCGAGGCGACTGTAGACATCTCGCTGAACGTCCTCACGTGCCTCTGGGACAGCTCACTGGCCTGGCAGATCTTAATGGCTCCTGCCAGCGTCAGCTCCATCTCCCGTAGTAGCCCCTCTCTGACCTTTTTGATGATGGTGATGATGGTCCCGGATCATAGAGTCCTTCAGCATTTCGAAGTTGCAGGACTGCGCCTTTAGCCGCAAGTCCGTCAGGAAGCTATCGAAGGGCTCATGCTGCAGCTGTGTACGAGACCGAAACACGTACCTCTCGTACGTCTCGTTCTTCTTCGGAGAACAGTGAGTATCAAACTTGCTAAGCACTACATCCAACTTTTCATTATCTTCAGGACTGTCAAACACGAACGTGTTAAATACTTCTATGGCCTGTGGCCCTGCTATAGTTAGCAGCAGCGCTACCTTTCTTGCTTCTGTCTTCGCCTCGAGTCCCGTAGCCGAAACATAAAGGTGAAACCACTGTTTGAAGGTGCGCCAGTTCTCGTCGACATTCCCCGTCAGTTTCAAACTTTCCGGTGATTTTAAATCCATGTCGCCCATTCGAGTTTACTCCTGGTACCATGTCATGTTCGTGTTCCAAGGATGAGGCCGTGTTGATAGCAAGTAACTTAGTTTAATGTCTCACGTTCTTAACAACATACATGTGGCTCCATGCAGTCTTGCTCTACCTCGTTATGTGGTACGGTAAGCTGACTACTAACCAGTACTGCCGCCTAGCGGTCAAACATGTAATAACATCCAATCATAACAGTTATCATTACAGGGATCTCATTGTCAAGAGCAGAGCAATTGCTGAATGCAATTGCAGACGACTCTGAGGTTGACTTCTCAGATGGTGAGGATCCTGTTTTGGAACTTATTCCATATGACCAGCAACCTGATTTTTCACCACCTGAATCACCAGAAGATGATTCAGATGAAGAATATTCACCACCTGATGCAGCTGGAGATAGTGACTCTGAGAATGAGAGTCAAGTGCACAAACGTGGTCGTAAACAACAGCATGTTGAGAATGATGGTGAGCTAGAACCAATGTTTCCCGTCATAGTCTCTATTATTGTGTTTTCTTTAAGTATACTGATAGAATTCACATGCTGTACCAATGGCAAACTCTACCGGTGGTCATCACGTCATATCTATTATTGATTTTGGCTAGCGAGAATCGATATTTATTCATTAGCTCTTTTTTTTGACGACCAGTCTTTATTTCATGACCATGTTTTCTGTGCCATTACACTCAACATCAAGTCAAACCGGCCCTGTTGCGTTTCTTCACACTGAATCTGACGGTCTCTTTATTTCCGTCACTGCATTCCAGTACAGTACGTCTCTCCCTCCATTGGATGTCACACGCCAGATGTTTCATGTGTGGCTTGGATTGATGATTCAGATGGGGAAATCACTGTAGTGAGTGGCTGAAAGAAAAATGGAAAAATTAAAACTGCCACATTCTACAGCTGTTTCTTAGCCATTCAAAGATCATCCGGTGCCAGTTCAATTCAATTCATTTAAATCGTATTTTTGTAGCGTTAAATAAAAATATGAATGGGGGAGGGCTCACTTTAAGAAGACCTCTCCAGCAGACTCAGACTCAGGGGTTAATAGTAACAATTAAAAAACTATGATTGCAGTTTGAATTAATGATTTTTTTTAATAGATTGTTTTTCTGACCAATGGGACTAAGATTTAAGACTATTTATAGTCTTAAATCGTATAGTCTTGTAACATAGGGTAAAAAACGTACAGCAAATATAAAAAACGATATGAGACAAACATCTATTACCAAAATGTGTCAGTAATATACAGTTATTTATAAGAATAGTATAAATTATATACATAGTGTTGGTAGTTATAGGTAGTTAACTCAACTCCTTTAGCGTCAGTATTGTTCTACAGTCATGGAGGGGCAATAGAATCAACTGTTTCTGTGTGTGTGTGTGTATTTTTATGTTTAAAAAGTTAAAGGGACAACGAGGAGTTTCTATTCGGTTATAAAAAAGTCTCACGTTAATGTGGATGAATCTCCGCTACCCACACTTGTTAATGGCTCCATTTTCGATAAATATATCGTTCTGTCTCTATCATTATTTTGTTATTATTAGTGGTGGCGGAGATGCTGGTCGAGCCGACCAGCGTTTTTTACTTTCGGTTTCGCAACGAGTCATGAGAATAACGCAGCTGAATCGCCGTTTATGGTCGGAACTACGACGGTATGTAAACCTCTTTGAACCTCTGACTTTAATTCTTGATGAATGAAAACATGAGTCCGTCTTGCGCCGGTCAAAAGAATTTTACGGTGCGCGCGGAGGCTCATAAATGTAGTGTGAAAACGCTTCGCTTTTCCAAAACTCCTCGTTGTCCCTTTAAACTCAGTTTAGGCAGCAATTCAAAAATCACCTGTCATCATACTGCATCACACCTCTAGTCCCACCTTCTTTTACAAATGGTGCCATGAAAAGCAAGATGGCGGCTCTCCATACTGGAGCAGTAGCCTATCTCTGGCTTTTGAACACAGTTCGCGGTCGAGTCGTGTCGCCATCGTCCTGTGGATTATAAACCTGGACCCACGCAGGATTATTGGAGCTACGACAGGATGATAAAGTGACTGAGCTGCAGGAAGCCAGCCGGTTGGCTTCAAGGTGAGTCTGATCTGTTGGAGAGTGTTGTTAGCAGAGATCTTCTACAGTGGGTACTAGTTTCATTTGGACGGTTTCACGCGAGATTCACGCGTGAGTCACGGGAGGCTCACGCGGATTTTTTGTGGAGGAGTAATTGTGTTTTCACCAGAAGCTGCAATGTGCCCAAACAACCGCCAGGTGGCATCTGTGAGCAGCAGATCGCCTCCATAAGAGAGCAGCACGGAGCAGTGAACACGAATGGGGAATGCAATATAATAATAATACAGTATAGTTTTTCAATGAGAAAAATGTAACGACGGCAGCTATACGTCTCATTCTCTTTTATCGATCCTCTTGTCAGCTCCAAACACACCCATCTGCACCGCGATTATGGACCACAGCGTGGTTTTCTACACAGCAGTTAATTAACTCAGTGGGCGATGCTGCCGGTGTGTTTTTAAAATGAGCCAACTACTGTACAGTAGTGTTCATTCCCCACCTTGTTTGACTGAGAGTGTAGCTGGATGATTTCTCATGAATGAACGGACAATAGCCTATGTCACTTTCGGGCTGGGCGATGGATATCCTGAAATAACTTTCCCTCGATAGAAATAGGCTACAAGATGTGTGGATATAGGTTTCATTCATCCATGTTTTGGATGAATGGCCACAGCAGCCGCGACCGAAGATGCAGCCGTGCTGATGTGACCGCAAAAAAACAAAAGTCAGTCGGGGTCAGCTGGTTTACAGCCGGCCGACTCTGAAACACTCGAGACACAATAACATTAGTAACAAGAAAGGTATAGTTCACTTAGTAGAGCAGCTCTCACTGTAAGCAAATATTGTATTTCAGTCTGGGATGCCAACGTGCAGTTTTAGTGAATAATGCATTTTCTCTTATCATCATTATTATGATCACTGATATAGCCTAAATGTGCGGCTATATATACCGTATGTGTGTGTTTGTGTAATGCAGGGGTGCTTTAAAAAAACACAGTTGTCTGGACAGTAGGCATTTTTCTCACAACCGATCTCAAAAGCGAGGGCAGGTCCGCCGAAGCATCATTCCGGTTGTCTTTGTTGTTAGTTGCCGCTCCACAGAGAGCACATGGCTACTTAATTATGCACGTGCTGACCATATGGTTGTGCTGACGCTGAGGCATTCTGGGGTGGAATATGAGGTGTGTTCATGTCCGCACCATTCTTGGGTCCGGTGTGATTTATCAATGGAATATTGCGGAGAGTTGTGCGCACGCACAGCTTGATCAGTGTTTCCCACAGAAAAAAAATGAAAAAATAAATACATGTGTCCACGTCTCACGTGTGTTTACGTGCGGTGCGCCCGCACGCGAGAGAGGCGGCAGGTTGAGAGGCTGACTGGCGGAGATGAGAGCTGGTGAAACCAAAACGCTAACATGATTATTAAAAAAACACCATCTCTGATCTCTGCCCGCACATAGACGGACACAGATTCACATACAGACAGGGGTGCACGGTAAATGCAGCTGCAGCGCTATTAAACTAGAGCAACAGCAACTCTCATATTAAATTGTGTTTTATATTGATTTCATATATTTCACTGATTGCAATTAGGCTATAGAATGCTAGTGTGTGTTTTATTGAAAGAGAGGCTGGGTGAATATCGCTAGTGTGGTTTATATGCAGCGGTCTAGGACCAGCTTAATAGCGACACATTAGCACCTTATCTCTGATCAATAGGTGTGCTTGTGGATACTTCACTCAAGTAGGCTACAGCCCTGCCCCCCACAGAACTTCACACAGCTGTTCAGTCAGCTTTGAACAGAAAAACCGGTTCTTACAGATAGCTACCTCTCCTCACACTTTTCATAAGCCGGGGGACAGGCTTCGCTTCATTGTTTCGTTTCATTTCGTTAAATGAAAATCATCTCTGAATTATGGAACTAAAAATAAAATAGGCCTATCTTTAAAAAAAAAGATCCTATGATATTTAGCCTAATTGCATTATTTTTATTCAAATGTGACTGAGACCTTTATAAACAGAGGGTAACATGAATAAATATCCTGTTTAGTATTTCTCTGGAAACTGTTACATTATGTAACGTGAATGCGGCACTCTCTCCCCCCTCTCTCCCTCCCGAATTGGGCATATTATGATAAATATACTGTAGATAAAAACAATAATTGAAGAAAAAAATAAGCTATTGTCGGCCCGAGGTATAAATGCCCAGAAATCGAATGTTTCATTTGTGTAAGTTGTAAGCTTCAGAAACCATCACACATGGAAAAGTCACGGACTGAGACCTGTAGTTTTAATGTAAACAAAGTCATTTACGTAAGAAAAACACAAACGTCTGTGTGAGACCATCTGGGTGGTTCTAGTGTTAACATTAGCCTAATGAAGAATGAAGAAAACACGTTACAAATGAACTATGACCGAATTGACAGCAGAAACAGTGTGCACTTATCTCAAGGAAATTGAAATCGAATGCAACTGTAACTTGTAATCCAAGAGGCTTCAGCCTCTTGGATGAGAGGTGAAACGTCTTCCTAGATAAATAACCAAGTCCAGTTGCATTCGATTTAAATTTCCTTGAGATAACTATGACCGGGAGTCCGGGACAAACGAGAATATTCACAGGCTTAGTGCATGTGCACACGCCGGCCGGAGATCAACTCGCAACAATGTAGCTTTCCCTCGATTAAAATAGTTCTGTCATCTCCCACTTTGTACCGGATAAGAGACAGCACCCGACAGATATGCTAAATGTTTGGATGCAACAAAGTCACTGTTGACAAAATCAGCATCTAGTCTGTCCCTTCAAGAGCAGCTGCTGACAGATGTGCATTATCTCCAGCATCGGGTCCAGGCTGCTGGCACAGACGTAGCGGTCGTGGGCTGAGTGGATTGTTACATTCACCAGAACTTGCAGAACTCAAACTACTCAAACTTGGAGCCAGACCAGGCTACAGGAGAGATCAAAAATATGCAGGGGACCCCCAAAAGGCTGAGAACCACTGATCCTGTTGAACGTAGTCTACTGTAACCACTGTGAAACAATAAAAAAAACAACACTGATCTGATTGACCGGCGTAGCGGTCCCTCTCTCCATCCACTCTCTAGCTCTCTCGACCACAGCTGCAAATGAAGTAGCCTATGGCCTATGAACAGCGCCGTTCTCCATTGCAGCTACGTTGTGGTCAAACGTGGAATTACACCAAAATATTTTGAGCTGCATCTCAGTACGATGCTTCCACCTAGTGGCTACAATGTGACCTACAATTTCACGCAACGCGTGAATCACGCTTTCCGTGAGGGAAACGTCCAAATGAAACTAGTACCCACTGTATGTGTTTTTTGGGGGGAAGAGGAATTACTCAGTTGCAAAAAAAAGGGGACATTACCTGACCCAAAGACATTTTTTCCAAGAAAGATGGCTCACTTGTTGGGTTTTTAAGTTCAACTAAACTTTCTGTGGACTGAATTTAATTAATTATTACTGGTGTGGGACATGTGAACATTCTGCTTGTGGTTATTTCTTAAAACGTCATTTTTTTTGATTGAGATTTGTGGACCTTAATATATGTGGGGGTGACTGTCTTGCTTGTCTCCTCTCATGCTGGGTCTTAGTGAGAGAAAATATTGTTGAATTGTGTATTCTTGTCGGGGATTAACTTGTCTCTAACTCAGTTCAAATTGTGGGAGCGAGCTCCAGCTGACAATCCTAGAAATCACAGGTAATCCGTTACAGTGAGTTCTGTTTTCAGGTTTCCTGTCACTTGTGATTCAGTCAGACTGCTGACTTGATTGTTGTTTCATGTCGTTATTAGGGCTGTCCCAAACGATTATTTTTCTCCCGATTAATCTATCAACTATTTTTTCGATTAGTCTAACGATTAATTTTTTGACTAATCTAACGATTATTTTTTGGTTGACGATTAGTCATTTACAAAAAAACATTTCTGAACACTTCTCTTATTTAAATTCTTCAGATACTCTTTCTGGTGTGCATTCCTCTAAATCAGCCCCCCCCCCCCCCCCCCCCCCCCCGCTTTTGCCAAAGACAAGCCTTTTTATTCTATTTTGTGCCATCCTTATCCATCCTTATTTTGTTTTATTATATTTCGTTCTATTTTTATTTTGTCTTTATGTCAATTTTCCTTTGTTGTGTCATAATTGTTATCAAGTCCCTATAAGCAGGTAGGTTTTTGTTCCTATTGATTTTGATTGATTTTGATGATTTTGATGATCCAATTGGATGTGTTACTGGAATTTTAAAATTTCAATATGCACAAATCTAATTTTGATAACCTCACAACCTCAGAACAAACAAAGCTCTGTGGACCCCCTGGCCCGGACCCAAGGTTGGGAACCAATGCTCTAAATAATCTTTTTTTTTTTGGAGGGGAAAAACTGTGCCACATCAGTTTGCTTTAACCTGGATAATAGACAGATAAAGCAGAGTGCACACTGAAATATTAGCACAATGATTTTGAATAGGCACATTTATTTAGTAGCCTATAGTCATGGAGCAGACCAGTGTTTCCTCTAGGATTTTTTAAAGCCGGGGTGCAGGACATCACCCTCACTTATGATCTGCATGCTGTGCTGTGTCCAGGTGCACAGAGAGCAGCAGCGGAGTGGATAAAAAAAAACAACAACGCGAGGACGTGTTTACATCTATGGATACATAAAGCAAGGAGACTGTGGCGGGTGGTCCGCGATCGGACCGTATGAGTTTCGTTTTTACCGCGCACCCTTCGCTCTCTGTGTGTGTGCGTATGAGTGAGAGAGAGAGAGTGTAGTGTATTTTGTACCTCCTAATTTGTAAGTAATTTACCCTGAGAGTTACTTTTGTGTTTAGTATTTGATCCACTTTAAATTCTTTACTTTTATCTTTAGAATTATCTTTCATCTCCAGGTGTGTCCTTTACCTGCCTGAAGGTAAATGACTGGTATAATATGAAACAAGGCTTTGTTTAGACTAAACACTATATGTTTACGTTAGGTCACTTTTTCTGGACACCTGTATTTGGTTTGCTTCACCCATGTTTAAGTTAGCCTAAGGATAATTGCCTGGTCAGGATGGTAAATACCAGAGGGTAATTTGGACAGGTTAGGTATTGTCTTAGTTTATGACCATCCTGGTCACCTACATCCTTCTGTTTAGAGAAGGTGGAGTTTTAGAGTATATAAGGTCTGGACTTTTGGCCAAGACCCAGAGGTCTTGTAATTGGCTATAGAGGCTTCTCGAAGATTCGGCTTTTTGACACTATCTTTTTTGTAATAAACCATTTTTTACCATCTACAAAGAAGACGTGTCAGAGTGGTCATCATTTCATCAGCATCGACATCAAAATATACTACAAGAGAGAGCGTCGATAACGGCGAAAGAGCGCTATGCGGAGATGAATGAACGAAACGGTTACACCCCGCCTTTCCGACAATAGACTTCCATTCATCGTAATAGCGGGGTTTTCTATTTTTTCTAAAGACCCCGCTATTCCGAAAAGGCTATTGGGGAAACCCTCAGTGCGCAGTGCTCATTGATCCTTTTTGGGGTCAAACGGATCATGTGCATAATTAACTGCAAAACAAGCAAATTGCCTACTTCATATTAATGACTTATAACGTTCATTATGCTTCTAGCCTGTCTAGCCTCTACCTGGTCTTTTTACTAAACTTAACCAAAATCCTTTCTTCATTGCCTAAGCCCAACCAAAGCATCTCCCTCAGTCAGCTATCAGCACGAGCGGCGGCTGCAGCGGCCTCGCGCCCCTGTGAGCTCAAGCCGGGTTCAGCTGTGCTCGAGCGGAGCAGGGGGGGAGAAAAAAAGTGTATTCCTATTGCTGTGTGGAGATCAACAACAACGAGTCGGGGAGAAAGCAAGTGGGACAGATCTGCCCAGTCTCTGAGCAGCACGTTTCACAGACAAGCCACAACACAGAGTGTAAACAACGTCACGCGGTTCAGCACATTGGACAGCTGCGGGGGGGACTGTGTCGGAACAGCGGGGTGTCGAAGTGGAGGTGTGTCGGAATGGAGAGCTGTCCCCGAACGGAACGATGTTGCAGCTTCAGGTGCTCGTTCATCGCCGTGGTGCTGCTGTGGCACATCATGTGTTTTTCTGCTGCACGTGTTAGTCATAGACTGTAAAAAGAATAGACGTAGCACCCGTGACGTCACCCATTGGTTTGGGGGAGTCTGTTTTGTGCCGCTACTACGGGGGTTTGAGAGAAAAAAAAAATCACCCTACTCAGAGTGTGTGAGGGGGTAGAAACTATCGGTTGAGACCAAAAAAATAAAATGTACCAGGCTGTAAATATGTTTTTTTAAGCTGTAAAGTCGGCTATTTTAACATGGGGCTCAATTGGAGTTGCTCCCTTCTGGAGCCAGCCCCCAGCGACAGCCGAGGGGATTGCAGTTTTTTGAACGCGGAAGTGAGCTTCACTTCTCAGATCGACAACTGCCCCCTTGGTTACAGTCTATGGTTCACAACTCGACGGTATGTTGCACGTGTCGACATATTTACGTAATCGACATAATCGATTAGGTCGATTAATCGGGACAGCCCTAGTCGTTATGTTGTTGCTCAGTTGTGCAGGTTGATTTAATTTGAAGGCAGGTGATGTGTGGCTACGTTGACTAGATAAGTCTAGTTTAGTGAAGGCTCTCAGCTGGGACTGTGTATCAGTTGTGCACATACGACCATGAGGGAAGAACTGCAGAGGAGCGGCTGTATTTCTTTTTTTCCTTCTAGATTTCTGCCAACTCCAGCTTTAATTTCAAATATCACATCATACTGCGATATGGTGTCACACAGGAATGTACAGCGTGTCGAGACAAAAATATGAATTGCTGACAAACCAGACCAGTGATACGACGCCTGGCAGAACACTGACTGACCGGTCTGTGTACAGAGGTGTGTAGGGTTATTTTCATGACGTCATGCTCTGGTGATTTAACTTTTCAAATTAGAGACTGTAGGCTTGTCAACATGTGTTTCACGCTGCAGGAATTTAACAAGCTGAAGAAGGTATCTCCACCTCCATTGATTTATTGATGAAAGTGCTGTGTCGGTTCTTTTAAACTTTTTTTGTGTGTGCTGATTAAAAGGCTTCTGTTGGGTGGAGTTTAATTCCAAGCATCACTTCTGTGCATTTGCTGAAGGACTTTTGTCTTCCCCTGTTGATGAGATCACTGACTTGCCAGCAGAGTGATGCTGCTTCAGAAACAGATGTGGTTCTGACTCATCACTTTTCAGTGCTTCATGTGAATGAACCTGCCACCTGTTTGCTTTCCTTCTCTACTCCTACAGTATGTGTGTGTGTGCGTGTGTGTGTACGTGCTTGGCACACAGGCAGGCAAAGTAAATTTCAAGGTCAGGAAACGGTCAGAACACTGTTTGCACTAGTAATCACTTCTAGAGGTGTGTGTGTGTGTGTGTGTGTGTGTGTGTGTGTGTGTGTGTGTGTGTGTGTCTCCAGCTCGGCCTCTCAGCTGTCTCTCTGCCCAGCTCCTTCTATTTTACAAAAATAACCTGTGTGTTAGCTGTTGAGTCAAGCTAGAAGACACAAAATACACTTAAAATGTTGCAATAAATGGTAAAAAGAAACATAATGTTAGTGTTGCCTTGTCTTGGTCGAGTTGGTGACATCAGGTTTTTTTTAAACCAGAAATGTTTACGCTTTAACCATATTTATATCCACTCATTGATCGAATTAATTATCATAAAATCGATAAAAAAAAATATTATTGCGAATAATACTATTTCAAGTGAGTTTCCATCTAAGACCTTAAAGGTACAGTATGTAAGAAATCTAAAGCAACTAGCTGTAAAATCGTCCTAATATGTAACAGAGACTCAGGAATAATGTTCATATAACATACTGAACTCACCAACAACAATCCTACAGCCAAGATATTCGCATTAAGAAAAAAATTTTGCAGACCGCAAATCATGTTTATGTTTTGAATGTCTATGGTTGGCATGTGTCGCCACCCAGCGCTTTCTCCCAGTCACAGCGTCTGTGGCATTTCAGACTCTGGGTTGCCAGTTAGCTTCCACTGAGCTGCAAATACGGCTGGGAGATAAAACAAGATCGTGAAAAAAAAGATTGTGTTCTATTATCGGTTATTATGGTCATATTTACTTGATATCACACGGTAGAAATAAGCGGCTTGTCGCCCTGCCGTTTAATAGGCTACACAGCCTGCTGTTGTGAGCATGTAGCCTAGTTAGTTTGAGCTGCTGCTAAAGCTAAAGCTAAAGGGAAGAATTACAAAGTGAAAGTTAGAAAAGAGGGAGGATATGTGGCGAAATGGAGCCGATGGTAAATGAAGTGATTGTGAACGTGTGGAGCCAGTGGTTCATTAGATGAGTCCGGCCCGGTCAGGTCGCCTGTCTCCAGTCGTCATGTTTTATGATCTGACGTCAGAAAGTGGAGGAGAACCAGAGCGGCTCGCGTCGTTTATTCTGCGGTAAGACGTCTCATATGTTGGCTCATCTACGGCGTGATTAACACGCATAGGCTCTGGTAGATGCGGGGTTACGGTGTGTGTGTGTGTGTGTGTGTGTGTGTGTGTGTGTGTGTGTCAGCGCTGCACACACAGACACAGCGTTGGAGTGGTGAATGTAACAATAACTTGCAGATCACCTGAGTGACGTGAACTCCGCTCGTAGTTACTGTGAGTCAGAGCAATAAAACAGTGAGGTTGTTGATGAATATTTAGCTTTTTACTCTGCTGTGAGACTGAGTGAGCAGAGTGGAGGTTAGCGCATCGCTGTCTGGCAACCTGGAGTCTGGTGGGTAGGGGAGGGGGGGACAACGCACTGCTGTGTTTTGAATTTGACTGCAGCAACAATTTTGGCCACATTCTTACATATCGTACCTTTAATTGAATTAAAAGCCATGCTTAAAGGAGAATTCCGGGGGGTGGTGCGTGGCGCAGTGGTTAAGGCGGCCGCCCCATGTAGAGGCTACAGTCCTCAACGCAGGCGTCCCCGATTCGAATCCCGCGTTGGGCAGACCTTTCCTGCATGTCATTCCCCCTCTCTCTGCCTCCCCCTTTCCTGTCTATCTCACTATGTACTATCAAATAAAGGCAAAAACGCCAAAAAAATATACTTAAAAAAAAAAAAGGACAATTCCGGGCAAATTCAACTTGGGCCGTATTTTCCTAACATTTTAGGTCTAAAAGAAGGAATCTGAAGATTTTCAGTTTAATTGCTCCTGTTTTGCGGTAGTTGTGTCTGTCTCCGCATCATCACGGGAGCGGATTGAAGTTCCGCTGCTTAAAACTGCTTTTTTTTTCCACAGACAGCGTCAGATGGCTACTCAAACAGTTTGTTTACTTACCGACATGTTTGTAAAACTAGATCTAATTCAAAGTCTCGCGGAGTTTCGCATGAGACCCAAGTTGACGCGCTCGGTGTGTTTATGTGCAGTCGGAAGCTCCTGTTTGTGTCATAAACACAGGAATATCATCTCATGACTACTTCTCGGTGCATGTTTGAGTAGCCATCTGACGCTGTCTGTGGAAAACATTGCGGTTTTGAGGGATGTAAACAGCAGAACAGAAAAGTATATGCTTGTGTAACTGCCCGAAAAACTTGGTTACACCTGTGTCAAAGAGGGAATGTTCTTCTGTTCAATCCAAACTGTGTTTCAATTAAATATGGTATAGATTTTTATATAAAATTAACTTTTAGCTGAGAAATAATGTAAATATCAAGCCACATGACTACTATGAGTACTGGTACTGCTTTGTTTGTTTTTTTGAGTGTTAGTGCATGGATTTAGTGTCTGTAGAAGAATACACATTTATTTAAGGCTCATCTACATTCAACAAACAGCAAGGCAGTTTCACCAAGAGGCCTCAGTGTCAGCCTTACTAGAGGAGTGATGGGGTAAAATGCAGAATTCATGTATGAACCCAGTCAACCGTTAAATGTACAAGCAAAGAAAATAAAGCATGTGGGGATCGACTGCATTGTAATGAAGCCTAGTGTATAGAGTCATAAATAAAACAAGGACACTGACATTGGTTGTGTTCACTAATCCATCTCATACATGTCTGACTAACAGATACACTTAATAATAATAATGATAACAAACCTTAACGTAATTAAAACTGTATTTGTACAAGTTCACGTTTCCTTTCTCCTAGAATTTGTGTTCCAACTGTCAATGATTGACCACATGTTGGTGTTGCTTACATAAACTTCACATAATGTAATTTCAATCTTTTAATTAGATTAACTGGCTTGTAGACAGATAAACTGGATCAAGAGACAAAACAATATTTGCTGAGCTGATTAAAATTCTACCTACAGCCCCTCAGTGTTTTAGTCACATCATCGACATGCCAAATTTAAAACATTTGTGTGACTCAGTCTACCTTTGTGTGAGCAGAGGGGCCAGGATTTGGTTCCTGTATAAACAACAGGAGAGTATCTGTCTGTTAAACATGGGGGAAACAGAGGAGAACTTTGGCTCTGTGGCTGTGAGCTCTTGGCTCAGAAATGACCACACAGTGAATGGAGCTAACTGCAGCATGTGTCTTGAGAGGTGGTTATTGCAGCTGGTCTCCACATTGTGAAGATCTCCCAGGCTGTGGCCCTGCTTATCCCAAACCGTTTACTTAAGTCTGTAAACATCAAACCAAGACGAAGCCTCAGAACTAATAATAGTTGTTCATGGACCGCCAACTTGGAGATTTTGGGCTGTGGGAGAAAAGCCATGATGGTGTACAAAAGTTGCCAAAAACTGTCAACACCTAGGTCAGTTTGTGTAGCACTGTCTTTTGTTGACTTATAGTCATGAACAATAGTTATGGTCTATTAGTATCTGGCCACTGGATGCCAACATCACATTTCTGCGGAGGAACAGTATCTTCCAAATCGGTGACATTTACTTCAGCTTCAGAATCCATTACTTGAGGTTCATCACATGATGTGTTGTCTGTTAAGGGCTCGAGACATCTTCTCTTTGGGGGTGGTCTTCCAGATGACAGCGATGAAAACAGGAAAAAAATTACAAAAACCAACATATGGGAGAGCACATAAATTTGAATCTCTTAAATTTCATATTGTGAAGGCAATTAATAAAACTGGTAGTTATTCATAGGAAAACAAACTTAGATGATGTTCATATCCCATATTCAATACAGGGTATGGGTGTTCCTTCGTTGGTCTGCCATCAGGGAAGTGTATTCCACACACCTTGAGAGTGGGGGAAAATGATGAGAGACGTGGCAACCCCACATTTAAATATTATGTAAAATATTGGTCATGACATTACTGCAGTGACCATAACTACAATTGTGGCGCCCCCCTTCCACCCCTGGAACAGATCTACTCGGCCCGGCTGAGGAACCGAGCCGAAAAAATCAGGTCTGACATGACACACCCAGGACAATGTCTCTTTGACACCCTCCCCTCTGGCAGACTCAGGATCATGAGGGCACGAACTGATCGCCTGAGAAACAGCTTCTTCCCCAGGGCAGTGAAAGCCCTGCTGGAAGCCTGAGATGGACTGTGGCAACACACTGACACACTGCACTTTATATTATATATGTTTTCTTGTTTTTATTGTTGTTATTATTTATTGCTTAGGCTTTTAGGATGAATTATTATTATTATTAACATTATTTTAAATGCTGCTATTATCTGGGAATGCCTCAAATGGAAATTTCGTTGTATGATATACAATGACAATAAAAGCATCTTAATCTTAAAAACATAATTGAAATACTTGTTTTTAAATTCAATAATTTCAGCATTTTCTTTTTATCAAGCTTCCATATGAATCAGTTCAGATCAGATATCATACAGTCAGCTGATGATCGCTGGACTTGCAGTAGACAGCATGTTGACACATAACTATATTTTACTTTTACTTGTGCAATACTAAAGCAGTATTAACGTGAACACAGACTCCCCATGGCTAACGTTTAACTAAGCTCCCTGACTAACATAACATATTTTATTTGCTGCAACTTTAGTTGTGTGGTTCATGGATTGTTATTAAGACACCTGCCTTTAACGGGCAGCAGTATTTTCCATGCACTGGGACCAACTTGCATTAAAAGTTGTAAACACTGATTCATGAGTTGCACAGGATTAACGTTACAGCAGTGTTAACGTTACATTGCTAACGTTAGTGAGTAGCGATAGCTAGTTTAAGTTAGCTGTTAGGCTATGCTATCCTGAATGCTAGTCATTGTGGCATGACGAGAACACTTACCGTACTGTTTTTATTGGGAACAAAGTCCTTTCTGTTGATATTCTTTATCCACCTGTGGCAAACACCTTGGTCCTCGGCACGCCCAGGAAAATCTGTGTAAGCCATACGGTCTGAAACACGTGAAGTAAAGGGCTGTGTATTTTGCATTAAGTTTTGTCCCAAAGTTGGAGTTTTCCGCTGTTATTAGAACAGCCGAGGGCATCCTCCCAGCCTTCCTAGACATATTCACAGAAGAGAAAAGGTCCACTTTTTGGCGCTTGCATTCACATGCCCGCTTCGTGCACAGAGCCCATGGCTGCCTGACTGGGAGATGTTACCGCAGTAATGGCGGCTGCTCGACTTCCGGTTACTTAACCGAATTTGCACTATTTGTTGAATAAAATAAACTCCCCTTTTCAAAATCAAGATTGCTGTAATTATTTGCTGGTCTCAATTGGATCAACGTGATTTGTTTCCTCTTTTCCATTCAAGTTACAGGGTTTTGACCATCAAATCATTTATTCTGTGTATTATTCAGACCATAACAAGTGACCTTTGTGAATATAAGCAAGTGTCCTCTTTCACAGCCAAAGTTATAAGGGGAAACAAATTATTGTTATTATGCAAACTGGATGTGTTGGGTGGGGATTTTACCAGTCTTGGACATGTCATTGATTAGTGGGTTACCATCAAGTAATTTATTCTGTGTATTACTCAGACCATTTTAAAGACCGGGTAAAATAAGAATAATTATGGGTTTTGAGTTTATAATACCACAGGAAAATATATTATTAACCACCCTGCCAAATTTGAAAGACTAAAAAAGTCGCGAAGTATATAAAATTATGCTTCAAAGTTGTTGAAAAATGAGCAGTAATCCCTGGCTCAGGACGGTGGGGGCGTGTACGCTGCAGGCCAGGAAACCACGCCCATCACCGGAGAGGTCCAGCCCAAGTGGCAACCCTCCGTGACGTCACCCATTGGTTTGTGAAGGGCCGTTTGTGAAGCCCGGAGATTGGCTTTCAGGGCGCCGCCATTTTTGATTTTTGGAGCCAGAAGAAACCATATTTGGACGAGGGGGCGGAGCTAAGGAGGGTCGAGGGGCGGGTCGGACCCGTGTCTCCGAGGCTGCTAATTTACCCAGCAACACCAGCTAACTGCCGAGCGGCTACGCTGCTAGCACCGTTAGCATCTACAACTCGAGGTAAACTTTATATTTAACGGTTTAAGTAATCTCAGAAGCTTATTAAATACATGTCCATGTTTGAACTACATATACATAGATCCCATGAGGAGTAATGTGTCATGTTATTGTAGCCGATGTTAGCATTAATAAGCTAATGTAAAGCTGTGAAACGTATTTTAATATCGTGTTTTAAATTGTTTTACAGAAACGGGAGACTAGTTTCTGTCTCAAACTGTAAAGCTGCAACACATAAACTGTCATGGACTGAGACTGGTGGGTGACGGCTCCTGGACTTGATGTTACCTCAGTCACCTGCATCACCGATGATCGGCTTCTGGAGCTCCGACCTGTCGACCACGTTACAGCATTCACCCAGCTATTAGCTATTATTTTACATTCCCATTATATATATGCACATATTTTTTGCAGGTTACCAACATGATGATGTACTGGAAATTCATCTAATACAATACAAGTTTGTCTTTTGACAGTATGGCTCACCTTTACATCATCCACAGCTTATAAAACGTTTTCAATGCTGTAAAATGCTAAAATTACTAGTGTAGTTTAAACATGATTTATTTACTAAGATTTGCTTTACTGATTTTTAATGGGCCAGATCTTTACAGTAACATTAACACCACGACACACTGCTGTAATCAATGATAAATTCAGGAAGAACTTTCCAGGACTATTTCTATGTATGCTTTCACTACACACAAGATAATACAAATGTTTAATCTTGTTCCTTGAAATAATAAAGCATCCAGAGATGAATATCAGAGCTTGTGCTTTCCTGATGTTTCTTTTCAACAAATCTATGATACTGAAAACAATAATTCACCAAAGTGTCACATTACATTGACCATGAGGTTATGGTAAATATGTAAAAGAAATACTACAATTTAATCACAGTAACTTTCTTTATTATTACATTTTCAATGATAACAATCATCGACTGAATAAAGCATTTGTATTAACTGGACTATGAAAATAGCTGCTTCAAAATCTTCACTGTCAATTTTAAGTTCACCCTAAAAAGTGTGAGTGTGATACACCTTGAAAATCTACTTTCATATTCAAAAAGAAAAAGTGTAACATTACTTTATTAAGGTCAGTAATAGCCAGCCAGCTGTTGAATAATATTTGCGTATTTTATTGTGTATTAAAATGTCTTGTACGAGTAAAAAGGAAAGGCGGAACTAAAGTGCAGCCACCGTTGCACCCATGGATGTATTATATTAACTGGATACCGGACCGGAAAATGGCCGCCGTTCATTTCAATGGAAGCTGCTCGCCTGGCGCATACGCCGAAAAAGTTTCTGACTTCCGGGTTTACTTCCGCGTTATGCGGCCCATAGAGCATGCGCAGTTGAGTCACCCCCCATAATGCTTTGCGGCCTCCCATCATGCCCTGGGGCAATGAGAACGAGCAACCGCCGTTCTAGTTTTGGCGCTGCGCGTTCATGTATGTGTTACCTGTGGATTTAATGAATGAGTATTAAGACTTTTACAGGACTCACACGGACTTTAAAACAAAGATAATGATTTAAAAAGTAAGACGGCCGATCGTAGGTTTACTACGGTCGTTTATATGATCATTAAATCGTTTTGACAGTTAATTAATATACGATGTTACACTGAAAACGAGTTAGTCCGAACCTGTAAGCTTAAATCACAATGGAAAATAAATCATAATTAACTGTATTTTTGTTAAAAATGACAGAGATGACCCCAGAACACCTCAAATAATGTAATTAGGCTTTACTCTTACCTTTTTTATATTGAATAGTATATTTAACTTGCTGCACATTTCACCAGTTGCCTACAGGATGTTGGTGGAGGTATTATAAACTTAGTCACACGTGTTTTGTTTTTATCAGCCACAGCTGTGATTAAAGAAAATTAGAGCTCTTTGGCAAATGCATCTTCTTTTTAATAATAGTCTGTACTGGCTGTGTTCATAGTTTCATCATCATCATTAAGCCTTCAGGTGGATGAGACTATTTGTAATTCAACAGTTTTAACCTTACACAGTTTCAGATGTTGGATTTGGTAGAAGAAGAAAAAAGTCACAAGCATGTTTGTTTTTTTCCGAACAATTTAATAATATGATTATGAGTTTAAGTGATCATTTAGCATACTGACACTGAACAAACACACTGACGACGGTGAGGAGGAGGAGGAGGAGGACGTCCACGGTTCTTCCTCCGGCCCCGGTGAAGACGGGGAGCAGCTGCACCGTCAGGACACACACGACACACACCGACCATGGAGAAGTCTGGACAAGTCTCGGTTTACATTTTACCACCGTGGCATTAATTAAGCCGTAAAATAAATTAATGTGGACGTTGTGAACGGAGCAACAGGTGTTGCACATCAGCCGCGATGAGACACTGTTGACACACAAACACATACAGCATAAATGACTTATCAAGCTAAAATTACTGAAAAATATGAGTTTTACAGGGAAAGTAATGTAAAACAGTCCGGTTTCACGTCAGTAAATGCAGTCATTACGAGGCGATCTCATCAATTAAAACGTTACGTTTAAGAATACGAGTTGACAAGAGACTAATAACAGACATTAAATATCATAAAGTTAAATTAACTCGATGTGACCAAACGAAAACTCACCTTTGAGCCGTGTTTTCCACTTTTCTGAGTGATTTTAGCGCCGGACAGTGTCTCATTAGTTTCAGGCATCCTCGGTCCCGAGACACACACGACCGCGCACTGCTGGTGCATGGACACAGCCGTGACGTCACGGCCTGAAATGAGACTTTTCTGTGGCTTTCTGGCCGTTAGAAAACATTTTGACGGATAAAAAGTCCATGACTTAAAAATATAGAATACAAAGATTAGTAATTAACGGAGGTTACAACTGGAAGTGTCCTGTGAACAGTTTTACAGGCTTCTCTTTTACTATTGCGGTCTATGGGAAAAATCCTTTCTGGGCCGCATGGGATTTTTTGTTGCAGTACCACGGGTGGCCACTGGGAAAAATCGGCGTGCCTGCTGAGAGGATTACAGGGGGGCTGGTTGCACCGCGGTGTCTAGAGGTGCGGGACCCCTCCCTCTTCCCTCAGACAGAAATCTGGGAAAGAAATGGCGGTTCGCTCCTTCATCTACTCACCTACGTAATTCTGTTTTGCAGGTTGGTACACGGTAAAAGTTGCACAAGCAGATTACCCCTTGGGTGCACGGTGGTGTATTATACGTAAAAGAAGTCCGTTGATGAGTTTTGATGTGTGTATCCGTGGTAACGAGCCGCGTTGGTGATCGCGAAAATGCGAGTGTTGTAAACAATGGCGCTGGCGGCCATTTAGCATGTTAGCACAGTGATTGTGTATGTGGGATTCTGTGTGCTGGTGCTGTCGCTCCCTGACACATTTCATTTCGGCTCCTGGGGCATTCTGACATGTTAGAAAATATATTTAATGTTAAATGAAAGCAAATGGACGTTTAATAATTTGAACTGAGGGTTTTTTCGAAGTTATAATAGTGTCCGGTCTGTGTTTAATGGGACCATAGGTTGAATGATTTTCCCTGTGTATGTGTGTTGTTTCATGTTTTGACTGTAAAGTCACTTGAATATTAATTTAAAAGCCTAAGAAGGTTTAAGGTTTACATTATTACATTAATATGAGGATGCATTTATTGAGTTAAAAACAAAGATACGCTCATATAGATTAAAACATGATTTACATTTCTGACACAATTGCACTTATAAGGAAGTGATTTATTTTTGTAAAGACAGATTATTTTTGTGAATGTGTGTGAATGAGATGGTTGCGGAAATATAAAGGGTAGAGACAACATAATTAATGTGTTTAAAACTGAAACATAACTAATTACTCAGGGGAAAGTTTATTGTTTTATATTGTGCTTTGTGTAATAAATCAGACAGAAATCTGGGAAAGAAATGGCGGTTCGCTCCTTCATCTACTCACCTACGTAATTCTGTTTTGCAGGTCCAGAGTGAAGGGCGGTGAACCCCAGACAAGTTCTTTTGTTACCCCGGTTACATTATCTTATTTGAAACCCGTAACATGAGGTCAAATGTGGACATGGAATAATAAACTAACAGTTGGTCTGTTCTCTCATCAGAGGTTTTCTGGTTTCATCATCACAGCTCCACAACTTCACATGATGTCCTCCTTCTGTTGGCACCGGTCACTCAGTTCTCACAGTGGCTCCTTAGAATCACAGTAAAACACAAGAACTTAAATAAAAACATGGCAGGTGCATGACTGTCTGCTTCAATTAAAGACTTTTGTGTGTGAATTTACAGCAGTAAATGACAAACCCCACCTCTATATGTTGTATTTATCAGTAACTTACAGTATGACACCAGCAAGATAGCAAGTTGATGGATAAACCTGGGGGCTTTGAAGCTTGTAGACTGATCCTCCCTGCTAGAAAAACCAGCATAGACCAGAATGGAAATAATGCTGGTCTATGCTGGTTTATGCTGGTCTGGTGCTGGTTTAGCTGGTCCACCAGCAACACCATGCTGGTGGACCAGCATCATTGCTGGTGGTACAGCATGGTGTTGCTGGTGGACCAGCATGGTGTTGCTGGTGATGCTGGTGGACCAGCATGGTGTTGCTGATGATGCTGGTGATGCTGGTCCACCAGCATCTGCTTAGCTGATGATGCTGGTGGACCAGCATGGTGATGCACATTTTATGTGAGACTGTCCAGGATGTACCCTGAAATACCATCTAAGGACAAATGTCTAATAATGAAATCACAAAAGCAAATAGTGTAAAGAAAGACTGAAAACCCCATAATTGATATTAGTTCTTTAATGCACTTCACTGGATAATGCTATAGTATAGTACAGTTTGAATGAAATTAAGTTTTCAGTTTTTTTTCTTTATGATTATGATTTTATTACTGTATTACTGTGTTCTGTGCATTTCAGTGTGTTGCTGTTTATTAATTGTGGTTCATTTCATTCGGGCAGGTTGTGGGCACTCAAAAATATTTCTAGGGCTATGGTAAGGGACCAGCATGAACCTGGGTAGGCAAATGTTTTTGTTTTGTTTTTTTACCAGAGCAGAACATGCACGCTGCGCTGGAATCTTATTTAGTTGCTTGCTTGTTTTCTGGCCAAATAAACTGTCTTTTATGTTGAAACTGGACTTTGTTTTGACATTGTTTTTTCCCCATCCATGTACATCACAACTCAGTAGTGCCCTTTAATATTTATGATTTCAAGTTTGATTTTAAACTTTTCCTTCTTGGGACAAATGGCTGCTACATATGTTTAATTCAAGAACACAGTAATTGATTAATACCCATTTATTGCAACAAATGGTATACAGTTGGGTTTGGTGCCGAGGGCTCTACTCCAAATGCTTCCTGTGTTTGACAAGCAGCATGCTCCCGATGCTCAGGAGCTAGGGGTGGTGGTGAGTTGTGAGTAGTCATATGATAACATTTTCTCCAAGGAGGAGTACAATATTAAGGAGCACAAACAGATACATAGGAGCACAAAAAATATTTATTACAGATGCAAACATGTACGTAGGCAGCACAAAACTAATTTTTGATTTGACTTTTTCAATGTGCACCTCGCACAAAAAATGTCAGTGCCTTTGTGTGTACAGTTGTGCTCGTAAGTTTACATATCCTGGAAGATTTTGTAACTGTGTGATCAGGAAAAACACATTTATCTTATTTTTATTCAAATTAAACTGTGAGACGTGTCAAAATAATACAATCATTTAAAAAAAGACACATTTTTGATGGTACCAGACCGTGGCTTGGTACGGAACAGAACCCCTCAATTTCCACTTATATGAGAGCTTGAACTCTGCTGATTGGCATCTCTGGATATCTTTTATATCCCTTTTCTGTTTTATAAAGTTGAACAACCTTCTCTCTGTCTCAGGACTTTTGCTTTCCCCATGGCTTAGAATCCAGCAAAGTCAGTGCAGCAATGGATGAAATGTGCAGGTGTTTGTCAAGAGCCCAGAATCTCATTGACTTTTTATACACAGACACTAATTACAATCAGTCAAGTTACAGGCGTGGACAGTTACCCTGAGTAGCCATTTAGACCTGCCTGTGTGTTTTATCAGGGTAAAACTTTGAGGGTGTGTAAACTTTTGATCAGGGTCATTTTGGTGGTAGCACTTATCATTAGGATTCAAAAAGATCAAACACAGTTGTGTAATAATAAATGGCGTCGCCCAGCCACTAACTCTGAAGTTTTGTTGCATTATCAATTATATTTTCTGAAATGTAGCCAGTATTTCATAAATTCTGTCAGGGTATGAAAACTTATGAGCACAATTCTATGTCGTCTTAGATGTTTAAAGCTCAGCCAGCTTTCAACTGCAAGAGTGGGATTGAACTCCTCCTGTGTGTTTTGGGCAGAGAACCCCCTTCCACACTGCCCAGTTGAGATGGGCAGCACCAGCATCATCTGCTCCAACTCCAGGATGTTCTATGAAAAAACAACAACTTTTAATTTCATTTAAGCTCTCAATATGCCAATAGCAACCAGACAATACCAAACATAATCACTTATTGCTAATAGCCTACCTTGTGGTCATGGTTGTAGGCGTCCTTTGTCAACATAGTGTCTCACCAGCCACTGTAGGTCTTATCCTTGAAATTGAGGGGTCTGCTTTTGTCCATCAACAAACCACTGAACTTGAGAGAGAGAGAGAAAGAAAGAGAGAAAGGGAAGATAGAGAAGAGAGAAAGGGAAGATAGAGAAAGAAACAGAAAGAAAAGGAAAGAGAAAGAAAATTAAGAAAAGAAAAAGAGAGAGAGTGAAAGAAAGACAACGAAAGAGAGATAATGAAATGTCTGGCTGTTTCTAATAGACGTATCTACATTGTGTTTTCCTCCTTAAAGGGAAAGTATGTAGCTTATACGGCTTTTTATTAGCAAAAATCAAACATTGCTTTGATAAATACGTATTTACCAAAGTCTAATCACAATCACATACAAATGAAAGCTTTCTCATAGCTCAGAATGAGTTGTTTACAAATACATAGATGGCCTAACTCACTGGAGGCTGCCATGTTGCATCGCCATTATTGATCTTCTGTGACTAGGCTTCGCCCGGAGATGATCAACGTAGTTTTAGTATTTTTCTGCCGTTATAAAGTTCTACAGCTAAGCAGTATCAGCAGCTAGGCTACATCTCACAATGTTGAGCTGTTTTTATAAAAGGCAAAAATCTTTGCATATTTCTTTGGCAGGTGCGTCGGAGGGTGACAATTAAGTCCAAATTAGTAAAGAAGAGTTCCCACACACATGGCCAACTTGCAAAATTTATTGCATTGCAACGTTTCGGTACTAGACCTTTTTCAAGCAAAAAATGGATATGATTGGTCAGTGACTAATGGGCTGGCTGTCGGCTGACAACCGCTGGGGCTTATGACTTCAGTGTCCTACATGAATTTGTGCAATGCTTCATTAACATGTGTGACATATCTCACCTCATCATCTGTTGTGTGTGGGTCTGGTCCAGAGACATCATCCTCTTCTCTGTCGTATCCCAGGTCCTGCAAGACCTGAGCACACATAAGCTCTTTTTACAAAACAACTTCAACGATGAAATGCCGTGTCATGTACGATGTAGGGGCAGTTGGTATGAGGCCTACCTGGTCAGTTGTGCCCTCTGGAGACGACTGGTGTTCAGATGGAGCCATTATCTGTGCACAAGATGAACGGAAGGTGTCACTAGTCTTCACAACAGTGTGAAGACTAGTGCAATGTATGTGTTAGATGAACATATCACTCTCTCACCTCATCATCTGTTGTGTGTGAGTCTGGTCCAAAGACATCATCCTCTTCTCTGTCGTATCCCAGGTGCTGCAAGCCCTGAGCACACATAAGCTCTTTTTACAAAACAACTTCAACGATGAAATGCCGTGTCATGTATAGGGATGGGAATCTTTCACATTGGAATCTACACTGTACCAATACTTGGTACCTGGGAATCAATATCGGTACGCAACGGTGCAATGCTTCATTAACATGTGTGACACATCTCACCTCATCATCTATTGTGTGTGAGGCTGATCCAGAGACATCATCCACCACTCTGTCATATCCCAGGTGCTTCACTCTAAACACTGTACACTTTTAGAAACAAACAACAGCAAAGTTTTCATGTGTTTTTGCTTGTGCACTGACCTTAGCTTAGATGGATATATAGAGCAGTGATGAGCTGAGAGGATAAGAGAACAAAGAGGCAGGCAGATGTACTGGAATAGATGGATCACTGGTTCAAATCTGGACAGACACAGGGACAGAAAGACGAGGAAAACAATGCCATTGATAAATTGGGTGAGTGTATATGTGCTATTCATCCAAAACACCAAATTCTTCTAACCAGATTTGTTGTACAACAGTGTAGGAGCCAATATGAGTTTTTGTCTTTTTTTGTCATTATGTGAGTGAGTGAGTGAGTGAGTGAGTGAGTGAGTGAGTGAGTGAGTGAGTGAGTGAGTGAGTGTGTCTGGGGCTGTGTTCGAAACCACATACTCCATACTACATACTTCCATACTGCATACTTCCATACTCCATACTAATCGATCATACAGTATGCAGAGCGTTCACACTGCTGCGTACTATGATAACCCACAATGCATTTCGCTCCTGCCCGAGCCGAAATCAGCCGCCCTGAAGCTGATTTCACTTAAGCTCTAAACTCTGTAAATATATAACTTCAGCAACATTTGAAACATTTTCAGGCGAGAAAGTACTACTTCGTATCCCCATGGTGTTGAAAAAATGACAAAATAACACCTATTTACAATTTTAGTCGGACGAAGTCGGACTTCTCTGGCGTTAGTAAAACCAGCCGTAGTGAGCACTGTACTTCCGGTTTCTGTGTCAAAATAAAGCACCCGTTGCAATTGACCATAAAGAAAGCCGTTACAATGACGTCAGTGCTCTTACTTTATAAACAGGAAGTGAACCTGTCCCCACTGTGGCTAGCTTGGAAACGCCGTTTGGACCGACCTCGTGCTCCTCCTTCTCCGTTCTTTTTTTTTTTTTTTTCGCGGCAAGGAAGAGGCGGTCCTTGACGTCACGTTGCGTTGCATCTTGGGTAGTTTGAGTATGAGTAGTGACCTCATGATGTATACTCAACATTTCGGCCGAATCTAGTATGCATCCGGGAACTTCTCGCCTACTGCAAATCGCATACTGCGCAGTGTGAACATACTGCATACTCAAATCGTTAGTATGAGTAGTACGAGTAGTAGGAGAAGTATGCGGTTTCGAACACAGCCTGGGTGTGTCTAGCCCCATCTGGTGGGTACCTGTGAGGAGGGTGGAGCCGGAGGAGCAGGAGGCCTTAAAACTAAGCAGCACTACATCCAGGCGTGGTTGGGAAAGGCAAAACGTTTCCGACCGTGCTGAGGCCTGCAATCATGCCCTAATCCCTGTTCTTATGTTATGTTATGTTATGTTTGTTGATCAATCTAAAGCACTGTGTTTACAATAAATGGTCAAAAAGGGACCAACTGGAACATTTTATCATAGTCGTCTTTCAACCAACTGCATGTGTCAAGCTTAAGTCCGGACCAGCCACCAAAGACAGTGATTAAAATGGGTTTTTCTACAAACAGTGAAGGACATGTGTGTCCCTGCTTACTTTTTTGAGGTGACACTATAAGAGCAGAGATGAGCTGAGAGGGTCCATGTCACAGAAGCAATGAGACACGCAATGTTCTGGAATACATGGATCACTGGTTCAAATCTGGACAGACACAGGGACAGAAAGACGAGGAAAACAATGCCATTGATAATTTGGGTGAGTGTATATGCTATTCATGTGTGTCCCTGCTTACTTTTTTGAGGTGACACTGTAGAGCAGTGAAGAGCTGAGAGGGTCCATGTCACAGAAGCAATGAGGCAGGCAGATGTTCTGGCAATGGGGGTGGGGTTTAGGGGGTGGCAGCTGTGGCTCAGGAGGTAGAGCAGGTCGTTCACTAACCAGAACCAGTGTTTTCATTCCCAGCTCCTCCAAACTGTGAAGAAGTGTCCTTGGGCAAGACACTTAATCCACATTTTCCCCCACATGTGGCACTGGGTGTGTGAATGGTAAGCTTAAAGCAGAAGTAAGCGGAATGTTTGTGTTAATATAAGTCTTAAATAGTTCTATCTTCCGACAGCAATCACTTATATAGAGTGTTTGGTCTGAAACACGGGTCTGTCAGTCACTCTGCTCTGCTGTAAGCCGAGGAGAAAACTTTTCTCGTATCCTACAACCTTTATCCAATGAGGAGAGAGAACGGCATAAAGGGGCGGTCCTCTCTTTGTGTGCAGCCAAGGGATGCGAGTGAATGTGGTGACGTAGGGACGAGGACCAATAGATCCATGACGAGGGCGGGGGCTGCTAACTCCATCGGCTGACAAGAAGTTAGCCAAAACGACCGGATCGCTTACTTCTGCTTTAAAGGTCCCATATTATGCAAAATGCACTTTAGAGCGGTTTTCTATCAATAATATGCATCCCCGGCCTGTCTACAATCCCCCCTGGTATGGAAAAAGTTCACCCTCTCCCTTTTTTGCTTTCTCTGTCTTTAGAAAATGTGTGCTTAAACAGGCCAGTTGAAGATCTGTCTGTCGGTGACGTCACCGACAGACTCGACGCCGCCCCCTAGGTTGGTGGCACCGCCCCAGGTGAAGGTTTGCCACGCCTGAAGAAATTTTCTAAACCGTGCCATTTTTTCCCCCACTAGCTGTGGTTAAACAATGGCGAATATACGACCTGGAAGAAGCGGTTGCTCTGTTGTTGGCTGCACACACCACATTTCAATCAATAAATGTTTTAAAATGAACAACTAGGCAAGTCTGGTCGCTTTTCCGCTGTCGCCGCCCCCCCGCTTTATTTACGTAAATGTGGTGATTTCAGTACATAGCCCAGCTCCTCCTCACTTTTCATTCAAACAAACTAATGCCACTGCCACAGTTGTACAATTTCATCAATGAGACCAGCATTAAATCTCCTAAAAATAATTTAACCAGCCAGCGGTAAACCTCTAAAAGCATGCGGATACGTTACTTCGCTCGTTTTCTCCTCCGGGAGGAGGAGATGTCCGTGCCGGCAGATCAGCTCAGTAGAGCGGCTGCCGCTGCCACGGTCCCCGGTCGGGGCTCACACAGACTCTGCACTTCTCCCAGGACAGACATCGGAGCAAACTGACCACAGACTCTGGATTAAACTTTCTCGCATGAAAAAATATTAAAACTGTGACGTGTTAACAGTGCTAAAGCCAGAATTAAAACAGGGTTTTAGCAGCTTCTATGGCTGTTCGTTTGCCGCGAAACGGCGACAGCCGATGCTAATTTCTGTTAGCCCGTCTATGAGGTTTCACATTATACGTTAGCATTAAGCTAAGCGGACTTTATGCTTAGTTGTGATACTGGCTGTGTGTGTTTTGAACGTTGTTTCAAGCCTGGTTTGGGACTATTGTGAGCTACATGAACCACGAGACCGCACTGGCGGCGACGTCAAGAGCTGTCGCCACGCTGTTATATCAATCGCTCTGGCCATAGTGATACATCCACCCATAAACATTAGCCCATGCTACCGTTAGCCACATCCTGTCCCTGAGGCAGAATCTTTCCTACTATGGCCACGCCAAGACCCGCCTTACTAGGCCTCTGATTGGCTGAGAGGGGCAAGGCAAGGCTGTGACAGACGGAGCTCATTAACATTTAAAGGTACAGGCACAGAAACAGCTTGTTCTCAGCAGAGCTTATTTGAGCGACTTTGAGACAGCTGCCATTCAGGACCACGGATCAGTTTGGGGCAATACATTTCGAATACAGTTTAGTTGGACGTCTGACAGCTGAGTGAAATTGATTAAAAAGAGTATAATATGGGACCTTTAAATGTGTGTGTGTGTGTGTGTGTGTGTGTGTGTGTGTGTGTGTGTGTGTGTGTGTGAAAGGTTGAACATGACAAACAACGTCCAGCAAGTGCCTTTAAACAGTGTCTGTGGCTGAACATGCTCTTCCAACACCCCCTGGACAGCTGAACCTGGACACATGTCTGGCAATGGCATCTGCCTTGTCCGGTCGCTCATATTGGGAGCACAGGAATGCAGGAACTGGAAAAGATTTGAGTTTATCCACAAACGGTGCAGGGTTGTGGATAACCTCATTAAAGAGGAGGTCCATTAGGTCAGTGACATACTCTGTAAGACAGTAGAGCACATATGTTGTAAATACTGACACCAGAGCAATAGTTTGTGTTGAAAATGATTATGGACCTTGGTACATATCAGTATGAAGATGAAAACTTGCAACAATGAACTAACCAGTAGTGTATGCAGTCTTCACCACCGACACAACATGTTCTCCTCTCTTGGCCTTGGGAAATCTGATTGTAAACTGTTTTTCTCCTGCCTTGGTCCTTGCCTGGGTGCGCAACGAGTTCTCGTTGAAGTGTAATGCTGCAAGGTAAAGCCTGTAATGACAAGATTTTATATTTCAGGATTTCATCCATAATATTCATCTCAATTGGTAGCAACCACAAGCCATTTAAATGAACAGTATTGTAACCTGCTGAGCATTCCAAGGTAGGAGAACACAACATTCTTTGGTGCGAAGCGAAGTATCACGCTGTGGAAGCCCTCCACAGCTGATGTCTGGTGCAGTGGACTGAGCTTCCTCACAGCACCAAGCACACGCTTGTTCATGAGAACTTTCTCAAGCTTATATGTTGGCTTTGTGGCTGGAGAGTGAAAAGACAATATATAAATCTATAAGGCCATAACAGGTCATGGTATATTACAGGATTGTAATTTAATGACAGTTGCTTTCAATAGTGGCATACCAGGCTTCAGCCACTCTTTTTGGTCAGTGGAGGGAGGATGACAGCACTTCTGGAAAACTGGGTTCTCGTGGACATGCACATTCTGAATGTGGTTCAGAAGTGATGTCCACTTCGCTACAATTTCCTCTCCACTGGAAGAAGTGGATGCTGACCAGTACAGGTGATTTGTTATGCTTTTTTGCCACCGTTTGTCCTTTTGGCAGTCCTTCTCCTTGCTAATGGCCTCCACCTTCTTGTTGAGTCCTGAAAACAAATATAATTGGTTCTTTCTTTCTACAGTGTAATTTTTCATTTAACAGAATTAGTAGTTCTACATAATCTTTACAGGGGCAATTTGAAACTTCAGCTGTTTGTGTCTGTGCAGTGGCTGATGTTTCTGCTTCTGTTTGTTCAATAAGAGTTTGATGAGTTGAAGAATCTTGGATATTCATATGGTGATATTTTATGTTTTGGTAACTCATCTGAGCCACTAAAGAAGGGGAGAGGATCGCTTGAGAGTGTGCCTAGTGATGAAGGAAGTCGGGAGAGGTCTTTTTTTCATGTCAATTTGATACCCATTCAGTCATTGACATTAAAACTATAGAAATTATGGTGACTGTCATATTGCCCTTGAATGCCAAAATGGCCTACCTTTACATAAATGCCACACATCGTAGAAGTGATTGATGTCTGGTCTCGCTTCTCAGATGAACTTCTGCACCTGGTTGTGACGATCCGTTACCAGGGAAGCAACTTTGACACCAGCTTTATCCAGAAACTCTAGACTTCGAATCAGTCCCTCCTTTTCCATGCGCACACTGCTTCCCACCTCATTGCTCTGTGTAAGATAAACAGTTCAGTCAGACAACTCTGGAATGAGAACAAATGATGTATTGAGCTTAAAGCAGAAGTAAGTGATATATTTGTGTTAATATAAGTCTTAAATAGTTATATCTTCCGACAGCAATCACTTACATAGAGTGTTTGGACCGAAACACGGGTCTGTCAGTCCCTCTGCTCTGCTCTGAGCCGAAGAGAAAACATTTATCGTATCCTACAGTTTTTATCCAATGAGGAGAGAGAACGGCATGCAGGGCTGTGTGTGCAGCCAAGGGATGCCGTGAATGTGGTGATGTAGGGACGAGGACTGTTATGGTGCGTTCAAGGCAACTCGTAACTCGTGTTTTTCCGACCTGTGAAGTCGTACCAGTTCGATCTGGTACGAGTTCACGGGTCGGAAGTTACGAGTGGCCGTTATAGTGACTTTCACCGGTAAAACAGGTCGGAAAAACACGAGTGGGTTGCCTGGAACGCTACAAAGTCGTAAGTTGTGACTTGAAGCTGTAATTTACGATTTCAAAAGCCTGCCTCGAACGCAGCATTAGCCAAAACGACCGGATCGCTTACTTCTGCTTTAAGCATGGCAAACTGAAACACAGCTTGATTAGCATATTCTTGAGCATGGTTGCAGCAGGACTGAGTGTAGGCATGGTAAGCAAAAACACAGCAACGACAGCAGCAGCAGCAGAGCAGCAGCAGAACAGCAGCAGCAGAGCAGAGCAGAACATTGCAGCAGCGGCAGCACAGCCAAGGATGACCAGGTAAGCTGGGGGTCTTAAATAACCCGCCCTGTTTGGATGAGAAGACCATGTGACTGATCAGCTGATTAGGATGTGCACAGCTTGAGTTGTCTGCCTCAGCTATCTCTGAAGGCGTTGCATAATATATAAACCTTCTGGTTGTTGAGGGGTGGGGAGAAAAGAGACTACTTACCTGTACAAGCTGGATGTCAACAATCTTGCTTGTGGTGAGATCCATCATTGAGTAGGAACCATACTTTGCACAGTGGCCCGGGCTGTCTGCTCTCATGTCACCACCAAGACAAACTGATTCCTTATCTTTGAGTTCTGCAAGCAGGTCAGACTGGTGCAGTTGCCATTTATGCAGCACGGAAGGGAGGATGTAGCCACGTACGTGTTTTTGATGTGCCATTTTTGTGAAGGTTCTCACATGCATGGCATTGAGCACCTGTAACATAAAACAACAAAGTTTCTTTGTCAGTTTGAACTAATGAAAAAAAAAAATACAAATACAAAAATATTTCAAATAAAAAGTAAAGGGTATGCAGACACATTTTAAATTAACATCTATATTTCCTGTTTTTACTAACCTTGTTCATCTGGATAAAAGAAGAGCCTGTGTAGTACACAGCAGCTGACAGCTGGATGTTGCCTACTGGTGAGCTGCCAATGAGTGGTTGACTCTTCCACTCTCTGGTGTACAGGCAACTCTGGTACAGGCACTTCTGGGTCACAGACAGAAATGTCCCTTTCACAAATGTCTGCACCTTACAGAGTCTTGAGCAGGTGGGACAGGTTTTGAAAAGCTCAAGAAGGCAGTCTTCAAAAACCAGGTACTTCGTCATACTCTGTGGTGTCTTGACTTGTGATCTGTCAACAAATAGAAAAACAAGCCATAAAAAGACTCATTACAAATGTTATTAAAATACTTCTAATATCTCTCTGTCATAGTGCAATACTGACAGATTTTACTCACCAGCATGTTAATGCATAAAAATCAAATAATGTCGAACAGAATTTTTGCATAAGATTTACAAAAGGCAAATCCAACTTACTGCTCAGTGGAGATGTCAGTAAATTCAGACACACTGGGGCGGTAGCTGGTGTCATCAGGATCTTCAAATCTGATATCAGAATCTTGGAGAGAGGACAGCTCCAATGAAGGGCGCTTTGTGGGTGTTGAATCTGTTGCTGGGCCTGCTTTCCGCTTAACACTAGAACCGCCAACTGCCGTTCATTGGACGACTTTGATTTTCATTTGTGCATAACTTTATTTAAAAAATACATTGAAGTCCACCAGTCTGTGACTTTTCCTAAAATGATGTTGGGCAGCACCCCGTTTTGTTAAATACAATCAATATTACTCACACAAAAAAATATCGATCATGTTTCTCATTTTTACCTATAACCGCCACGTTCGTTCATTGGACGACCAGAGAATTCACCGATTTGCGCCGGCATTATTGGGCTTATGCGCGCTCTCTCTCTCTCTCCCTCTCTCTCTCTCTGTGTGTGTGTGTTTGTGTGTGTGCGTGTGCGTGTGTGTATGTGTGTCTCTGTGTACACGCGCGCAGGCTGCGCGGATGCACTCACGTCCACACTTCACACACGCACGGTGCAGAAATTATTTTCCAGACTGGACAGACTAGTTGTAGAAGAGGTGTAGCCTACATTCAGGGGGAAAATATCAATATGATATCAAAAGAAAACGAAATTCGTTTTATAAAGCCAGTATTTAGGATCAAACTAGTGTAAAAACAGAGTCGCTGTGCTCTTCATGTAAAGCGCCGACATGAGCGCACGCGGGGGGGGGGGGGGGGCAATCCTGCGTCGGTATGATGGGCAGCTCCACCTGACATATCAGACAAAGATCACTAAGGACTATGGATGTTGCCGTAAAAGAGAGAGAGAGAGAAAAAAAGGTCGTTTATATGGTGGAAACCCGGCTTTACAGGCGGGGGCGGGGTTCCTACGGTATGTCCCCCCCCCCCCCCCCCCCCCCCCCCCCCCCCCACCTGCCTCGCGGAGGCTGCGGGGTGCATCCTACTTCATGGCCCAAAGTAGCTGTTAAAAGACTACGACAAATGTAACACCTATACAGCACTAATTAACGCTTTATTACCGTTCGTCCAATGAACGACTCATGGCGGTTATAGGTATATAGTGTGCAACGGCGGTGCTAGTGTTAATGGGATATGACGAGCAAAAAGGACGAGGCTCAGATACACTCTCAGTTGCCACAGTAGTTTGAGAACCTGGAGAATATAAATTCAAGAATAGATTTTAGACTTAGATAAAATGTATTGTCCCCAAAAGGGGAAATTTGTCTTGGGCAAGAGTGCATAGAGCCGTATAGCAACATACAAGTACAGTGACATACAGACAAAGCAGCATTGCACAGCATCAGAACCATATCAGTCAGCATTATTGTTTCTAAAAAAGAGGTGGGAAGTAAAAAAGGACAAAAGCTTGATTTGGTAAAAAGATCATACAGATACAGATACAGTATGTAGAGCCACATGTATTTGTATCAGAATACAGGTATTTTAGATGGTTGATTGATTCTCACTTTCCTAAAGGTTCAGTTTTTTTTGTTTTTTTTTAAAAAGGGGAACTATGTAAGTCTGGTCACTTTTCCTCTGTTTTGCTAACCCTCCTGGCCATGAGCAATTAGTTTTTAACAAAGCTGGCGAGGAATCAATCCATGGAGCAGTGGGTAATGTTATTTATCATATACACGTTATGAGGCGCGTTTGTGTTTATAATTAAACCATCACAAGCTGTTTAATTAAGGAAAAATGTAGCATAAAAAAAAATCCTGCCTGCATAGTTCCTCTTTGAAAGAGGTTTGTAACAGGATAATTTCAGTCCCTCAAATCCAAATGTCCTCCTTTTGCTCAGTTAACGTGCAGGTTTGAGTTACTTACCTGCAGTAGATTCCTGTTGGCATTGCCAGGAGCACTGGCACAGAAGCTCAGTAATGTTGTGTTGCTGTGCTAATCAAGAAAAACAAAATCAACTTTAGTGTTCACCACATTTTGAATATTTCTGCTACTCTTGCCATGAAGACTTTACAATAGGGATTCATTTAACCACTGAACTGCCATATTCCTACTCATATGAAAATGCACCTATGCTTACAGTAGCTCTTTCATACTCAGCATACAGTGGGCACGGAAAGTATTCAGACCCCCTTCTTTCAATTTCTTTTGTTCATCTTTTTAATGGTTCTGCGCCTTTATTTGAGTCCAGATGTGTTGAATTACACAGTTTGGACATGATTTGGAAAGGTACACACGCAAAATGAGATCCATGAGGTCGAAAGAACTGCCCCAAGAGCTGCAACATAACAAAATGGTGGAAATTTGAAGGGGTCTGGATATTTTCTGTAGCCACTGTATAATGTGAATGTATCAGGTCTACTAGTGTCAGCCTTTGATATCTAACACGAACTAGACCAGAAATTCAGAATCCACACTTCAAGAGCCACATCATCATAAACAGTACATACCGGTACTTTATTTATGTACTTTGGAGAAAAAAAGCAGTACGTTTTAACCTGCAATGTGTCATTCAGAATACGCATCTGGTTTTGACTCACATGGAGCTGTTTTGCCAAACACTTAACTCCTAAGTGTTTCCTCTCGTAAATCCCATTGCACCTTTACATGGTTGACCAGTAAAACCCAACACAGGGCACCAACCTTTGTGTAAGCTCTTCACTTTGTGCTCATAATCCCTTCTCTTGCTCACTCACACACACATTATCTTTCCCTCCTGCAGATATGCACCTGTTGCGTCCTTCACACTCTTGCACACACACACCTGAATACAGTCTGACTGACCATGGAGGAGTTTATCATTGTGCGTTGTGTTATACACATAGTATTGGTTTTATGGGTTCGGACATTCAGTGTATGTCTTTATCATTCTTGCTGTAATATCACAAGCCATCCTGCACTAACACTGGACTCAATCAGCCTCCGTTATGCTGCCATTGCATTGCTTGTGCATGTCGAAACATAACGATATTGTGTCATGATCACAAGCGTTACAGGAGGAGGCCTGACTGTAGCTACTGTGGACAGATGTGGAGCCGGCATAGCTGCAGGGTGGTGGTGCCAGGATTAGGCTGGTTGAAAGTCTGATTTCTTCCTCTCGTCAGAATCAAAAGTCCTCACTGGGCTAAGTGCAAAGGGATAGTTCAACATTTTAGCAAATTGGCCCATTGCCATAATCCCTATAGTTTTAGGAGTAGGTTCGTTACCTTTAATTGTCTGTCCAAGTTATTTTTAGAATGGCGGAGCAGAGCCGTGAGCTGCTCAGAGCTACGCTATGGAGGAATTTCTTGACTTTCCTCATTAAACTCATCAAATACACAATCCAACAACTCCAAAACGCTCTGGTGGACAAGTTGTGACCTGCACATTCACCACGCTCTGAGATAATAACGTTATGAGATGGAGTTACTTTTGAGGTAAACATGCAAAACCGCTGATGCGCGTTCCCTGCCTAGAAAACGACTCTGTCTTGTAACGTTCCGTTATTATCTCATAGCGTGGTCAATGTGCAGGTCACAACTTGTCCACCAGAGCTTTTTGGAGTTGTTGGATTGTGTATTTGATGAGTTTGATGAGGGGAAACCAAAAAATCCCATTAGCCTCCATAGTGTAGCTCTGAGCAGCTCGCAGCTCTGCTCCGCCATTCTAAAAATAGCTTGCACCGACAATTAAAGGTAATGAACTTACTCCAAAGGGATTATGGCAATGGGCCAAAATGTTGAACTATCCCTTTAAATAATCAGGTTGCAGAGCATCAACAGCTTTTAATAATGCATTACAACCGTTCAAACTCATTTTTTCACAACATAAAAGCTCCTCTCAAAACTATAAAAAAAAACATGAACAAAACCTCTAACTCTTCTTGCTAAATCAAAACACCTCAGAACAAGTTTATCTGTGATCAGATCATCCACAAAGACAAACAAATTAAAAGAGTGAGCACCACTGAGCGTTCATTACACACTTCATAGAAAAGTAGTAAAACACAGTGTTCAGAGCATGAAGCCCCCAAAATGTTTGCCCTTAACAACAAGGAATTGTATGTCTTCTCAAAAACACGTTCACGACTCAGTAACAGTTAGCCTACAGTATGGCTGTAAGTACTGAAACCAATTATGTATTGGTATATTGGTATTGGTATTATGTATAGGTTTTTCCTGCTGTAGCTTCGTTGATCACACGCCCTCTGTAAACACAGTGGTGGACCTTTCCCTACCTTTTACTTATGTGCTGTATATATATTTTCTCTGAATCACCTGTTTATGTTGGCCACAGGGACAGAGGTTGCAGTTTGTGCTGCTTTAGTCACTGTCATTCAATATTACAGTTACTTGAATAGGAAACTACAGGTCTTGCTCTTTCTCTTCCTCATCCCTCCCCTCTTCATCTTTTCACATGCACTCTTTCTCCTACAGCATTCAGATTATTTCCCTCAATTTGTTTTTCGAGCTTCAGCCTTCAGCAGCCCGTGCACTCCGACCTGGTTTATATTGATTTCATCAGCAACAAGTGTGAACACTTCAGAGCAGAGAGAATGTGTTTAAGCTACAGTAACTGTGCTGTAATTGTGTTTAACCTCAACAACAAATGTGTGTTTAACCTTATGCACCACAGTGTGTTTTTAGTGTGTGAATACGTTCAATTTATTATATTACAGTACAGTAAACATTTCCAACTCCAGCTGAACTGGAAAACCAATGGAGCTCTATTACTGGAGAAACATCGCCATCTATAGGTCAGTGCAACAACTTGTGGTGATGATGTCATATGTGAACAAGCAGGAGAGGAGGAGAGATGATGCGGGGAGTGAGAATGATGTGAAAAGTGTAAGTTAAAAGAATTAAAAATAAAATAAAAAACACAGGAGGAGATGACTGGTGAGAGATGAAGACAGAGGTTGGGGGAAGAGAGAAAAAAGGGAAGAGTGAAACAAAGTGAAAAGAGAGTAATTGGAGATGAGATGTGGAACCTTGTGGAGAAGAAGAATGAAGAGGAGCAGGAGGTGAAAATGTGTTGACAAGAAAGGAAATAAGAAAAGAGGAAAAGAAAGCCAAGGTGGTAGAAGCATAAGAGAATCAGATATGATTTAATCTTCATCACATCTTTACAGTTATGATCAGAAATTGTAAGACTGAGCATATAATAATATTACATTGTCTTCTAGCTGGAGGATGAGTAGACAGAGTTAGAGAGGAAGAAAGGTGAAGCAGAGTGACGCAGAGAGTGGAGTCAGGTCAAATAAAGTACTGTGAGGTAATAATACAGTATTTGTCACAATAGTCATGTTTACGGGGGCGGTGCGTGGCGCTGTGGTTAAGATGGCTGCCCTATCTAGAGGCTATAGTCCTCACCGCAGGCGTCCCCAGTTCGAATCCCGCGTCGGGCAGACCTTTCCTGCATGTCATTCCCCCTCTCTCTGCCTCCCCCTTTCCTGTCTATCTCTACTGTCATCACTATCAAATAAAGGCAAAAAAGCCAAAAATATACTTATTACATTACATGTTTACATGGACACAAATAATAGGAATAAATGCCAATAATAAAATAAAATAAAATGCCGAATAAAACTGCATCATGTTAACACGTTGATTAGAAAATTTTGATCAGAACGGGCTTATTCGGAAAGAAATTTATTTTCCGATCAAGATGGGTGGTTTATGCAGGTGGATTTTCGTTTCAAGAAATGATTAATCTGATCAAAGTACCACTGCCTCTTGGTTTTTGGTGGTGGAAGAAGCACAGAATTAGCCGATTTTATGTGACGGTCCTGCTGTAGCTGACCTCCTCGCATACAGTAGATGGCAGGAGAAGGATAAACTGCTGTGGCTGCAGCTTAATTAAAGAGAAAACCAGAAAGAAAAGTAATGTTTCCAGCACACGATATAGATCCATTTGGATCAGAGGATAGGCAACCGGCACGAGAGAGAGAAGGTAAGCATGGGGAGAGGGGCGAGCCAAGGAGCAATTTTTATTTATGGAAGGAAAAGCTTCTTATTCAAAGTTTTACTGCGCATGTCACAGTGAATTTATTCAGATTAATTACTTGATGCATATGCACGCACGTTTTAATCGGATCACTTTATTTTGCATCCATGTAAACAGTGAAGTTCGAATTTCCCATCAAAATGATTATAATCAGATTGTAAAGGTGGCTACTGGTAGTTTGTCCTACTGTGCTGCTCCCTGAAGAAAAGTTCGGGATCATCATGTTTTTGAACACCTGGCTTTGTCCCTATATATATATATATATATATATATATATATATATATATATATATATATATATATATATATATATATATATATATATATATATATATTGAATTTTCCCCTTATTTGATTTTTTATCTATCTATCATATATATAGATATATAGCTATATATCTATATATATACAGTAGATAGATAGATAGATAGATAGATAGATAGATAGATAGATAGATAGATAGATAGATAGATAGATAGATAGATAGATAGATAGATAGATAGATAAAAAATGTAATCAGGGGAAAATTCAATGCCCACAAGGTGGCAAAGTAAAAATGAAATGAACTCACAGTGACAGAATAGAAATTTCTGAAGTTCTGTTGTTGTTATGACAGGTACAGCGAGTTAGAGAGACAGGAAAGTTAGGGAAGAGAGAGGAGATGAGATGCAGCAAAATGCACAAGTAGGATTTAAACCCAGGACTCAGCTTAAGTGGACATCTTTGATTCAGCGTCGGTCTGGGCCAGGACTCGACATTTAAATCCTCTCATCTTACTCTTGTCAATTAATTCATTTTTTTCTCCCTCAAGATATGCCTTCAATAAACACATCTGCCCTCATGGTCACATGGCTCCACCCTGACCAAATAAAGGTTACTCCACGTTTTCTCAAAGCAAAGCTGATGATTTTAGGTGAGGACAAAGACACAAAACAAGAACAAGGTGTCTGTTGCTGGGGGGACATTTTGGCTTCAGTGAAGATAACACAGAACAAAAACAAAAAAGTGCTGCAGGACAAGAGCTAAAGGTAAATAGCAGCAATTTGTTGGGTGAGTTGAATGCATGGCCCAAAACACGAGATAAACGCCAAAGTTAAATCAGAGGTAAACATTTGAAATAATTATATTGGAATTTGGGAATCAGCTTTATCAGTTACACATTATAAATAGATTCAAATTCTAGTCACATCCTGTCAATATAGGATTATAAGAATCTTTATTTATTTATTCATTTATTTATTTAACCCTTATGCCCTGTTTAAAAAAAGTTACGTTACTACTGTTCGTTAACATTTTGTGCATTGAACTTTTAAACTGCAATAAAATTATTATTATAATTACTCCCAGTTCCCAGTTAGTAACTCGTAACTTGCCTGGAACGCTACAAACTCGTAACTGGTGACTTGAAGTCGTGACTTACGGGTTAAAAAGCCTGCCTGGAACGCACCATTACTTTTTGAGTAATGTCAGATTGAATAAAAAAGTTACGTTACTACTGTTCGTGACACATTTTGTGCATTGAACTTTAAACTGCAATAAATTTATGAAAGATTAATATTTTTTTAATATTCTTTTTTTTTTTTTTTTTTCATTAAAGACTGCTTGTTTAATTCATATCATGAAATCATGATTTGCAAATTAATTTAACCCTTTAAATGCCGGTTTCAATCATGTACCACCAACCGCTTATTTGAAAAATGCAATAAAATTCAATATTCTAAAAATAAATTTTGACTTTGATTATTACCAGTATCACCGGCTGACCCCTCTGAATCATCACTGAGAAGATTGATTTTGGGGCATTATTACTTTTTGAGTAATGTCAGATTGAATAAAAAAGTTACGTTACTACTGTTCGTGACACATTTTGTGGATTGAACTTTAAACTGCAATAAATTTATGAAAGATTAATATTTTTTCAAAATTCTTTTTTTTTTTTTTTTTTTCATTAAAGACTGCTTGTTTAATTCATATCATGAAATCATGATTTGCAAATAAATGTAACCCTTTAAATGCCGGTCTCAATCATGTACCACCAACCACTTATTTGAAAAATGCAATAAAATTCAATATTCTAAAAATAAATTTTGACTTTGATTATTACCAGTATCACCGGCTGACCCCTCTGAATCATCACTGAGAAGATTGATTTTGGGGCATTATTACTTTTTGAGTAATGTCAGATTGAATAAAAAAGTTACGTTACTACTGTTCGTGACACATTTTGTGCATTGAACTTTAAACTGCAATAAATTTATGAAAGATTTATATTTTTTCAAAATTCTTTTTTTATTTTTTTCATTAAAGGGACAGTATGTGAGATTTACCCCCATCTAGCAGTGCGGTTGCATGTCGGCACGTATTCTTGCTGTTGCGTTTACGTAAACTCGGGCAGAAGTCAGAAAAACAACACACGCTGCATGTATCAGGATAAACAAGCCTCTATGTAAACAAACGGTCCGCCAGCACGAGGCAAAACAATACAGGCGTGACAATATGTTGTCATGGTGATGTCGTATTGTTTACCTGACCCACGTTTTACCGGCTTTCTCTCGTCGAGTAAAATAACATCCAGTTGGTTTGCCGACGGCGTCACTCACGGCGTCATTCAGGTGTCTGACTGCACCTGAAGGCAACACCAGTGCCTCCGTCCTTCCTCACACTAGCTACACGGTGGTGACAGTTTTAACAGGCGCTGTCTGGAAAACTTTCTCCCCGAGCCGAGAAGCTCCGGCGGCCCGAGTTTGAGGTTACTTACAGCCACGGTGACACTGAACGTAAAACATGGCGATTCAACATGGCAGAGAAGGTTCGGTGAACCCCCCCCTGTATGTTTGTAACGACTTGTAACATCTCATTCTAAGGTACGAGAAAGCGCTCGTTTGTATGCGGGCGCGATTCCACTTCAGTGAAATACGTATTTATGAAAGCGATATTTGATTTTTGTCAATAAAAAGCCAATAAAGTCCCATACTGTCCCTTTAAAGACTGCTTGTTTAATTCATATCATGAAATCATGATTTGCAAATAAATTTAACCCTTTAAATACCGGTTTCAATCATGTACCACCAACCACTTTTCTGAAAAATGCAATAAAATTCAATATTCTAAAAATACATTTTGACTTTGATTATTACCAGTATCACCGGCTGACCCCTCTGAATCATCACTGAGAAGATTGATTTTGGGGCATTATTACTTTTTGAGTAATGTCAGATTGAATAAAAAACTTACGTTACTACTGTTCGTGACACATTTTGTTCCATAGACTTCCATTATAAATGCATTTTTTAACCCCCCTTTATAAAAAAGTAAAAAAAATTTTTTTTGCCTTAATTCTTCAATTTCTCTGCAGCAAACCTCTTGAAGTATTGTAAAAACAATGCCAGTCAAAAAACAACAACATTTTATCACAAGTTTTTTAATGATGAAACCACTCACTAAATTAATACATTTTCCCCAAAACATCAAACACAGGAATAGTGAGAACATGAGGGAAACTCGTCTCGTCTCCGAAGTACAGGAATACAGCACTGTGTGTGTGTGTGTGTGTGTGTGTGTGTGTGTGTGTGTGTGTGTGTGTGTGTGTGTGTGTGTGTGTGTGTTTAATCATCAATGCAGTGTAAGCACACACGGGACCAGTGCTCTTTGCAAACGTAGCGCCTACACTTGGCACAGCGGACTCTCACTCTTTTGGCTCAAAATGTGCAAGCTTTGACAGAGCTTTGCTTCTTGGATGAGACCACCTCGGTTCCAACCGCTCCAGCTCCAGTTCCAGTTCCAGTTCCAGCTCCAGCTCCAGCTCCAGCTCCAGCTCCAGCTCCAGCTGATGTTGCCTGTACCTCCATGACCAAGGCTGCTGCAGCGGGGGTCCGTGGATGGTGCTGCCGCTGTGCAATGTGTGGAGTGATCAGGGCCATCCCCAGCTCTTGGATGAAGATCCTGCGGCGCCAGGTCTGGCCGGCATTCCACTGTGGATTCACCCATTTCCACAGGATGTATGCATTGTATGCACTCACGTCCAGTATGTTGAAAAACAGGCAGAGGGGCCACCTCCTTGTTTTTCGGCCACATTTGTAGCTCCCCACAACCTATAGGATAAATATAAAAGGATGAGAGAAAGTATGAATAAATTGTAGTTTCAAACCCTATTTTGTTTGTGTGTGTGTGTGTGTGTACTACATGCAGAAATATTTTTTAAAAAGTGTAAATGAATGTATAATTTCACATACCTTATCCAGGTTGTCGACTCCCCCTTTATTTTTGTTATAGTCCACAATGATGATGGGCTTCTGGCCAGCCTCGTCACTTACTTCAGCCTCTCTGTGCTTGGTTGACAACAAGAGGACATTTTTTCTTTTCTTGGGCACATACGAGACAATGGTGTGGGTCTCGGTGTGTGCAAAAAGAGAGGACTGGGGCTCCCTCTGGTCCAACTTCAGGAGCTGAGGGGGAAGCTCCCTCTTGTTTTTTCTTATGGTTCCAACCATGGCATTCTTTTGTTTCAGCAGATCCACACCCAGCTGGTAACTTGTAAAGAAATTATCACAGGTGACTGTGTATCCTTGCAATCCCTCCATCAGCTGCAGGACCACCCTCTGGCCCTGCCCTTTTTCTCTCTCATTCCCCTGCTTTCCCGTGTAGGGATCCATTTTCCAGGCGTATGAGGTTTCTGCATCGCACGCTGCCCAGATCTTTAGGCCATACCTGGCTGGCTTTTGCGGCATATACTGCCGAAAGCCGCATCTGCCTCTGAATGCCAGCAGTTGCTCATCAATGGTGATGTTAACCCCCTGATTGAAAAGGATCTGCAACTGATGCATCCACAGCCCCCAGAGAGGCTCAATGGCAGCTAACTTGGTGTATTTCAAATGCCTAGGGCGGGTGAGCTTATCATCAAATCGGATTGTCTGTTGTAATGGCAAATTTTGATATAACCCAGGGTACGCTTAAGACTAGAGCACAAACATGTTATTCGAGTGAACATTCCTGTGCTGACAATTTATGTGGCCTTATCAGGGGAAGCAATATCCACACTTAGCAGGCCCGAGGTCAGGACCTGAAGAAACTCTTTGACACAGTGCCTGTTCTGTGTGGATTAACCACTCTCACTATCAGGGGGTGAAACCAGGCATGGCGCCATATATTTTGTCTGTTCAAAGCTTTGTTTTACTATAAGATAGCGTGTCTCTAAACCTCTTCAGCTCACTCACTCACTGACTGTACTCCTGTTCGGTTGTTTGTGTGTGACTCCATTCATGAATGCCTTTTATTAAAACTCAAGAAAGACAGCTGACGTGTCCACTCATCCTTTTTTAATACTTTGGTGAAGGAACAACATTTTTTGCCACCACAATTTGGCGACCACGAAGGGACCCCATCTGTGAGCGGATTTTTCGTTTCTGGACCGAAGGTGATTAAAGCGCACACCTCGGACTCCCCCGTCAAGGAAGGTTGAGAAGAGGGCCTGACGTCCAGAGGACTGAGAGTCCCCTCACCGTTCGGGGTCCAACGAACTCGGTGGCTACAGAAAACACCTCGCTGTCTTTTTCTGGTGAGTTTTGAGAAAAGAAAGGGCCAAAGTCCCGTCTCTACCTACTGAGTTCGCAGTAGTGGCGGCAGACGTGCCGGACAACTCGGCTTCCTATTCGGGGGAGGCCAAGTGTCAGGGAGCGGTAGACTTCCCTCAAGTCGAGGACTTGGGGCTTCAGGTTCTGGGAACCTGCAGTAAGCCAGACCCGGGGTCTGAGAGCACTTAGGGGCTAAAACACTAAGACAGGTGGAGTAAGGAGAAGAAACAATTTTGACTGTCTGGAGAACTACAATTTAATTTTGAGAAAATAATTAAAGTCGGAATCCGGTTAAAGTTAAAGAGTAAATTTAAAATTAAAATTTAGCAGTGCTACTCTTCTCTTTTCTTTAAAACAGAAAATAATCTAAATTGCGGTTATTCTGAAATTAAATCTAAATTTATTATGCTTAAAGATTTTAAAGATTCAAATTTAACAATGAGTAAGTAAAATAATCTAAATCTGAGTGGCCTACTGTTTTTCTTTTGTGAAAAATTAAACTTGCAAACGTCTGAGAGAATACAATCATGGGAACGAAACAAAGCAAACCCTCTGGATGTAATCTATCCGAGGGACCAGATAACGAAGCCCCAAATATAAAGTACATGACAGATAACTATGGAGAGGAAGCCATAGCCCAATTAGATCTGTGGGTCAGAGAATTTAAATTTCCAAAAATGGGCAGCCTGAGCGTTGAAGAGTTAAAGGCTTTAAATGCGAGACTGCTGCGTCGGAATAATAAAAGCAAGAAGGGAATTAGGATAAATTGGAAAGCTTTTGACATGTGGATGTGTGAAGCAGAGTGTAGGCAGGGCTCCAACAGGACCGTGCCCCAGTGTCTGAAGCGGGATCCAGACCTGGACTCGACTGCACCGTGCCATCCACCTCCACCCCCACCTTCATCGTCACTTCAGGGTGTTTCTCCTCATCATCATCATCAGCAGCAGCAGCTCCCACCCTGCCTGGCGCTCCCCAAGCCCGGGGAAAAAGAACAATGTGAGCAGCCCGTGTCCATGCCATGGACAGTGGCTGGTAAACATGCTGTCTGTGCACAGTCGCCACTGGTATACTGTGTAAGCCTGGACGAAGTCAAGGCTTATGCCATTGAAGCAGTCTTGACTGCAGAACTGATAAAGAACATGGACAGTGGTGACAGAGGGGGCAGCTGTGGCCGCGACCGCCAACTCCACCCGCGACGCAGGTCTCAGAACCGAGGCCGGGACCATGCCGGCTGCGGACGCGGAGCAGCAGGTCGCGGCAACGAAAGGGGGGGCCGATGCTTTCGGTGTGGCAAGATAGGACACTGGGCACGGTACTGCCCCAATGAGAGGAGAGAGAGGGTGAATTGGGACAGACTATATGGTGGAGGTGGGAGCCGGGACGGGTCTGGTGGAGACACTGGGCCGGCAGCTGGGAGCGCGCTGGAGACACGTGAGAACACCTACACTAACACACACACTGATACACAGACACATGTTGCACACCCAAACACTAACACTGAAACTGAGCAGGCTGTGCATTTCGTGAGAAATAGCCTAAATTCAGCGACACGTCTTAGTAGAAAGTTGGTGTGGGTGGGAAATTTTTCTTTGATTTTTTTTAAGATACACAGGTGAACAGGTAAAATGCATTTGATCCTAATTTGGGAAACATTTCCAGTTTTAAATTTATGAAACATGATTTTATTTGTTTGTTAGGGTTATCTTTGAATTGTACACTAACGGGGTATAAGTGAGATAAGGGAAAAAAAAAAAACTATCAATGCTTTTCCACCACCCCGACACACAACTCATGTTAAAGGGGAAGGTGACTCTCCCCCTGCTCTGTTGTGCTGCAGCTCTGAGCACACACACACATTGATGACGTCACATGCCCGCGCTGCAGTACACACATACTCTCCTATTATGACAGTAAAAGTATCATTGATGAAATAATGCTGGACAAAGATTGTTTGAATTGAAATAGACTATTGTGAGATAATGTTAAATTTATTGACTCATTGACATTGCCAACACGAGTGGCGAATTTTTGTAGGCTCATCAATCTGAACCACACATCTCATTGGGATATCATACATGTACAGTACAAACTTGGATCATAAGGTGCAGAAGCTGAAAGCTTCCTCACACTGGACGGCTGATCCTCAGGTGCACTTTAATGAAGTCCTGAGGGCAAATTGCAAATTGTTGAATCATGATGTCGAAGTTGTGGATTAAATCATATCTTTTGATTATCCCAAATTTCACATTGACAAGAAAAGTGTTTAAGTCCGTTAAACAGATCTCGGCGTTAAAAGGTATTCTCAGTCGTCCCGGGGCAAGAAGTAAACATTATGTTTTTTTTTTCCTTTCTCTTTTTCTGATTAATTAAAAAATTGTGAGCCTGTGGTTATGACAATTTTATCACACTACAGGCCCTGTTGTGACTACTATCCTCTCAGACATGATGCAAGTGAAGGCATTAGGCCTGTGTATGATGCTTTGTTTAAGCTGGTGTGATTGTGCCATGTGCTGGTTCTCCAGTGAGAACCCCCATTTTTTCTGGTGCATAAGATTCGACCTGAGGGCGAGCCTGCGGAGTGGAGATTTGTGCAAGACCTGCAGGCTGTCAAGGTTGCTGTGCAGGCCAGGGCGCCGATGGTACAGAATCCGTACACTATTTTGTTCTTTTTAAACGCTTTCATGTAAGTTTGACAGTCAATTTTGGTTTTGCTTTTTGGTTTGGTGGGAAGGTGTATGCGTTTTGCTCGGTTGTGTCAGGGTTGGTGTAAATCTTCAACGATTTATTGCTTTACTCTGGGGGACAGCCTGGAGCCTCTGGTGTTGCCAGAGAAACGTGCTTTGTTGCAGAATGGTGATGGTATCTTGATTGCAAGTGAGACCAGAGAGAGATGCGTTAAAGCTGCTCTGGCTCTTTTGACCCATCTGGGTGAACAGGGGCACTAGGCCAGCCTGTCCAACATGTAGTTTGTTGCCACAGAGGTCACATCTTGGGTCACATGATCTTAACAGAGGGAGGATCCCCCTCATCAAAAAAATAAATAAATAAATTTCAATTCTGTAAATTCATTAAAGTGATATAATTTTTGGCCATGAGAAGCTAGCAGACAATGGGTCGCTCGTTGTGCAGTAATTTAGGCACCATTCGCAGCAATTGCTTATGGACAAGGCCTAAAGCTCAGACCCTGTCACTTAGGTTTGACACTGACGACTGTGGAGGCTGACAAAGTGTTGTAGTGACTTTAAAGTAGTTTTACAAAGCACCTCCAGTACTTGGACTGACTGACTGCTCATGACCTTTGACCAGGACTGTTGACGAGAAGGAGGGATTCTGACTTCTGTCATGTACTGTTTTAACCCTGTTACTCTCCTTCCAACAGCTGAGGACGGAAAGCCACATGACCATGTGGCCATCATAATGTATGTTTTTCTCCCACAGGCCAGAGTTAAAGGATACTCTACTCAGTATTTTTTTTTTTTTTGAAGAGTGTTAATTTTCAGGATGTTGGACATATTTGGGTGAATGGAGACGACTTCAACAGGAAAACCTAAATGATCAGCATTAATTGATATTTCTTTTTGGTTGAACTGCTGGTACCGACATAACAAATTGCTGTGCGAAAGTTCACGTAAACAACATTGACATTTTCTCTCTAGGTGATACCAGGACAGATGCAGCTGCAGTCGCAGCTTCAAGGCTACTTTTGTCTCACGAAGTATGTGTCCGTTGTTTTTCTCTAACACCCCCGTTCCATCCCCACAGTTGTGGCTACCGCTGAGATAGCCAACTTGTTGATATGAGCCTCTCTGGCAAGAGAGGGCCGTGTGGAAAACCAGAGAACAGCAGTCTCTGCTGTTTCCCTTGTTTATGTTTTCTCCACAGTGTGTGAAGTTGACACATGGGTTGAACCATGTGTCAAAAAGGGGGAAGGATGAATGATTGAAGTATGTATGAAATCACTGGCCAGTGTGTGGATGAATGATGTGGTATTGTGCATTCTCGTTGTTGTCTGTTTGTTTTTTTCCTGTTGTTTGTTTTTTCGTATAAATTTTACCAACAGGTGGAGGTTGCCCTACAGGGCCAGCAGACACAGAGCTGTGTGACCGCAGGTCAGGTGACTACATCGTGGTGAACGACCATGACATCCCTGTAAGCAGCTCGGGTGCGGCCTAAGGGTGGCGACCAGTTTCCTGCTGGTTATCTCCATCACCGCGTGGCTGTCGGTGCTGTTACTGAAGGAGATCTACAACCGCAGGACGAGCAACAACGTCATGACAGATTCCCCTCACCCAGACCACAAATCTACACCACACGCTTTGCATTCTGGTGAAGACATCTGCTGTTACCGTGAGTAACACAACATCGAGCTGGAGGACAACGTTGGATGCAGGGCAGTGATGAGAGCTGCAAGGGTGCTGACCAACGCAAGCTGCCGTGCTTGCGCTGCCCTGTCACATGACAAAGGTAACTCTGTGCCGTTGAACACCTTTTCCTAAAATTCTGGGGGCAATGATTGCTTTTACCCAGAATGACATGGCCCTGCACTCGTAGTTCACAACCCGACAGAGGAACGGCTGAGGATTCAACGCAACTGTTGTGAGTTACGAGGGGCTGAAGGTTTGTTCCTGGAATGTTTCCACAGTTGTTTTGAAAACAACTCCACTTTTCCCAAAGGACCACAAATCCTACTACTCAGAGAAGCGCAGTTTGTTCACTCGGGATCGTGTTACACCCAGAGAGCAGTCTCTGGGTACATCAGCACGTGGACAACCTGTGGTGGCGACAGGTAATGTGGGACGACAACTTGGACATCTTCAGATGTGACCTGATATGGTCGCAGGTTTCAATTCTCATAAACATTGACTTTAGGATCACTCTCACTCTCACAAGAACTACAGAGTTGCGGGATGAGCTCCTTTAAGTTTCCATATTCAGTGTTGATAATTTTTCACATTGAGTGATGTAACCAATAAAGTTTTTTTTTTTTATGTTTTCAGTTTAGGATAATCACAAAACACCATGCTTGTTTTCATGCATTGCTATATGTGTGAGTTTGATGTTTTGCTTATCTTTAACAGTAGTATTTTATCATTGCTTGTGATTTTGTTTCTACTGCTGGACATGACGGTGTTTACTGAAAGTCTGAATTTCACAAACACGGTTTTGATATCTCTGATTGTTTCATGTTTTTGGTTATTCGTACCATTGGTGAAATCAGTGATGGACTGGAATGACGAGTGGGTTCCCCCCCTTCTGGGGAGGACGATGAGTTGCTTTAACTTTGTATTTTGCCTTAATCATTCCTCACTGATGTGCAACTTATGTTTTTATGCGTGTTGTTCTGAACTGTATTGGAGCTGTCATGTCCTGTTGATGTATGAGAGGGAATCAAGCATTAGCCTTGTCACGAAGGGTTAACTCATGGAGAAGTGTGTGCCAGGACATGTGAAAAGAACTGTTACACTTTGCTTTCTTTTATTATTAGTCTAATTACGCTCGTGTAATCAATGTTAGTGATTTCTACTTATAGTTGAACAACGATCATGGTTTTTGGAGATGTTTGATTTATCAGCTTACACCGTGTTATGATTGTAATCTTTTTCCTTACGGTTTTAGTGTCACAGTTTGATTTGATTTGTTTTGTGTTATTCTGGGTCTTCTGCATATTATTTGAAGTAGATTAGTTTATTATTGATTATGGGATTTTTTCCTCATCATGTTCGAGGTTTTTCCCTTTTTTCTTAGGTTGAGTGCAGATAGACAGATGTGTCTTTTGCCCCCTCTTGTCAAGTGAGGGGGGGGATTTTGGCTCATCTGTTCCTGTGGACTGTGTTTTTCTGCCCGGGGTCGGTAAACTCCTAAGTTGGAGACTGGGTGCGCTAGTGTTTAGCTGGTGCGGGGCAGGGAAACAGAGAACATGGGGTAGATAATTACAAAATTTCCTATTATTATGGTTTAGCATAAGAATGCTAAAAAGGGTGGAATGTAATGGCAAATTTTGATATAACCCAGGGTACGCTTAAGACTAGAGCACAAACATGTTATTCGAGTGAACATTCCTGTGCTGACAATTTATGTGGCCTTATCAGGGGAAGCAATATCCACACTTAGCAGGCCCGAGGTCAGGACCTGAAGAAACTCTTTGACACAGTGCCTGTTCTGTGTGGATTAACCACTCTCACTATCAGGGGGTGAAACCAGGCATGGCGCCATATATTTTGTCTGTTCAAAGCTTTGTTTTACTATAAGATAGCGTGTCTCTAAACCTCTTCAGCTCACTCACTCACTGACTGTACTCCTGTTCGGTTGTTTGTGTGTGACTCCATTCATGAATGCCTTTTATTAAAACTCAAGAAAGACAGCTGACGTGTCCACTCATCCTTTTTTAATACTTTGGTGAAGGAACAACATTTTTTGCCACCACACTGTGTCAGTTCCTCAAACCTGGCCTGTGACATTGTGGCACGAAAGATTGGCCTACCTGTGTCTTTGTCCCACAAGGCCCGCACACTCTCCCCTCCGGAGCGATAAACACCAGCGAGCAGCAGAAGCCCCAAAAAAGCTTTCAGCTCTTTCTCCTCCAGAGGTTTCCAGGGCTGTGTCCTCGGGGTCCGCTGCATGAACAGGTTTGTGTTATTCAAGATTTCCTGTATCATTTTTTCTGTCAGAAATAAATTCCATGTGGACTCGATGTCCTTAATCCGGGCGATGGCATACAGTGTTGGCCCTGGCCGAGGGATTGCAGGAGGGACGTAACGGCGTGTGTGCTCATCGCTTCTGGACCATCTGATCTCCCGATCCTTTGACAAAAAAACATTCTCCTCTTCAGCATCATCTTCTTCATCACCAGATTCATTCTCCTCTTCAGCATCACCTTCTTCATCAGATTCAGATCTGTCTGAAGTTGGTGGCGGAACCCAGACTTCATCGGAAGTATCAGTTTCAGACACAGCAGGCTCCGCATCCTCCTCTGAGGTGGAATAGTCTGAGCTGGAGTCGTGGAAAGTAGGTGGTGGTGCTCCGGAGGAAGAAGCCATTGGCGACTGTTGGGAAGCAGATGCCGCCAAACGCTGACGTCCCAAGTTGGGCCGATGGGCACGGTTGACAGCGCTCAGTTTAGAGCAGGATTTTCCATAAAAGCGTGTCTTGTCCATGGCAGCCAGAGGACAAATGCACTTTTGTGATATTGCGTGTATCTGAGTCCTCAGAGCTGCCGCACCTGTGTAAACAAAACTGATGCCTACTGCAGATTGTTTACATTCACGCATCATGCAATTGGTTGCACTAAAACTTCAAAAGCTTTGTTCAGGGGCATTGGGGTCATGTTGAAATGTTTTGCGAAATTGAGGTGATAGATTTGAAATTGAAATTTCCAGCGCGTGTTTGTGTGTGTTTGTGTGTGTGTGCGTGTGTGTATGAGAGAGAGAGAGAGAGAGAGAGAGAGAGAGAGAAAGAAAATGAGTGCACATGTGTATGAGAGGAGATTTACAGCCCAATTATCTGATGACACATACAGTACAAATAGACACATACACACACACACACTTAATAAAACATTTTAACAAATTTAAGCATACCAGAATTAGCCAAAAGGCTATTCTACATCTGCTGTCCCTGGATTGATGTTAAGTAGTTACCCTAAAAGAGAATAAAATGATTTAGTAATAGACATACAAATAATACATTAAAGGATTAGAAGGCTAAATCTGAATAAAGATTAAAAGGCAGAAAACTAAGCAAAAGACCATACGTACACACACAAGCTAACATAAACTCAGCTTAAACAACAGCCAATTGCTACAGACACTATAGAGTGCCGAAGCGGAAGCAGGAAGTAACGGCGCCATGGGTCCTCAATTCGAAAAAAGTTTCCATACAAATGGACGGGAGTCCAAGTTTTATTTCGTGATCCGTTTGAATTGTGCCATGAGAAAAAAATATGTCCTCTACCTGTTTAAAACATCACGTTTCATGCCGAGAAATCAGCAGTTTATCGTAAAACGGCAACAGAAGAATGTATTTTGTGTGACGATGCTCTACGGACTACAAATCTGGTGTGGGGAGCATACATCAGTCCGACTGCCCATAAGTCCGATGGCTCATTTCTCCGACTACCCATTCTACAGTGTTAAGGTTAGGTTTAGGGTAAGGTTAAGGGTTAGGGCTACTTAAGTCGGAGAAATGGGAGGTCGGACTAATGGACGCAAAAATAAAGAAATGTATGGTCGGAGAAATGGGTAGTCGGACGGACGTCATGCGCCCATCTGGTGTCCCACAAAAAATACGTCACCAACTGACACGGGAAAGGGCGGCATTTGGTGTGTGACGTCACCTACGCGACCTGTAGTCTTTCTGGTTACGGATTCTTCGGAATTTTATTTTACAATAGGTTTACAACAAACTGCCGATTTCTCGGCATGAAACGTGATGTTTTAAACAGGTAGAGGACATATTTTTTTCTCATGGCACAATTCAAACGGATCACGAAATAAAACTTGAACTTTTCGAATTGAGGACCCATGGGGCCGTTACTTCCTGCTTCCTGCTTCCGCTTCGGCACTCTATACACATTAAAAGCCATGCACAAAAAACAACAGTAATATTAGACAATTAATAAATAATACATACATTTACATATATTATTTATGTATTGGATTGCAATGCAGACTTACACATCTAGACTGATGTGCATCTCAGGTAACAGCTCCAACTGTCTTCAATACTGTATTGAATGAATTGACAGCATTTCTGTTTTCTAACTGCTTATAGAACCGCTGTAGGAGAGCATTAACAGTCTACGTGAGGGTTTTCATGATAACGACCTGTGTCCTTTAAAGGTTTTTAGGAGGCTACAGCGAGAACAAAGCATTTGTTTGAAGCCGAGAAGAGAGCATGAAGGACAAGAAGAACCCTAAGCCTGTTAGGAACCACCTGCTGAGCTGCACTGTGGTCTGTCCTGCAGGCTAGAGCTCACTGCTGTTCTCACACACACACTCAAAAGCCATAGATCTACAGACACTGTACCCAGCTAGCTTAACCTAGCTCAATGTCAATCTTTCAGACAACTGGTATGAGGTGTGCGTGTGTATGTGTGTGTGTTGGTGTGTGACCTAAATGGATTACTCTGGTCGAACAGACAGGTTCTTGTATTGAAAAAAAATGCGTACCATAGTAATTTCACAAAGAAGAGTAAGAAGGAAAAAAAAAACGGGTAGTTCCTGATTGTGGCCGGCTGCCACAGGAAGAGAGAAGGTGTGAAGTGCGAGATCCAACATCCAACTTAAATCAGAGAGAGAGAGAGGGAATCTGCAGAGAAAAACCAAGTAGTTCAATTATTAAGAGCAACAGCTGCTGAACTTCTGGAAGTTTGAAGTGTCCATCAGACCCTCTCCCATGTCACATCATCTAAAAGCAGCCCGACAGATAAGAAGTCCTGGACCACTGACAACTTTCTCGAATGGAATTGGCAGATGGGAGGATGGATAAAGACACAGGGAATACAAAAAAAAGCAAATTGTGCACAGGGGGTTAGAGATCTACTGGGTGATTTTTTTTTTTTGATCATCACTTGAACTTCAAAGAAGCCCAACTGACAGCTCAGGAGTGTTGTCAGGACTGGACCTTTTCTGTCAGGACTGTGATACAAAACCATGGCTTTGTTACCGGCCTATGGGACTTTTGTAAATTGTGGTCGAAGCTCATGGTGTGTGTCAGTGATTGTTCCCGGGGCTAGGACAGGGTAAAGTGCCTTTTTTTTTGTGGTTTTAAACAATGTGGAAGAGCTTCCTATTGGAAATACAGAGCCTCGGGGTCCTCTCTTAAATCACCATGACACATATTTTCTCCTGTAAGCTTCTCTCCTGTAATGTACTATTCCTTTACTCTGTTTTCTTCCCTTTCTTAAGTACTTTGGGAAATATATGGCTTCCTATATCGTAACCAGATTGTCTCTAATTGAGTCTCTGTGCTGTTTGGTGTTAGTGGACCGCAGCAGCAGGACAAGAACTATGTATGTAAATTACTTTTTTTTTTTCTCTCGCAAAAAGATCTAGCAGCTATTTAGACAATCTAAGCTACTTTCTGTAAAGGAGAGTCACCAGTGCTGCCCTGTGAATGGCTCGGAGGTGAGCTGCTAGTTAATGAGCTGTGTTTTAATTTACTAACTCATTGTCTCCTTGTCAGAAAACCATGCAAATGAGAAAAGATGTATCTGTAGTGTGGTTGTAAGAAGATGCTGTACATGTAAGCACAGACAGTAGCAGAGAAGATAAGGGATGAAACACTAGGCAAAATGCAGATATGTGATGATGTCATAAATATATTAATTAGCCCATTATCTTGTCACATTGAGTGACTTTTCAAAAAGGCCTTTTCTACGTTTCAGTTAAAGTAGTCATTATTCCCAGTACAGTCTGCGTCATTGACACACTGATGTGATACACAATTAGTTTAACCCTCCTGTTTGTTCCCTTCCTCCATCCTTCCTTCTTTCCACAATCCTTTTTCCTTTCCTTCTTTTTCCTTCCTCCTTTGATCCAATTGACCTGTTCTGTTCCCTCCCTCCATCTTTCTTTCCCTCCTTTTCCCCCGCCTCCTCCTTCCTTTCTTGAACAAATCTGTTCCCTCCCTTCATCTTTCCTTCATTTTTCCCTTCCTTCTTTCCACAAACCCTTCCCCCTTCCCTTCTTCTTCCTTTCTTGAATGAATCTGTTCCATCCCTCCATCTTTCCTCCCCTTCCTTCTTTCCACAATAATTTTCCCCTCCCTTCCTTTTTGACTCAATTTGTTCCCTCCCACTTTCTATCTTTCCTTCCTTCCTTCCTTCCTTCCTTCCTTCCTCCCTTGACCCATGAGGGCAACAGGAAAGGTTTAATTGGAGTGGGAAAACATAAAACAACAAAAAAACAAATAAACAAAAAACCCACCTCATACACAAATTAATAAAACACATTCCTTTATTTGTCCCACAGCGGGGGAAATTGTATTATCCCATGCAGAGTATTTCTGTATGTGTTAAAGTATGTCTGGGACAGATCTAACACTCTCTTCAGTGTGTAATAGTTTTGGTAGATGGAACTGCTGTGATTCATGATTCATCAGGTAATGTTTTATCATTGTCATTTGGCCCCTTGCTGGCTCCACTACATCCCTTCGGCTAAAAATAGATTTAAATTTCAAAGAAACTGCTGAGCCGAATCAACTGTAATGTGGTCGTACCTTATCCCTACCATGTCTCCTTAATTCCCCGCTGGCTCCTGGAATTATGGAATGGCAGGTAGCCGGCAGCAAGCCAGCTACCCCTTAAAGTTTCCCAAAAGACACTTCTTAGGCCTGCTCATCGAGCTGTGTGTGTACTGGCTTATCGATCTTTCCCAGGCTTTGAGGAAGAAAGAGGAAAAGAGAGGAAGTGGAGGAATCAAGCTGTGATGCCATAACAGCAGGATGAGCAGCCATGAAAGGAGGAAAGGAAGACCAAAAGCAAAAGACAGAGACACGGGAAGTGTGAAAAGAGACACACACATACACAACACGCATGCCAGTCTTTTTATCACTTTCTCCTGTGCGGTGTCCTTGGGCTAGGTGAAGTTCAATTCAGCAGGGATATGCTTTGTTTGACCAAGAACCCTCAGTAAACAGAGCTTGGCTCCTGAATTTCCACTCTGCCATTTGGAGAGTGGCCTCCACTTGATGGTGGAGCAATCCCATCGTACCCAGCCCTGGAGGCAAAGATGCAGAGTTGATGAACTGGGAGGCCTGACCGTCGAGACCTTCTCAAGCTGAAGCCATTCAGGCAAAAAAAAAAAATCAAAATCTCCATTCACATCAGTGACACTTGGTCAGTTCCTGGATCTAGATCCTAGTGGAGCTTCTTTTCATATGAGCTGGACAGAGATCTTCAAAGTCCAAATCCTCACTGAGAAATCCAAGTGTGAGCAAGACACTTTTTCAATCTCTGGCTGAATTATAGAAATCCCTTAGAAAGGGGAAGGAAGCTCACACTACAGTCAGACAGGTACATTTTGTTCTTCTGACAAGAAAGTAACTTTGCTCCCTTTCTGGTTCCATTACTGTTTCTCTCAGCAACATCTCTACAGGAAGTAGAGCTACAGCTCTAGGTTCTATATTATTACTATCCAGTCCACAGAAAAATGCAGTCAAATTCAGAAACTGAGCCATCAAGTTTCTATAACCTAATGATGTCATAATTAATCAAGTCCCGCCCACCTCAAAGCACAATCCAAATTTGCAGGATTGCTTTCTGTGGTTGTTTATCTGAAATCTGCTGTATTTTTGTTCGACTAGCAAAACAGTAAGCCAATCAGAAGATAAACTTACAGCCTCCTCTCTTCTGATTGGCTCACTGGCCTGTTGTTCCTAAAGCCTGTGAGATAGTGTTGTACTGTTCGCAAACATTTTGTTTAAAGGAACAAACTGAGTGAACAAACTTAACAGAATCATTTCCTGACCTGATTTGTTCTTTTCTCAGTTCAGTTGAGCTTATCAGCATCCCGCAGGGGGGTCATCCCTATGTTCCCACAGCCCTATGTTCCCTCAGCCCTATGTTCCCTCATTTCTAACTTTTGTTGTCACTGAAAATTAGGCCCTATTCCCACAGCCCTTTGGTCCCACCATTGGTTGGGTTTAGGCAATGAAGAAAGGAGTTGGTTAAGTTTAGTAAAAAGACCAGGTAGAGGCTAGACAGGCCAGATAGATAGAGAGAGTCCAGAGGGAACATAGGGCTGAGGGAACATAGGCACGCTCCCGTTTTACTACGTTGCTGACTGTTTCTCTATGAACGAAATGTTAGCATCAGTTATCACTTGCATAGTTTTCCGGCGCTTCTGGGACTTGAGACTCAGCAACGGTGGTGATATCAGCCATGATCGACGTGAAAAGAGAGCGGGTTGAGAATTCAATCAAGCAGTTTATTATAAATGTCAGACATATATTTATGATACATAGACAACATATTGATTAAATTAGAAATGCAGGTTTTCATTCATACTCCAGAGAGACAGTGTGCAACACCATTGAAAACTTAATTAACTAATAACCCTGCACCAACACAACTTTGCACAGCGTCTTTCTCAAGGTGCTACTCTGCATTTGCATAGTGTGGAGTTTTGCGACATGGGTGTTGCCTCAGCTTGTGAAAACTGGTCACAATCAAAGACATGAGGCTGAAAAGATGGTTGTCATGCCATCCTGTGTTTCAACAATATGATGGCAGAGATCAAACACATTTTCAAAACCTATGTTGGCTCTGACAACATGGTTGACCAAAGACACAGTGCACTGATGTTTGTGGAGCGTCCGATGCAGTGCTCTGCTGGGCAGATCACCTTGACTGTGCCTATTCTTGGAATCAGCAGGCCTCCATTGTTTTTCAAGGTCAGCAGATGGTAGCTATCACAAAATGATGCTAGTACACCCTCACATACCAAACTGTTGCGATATACATCACATGAAAGCTGCCTTCCAAACCTGCAATGTAAACCAACACGTTCTCGGTTAGCTGCCCAAAGCTACTTGGCAGGTAATTGTGGTCCAACACCACGCTAGCAACAGTTTCAAATGGAGAGGATGCAATGTGAAGAGTCCTCAGCTGGTACCGCAGACAACATGTCCACAGCTGACAGAGACACAGTGTCATCCTGTGTGTTTTTCCTGGAGAAATGCCGCAGCGGACCATAAGCCGGCGGAAAACACTCTAGAAGTGAACCACACTTGGATTGTTGTTCCATCCACCTGAAATTAGTTTGATTTATATATATATATATATATATATATATATATATATATATATATATATATATATAGCAAGAGCTTTGTGTGGTTGCCACAAAGGGACCAAGAAATACAGTTTTTTTTTTTTTTTTTTTTTTTGGGGGGGGGGGGGGGGGGTTGTTTTGTTTTGTTGTAGTGCTGTGTTCTTTCTTTTTTTTTTACACTTCAGATCATTCCCTAGCATCTCCTGAGTGTGTAGAGGACCTCCCCTGCATGGATTCAACACACCAGCAGCAGGAGAGCAATCACCTCTGCAGGCAGTGATCGGTTTGACCAAAAAAGAAAGAAAGCTAGAAGGACCGTGTTGACCATTGAATAGACCTTAAAGGCAGCAAATTCTATAGAAAATAGTTGGATGACGTCACAAAACACAGCTTTGGCATTGTCTGCCACCATGACCTTGATCTTTCTCTGCCAAAACCTACCATCATCCATGAAGTCAAATGAATGTTTGTGCAAAATTTTAGGAAATAATGAGATACGATACCTATGTATTAGGGGTGGGAGAAAAAATTGTTTCATGTAAGAATCTCGATTCTTATCCTCTACGATTCTGGATCGATTCATAATCTTCAAAAATCGATTTTTATTCACATTTCCTCAGTCTCAATACGCGCACTCACAGGCTTCCGTACACAGCGCTGCAGCAAGCCATGACGCTGGCCCCCATAGAGTCTGGCATACTGGGCGTACTGAGCAGTCTTGTGACACCGAGTACGCAAGAGTCCATGTGGACGGGTCCGGCAGACCTCCTCATTGAGTCCGCGCGACTATGTGGGGGGGCCTTTTAAGATGCTTGTTAACCGCCTACTAATGTTAACTGATCAGATTTAAATGCTCTATTGAATGTCTGTGACTGGGCTTGTGCCAATCAGCAACCTGACCCTCCATCTTCAATTGAGGACGATCATTTTTTTGTTGTTGTTGTTTTTTTGCCGTTACACACACATGCTTCAGCTGAGCAGCTGAGCACTGTGCTCTAGATCAGCTGATCAGTGCTCCGGTGACGTTAGATCTTCACATTTTGAACATTTCTTATACAAAGTGTAGCCAAACACCAGGCTGAGGAGAGAGGAACAGCAGCAGCTCCTGTGTGGTGCTGCAGGTGAACTGGCATGAGAGCGGAGTGCTGTCTTTTTTTTTTCACTGCAAAAAGAGCGACTGACTCATATCATTAATGTGTGGCTTATATAGGTACTGTTGGGCTTGTAATCTGGTCTCAGTACTTTTCCATCTCTCCTGTTGAGGCCTTATCTCTGCTGACTGTGCACTTTATTTCTGTGGCCTCATGCTCTTCTCTGAGAGTGCCACTCTCCTAGTCTTATTTGAGATGGTGCCATAGACTTCAAATGCAATGGAGAGTGGCACCTTTGGTCCTTGCCTTGTGGCCATTCTATGTAACTGCACTATACAAAAACTCCTAGCTCAGCAGAAAGTGTTATAAGGGTCATGTATAGTGACACTTCCCATCTCCAGTTTCACCACTCACACCCTACTCTCCTTCAGAACCTGTTGAAGTGCACACTCTCATCCATTAAGTGGTGCTAAAGAGCATGCTGTAATTTTAGGAGGTTATTGTTGACTTGCTCTTTAACACTAGCACCGCCGTTGGACACTATATACCTATAACCGCCATGAGTCGTTCATTGGACGAACTGTAATAAAGCATTAATTAGTGCTGTATAGGTATTACATTTGTCGTAGTCTTTTAACAGCTACTCTGGAACGTAAAGTAGGCTACACCCCGCAGTCTCCGCGAGGACTTATTTAAAAAACTTGTCACTGTCACAGGTGCATCTCATCTCATTATGATAGGACTTCACCCTCAGAGCTCTGTCTTCAGACTGTCCTGACCTGTCCCTGAACATCACACAGGGACAACATGGAGCTGCCTGTGTGATTGGTTACTGAGTTTTATAAATGTTTACATCAGGCTGAGTTCAACAAATCAGTTTATGCTACTGTGATTTAAGTAGCCTAGTTAAATACTACAGTAATCATCATAGTGTATTGGAAGGAAAGACCATTTAATCTGTATGTATCAAATATCGATTAATGAATTAATGGATAATTTGCATCCCTAGTCTGTTGGTCTTGGTTAAGTACCACCTTGAATGCTTAAGCTTATGTATTCAGTCATTCAATGGTATACTAAAATCCATGTGGAAAAAAAATGTTTCTCACTGTTCTCAGGTCAAATATTTATATGCGATTAAAATGCGATTAATTGCGATTAATTAATTACAAAGCCTCTGACTAATTCGATTAATTTTTTTAATCGAGTCCCAGCCCTAGTTATAATATAATAAAATTATAAAAAATAATAAAATAAAATTTATTGTATTTAACAAAACGGGGTGCTGCCCAACATCATTTTAGGAAAAGTCACAGACTGGTGGACTTCAATGTTTTTTTTTAATAAAGTTATAAACAAATGAAAATCAAAGTCGTCCAATGAACGGCAGTTGGCGGTTCTAGTGTTAAAGGTGGCATAACTTTCTTTTCATTGGTCTTGTTTTCAAGCTTTTATGTCATTTTCTTAAAAAATACCACAACAAAGGTACAACTTAACCTCTTCATGCAGAGGCCATTTTTGGCAATTTCCGCCTGTTTTTGTATCACTGCAATTAAAGCTTTATTACTACAGAAGTACTAATCCCACAACTATGGTTTATGGCTTAAATGAAAGACAACCTTTGTCCCTTTACATCTATATCTATAAAATATTGAATTGAGTCATTCCATAAAAAATTGAGCTTCTGAAAATACATTTTTTTTGGAAAAAAAAAAAAACAAGTTTGAAATTTTTGGTGAAAAGGTGATGTTTCAAGATCCTAATTATAAAACAGGTTGAATTTTACATATATGGTTCAGACACTCCCTGTCCACATATGTACCAAATTTTAGGTTGATATGTAAAACTACTGAGGCACTATAGAGTTTTTCCAAAGAGTGTCCCTTGGCGATGTCCAGTGTGCCAAACCTGTCCAGAATTGTCCAATTTGGCTAAAATGCACACTGCAAGATTTTAGTGAGATTTTTTTTTTTTCCAACAGATAACCTATTGATAGCTTTCACTGACGTCACGTCCCAGGGCCCTGGCGGTCAAAAAGCAACATTCCAAAGTGGCCCCGCAATGGACTTTCTATGGACAAACAACCGAGTAATGACTTAAATCATCTGTCAGCGGCCGAGAAAGAAAGATATAAAAACAACTTTGAAGTTGTGGGCACTTGTGACCCATATTCAACACCAGCTGCTGTATACGAGCTGTTTAAAATGACCAGTTCCCTGCCGAAGCTCCAGTTGGGCGATGTATTACCTGGTGGAGAGTCATCATCCTCCACCGCTTGCAACCAATACCTCCGGTGTTATGGCTCGACTGGTTTCTGATTAAAAGCCCCATTTTGTAGTTTTTTTTATCTTAAAATAATGTTTCTGAACTCATTGAAGTGGTAGAAATGTACCTGTAACTTTCCTGTACGGGAACACCGTCCTGGTACCGCAGCTCAGCTGAGCTCCACAGCTGAGCTCCAGCCCACTGAGCCCAGGCTCCCTGCTCCTCTCACCCACAAACCAGAGCCCTTAGCTGGGCTGCACGGTGAGCTGCCCCCCTCCTTCCCCCCGGAGCTTTGCTACGCACCGCTACCGACGGCAACGATGACGGCGGTCCGATAGCAGCAGGACCGGCGGCGGCGCGCGATGGTAACCCGGCGGGACCGCCGCCACCGGACACGGCAACAGCACCGCCCGCGGCGGCAGCGACACGGTAACGAGGGTCGGGACCGACCGCGGCGCGGCGAGGACGATGACCGGTGTTGTTTAGCGTATTTTCAGAGTGTTTTCCATTAGTTCGTAACTTTAACATGACAGGCTTTGTCATACTGTGCAGTGTTGTGCAGACTAGTGAGAGAAGTGTGGCGCTGATGTCTGTAGGTTGGCGGAACAGGTTCACTCACAGACGCATATTGGGCCATAACACCGGTATTTTTGAAGCAGCAGGGAGCAGTGTGTGTTTTTCTGCCTTGTCCTAATCCGCGGACAGCGGGGAAGTGGATTGTTTTGACCGCCAGGGGGGCGTTCCATACGGGCCGTGACGTCACATGAAAGCTATCAATTGGGGCCAATCACAAACTTGATGGCTTTTAGGAACACTAGTTACATAAGTAAAATACCTTTGAAAATGTAATTGAGGGGGATGAATATTTAGTGTCCAAAACCCATCCAAACAGGAATTTGACCTATTTTCGCCTGTATTATATTGTTATTTTCCTTTATAACTCCAGAAGTAAACATCCCACAACCACCAGTGATGGCTTAAATTAACAAGGACATTTGAAATAGTTCATATATTGTCTTTTATTATTATTTTCATTATTACATTAAAACTGGGGCAGTAAAAACACACTTTTTGTGGAGACTTGTATTGCTTACTTGTTGACACTAGGGGGAGAGGGAACCACAGGAACCAGCTGGGTGCAGGCTTAAGCTTTGCCCAATCAGGGATCATTATATATCAAGTCACACCTTAGAGTCTCTCCTATTTGACGAAAAACTTGTCACCCCCGTGACTTTGATTGGCAGGCGACGAGAACTGCGCAAAGCGGGTGCGCAGTCTGACGGAGAATGACTTTAGCATTAGCACTGCGGGAAAACGTGACACTATTTTTTTTTTTACATGTTGCCGAAAGTGTCCTTAAAAGGTCTGTGTTGAAGTTTTCATTACACCATGCCTACTTTTGTTGTATTTAGGACGTCTTTCATGTGTTAATCAATTTGGGACGCCGGCGTCCCAACCACTAGGGGGCCTGCAGCACTTAAATGTGATTGCAATCTCTCATTATAGTGTGCGTCTTACCATTCAAATACTCTGTCAAGTATAACACTTTATATCTACCCTGTCAAATCTGCCTAAAACAGTACATATTGTTACCATTTTACCACACTAGTTCCTGTTTTCGTTGTTGATGTCTGCCATGCTTCATCCTGCATTACTCAGTATGAATGTGAAGCATTGATGCCTTGTCTTCATTGTGTACATTTCCATTGAACATGTCTACAGTGGTGTGGGTTGGTTTTCATCCTGTCCCGTGTTTTTTCATTCACCAGCTGTCTGACAAATTGCATTTATGAATGAATTAAAGGGGTTCTCATTCACTCTGCAGTGGTTGTAATGAGCAGACAAACGCTACAACAACATAATACCAATCATGACCGTACGTGCTGAAAGGCTGGAATCAATGCAACTCTAATGCTCCTTGCGGGCATTTCCAATTTCATATTTTGATATTGGATATTGGATTGACTATTCAATTCACCCATAGACCTAAAGGAGGATAAGCGGAAAAGTGGGTCATGTGAGAATCAATAGCTGGGTTCTCAACTGTCAATAACAGAGAGGAAAACACTGGCAGTAGATCATTCACAAAGATGTAGATGGTTATTTCATTTCTCTATTATTAGAGAGATTTTTTATTTTATTTTCAATACATATATAAAACTCTCTTTCCTCTTCCTGTGAAACAAAGAACTGTTTTGATGACTCATCCTGCATTAGGCGGAAATCACACAAATGTGTTCAATCAAATGGGATTTTGATAACCCTACTCCTCAAACTGCACTTGACTGTTCGCTATTATGTAGCACTGCAGTAGTTAGTTTATTGTCCCTTTTGGGAAATTCATTCTCACTGGTTCTGTACACATAGTAGGGATCTACTGTTGATGTTCTATGGTTCGGCAGAAACTGAACCCCATCAAAAAGCCCAAAATTTGGCCAAATCCGAAACTGAATCCTGGACACATCCCTTAAACATAGGTGTGAAGCGCCTTACATACAATGACAGGTGACATTGGACAACTTTCGCAAACTCATAGCATCCATTTCAACAATTAAAGGTGTTCATAAATGTCCTGTTTGTCGCGCCTCCTTCCACGAGTTTTCACGAGTTGCCGCATGAGTTTACCAGAGTAAGGAAAACGAATTTGACTGGTCGTTATCGAGCCGGCGGGATATTCAATGCTTTGGGCGAGACCGAGCTCGATGTGTGTGTGTGTGTCTCAGACGTTTGATTGACAGATGACGGATCCAATATCAGTGGCTGATGAATTGTGAGCAACATGACGCATAATTTGTGCACCTGCATTATCCAATGCGAAAAAAATACCCCACTTTCATCCCGGATTTACTCGAAAATAGATTTTTGCACAAAGTTTGGGCTCCATCATCTGATAGATGAGTTACACTAATGTTAAGACCCACAGTGGGATCAAATTCAATTTTCTTTTCTGAACACCTTTAAAGATTAACAAACCACAGCAGTCAGATGTTAACTCACATAATACTGATTTAGTGCTGTGATGGCTGAAGGTATCAGACTGTTTTTAAACTGTGCTCTGTTGTGTCTTAAAGGGGACATATTATGGAAATATCACTTTTTGAAGGCTCTTTAACATATATTTGGGTGTTTGTCTTGCCTTCCGGCCCGCAAAATGCGAGTATTGACAAAACAGTCTGTAATTTTCAGGCTCCCTAGATTGAAATCCATGTGGTTTTCCCTCAGTTGTCTTAGCTTTCGGATTTGCATAACCCCACCCCTACCTGGCACCAGTAGAAGGGGTGGGGCAAGCAGTGGTTCATTTGCATTCAAAGGGACAGGCACTGAAACCAGCCGTTCTGAACAGGGCAGTTTTGAGATGATTAAAAGAGCTGTGATGTTTGATCCTTGGGGTATTTTGACCAAATCATGTCACAGACATGTCTTTAAGACACCTGGGAACTATTTTAATTTGTGGAAAAGGGGCATAATATGTCTCCTTTAAAGGAAAGGGAGGCAGAAATCTAGAAAAAAGCTTTGAGTTGAGTCCACACGGTTCTCATCCCCTCAGCCAGAGCAGCGAGTAGAGAAAAAACGTCTCTTTCTTACGTTTTAAAACGTCCAAATAATACGAATAAGGGCTGCTGCTCTGTGATTGGTCAAAATCAACCGTCACGGGTAGATTCTTTGCAGGCTGAAAACAGAGCCTAGGGGAGACGCAGACGTCTGATCTTTTTTCACATCACTTCATTTACATTATCCCCAAGGTTAGTGTGTAAGTTTTTGCCTAATACTGTCAAAAAAAAGCTGCCTCCCTAGCCTTTAAGGTTCTATATATCTGCGTCCAGAGGGCAGTAATGCAAAGTACTGGTGTGGTGGGTGTGTGTCGTCTTGTATTATTGTGTGTTTACAATGTTTGTGATGGCTTCAGCACTAACCAAGTGAGATTTGGAGTGAGGAGGACTATAACTTCTGAGGCAATACTGGTTGTTTTTGTGAGGATGTTCTAGTTTTTGTTGTTAACACATTGTTGAAGCATGTAGAACAATACATGAAAATACTTTTAAAATGCAGAAGGAGGAGATTTGATGAAACATGTAGTCCTTTTTCATTTGCTAATGACTGATAGTCTTTGATTGCTTTTCTTTTGAATGTCCCGTGTGTGTTGATCAAACCTGAAAGTATTGTCTATTGTCAGTGGAAAACAGATTTTAACTTTCATTCCCTTTCATCTGCGAGTAAGTATACGGTGGCTAACAGCTAGCCCTCCACAGTTTACCAATCAACATCACCAGGGGGAAAAAGGAGGGAGAGACTTAGATCTTATCAGAGCAACATATGGAGCTATTTCTTTAAACTGCATGAACATCAATAATTAAATGTTTTGCATTTTGATTAGCAATTCATTTGCAAAAGAAACATGTTTTCTTTAGGAGGGCACAGGGATGGGAGCAGATGTCCAATATTTTTCCATTTCAAATTAAATCTACACCACTATTTAGTGTGTGGAACTCGAGAGCCACATTACGTGTCTATCAAAGGATGTATGATTTAAAAAAAAAAAAATCTTTTAAAAAAGGTTTGAAAATACCAAGATTAGCTCAGAGCATTTTTTTTTACTAGAGTAATCAAAATGTAAAACTATCATATCACATTATACTAATTAGGTTTCAATCTCTATCTTTTTATGTATATCCCCGGATTGTTTGTGAATGTTGCTGTTTTTTCTATGTCCCACCCACTTGTGTGTGTCTAAATCATATTTGAAGGATTTGATTTACCCCCATTCAGTGATAAAGAACCACTGGCGTATTTTGGGAGGGATGGGATTCTGACAATATTATGTCACCCTCTACAGTGCGTGTATGGTGCTGTAGCTGAACTGAGCCGAGGGATACTGTGTCCACACTACATTGGAATAACAAGACGTATAATAATCTTCATGCACATTGAGCATTTCACTGAAATGTCTTCACTAAGTATTTAGTGCTTATCATTGTGCAAAAAGGGCTCTCGTTAATAGGCGTACAGTTGTCCTATGAGAGCCCTGAAGCTGCAGCTCTTCTGTCTTTCACTCTAACTTTACAAAAAAAGGCAAGAAAGTTCATAGCTATAATATGTCCCCACTGCAGCAGCTGCTCTCAACTCTGCCTGCAGTTATAGACAGATGTAACTGAAACGCCAACTGCTACCCGCTGCTGAAATGTCTGATTTAGGTGTCAAGGCAGGGAGGAGACATTGGCAGGGGGGGAAGGATGGGAAGAGAGGGAGTCGCAGAGAAAAAAGGACGCCTTGACAGTTTCCCTCTCCGCTCTGACTGGTGTTGAAATGATAATACAGATGAAGACGCACCCTGCTGAATGATGATAGAGGCTTAAACCCTGATTTGTCCGTATCTGGTCTGCAGTGATTGCACTGTCTGCTTTTCTTGTGGAATTGGGGAGGAGCTTTTAAAAGGTGGCAATCCACCAGCTGAGTGTTTTTATAAGCTCAGAGACACCTTTATCCTCCGCCTTTCTAAACTCTCTAACTGACAGCTCGACACGCTCATCACCAACAGAGAGGTTTATGGGTCTTTTTCTTCTTCTTCATGTATTTTTTTTTCAGTACATTTTAACACAATCCTCAGTGTTGTGACAGATGCTTGCATGATTATTTATGTAAATCTCATTTTACTACAGTTTTTTTTTGCTGTGATCAGTGCTTCGTAGTGGGGGAATCTTATAGGAATCAGGGGGTGGATTATTTTAGTGTCTGTTTTGAAGGAAGACCACATTAGTAAAAGTCTCAGCATGAGAGTCTGTGAAGGAGAAACATCATCTTTATTGGAGTGATAATGCAGCCATTATTTAGGGCAGTTCAATAAATTGACTCCAAACCCTAAGTGCTTGTTAAACAGCCCAATAATAAATTAACAACCAAGTCATTTGGTGACATCTGGGCCAGATTTTGCCTGCAGTATGCAGAGAGGACTGGTGTAGAGATCAGTTTAATGATCCTGTAGTAAAAGTACATTTCTGCAGTCTGCCACTGCAGAGACAGAAATGTTGTTGTGGCTGCCCAGCCACTCAAAACCAGAATATATTAATCTAGCATCCCACAGAAAAATGCTGACTAATTCTAGGAGTCTTGTTTCATCTTCATCCTGTCTTGGTTTTAAATGCTAAATATTGTTACCTAGCAACAAATTCTACTTTCGCCATCACTTCTTGCTAAGATATTCTTGTAACCAATGGAAAATTTTATTGAAATGTCCAAAAAATATCTACTTCACCATGACAACCTTCACTAGCAGAAACAAAGTGAGGGGAAAAAAGCACATTTGTCAGTTTCACCTCACCTCAACCAGGAGAGACCAGGAGAGATTCATGTCACCAGGCTATATAATATAATAATATAATATAATATTCCGCCAGCAGTGGCTTAATCTCCACTTTGCATTAAACGGGTGGCGCACACAAGCAAAAAAAAGTACAAGTAATGCGTTCATTATTGCTAATTGAAGTTTCAAATATAACAAGCCGGTAGATGTGTTGACGGGCAACAATTTTGGTCCAAAATAGAAGAATAGAAGAATTGCGATCGTTAGTTCCGGTAAGTGCACAACGGCACTGTCAAAATTTGCGCACTACAGAAGTAAGTTCATACATAGTACTACTTGACAGTATACTCATGGAAGTATTCAAATTGAGATACAGCTACATGCTGTCATTCCGACATCGCACCATTCCGACATCCCACCATTTAGACATAGCGCTATTCCGACATGCCATCGTCCCACCATTCCAACAAAGCTTTCGATATAAGGAAATGTGCGTTACTCAACAGGTGACTCCCTCCTACTTGTCTGGACTCTATCTATCTGGCCTGTATAGCCACTACCTGGTCTTTTTCACTAAACTTGACCAACTCCTTTCATCATTACCTAAGCCCAACCAGTGCCAACCACGTAATTTCTTGTTTTTCGTTCCCATGCGTTGAGTGCCAAAAACGAGATTTTACGTTTTTTGCTTTTAAAAATAAATAAATAATGAAAATAGACACTTTAACACACCTTATGTGTAAATTTGGGGACTCTACTACGAGCAGAACTGAAATAGATGACGATCAAAAACTCATGACAGCTCATGATCTGGAAGTTTTCATCATAACTCGGCTTTTGCAAACGGAGTTCTGCATGTGGATGCAGCAGCTGCTCTGCTCTCACCCGCGAGGCTCCAGCAGCTCGGAGCCGAAACAGGAAGCTCTCAGCCGACAGTCCTGTCCGGTCTTCATCTCGAGCAACACCGTGTCCTCCCCAAGGTCCTCCCGCGGTAAAATGTGATGGTCTCTGGGCCAAAGCAGGCTGGCACCACCGACCCATACCACAGAAAGACCGCGACCACCGGTGGGGCCGGTGTTCCCGACCTGCTGTGGCCGAGAGACCATCACATTCCGCGGCGAGAGGCTGTGCCACGGCACGGTGCCTATGTGTTATTGTTGTTTAGTTATCCTATTGTCAAACAGTTCTTTCTTATTTATTATTATCATCCCCATAATCCTACTTTATACATATATATATATATATATACACATACACATTTTTTTACAAACCCAACCTCCTTCCCAACTCTAACACATTACAGCAATAGACTACACCATCTCCAACACCCCCACCAATCACCACTTGGATGCCCCCGGAACTATAAATATGGTGCCTGTTGCCTGGGGAGGCCTTTTGCCCGAGCACCCTCCACCTCAGTCACCTTTTCAAACCACTGCTTCAGTGTAGCATCTTGTTTTTGCAGTGCGCTCAGATTTGGGGGAAACTCAAAATCAAGCAGTTCAGGTGGTTTAGGAGAGCTTTGTGCTCCTTGTCTAAATGAACCCTTTAGCTTCTCCTGTCTTCTTTATGCTTTTGATTTTTGAGGTTTAACTGGCCCTGCTTCCCAGTCAACCCCAAAGAAAGGTAGACACTCTGTGCTCTGGTGGTGACATTACATGGTTTTACAGGCAATGTGACTGTGTTAGTCAGTGGCTCACTGAAATTGGCCACTGAACTCTGACCTTCATCACTGCTCACATCAGGTTTGCATATTGGTTGGGTATTGTGTATGGCAATGTTGGAGCTAATGCCACAGTCAACAGAAAAGTCTGCCCCCCCACAGTCAGGTAAACTTCAGCTGTAGGATAAACATGTTCATCTCCATGGATACAGCTTATTCTTGATTTATCTTCACTCCATTTTTCTCTGGGGATCAAACTGGACAAAACTACTGTCTGAATACATGCAGAGTCAAGTAGTGCTATCTCACGCTGTCCATTGATCAAAACTGGGGCTGTACGGCCTGCGTCCCTCACTGTACCCACTGTGGCTGGTCTTGGAGCAGAACAAAGGAGAGATGGTTTAGTGCGGCTCAAAGCTGGGCAAAATGGTTTTGTGTGACCTAAACCATTACAGTGGTAACACCTAACCTCTTGTTTAAAGGTTCGAGGGGAGGCTTTTTAGCATGGCTTGTGGCCTGGGGAGTAAACTGCCTATCACTTGAAAACCCTCTACCCTGTGGCTAACCAGACCCCTGTTCACCCCCAGAGGACTTACTTGAATGGGCCTGGTGGTTCTCCCAGCCCGGCTTCCTCTCCTGGCTGATGTGAAGACCTCTGCCAGGCATGCAGCTTCCTCTGCCGTCCCGGGGTCGTGCTCTCTGATCCAGACCTCCAGCTCTGGACCATCCTCAGGAACTGTTCAAGAATAATAGTCTCTGATAGTTCTTTAACTGTTGATTTCTCTGGCTTAACCCATTTGCAGAAGAGGTCTTTCAGACGCACATACAGCTCTCATGGAGTTTCACCAGGCTCAATCTTGAGAGAGCGGAATCGTCTACGGTAGGTATCAGGTGTAATTTCATATTTTGCCAAAATTGCTGCTTTAACTTTTTCATATTCCATTCCAGTCCTTCATGTCCATCAGAACATAAGCACTGCGTGCTTTGCCAGTGAGTAAAGGAACCAGACGCACAGCCCATCCATCTTTAGGCCAGCGACAAACTCGGGCCATTTTCTCAAATGTTGTGAGAAAATGCTCAATGTCATCATCTGGAGATAATGGCAGCAGCTTGGGATCCCTCCGTTGTCTGGAATCCCAACTTGTCTGGCTCATCATCTCATCTGGGTCATCAAAATCCCCATCATTGTTGTCACGACCATTATCATCATCTCTTTGTGGACGGTGGTTCTCATTCATAGTGTCCTGCTCTGTTCTTTGTTCTTCTGTCATCATGTTCACTTGTTGCTGCATTTGGGAGACTTGATACTGCATGTGTCTCCATCTTTGTTCTTGACGAGAGGACTCTTTCTCTCTTTGCTGGTTTCTCTCCGACTGTGCTTGCATGAGTGATTTCACCAGACCTGCTAGTTCATCAAGCTTGTCTTCTGTCTCTGCGTCCGTCCTGGTGTCTGGAGCACATGCTCCGCTTGGCCCCCCATATGGTTCTTCTTGGCCATTTTTCTTTACCTTCTTTGGCATAATTTGCTGTAACGTGGGCCCCAGCTTCTGACACCACTCTTCAGTGCATAAAAGACGCTGTATCTCCTTTTCTAGAAAAAAAGCAGGGATTTTGGTGAAACCCAGCCATGTTTAGCTTGAGTTTTCTCAGGAACGGAGGCACATAGAAACAAACGGTGTGTGGCCATTTGAAGCATAAAGTTTCACCTTTCAAATGAGCCACAGTATGTGTTGGTGGCAATAATATAGAATACACTGTGGCTCTACAAAAATCGTCAAAAATGGTCTAAATTGCCGGTACACTTGACTAAACTTTGGAAAGGAGCGCGGCACTCAATGAGTTAAAGGAATTATCAGAAGGCAGGATGTTTAAAAAAAAGAAAATTGTCGGAATGATGGGACATTTGATAGAAAATTAAGTGTTGCCATTTAGACAAGTGGAGGCCTATGTTGGACTGGTGGGATGTCGGAATGGCGGTTGCCACCCCTTTTTTCTGTCTTACTGTCATCGTACTGATGTACTGATGAAGCGCATGGTAAATTCACACATTTCACCAGTGCAACAGTGAGGTGTCTGAGAACCTCCAGCTTCATCATCTCTAACATGAACACAGCACAATCTCCGATCAAATTATCGGATCACAAGTTTCCCTCTTATGAAAACATTTCCCACCCTCAGGCTCCACTTTTGGCTCTGGGAGAAGTTTCATCCAAACAGAACCACCTTTCCCCTGTGGACCGGTCCCCATGATCCACTTCCTGCAAGAGTGTGAGCACTATTCCCACTGTTCCCTATTAATTCCTATTTATTTCTGATTTCTCATAGTCATAGGTCACACTCTGGTACATATGCACATAATAATGTTGATATTAAACAACTTATTATGTGGGGTGGTGTTTAGCTCAGCTCCTGCATTACATCCCCCGCCCCTCTGCCTCCCCATTTCCTCAAAAAAGCCCCAAAAATATAGGTTACTTACAAAATAATCCAACAACTTATTATGTATAAATACAGGTAAAAATAAAAGCCATTCTGGTAATAAACAACCAGTAGAATATTTGCATAAAACTTTATAAAGTAAAAAGGACGATGTTGGCGGCTGCCTGGGTTACTCAGAGTTTAGTAGAGACAGCTCTCAGAACTGGTGCTGAAATACTTATTGGTTGATACATGTTTTGTGTGGTTTACAGTGTTTGATGAAACTGGATGAACTATTTTCAATGCGTCTGTCTCCAACACTCCTATTGATTCAGTGTAGAAACTGTAGAATAATTAGGTTTTTGAGCTTGATTTGCAACAGTTTGGTGCATTACTCCGGCAGATCAGATGAGTGTTATTGTGGCTTAACAGTGTCCACAAACACTGGTGTCTTTTTTTTTTTTTAGTTCAGATATCTCCTACATTCAGATGGCTGCCAAGAGAATCCCTGAGTAAAGAAAAGCCTTTCATGGTTTGCAGAGCTGGTATTGTAAGAGTTGCTCATTAATCTGCTCTAATCTGTATACATTACTGTATTTGTTTGTTTGTGTGGATGTGTTTCTGTGTTAGGGCTTATATGCACATGTGTGCGCGATCACCTGTACTTGTTAAAGTGAAGTGGAAAGATGAACAAATGTGTAAGGGGCTGTGTGATTTCACAAAAGTGTGATTTCAGAGACTTTACCGGATAAAATAGCCAAAAAATATTATGTAGCAAAAGTGTGATGAGCTAACGGTCTGTTGTGAGTGGGTGAGCTGCTGGATTGGCAGCAGTAACAGTAAAAAAAAAAAAAAAGGTAAAGACAAAGAAAAAGAAAAGAAAAGGCTGTGCAACAGAAAAAAATGCCAGATCGCTGCGTTCTGCTTTGTGCACTGAGATTACATTTCCACAAATACAAAAATGGAAAAAACTACCACCAGGGAGTGTGAAAAAAATATAAATATATCAAAAAAACAAAAACAGCATAAATCTGCCTAGATGTCCAAAGAATACACTGTACAGCATCACTCTGCAGGGTCACCTCTCACCACACAGCAAATGTTAGGTTGGTTTTGGACTATTTAAAGTGGAGATACAGTAGATGCTGCGGACACATTGCAATTAAAGAATAACATTTTGTAAAGTAAATAAAAAGACTAACTAAAGGACCTATAGATAACAAAATAGAGACCAAGCTGAATATTCACTGAACTTTAATATATTTTACTTTAATAGTCACACGGAAAGAGAGAGAGCCACAAACCCTGAGAGGTTATAACAGATGCAACACATGACATTGTGAACAAGAAGTCCAACTAAGCTCTCTGTCCTTTACAAGAAAAAAAAAATCTGTCCCGTCACAGCTTCCATTCCAGATTCATTGTATAGAGCGTTGGCAGGAACAACTTCCTGTTGTGTTCCTTGTCGCAGCAGAGCTGAAGTCGTCTGTTGTGTGGCTGCTGTGCTGCTCGACCAGCAGGCGGTGGAGGGGCTGCAAGATGTTCTCCACCAACCAGGTCCAAAGGCTCAGAGCCAGCCGTTCTCATCACTTTGTTCACTTCCTCTGTGTCTCTGGCTCTGCTGCTGCTGCTCCAGCAATCTGCAGCAAAGGATTTTGCATTTGACACAAAAGTAAAAGATCTGCAAGGCCTTTCTGCACACCTTAAAGGACCTAAGTTTCATAGAGAAGTGGACTTCTGTCCTGTCCTGTAGACAGCCTCTTAATCTTAATCTTTCCTTAATTGTCCACAATGTGGAAATTTGTTTTTGGCTTCACCACATAAAATCACACAATAACACACATTAAATAAATAACATGTCATTCAATACACAAAGAAAGAGTAAAATGATGATGTACATAGCTCTAAAATGTCCTGGAATGCGTTCATGAATTTAATATTGTAAAAGCATTCGGTATGAATGACTTCTTATGAATATTTTTTTGTTGTTTTGGCAGCTCTATAGCGCCTTCCTGAGGGGGGTTTTTGAAATTCATTGGCCAGGGGGTGACTGGGGTCAGCCAAAATCCTATGTGCTTTCTGTTCGACTCTATCGTCATAAATACATCCCAGCTGTTTCTGCTCCCTCCCTATGATTTTACTGGCCATTTTTATATTTTTTGCCAGTTAGGCTCTGTTTTTAAAGGGATAGTTCAACATTTTTGAAAATTGGCCCATCGCCATGATCCCCCTAGTAATAGCAGTAGGTTCGTTACCTTTAATTGTTGGTCCAAGCTGCTTTTAGATCGGGGGAGAAGAATACCGAGCGGCGCAGCTATAATACGGAGGCTAATGGAATTTCTTGGTTTTGCTCATTAAACTCAGCAAATACACAACCAAAAAACTCAAAAACGCTGTGGTGGACAAGTTGTGACCTGCACATTTACCACGCTATGAGATAATAGCGGAAAGTTGCGAGAAGTGAAGCAAATACTCGGAACTACTTTCTTCAGTGAACCACTGGTCGGAGGGACACAGTGTGCGCACCCCAGCCAGTGCCGTAGCCGCAGCCGTAGGTAGGATTTACCTGGATTCGACTGGACTTGGACTATCATCGCGGGGCGTATTAGATTTAATTCGAATTTTTTTCAGAGTGTCGTGCATTAATCATGGTTTACACGTGCATAGTAAAAGGTTGTTGTAACAAGCCGAAAAAATGGAGCAGCGTCAAGTTTCACCATGTACCAACGACAGATGAAGACAGGATGAAACGATGGCTGACAGTGCTGGACATAGATCCCAACACTCCTGTAGAAGTGGTCGGGCAAATGTTTGTGTGCTCTGACCACTTTCTCCCCGAGGACTACGGGAAGACACGCCGAGGAAAGCCTGGAGTGTACTTGAGCAATACTGCCATACCATCCGTCAATATTACAGAGCAAGCAGACATGGTAAGTGACTGCTGTTTTTCACTCACTAATCTCTCTGCTATAGCTTTATGTTGAGTAACATTAGCCTAGCCTACAACTGCCTAGCAGGGTGAATGACACTCAAATACACATTTTGTTGTTGTCTTTATGAATAAGTGCTTGAGCACATAAGTTAGTGAAGTGACTGTCATTACTTCTCATTTTTGGAAAAGTGAGGAGTGTGTAGTTAGCATGTTCCCCTTTTTATGAATGTGGTGAGCCAGTTTGTGAGGTACATCAGTGCAGTCTAATGCAGTCAAATCCCTTTATTTACCTGGTGTCAAAATATTTCCTTCATGCTATGTATCTCAATACTCATAAGATGGCATTATAATTTTCATATGATGTTGAAAGGGTGAGAAAGAAAGAAAAGCATTATGTGTATAAAAAATAAACCTTTTATCCATTTCTTTTTTCTTTTCTTTTTTGATCAATCGTCTGTTGTTCAGAGTTTGGAGAGAGAGGTCCAACAGCACCTACAAGTGGAGGGTGCTGTGAGTCTTTTAGCTGCTGTACCACAATCAACCCCCAAAAAAGCACATCCTACCGAGGGATACCTGGCAACTTTACTGCTTACCAGTCCTGAGCAGACAGGGCCACGGTCAAAGCCCTCCAGATCAGGAAAATATCTTGGACTGGCACCAAGCTGGACTATGCGATCGGTGGGCCAAATAATCTATTCTCATGTCATGATTTTATGTCTGTCATGTGACGATTTAGCCATATTTGAAATCCATTTCTTTGCAGGACACTGGATCCTTGTCCACCATGGTGACTTCATGCAAGGCACAAACAAGGCTATATTTTCCTGTGAGTGTATGAAAACAATGTAAAATCTACTTGTTACATTACATTTCAATTCCATTTTTCTCATGTATTTGACACTTATCCAGAATACAATGAAATGTAACACTAAAGCTGGCAGATATTTGTTTGTTCATAGCCTGATAAATAATAGTGGTGAACTGCAGCTAGTGTAGTAAACATTTGTGAGGGAGAAAATTAAAAACTGTCTTGTTGGTTTTACAGCAGGAAACGAGTGAAATGGAAGCATGTGAGATGGATGTCAGTCAAGAGTCTTCTGCCCTGGACATCAGCATGTCATCTGCGCCAGCCACTGATCGTGCAGATTCCAGCTTTGTACCTCCAAGCTGTTCCACCTCAGAGAAAAGCTCAGGAAACTCATCAAGTATTCCAGAACAACTGACAGGATGGGCTGAGAAGAAATGGATCGTGAATGAGTCCAAACTCATGGAACTATTTCAGAAATGCACTACTTGCGGTGATGCCCTGTCTGAACCACACATAAAAATCAACACATCTGGAAGCAGAATAAAAATAACATGGAATTGCAACAATGGTCACTCTGGAAAGTGGGAGTCCTGTCCAAATGTATGTGGGATGGCTGAAAACAACCTTCTTACAGCAGCAGCTACACTATTCACTGGTAAAACATACACACAAATTTCTGAATGGGCATCACTTTTGAACCTTCAACTACCCCAGAAAACAACATATTACAGTATACAGTCCAGCTACCTGATTCCAGTCATCGAAGAAGCATACAGGAAACAGCAGAATGGTATCCTAGCTAGGCTCATTGGACAGACTATCGATGGTGAAGGTGTCCAGGTCTGCGGAGATGGGAGAAGTGACAGCCCAGGCCATTCCTGCAAATACACCACCTACTCCTTCTTAGATGACTCAACCAATGAGATTATCCTTTTTGATTTGATTCAGGTAAAAAAAAACTGAGCACAACAACAGACAAAATACTACAGCTACTGTGAAAGTAAAACATGTCTAAAATGTAACTGCCACTAAACATTTATCCCTGCTTCATCCCCTAGGTGACCCAGGCCAAAAATTCAGTTGCAATGGAGCCATTGGGTTTCAAGAAAGGACTGGACAGGCTTCTGGATGAAGGGATTGATGTGAAGGTTGTCACCACTGACAGACATCCCTCCATCAGGAAAATTATGAGAGAGTCGTATGCAGATATAAAACACGAGTTTGATCCATGGCATACATCAAAAGGTGAGTGTAATTCTAAAGTATCATATCAGGTTATAGAGCACAACCCCTGGGCAATTTGTTCTCAAACACTAAAAGTATTGTATGCCTTTTCTGAAGGCAAATTTCATTATTCAACCATATTTTTCATCCATTACTTTAGGAATAAAGAAGAAATTGGTTTTAGCATCTAATCACAGGGACTGCAAGGACCTTGTTCCCTGGGTGAAGAGTATTACCAATCACATGTGGTGGTGCTGTAGCTCATCCAAAGGAGATAAAGAGGTACACACAAAGACACACACCTTGTTGCAGATGGCTGAGCAACATATTGGTCTTGAGCAACTAACCAATGCAGTACTTGATATAATGCAACAATAACACCATTTAGCGTGCATCTGTTTTATAACAAGCAATGATTATACTATTACTTCGTTCTAATGGATAATTCACCAAAAATTTTATGGTAACTCTAAAATGAATTCTGCATGTGCTATAATGTTATTGTCAGGAGTTGATCCGACGATGGAAGTCACTTCTCTTGCATATCACTGGGGTACATCGCTGGGAAGAAGAGGGCATACAACACAGATGTTACCACAAAGAGCTGTCACCGGAAGAGCAGAGGAACAAAAAATGGTTGACCAAAGACTCCCCAGCCTATAAAGCCCTTCATGATGTGGTAATGAGTAAACGCCTCCTCCAAGACCTGGAACACATGACGCTGTTCAAACACACAGGTATGTCTATCAATGAGTATAATGTGCTCACTGAAATATGTTGATACTGTGTGTGTGAGAGAAATGACTCAAACTGACTGACAGTATAAAGGGGGGTAAAATATTATTACAAACTACACTAGCGTTAGTTTACATCCCCATTATTTATCTTCTCTTTTTTTTTTTTGCTTATGAAAGTTATTATTCCACAATGCCAAACATAAGAAACCTCTCTAGTAAGTGTTCATGTAGTACATTGCTAATATTTTCCTTTTTCTAATACCAATTATGTTTTTACAGGACAACTGGAGGTGTTTCATAATGCCCTTCTCAAGTATACTCCCAAGAGACTACATTTTGAGTATTCATCGATGCAGGCGCGGACAATGCTGGCCATACTTGACCAAAATGAAAACCACAACACAAAGCGTGAACAGGCTACGACTGCTGCAGGTAAATTCCCAGAATAAAAGAGAAAAAAGAGTGATGTGTAATATGCCCTGAGTATGTACCATAGCTATACCATAAATAATTTAGTCTACAAGTCATAATCATAACAGACACAGATATATGTCTCTATCATGCTATATCATTTCAGGCCTTCCGAGACACAACGTTGTATTTCAAAGGCAGTCAAAGCAATGGATTTCCCGACCAATTTATGAAGCCACTACCCAATTATTCAGAGAAGAACTGATGGAACAGGTATTACAAAGACGGCTGGACACCACAGTCATCTTCCGGGACCCCTCATCACGTGTCCAAGTCCCTCATCTGCCTGCCAACATCGCTCCTATACTGAAACCCAACAAGGAGCATGTCATAGCCACCCACACTTCCAGATACAAAGGCTCAACAGAGCAATAAGTTACTGAAGGCAATATTTTGGTGACTGGTAAACAATATAATTATTGTGGCAGGCATCATGTAATGTACATCATTATATCAGGACTGCTGATTCACCTCCCTCCACCAAAAACATAACATGTGCATATTGTAAATAAAGTTCGGCTTGTGTATTCTGATTTGGTCTGTTATTTATGCTAATCTGCCATGCATACTCATTTGTTACCTTCACAGAGATTTACAGCATGTGGTCACAAAACTAATTGAAGATTTAGAAATAACACTACTTGAGATATTGCAGATCAGGTGTAGTTATCTTTTATATAACTGTACATGAATAAAAACTCAAAGTACAATCAAAAAAGGTTTATTGTGGAAAGTCAGATATTCAACAGTGTGGGGAAATAATGACAATACCTTGACAGGAGAGGGGATGAATTATATTATGTATAAATGTATTATAACTAAAAGGAAAAACAAGTGGTAAATACAGGGGTCACTACAACAAGTCCATTGCATCCTCTGCCTCTTTGAATCCTGTGTAGCTTCCAGTTATTGAGGGGTATCTCCGGCGAATGGCAACGACCACACATGATGGCAGGGGTCTTCTGTTCCCTTGTCCCAGCTGTTCTCCCCTCAGGCCCCACTCCAGCACTATGCGGTAGGACACCAATCTGTACTGGCTGAGAAAAAAAAAAACACTTGAATGAATCAACTAACAAATAACAGAACCATTATGAAATTATTGTCCAGTGATACACAATTTGTTTATACAATACAATAATACTGTGTGTGATTTATCAAGATAAATTACTTACTCCACGGACAACTGTCCATTTGCTCCGGCCGGCCTGGGTCACTTCTTCCAGTTGATTTTTGGCAAGTGGAAAAATGTTTCAACCACAGCAGGGTTTGACAAGGCAGCAAAATCCTCCATCGTTGTGACACATGTTGTGCTTGTGCTATCTTCACCAGAGGCAGATAGATGAAGCCTTTCAAGTGACGGTAGCACGAGATGCCAATCACAACAGCACAGACACTCCATTTCTGTAGGCATAGGTTCGCATGTCCCACAATTACACCACCAGTTCATGCCGGCCCTGAGTCTCTCCTCAGCTCCTGGCTGTTCAGCAGCCTCAGCCTCTCTTCTCGCTCTCTCTTCTTCCAAAAGTTGCAGCTCTCCTTCTGTGTATTCCGGCTCAAATAAATACGGCTGTGGGTCTCCGTTGGATAAAAAGTCATCCTCATCGTCAAACTCAAAGTCTGCCATGATCACACTCTTCTCAAGTTTTCTTGACGGACGCAGAGCGATAGATATAACATGATGTTATATCTATCGCTCTGGACGGACGTATCTGCAGTAAACAGGCGCTTTTGAAATCACTCCGCCGAGCAGCCGTCTAGAGTGTAAAGTCCGACTTTGCCTCTAAAACAACTCCATCTCGCAACTTTCCGCTATTATCTCATAGCGTGGTAAATGTGCAGGTCACAACTTGTCCACCACAGCGTTTTTGAGTTTTTTGGTTGTGTATTTGCTGAGTTTGATGAGCAAAACCAAGAAATTCCATTAGCCTCCGTAGTATAGCTGCGCCGCTCGGTATTCTTCTCCCCCGATCTAAAAGCAGCTTGGACCAACAATTAAAGGTAACGAACCTACTGCTATTACTAGGGGGATCATGGCGATGGGCCAATTTTCAAAAATGTTGAACTATCCCTTTAACCCCCAGGTGACTCTTATGTGCTCTGTCACAGACAGGATAGTTGTACTGTAAGTCAGTGGCGTGTAAGGTGTAGATAAGGAGGCAGGACACCACATACACAACAAGTTTGTCCCTTTAATCATATTTTGCATACTTGAACTACACAAGAATAGAAAAGATTACACAAGAACATTCTCAGGTACAAACCAACAATCAAAGATGATTTAAAACTGGTTGAATGTAGCCATCAATAACAAGTGTGGGGGCTTAAAGCAGCTCAACAAGGAGTTGTGAGGTTGTGTTATTGTGCTTAATATCACTGCCACTTGTATGATACTGCCTAGATCAGCCACTCTTAATCTCAAGCATGCTGCTGTCCACTTCAAAGAAAAAGTAAGAATCTGAAAATCTTCTGGCAAGAAGGAGAAGTCAAGGAGGATTTCATGCACTTGTGTGCGGCTCAAAAGAGGAAAGTGTTGTTATCCACATGCACAAAGATGAGACAATTTGTGTCTTTATACAACAACACTTAAGACACAGCTAGATGGTTGAATGTATCTGTGGACTTCCATGCCACAAGAGATTCTGACTCTCACAGGTCTGTATCCATTCATAGACCCACACGTAACTAACGCAAATCACAATCCCACCAGATTAAATCCAGATTAAAGCCGCAATGTGTATGGGCAGAAATATGTGCCACCAGAAACTGAATTTGAATCATTCATATTTGAATTTGAATTGCTGAACTTGAATAATCGAATTGAAAATTTGAATTTGAATCACATCATTTGAAATTGTATTGTTTGATTTGAATCATTGCATTGAAAAACTGTATCTGAATAGTATAATTTGAAATTGAAAGCCAATGAAATTTGATCCTCACTGAAAATACAACTCTCTCACAATTCAAATTCAGTTTTCAAAATTCAAATTCAAATTCAAATTCAAATTCAGTTTTATTGTGACAGACATCCGGGTACTTGAAGGATGAAGGAAGAGCAATCGAGCTCAGATACACAGGACTCCTCGCCTGTGTATCTGAGTCATGGATCTATCTGAGCTCGTAGAGAGAGTGTAGCCGTGCTTAACTGGTTCAACTCTGGTGCCTCCACAGAAATCAGAGCCACGCTCCTCATACAGGAGCTGCTCCTGTCTTTGCTGCTGCAGCGGCAGCGACAATTCTCAGTCTAAACTCGGCTGAAAAAAGAAAAAAGGAAGCCGTCTTCGCCGTGACCGGCAACTACGTTGTGACGGCTCAGATAGATCCATGACTCAGATACACAGGCGAGGAGTCCTGTGTATCTGAGCTCGATTGCTCTTCCTTCATCCTTCAAGTACCCGGATGTCTGTCACAATAAAACAGAATTTGAATTTGAATTTGAATTTGAATTTGAATTTGAATTTGAATTTTGAAATTTTGAATCTGAATTTTGAAAACTGAATTTGAATTGTGAGAGAGTTGTATTTTCAGTGAGGATCTAATTTCATTGGCTTTCAATTTCAAATTATACTATTCAGATACAGTTTTTCAATGCAATGATTCAAATCAAACAATACAATTTCAAATTATGTGATTCAAATTCAAATTTTCAATTCGATTATTCAAGTTCAGCAATTCAAATTCAAATATGAATGATTCAAATTCAGTTTCTGGTGGCACATATTTCTGCCCATACAATGTGTAACTTTCCATGTTGTCAATTACCAAATAAATTATTTCATTCATTAATTAGTAATTACTGGTTAACTCAGTGCTGGTGCCATCTTTTACGTTCAGTGGCAGCGTGACCATAGGTAACCACACAAACACTGACTTGCCAGTGACACTGAAGCAGCTGAGGGAGAAACGACTGAGGTGGCGTCTGTTTGATAACCATCACCGGTGTGTTAGTGTGAGAAAGGATGGAGGGTCACACTTACGCTGCATTCACGTGGAATCAGGTAGACGGCAACCAAACCGGATCTCATTTTAGTCGACGAGAGAGGGCCGCTAAAACGTGGGTGATGTAAACAATACGACATTGCCATGACAACATATTGTCACATGTGTATTGTTTTTGTCTTGTGCCATTCTGACGGACCACTTGTTTGTTTATCCCGGCTGTCGTTGATCTGCCTGTTTCCATGTGAACGCAACATAAAGAATACAAGTCAGTTTTAAATTTTCACACAGTGTCTTTAATGAAGAACAAATTCAACCAACCTGCTTTATTTGTTATTACATAAAAAATATATAATTTTACATATTTATGAGTCATTTCAAACAGGTTACAAAGCTGAACACTGAAAACTTTATACATATGCCCTTTAAGTGTCCACCTGCAGTACCTTCACAGCCCACCAGGGGGCCACATCCCCCACTCTGGGAATCACTTAGAACCTGATCGGGGGTAATATTATTTCTCGAAAAACTGAGGGCCTGCAGGGACATAATATTTCCCTGAGTCATTCTCATTATTTATGTACACTTGACACAATGTGGCACCACATTTCAAAACTGTTTTTTTGCCACATTACAAAAGTAGCCTAATCATTAACCAAGGAAGAAAATCAGGAAGAAAAAGACTTTAAGTTATCAGGCCAAGTGGTTAATTAGATTTTCTGAGCAACACAAGCTGTGATATTACGCAAGTAAACACAGTTCCCCAGAACACAGCATGTCGGCCGTTTGATACATAATTAGATTATTTCTGACATCTCCTATGAGCGACATCACAGCATGTTTTAAGTGACAACAAGAGGCAGACAACAGAGGAGAGCAAAGAGAAACCACCACTGGTCATTCAGGCGCATGGCGTCTGTCCGACTACCCATTTCTCCGACCATACATTTCTTTATTTTTGCGTCCATTAGTCCGACCTCCCACTTCTCCGACTTAATTGTAGCCCTAACCCTTTACCTTACCCTAAACCTAACCTTAACACTGTAGAATGAGTAGTCGGAGAAATGAGCTGTCAGACTTTTGGGCAGTCGGACTGATGTATGCTCCCCTGGTCATTCATTCCAACCCCCGACCCCCAAACTGTGCAATATGTTTCCACCTTTGTTCATGCAACATTTTATATTTATTTTCTTCTACAGAAGGTTCTACAGAACTGTATATATTATCCTAAATATTTCTGTACATAACCGTAATGAATACCTTTTTAGGGAGCATTTTTTTTCTTTAATTAATAGGATATGGAAAGAGACTGACACGCAGTACAGATCAGCACAGTCGGGAATGTCGGGTGATCACTGCATTGGGCGTTGCCAACATGGGACCAAGCACCTTTTAAAAACACATCTACAAAGAACTTTAATTTTCTGGGGATTTTGGCGACCCCTGCATGTGGAAAAAGCGGTAGGCTTCTCTATGCATATCCTGCCCCAGTATCAGCCATGATTAAAATATAGCGATTAAATTGAGCTTGGTTTTACTGGCAGCAACAACTCAATGCTAATTTATAGCCTCGTCAGGCATGCTGTCTCTTCTGGTCTGAGTGACATAAATGGTTTTGTCCGGTTAACCGACCTGACCACTGCTTCAGCTCAAACTATTAAGAAATAGCTGATCTTCCCACCAATGGCCTCATTTGCTGTTGTAGGTCATACAGAGACATCAGCAGAAACGGGAGACTTTTGCATATCCAGTTAAAAGTTCTTAACCTTCGTCTTGTGTTAGCTTTCTGGTACCATCTCTTGTGAAAGGGTCAGTTTTGACCCGTGTTTTAAATCAGCCGTAAAATACACTAGAAACATTTCTTTTCACCCAACTTGTTTTTCTTCTCTTGGTTACATTGTTAGGCTTCCTTATCCATGAAAATATTATTGGTGTGGGCCCCTGAGCCTTTTTTTTGTCAGTATACTCCTTGGCTTAATTTTAACCGTCCTCTTGTCAGCTTTCTGCTACCATCTCTTGTTAGGTCGGTTTTGACCCGAGTCTTAACCCTCTAGGCGCCCGAGTTTATTTAGGAAAATATTAAGTTTGGATTAAGTGGTCAGAGATAAATCTATGGTGTAAATGAGAAAAATGTTCACAATGACCTAAAGTTTGTGATAGGAGTAAATGTACTCATCTAATTTGCATATTGTGACGTCACCGGGTGGCAGCCCCATTGGATTACGTGACTTCCAGTAAAACTGAATTTGGAACATATTTACACAGGGAAAAAAAATTATACTGACATCTCATCCTCAAAGTAAAGGAACAGGGGTCTGATTGGAGCACATTTACAGTCCCCCCCCCCCCCGTCCCCCTCCCTCCCAGCCCCGTCGATCCGTGTCGCGGTAGCAGCGCGGAAGAACAGCGGTGCCGACGGGACGGTGTTTCTCAAGACCTGAAGATCACTTCCTGGTCGCTCCGAGCTGCGTGAGCTCCGCGAGAAAAAGCGGAGTGCCTGTGCGCCAATCAAACTTTTTTTTCTCAGATATTTTGTAGAAAAACACACCCACAAATGACGTCAGGATTGAAGCTGAACGTGTTCGCCATCTAGTGGTACCAAGCAGTAACACTATAGGGCAGTAGATTTAAAGATATGGGCGACTTTGGCGCCTAGAGGTGTTAAATCAACTGTAAAACACACTAAAAACAATTATTTATCATCCCATTTGTTTCTTATCTCTTGTTGTTGCTAGGCTTCCTTATCCATGAAAAGGTTGGTTTTGCAATTATGATTTCAGTTTTAATTCAAATTTTTGTTTTTATCGTTATAACCGGGTCAAAGCCAACCCTAACACCACAAATGTCATAATTTTAACCAGAGCACACAAAATAAATGTTATTTTGTTTAAATAGAGGTTCCTGACAAAGTCAAACATCCTTGACACAAAAAACAAATTTAACACAAGAGGTAGGTTGACACGCTTTTAATACCAGGTCAAAGAACACATAGCTAACAAGACACTGCTGTAACATGTGATAATGCTGCCGCACCATTACTGCCTCTGTGTGCTTTAGTTCTGTTGTAGCCAAAACATATGAGTAATTCAGCAGTTGTCAGTGATGAGTGATGGGCTGGAGGTGGCCTGCAGGCGGCCGGTTGAACAGTTCTGATGTACAGCAGCAGGCAGGTAGCACAGCAATGTACAGACAGTCCTCTGTGAGTCAACTGCCTCTAATTTACTCTCCATTTGCTGTGTACTGTTATTTTCTGAGCTCTCTCTCTCACATATAAGTAGGCTTTCATCCTCTTATCTCTCTCTGAGACACACATACACAGTCCACACACTACAGTAGTTGTGCTTCATGTATGGCTGAGAGGGACCTTGACACATCCAGCAAGCTTTCACTGTTGATTTTCATTCGCTTCTCCCAAACCATCAGCCATCAGCCTTCACCTGCCACCTGCCTCTCTTTGTGTCTTCACTGTACTCACCGTTCTGCTCTCAAGGCTTTTACAGGACTACAACATGTGTGTCCTACATGTTGAACTACATTTGATTTTATGTTTTGTTTTTCATTTTTTTCCTCTCACTTATTGACAGATCACAATAAATATATGAAAATATAATATGTCAGATTTCATGTTTGGTTTCAAATTATTATTATTATTTTTGTCAGAAAATCATCAAAATGACAAGACACTGATTTATTTAGAGATTTAGCCCCAGTTCTTTGTTTTTCGATCACATAAGCACCGGCTCCTGGGTCTCAAACTGGTTCCAGATGAACACCAACTCTAGAACCAAGAACCAACTACGCAAGGGAGTGGGGGCGGGTTTAGCTGACGTAGTCGGACCTGGTTGGTTGATTAGTGGCTCTGATTTGGCACCTTGCCAGATCAAAAGCAAACTTGTTCTTTGGAGGCACGCAAGTTGAACCAGCTAAGCACCAGCACGGAACTAGCACTGGGTTCTTTTTGGTAGAAAAGGGGTATTATGGGTGTGTTGGAATTTCTGATTTTGATTCAGAGATTAGAAGTGACAGAGATTTGAAGGAACACAATAATCTGAAGTTTGGAGCCAGAAAATTTGGCTTGAAAAACTGGAGATGGAGGATTTCCAGCTTTTCAGAGCTAAACAGGCCTTCATGATTTAAGAAGTCAATACAGGATCAGCAGTGTACCAAAGGAGATCAATATACTTCATATACTGATTATGTATAAATAATGATCTGGCCACATTATCATACACTCACAAAAGTTGTCACCTAAATGCTGTCCCCTCTACAACCTGTCTCAGTCAATTACAGTTTAGCTACAGAGTTTCTGTTTGGATAGCACAGCTATTTATTACATTGTGTGGTGTTACATATAGAGTTGTTGTTTGTCTCTACAGAATATATCAACCCTTTAACATACTGGTGACCTGTCCAGTGTGGACTTCACCTCACTGAATGTCAGCTGGAATTACCTCTAGCCCTCCCATGACCCAAAGGAGGATGGGTGATTGATGAATACATATTAATGTTTTCGCCAAAGGAGAGGAGGGTGTGTAAATGTGTGCAACTACTACACATCATCAAGCATGTAGAGCTTTTTATTTGATTTGCCTGATTTAGATTTTTTTTCTTCATCTTGTCAAGATTTTAATTTGTCTTTTTTCAATGCAGTGTCAAAACTCAGAAGACTCGAGCGCTCTGCATGGCTGGATACAATTACAGTTCAATGACAAAATTTGTTTGTTTCATTTTCTGTCACTTTGTCAATTCGGTCCTTTTCTCTGATGTTTTATTCTGGGTTTCATTTCTTCTTTCTCTAGCCATCCCTCCTAATTCTCTCACCTTCCAGCGGCGTGCATCACTGTCACGGTTTACATTTGCTCCCGGAGCTCCCATATTGTTTTGGCTATTTGCCCCTTGTGGATGAGCTCAGTTTGGAAACGTAGTGCTTTGATGGGGGCGGCAGCAGCCTTTCTGTGGGGAGCTAGTTAACCTGCAGCACCCCCCACCATCTCGCCTTGTTTTGTTTCAATCCGACCTTTTGTCTCCTCCGTTGGCGCGGCTCTCACCCGACTCACTCAGCTGCTTCGCAAAGACTCCACAAATGAGAAAATACCAATTGTCAGCAAATATCAATTTGCTTTCCTCCCATTCTGCGCGTCTCAGAGGAAATTTGCACTAGAATAATTGACTGTGGTTTATGGGTGTGTGAGCAAAACAAGCCCAAACAGAGCTGTGGAGAATATATTGGCTGAAGCCATGACAGTAAAAAAAAAAAAAAGGAGAGAATTCTCCTTTATAAGCCAGATCTTCAGAGCGCAGCTGCCTGGAGGTAACAATAGCTGTGGAATGGGTGAAGAACATTAGGAGCCTGTGGAAGTGACTCATCCCAGATGTTATTGGTTCCTGGTAGACTCATCTCGTCTCTCTTCTATTAACACCTGTCTCCATATTTAGACATTTGTAGCTGTTGCAAATGTATTTCTCCTCAATGTGCTGTCACCTCAATAGAAGGGAACAATTTATATTCACCCATCCTGCTCGACGACCAGTGTTGGACATATTACTTTTTAAGAATGAATTAGTTATAGATACTAGTTACTTTCCCCAAAAAGTAACTGAGTTACTACGCAACGAAAGTAAGTAATTACCAGGAAAAGTAACTAACTATTGCTTTACCTTTTTATAAAATACTAAAATATGTCAAAATACTTGGACCCGCCCCCCTAACCTCCTAACCTTAACCCGCCTATTTATCTGGAACTAACCAACTCACTCAGTATTCCTCCACACAGGCGGTGTGTGGAAGAGGCAGAGTGATACAGTGTTTATAATGATAGTTATACACGTTTATAAGACAATTATAACACATTATAACTATATTTATAATGCATTATCGATGTGGGCATTGTCAGCGAGTTACTAACAATTATAACGTATTATAATACCTGACCTTATAAGTCATTATAAAACGGAAAGGTGAAATCCGGCGATCTGATTGGCTGTTAACCGTGGTATATTGAGCTTCGCGTCGGGCCGAACAACGCCCCTTAGCCGTGGTATAATGAGCATATACCACGGCCTGTCGTGATATATTGCTTAATGATAAAATGCTTTATAGTGTGTTATGATTATTGTTATAAAGTATTGTGCTCATTTATGAGTGTTTATAACTATAGTTATACAGTTTTATAACTGCATTATAATTCAGTTCAAGTAATGCATTATAGAGATAGGCGCAGTGTTGTTTTCGTTAACGATGACGATGACGAAATATTTTCGTTGACGCCCCTTTTTTTCATGACGATAACGAGACGGTGACGAGACGAACATGGCTCTCTGATGACGAAAACATGACGAGACGTGTGTGAGTTTTCGTTGACGAGACGAGAACGGACGTAAATGTTAGTGGTCGGGCTGTGATCACCTCTACATTCCATATTATGGATTGTCATTACTAGCTGCACACGATTTAGCAACGGCTCCGTCAACAACAGAACAACGCTGCTGAGACGAGCCGCGGTGCGCCGCCGCCCGGTGGTTGTGATCAGAGTGGCAGAGAGCAGCAGGCAGTGATCCGCTGCTCTGGTGACCTCGGTCAGTGCGGTGCAGCCGCTCCGCGGCGCTGACGGGTGGCCAGACGTTCAAATGCATGACATTTCTGCTTATTGTGCGTGTAATCTGTCCATTAAAATCAACAAGTGTCTGCAACACTGCTGCATCCTTGTGTGGTTACGCCCACCACCTGGCATGCAGCGCACATTCTGCTCAACACACCTGCCGTCACTCCATCAGAAAAAAAACTGAATGCACTACTGTTACCACTTTATCTGTGTGTAGGCTAATGGATAATCCTTAGACCATAAAGTATTTGGCATTGGGTGGAAACATTATGTGTAAAACCATTCCTTTATTGAATTAATTTGTTGAAAGACTTTTTTTTTTTTTTTTTTTTACTGAAACTGACTAAAACTAGACGAAAACCTTGTTGAGTTTTCGTCGACTAAAACTAGACTAAAACTATCACATATAGGAATGACTAAAATTGACTAAAACTAATAAGTATTTTCGTCAAAAAGACTAAGACTAAGACTAAATCTAAAATGCCTGCCAAAAACAACACTGGATAGGCGTCAAGTAAAGTGTTACCAACAGCTACTACTAGTTGATGTACTGAAAAAAAAAAAAAAAGTGTATATAATGTACACTTAAATGGGTGTAACCTATTATTTTGCGATTCTTCTTCTTGAGTCAAGTAAAGGCGAGGAACAGGGCATTTTATTGTCAGTAATGGGGGAAACGGTACTGTTTTGATAACTTGTTACTTGTTAGTAACAGTGTTATTTTATAGCACTATTATTCCCATCCTGCTCAATGACAGGCTGTGCTCTCATGAAATATTCTTTCAGTCTCAGTTGGCTTTTCAGGTAAAAAGACCTGACGTATTAACACAAAACATGCTAACTATATATTGACAGAGTGTGTTATTTTTACCTTGTTTCTTGCAAATGCATGCTGTTTGTTGTTTGAATGGATGCCAGTGTTCTTTTCGAAAAAGAAGAAAGTTTCCTTTTTTATCTGAAAAAGAATCATTCTCATTCTGATTTTGACTTATGATTATTTTTTGTATTGCTAGGTGTTCTGTATTTACAGATCACACACAAATCCATCTGTTCACTCAATAATGTTAAAACATTCAGCCCCAACACATTGAGTGCTGCTTTGAGAAAACATGCAGCGCTGTTAGTTCCAAGTATTTTTCCAACAGTCAAAATGTATTTAGTGTAAATACGATGAAAAATGGCTTTCAGTGCTCAGCTTGTTTACCAGTTCTTACCTGAATTATTTATTATGATTTAACCGATGAAACTTTTTTTGATTTCGATGTGAGGGAAGTGCATTTTGTTGTTATCAAAAAGCAAAGACCCCTGTGTTATAACCCCACAGAGTGACCTTGTGCGCAACATTTGCAATTCTAACAGTTGTCAGAAAAGAAACGGGAGAAGATCTGACTTCACTGAACTGGAAAAGAAATATCAGGGTTAAAAATACCAAAGCAGAACACGAGCAAGACACCCTGACATCTTGACACGAATGAAGGAACGCACTCTCTGCTCCCAGAGACCACAATACGTCCCGTGCATGTTTATCCATGGGGAACAGCCTGGTACACTCAGTGAACAATTCAGACATGGCAATGTGTGAGAGTGCATGCTTGTGTGTGTGTGTGTAAGTGTGTCCACCAATGGGAAGCACATTGGGTCAAATGTTGACACGTTTAAAAATATTCATAGCAATTCAAGTGTATTCAGCGGATGTGCAGAGTTGAGGATGTTTCAAGAACATACATCTGCTCATACACAACCAGCACACACAAAAAGGTTCAGATATAAAATACCTTAGAGGTTTTGCAGAGGAGCATACATCCATACAGAATAGATAGACAAATGTGTAAAATGCCTGGGGTCTTCTCATGAGTGGAACAATAGGTCAATATTGTGCATGGTTGAGAGGTCACACCCAGACACACACAAACACACAACTCGTCAGATTTCACACTTTTCGTGTAGATCTGTGGTCCCGGCCGGAGTTTGCACTCCACTGGACATAGCTGTGGAATTTTAATTGTCAGCCTGTATTTTAGTGTCCAGTGAAATACAGTTCAGTATTTGATTCATTTTACGGATTCTGTGGGACTTCATAAGAACTTAACATGTGTTTTGTATAAATGATGGGTTATACTGTATTGATATAGTGAAGGAATGAATGTTGAACATAAATATTTTTCTTTTTAAAAATGTTTTATTTGTTGTATGCATGGACATTTTTCGACAAAATCATAACAGATTATAATTTACACAGTCCATGCATGGAAAGAAACAGGATGAATAACATTTATTTTCCCTGCCCCTTAATCACTTCATTTTGAAATAAGAACTAGATGGTCATGGTCTGCCTACAAAAAAATAAATAAGTCTGACCAAAAAAAAAAAAAAAGACACAAAAACACAAATATGCAGGACTGGTAAAGAAAAATGTTTAGAGTGGACATTTCTGTGAAGATGTATGTGGTGTTGTGGGTAGCACTAAGATATTTTCGTGCTTTTCATGCTTTTAAAGCAGAGAGGGAGGGACAGGAAATCAGGGCTTGTAACTGAGCCCATGTAGAACGTGTTCTAGCACTGTTGCCTCTCTGCAAGAAGGTCATCGGTTCGAGCCCTGGGTCTGGGGCTTTCTTGGCTCCCAACAGGTTCTCTGGCTTCTGAAAGACACACACACTTGGCCAGTCTGCACATCATTAGCGTACTGTAAATGGGAGTGTGCATGATAGACTCCAACTTGCACAAATATGTGATATCAGCAACCGAAGGATGATCTGTGTTTGTGTATTGAGTTTGTTTTCCCGAAAACCTGATACTGGCAGCTGACGTGATTATCATTCTTGAAGATGTCATATAAAAATGCTAGAGACACAATGGCAACACACACACACACACTCCTCCCTTCAGTGCTCCTTCAGGAGTTTTTCTCATGGATGTGCACTGCCAAAACTCAATGGCAGCCACAGTACAGTATGTACTCTCTGCCATAGCTGTAGCAAAACAAAGCTGATTATATAAAAGAATCAAACAAAAATATGCAGAAAAACAACTTAAAACATCTAAGTAGTGAGTTAGCTGTTTGTTTTGTTTCTACAAAACTACAGTGCTAACAAAAAAAAAGGTGAGTTATGCATTTGACCAAATAAGTCCACTGTGCCAGCAGATAAACAGTCACAGTCAGCTGCTGATTCACTACATTTATACCCTAACTTCTCCGATAGAAGCCCAGGCTTTTATTTGCTTAAATTGCCGAACTGACCCATCTTATATTTGAGACAGGCATATATATATGGGACAGGCTTTTATTTAATTTTGAACAAATCTTATGCTCAGCAAAGATGGAAAATATATAATATAATCAAAATGTTCTTTTCTTACTGTTTAAAAGAGTTAGAGAAGGAAAGAGACAAATCCAGAGTGGCATTCATTTAGAAGTTTAATCGTCACTGATTAAACCAGCCACCAGCCATAGACTGTAGCTCCGGCTCTTTCCTTGGGTTGGTCAAAGTTCTCAATAAGCTGGGCTGAACAACAAGACCGGATGCGCAGGATTCGGGCCGGAAACATTTACTCCGGTCGGGTTGGACCACGGGCTTCCTTTTTTTTGGCTGCGTTCCACCCTTATTGGGTCAGAGCTTCAACACCCGCGGGTCGGACCGGTTTCCATAGGGTTGTGTTTTAATTTTGAGGCCTGTTTAGAATTTTTTAGGACCACAAAGGAAAGAAAATACAGTCGAAGTGAAGCGCTGGAGCGGCGGACCGATACCCGTCCGACAACAGGAGCCTCGAGAATTATGCCGTAACAAGTAGGAGGGCCGTTGTGGTGAGCTGGGAAGCGGGTGCTAGTGACAGATGCTAGCCAGTACCGCTAGCGGAAGTTAGCGGGACTAGCTGCCCTCCTAGGAGCTCTGTCAAAGGCTGGAGAGAAAACATGGCTCTCTCCACCCAGAAGCTTCCCCATGCACAACAAAACAAAGTAAAAGACCAAAATACAGGTGGGGGGAGGGGCATAGACGGATTATCATGACCACGGGCCCTGGACACAAACTCGCCACGGGCCCCTGCCTACACAAGCAAACAGTGCGCGCGCAAAGGCGCTCTTCCCATTACGCACATAACAACACCGGGCAACACACAACAAAGCAAAATCACTGTCATTTTAGGTCTTTTTTGTTTGGCACCTGCCATGTACAGGACAATAGCTATATATGTTTTTGCCCGTGGTGCGCGCGGGGGGTGGGGGGTTTGTGCACCCCTGAACCGGGCTCTACAAACACTGGTGCGCATCATGCCACGTAGCAATGGATTGGATTATTAATAAGAGCCTATTGCACAACTGAAAAACTGTAAATATTGTAGCGACCCCGCAGTAACGTTCTTGTTATGATGTTTAAGTTCTGTGATTTCTGACTGACTGTCAATGTGTACGGGCAGGTAGGGTATGGTTGGATGAGGGGCCAGTGTGAGTGTGAGGATGACAGAGTCCTGTGTGTGTAGGTGAGTGAGTGAGGAGGAGCAGATGAAGAAGTGAGAGCTGTCAGATAAATTTGTGTTATGTTGTAGTTACGTCGGATCGGACGCTACAATATCAATAAAAACGTGAGTTTACCATCGACGTCGGACGTGAAATAGCTGCGGAGCGGAGCCAGTTTCCTTTCTGCGCCGTTAACAGATTGTGCCAGATGCGCCAGAGCGCGCACCTCTGTGCCAGGCTCGCGCTCTGCAGCGGTTTCTATTTATTCATCTTAACAGAGCGCGAGAGAGATTAACACACACACACACACACACACACACACACACACACACACACACACACACAGCTGAGCTGAGGGACCAAGGCGCTTGCCGACCGGCACGGAGAAATGCGCATCTGGTGGCGTGCCCCCCGGGGTGCTCAACCTGGTCAGTGGGTGCTTGAGCACCGGAGCATCCACGGAATCGGCGCCTATGAGTCGGGGTCAGACTGCACTCGGATGCCGAGTAGCCTACTGGAGTACTTGGATATCGGCTACAGCCTATAGAAACTACTCACTAAAACCACCGGCTTTTTCCTGGAAAAGTCCTTGATAAGGTAGTCCAACTCTCGGATCAGTCTGTCCTCTACGGCCCTTACATAGCGCAGTTTCAGCCGTTTCAGCCTTTTCTTTCCTTTGTTTTCGTCTAGTAGCTAACAGCTGATCCACTGAACGCCCGCGTCTCCATTCCAAAAACGCACTGTACATTTGACCTCAGCGTACGTACGTCATTGTGTCATCACACATTACTGATTTATCATTTCTAAAGCATTCAATTGATTTTATAATCATACTACATTTTCAAAACCACATTCATTCCAATATTTTTTTTTTAAATTGTACAAAAAAAAAAAAAAAAAAAACTCTGAAGGCCAAGGGCCCCTATTGGGTCTGGGGCCCTGGGCACACGCCCACTTTGCCCATGCGGTAATCCGTCTATGGGGAGGGGGCAGACACAGTCACCACCACACAGGAATAGAAGCCCATAGGTGATGATTAAGACATATTTAATTTGTATAGCAAAAACCTCCAGACTCTACCTTTAAAGACAATATAAATAGACCTTCTAAAACCTGTAGCCAGAATTTATGGTATGCACAGTATTATTCACAAAACGTAATGACAAACACAATACAGGCAAAAAAACAACAAAACAACCTACAGTAAACAACATGATGCAAGCTAACAGGGTTGCCAACTTTTGGTCCTGGGCTGGAGTGAGATTCTGTTGGCGGGGGGGGGGGGGGTGTAGTATAGAGGGAGGAGAGCTGTCCATAATAATAATGATAATGATAATAATGTTTTTTCTCTTTCTGTCACACAAATACACACACACCATACCTGCAAACTGAGTATTGGTGGAATAAGTGGTAAGTGGCTGATTAAACCCCTCAAGGGGGGTCTGGGGGCACCCCCCCAGACAAAAAATTGTGATTTTAACATGTAAACTAAGCATTCTGGTGTACTCTGAGAAGAAAATAAGGGAAAAACAACATTTGCCTCAGATAAGAGGGGGGAAAAGCAGATCTGTGGTTCCTATCATTGTATGGCTGGGAGTTGTATAGAGGGAGGAGAGCTGTCCATAATAATAATAGTAATGTTTAATGTAGTTTTTCTCTCTGTCACACACATACACACACACCATAACTGCAAACTGAGTAGAGGTGGAATAAGTGGTAAGTGGCAAATTAAACTCCTCTAGGGGGGGCTGGGGGCACACCCCCAGAAAAAAAGTTGTGATTTTAACATGTAAATTAAGCATTCTGGTGTACTCTGAGAAGAAAATATGGGGGAAAAAAACAACATTTGCTTCAGATAAGAGGGAAAAAGCAGATCTGTGGTTCCTATCATTGTATAAAACTGGTCTAGTGGGGAGCTGTGTTTTTTTGGCCTGGACTGGACCAGCCTTTCAAGGCCCCGTTTCCTCTGCTTCACCATGAGCCTCTTTCAGGCCACACTTTACTGTTCCACCACTTCTGCCCTATTCTCATCTCTATCTTGATGTAGGCTACTGTCAGATGTTAATATATGAAAGAACAGAACAGACATGTCCTGTGATTTTCAGCCTTCTATGAGTCTATTACAGCCTGGTGATATAAGCCAGGTCCTGAAATGTCTACTATAATAGGCTAATATAAAAATAATAATATAGCCTAATAATAATAAAATCGGAGTTTGCAGGTATGACACACGTGCACACACACACACACACACACACACACACACACACACACACACACACACACACACACACACACACACACACACACACACACACACACACACACACACACACACACACACACACCTGTTGCTGTGCTGTCTCTCTCTCCTCTGCTCTCTGGACTGAGCTGCCTGCCTGTGCTTTGGGCTACAGTCTGCATGGACCTCCATGGGCTTTGATTTTAGTTCTCAGCGGACCGGACCGGCCCAACCAGCCCGACCGCAGGCGTCAGTTCGAGCTGCATCCGGTCCGAAAACATAACTCGGTCAGGTCGTGCCTCGCTCTCTCTCTTTTTTTTTTTTTTTTGGCCACCATAGATTCGGACCAGGTCGGGTCCGGGCTTTAACACCCGCGGGTCAGCTTTTAACTTTCAAGTCCGTAGAGCTCCAGCTTGATGCAGGAGCAGGACTTCAGGGTTGCACGTCAGTGCTGCGCTGTCTGACCAACACCGAAGCAGCAGGCGGACGTCACTGACGTAATGACGGTAAATGTTTGCAGCGAATCAATCAACAATCAGAGAAAATTGTAAATAACACATTACACTGGAGTGGTTTAGAGTCGATGTAAAACCAGAGCTGGTTTATAGTCATTCGGAAATGAGTACATGATGAGTGGAAAAATTAACAACAAAAAATAAGTCAGATTTGGCGTGAGATTTCTCTCTTGAGCGTGAGAGCGTGAGATTGAGGCTGAATGCGTGACTGTCACGGCCAATGCGTGAGAGTTGGCAACCCAAGGTCTTTAATAAAGAATAAACGTTATAATCTTTAAAATTAATGCAAAAAACATAAAAACGAAACATATTCGTGCATAGATAATTCACTCACACACACACAAAGCCATGGTGTCTAGTGTTAGAGTAGTTGGTCATTTTGTAAAGTTCTCCTTCAGCTCTTTCACTGGTGTTGCCTTGAGCCCAGCCTCGACTCTGCCAGCCACTTTCTTATCTCTAATTACTTGACACTATTTTCACTCACACCCACACACAGCACATGTTACGGCAGCATTGCCAAGACATAAAAGAAGATCCCCAGGGTTTTCGATGACCTCCGCTGGTTTCATTTCTCGCTTTGTCTCCCTTTGCTATAGCGGAAGATGTATCTACCATCCACAGTGCGTGTCATCCTTTTGGTGGAGACTAATAAATACTAATGTGGTGCACAAAGACTGCAAATAATCCACTTTCACACAATATTTGTTCTCAAGGTGGAATGATGCTGTTTAGAAAAGCTTATTGCGAAGTGACATTTCATTACTTATTCATATTCATTCACCCTGAGCATGTTTTTTCAGCTTCCTTTCACTAGGGCAGGTATTCATCTGAGTTTACCTTGGAGGAGAAAACACAGCGTGTCACAGGTGTGAGTATTTTGTGGGAATACAGATGCTTGAAGAGCACAGTGGCAGGTTGTGGCAACACTGCAGTCTGTTTGGGAATAGGGACCCAAGGGCAACACCAGCCCTCTGTGCTTTGATATAGTGTGATGATCAATTGGTCAAGAGGCCTTTGATGTCACAGCAGCAGGTATGTGTGTGCAGCGTGCATGTTTATGTGTGTGTATGTGAGGGAGTGAGTGTGTGTGCTGGTCAGGAGATGAAGGTGAAGTAGTGTACAGATGACACTGCCTGGCAATAACACACAGGATCAAAGGACAGACAGCAGCACTGAATAGATCCATCTCTTTTTTGTGGAGATGTTCATGATCACATGGAGCAGGGTCAGCGACGACACGTTGATGTGCCTGTACAGTAATGGCTCTACAAAAGAAACACTGCAGAGAAGTTACTGCTGAAAAAAGACCTCTGTCAGCCAGACATGAGGAGATAACGAAAACTGGTAGAATTCTGAGTGCCGTACACTCTGTTGCATCTCTTCAAGTTAGAAAATCCAGTCCAGGGCTCAGTGGATGGATAAAACATTTTGAGTTGAAAGGATAAGGTAGATGTAGCTGAAAACGAAAGAACTGCATTATGGCAGCGTAAAGGCCACAATCTAAAGGTCACTTTTTTTTCCTTTTTTTTTTTTTTAGCTTTCCAGTGTTTTATCTGAAGAGAAGAATATATTTTTTGCGATTATAAGAACTAAAAACCCATCTCAGTGTAGTTTTATATTTCCTCTAAACTGGGCTTGGCTCTTGAGCTCTAGTAACAACAGGTCAGTGCACCAGTCCTGTCCTGACAGCTCATTTAAGACATAGTTCTTGACTTAGTGGTATGAAAAGAAAAGTTAAAAAAAAATCTTTAAAAAGAATTACATTACAGTCACAATCTTGGCTCTATTAGTTCAAATTTGATCCATAAATTCCCAAAAATAATATTCCATCGAGAGCATTCTGACTGGGAACATCACCACTTGGTAAGGTAACACCACCATGCAGGACAAAATGGCTCTGCAGCGAGTGGTACATTCAGCTGAAAGTACCATAGGGGAGCACCTTCCCAGTCTAGGGGACATTTATTTCAAAGGGTGCAGGGTCAAGACCACCAGAAGCCACCCAGGTTATGGATTGTTCTCTCCACTCTGTTCAGGAAAAAGATTCCGCAAAGACTGAGAGACTCAGGAAGATTCCTCCAAGCCGTCCAGTATCAAAATGGCACTGATGCACTTGTTATAGAACTATGCACTCTTTACATTTATATATACTATACTGTATATACATACATATATACATATATATATATGTGTGTGTGTTTTTCAATTCCAGAAGATGTTGTTTTCGTTAAAAAAAAGTTTAATTCATGACTCATACCAATGAGTCAATATAACACACTGAGCCCTAAAACAAACTGTATAGCATCATCTACTCACCACCCTGTGTTTTATGCACATGCTCATGTAAAACCTGTTATGAGATACCCTTAAATAAGTAACTACACATGACTCTGAAATCTCTCCATCATTAGGCAGATCATTAAAAACATATTTTCATCAACTATAAATATCTTCTGAGTAAATGGCCTGATGCGACACCAGAAGACTCTCCTGTCTGTTTCCCAGTGGAAGATAATGACTTAGTTTGGGATATGTATAAGCATACCAACCTCACAAATGAAAGATTCCATGTGAAACATGAACATGAAATATTGTTAACACCCACCTGCATCACAAAGCATCATGTGGTCAGCTGTGATGCCAGATCAGACTTGGCCCAGATGTGGAAGTACATGGGCCAGACTCCGGCTGAGGAGTCAGGACTCATTTGTTGGCCAGAGGTGCAGACGCTGCCAGTTAGTGTGCACACTGTGGAGTAGCAGCTGAAGAAGAGCATTTTTCTCACAGAGATTTAAGAAATATCCCAATTTGAACTTTGGTGAAACAATATGCAAAGCTGTGTAGATTTCTATAAAACCTCTTCTTTCATTGCAATTTCTCCTTATAATGTGGCAGCGTTAACAATATAAACAACCTTAACTGCTGCTTATGTTACCCGCTGCTGTGGTATTTCCATTATGCAGCTTATTTTCTTCTCTTTTCTTTTCTTCCTTTTTTCCCCCAATTTGAGTTCAGCACCCTCTGAGCAGTAAATATGTCTCCCTGGTACAGGCATACTTACAGTACACTTACACGGATTTGCTCAATAAGAAATGGATTGTGAAACCTGAGCTGTGTTGCGATATCAAGCCAGTGGAGACCCATTCAACTATTTCCGTACACTCACCTCAGGCAGACACTTTAAATACGGTATCCAGCAAGGCAAGGGAGACTGCGTTTGGATGTGAGCCATCTCATTGTAATTGCTAACAACCACATGGACAGAATCAACTTGAGCTATTGGACTGATTACACTTTGAACCTGTGTCCACCTCCAACCTGTTAGTGTGATTATTGAATGCTGAAATAAAATCATCTGTCTTCCCCAGAGGAATCTAAGTGTAATGTAGCATAGCACATTGTGTACTGCCAGGTCAAGTACTCAGAATTAATAACTGCACGACATATTATTTGCTAATGAACACAACTGCACATCGTGGTTTCTGCAGTACATGTGCCATTAGCAGGCCCGAAACCAGGGAGCAGATAATTAGCAAATCTTTACTTTCTATTTCATATACTGCATCAACCATTATACATATATTAGTATTTTTGCCAGTTCCCACCATACAATTAGAATTTCACTCAAGACACCACTCTCAAGTAGGAATTATTAAACATAAAAAAAGGCTTATATACATGTATTTATAAGTTATTTTATAATATTAAAACTAGAATGTTAGCAGATATACTTTATTTGTCACATGCTTAGGCTGCACAGTGAACTATAAAGTGAGACACAAAAAATGTGCAGTCTTGTACAACAAAAAGGGACAGATGGTGTAAATACGACAATATTGACCTGCACGGCATTTACTAACACTACAGACTGAAATGAGCAACAGACCATCTGATTTGCATGAAATGAAGCTGAGTAAGATCTGGAAAGAACAGAGTGTTACACTGTGTACGAGAGGAAATACGGTGGATAAAAGCTTGATGCTGCTTTCTTAAAATCTGAATTATAAGAAAATCAATGTTGCAGACTTTTGGTAAACCTCTATACACTTTGATTACACTACAATTATAACTAATGACTGAGCTCTGTCCCAAAGGTGAATCAGTCCATGCTACATTTTATCTTAATTAAACAGCTTTGGAGTAATAGTGATGGTTAAATAAATGACTTGTATCTTGTTACAGGGAGATTGGAGGCTCTCTGCCTTCCACTTAGTGTCTTTTGGCTGAAATCCAACCTTGTAAGATCAGAGCCTCCGACCCGGTGTCCCAGCTCTATAGTCACGGCAACACTACAACACAGACCCTGTGCCCTTTAAGTTGTCATCTCTTGTTTATGACAGGTAAGAGACTACACAAATATACATATCATAATGTGTATGACAAATTATGTTATCTATCTTTATTAATTCCTTTCTTACAGGTTTTGTTGTAAACAAATGCACATGGCCCAGAAGTTGCATAGTTCCCCTTTAATGACAACTGTAGGGAATGATTAAAAAAAAAAAAACATTATACAACTGACCTGTTTGAATTTTCTGACACGTTAATTCAGGTCTGAAAAAAAAGTGGAATATGACACACTCCCCTTTGTACTGTGTGTTTGTACAGTGTGTCGCTGCTTCCTCTGAGCCATTGAGCTGCAAAATATAATCTTCCCCTTTATATAAAGCCATTGACTGGTGATATATAATGTTAATAGTAAGTACTAGTGAATATCCCTATAAAAATGATATTGTGTAAAACATATTCTATGTGTAAAATGTCCTTAGGTATGTCTTTTTGGATTTGAAAGCGTGGTTTAACTAAGTTGTCTTGCCCTTCACACAGGTTAACCAGTCTGAAGCTCACATAGCTGCTGGTACAATACTGATAAGAACAGGCAGGAAAAGTATCATTTGATTTACACATCTCTCTTTCCCTCAAGGACGTTATTAAAAAACACATTCATCAACATCATCTAAATAAATATCCACTTGCAGGATGCCAACAGGAGTGTCTTGTGTTAATTAATGAACATACAATCTTATATACTGGCCTCTGGTTAAAGAGAAACTCAACCCAGCATCACAGTGGTGTCATGAGTTTTGTTTTGTTGTATACCTGACTGCAACCAGCTGTGATGTCACAATGTGCCATATGCAGCCTTGTGCATCCAAAAGTATCCCATTCCTCTGGAGTCTGTGTGATGAATATTCCCACTGGATGTATATTCCCAGTCGGAGGTTGCCAGGCATGGTGGACTGACTCACTGACTACTAAGTACCGGTATCACTGTTACTGATTCCTTTGATTACATGCTTTTATTTTCATTTGAGATTTCATGTTTATTTCCTCTCCATAATAAAACCTGGAGTAGCCTTTTGTGTTGACCGAGACACACACTTACCCACACATAAGTTATACATTTACCATTTGCCTCATTGTTAAATATGATTTCCCAGACTGACATTGCTCTTTACATCCATGTGTCAGACCTGCTACACACAAGGCCACATCATTGTCTAGGCATCTACAGTGGCAGGCATACCAGTCTTTGGTTGCCATAGTTACAATAATAAACACACAGACTACTTTTTGTTGGCCCATTTATCCCAACTTCCTCCTGATGTGGTGTCTTTATAGGCTACTACATCACTACGCCTATCCTTTTTGCTCTTGTCATAATTACTTTGGCCACAAGATGTCGCCTAGCAACAAAACATAGCCGTGGGTCATGATAACTAGCCAAGATATGAAATAGATTGATGAGAAGAGAGTAGGACAAGACACTATGACCACAATCACAGAGATACACACAATAAAGCCACAATGACACTTGCAATCTCCTCTGATAGTGACTAAAAAATGTTAATATTGTGCAGATGAAAATGGAAAAACTCAATTCAATTCCTGCCCTGCCTCGCTGCTCTTGCTGACAAGTGGCAGCAAAAGTGGATTACATCTCCAAACCCTGGACTGTAATGAGAGCCGACACTGCCAACAGAGTCGAGGCTGGCCAACTGACCAGCGGGCAGTGGCCTTTTTCATCATCCATTTAAAGATCAATATGAGGGACCATAAGCTCATCAGCTCAACTTTACTGAAGACAGGATAAAATGAAATGTAATAGCTGTGGCTACATCAGAATGAAACTGTAGCAAAGGTTACATAAAAAAAAAACCCTGAGAATAATAAAGTTGTTTGCAATCTTGGGTCAGGTACAAGGAGAGAGTAGATTGCAGTGCTTCCAGTGAGCAGCACTGAATTCATTATGTATCTCAGGAGAACCAGAGAAGAAAGACCAGACCCCAAGACAGCAGTTTGGGAAAGAAACATTTTGTTACTTATGTTTGTTCTGTTGTGATTTTTTTTGGTGGGAGGTTCAAGGCCAGTCTACATCAATAAACCAACAACATAACTTGACCAAGGAGCCATAGAAACTGTCAACATTGAGAAACTGAGACCAAAAATATCGATTGAACAAAAAACATAATGCAACACTTTTGCTTTTGCTTTGCCATTTAAGTGGAAATGAAAGTTTAAGGAGGCGCCTTTCTCCAAATGTGTTTGAATGGCCGTCATTGTCTGCCCTCATCACCGGTGTGGCCAATCAAGATGCTGATTACGCTGCATGATTAGTGCACAGGTGTGTCCTGGCTGCTCACTATAAAAGACCATTTTAAAGGAGCATGCATTTAAGGAGCATTTACATGTTTTATTTACTTGAGTGTTTTGATATTGTTACATAAACTAGTCAGTTTGTTAAGGCTTGGTATTTTCCCTAGTGTTTCCCTTTCCTCTGTCTTCCTATGCAGGGCTGCCTCTGGCCAAATCATATGGAGCTAAAACAGTCTCATAATGAATAAATGCACACAGAAATGAATAAATGCACAAAAGAAGATTCACAAATGTATTTGGGGATTTATATAGGCCTATAGGTGACTCAAAATACATTTTCAATGCACACACAAATATGTTTCATTCCAGAAGTTTAAAAAAAAAAATCACATATATAAAAAAAAAATAAGATTCATAAACATATTTCAGATGCACACCCCATGTTAACTTATATTTCTGAAGAAAACTCTTGTTGTTTAAGTTAAATAATCAGTGCAGTCAAACGTTTAGCAAGCTGCTCATATTCAATCAGTTGACCTCCCCTCTGTCTCTCTCGGCAGGCTGTGTTAATGGCCCAGTAAGAATTCTCTTCATGGGGCCCAAAATCCCTAGCGCCACCCCTGCCGGTCAGTAAGGGATCGATCAGTTGATCTTCAGGTCTGGAGAAACACTGTGTCATGCCACAGCTGCACCGCTGCAGAGTGTGATGGTCCGTCGGCCGAAGCAGACTGGGCACCTCGGAGGTCACTGAGACTGAGACGTCTTAGGACGAACTTCCAACGTGGCGCAGCACCCCACTCCGCGGCGGTGGCATGACACTGTCTGTCTCGAGAAATTAGATGGTCTACCGAGACCCGAGACCCCCCCTGCTCTACCTGATCGGGTCCATGTTGCTAATCAGAGCAGACCAGAGGTCTTGTTAGATATTATTTTTTTGCTTTGACCACATAACTACAATAGTTCAGGAACATCAACTGAATTAAAACCATTGTTTCTCAGTTCGAGAAAGAAATGTTAATTTTGTGCATTATTGTCACCCCATGTACTCAGGGCTCAGTCTTAAATTCATCAGTTGTTCTTCACATTCATCACAGTAACACAGTTGCTAAATACTGCTGCCAGATTGCTGACAGACTCCATTATAACAGAGACTCCATCACTCCCACCTCTGCACCATGGTTACCAGTCAACTTCAGAACTGTGCTTAAAATGTTATTGTTTTCAAAGAGCTCATCCATAAAGTAGGCTCCCTCTTTCCCCTGAGACTGAGTCTGAAACCACTTTCCCCATGGGCCATCTTTATTCCATAATCCCCCTCTGTACACTGCTCATTCTCTACACGTATCCATATGTATGCACGTCCTTATTTTTTGCACCACATGCTCAGAGGCCAAACTGCTTAGCTTAGAATAAAGGCCAGAAGCTACTGTTAACCAAGGACACTTACCACTCCCAGTAATAATGCAACATGTCTGTTTATATACGGATTAAACATACAAGATATAATGTGTTAATTAATAGGAGCCAGGCAAGCGGTTTTCCAGTCTTCATGCTGAGGTAAGCTAATTGCCTCCCAGCTCTCCATCTGTATGGTTTATAGAAACATTAATATTCAACTCTGAGATCTCTGCCTCGAAAATCCAGTTCCAGTCTGGTCCTGATTTTTAAATAGTTTAAAGTACCCACTCTGCTTTAGGTTAAAGGTTTAATCCATCTAAATGATCAAACATTTCAATTCTAGTGGTAGTCATGCAGACAAAGTCAGTAACTGTAATTATAACGACGTTCTACAAAATGGCTTCAAAATAAATAAATAAATGATTAACATAAAAGAAAATAATTTTAAAAATCTGTTTTTGCAGTTTGGGTGAACTGTCCATTCCAACCTGGTCCTTTTTGTAACTGGAAAATATTTGTGACTGAGAGGATCCAGAAAAAAAGGATTTTACTCTCTTTTTTTTCCCTGAAAAGTGCAATTTCAAGTTCAAGTTCTGTTCATGCATGTTTCCACTTGAAGGGGGCTTTTATTGTGAATGTAAATTAAATGAGAAGAGCTTTTTTTTAATTATTGTCTCAGGACAGAAGGACCCAGCACTAGACACTAGAGCTGCTGAAGACTCAGGTGAAAAAGAAAAATTGCTCTCCTCTGTTCTGTCTGCCTCAGTCTGCATGGAGATTAATTTTCAACTCCACATTACATACTGAACATATTCCATCTTCTCATTATCATGTTTCTACAGACACTATTTTTTTCCTGCACTTTGTCAGGATTAAAATATTTTTTACTTGAAAGACAAATATTACTAAAATATAACTTCGGACTTGGATAATGAATGGCAGAGGAGCTCTGCGGGGGTTTTTGTGCTCATATGTTGAGGTGATACTGAAAAGAGATCTACCCCAGTGAAACCCTTTATCTTCCGTCATGACTGCTGGAGGCGCTGCTCTCTTCAAACAACCATGGTTGAAGGAGAGGGAAACACACACACACCTACACACACGTACACACATGCACACTCAAATTCTTTCAACTCGTGCAAAGTTGAGTCTACGAGTAAACTTTTTTTTTTTTTCCAAATCGTGATCACATCCTCATGTTTACCTGTTTCTGGCCTCATGGGGACACGGCAGCATGCTGTAAACACAACACTGAAATATTAACATGCTATAAAATGACATATTCACAAGTTGCTTGTTTACCTCATGTCTCTAAACAGAGGAATTTTTCTCTTCATGGCATTGGAAGGTTTATGACCGCCAACCATACACCAAGGAAAATCTCTTGCAGGCCATGGAACTGGCCTGTAATGATATAGGTGTGGAGGCATGCCAAGCGTGGATCCGGCATATTACAAGTTATTTCCCACATTGTCTGAAAGAATGTGGCCTGTGATGTGGATGAAGTCCTGTGGCCTGACCCAGCATGTCGACATGACGCTGTTGAATGTACGGTAGATAGATTTTTTTTTTTTTTTTTTAACCAAAAGTGCTAAAGTGCATTTTCCTATTATGAACAATTAAGATTCTTTCTACAGCTATGATCTGATCATTGTGTTTTCCTTTTTTCTATGTTGTGTGTAACGACTGTTGAGTGGTGTTTTTCTGTTATCTGTTTGGTTTTGAGCACTGTTTGAATTGTTTTGAGGCAATAGTTTGGTTTCGTAGGTTTTTGTAGTTTAAAAATTGGGTTTTGTGTTTACAGTTTAGAGAAGAGAATGGAAGGTTTTAAGAAATGTGTCTTAGCAATTGAGAAAAACTGTATTAGTCTGTCAGTGAACTCAGCTGCGGTAGAGTCAATTGTCAGTAGACAGGTTTTAGGTAATTGTCAATTTTTTTAGTGAAACGTGAGCACTAAAGGAGAGGAAGATTATAAACAAAAAAAACAACAACAGTGTTTGGTGCCTGGTGTCGTTGTTAGTGTTCTTTTGCACATGCGGGTCTGTTCAGAACCATAAACAGTTCACACTGGAATCTGATATAGGCCACATTTTAAAAGCTAATGTGAACAGCCAAACAAAAAATCTGATCTGAGCAAAAAACCCGAGCTGAGCATTAAGACCTTGCAGTCTGAACGTAGCCTGAGTGGTTTTGATTAGTACTCAGCATAAGACTGTGGTAGAAAACAGCTTTGGCCACACGACTGAGCTGTGTTACATGTGTTTCATATTCGCTTTGTGGTCTGTGACTTCTCAAGTGTGTAAAGACACTACGTGACCGGAGGGTGGAGACAGCCTGGGGTAAGTTGACATATCTGAGCTGAGGCAAAGATGAAACAGTTCAATCTCAAGACTGAGAGAAGACATCCCACAACTGCCCATCAAAGACAATCATGTCCAACAGCAAATATGTTGAACGTAAGTAGGCTACTTACAACTCTAATGCAGACTTTCATTGTGAAAGGTCTAACATCGTTTTCTTTGGTTAATGAAGTATCTGATTAGGTTTGGATAGAGGGTGACACAGCTTTGATTTCTGACCGCCTTGATTAGTTTTCATGATTTTTTTTCCCCAATATGTAACTCTTTTATGTCTTTCACTGTGAAACCAACATGTGATGTAAAGAGAAATAATGAGTCTGAAAAAACAAAAAACAAGGAAATGCTGTTTGTCTTCAGTGGGGGCTTCAACCCAACCTGTTTGCTGTCTGTTAGCTTTGGTCCCAAGTTCCTGAATTAAGCAATATTACCCTCGAGGGTAATATTGCGATTATACAACAATTAGGCTACCAACAAAATAAAGCGTATAATTAAATAAATATTCATGTTGATGGACGTTTTGCTCTCAAAATGTAAAGTTTTTTGCGAGTGTGCTTCCCGTTTCCATGGAAATAAATGGGGTCTGACTAATAACTGAAACACAATCAGTCACGTCAGTAGACTCCTATGTGTAATGGAACCTAGTTCACCTCTACAGCAAATAGTCCGAACCTTAGTAACGAGCTAGCAACAGAAATGATTTTCTAGTCCCAGATGAGTGAACTCTGAGCTGACGTTCATGTTTTAACGCGGTCTTGGACTTTCCCGAACTAAATCAACACTGCACAAACTCGCCCAAGTTATGACAAAGATGCCGTTTTTTTTCCTTTCACAGATGTAGCTTCTACAACCGCAAACTCTGCATGTAAATGAAGTTGTAGCGCCGTGTCGCCAACACAGCTGATAGAGAAAGCCGAACGATTACTCCAGATTATTTAAAAGCCCAAAAGGCGCAAGCGAGAGAGAGTGGGAGAGAGAAACATACAGGTAATCACCTCCGTTTTATCCAATGAAATATTCAGCTCCAGGCCATATTTTTAAAAAACATATTCACCGCGATCACAACTCGTGTCTCTCCGACTTTGTAACGTTAGACAATCCTCTCGACTGTAACGGGGAAGTTTACAATAACAAAAAATAAAATAACATAATTGTTCTATTTATGTGACTTTGGCAGCTGTCAGGAACAACCTACAAGAGGTCAATGTAGTTTGTGATTTATTTTCACGAGTAATAAATGACGTTTTTTAAAATAAAAGGGGAAAAATCCATGTTGCCATGGAGATGTGTAAACAACATGACATGGCGAAGTAATATTTTCAGTGATGAGTCAGCCGTGCTGTAAGCAATATTTTTTTTCGTAGGATGAGTCCGGGAAAGTCCCGCCTTCCCTGCCTCTGATTGGCTGGATGAATTCTCCTTCGATTGACGTCATCTCACAACAGTACTGTAGTAAACTAAAATACACACAAGTGAAGTATGAAATGTAATCAGACGCCATGGCGTAGCGGTTTGCGTTTTCACCTGCGGTGTGGTGAATCCGAGTTCGATCCCCGCTGGTTTCACATTTCAAAAAAATTTAGTTTTTAAATTTATATTCCAAGTTTACATTTTGAGTTTGAGAGTTTGAGTGTAATTGTGCCATTGGTTAGGTTTAGGCAATGAAGAAAGGAGTTGGTTAAGTTTAGTAAAAAGACCAGGTAGAGGCTAGACAGGCCAGATAAGTAGAGAGAGTCCAAATTTACATTTTGAGTTTGAGTGAGAAGTGTAATTGTGCCACTGGTTAGGTTTAGGCAATGAAGAAAGGAGTTGGTTAAGTTTAGTAAAAAGACCAGGTAGAGTGTAGACAGGCCAGATAAGTAGAGAGAGTCCAAGTAGATCCAGGCACTTATCACGCTTTGCCGACAGCCTGCGTTTCACAGCCGTTTCACAGCCGTTTCACAACCAAAACAAACAACCAATCAGGCGAGAGCCCTTCTAGCCAATCAGAGTCGAAAATGGAGCCCATCTAGCCAATCAGAGGCGGGAACGGCGGGAAAGGCGGGACTTTCCCGGACTCATCCTACGAAAAAAAATATCGCGTGCTGTAATGCTGATTTGAGCACGTTCTAAATGTCTTATTGACCAATCAGATTGCTTGGTCGGAACTACTTGTTATTGTGACCCGTTCCATCAAAATGAGTCGGAAGTCGCAACGTTCTATTTTTAGATAATCAGCTGATAACATGGAAAACCCATAGAAAATCAAAAAAATTTTTTTTACCCTAATTTCAAAGCAATAACATTCAAAAACAATCTCCCAAAGTTTCACAGTCCAGATAATTGAGAAAAGGCATGTAAATGATGATTAAAGTTGACCTGCAACTTAAACCCTCTGAAAATGAGTGTTGCTTCGGTGCAAAACATGAAATATCTTCTGAACCGTTCATGATAGAGACGAGCTGTAAACTGCATCTGAATCGCGGGATTCTCCGCTTTCCGACGGTCATTGAATGTTGCCTCTATGACGAGAAGGGACGGATACAGAAACAGATGCTAAACCGAGTAGCATCGACGCTAACAGAGCGTAGCATCGATGCTAAACCGAACGTAGCATCAATGCTAACCCGAACGTACACACTTGCACATGTTTTACAAAATGTCAACAAAACATGACAACTTCTGAACCGTTTATGATAGAAACGAGCTGTAAAAAGCATCTGAATTGTGAGATTCTCTGCTTTCCGAGGGTCATTGAATGCTGCATCTATGACAACAAGGTACCGTATAGGGTGCGTGTAATCACGTGGTACAGCAACAGATGCCAGAGTCACTGGCAAAAACTTCAACTGCTATTTTCTCAGGTTTTAGAACAGAATAAGAGAGTGAAAGATCGTAATTCAAATGGCCACATCTCGAAAACCATCAAATGTATGACTCTGACTAGGGTATAATTTTAAAGCTTATTTTCTAATCTTTCCATTGATACCAAAATCTCAACTTTGAAATGTGGGTCACTGTGACTCATTTCACGTATAATGAAAGTTCAGTTTACCTGTGAGAGCTGACATATTCTTATTGTACGGTTGTGTCACCTGACCATAAAGTACATCCTGCAGAAGATATAGGAGTGCAATAAAAGCCATGTCCACAGCCCATTAAAGGGATACGCCAACATTTTTTGTGTGTCTTGCCTCACTCCCGAGTCCATGACAAGCAGATAGACACCATCCTTTTGACTGTGCGTGCAGTAACAAGGGAGATACGGCAGAGCTGGCGCACCGCTAATTAGCTTAGCTCAAACGCTGGAAGGGTTAGCCTGCCTCCTACCCGAGCCGAAATCAGCAGTCAGAAGCTGATTTCATTTTAGCTCCAAACTCTGTAAATATATCACTTTATCGACATTTCAAACATTTTTGGACGAGAAAGTAGCCGTTTAGATCAGCAGTTTGTCGCTGATTTGTCTAATTACCAGCTGTTTACATTTTTGTTCAGACGTTCAGCGCTGCCAGTGCTCAAGCTAGCCGTTGTGACCAACGCACTTCCAGTACTTTCACAAAATAAAACGGCCGTTGCCCTTTACATACAGAAAACCATGATGATAGAATTTGTGCTTTTACTTTGAAATAGGAAGCTAACCTACCCTCGATGTAACGAGCTTTAACTAAAATAAACCATCTCTGCTTGAACCCTCCATTTTGACTGATCTCGTCCTGTTACCGGCATTTGACCGCTCAAGATGCCTTACCGGAGAGTTTTGTCAGCTTTGAGACGAAGATCGGCCCGCCGGTTTCCGTTTAGAGTTGCTGAAGAATTTCTCTGATGACTTTAGGTGGAGGCAGGCTAACACTACCTATGCACTTCCAGCGTTTGAGCTAAGCTAATTAGAGGTGCGCCAGCTCTGCCCGTATCTCCCTCGTTACTGCACGCACAGTCGAAAGGATGGTGTCTATCTGCTTGTCATGGACTCAGGAGTGAGGCAAGACACGAAAAAACAAACATGAAACATTAAAGATGTTCTGATTACTCCACAGTTGTAATACTTAACTCAGAGTTTGTTCTTCATAACATTAATGTGTTTTGAAATTCTCCAACCGCAGCAGACTTCAGGATTGTGCTCATTGGGAAAACTGGAACTGGGAAAAGTTCAACTGGAAACACCATCTTAAGGAGGAAGGCTTTCCGGTCTCAAATGTGTCCTACTGCAGTGACCCAAGCGTGTCAGAAGGAAACAGTAGTTAAGCTTGATGGTCAAACACTGGCAGTTGTTGATACTCCAGGTCTGTTTGACAAAAAGAAAAATGAAGTGGCCGTGCAGGAAGACTTCGTTACATCCATGTCATTGGCTGCTCCAGGTCCTCATGTGTTCCTGGTTGTGATCCAGCTCAACAGATTCACACCAGAAGATCAACAAACAGTGAAAATCATACAGAACGTGTTTGGAGAAGAGGCAGAACGTTATACCATGATCCTGTTCACCCATGGAGATGATCTGGAGGCAGATGGAGTCTCTATAGAAAACTTCATTCATCAAGACGAGGACCTCAGGGACTTTGTCTATCAGTGTCATGGAAGATACCAGGTTTTCAACAACAGAGATAAACATCCATCTCAGGTCCGTGCGCTGTTGAAGAAGATCAACACAATGGTTCAGGAAAATGGGGAAAGCTACTACACCAATGAAATGTTCAAAGAAAATGAGAAAGCCATAAAAGAAGAGATGGAACATCTTCAGAGAGAAAATCCTGATATTAAGCCTGAGGAGGCAAGAAAATGTGCAGAGAAGGATAACTGGTTCAAGAAGAATTTACTGGAAGTTGTTACTGCAGGAGTAGCTGTTGAAATAGCCCTTGCAGTAGAGCTTGGAGCAGCTGTTGGAACTGTGGGGGGGCCAGTGGGAGCTGCTGTGGGGGCTTTACTGGGAGTTGGAATAGCAACAGTAGGGTTAGCTATAGCTGCAGCAATAAGGATGAGGAGAGAAAATACATTATAATCTTTAATATCAATTAGTGACCATGAGCAGATCATTACAGCAATGTTGAAATGTAGCGTTATCTGGGTAACAGTGTAACTCTTCTTTGATTATGTTTTCTTTTTCGTGAGGTAGTTTCTGCTGGAAAGAATGATGAAATAATCAACTGCTGAGGTCATCACCAGCATTTAGTTTCACTGATAATCGTATTATTTAAAATGTGATTAAAGGTTGGGTAGGAGATCCTGGCTTTTTCCCAGGATCTCCTAAACTACCTCAAAACTGTTTGAGCAGGCTACATTTTGAGTACAATCGCCTTCCTTCAGACTTCTTTCCGAGGCCATGCCTCCAGAGCACAGGAACACATGCTTGTTCTTTCCTGCCATAACATTGCTGCAAGTGTTGAATCTAGCAAGCTAGCTTAAAGGTACAGTATGTAAGAAATCTAAAGCAACTGGCCGTAAAATCCTCCTAATATCCCAGCAAGCCAAATGACGTCCAGTTAACGTCGAGCTGACGTCATTCGGTGACGTTCCGGACTAGGCCAAATCGGCGATGTTTTAGACGTCATTTCCAGGACGTCTTCACCAGGACGTCACCTCGACGGCTTTTTAATGACCCTGACCGACCACTTACCGGTCAAATTTATGTCGTCGAGAGGACGTCCTGGTGACCACGTCCTGGAAGTGACGTCCAAATGTCCCCCTAATCAGCTGTGATCTGGCCTATTACTAAACGTTGCTGAAAAGCAATAACGTTCGCGTCATATTAAAACATCCAGAGCGAGAGAAAAGTGCCAAATCAAATTTTTCATTTTACACTATCATTGTCCAAGTTAAGGCAATATGCAATAGGCTACGTGATGACCAATCATATTTTACAAAATGTAGCATTTAATTAATTTCAGTAGCTACAATATTTTTGAAAAATACAGTATAAACAATATTGAAGACACAAAACATTCAAACTGAACTATTTATTGTTAAACAAATGAACAGAAACAACCTTGAACACAACAACACTAATGAAACAAACAACATTTTACAAATTCAATTAAAAATACTCACTTGTGTAAAAATATGAAACTAAACATTTATTTTAAAAACCTTCACTTCAACATTATAAAACTTTATTTAACTTTCGCCAGTGTTATGGGGAGAGGAGAGGGTTGCAAATGACGCCATTTAAGGGGTATCAAAAGCCACATTGTTTGCCGGGTTCCTTTTGTCGTACCCCCCTCCATCAGACCTTCCTGGGGCATGTTTTTTAACAGCTGATGACAACAGCTGACTTGTCCCAGTGTTTGATGGCATCTGTAATACAAAATCAATAACAATGTCAGAGTTTGAAAACTTTAATTCTAGTAAAGTAAAAACATTAATAACAAACAATATTGTAATTACCCAAGACAACAGCATGTAGAGCCGTAGGCCGGAAGGCCATCTTAATCCCCCTCCCCCTCATGTTCATGCTAGCCATCAGGCTGTTTGTGAGCAATCTGAAATAGAAGAAAGACAAAACAATATAAAACTCAGAACAAGAGGCAATAACTGGGAAAATGATGGTAAAGCTGAGTTTTCATGTAGCATTGTTTTTATTCAGTTTGCATAAAGAACATCAGAATTTCATGTACTGAAGAGAGAAGAAGCGATTTAAAGACCAGATGTAAACAGCACTTAAAAAGTGCAACGTCAAGCCCGGAGAACTGGTGAGCATGTCCGTCCACCAAAACACCTGACGGCAGCTGTGGCCCAGTTACAATCCACCCCCTAAAGACTCGAGGGTTGAACCCTCACTGACTTATGTGACGTCAGCTCTAAGTGACAGAGTGTGAGAGTGTGTGAGGGTCCAGATGCTGTAAACATGAATGGAACAGCACTTACACACTCTCACGACACATTACCATGACAACAACATGTTGTGGACTGATAATTTACCTTACTTTCAACCCGCACAACGTGTGTGAGGGGGGCAGACTCAAAACAAAATGTTCCTGGATCAGATCTGATCAAATCATCATCAATAATCACAAACTGCACGTTAATACTGACAGTAAACTTCTTCTACGTTTCTTTTTCGCTCCTGTACATTAACAATAAAGAGAGCGGCAGAGCTCTCTGACTGCATTTGTTTATTTACTTTTTTTTTTTTTTTTTTTTAACACTCACGTTCAGAAGGCTGCCCCTGTATTTGACTTCACAACGCTATGAACTGTGGGTAATTCCCATACCGTAAGTCAGCACTGCTGACTTATGTTAAGGGGGCAGAACGGGCTCATTCACTGACTCACTGACTTGATGATCTGACAACGGAACAGCCCTCACACACTCAGGGACTTCCCGTGAACGCGCCTCTAAGTCAGTGAGTCCATGAGGGGTTGGATTGGAATTGGGTCTGTGCCTCAATGGGACCCAAACACTTGAGGTGAGGACGGTCCGGATGCAGCAAAAAAGACAAAGACCACCCAACAGACTAACTACTGCCAGCAATACCACCACCATATACACCTGTCCCACCTGCAACAGGACGCTTTGGCCGTGAAGGATGTCCTCAATATCCAGAAGTTTCCTTATGACTTTGCGTTGAAATTCTGAAAAGTAATTGCAAAGAAAATGCATCTTATTACAACTAAAATGTGTGTCTTTAACATATTTCCTTAAATAATAGCTGGTTTTCATATTAAGGCCAGGTCAAAACAAAGAAACAAAAATAATTCCACCACCTGGAACAAACTGACAAGAATATGATCAGAAAATCTCTCAACTTTTCTGGACTATCTATGAAGACTGACAGGAGTGAAGCTAACTTCATCCTCTGCTTCAGAGAGAGACAGCCTTGCACCGCAGGTCTCTGCTCGGACTGCAGTGCACGCTGTGAAAATGTTCCGATTGACCTGAATGGGAGCAAAGTGCTACAGTGTGCACAACGGAGACAGAGACCTAGTTCCGACCACGCAGCGAGGAGAACAGCACGTGAGAAAGATTAAGATGAGCTACTGAACGATGAGATTAGTCACTGATGTGCAAAAAGAAACTGAGGTATTTAGAAAAAAAGGCCATATATACTGAGCAGTTGTGTAAATAAAGGCCCCGGCTACTATTTGAGGAAGTATGGCAATTCAATATTTTAGTTGAGCACTTGAGTACAATATAAGGATGTAACAGACAACAGATGGGAGGGGATCTCGTTATTGATGCAATCAAATCACCTCAAAAACATTACATTTTTATACAATTCAACTCATTGTATATGCATGGCTATACTTACTTTCTTGGGACACTGGGAAGGCCGGTGCTTTTCGTTGGCCTCTGGCTGCCCCTCTTCCCTGGTGATGTGCCCCCTGGCAAGCCAACAGCCGCCTTCTTCCTTGGTGAGGTCAAGGAAGTGGTTGGCTGCTGGCTTTTCCTTGGGGATCTCCTCACTATAGTATAAGCACAATGTGAAAAGTAATTAATTACATTATATTTTCAGCAAGTATACATTTTTTTTGCATGGGACATTAGAGTTAAATGAAAAGTATAACTTTTGCATGTAGCTACACCCATCTTGCCTTTGCGGTCACTGAAATAAAGTACTACTGTTATGGTACACTGAAAAGGTTTACCCTTCTACAGAAACCTCCATGCTTATTCTTACATACTACTTACATTAGTCAAACGTTGCTTTATTTGACAAAGCACAATTCACAGTTGGACAACAAACAATACACATATTCACATATTGTACCTTATGCAAAAAACAATTTCAAATTAAGCCAGTGTCTGTAATTGTGAGAGGCCATCATGTGAAACTTACATGCCGTCGCTTGAGACACACAGCAGTTCTTTTGACTGTACTGAATAAGTTAGAATCAGTTCATTAAAATGACTCATGAACTGCTGCTGTCAGGGGCAGGAGGCCACACAGTTGAGCCCGAGAGGAGGGGCCCAGTTTGAACTGCAACAAGCGCTAATGCTGTTAGCATCTAGCAGCAGGCCTTCGCCACCTAGTCAACGACCTAGTTTTCGTAATTCGGCGAGAAAATAACGAAATAGTTAGTTATTATGGTGTGTATTTTCTTATCTGCTATTTGGCTTATTTCAACATAAAAAACAGTATAGTCAAGGAACTTACATGACTATTTTCTCAGCCTCGCTGTGTTGGACTGAGTGCGGTCAAATGCTGCTAGCAGGCCTTTGTGGCCTAGTTTTTTTTGAGTGCGTGTGTACTCTTCTTAATTCGGCTACCACTTTCAACAGTATTATTTTTACTTCAATCAAACTCCGAAATCATGAAAAGGTTACTTACAGAGCTGGTTTACTCGCTGAGTTGCTGAATCCTGTTGATCGACGTTCATCGTGCAGCACCGTGTGTGCGTGTTGGAGAATTGCATCACGTGCTGGGTCGTAGGTCAGATGACGCCCACTTCACCTTTTTTTGTATTTTCACCATACATCCATGATTTTCACCAAGAAGACTTGGTTGTGTGCTCCTTTTGTGTGATTCTTTTTATTATTACGCACTCCCTGTACTTCACTGTTGTTTCCGCTTGTATAATGTCATGTTTGTTTATGTTAATAAAGTTTGATTGAAAAAAAAAAACTCGGTCGCAATCAATCATAGACTGTATCAAATATTGAATATCTTTGACTGTATCAAAGACGGTTTATCTTTGACTGTATGTCGCAAATACGTTTTTTACCACATCACATGAATAAATAAATACATTAGCCTAATATATTTAGAGATATGGTGATATAGTCTCTGACTGGTCATTATATGACTCGATCACGACCCCACTCTCAATCCGTGCGCAAGTAATTGGTTGTGATAGGGTCATATTCTGGGCCTGATCGGACTAGTTGTGATTTGACGTCATAACGACCCAATCGGGCTCTCTCGAACAGGTCCGGGTCCGTCCGTGTTTGCTGGGATGTCACAGAGACTCAGGAATAATGTTCATATAAAATGATGAACTCACCAACAACAATAGTACAGCCAGAGTATTTGCATTAAAAATCTTTTTTTGCAGACTGCAAATCATGTTTATGTTTTGAATTTACGTGTTGGCATGTTGCGCCACCTAGCCCTCTCTCCCAGTCACGGCGGCGTCTCGGTTGCCGAGAGTTTCCCAGCCAAAGATAGCAATGTGTGTTCATTCAGTACTGTCGCTGTTGGCATAAATGAGTCCATGTTCAATCTAAAACATGTATCGGGATCAGAAGTTGCAAATGTGATCACATCGCTCAAAGCCTCCAGAGCTAGGGATATGTATGGGTTGGACACTTCCTTACTGAAAGAAATCAGCCCCTCAATAACAGGTCCACTAACACAACACCTCACCGAGTCAGGGTAGATTCCCAGAATCATGGAAATCTGCTGCTGTTGTTCCTGTTTTTAAAGGTGGCGATCCTTCCCTTACCTCTAACTATAGACCTATCAGCATTTTACCCATTGTATCAAAAATATTTCAAAAATTGGTTGCTAAGCAAATTACACACCACCTCAACAACCGTTCTTTTATGCAGCATCAAATGCAATTTTTGGGTTTAGGACTAACCACTCTACAGAAACTGCCACATGCCACTTTGTTGAAAAAAAGTCATTAATGGACCGGAGGGGGGCATTGGGGGCTGTTTTTCTTGACCTGCGGAAAGCATTTGATACTGTTAATCATTCTATACTATTAAACAAACTCTTGACTTTTAATTTTAAACTGATTAAATTGTACTTATCGTCTCGCTCTCAGCTTGTCAAAATTGACAACAGTAACTCCAACTTCCTGCTGTTATCAACTGGCGTTCCGCAGGGCTCCGTGTTAGGTCCACTCCTGTTCAGAATCTACATTAATGATCTCCCTTCTGTGTGTGATTCTTGTGATATCCTAATGTACGCTGATGACACGGTCATCCTTGGCCATGGGGAGACGGTGGGGGAGGTTGCGTCCAAGTTGACTGATGCTATGGTAAGAATTACATCCTGGCTGAACCAATGCTGTCTACAGCTAAATCTCTCAAAAACTGTTTGTATGCTTTTTTCCAAAAATAACAAAACAAACATAGAACTAGAAATTTTTATCGCTGATGAGAGGCTACAAGTTGTCACCGAATACAAATATTTAGGAGTAGCCTACACATTGACTCAAATCTCAGCTCACTTGATAAGTTGCTCTAATGCTCATTCCACTGCTTTAAAACCTTTGGAATCACTTAACAAACAAGCACTTAAAACACTAGACAAGAAACCCTTTAGACATCACCATTGCCATACCCTGAAAAAGTATAAACTTTTGAGCTGGGACAACCTAATTACATACAAAAATATCTGTCAAGTATACAAGATCATGCAGGGCTCAGCTCCTCCTCCACTATCCAGTTTTATTAAGTTTAAATCCTCTGCTATTAGAACTACGCGAGGTGGTTAAGGAACACCACATTCAGCCAGGCTGTGTTCTCATTCAAAGCATCACATCAATGGAACACAGTGCCACAATCGATCAGAGAATCTCCATCATATCACTCATTCCAAGCAAATGTTAAGAAAGATGTGAGCACTGATGTTGTTATTGTTGTCCAAATGTGTATTTATTAACGTGGACATGCATCACCTTGTTGTCGTCAAAATGTGTATTAATATTATATTAATATTTTATTCCATTGTTGTTCTTTTTAAAGGTTGCCTTGTACAATCTGGCAGAAGGACAGTCAATGAAAACTAGCTTTTTAAGCTAATTCAGGTGCATTTACATGTGTGTTTTTGTATACAATGTTTATTAATGTGCATTGTCCCTTTTCAAATAAACTCAACTGAAAAACTGATAAACTGATGGTCGCTGATTACGATTGAGTGGATTGTGTTGTCTTGGATACGTTGAGTGAGTGAGTTACTTACAAGGAAAAAAATCAATTCTAGAGAAGGATTGGATGGACCGGGGAAAAATATGAATATTATTTTACTAATGGATTTCTTCCTCTCCAACTATCGCAAAGTCTGTAATCATTCATGTTTTATTATATCTGTGGAGTGCCATTTTCTTAGGTTGCCTGATATATTAGAGCGATCTATTGAGGGGTTGATGACCGTGTTGAAGTCTCCAGCCAATATGTTATTTGTGGAGTCACACAGTAAGGGGAAGAAGCTATGAAAATGGGTTGAATCGTCACTGTTGGGGCCATAAATGTTAGAGCTAGGGTGAAAGTAGTGTGGTTGAGAGATACTGTACATTAATGATGATAAATCTTCCTTCATTCTGGGTCAATGATAGATGAGTTGTGGATAAGAGGAAAATTCTTACTTACTAAAATTGAAACACCTCTTTGTTTACTGTTATAAGCTGATGAAGCATATATGTTAGCCTTCAATTTAATGAGATGATTACGGATTTTTTTTTTTTTTTGCTTGATTACAGATACCACTTACATTGCATGTTACCAAGTTGAGAGTTTGCATGATGAGAGATATGTAAGTCTTATTTTGTCACTTTACATAGAAAAGAGTGGTTTGAACATAGAGTGCAATAAACAAAAATAGTAACGCAGACTTACGCAGAATACAAACATAGACATATAAATGTTGAGGGAAATTGTGGAATGCCTTATTGAGCATTAGACAATTAATTTGTTTTGGATAGACTGGAGCGTGAGTTATGCAATATTTCAATTGATGTTAAAAATAGATATTGCAGTAGTCCATTCATTGTTAATAGTTCAGTTCATTATGTTTTTCTTTTCATTTAGAAAAGCCATGGTGTGATTTTTTTTTGCTTTTTCTTCGATATATAGTCTGTCAACGACCAGTGAAGTGAACGTGTGTGTCATTGAGTTCCCTTACTTTGCTTTTAACCAGTTCTTTTTGTTTAAAGTGTTCAAATTTTGCGATATGGGTCTGGGTCCGTTTTCTGGTCGTTTGCCTAGGCGGTGAGCTTGTTGAAATGTTATTTTTTGAACAGCGTCAGGTGGGAATTTGAGCTGAGTAATCATGTCTTTGATTTCGGATTCTGGATTGTCGGGAGTTTTTTCAGGGATGCCGGAGAAGATGAGGTTGTTGCGCATGGATCAAGTTTGTATGTCCAGAATGTTTTGTTTCAACATTTTGTTTTCCTTTGTGACGGTGCACATCTGTTCGGAGAGTGTCTTGTCCGTAACTCAGGGTTTGTTTGTTGCAGGGAAATTATGTTATTGTGAGCGAATTCTAGGCTGATAGGGTATGTTGGTCACTTTTTTGTGTAGTGACATTAACTTAAAATGTTGGTTTTATGAATGTTGGTCTAATGATAGCAGGAGCCACATCTGAACGTGCCTGTGGACTTGGGGAGCCAGGTGGTAGGCTTGGAAGGTGGGAGGTGGCTACTCACCAGGCCACTCACTGTATTCAAGGCTGAGGCTGATGCTAGGATTGGTGGTGTTAAGGTATTGGTGGAAATCTTTCAGCTGTTGTTCAGAGCCTGAAAAAGTGAAAAACAGGTCGTCAATGTATCTTCTGTACCATTTAATATTGGTCCGAAAGGGATTTGTGTTTCCATACATGTACCTCTCCTCCCAGAGACCTAGGAATAAACCGGCATAGTTAGGTGCGTAGGCCACGCCCATAGCTGTTCCTTTTGTATGTCTGTAAATTGTATCCTGGAATAGAAAGACATTGTTCTTTAATGTCCAGCTCTTGAAATCTATAAGTCTGTGGGGGGGGGGGGGTGATGCAGGGTCTGATCTTAGTAGAAGATAGTGAGAACAACAATATTACAATTCATATTTGCTGAGAGTCACATTAAGTCCCAAACACTCTAAGTTTATGCTCAGATCAAGGTTAAAACATCTGTGGGTCCCGCATTGGGCGGCCCTTTCCTGCGTGTCGTTCCCCCTCTTGGCCTCCCCGTTTCCTGTTTCTCTCTCCACTATGCTGTCAGTTGGAGGCAATAAAAAGCCCCAAAAATATACAAAAAAAAAAAAAGTTGTGCTGAATGACAGAGCGCTGAGTCCACCGCAGATCCCCTGTGCACTAGCTGCCACGTTAGCCCAGCAGCTTCCATGGCATATGTAGATCCTGGCTATCAGGTGGATCAACCCCAGTGACGGCGGCCGATTGGATCTGCTCACCTGTCCGTGTCTCCTGCAGATGGGACGTCACTTCAACCGCTCGACCCCCAGAAGTAGTGCTTGCGCCGACCCCGTCAACACAGACGCCTCCTGGCGGTACCGGAGCCCAAGGAGTGGGTTGGAGGATTGTTACAGATGCCAATGCAGGTTGGATGGATTCAATCATTGGGAATGAGATCTGCGTCGGAGTGATGCCTTTCGTTGTGGCGAGACATTCCGCTTGTTGGAAAACAGGCCCAGGGTTTAGGTGAACATTCCCTGATAGAAGAAGCAGTAACAAAAGCATTTTGTGAGACGTGTGGTTACGTGGAAGCTGATGATGGAGGCAGCTCTTTCCATCTATTACACTTGTATCACACACTGTGTGACCAGAGGTCCCGTAGACCTGTGTCGGCAGTCTGTGAACTTCCTCCTCCTGTCTAACATACACTCTCAGGAGATACTGTATCACCAGCATTACAGTAAACTCAACTAGTTCATATGAGACGTGTTCCTCATGTGGAAGCAGAAGATGGAGGCAGCTCTGTGGTTTCCATTTATTACACTTATTCTTTAAGTCTTCCTCTGTATATGACTGGAGGTCATACTATAGACCTGTGTCGGCACTCTGTGAACTTCCTCCTCCTGCATATTTTCGTCTGACATACACTCTCAGGAGATACAGTATCACCAGCATTACAGTAAACTCAACTAGATTATGTGAGATGTGTGGTCATGTGGAAGCAGATGATGGAGGCAGCTCTGTGGTCTCCATTTATTACACTTCTTATTTAAGTCTTCCTCCTATGACTGGAGGTCACATAGACCTGAGTCTGAAGTCTGTGGACTCTCACACTGATGATCCGCGTTGTTTCCCTTCCCTTCCCCTCTCCCCCAGACTCGAGGTTGCCAGATAGTGACATGCTAAATTCTGCTCTGATCCAGCTTTGTGGCTGTGGTACCCCGAGAGTCACTCACACAGTCGGTGTCCAGACGATCATGCCTCTCTATAGACTGCATTAGTTATTACCTGCAGTCAGAGGGATGAAGCAGCAGTACATCTGTTATTACAGTCAAATATCTCTGATGTGTTCACATTTCTGTAGTTTGAGCAGGTTGTTGATGAATATTTAGCTTTTTACTCTGACTGTTTTATTACTCTGACTCACAGTAACTACAAGTGGAGTTCACATCAACTCAGGTGATCTGCAGGTTATTGTTTCACTTAACCACTCAGACACTACACACACACACATAGACACACACTGTTACCCCGCATCTACAGGAGCTTTAGTCCACGTTTTCACGCCATAGATGAGCTAATAATAAAAATCGAGTTTTATTGTGATCTCAACTGGAGATCACTTTATCTCCCAGCCGTGGCTGCAGCTCAGTGGTAGCCTAACTAGCAATTGGGAGGCAGAAATGCCACTGAATCAAAACATAAACATGATTTGCAGGCTGCAAATAAAATTCTAAAATGTGAATATTCTGGTTGTACAATTGTTGTCAGCAGTGTTGGGGAGACTTAAACTACATAGTTGAACTACATAGCTTAACTACAATTTATTGTAACTTGCCGATAGTTTAAACTGCATTCATATTTTGTGTTCCAACTACTTTTTGGGTCTTTTTTGTAGTTTAACTACTAAATTTACAAACTACAATTTTGGCTAAATACCGTATTAATATATAATATAAATTTAAATGTTATAAACTCTTTTTGAAAAAAAGGCATCAATCATGTCAATGACACGATGTTTTTAGTGCCAAACGGAACCAGCTGTCTGATAAAAACTTTGAGAGACTGCTCATGTGTCATGTCAACAAGTGTTTCTGCCCTGACATCTAGTGTTAGTGCCTCTGAAGTTCCTGTCATGGTTTTAAACATTGTTGTTCAAGACACACCAATCTAGAATATGTCTACCTCTTTGTATTTTGTATTAACGCACATTTTCTTATAATAAAGCCTTGTTGGAATGGTGGGACATTCACATGTTGGAATAGCGGTATGTCGGAATGGTGGTATATGGTGGGATGTCGGAGTGGTGGGACATCGGAATGGTGGGATGTCGGAATGACAGCATGTAACCTGTGATTTTAATTAGTAAAGGTGCTCAGCATCAGATTGTGGTAGAACTCAGGAACACAGTGAACTTTCTTAACTCTGCAGAGCTGTGTTACATGTGTTGCATGTTTGATTTGTGGTCTGTGAGCTCTCAACTGTATGAAGACACAACGTGATCAAAGGAGGAGACGTGTAAGTTAACATAAGAGATGATGTGAAAATGAAACAGTTCACTCACAGAGAGAGACAAGTACCACAACTGTCCATCAAAGACAAACAGCATGGGCATGTCCACCAGCAAATACCGTGAACTGAGTGAGTAAAAATAACTTTAATGCTATCTTTTATTGTCAAATATGTAACAGTTTTCTTTGGTTAATGAAGTATTTGATTAAGTTTGGATAGAGGGTGTTGAGGCTTTGATTTATGACCATGAAACTCTGATGAGTTTTTATTATTATTATTATTATTATTATTATTATTATTATTATTATTATTATTATTATTATTATTATTATTATTATTATTATTATTATTATTATTTCCAGTACGGAATGAGTTCATATCTTTCACTGTGAAACCAACATGTGATGTAAAGAGAAATGCTGAGTCTGAAAAAACTAAATACAAGGAAATGCTGTTTGTCTTCAGAGGGGCTTCAACCCAACCTGTTTCCTGTCTGTTAGCTTTGGTCCCAAGTTTCTGAATAAAAGTTCAGTTTAGCTGTGTGAGCTGACATATTCTTATTGTACGTTTGTGTCACCCGACCATGAAGTACATCCTGCAGAACATACTGAAGTCAAATCCTTTTCTAATCTAAAGACATTTCCACAGCCCATTAAAGGAAATTAACACTGACGTCTGTGTCGCACAATTTGGTCTGAGGGAAGGCTTTCCGGTCTCAAATGTGTTCTACTGCAGTGACACCAGAGTGTCAGAAGGAAACAGCTGAATTTGATGGTGTAACACTGGCAGTTGTTGATACTCCAGGTCTGTTTGGCAAAAAGAAAAATGGTGTGGACGTGCAGAAAGACTTTGTTACATCCCTCTCATTGGCTGCTCCAGGTCCTCATGTGTTCCTGGTTGTGATCCAGCTTAACAGATTCACACCAGAAGAACAACAAACAGTGAAAATTATACAGAACGTGTTTGGAGAAGAGGCAGAACGTTACGTCATGGTCCTGTTCACCCGTGGAGAAGATCTGAAGGAAGAAGTAATCTCGATAGAAACCTTCATTTGTCAAAACAAGAACCTCAGGGTCTTTGTCCGTCAGTGCAATGGAAGATACCAGGTTTTCGACAACAGAGATGCTGATCCATCTCAGGTCCGTGCGCTGTTGAAGAAGATCAAAACAGTGGTTCAGAAAAATGGAGGAAGCTACTACACCAATGAAATGAGACAAGCCAAGAGAATGAGAGAGCCATAAAAGAAGAGATGGAACGTCTTCAGAGAGAAAATCCAGATATGACGCATGAGGAGGCAAGAAAATGTGCAGAGAAAGATAACTGGTTCAAGAAGAAATTACTGAAAGTCGTTACTCTTGGAGGAACTATTGGAGCACCTGTTGGAATAGCTGCAGGAGTAGCTTTTGAAGTAGCTATTGCAGCAGAGGTTGGAGCAGCTGTTGGAACTGTGGGAGGGCCAGTGGGAGCTGCTGTGGGAGTTGGAATAGCAGCTGTAGTGGTGAGGAGAAACAATACAGAGTGATCTTTAATATCAATTACTGACCATGAGCAATTCAGTGTAACTCTTCTTTGATCATGTTTTCTTTTTCATGAGGTAGTTTCTGCTGGAAAGGATGATGAAATAATCAACTGCTGAGGTCATCACCAGCATTTAGTTTCACTAATCATCTTATTATTTAACATGTGGTTAAAGGTCAAGTATTTCGCACCCACCACAGCACAGAAACAGCTCTTATTAAAGTCACAAATGACCTATTGCTTACTGCTGATACTGGGGCCTGTTCAATCCTAATTTTACTAGATTTAAATTCTGCATTTGACTGGAAGTTCTGGTGTCAGTTTTGTTAGAGTCAGATTTTTTTTTAATTCTTCAATTTCAGTTTCCTTCTAGGCCAGCATAGTCCTTAATGTCAGCAGCTATTGCTCAACTTCCACAGCTCCAGTGACGGATGCTGGTCCAGATGATCTGGCACTTACTCTGGCTGCTGTTGCCCATGTGGCTGTTCATCCTCTAGCGGCATTGCAAATAATGTATGGTTTAAAATGGATGAAGGAAAACATAAAGTTCTGGTGCAAGCCATATGTCACAAACCAACCAGCAGTAAAATGATTCAAACTAAAGTGTACACTTGATAGAGCACATAACAAGTAAAACAATGAAAACTGTGTAGCAATGGAACATAAATGCTTTTAAAATTTGGAAGAGAAAAGGGAGTGTTACATAGCTTTACGTTTGTAATTAATTTGAAAGAAGGGAAAAATCAATGATTTACTATGAATTGACTAAATATCATGTCTTAATTAGCAATTGTTTTCTCCCCCAGGATGACGACGCAGGTTGGCCTGCTGAGCACGTCAGCAGACCGGCTGCTGCCTCTGTGATGTCCCGGTCACTGCTCACCACCACCGCTGCTGGTTGCCGCGAAATGCATTCTGGGAAACTTGTACAGTATGTTGTATACTGCGGTGTGAACGGCGTAGGTCTGCGGAAATAGCATACTGAATCCCACATTCAGTATGCAGTATACAGTACATACTAACGCACTTATGTAGTAGGCATTACGTTAGTATGCAGCCTGGAAGTCTATTTTCGGAACGGCAGGGTTTCGGAAAGGCGGGATGTAACCCAAAAGACATTTCCACAGCCCATTAATGGAACTGAACTGAAAACTGCATTTGATTTCAATGGTTTATGTGTGAAACAATAAAGAGGATCTGATGATTGACCAGAGGTAGTATTTACGGGAAGATTTAAAGGGAATTTGACACTTCTTCTTTCAGTCTTACTCTGTATGTGACTTGAGGTCACATTGGCCTGAGTTTCTAGAAGAATTCCCTGACTTTCTGTCAAATTTAGCAATGAGCTCAGACAAAGTCATTATAGTAGGTGACTTTAACATTCATGTGGACGTCGATGATGATTGTCTGGCTACTGCATTCAAGTCACTTTTGGATTCAGTCGGCTTCTCTCAGAGGGTAAACAAACCCACTCACACTTTTAATCATATCCTTGACTTAGTACTTATGGAATAGAAGCTGACCATGTCACAGTTCTTCCTCAGAACCCCGTCTTGTCTGACCATTCTTTAATAATAATAACATTTGAATTTACATTTGAAATTATATCCTACCTGGGAAAAAATCCTGCTACAGTAGATGTCTATCTGACACTGCTGTTTCTAGATTTAAAGAGCTTATTCCAGCAGAGCTTGCTGCCACATCCTGTAACAATATTATGGGCAGTTATGCTGATTTCACCCCCACACAGGTGGACTATCTTGTGGATAGCACTGCAGCAGCACTCCTTGGGACACTTGATGCTGTAGCTCCCCTGAAAAAGAAAGTTATCAACCAGAAAAGAATAGCTCCCTGGTACAGCCCAAACTTGCGCGCTTTGAAACAGAAGACCAGACAGCTGGAAAGGAAAACACATTCCAGCCAACATGAGGAAGACCGTCAAGCCTGGAAGGATAGTTTATTAATATATAAAAAAAGAACTCCGTAATGCTAGAAGCAATTACTATTCATCTTTAATAGAAAAGAATAAGAACAACCCCAGGTTCCTTTTCAACACTGTGGCCAGGCTAACCAAGAACCATAGTGTCGTTGAGCCATCCATCCCTCCAACTCGCAGCAGTTATAATTTCCTAACTTTCTTTACCGAAAAGATAGTTAATATTAGAACAAAAATTGCCAGTAATGGAGCACAGATTACGGTACCCACAGAAGCACCTCCCAGACTTGGTACACACTTGGACAGCTTCTCTCCCATCGACCTGTCAGACTTAACTTCTGCAATTACTTCTTCCAAGTCAGCCACATGTCTGTTGGATCCAGTCCCGACAAGACTACTTAAGGATGTCTTCCCCTTAATTAACATTTCTTTTCTTAACCAAATCAATCTTTCCTTAGCCACAGGCTACGTGCCACAGGCCTTCAAGGTGCCTGTCATTAACCCTTTACTTAAAAAACCTTCTCTTGACCCAGATGTCCTAGCCAACTATCGGCCTATATCCAACCTTCCTTACATCTCTAAGATCCTTGAGAAGATTGTCCTGGAGCAGCTACATGAACATCTGCACAGCAACGAGCTCTTTGAAGCTCTCCAATCTGGATTCAGAGAACACCATAGCACTGAAACAGCACTTGTCAAAGTCTCTAATGATCTTCTTATAGCTTCAGACAGAGGTCTCGTCTCTGTACTTGTACTTTTGGACCTCAGTGCTGCATTCGACACCATCGACCACAGCATCCTGCTGCAGAGACTAGATCATGAAATTGGGATTAAAGGACCTGCCCTAAAATGGTTTAAGTCATACTTACCGACGGGTTTCAATTTGTTAATGTTAATAACGACCATTCAGAGTATAGCAGAGTTACGTATGGTGTACCGCAGGGTTCAGTCTTAGGGCCAATCCTCTTCATTCTTTACATGCTCCCATTAGGTGGCATCATCCGGAAGCACTCAATCAATTTTCACTGTTATGCGGATGACACACAACTCTACTTGTCCATGGAGCCAGATGACAGAAGCCGCCTCATCAATCTGCAAGACTGTCTGAAAGACATTAGATCCTGGATGTCCTCTAACTTCTTGCTACTGAATTCAGATAAAGCTGAGGTCATTGTGTTTGGACCTAAACATCTCAGGGACACTTAGGGCGTTTTCACACCTGCAGTTGTTCCGATTCAGCAACTAAACCGATACAACTGTTGCGTTCTTTTTTCTGGGCCGTTTGTGTTCACATTGCATGATTCTAAAGCGGTACAGCTTTAGTTCAATTTAAAAAAAAGTTCAATTTAAAAAAAAATGCCCAAGCTGACTGGTTTATGGCTGGGGCGAGACCTTGAAGTGTGCCTATAATGTGCTATAGCTACAAATGTAGTCTAATAGGCTACATTATTATTTATTATTATTATTATTATTAGCTAGTGACCAAGGGCCGGATTTACTAAGATCCCAGATAGCGGGCGCTATATTGTTTGCGCCCGCTATAATATTGCGTGTTTGGTTAGTGCACGCAAAACAGGTGATCTACTAAGAGTAACCCGCTAAATGAAAACACGTGCAAACCGCAATATGTAAATGAGGGTTTTGCGCGTCGTAATCGTTTCCGCCATGGAGAGAGTGGACAGAGAGCTGGACGGACGAAGGGACAAAATGACATTTGATCCGATGCATACAATGACAGCATGTGTGTTCATCTCTCTCGCGCTCTGTTTAGATAAATAAACAAATCGCTACAGGGCCCAACTCGTCATATAGTGACGAACAGGCAGCAGCTGCAGCGACAATCACACACCTATAATATGTGTGTGTGCCGCCCATGATCCAGTGGATTAATAGAGAGCTCAGGTGGGACACACGGATCTAAACGCTCTGACCACTGAGCAGAGGGATCAAAGACGGGCAAAGGCAGCGGTGACGTGTCTCATTCCGGGACCGGGACTGAGAGACGGAGCTGAGCAGCCAGGTGAGAGGAGAGGAGAGGAGAGGAGAGGAGAGGAGCGCACTGCAGGACAGACGTGCCCCGTGCGCAACGGCGCGTAATGACTTTTAACACGGCTGAAAAACTGTTACAGGATTACCCAGACGGGAGGAAATGCAGAGATGTAAGATCATGGGGCTCTGACAGGTATCAAATCAATAAACACATACGTTTTGGCAAAGTTGTATCAGTTAGTACATGGTTTTCAGGCGTGGTGAATAAAGACGCAAAAACAGCCACCGCAATCTCTTCCTGGTTTGGTAAATCACATTGCGTGCGCTAAATAAATCTATTTGCATCTACTCCTCCCAGTATTTTGCACGTTCTGGCTGAAACGCCCATATTTACATATTCATCAAGGCAAACACGCTAAATGGATCGCCCGTGCTATTCTGCCCGTGTGAGGGACGCAATCCTCGGTGCGTCCGGTTAGTAGATCAGGTTGCACATGTGTTTGCGCGTGCAATCACGTTTGCACACGTTTTAATACACGCAAACCTTTAGTAAATCCGGCCCCAAGCGTGCTGTCCGCTGTCTCAGTGCTGACACGTGAATGAATGACAGAGCGTGTCACTGCCCGTGAGAGAGAGAGAGAGAGAGAGAGAGAGAGAGAGAGAGAGAGGGAGAGGGGTGGTCAGGTTGTGTTGGTCAAGCTGTGTTTTCAGTTTCAGGTGTCATAGTTATGTCAGATGAATTGTCCTCTAACACAGCCATTCTCAACCTTGGGGTCCCTCCCGACCCCAGTTGATGTGGCTGGAGGGGACGAATGAACGACATGTTTCTTGGCATGCATTGCTGACCTGGGCATTGTTTCTTAATAAATTAGAAAAACTTTTCTTGTCATTCCCCTTTTCCGTGCATGGTTGAAGGAGATTGGCTTGCATCCACGCTCCACTCGCTCCTGCGCCGACAGGTCCTCGCATGTCACATAAACCAGCCTGGGTGTGTGGACACCGCATCAACTCGCCACCCGCATCTATTTAATCTCCGTCACTTTGTTTTGTTCTTTTGCCCTGATGAAAACCTCCAGGTCGGAATATTGGCCATGGAGACAAAACTACAGCAGCCAATTATTTTTTTTAAGTGCAGGGATCAAGAACTAAAAAGGCAAAAAAAAACCACCGCGGACAGCGCTGCGCTTTATCCAACATGCGTTCACACCGGCGTGTGTGTGTTTGTGTGTTGGGGCGGGGGGGGACAGCAGTGCATGTGAAATTGGGGGTCGCGACTCAAAAAGGTTGAGAACCACTGCTCTAACACACCCTACAGTTTGACTCTTTTTTTCTTCTAGTAAACGGGCAGCGTAGCATATAGTTATAGGGGTTGTTTGCGGAGCTCTGCCCGGTGCTGATCGCTGCGGGTCAGCTTGGAAAGGCTGGTGGACTCATGGCTAGAGTTTGCGTGTTTCTTTTGGCCACCGGCTTTCCTGTTTTGTGTACATTATGAAAAGGCCAAGACGACACGCTGCTGATGCTCCATTATGTTTTTGGGGCAGTTGCCCGTGGTCCTCCTCCTCCGGTTGCCAGGTAACCAGTCAATTTGTTCCGATACATGTGTCGGTTGCGTTCTCACTACAAACGAACCGCTCCAGGGCTCGGATGGAAACGAGCCGAGACCGCCTCTCCCAAGCGATCTCGGCCCGCTTGTTTTGTTCCGCATCGAGCGCGATTGCTGTGTTCACATCTGACCAAACGAACCGATATATGACGTAAACGCTCCCTGTTTCGGAACAAATGGTCAGGTGTGAAAGCGCCCTTAATCTAATCAGATCGCTACTCTAGATGGCATCACCCTGACCCCGAGTACAACCGCGAGGAACCTTGGAGTCATTTTTGACCAGGACCTTTCCTTTAGCTCCCACATAAAACACGTGACTAAGACCGCCTTCTTCCATCTGTGCAGTATCACTAAGATTAGGAATATCCTCTCCCAGGGTGATGCTGAGAAACTAGTGCATGCATTTATCACTTCTAGGCTAGACTACTGCAACTCTCTCCTGTCAGGATGTCCGAAAAACTCTCTAGAGTCTCCAGCTGGTCCAGAATGCCGCAGCAAGGGTTTTGACAGGAGTTAGGAAGAGAGAGCACATCTCTCCCACCTTAGCTTCTCTCCACTGGCTTCCTGTAGGATTTAGAATAGACTTCAAAATCCTTCTGCTGACTTATAAGGCTCTTAATGATAAAGCTCCAACCTATCTGAAAGAACTAATCATTCCTTACTGTCCTACCAGAGCACTCGGCTCCCAGAACGCAGGTCTGTTAGTGACTCCCAGTATCTCTAAAAACAGACTGGGAGGTAGAGCCTTCAGTTACCGGGCTCCTTTACTGTGGAACCAGCTCTCTCCATGGGTCAAAGAGGCAGACACTCTAACTACATTTAAGTCTAGACTTAAGACCTTCCTTTATGACAGGGCTTTTAGTTAGGGCTGGTTCAGGTAGCTCTGAACCATTTTATAGCTACGCTGCTATAGGCTTAGACTGCTGGGGACACATCTGGTTACACAGAGCCCTCTCCTTTCCCCTCCTCTCCTCTCCTCTCCTCTCCTCAGTATATTTTTGAACTGTCATTTTCTGTTGTACTTTGTAGTTTGGCCTTGGTGTCTCGCACTCTCTCTATGTTTCCGCAGATCCACCGGAGCTCCATCTCTCTGCACCAGCTGCCGCCTGCATCGCCCCCCTCCCACCCTTTCCCCTGTTGTTAGACCGGCCTCCCCCCCCTCCCATGGACCAGTCTACCCCCCCCCCCCCCCCCCCCCCCCCCCCCTTAGAGTTCTCAACAGGCCTGAAAATTACAACCCGAACCGACCCGACCCGCGGGTTATTAAGCCCGGACCCGACGGAGCCCGACACACCAGCATTAATTATCTGTCCGAACCCGGCCCGGCCCGAAAAAAAAGAAGCGGCGTGCTTTCTTTGCAGCAGGACGTGCCGCTGCCGGTGACGCAGCACTCGTCTTCTGCCTCTCATCTGGCCCCTCCGGTACCGGGCGGGACTTAACGTACTACTATAGGCTACACTTGCCCTTTGATCAGCAGGCAGCGGGCGCAATTGATTACATTTCCGCCGCGGGAACGGTGCGCCTTTGTGGAGATTTATCCACCAACCAGTGCGCGTGCCGTTGACGCACAGCTGCAGCTGCAGGAGTAGGTACATGCCTATGGTCGGCATTTTCAGGCAGTGATGTTTCAGTGGTTCTGCCCACAGCAGCACAAGATGCAGAGTGGGATATAATTGCCTGAGACTCACACGTAAACAAACAACAATTTACATCATTTCTCATAAATGTGTTTTATGAGAGAGAAAAAAGGAAGCCCGAGGTCCGACCCGACCCGAGTCACTTTCATATTTTTTCAACCCGAACCCGGCCCGAACCCACGGGTTCCGTCGGGTTTGTCGGGCTGGCCCGGCCCGTTGAGAACTCTACCCCCCCTCACCAGAGACTGCCTTCATCAACTCCTGCTAACATTTCCATATTTCCCACATTCTGTGACAAACTGTAAACTGTTTTCTTGTCTGTAACAACATCTATTGCACGTCTGTCCGTCCTGGGTGAGGGATCCCTCCTCTGTTGCTCACCCTGAGGTTTCTCCGATTTTTCCCTGTTAAAAGGGTTTTCCATGGAGTTTTTCCTCAGTCGATGTGAGGGTCTAAGGACAGAGGATGTTGGTATGATGCCATGTAAAGCCCTTTGAGACAAACTGTTTGTAAAAACGGGCTATACAAATAAAATTGCCTTGCCTTGTATCTGCAGTCTGTGGACTTCCTCCTCCGGCTTATACACCAACAAAAGGTTTCACATCTTTACATAGATTTGATAAATTTCTTCCAGCTCTGTTTAGGGATTGACTGATGTAGCCGCGCCTAAGAAGATAAGTGCCAACATAACCTACGCTCTGCAGAGTTATGTTACATGTGTTTCCTGTTATATTTGTGGTGTGTGAGCTCAAAAGACAAACATGTGACCAAAGGGAGGAGACAAGAATAAGTTCATATATAGAAATGAGGTGAAAATGAAGCAGTTCACTCACAAGACAGAGAGAAATCGCATAACTGTCCATCAAAGACAAACATGTCCTACAGCAATTATATCAAACTGAGTGAGTACATTTACAACTCTAATGCCAGCTTTTATTGTGATTCTGATTAAGTTTGGATAGAGGGGGACAAAGCTTTGATTAATGACCATGAAACTTGGATTCGTTCTTTATTATTATTATTATAGTTTTATTATTGTATAGTTTTTATTTTATTTTACATTATTTCCAATATATAACTAATTTATGACTTTCACTGTGAAACCAACATCTGTTGTAGAAAGAAATTTACAGGTGAAAAAACAAAGAAATGTGTTTTCCTTTGTCTTATCTATAATCTCTTCTCTATAATGGGGTAGGGGTGTCACGATTTCAATTTTTTATCGAAATCGATCGAAATTACGTCACGATCTCGAGCATCGAAGTCAAAGAGAGGATCGACGATAATGTGAAACATTAAAGAGGATCTGATGATTGTACAGAGGTAGTATTAACCGTATAGTTCTTTATAACATTAATAATGTGTTTGTGAAATTCTCTAACAAAAGTAGGGGAAGAGGAACCAGAGGAAGAGGAACCAGGCTTCAGGATTGTGCTCATTGGGAAAACTGGAGCTGGGAAAAGTGCAACTGGAAACACCATCTTAAGGAGGAAGGTTTTCAAGTCTGAAATGTCTCCTTCCACAGTGACACTAGACTGTCAGAAGGAAACAGTTCAGTTTGATGGTCGAACACCGGCAGTTGTTGATACTCCAGGTCTGTTTGACACTGCTAGATCTCAAGAGGAGATGCAGGAAGAATTAGTTAGATGCATCTTGTTGACTGCTCCAGGTCCTCATGTGTTCCTGGTCGTGATCCGTCCAGACAGATTCACAGAAGAAGAACAACAAACAGTGAAAATCATCCAGAATGTGTTTGGAGAAGAGGCAGAACGTTACACCATGGTCCTGTTCACTCGTGGAGATGATCTGAAGGCAGAAAAAGTCCCTATAGAAAAATTCATTCTTAAAGACAAGAACCTCAGGGACTTCGTCCGTCAGTGCCATGGAAGATACCAGGTTTTCAGCAACAGAGATGATGATCCATCTCAGGTCCATGAGCTGTTGAAAAAGATCAACACAATGGTTCAGGAAAATGGAGGAAGTTACTACACAAATGAAATGTTACAAGAGAGTGAGAGGGCCATAAAAGAAGAGATGGAACGTCTTCAGAGAGAAAATCCAGATATGACGCCTGAGGAGGCAAGAAAAAGGGCAGAGAAAGATAACCGGTTCAAGGAGAAATTACTAGGAGCTATTGGAGGAACTGTTGTTGGAACAGCTGTTGGAGTCGGTGTTGGAATAGGTGTTGAAGTAGCCATTGCAGCAGAGGTTGGAGCATCTGTTGGGCTTGTGGGAGGGCCAGTGGGAGCTGCTGTGGGAGCTGTACTGGGATTTGGAATAGCAGCAGCAGGGTTAGCTATAGCTGCAGCAGTGAGGAAGAGGAGAGGCAATACAGAGTGATCTTTAATATTATTACATGGCCCTATTGAATGCTGTATTCTGATTGGTCAATCACTGCATTTTAAGGATTGGTATTTATGTAAAACAGATCATTACTAGAGACGCTGCTCTGAAACACAGACATCACTTTTAACATCAACATTAAACATCCGCCCATCTCATTTCACTATGGAAAACGTGTAGTTAAAGGGATAGTTCACCCAAAATTGAAATTTCCATTATCTACTCACCCTCATGTCGACTAAGGGCTGGGAGAAGTTTCAGAGTTATCCGTGGCTTCTCTGAGTTACAGGGGGTCTCGGCGTAGAAGTGCATGTCCATATAACCGTATTTGGGTGTTTTTTGGTGTGTCTTTTTGTTACGAAGACAGTTGGTATCCATTTGCAACCGTTATATGGACATGCACTGCTACGCCGAGACCCCCTGTAACTCAGAGAAGCCACGGATAACTCTGAAACTTCTCCCAGCCCTTAGTCGACATGAGGGTGAGTAGATAATGAGTGAAATTTCAATTTTGGGTGAACTATCCCTTTAAATATGATTTATCAATAAAAGTATCCATCAACTCACCACTGATCACCTGTTGCAATGTGTGCAGATTTAGGCTTGTTCAACCGGACAGTCTTTTTTTTCTGAGGAAATAAGATCAAATTTTAAACAAATATTTGTCTCAAATTATTTATTTCACTAGTAAGCCATGAAGTAAGTGGGATAATGTAGAGTGACATTACCCCTTACCCCTACCGTAACATGAGAAGTTCATTACAGCAATATTAATCTGGAAATAATCTTGGTAACGGTGTAACTCTTATTCTATTGTATTTTATGTTTTCATTTTTTGTGAGATAGTTCCTGCTGGAAAACACAATGAAAAAAATCAACTGCTAAGGTCACATGAAAGTTTCATCAATCAACATTTAGCTTTAGATTAGTCAAAGCAATCCATATATTATCTGTAATACTTGATTAAATGTCTCAGGAGATTCTGGATACTGAACTTGATTTGCTTGAATGAACAATAAATCAAAAAAAGTTTAACGTTTATTAAAGTTTGTATATCATGACTTGGATATCACATGTGCTTGTGCTGTTCTTACTTTTTAATAAATATACACATTTTTGTTTTCAACAACGGAGATGATCCATCTCAGGTCCGTGAGCTTCACTTAATTGGTAACCAAGAGCAGTTCATTACAGCAATATTAAAGTAAATGCAAAAGGAAAGTAATCTTAGTAATGGTGTTGTATTTGATCTTTTTGTTCTTTGAGAGATAGTTTCTGATAGAAAAGATGATGTAAAAAAATCAACTGCTAAGATCATCATGTGCAATTTTGTTTAATAAATAAACTAATGTTTTAACATGTGATTATACAGACATTGATGATTAGTCAAAACAATTCATGTTATAATCTGTAACAACTGATTAAATTTCTCTGACACACTTAAATTGATTTCCTTGAATGAATAATACATCAAAAAGTTTTAATGTTTAACAAAGTTTTTATATCATGACTTGTACATCACATGTGCTTAATGTGTACTTAACGATTTAATATAACTTGGCAAATGATGGTGTATCAAGACTACATTTATTTGAAGTATCAAAACCTGGACCACATCACACTTCTTCTTTAAGTCCTCCTCTGCGTGTGACTGGAGGTCATATAGACCTGAGTCTGCAGTCTTTGTAGTTTCTCTTTATGTTCAGACACAAACATAAGGTTTCATATCCTTACACAGATTTGATACATTTCTTCCAGCTTTGTTTAGGGGTTGCTTTATCAGTGTGTAGGATATATACGTATATAAGGACAGGAGCCGATAAAGACAGGCCATTCTTTTTTTCTTTCTTTTTTACTTTACTAATTATATACCGTATATGACCAAGTCGCCTACGTGCAAATACACGCCTGTGCATAACAGGTTGCTGGGGTCCGACCTCATTCAGCATATTAAACGTCCGGGTGATTAAGTGTTTACCATAGTCTTGCACAAAAAAGTGTTTCCAGTAGTCGGGGAAAGCTGCATCAAACATGAACTTTATATACAGTACTTTATTACTGTAATGGTTTAAAATCGGGTGCACAATATAAATCAATGAATGTGTATACAGTATATACTATATTATAAATGTTGTTTATTTGACCAGTTTGAATGTAATTTAAATTACATTTTGTTCCTGAAATCTACCCTGAATCAATGTATTTATTTGTATTACTAATAAGAACAGTAACAACATGAAGCCTGGATCACTGTGTCAGTATGATCTATTAATAATGATCTAACACAGCCTCTGTCTGACTCGGTTCAAATGTGCGTAGACCTGGTTTGACCTGCCATGAGATTTTTGCGTACCCTACGCTCACGTTAAGATTGATAAATGCCTATCTTTGCAGGAGACTTGGTTTACACCCTTTTTGTTTGGTGTATGCACATGGGCCAATGTGTGCCATTTAGGGATGATGGAGGCCCTGTGCTCTTGGGACTAGCAAAAAAGAACCCCACCAAAAAACAGTATCCATTATATTATAATAATGCACATAATATGTACAGCCTGAACCTTATGTTAGAGTCACACTATAGTGTCTTTTTTTAAATGTAAATTCAGCCCAGTTTCCAATTTGTGATGGAGAAAAGATTGGTATATGTGTGCCTGAGCGAGCAGTATTACTTTTTGGTGCACAGACAGATATTTTTTTGCAAGCACACATGAGCAAAGAAACAACCTCAGTAAAATTGAACTGAACTTAACGTAGTTTATAGCCGACCTGCTTATGGAACATGGTTTGTGATGTAAGGGTTGTTTTGGCCTCGAAGCTGGCAATAGTGTCACATCCTGGATGCAAGCCTCTGTTGTTGGAATCCATGGAGGTAGAAGAAGTGTTTTTTTTATTTTACAAGTGACTTGATGGGTGTTACATGGTCCCCCTCTGCTGGTGTGGTACTAACCTTTCTCTGTGCTCCTTCCCTTCGATACGTGTAATTGCTGAGTGTATACAAGGACGGAGTTTCAGCTCGCCTTTCTCTCTCTCTCCTCCCTTGACCCTGCGCTCCACCATGAGGCCACTCCTCCCACCCGAGGAAGGCTGGCTCTGTCCGACTTTGGTTTTGCTTTCAGTTATTGCTTTAAAGGAATATTACAAGGTTTTTGTGTAGTTTTATGGACATTTTTGTGTTGGGCGCTATTGACTCTCATATAAAGATTGCATTGGACTACAAACCCTCCTCCTGGGTCTCTAGATGAACTATTCCTTTAAGGTTTTAGGTTGGGTTTTGTTGGGTTTTAAAGACCGGGTAAACCAAGAATAAATATGTGTTTTAAGTTTATAATACCACAGGAAAATATATTATTAACCACTCTGTCAAATTTGGAGGACTAAAAAAGTCGTTAAGTATATAAAATTCTGCATCAAAGTTGTCAATAAATGAGCAATTTTCTCTGCTTCCGGACGGTGGGGGCGTGTCACGATATGGTCGTGCTGCAGGCAAAGAAACCACGCCCCATGGCAGGAGAGCTGGACTTCACTGACCGTCTCTGATACACGACCTAAACGTGACCTCAAACACACTCCACCACACAACCCAGTCCTCAGCACTGACACAGCTGATAAAACATCAGGAAATATTTCTTACCTTCACTCTTGGTGTTTAAAACAGTCCCAGCTGCAGCAGCAGCAGCAGCCATCCAGCTGCAACAGGTTATAATCCACCATGCTGCTCCTGTTTACATCTCGTTACCGGTCAGCGTCTTTCATCCATTTGCATTGTGTGAAAAAAATAAATAAAGTTTTTAGCTAACGTTAGCTTAGCTTTAGCTTCAAGTGTCCTGACAGGAGAAGCAGTAGCAGAGACAATGAATCATCTCTGGACCTGGTACCGAGTCCAGACCCGGTCCAGACCGGACACCGCGTCCGAGCAGAGCAGCAGCCGTGTCCCGGTGGGAGGAGACCGGGGAAACAACACGGTGGACCGGGATCAGGAAAAGACCGGGCGAAACAACACAGTGGAGCCGGGAGGCTACGGCTGCTACCGCGGCTAAAAACTTTTTTTTCTCTTTCACACAATGCAAACGGAGGAAACGGGCAGACCGCGAGTAACGATCAAAACGGGAATAATATCGATCGGTGGATTATTAACTGGATGACTGATACTGCTGTTAATGAGGGAGACTCTGGTCAACAGACGGTGTTGTAGCTGCTGCTGTGTCTGTGTGTGTGTGTGTGTAACGTTGTGAGGGGTGTGTGACCGGGGGAGTCAGCCTCTCTCCCCGCGGTGACAGCTGTTTATCACGGTGTGAATACGTTAACATTAGCGCTGTAAACTCGTTATATGAAGGAACAAGACAGTAGTGGTCTCCCCTGTGTGTGAACATGAACTACGTTTAGTTAGCTGGCTGTTGCACGTGTTTCTGCTAGACTCAAGAGCAAGTGGGACGGAAAACCTCGGAAGTCAGTTGGCTGACTGTATTTATACGTAGAGCAGAGCAGGGGGCGGGTTTATGTAAGTATGACCGCTTTACGTAAAGCGGCCATCGATTTAGGCCCGCCCATTCAAAACCTGCACACAGAACAGTCTCTGAGGCCTAGCTCCTCAAGGAAATGATGAATGGGAAAAATATTTTTTACATGTTTTGAGGGACACATTTAAGGCCTAATTAATATGATAAGAAGAAAATTACTGAATTTGGTTTACCCGGTCTTTAAGGCCAGTGCCAGGTCCGACGGCCCTTTGTGGGCTGGCAACGGTGGATGTCCTTTCCTTTTTTTCCTTTCTTTTGCTCTACCAGACCAGTCGCCCTCGTTGCTCCTGCGTGTAAAACATTATCCACTTCACTTATAAATTAAAAAACTCTTTTACCTTCAAGCAACTGTTTCTATGTTTATGTTAACCCTCCCATTGGGAACGTTTAAATTGTGAAGGGGGTCATAACAACAGGTGACAAAACAGTAAATCAGCATTACTTTCTCTGACTCTGACTTTCTCTTGGCTCGATTTGTGAAACATGTATAACGTTGTGTTAAGTTGGGTGGACGTGCAGGCAATTTTGAGAGCACACAGAGATACAGAACGGGGATATGAGATGAAATGACCACTAATCACTGATCACAGCATCTAGGTATTTTGTGGTTTTGATTAGTAAAGGTCCTCAGCATTAGACTGTGATAGAAAACTGGAGACAGGAACATGGTGAAATTTATTCAGCTTTGGCCACATGCCTAAGAAGACAAGTGACAAAACTCTACAGAGCTACATGTGTTTCATGTTACATTTGTAGTGAGCTCTCAATTGTGTGAAGACAAACGTGTGGGTGGGAGGAGACAAGAGCAGGTTGGCTTATAGAGATGAGGTGAAAACGCAACAGTTCACTCGCAAGACAGAGAGAAGACTGTATAAAACAAACATGTTCAACAGCAAATACAGTAAACTGAGTGAGTACAATGAATGAATTGAATGAATGAATTTGGTACATTTACAACTGTAATGGCAGCTTTTATTGTGAAATATCTAACATCCTTTTGTATGGTAAATGAAATATCAGATTAAGTTTGAATAGAGGGTAACAAAGCTTTGATCATTGATAATTTATTTAACATTATTTCCAATATGTAACTATTTTATGAATTTCACTGTGAAACCACCAGCTGATGTAGAAAGAAATGAGTGTGCCAAAGTGCCAACCTAACCTATTTCCTGTGTCATAGCCCTAGTCATAACTTCCTGAATGAAAGTTTCACTTTAGCTGTGAGAGCTGAGACATTCTTATAGTAAGGTTGTGTCACCCGACCATAAAGTACATCCTGCAGAACATACTGCAGTCAAAGGGTGCTGTTAAGCTCAGTGCGTAGAGCAGGCAGTGCAGTGCAGCAGGAATGTGCGGAGACTACAGTCCTCTCTGCAGCCCGGTTTGAATCCTGCATTGGGTGGCCCTTTTCTGCATGTCATTCCCAGTCTCTCCGCCTCCCCGTTTCCTGTCTCTCTCAACTAACCTGTCAGTTAAAGGCAAAAAAAAGAAAGAAAGAAAAAATACACAAAAAGTCAAATCCTCTTTCCTAATTAAATACATTTCCACAGCCCATTAATTTGGATTTGGTCTGAAAACTGTTTTAATTTCAAAGGTTTATGTGTGAAACATTAAAGAGGTTCTGAATATTGTTTAACTTGGAGTTTGCTCTTTACAACATTATTAAAGGAGCATTATCGCAAATACAGCAGTAATAGCATAAAATAAGCTGAAATATGCAAAAGATAGGTCGGGGGGAGCCATAACTAAATTTACAAAAAAAATCGCCAACAGTGTAGTGTCCGTGGGGCAAATGCAGCATTTGTCTTTGTTATGATCCAAGCCGGCCCGGTGCTTGCTGCGTTCGATTGCACTCGGAACTCACAAATCCAACCTCCGAACCGGAAAAATGCAACAGTAAATAGTAATGTAGCAGTGTTAGGCTGCTTACAGTCACTGAATCGCTTGGTAGAACACTTTGTCTCCACGTCCCGTGTCTTTCTTCAGCTGTCCTCTCAGCGTTATTAAGGAGGAGGAAGTTGCAGTTGCTGTTGTTGTGGTTGTGCGCGACGTAGAGCTGCCGCTTCCACTAGCGAGTTTTCTTTTTCCCGCGATTGCACGTTCATTCAGCCTGGTGAGGGAGGAGGAGGAGGAGGAGGGGGGGGGCGGGGGGGGGACTAAACGAGGCTGCTCTCTCTCTCTCTGACAGCTGCCCACTTGTTTATATCTGATAAACTCCGCCTGGCTCCATCTAGTGGCCGAATTAAGAATTTGGATTTGCGATAATGCTCCTTTAATGTGTTTGTGAAATTCTCCAACAGAAGCGGAGGAAAAGGAACCAGAGGAACCAGACCTCAGGGTTGTCCTCATTGGGAAAACTGGAGCTGGGAAAAGTGCAACTGGAAACACCATCTTAAGGAGGAAGGTTTTCAAGTCTGAAATGTCTCCTTCCACAGTGACACTAGACTGTCAGAAGGAAACAGTTGAGTTTGATGGTCGAACACTGGCAGTTGTTGATACTCCAGGTCTGTTTGACACTGATAGACCTCAAGAGAAGGTGAAGAAAGACTTTGTTACATCCATCTCATTGGCTGCTCCAGGTCCTCATGTGTTCCTGGTTGTGATCCAGCCAAACAGATTCACACCAGAAGAACAACAAACAGTGAAAATCATCCAGAATTTGTTTGGAGAAGAGGCAAAACGTTACACCATGGTCCTGTTCACCCATGGAGAAGATCTGAAGGAAGAAGGAATCTCTGTAGAAACCTTCATTGATAAAAACAAGAACCTCAGGGACTTCGTCCGTCAGTGCCATGGAAGATACCAGGTTTTCAACAACAGAGATAAACATCCATCTCAGGTCCATGAGCTGTTGAGGAAGATTGACAAAATGGTTCAGGAAAATGGAGGAAGCTGCTACACCAATGAAATGTTCAAAGAAAACGAGAGAGCCGTAAAAGAAGAGATGGGACGTCTTCAGAGAGAAAATCCAGATCTGACGCCTTTGCAGGCAAGAAAAAGAGCAGAGAAAGATAACAGCTTCATTCAGAAATTACTGAAATGTCTTTCTATTGGAGGAGCTATTGGAGGATATGTTGGATCGCCTCTTGGAATAGCTGTTGAAGCAGCAATTGCAGCACAAGTTGGAGCAGCTGTTGGAGTTGTGGGGGGGCCAGTGGGAGCTGGAATAGCAGTAGCAGGGTTAGCTGTTGCTACAGCAGTGAAGAAGAGGAACGATTCAAAGAAACAAAAAAACAAAGACCATGCACAGTGATCAAATGCTGAATTCTAAGGCCTCTTAAACAGACAGTTGGTCAGTTAGTCAGTTTGGCAGTAGTGAAAATGACAAAGACAGTGAAAATGCATTGTAATAGAAAAACCAAAACCAAAACCAAAAAAATAAAAAAAAACAGTCCAATCATGCATCAAGTGCCTACAACCTGTGTGTGGTCAGTGTACTGTCAAGATCTTCAATGTTTGTGGTATTGAGCAAGCCGAGCGAAATAGGCCTGTGGTTGCCAAACATGTTTTGACTAAGGCTCTCTTTCTTTGTAAATATTTTCAAATTCATTTTCATTTCTCACGAAAGCAAGGGACTGTTATTATTGTAATGTTCAATGTTAATTTCTTTTTATTTTTGACACCTGTTTTATCCGTTTGACAGCTTTACAATATTTTACTACATGTTGTGGTGGCAAAAAATGTTGTTCCTTCACCAAAGTATTTAAAAAAGGATAACTGGACACGTCAGCTGTCTTTCTTGAGTTTTAATAAAAGGCATTCATGAATGGAGTCACACAACACAACTGAACAGGAGCACAGTCAGTGAGTGAGTGAGCTGAAGAGGCTCACCCGGGCGCTATCTTTATAGTTCCCAAAACACATTTGAACAACAGACAAAATATATGGCTGTGATAGCTGTGCCTGGCTTCACCGCCAGGACACAACTCCCCTTGTAAATTAACACAGAGCACCGGTCTGACCTTTAACCTGCTCTGTGTGGATTCAGTGATTTGTGTCATACAGGTATCAGAAAAGTATTAGCTGAGTGCCACTTTCCACAAGGTGAAAGGAAGTTCACTTAGTTAACATGGTTATGAAACCCTTGTACAGCATACAATGGGTTACACCAAAATTTCCCATTACAATGTATTTTTCAATTGATAGTTCAACTGAATTGAATTGTATTCTTCTTTTGCTAAAATGAAAGAAAAACATTAATACAATTAGGGATATGTTATTTCTGTCATTTTTACATGCTATTTTGAAAAAAAAAAGACCAAATATTCCAGTAACAGATTTGTAATTATAAAGCCTGGAGTTGGGGCGAGGTCAAAATGACACCATGGTGGTTCTAGTGTTAACATCAACATTCCCCCGTCTCATTTCACTATCACTGGCAACGTCCAGTTAAATGTGATTTATCAATAAAAAAAATCACTGACTCGCTGCTGTTCAGCGGCGCAGATTTAGGCTTGTTCAACCACTGCAGGCATTTTTTTTTTCATAGGCAATTTATAGATCAATAAAATCACATTTTAACCAAAGATTTCACTAGTAAGCCTTGAAATAAGCAGGATAATGTAGAATGAGCTCATTCGCTCAATAGCCCTTACTTAACTGGTAACCATGAGCAGCAATATTAAAGCGTATTAAAGTAGATGTAAAAAGAAAATAATCTTGGTAACAGTGTAACTCTGTAAATGTCTCAGGAGATTCTGGACACACTGAACTTGGGTCAAAAGGTTTAATGTTTAATAAAGTTTGTATATCATGACTTGTACATCACATGTGCTTTTGCTGTTCATACTTTTTTAATAAATATAAGTTTGGCAAATGATGCTGTATCAAGACTATTATTGCATTTATTTGAAACAGCAAAACCTAGAACACACTACACTTCTTTTTTTTAAGTCTTCCTCTGTGTGTGACAGTCTGTCGACAGTCTGTGGACTTCCTCTTTCTCCTCACACGCAAACATAAGTGTAGTTCCTCACAGTCAGCAACCGACCTGTGAGACCTGAAGAAAAAAGAAAAGTACACAAATAATCAAGTAATTAAATACGCTAATGCATGGCTTGTCGCTTAATGCAATTACACAAATACACCAATAAACATACCTTGTAGGCTGCACACTACCATAATGGCTTAATCTTGTCTTTGTCTTCTTTCTTCATCGGTTTTGTTTACATTTTAAATGAAATACATGTGTTGAACCTCAGATCACTTTGAAACATGTTCAGGACCAAAATGAACAAACTTTCTGAATTGACTTTTCAGCAATCAGTTCATAATCAGATCAGATTGTACATTTTATTATAATAGTGAAACCTAGAAGATGTGAAACCTCTCTCTCTCTCTCTCTCTCTCTCTCTCTCTCTCTCGTTGCACCATTTAAAGTTGCACACTATTTGGTTGTATTTTTGTAATGCAATGATAAATTCTTTCTATTCTTTTCTTTAGCACTCCCTTGCCCTTGTGCAACAACTACAACCACAGCAGACACTCTGTGCTTGGCCAATATTGAAGCTGCCAATAATGGCAACAAAGAACTTATACAGTCACACAGTCATGCCTCTAATACCATAATAATATAAGGGAAGGGTGCTTCATAAGTTGTGCTTTGTGTTCTAGGTCTGGGCCAAACACTAACTTTGATGAAATTTAAATGCAAACATCTGAAGTTGATCTCTAGTCTAGATTTTTCCATATGATGTGAAGGTGTTTGGCATCTTTATATTAAAGGTTGAATATGTAGAATATTTATTAAAAGCTATATTTTTTCAAAAATAATACATCCAGGGGGCCTTTAGAGGGGTACAGAATGAAAGTATTGCTTTTCCACAAAAACATTTTTTTTTAGTCTAAATTATTATTTTTAATTTTTCTGACGGGCTCGACAACTGACTTTCTGTCAACGTTCTGTTTACATTCGTACCTGCCCGTAGCCGACATGTGGCTCAGTTCTCCGCTGTTTTCCTGCCTCCTCCCGGTCGTATGCGTTTGTTTCCAACCAAGCCTTTTTAATAATCAATCGGTGGATCAATGGATTGTCATATACTTGTTAGGATGGGTGTATTTGTGTAGTCTTATCTGTCATAAACACGTTTATCGTCGCGGACTTTCGGTGCCATGGAGCTCCTTTTTTTTTTTTTTTTCCAACTTGACGGGAGCAGTGACAGCGGAGGCTCTGAGCAGCAGCGGTGTGGAAGGCAGAGAGCCTCCACTGTCCCTGTAACAAGCTACAAGTCATTTATTATGCTGTTAATGACGGTAAAAATGAAACATAAGGTAAATATCCTGCTTAGTCCTCCTCCTCTGATCAGAGCGGAGTCCCTAGCAACGGCCCGTTTTACCTAGCAACGGTCTGGCAATCGACTGCTGGAATTCTTTTTCTGTTGTTGTTCTTGTAATTCTACATAGTCAACCTTTAAATATTTCACACAATAAAAGCATTTTAAAGCTTCAGTGAGGAATTAGAGCAAGCAGAAATTGAATAGGGTGAAATCACCTCATGACAGAATGTGGGATGATAATAATTTTCTTCTTGTCCATTCTGAGAAGAGACAAATAAGGCATGGTTCAAGAGGGTAAGTAAGAGGAAAGAAAAGAATGTTTCCCTCGAAGTTTGAGCTGAACCAAAAAATGAGAAGCCAACTTCATCTAACAGAGGAGAAAACTGAAAAGCCATTTCATTTTAACACATGTTTAAAACAGAGCGGTTTACAGAAATGGGTCTCTAAACTTTGCAGAGCATAACAGGTGGGGAGAAAAGGTCCATTTTTCATTTTAGATTCAAGCTGCCAATACAATTGACAGAACACAGACGAGCCTGTTCTGCCCCAGGTACATGAGGAGAGAAGAAAGAAAGGGAATGGAATTAAGTGCAAATTTTAAAGTTGTCGGTAAGGCGAGTGTGTTGGCAGCAGTTTTGTCCATTCAGCCATGGTATCTGGCTATCTGTTAATGCCAGGTTTAACTCCCATCTCCGAGGCCTCATACACTGGTCAGCCGCATACCTGCCACCAACTCTTCAGACTTCAATCAATCAGAATTTGGCACTCAATAGAGCAGAGCACCGTGGTCTTTTTTTTCTTCCTTGGGTTAGTCTGCAGATGAAGAAACAAGGCTGGGAAGATTGAGAGGGGGTAGAAGAAAAATAGAGGGAAGGAACAGAGTGGGGGAGCAGAGGAGAGTCAAACAATGAAAAAAAGGATGGGAGGAAGTGTGTGTGTGTGTGTGTGTAGTGCGTTGCAAAAAAGATGTATGGCGCTTTTTTTGCATATGAATTGATAACATGTTCTAAAGATATGAATACACATCCTGCAGCAGTGTTTATCCCCTCCGCCTCCGATCCGTCACAGACGCAATTTGCCACACACAATCACGCCTCTTATTCCCAGAGTCATGACACAGACATATCAGAACACACAGGAATCATAAACCACCAGTGGCAAGCAGAAAGCTAAAAGAAAATACACCTCAAGTAGAATGTTACCAAAGAGGAAGCCAGTATCTCACAATAGTGGTCGCCCTCCTGTAGATGATTGCATCAGGTGCATCTTCCATCATTGCAGGGCTGTCCCATTGATGAAGGCTGATGACTTACAAATGCACAATGGGGGCATCAAGTGACTAGCAAGCTACACACAAAATAATCCAAGAAGGCTTTAGACTAAATACATTATGTAAATAATAAATACTCTTATCTGAGGTCTTTTCCGTAAACACGACGTTTCAAGATTGCAGCTGCAGAAGCTGTAGCCGGTCTCGGTTGGAATCCCAAATCTGGTGGCCCTTTCCTGCATGTCATTTCCCCTCTCTCTGCCTTCCCATTTCCTGTCTTTCTCGACAAGGCAAAAAGCCCCCCCCCCCAAAAAAAAAAAAAAAATATATATATAAAAGAAGACTGAGACTGAGAGCGGTGCCGGTTATACAGTCTGATATTCACATCATATTTAAAGCCCAGGTTAGAGAGGTGGGGCTGTGACATTGTTAAAGAAAAACTTGTCTTTTGGTTGTTCACACGAAAATGTAGCATTTTGAGATTTATTCACTCTGGGACTAGTTTTCACAAAGTACCATTTTAGGGCTCCTAAAATCTTGGTTCCATGTGGATAAAATGTCAATATGATTTAAAAAAAAAAAAAAAAAAAAAAAAAAAGCTTGTAACTATGTGGAAGGGCCCTTAGTGAAAGTAAAAACTGGCAGTGTTAGTTTTGATTCTTAGAAGGTAGAAAACATTGACTACCTGAGTACCACCACCACCACCCTATGTGTCTGACCCTCTTGTAAAGTTTTGTGTGCGGTAAGCTTGGCCACAACTCCTGGAGCCCATGGCTCAGCAGGTAGAGTGGTGGATGTCCACTAATTGGAAGGTTCGATCCCCAGCCTTTCCAGTCAAAGTGTCAGAGTGTCCTTGGATAGTGAAGGCCGAATTGTTCCTTATGGGTCTATGTGTAAATGTAGCAAGTACTCTGAAGTGCTTTGAGTGGCCGGAAAGACCAGAAAAGTGCTGTGTAAATGTCGTCCATTTTACCTCTTCACTGTCTGCAGCCTGACTGGAGCAGCACCCGATCGACCCAGTGCAGTTTGCAACAGTAAGCCTGGCCAGCCTGTGACTGAGCAGCATATTTTGTAGTTGTTGAGCTCATGTCAGTTGTTCAAGTAACTTTGTGTCTCAGTTCCGAGTCCTCCTGTTAGGTCATTAGGCCAGACTCAGAATTAAAGTAGAACTGACAACACAAGTTTATGATTTTATTTTCACTCTTGGTGTTGTTTGGCTGCTACTCAGGATAGATTTGCTATAGAGAGGTTTAATTTTCAGTTTTGTTTTCCCTCAGAACTCTCCTTTATCTGGAGTCCTCTTTCAATTTTATTTGGTTCATTATTTTTAAACAGCATCCATTTGCCCTATTTCCCTTGTTAGTTTCCCTCATTCATTACTTTTACAAGCTCCCTACAAATAAATTTCTTTCTTTTACAAACTACGCCTTCCTTTTCCCCAAACAACCTGGGTTGTAATTATTTTTTATTATTTACATTTCCCATTGCTTGAATGGAGCTGAGTCCCTGTTATTATCTTGATGCTATAAACTTAAATGGAAGAAAGAGATGGCAGGACGATTAGTTTCAATGTCTCTCTTTTTATGCAGTGAATTTATGAGTAGTAACATGAATTGAAAGACATTTTCCCACAACTACAGAAGTTATAAAAAAAAATATATATATATATATTTTTTTTTTTTTTATTGTAAGAACTTCACTGTCTTAAAGGGACATTGTGTAGGAATTAATCTAGCGGTGTGGTTGTATATCGCAAGCAACTCTTTATGCTGCATTCACATGGAATCGGGCAGACGGATGACAGCCGCTGCATGTGAAAGATGGTCTACAGTATATGAATGATATGAACGGCAAATTCAAAGCTTACCAGAACACTTCAGTTTGTTGACGGGGTTATTACTGATTAATGAAACACATACTTTTGAACAAAATAGTCAATTTTCATGAAAAGACAACGAGAGAAGCGACACAATGTCCCTTTAAGCTGTCTGCTTATGGTCTCAGTTTAGTGAGTCTATTTCTGTCTTTTTTTGAATCAAGTACCACTAAACAACATTATATACACATGATTTAAACATAAATAAATATACTAGAAACAATGATTTAATAATAAACAATAAATAAATCATTAGAAATAAGAAGCTGTATGTACCAGAGTGTGTTACAAATGGATACAATATGAGTTTTGTTGTTTTGAACATGGCAATAAGAGTTTATTTGCCAAGTCAGATAAGAGTCTCTCCTGATCGAACAGTAAAATAAAGATATTTTTAAAAAATGATCACAACATATACATACACACAAAAACATACACTGCACATGTTTACTCCTGGTCTTAGTATAGTTGTGGTACAGGTGTCTGTCAGTCCTCCTCATCCTCCTCCTGTCAGATGCTGTCACCTGGGGGAAGGAGCAACTCCACAGGGACTCATGGACATGACGGGATATATAATGATCCATTCCAACATTTTCTGTAAAATTATATACAAATTCTAATGAAAATAGACCAGGTAAAATAATTAAAACGTTATTCTGTGCCATATTATGAAACAGATATGCAATATAGCATCAGGTGGAGTTGTCAAATGAGGAGTTCTTTTCCAAAACGCTATAAATCCATTTTAATAGTTTTCCAGAAAATGACATTTTTTACCTAGACCCACCCATTTTGTTAATATTCAATTTATCCTGTTAAAATGATTGTTGGCTCAGTCTGAACATGTTGAACAATGATTATTAAATCAAACAACAATATTGTTGATTAAAAACTCAAAGTTTATTTTATTTTTTCTCAAAACGCTATAAATCCACATTTAAAAAAACAAAAATTGATGGTTTCTGTCTTGAAAAACAAACCAACATGACATGAGAACATCACTGAGGTGCGTGCGTGTCTCTCTCTCTCTCTCTGTGTCTCTCTCTCTCTCTGTGTGTGTGTGTGTGTGTGCGTGCGTGTGTGTGTGTGTGTGTGTGTGTGTGTGCGCGCACGTCGGGGGGAGGGAGGGGGCGTTGACGGTAATGATGTCTGTCTCTTTACATGTTAAACAAAGAGAACTATGGACTATGGAAGTTTTAATAGTCAAAATACAGACGCTATCATGATGTGAGCACATGTTGCTGTAAACAAAACTATGTCTTTGCTGTAAAAAAAAAAAAAAAAAATCGATCGTTGATACGGAGGACACCCGGCGTTACAGGCGGGGGCGGGGCTCGTACGGTATGCGGGGGCTGTGGGGGTATACTTAACGGCCCAGTGTCCACCACATAAACAGATACAGTAATTAACACAGAACCCAGAAACTACTGAATGAATGACTGAAAACAGACCTGGGTTCAGCGCACCGCCATGTTGGACTGCATGGAGCCCTCATAGAATTCTGAGGAGAGGGAGGAGATGTCGCGTTTTGGCTAAAAATAGACTTGGCGCTTATCGCGGTTTGGAGGAGAACGGCATCTTGCGGTGCCTTTTAAACAGGGAAATGTAGCGATTTGACGTGATACGTTGATGGAGCAGTTAATAGGCTTAGTACACAGCAAAATGGCGTGACAAACTCATTTTTTTTAAATTTGGCGTTTATCGCGTTTTGGAAAAGAGCTCCTCAAATGCTACTACATTAGTCATAACCACATGGTAAACCAGCATTCTATTCACATGTCTTGTAGCTGACACATGCCTCACACACACTCACAAACCATGTACTTGTCATGAAGAGAGATGGTATTTGTAGACGTGAGCGCCTACAGGAAACAAAGTAAGTGTGACAAGAAAAACAAACAAACACATACTATTAGTTGAATAGTTGAAAATCCCCTGCCAACGCCGGAATTAATTTTGAGTGTCAACCAGATCTTTTTCTGTGAGATAATAGCCTGCTTTGTGTTACACCTCATTTTATCAATCACCCATGCATTTGATTTCCCACAAGTCACATGAGAAACAAATGAGAAAAAAAGACAATCTCCCTGTTTAGTCGAATAGAGTCCCATAAGGATAAGGAGAAATATGTGTCTCTTGAATCTGCATGGATTAAGAAGTGGATATTTACCACAGTGTGCAACAGCGATTCACAGCGTAGTGATGAATTGTCTTGGGATGAGGTGTGAAGTGGTTGGTCTGGGCTCTGACCTCTGCAGATATGTAAGGGGGAGGTGTCTGAGCAAGCAAGCGTGTGTGTGTGTGTGTGTGTGTGTGTGTGTGTGTGTGTGTTGGGGAAAAAATGAAGCATTAATGCAAATGAGTTATTTTCTATGGTGGGTTTAGTAGTGTGGCTACTTCAGCTCAGAGTGAATAATGGCATCATAGTGCCACCACACTCCCTTTACTACTGCAAGTGGCTGCGAGTGGCTCTTACTGTTTTCACCTTGTAAGTCATGAACAAATGTGCTCCTGGATATACACTACCAGTCAAGGTTTGGACACCTCATGCCATGGTTTTTCTTTCTTTCTTTCTTTCTTTCTTTCTTTCTTTCTTTCTTTCTTTTTTTTCTTTCTTTCTTTCTACATTGTACATTCCAACTGAAGACATCAAAACTATGAAGGAACACATATCAGAATATGTAGTAAACCAAAGAGGGTGTTCAACAAAGCAGACTATGTTTTGGGTTTTAGATTTTTTGAAGTACTGTAATCACCTTTTGCTGTGATGGCATGTTTGCACACTTTCAATTCTCTCATCAGCTTCATGAGGACGTCACCAACTGTTTTGAAGGAGTTCCCAGAGGAGCTGAGCACTTGTTGGCTGTTTTGCCTTCACTCTGTGGTCTAACTCATCCCAAACCATCTTCATTGTGTAAGCTCCTGTTAAGAGTTTTTTTTCTCTTTATCTACTGATTAAATCTGAGCATTATGATTACTGATTAAACTGAACGGTTATGTCTGCACTGATGATTACTGATTAAAACTGAGCAACCGAGCTTAATGTTTATTGATTAAATTTTTATTGATTAAGTTACCCTATAAATAATGTGATAATTGAGCTGTAGTGACCTGACCTGAAGCCAGGACCCTTCTTGATTTTGATTTGTCAGTGTGGGAAAAGTGACATCACCGAGCACTGTGCTATTCTAAAAGTTAAACAAATTTCAACTCGAAGCACTCTGAGCGCTAGCCTGACTCTCGCCAGACCCTTGTAGTTCCGCAAAGCTACGCTGAGCTCCACACAAGGGTCTGGGACTGCTCCATAGGCGATTCATTTCAGAAGGCGGGGCCTTGTAAAAAAATCTTGTATGTGATTGGATAAACCACTTGTCCGTTATCTTGAATGACGTGCTACTTCAGCCACTCACTGCGAGCCGCCATTGTTGTTTGACTCAAACAGTCGCTTCAGCGCTACGTCACACCTCAGAAAGTCCCGCCCGGCGATCCTGATTGGTTCATTATTTTTTGCTCCGGGGAAGAAGTTTGCATTGGCCTCGAGTCCAGACCCTTGTGTGAAGCTGAGCGTAGCGCCTCTGGTGGAGCTTTGCGGAACTACAAGGGTCTGGCGAGAGTCAGGCTATCTGAGCGCTGCAACAAAACGGAAGCGCCAAGAGCATTTATTCCGCCAAGGGCGCCAAACTCCATAGGATCTGAATGGAACGTAGAGCGCTAAAAGTGCATTGGTGGACACGGCCCCTAACAGTGGAGCTCACTGTGATTTCCCAAACAGAGAACGTCCTTGTACAAGTTTCGTTTTTAAGATCCAATTTAATAAATGGTAAAACGGTACGTCGTAGTCTGTCTTCTCTCAAATCAACGAACACGTCTGACACTTCCATAATTGAATATGTGTTTCTTTATAGTTTTAATGTTCTCAATATGAATTCACAATGTAGAGAGCAAGAATAGTAAAGAAAAACAACTGAATGAAAATGTATGTCCAAACCTTTGACTGGTAGTGTTCATGCTGTAGCAGTATCTACCACAGAGGTGGCTTTATGTTCTTTGGCAGGTGTTTCTACATTTATCTGTTGACAGCCTCACAATCTGTAAGATACACAAACAAGTATGTAGTTCAGTTCAGCCAAGCCTGATTCATTAGTACTTGTGTGATAATGCAACAATGACAGTGACCACTGAGTCAGATTGTCAGTATGGTGAAGGGCGTCACGACTGGTGTGATCCACCAATGCCTGTTTGATTTAATCAGGCTTAAATATAAACCCAAAACCATCTCAGTGTGGTTATTTGTAGCTCTAGTAACAACGGGTCTTTGCCAATCAGAAGAAAAGCTGTGATTCTCTCTTCTGATTGGCTGACTGTTTACTGAGTGATTTAATTACAAAATAACAGATGTAGGTAAACACTCCTAGAAACTGAAGCCTTTGGGCATCACTCAGAGTGGTGACTCATCTCTTGTGACATCACAAAGTTACAGAAGTCTTGACAGCTGATTCTATGACTCAGTTTGCATTTCTTTGTGTACTGATGCTTTGATATTTCGAGAGTAATAATAAAGAACCTAGACCTGCTTTATAATCAGAGAACACACAGAAATCTTTATTTATACAGAACCTCTAAACCTTTGATCTTCATCACTTCATTAAGTCTCACCCTGTCAAGTTTTGTGATGCATCATTATTGACACCAGTATGAGAACACAGACTGCAGCATCTAATCATAATGTACTGCGCCACCGAGCCTTTCCTCAGTGAGAGTGATGGACCTGGCCTGTAGCCTGGGTGAATAATGTGTGCAATAGATGAACAACCATAGATCCCAAGCTGGATCTTTAGCAAAAAAATAATTCAAACAGATGTAAAGTGGGGTCCAAAAGTCTGACACTACTTCCCCATGTGAGATCATTAGTGGCATAATTTCAACTGAGGATAAATAATCACTTCACTTTTGATTGATTTTGATTATTTTTCTCTTCAGATCAGTGTGATCCCAGTTTAAAGCAGCAGCCAGGACCACTGGCACAGAAGGTGAATGATGGCCCGCTGTGGACGGGGTCGGCAGTTAAGCAGCCCATTCTCTTTACTACAACTATTTGAATTACTGTATTACTACCCCATAAGTGCATATGTTCGGCTGTCTGAGTCAGACAAAGCTAATCAGCCAAGGAATAGAGTGTGTGCCAAGGGGGTGCTTGGGCTTGGTAACAGGGTACTACAGTGATTACTGTCATGGATCAGTCAACTCCAGCCAGTTGCAAGTGCGTACAAACATTCAAGAATGCACCTATTTGGAAATTAAGACGTACTTGGTAAGAAAATAATATCACCATTCCAAACCTATGGTTTGAAAAAATGATTGGCTGTGATGTGATTTGTAGTAAATTAAATTATTATTATTATTTGATGCCTTAAAGGGATAGTTCAACATTTTGGCAAATTGGCCCATTGCCATAATCGCTATAGTCATAGCAGTAGGTTCGTTACCTTTAATTGTCGGTGTAAGCTATTTTTAGAACGGAGGAGCGGAGCGGCAGGCTGCTCAGGGCTATGCTATGGAGGATTTTGTATTTGATGAGTTTGGTGAGGGAAACCAAGAAATTCCTTTAGCCTCCATAGCGTAGCTCTGAGCACCTCGCTGCTCCGCTCCTCCGTTCTAAAAATAGCTTACACCGACAAATAAAGGTAATGAACCTACTGCTATGACTATAGAGATTATGGCAATGGGCCAATTTGCCAAAATGTTGAACTATCCCTTTAAGAAAGGTCTGTGACTGAAATGTTGGCTTAATAAATGTTTCAAGTGAGAAGAAAATGTGGGAGTTTCTCTATGCTCTCCTCCTCCAACAATGCCAAACCAAAATGGTAACAAGGTATCATTTGTTGTGTTTTCTTATGTCTTTTAGAAATCATCAGTAACTTTTTTACTCTTAATATGTGGACAGTGTATAGTAAAGAATTATAACGCTGAATGTCTCAATGGTCAATTCGATGTAAATACTGATTTGTCCTATACTTAATTTTAATATAAGTGTTTTAATTACAGTTTATAGTTAATCAAGGTTTAGTTATAGTGATTGTGTTTGTGATTTGTGTATACAGTTATTGATTTGTATATATCTTTGTTTATAGTACAGCTATTAACAGTGTTGATGTTGGCAACAAGGATCCATGGTTAGAATGTTGAGGTCTATGTAATAAACTAAAACGGCTAAACAACATCAGTGCACAACAACCATCTGTTGACTGGGGATTACTACATTAAAGCAGATATCAGCCTCGCGGCCGTTTCGGCTAATGCTGCGTTCAAGGCAGGCTTTTGAAACCGTAAGTTACAGCTTCAAGTCACAACTACGACTTGGTAGCGTTCCAGGTAACCCGTAGCTCGTGTTTTTACCATCCTGTTGTCTGTGAAAGTTCCCTATAACGGCCACTCGTAACTTCCGACCCGTGAACTCGTACCAGATCGAACTGGTATGACTTCACAGGAAGGAAAAACACAAAGTACGAGTTTCTTTGAACGCACCATGAGTTAGCAGCCCCCGCCCTTGTCAGGCATCAATTGGTCCTCGTGCTACGTCACCACATTCACGCGCATCCCTTGGCTGCACACACAGCCCTTCATGCCGTTCTCTCTCCTCATTGGATAACACTTGTATCCCACAAGGAAAATTTTCTCCTCGGGTTACAGCAGAGCAGAGTGACGGAGAGACTCGTGTTTAGGCTGAAATACTTCATGTAAGTGATTGCTGACGGAAAATAGGACTATTTAGGACTTATATTAACAAAAACATTCCACTGATATCTGCTTTAAGAAAACATTGCAAAAGTTTAATACAATCTTTTATGAAACATGAAGAAATCAAACAGTCTCAAAGTGAAGACCATTGAAACCGGAACAGTGCAGACCCGGCTGCAGAAACAAATTAAAGGGGGGGCATTACATTTTTTCAGGGGGGCGCACTTTTGCAAACTATTTATTGTCTAATGTAGTGTAGTTTAGCTTATTATTATGAATCTCCATAAATATGGATTATTACTTTCACACACACCATAGCCTACTCACAAACTTAACCACTGGGGGGGGGGGGGGGGGGTAACACATTTGAGGCATCCTGGTTGTACTCTGAGGAAAAATAGAGGGAAATGACAATATTGCTTCGGATTTTTTATTTTATTTTTATTTTTTAAAGCAGATTTACCTACTGACTTAGGTTCCTATCATTGTAATTGCAAGAATGGCTGAAGTGTGTGAAACTGAACTCAGAACTGGTCTAGTGTGGAGCTGTGGCTGGAGAACAAAAACAAAACTCATTTTTTAAGTCTTTCGGCCACTAGCCAGTGACAAGCCTTTCCTCTGCTTCACCATGGTCGATCTTTCAGGCCACACTGTCTTCTTCCACACTAATCTGCCCTATTCTCATCTCTATCTTGATAGCTGGGGCTACTGTCAGATATATATATGAAAGAAGGCCCACACATGCTTTAGCTTTACACTGCTGAATAGTTGGAGCAGCAGACATAGGCTACTGAGATTTCCAGCCTTCTATGATTATAGAATTAGCCTATCTTTTACAGCAGACACACACAGACATGCACACACAGAGACACAGAGACACACCTGTTACTTTGCTGTCTCTCTCTGTTCCTCTTTGTTGCTCTCTGGACTGGGCTGCCTACCTAGCTGTTCTTTTTTTTAAGTGAGCATGGACGGTCCAACTCGACCGGTGTGGACGCGCTGGTTTTTTTTCAACAACCTCGGGTCGGCCCGTTACAGGCTTGATGAGCAGGACCTCAGAGACTCAGTCAGTGCAGCGGTGATGATGGGCTAGGCTTTGGGCTGTGTGCATCAGAGAGTTGAAATCCTACACAACGAGCACCTGCGGTCATCGTCGCTAATCAAGATAGGACTAATAGACAGTTGGCCACTCCGAGGTAAAAACCAAAACCCAAATAAAACAAACAGCTTCCAGTCCAGGGGGGGCACAGCTGACTCCGTGGGCGGAACAGTGTACAGCAGTCCAGCGGATTCACCCGGTGGCACACGCTCATCCTAAACATTGTGTCAAGGCCAGGAAAGCCTGCCAACCCTCCTGGCCATGGTGTTGCTTATTTATGGTAATTACACTAATACCTGAAAACTAATGTGGTGATTATGATTGATTTTTTTTAAACGTTGCATGCTGCACCATTAAGATGAACATTATCACTAAATTGCTGCAGAGGCCAGGATTGACTCTGACCTTTCCCATAATTGCTTCACCCATTGTCTGCCTAAACGATCTACCTACCCTCCCTACACACCACCACCACCACCACCACCACCACCATCAAGACAGGCTCTGAAATGAGCGCACCATGGGAAGCCGTCTACTAGCGTACTGACACTTTCATGTTCTGTGTGTTGGAATAGTATGTGCATCGGTATAGGAAGCTGTTGGGATTTGAGATTTCACAGAGGAGGCACCCCTGTGTGTGTCTTCCCGCAGATGTCGTCATCTCTGTCAGCGCTTGAGTAAATAGTCTCCTCTAAACTCAACTTAAAAAATGAATATTTTCCAAAGAGTGCAGCTACATTGGGAGGTTGCTTTCCTTAGCCAAGCATCATTTTTGATGTCAGCTTCTACTTTTTTTTTCTTTGTGTAATCTCAAAATTGCTTTGCGCAGAGTAGCAGGTTTGCGACATTTGCTCTGCTGTTAAAAGCCTTGCTTGTTCTTTTCTCCGACATTTTTACTCATTTTATCATATTACAATTTCTCAAGTTAAAGAGTGAATTCATGAGAAACAGAGAGCAAACAGCTTCAGAGATGCAGCAGAGGAAGACAGAGCAGCAGAGGTCTGATGCTCGTGCTTCCTCTTTCTTGCTGCCTGCCACATGTCCAAGGAGAAGCCTCAAAGGACGGAATGAAAGAGACATAATGCTTTTTCAGAACGCTTCTTCATAAAGGGTCTTACCACCTAAATACCAGAGGAAGTCATTTGTAATCATATAGGCAGAGGTATCTGAAGCAGTGAGTACATAAAAAGACAGGTTTCATACTACCAGGTGTGAGGTTTTTTGTTTTTCTTCTTATGTTTAGGCCTTTATTTAGACAGGCAGAGAATATTCCCATATACTGAGAGGTCAGAATCTAAAGAATGAACTGTGGTATAAGTTGTAGTGAGTGACGGGTAAAAAAGAAAATGGTACTCAATAGACAGGAACAGTATGTTGCAGTTCATTTTGAGTGTTTGTATTTCCATAGGCTTTTATTCTATGTTTATTGGATTTCTTTAAAAACGGACACAGTGACGGCACCAGTACTGGCAACAAATTCACATAGGCTGGGAAAGTAACAGTAGCAGACAATTGCTCTTCTCAACCAGAGTACCAGTACCACAAATCCTACATAATGGGGCTTTAAGTTGTCTGTCACCCACAGTTGTTTTTTTTTTTTTTTTTTTCATTTTTTCAACAGCGCCATAGTTATTTGCCTCTTGTTGCAGAACAGCGCTGCACAGAGTCTCCCAAACGGAATTGATTATTCATTTCTGAATAAATGGATACATCACTTTTTTTGGGGGGGAACATTGGAAAACTGGACGAGGCTGGCCGGCCGTGCGGCTCAGCACAGGGCGCTTCAGTGTGGGTGAGATGAGCAGGGAGACCGGGCTTGAGCTCGGTCTGTAGAGCTTAGCGGAACTGTGGTGTACCAGGACCACAGTGGCGCTGTGTTCCTATTCGAATAAGAAAGTTACAGAGTGCAGTTTCAGACCTATAGGCTGTGGCGGCAGCATGATTCATGATTCATTAAATAGGTTTAGAAACATTATTTTGCTAGTGATTGGAGTTTTAAATGTAGCACCTTTAATGATCTGCTTTGTGAGATCCATCTAAAAATATGTCACAAAGATTCTCCATGACATGAGATCATTTAATCATTAATCCACACTGGGGGTGACCCTCCAACAACACATGTCCAACACAGACTTTTCCTCATGACAGTCAACTGCAGCCATCACTGCTCTGTGTATTCTTTTGCTGCATGCATGCAAACATCTGCCTGTCACTGCTGCTGTCAGCATTTCAAAAGCCTCACCCCTGCATCCAACTGTGAGCTCTATATCAAGCTCACCTGCGGGAGAAGTGTGCATTGTTGCCCCCCACCCCCTGTTGAGTTGAGCTTGACGTTTCCCTGTGGGGAGCAATTAGGTCAGAACCACAAAACATTTATTCTGTACGTAACTACATTAGCTTAATAATCCTTTTCCAGAATTTTTTTTTCTTTCTTTTGCCTAAGAGCTAGGCTATATTAAATGAATTTGGAATGGATGCAGAGTCAGAGCTCTCTGCTTTTCACATCAGTCTTACTTCTTTTTTTTTTCAACAAATACAGTATTACGCCACCATTGTGCTCTCAGCGGCTTCCTACTGTGCATACTGGCCCTGGAATACACAAGAGTACAAAGGTACTTGTAGTTTATAAATGCTTGAGAAGAGGTGAACAACCTTCACTGTTGAAGATGTTTGAAAATGTTCAAACTAAAATTGTTCATACACAAAACCCTTTATCTGAAATATACACCAGTATAATAATGTACAAAAGGTGAGGTGATTTTTTAAAGAAGCTTTACAGTTACATGCTCGCCTCTGTAGACAAACCACAGCAGGAAAATGCAGCTCAGAGAGCAGATGTAACGTCCTTCAGTCCCATAAGCATTTTCAGTTTAGAGGTGGGAATTTGTTTCCTTAGATGTGTGTGTTTATAAAGTTTCCTTTCATTTCCCTGCTCTGACACTGCCAACATATAGAAAAGATGCAGCAGAGGGCACCGTGAAGGTCATTTTAGATGCAGTAACCGTGGAGTTGGAAAAAACTTGGGCAAAATTCATAAATACCAAGTCACGAGCAAAAGCAGAGAAATAATGAAAAGAATGGGGCGTCTTTGTTAGTCATGAGGATGATCACTCTGTCAGAAAGACCATATACAGGCACACTCAGAATATGGTCTGTGCCTACACTGCTGCCTTCTTATATCTAACATCTGCACAGATGGTAAAAGGAACTTCCAGCAGCTTCATTTGCATTAAGAAAGTGGGGTGGTGTAAATTTAATTTGCTCTCAGTCACACAGTTAGATGTTTAACACTTTGTTGTCTTCCGACATACTATGTTAAACCTTCCTCAGTATGTCAGCACGGTTGTAAGGATACATGTTAAAGGTACTATCCCGGGCGGCTCATTTTGTGGCAAAAATATAAAAATCTGAGTATATCGGTTAAGTATTAGACAGTAATTGATGCTATTAGTGGTTTGACATATCAATGACGAAATTTGGTCATCTGTGTAAGGAGTAGGGACTAAAATTTGGCCGACCAATCAAATTTGTCTCAGACAACTTTGGTTGGATGGCCCGTCTGTCAGTCAACGTGAACGCTGTTCTGCGCATGGCTCTAGTATGCAAGCACTTTGATTGTAGCTACACTTTTTCACAGTACATCACAGCCAGCCAGCCAGCAGCTAGAAAGCTAGGAATTCGTCATGGCACAGCTAAAGGACCAGCCGGATATCCAACCTCCAACTGCACCTCCTAGTCAACCACCACCCAAAAACCTAACACTTTTATTGAAAGTATGAAAGACCGACAGAAGTTACCGACAGAAGTTACACTCAGTGGAGTGGCTGCTGCTGCTGCTGTGACAGCTGCCATGGTCCCTGTACTGGGGGCTCACACAGACTCTGCACTTCTCCCAATTTCCTAAGAAAGGTTATAAACTGACCACAGACTCTGGATTAAACTGTGACGTGTTAACAGTGTTAAAGCCAGAATTAAAAAAGCTTTTAGCAGCTTTATTGGCTGTCGGTTGCCACAATGCTAATTTCTGTTAGCCCGTCTATGAGGTTTTGCATTATACGTTAGCATTAAGCTAGCGGGCTTTATGCTTAGTTGTAATACTGGCTGTGTGTGTTTTGAACGTTGTTTAAAACTATGTACATCTTTGATTCTTAAATATATATATTACCGCTTAATACTCCTCTTTTATTTTATGTATGCTGCTCTTTTTTTATGCAGCTTTACAGTCGGTTGTCGCGGGCTAATTTCTGTTAGCCCGTCTATGAGGTTTTGCATTATACGTTAGCATTAAGCTAGCGGGCTTTATGCTTAGTTGTGATACTGGCTGTGTGTGTTTTGAACGTTGTTTAAAACTATGTGGGTTTGATTGCATCTTTGAAGCTTAAATATATATATTACCGCTTAATACTCCTCTTTTATTTTATGTATGCTGCTATTTTTTATGCAGCTTTACTGTCGGTTGCCGCGGGCTAATTTCTGTTTGCCTGTCTATGAGGTTTTGCATTATACGTTAGCATTAAGCTAGCGGGCTTTGTGCTTAGTTGTGATACTGGCTGTGTGTGTTTTGAACGTTGTTTAAAACTATGTGGGTTTGATCGAACATCTTTGATGCTTAATTATTTTCACTTAATGTATTGCTTTACTTCTCTTTTTATTTTATGTAGGTATTTTTTACTGTTAGGGCAGGCTAATTTTGACAAATAAAACCTTGAAGCAAAAAGATTTTGCCTTTTGTTTGAGAACTGACATTTATGTACAATAATTCAGTAACAGTTGTAAATGTACCTTTGTACAATTTATTTTTTAATATTTTACCGTTCAAAAGCAAGCTCAGTGCTGTCTGTCCCATAGAAGAACATGACAGCGGCAGCCTGCTGTAGCCTCTCTGCTTGTGGTGCAATACATACAACAGTCTCCGGCTGCAAGGAACACGCGCTGGAGCCGAGCAATGGGGGCGTGGTTTTTGTGATTCCTGATTGGACGGAGGGGCGGGTGTGCGATTTGAAAAAGAAATCGTTAGTCCAGTAAATCCAGCCGCCCGGGATGGTACCTTTAAGGGTTTTTCCCAGAAAACTTGTTAAGCCCGGTGGCAGGGTGGCCCACCAGCAGCCATGATTGTTTTTTTTTTGTGACGGGGGCCTGATCCTAACCACTGACTGATGGCAGAGCCCAATAGGTAACAGATTTATCAAAGGAGTACAAGAATAGAAGGTGTGATTCCATAAGGCCTTGCATTAGATCAATGTTAAAAGGTGACTGGAAATTTGAAAATAAGACTAAAGGTAAAGGTATACTTTATTGGGCGCCAGGCCACTGCATTGTAGCCTCGTAAACCAGCCTCTCACGGAAATGCATTTCATTTCATTCCCAGGGAGAGTCTGGCCTCATTGCCGCTGTAAGCGTTTGGCCTGAAACCCTCAGAAGGCCAAGCCAATCAGCGTCGCCGCTGTGATTGACACAGCACGTTGGCCAATCAGGGACCGACTGGTGCAAAGCCCCGTCACTACACCAACTTGCTGATTGGCTGAATGGGGTTGTCTGTCAACGCTACTACTCCCGCCCAGCTCCCGCCCACCCTAAACGCTTACAGGGGGAATGAGGCCAGACTCTCCCGAGAAATGAAATGAAATGCATTTCCGCGAGAGGCTGGTTTACGAGGCTAACTGCATTGCACACATCTATCACAATTAAAATACATCATAATACATTGAACTATCAGGAGGAACATATGGGAATCTCAATATACCAACTCATGATCCAAATGTAGTTGCAATAAAAAAGTAATACAGCAATGTAATGTTAAAGCGCTGCTTGAGGTTGTTCGAGGACTATGTAATTACAAAAAAAAGTTATTACAAGATATTTATGTAACATATTTAAACACCAGCTATAGCATATTGTTTACAGTTTTTCCTTGGAGACCTCAATGTGTTCCCAAGTGAAATATATAATCATTCTGGTGTGTTTACCCTGGTGTCTCCCGACAGCTGTTGGCCCAGGAAAACCCCAGAGGAAGGTGCCAGAACAAACCGAACTGGCTCTCCTAGAATTTGGGCTTCTGCAAACTTTCCACAACCAAAACAGAGCTCGCTCATTACTCCTGACTTGCAGGTCCAGGAGAATCATTAAGAGCTGTGAGCTGATGATGTCTCTGAGTCTGATGAGGTTTTCAACTTCGAGGCATCACAAGTACAGCTTTAATAATTACCCCAGCATTTGCAGCATCACTCAGTTCAAAGCTGTCCAGCGTGACTTTACACTGTCTATCCAGCCTGAGGGGAAACAATGAAGCTGGTTGCTTACATTTGTGTTTATTAGATTTAAAAAGTAAAGTCACCTCCATGAAGTAGCACTCCAAATTGACTTGTCATTGAGCTTTTTTTTTTTTTTACAGGAGTGAATTTTGGTGCCATCTATGGTCCACGATCTGACAGTTTAAATTTAGGTCAGAGGTGTAATGTAATTTTTTACAGCGTGTTCCTCTCTGGTAGTTTTTTCTGTTGTTACGGCCCCAGCCCATGGCTGTGTCCTGTCTGTATGGTGTGTAGCCTATGCTGTGTGGGTGTGTCTTACAGGTTGCTGATTGTGGGCCGGCTGGAAGCGCCTGTGTATGGCTCCCTGATTGGCTTGCTGATATAAACCCCTGCCGTGGGCTGCCTCTCTCTCTCACTCATCCCTGAGACCTCCATCCTGCTGCACTTCTTTTTGTTATGTTCTGCACCTGACAACATGCACCACACATACTACATACCACTCAAACACCCTCACACACTACTGACGCTCACTTCCACACTCCATCGCACATTTCCTTTGTTGTCCAACCAATAAAGCACATTGTACTTTGCTACATCGCGCTGCCTTTCCTATGTGTTGTTGCGGCGTTAATGTGTAAATTAAATCCCATGTGGTACATGGAGAATGGAGGCTCTCTACCTTCCACGTAGCGTCTATTGGCCGACACCAACCTTGCAAGATCAGAGCAACACAAACACGCCCCAAAACAGAGAAGACTACACAAGTATACACATGGGAACATCGTATATGATATGTAACATTATCCACCGCTGGATTGCTTTCTTGTCGGCTTCGTTGAAAAATGCACATGGCCAGGAGGAAGGTTAGCAAAACAGAGGAAAAGCGACTGGACATGCATAGTTCCCCTGCCCTGCAAGCCAGTGGGGGACCGCGAGGGTAGGGGCTGGGTTTTCGGGACGTATTTTTTCATAAATACGTCGGGTTCAGGCCGGGCTCGATGAACCCAAGTTATATAGTTAATAGCTTTCAAAAGCAGATCAGGCACGTCTTATTTACAAGGCCATGTTGATGACGTCTGTGTCAAAGTCAGCACCAGTGGTGATGCTGCTGGTGCAAGCCGACAGTTACCGATTTCTGACTTGTTACCAGACCCCACAAGTCGCAGAGAAGTGTGTGGATTCCTGCTGCGAAGACATCCGACCAATCCAAACAGGAGGAGGATTTATAAAGTTAGCTCAGGAACTAGTTAACATGGGTGCAACATGGTCGCCTGTCTGCAGAAAAGTTATTGCCTGATCTCTCGTAGATGTCGTGAGAAGGCAACAACAAAAAAGAGAGGCGATTGTTGCTGACATGTGGACTGATGACTACCAGATGGTCTGTTATGTGATGACCACATGTCACTACATAATGTCAGATTTCACACTGAAAAGCAACTACATTGTCTCCCCGTGATGATCCCAAAAGAGGAGACAATATCTGCAAGGAGATGCAGAAGCACCTTGTGTCAGGTCTCAAGTTTGATCCCTCTGTAATGAATAAGGTTAAATAAAGGTAGAAATCTTGCAGAGTTCCCCTTTAAAGGCAGATAAATACATGCTCACAACCACTCATGAGATGTCACCAACAACAATGGTAGAACTATCAATTGCTTGGCAGAACCTGGAACCTCTAAGTACGTAAAGTCACATCTGGATGAGACAGACTCCTTTCAGAAACGTGTGGTGCAGGTAGATGAAGTTAAAATTGAGCCATTGGGCCACAATCACCACAGTGTGTTTGCGGGGGGGAAAAAAGAGCAGCACTTCATGAAAAGAATAGCTGGCCATCACGAGTCTTCGGGATTGTGTGGATGTGTGAATGGCTTCCTCAAAATAACATCAAATTGTGTGCACACACGTCCCGAAGTCTTCCGAGAAACTGAAACCACCATGAGGAACATGGAAGCAACAGGAGGTGAAGCTTTTGAAATGGAATGACAGTCTGCTAACTCCAGCATCACTCAATGTCTGAGAGGAGATCTTTGATTTCCTGGGGGATGTTCAACTGATAACATCTGAACAGCAGCTCGCTGGCTGCTATTGGCTAATAAAGCATTTCCTTACTAGCTTCGTGTTCACACAGACACACACAAACACACACATACACATACACACAGTTGGCTGAAAAAGCAGACCTCTCACCTGCGAGATAAAACCAGTCGAGTGTTTCTCATATTTTTATTCATGACATATTGAGGATTTAGCTGGGCTGTTGCAGGGATGTGGGAGCAGCCTCAGCTCCCCCGTTTTTCCATCTAGGATTTGCCACTCCAACCTCACACAGCAGCTCCTGATACCAGTATCTTTAGAGTAATATGATGCCACGTTCTAATCTCCCTGCTGCCCACCTTTGGTTCCTGACCCACGCTGTGATAACAGTAATGCATATGCATAATAGCGTGCCTGGGGCTCTGTTGTGACCCATATACCCCCTACCAAGTCAAGCTGAATGGGTAATTACAGTACACTGCCCAGGCACGGCGTCGGCCCACTGGGGAACGGACATGACTGTAATTGAGGGATTATCAATCGCTTCATTTGGAATTAATCCCTGGGTCAAAAATAGACAATTTTTTTTAATAGTGTGAATGAAAAACTTCTCAATGAAGTGGCCAGTGTGAGAGTGGTTGCTGGTGGCCATGTTTGAGTTTTCGCACCACCAGCTTTCAGGCACACAGATGGAGGGGGAAGTGAGTGAAATTAGGTTTTTCTTCACTTCACTTCACTTTTATTGAACTCACGACCACAGTCATTGTATGGAACACAAAAAAAGAAACAATATCAATAGTCAAACATAGCAAGTGGCAAGGCTGTACATGCTCTGATAATCAGAAATAACAGAAATATCACCCAAACAAAGGAAGGATGCTCTTCAAAAAGGTACCTAACTTACAATTAACTTTCAGTTTATCAGCTAGAAGTTTCAACATAGATGGGCACTGCAGTTACACAATAATTTTGCTGATATTCTTTTAAACCTGAAATTCATTATATGTGACCCGCTCTGGCAAAATGAGTCGGAAGTCGCAACGTTCTATTTTTAGATAATCAGCTGATAACGTGGAAAATCAATAAAAAAATCAAAAAAATTTTTTTTGCTAATTTCAAAGAAATTACATTCAAAAACAATCTCCCAAAGTTTCATAGTCCAGATAATTGAGGAAAGCCACATGAATGACGATTAAAGTTGATTTAGGACAACTTTTAACCCTCTAGAGAGGAGCACAACTTAGGCTAAATAACTTCTGAACCTGATAGGGACAAGCTGTAAACTGCATCTGAATCGTGAGATTCTCTGCTTTCCGAGGGTCCTTGAACGGTGCATTTATGACAACAAGGGTAGCCATGTGTAATCACGTAGTACGGGACCAGATGCTAAGCTGAGCGGTAGCAGTGATGCTAAACCAAGCGTAGCATCGATGCTAAACCGAACGTAGTAGCATGCTAACGCTTGCAGATGTTTTACGAAATATCTTCTGAACCATTTATGATAGAGACGAGCTGTAAACAGCATCTGAATAGTTACACTCTGCTTTCCGAGGGTCATTGAATGGTGCCTCCACAAGGTACGTGTAATCACATGGTACTGAACAGACGCCAGATTCACGGAAGGCTTTAAACCTGAGACGTTCTAAATTGTTTGAACGCAATTTTCTCAGGTTTTCAATCGAAAGCAGTGAGTGGAAGACCATAATTAAAATCGCCATATCTTAAAAACTATCCAATGTATGACTTTGACTAGGGTATCATTTTAAAGCTTATTTTCTCCTCTTTCCGTTGATACCAAAATCTCAATTTTGAAATTTGGGTCACTGCGACTCATTTTGCTGGATCAGGTCACATATTTGTATTCTTAGACTCAAACAAAAATGTAGAACTCATCGACAAGACAGTTATCATCATAAAGATTCTTACTTCTATCTAACCCTGCTCTAAAAAAAGATCAGAAAAAATCCACCATTGTGACTTTTATTAAATTCATTCAATGACTTGAAAGAACATTAACGTATTGGTCCCATATTGTATAAAGGTAGATGTCCATGTCTTCTTTGATTATAAAGCAGGTCTAGGTTCTGTCTAGCTATTAACATAGAAATGCACATAGCCTGTATCGGAAACTGAGCCTTAAAATCAACAATCAGGGTTTTTGTAAACTGCACAAATGTTTGGCTTTTTTTAATAGCTTTTTCGAACAGCATATCACTTGCTGCCCCCCAACTGCAGTCACGACCAACTGCCAACCACCTATTCTCTATCATGCCCTAAGCCACCCACCTTGACCTGGATCCACCTTTTAAAAACCTTGCAGAAGTGGATCACTCAGTCAGTCGCACTAGATAGTGCAGCAGATTAATGGCATTATCATTCACTTGGTGATACCTTGACAAGCATGAAATTTGTGTACAAATGAAGCTTAGCGAAGGTTCAGTCAGGAAGACTATCTCTTCAAGCATGCTCATTGAGTCTTATTTCATCTCTCCCGCTTCCCTCTTGATCCACCCATCATCACTTGTCTTAATCCAATCACAATCCGCCACCTTCTCTCCTTTTCCAAACAGTTTACAGCTGTCACGTTTAAAAGTGCTCTCTCTCTACTGTCATCCAGCACATAAAAATTCTCAACCCCACTTCCTCCCCTTCACCTCCTCCATCAAAATCCAGGTCATCTCCATCTTCATCCAGAGGCTTCCATGTCAAGAGGCGTCATCCCTACCACCATCGATCCGTCCTCTAAGCTGATCTACTCCCCGGGGCCTAACCGTCAAAGTTATTTGTACACAATGAATGTCTTTTTGCCTCACAACCTGTCATATTCCATTCTTAATAGTATGTCCTGATTGAAATACTCTCTAACGGTCACTCTTTTGTAAAAAAAAAAAAAGAAAAATTCAATATGGCTACCATTTTTCAAGATGGCTTCCAGGTATTGTACCAATATGAAATGATCAAAATCAAGTATTTTATGGTCTCACATTTAAACATTATAAGTGTTGTTTGAGTCGTAACAGCTATGTGAAATGTTGGCATGCAAGATCACAAAGTGAACCATTCTTGCCATATTTCTGCTCCACCAAGAGGAGTGGTAAAACTACGTTATTATGATTTTTTTTATTTTCTTATGCATGTAACTTTACACTGAACAAGAGAAAGTACAAAATATGAGGCCTCAGGGGTATACTTTGTTTTTTAAAGTATAGTATAAAAAACATCTTCATTCCAACTGGAACGACTCTGCAGTGTTTTTGTGCGTGTTTTGTATTTGATGCTCCTTGAAGCGTCAAACATATTTCCTAAAAAACTACTGTTTATTACCATGGTCTTCCCTGTGGGGAGCAGGCAGCAGAAGGAGAACGCAATTACCCAAATGTGTACACTCACCACCTCACCACAGTGGAATACATTACTCAAACACACGGCGGAGAGGGATCACCGCTGTACTGTGTGTGTGTGAGCTGCATGCATCATGTGAGCCTCCAGAGACACGTAGGTTTACTGCTGTTATTCCGCACCGGTCGGTGTGTTCCCAACATGCGCTGCCTTCACACCTCTCCCATGTGTGTGAGGGTATGGCGCGGCCAGCGAGTGTATCCGCGGAGCCTCGGTGATCCATCTCCCATGGCGACTTCGTAATGTGACCTCCAAATGACACGCATTCTGTATGTTGCTGCTGCGTCTCTGTGGCAATTCCCAAAGACCACATCAAACATGTCTCACTCAGAGGCGTGGAGCCAGCTGTGGACACACTTATAGTCCATGAACACACACATACACACTCACATATTCAGCTATTATAGGCCTATATGATGTATGTGGATCTTTTACGATCATGCAAAGTGGAGGACAAAATATGCTAGGCAAAGATGGAGCACAGGTTGGTCACGTGGTTTTTAAACGAGCCAGAGCAGCAGCAGCTGGATCAGAGCAGAGAAGATATGAGGAGCCACATCACAGGAAGGTCTGGTCAGCTCATATCTGTGTAATTCCACACCCTCCAGAGTTTCTTCATGTTCATAATTCCAGTTCTGACACAGCTTCAAGTGACGGGAGTTTTGTCACTTTATCAGTATTTTACACAGCTTCCTGTGGATGGCAGACCAAGGTGCCGATGGCGTTCACAAGTCTGAGGGGTGGGTAACTTCTTGCTCAGTCTATTAACATTCAAAACCAAGTGGCTGGAGCGCCTGTTCTCACTCCTGCAGCTTTTACAGTGCAACGATGTCACTAAAATTAATTATTGTCACTTTTCTAGGTAGAGTATAACAACTGTGAAGCCTTGATGGGATAAGAGAGCTTGGGTCTCATTTGACGCTTCCTGTCAACAGTTTTTTCTGAGATATTCTTTATAGTGGTGGTCTACAGTATGTGGCTTTGTGATATCATTAGGCTGTAATACCACCACTGGCCACTAGGTCACATTACCAGTCAAGTGACTGCACTATATCCAGCTCGTATGGCTCCATCTCTGGAGCTCAATCTCCATGTCCACACTTACAAATAGACTGTGGGGCGTGTTCCCATGGGGGGGCAACCACCATTCCGACATGCCGCCACTCCGACATTAGGCCCTAATTGTCGGAATGGCAACACTTTACCCTTTAATAAACATCCCACCATTCCGACAATTTTCGTCTCCTAAGGTCGGAATGGCGGTATATTTTTTCACTTTGAAACGTGTTGCCATTCCGACAAATCTTTTAAAAGCCTACCCCACCCCCCCCCCACCCCCCCCCCCCCCCCCCCCCCCCCCCCCCCCCAAAAAAAAAAAAATAGGCCTAACACTATTTTGCACTAATGATATGCCGGCGCAAAATAGCAGTTTGCCCACGTTTGTCCAGTGCATCTCATTAAAGCACACAGATTGGTCAGATAATTCAAACGGCAGACGATTTCAAAGCCTCAGATTTTAAGCAGAGGGACTCCACAACCTCGTAAACCAACGAAGGAGGAGATAGGCCTTGAACGGGAAGCAGACCGTGCTTTCAATCACACACTCCGAACCCACTTGTTGCACTTAAGAAAATATAATTCAGGGGGGAAAAGGCTTACAAACATGGACCAAAACGGCTCCAAAATACGCACAAAAATCCAAAAGAAACGAAAATTAACTAAAAGATTAACTAAACAGGTCGGTGTTTTACGCATGCCTCTGTGCGTCTGGCACACGCGTCTTGGAGCTCTCCCACATTGGTTTGTGAATAAAAACTATATGTTCAGCTCCCCTTACATGTGAGATGTATTACTTATTATTATCTAACTATATGGACAGTGCCATGGATTTATCAGTGAAGAGTGAACTGCTGATATTTTGTAGTGCTGAAAGACAGCGGAAGCGCTGTCCGCTGTCTCGGTGCTGAAGAGAGAGAGAGAGAGAGAGAGAGAGAGAGAGAGACTCTGTACGCAACGAAATGTCATTTTACATGTAAGCGGAGCTGAACAGGCAGATGCGTAAAACACATATTTTGACTACTTCATGCTGTTGCTATTTTTTTTCAAGTTACCTTTCGTTTCCTTTGCATTTTTGTGCGTATTATGAAGCTGTTTGTAAGCCTTTTTACCAGGAGTAAATTCCCCAAAGTTGCAACAACTTGTAGTGATCCACTGGGTTTTGCCTGGCCAGCCTGGGTAGTTGATTTGCAGGTTTTTTTCATTGTGTATTAGGCCAGGGAAATGATCAATTATCCTTGTGGTTTGCGCAAGGGGACGTGCGGACCTTTAATGAATGAATGAATGTTTCTTTTTTGCTGTAAGTTGTGTGCGTAATGCGTAAAAGTGCATTAGTGGGACCGAGGGTTTAAATGGGGAAGTGACGTGGTGAGAGGGGAGGAGAATGAGAGACACGGTCGGCGTTTGGACGGCTGGCGTGGCGGCAATTCCAAAGCGGCATAGTGGATTATTTTTCCTTTTGGACACTGCACGGCCGGGCCGTTTTCAGCCAAGCGGGACGAGGGAGAGGACTGGCGTGGTCACCTGGCGGAGCCGCGGCGTCTCTCCCGTGTGGACAGTAGGACAAACAAACTCTCTCTCACTCACCCTCACCACGCGCCAACACACACACACACACACACGGACAGTGACAGTGGGAGGGGGGGGGGGCTTTCTGTTGATCTGTGTGTAATTGTTTATTATATACACACACCCTAACCACCGCTCGGAGTAACGCACATTTCCTTATGGAAATTAAAGCCTTGTCGGAATGGCGGGACGAAACTGTCGGAATGGCAGGACGTTTACATGTCGGAATGGTGGTATGTCTGAGTGGTGACATGTCTGAATAGTAGAATGTCGGAATGGCGGTATGTCGGAGTGGCAGCATGTCGGAATGGCAGCATGTAACCGTTCCCATGTATGAGGGCTTAGCGTTGTCCCATTATGAAATTGTCAATTGTCATTTTTGAGATCTTAAAGCTACAGTTGGTAAGTTGACAAAAGTGAAAGTAAACTCCGCGACTTGGTCAGAAACTTCAAGACGGCAGACTTCCGGTTTAGCGACTAATGGAGTAAGACGTGCCTGCGGGAGCTCCTGTGAAACTCTTTTAAATGTAGGGCATATAGGGCCTTTTGTGTACTCTCTGTTTCTACATTTTGACTCCACAAGCTTGTTGTGACTGTATTACAGCCCGTTATGCCTCCAAAGAAAAATACGAACATCCCGGCGGCTACGCAAGCGAGGCCTACCCCCCAGGCTGCAGCCTCCCCGGGGAGTAGTGGGGCCACCCCGCCGCGGAGTGCGCCTGCTAAGCCCCCCACTCCAGAGAAAACTGCCGCCGTCTCGAGCCTGGCCTGTCCGAGCTACAGAGTGTAGGGAAAAGAGCCAGTGGTGGACCGGACGCATCGATCCCTACAGCCCAAGCCGAAACCCGGCGAACGCCCTCGTCCCATAATAGCACGTTTACACTACTATGCAGACTGCGCCGACATCCTACGACGTGCTAGAACACAGCGGCAGATCAAGGTGAAGGATTCAACTATCTCCATTTTCCCGGATCTCACTGCACGCACAGCCAAAGCCCGTGCAGCCTTCAATGACATCCGACGCCAGCTCAGGGACATTCCCAACATAAGATTTGGGCTGCTACACCCGGCGCGTCTCCGGATCACCAGAGGGGATGTCACAAGGGAATTTACATCACCGAAGGATGCCGCTGCCTTTGTGAAAACACTCAAGTAAACTTGGGTTTGTTACAGCATAGTTATTAAAACACAAGTTTGAGTGTAGGTGCCATTACAGTTATGTTGTTATTATTATTATTAGCATTATTATTATGCTTATTTGATTGCTATTATTATTTTATTTTTTTCATAAAGCTGAAACGGTTCTTGATCTACAGCATGATCTACGAAACAGCTTTGAGTAATATACCATTACTGTTGACATGTTTAGTTAATTTTGACATAAATGGCACCATAACTCCTGCTGTTTTAATAAGCAGTCACTATGCTTATGTACTTATGTGCAGATTTCTTAGATGGTCCTGAGCCTTGTGTTGTTTAATATTTAGGCCCTGTCTTTTGCTACATATTTTTTTTTATCTTCCCAATTTTTCCAGGAGCTCCAGCCAAGTTGGAGCGAGGTGAAGATGTCTGTTTGGTCCAAAGCTTGGAGTTTATTTGTTTTGTTTATGACTCCTTGTGGAGTATATACCTTGTGGTATCCTATCGTTTGGGGATGGGATAGTGGTAGGTGCTGTGGGGGGAGGGTGTTCGTTCTGGGGTGAGTTTGATAAGTTAGCTCTGTGTGTGTGTGTTTTTTGTTTTGTTTTGTTTTGTTTTGTTTTTTTGTTTTTTTCTTTCCCTTTTCCTCCCTTTCTCTCTCCTCCCCCCCTTGCCCCTGAAGTGTGCAGTAGGGAACCTGGTTGCCTCCTATTTTAACTCACTTTCCATATGTGACCCGTTTCATCAAAATGAGTCGGAAGTCGCAACGTTCTATTTTTAGATAATCAGCTGATAACATGGAAAACCCATAGAAAATCAAAAAAAAGTTTTTACCCTAATTTCAAAGCAGTGACATTCAAAAACAATCTCCCAAAGTTTCACAGTCCAGATAATTGAGAAAAGGCACGTAAATGATGATTAAAATTGACCTGCAACTTAAACCCTCTGAAAATGAGTGTTGCTTCGGTGCAAAACATGAAATATCTTCTGAACCGTTCATGATAGAGACGAGCTGTAAACTGCATCTGAATCGCGGGATTCTCCGCTTTCCGACGGTCATTGAATGTTGCATCTATGACGAGAAGGGACGGATACAGAAACAGATGCTAAACCGAGTAGCATCGACGCTAACAGAGCGTAGCATCGATGCTAACAGAGCGTAGCATCGATGCTAAACCGAACGTAGCATCAATGCTAAACCGAACGTACACGCTTGCACATGTTTTACAAAATGTCAACAAAACATGACAACTTCTGAACCGTTTATGATAGAAACGAGCTGTAAAAAGCATCTGAATTGTGAGATTCCCTGCTTTCCGAGGGTCATTTAATGCTGCATCTATGACAACAAGGGACCTTATAGGGTGCGTGTAATCACGTGGTACAGGAACAGATGCCAGAGTCACTGGCAAAAACTTTAACTGCTATTTTCTCAGGTTTTAGAACGGAATGAGAGAGTGAAAGATCGTAATTCAAATGGCCACATCTCGAAAACCATCAAATGTATGACTTTGACTAGGGTATCATTTTAAAGCTTATTTTCTAATCTTTCCATTGATACCAAAATCTCAACTTTGAAATTTGGGTCACTGTGACTCATTTTGATGGATCGGGTCACATATGGCTAATGTTTCAGGCTCAAATGTAAGATTCATCAGTTGGAATATTAAAGGTCTAGGGGGTGCTGTCAAGCGATGTAGGGTATTCTCCCATTTGAAGCGGCTGAAACCTGACATTGTGTTCTTGCAGGAAACCCACATGAGGAACAAAGATCAAGTCAGACTGAAATGTCCCTGGGTTGCTGAGGTATTCCATTCTAGTTTCAACTCGAAGGCCAGAGGGGTGGCCATCTTGATCGGTAAATCAGTCTCATTTACCCTGACTAATATAATTTCCGACAGAGAAGGCAGATATCTGATAGTTTTAGGTTCTCTATTTCGTGTGCCTGTCCTGTTAGTCAATGTTTACGCACCAAACTTTGATAATCCTTGTTTTATGAACAAGTTGTTTGAAAATCTGCCCTCTCTGAGTGACAGTTTTTTTATTTTTGGAGGGGACATGAACTGTGCTATTGATCCTCAACTAGACCGCTCTAAACCCGGCTCAACCCAATCACTAATGGCTAAGGCTCTTTACAATTTCATGTCTAGCAATGGCTATGTTGACCCCTGGAGACTTCGGAATCCGAGGAGTAGGCAATATTCTTTTTATTCGCATGTGCATCAGACCTTTTCTCGAATAGACTATTTCTTTGTAGACGCTAAACTTATGCCAAAAGTGACAAATGTCTCGTATCACCCAATTATTGTTTCAGATCATTCACCGGTGTCCATAGATGTTCAGATTTCCTCCGGACCTCGCTATCCCACCCAGTGGCGATTCAATACCTCACTTCTATCAGATGAAAAATTTCATAAATTCATTACAAGTGCAATAGAGGATTTTATTGCTCTTAACCAATCTGATTCGGAACCTATCTCTAAAGCACTACTATGGGAGTCTTTAAAAGCATTTCTGCGAGGTCAGATAATTTCATACTCTGCACACATAAGAAAATTAAGGATGTCAAACATTCAGAAGCTCTCAACTGATTTAGAATCAGTAGACCAGCAACTCGCAACCGCCCCTTCTGACGATCTTTCAAGGAGGCGCGTGGTCTTACAAACGGAGCTAGATCTTATCACAACTAATGAGGCTGAGCGCCTGTTGCTTCATTCTCGTTCCAGATACTACGAACATGGCGACAAGTCTGGTAGATTACTAGCTCACCAATTGCGCCGTCAAGCAGCCTCGCGTCTAATACCTCGCATTAAAGACGGATCAGGAGCGTTGCAGGAGGACCCGGTTGTTATTAATTCTGTCTTCATCTTTTTATGAATCCCTGTACAAGTCTGAGTCCTCATCAGATCCAACTGATATGCACAGGTTTTTAGACGAACTTCAGTTTCCTTCCATAAACCCAGAACTGGTTAATCAATTAGACTCTGCTCTGACCATTCAAGAATTAAACTTAGCTTTACAAAGTATGCAAAATAATAAAGCCCCGGGACCCGACGGGCTTCCAGTCGAATTTTTTAAAGCTTTTCAGGCCAAACTTACTCCATTACTTCACTCTGTTTATCTTGAATCTTTATCTTGGCTCTCTCCCTCCTACATTGAGACAAGCCTCTATCAGTGTTCTTTTAAAAAAGGACAAAGATGCAGATATATGTACCTCCTATAGGCCAATTTCTTTAATGAATGTCGATACAAAGATTCTTGCAAAGGCTTTGGCCCGCAGACTTGAAAAGGTCCTTCCAACAATTATTTCTAAGGAACAGACAGGCTTTATAAAGGGGCGTCAGCTCTATTATAATGTTCGTACTTTGTTAAACATAATCTACTCTAAAGAAACAAGAGCCACACCTGAAGTAGTGATTGCGATCAACGCTGAGAAGGCGTTCGATCGTGTTGAGTGGAACTATCTATTTGCAGTTTTGGCTAAGTTTGGATTTGGTGAAAGTTTTATATCATGGTTACGCCTTCTCTATACGCTTCCCTGTGCCAGTATTACGACTAATAATACCCAATCCGGCTACTTTTTTCTAAATAGAGGTTGCAGACAGGGCTGTCCTCTTTCTCCTCTCCTGTTTGCACTTGCAATAGAGCCCTTGTCTATGTATTTGAGGACCTGTCTTACTTTTAATGGCATCACCAGGTCTCATACAGAGTTGAAATTGTCATTATACGCCGACGACCTGTTACTATATGTCACAGATCCAGTAAGAGCCTGCCCCTCTATTGTTTAATTCTTTCATAGATTCGGCCGGTTTTCAGGGTATAAAGTTAATGTCGCCAAGAGTGAATGCTATCCTGTTAATAAACTAGCGATGCAGCTCTCCCAGTCAGACATTCCTTTCAAATTGAGTACTTCGGGATTTAGATACCTTGGGGTTAACATAGCCAGGTCCTTCCAAGCTCTTTATTCTGAAAATTTCTCTCCCCTTTTAGCCGAGATTAAGACAGATTTTCAAAAATGGGGTTCCCTCCCTCTCTCCTTGATTGGGAGAATAAATACTGTCAAGATGAGTGTCCTGCCAACATTTTTATTTCCTTTTCAATGTTTACTTATATTTTTGCCAAAAAGTTTTTCTAAAACGGTAGATTCAATCATTTGTCATTTTTTGTGGAATGGCAAAACACCTAGAGTTAGACAAAAAATACTTCAGAATTGTAAGTTCTACGGCGGTCTCTCTTTACCAAATTTTCAATTCTACTACTGGGCCGTGAACATAACTAAAATTATACTCTGGTCCAAGTCAATTGATGTACCCTGGTATCAGCTGGAAGCACAGTCATGCTCCCCAATCTCTCTCTCTGCTTTATTGACCGGCCCGATGGCAGCTAACCCCTCTGGCCTTACCTGCAACCCAGTGGTTAACGCCACACTCAAGATATGGTTTCAGTTTAGGAAACAGTTTAAATTTACTGCTCCCACAGCTCTAACCCCATTGTTAAGAAATCCTGTGTTTAAACCCACATTTACTGATCCCACTTTCTCCTTATGGCACGATAAGGGACTGAAATGTTTTGAGAATTTTTATAGGGTAGGGATTTTTTGTTCTTTTGCAGATCTAGTTACTGAATTCAGTCTTCCACCCTCCCATATCTCTTTAGATATTTCCAGGTGAGGAACTGTGCAAAATCCTTATTTACCAACTTCCCTCACCTCCCACCTAAGCAGCCATGGGGTGAACTCTTACAATTTAATCCCTTACAAAGGTCTTTAATCTCAAAGGTTTACAGCTCTATCCAATCATATGATGACCATTTACCCATCAAAACAAGGGAGACTTGGGAGCGTGAGTTGGGGTTGGTCTTTGATGAAGACTGGTGGGAATCTGCACTGAAGGTCATTCACAAAACCTCTATTTGTGACCTGATCCAGCAAAATGAGTCGGAGTGACCCAAATTTCAAAATTGAGATTTTGGTATCAATGGAAAGAGGAGAAAATAAGCTTTAAAATGATACCCTAGTCAAAGTCATACATTGGATAGTTTTTAAGATATGGCGATTTTATTTATGGTTTTCCACTCACTGCTTTTGATTGAAAACCTGAGAAAATTGCATTCAAACAATTTAGAACGTCTCTGGTGTAATGCCTTCCGTGAATCTGGCGTCTGTTCTGTACCATGTGATTACACAAACCTTGTAGAGGCACCGTTCAATGACCCTCGGAAAGCAGAGTGTAGCTATTCAGATGCTGTTTACAGCTCGTCTCTATCATAAACAGTTCAGAAGATATTTCATGTTTTGTAAAACATCTGCAAGCGTTAGCATGCTACTACGTTCGGTTTAGCATCGATGCTAACGCTCGGTTTAGCATCGCTGCTACCGCTCAGCTGAGCATCTGGTCCCGTACTACGTGATTACACATGGCTACCCTTGTTGTCACAAATGCACCATTCAGGGACCCTCGGAAAGCGGAGAATCTCACGATTCAGATGCAGTTTACAGCTCGTCCCTATCAGGTTCAGAAGTTATTTAGCCTGCTAATGTTGTGCTCCTCTCTAGAGGGTTAAAAGTTGTAAGTCAACTTTAATCGTCATTTACGTGCCTTTCCTCAATTATCTGGACTATGAAACTTTGGGAGATTGTTTTTGAATGTCATTTCTTTGAAATTAGCAAAAAAATTTTTTTTTGAGTTTTTATTGATTTTCCACCTTATCAGCTGATTATCTAAAAATAGAACGTTGCGACTTCCGACTCATTTCGCCAGAGCGGGTCACATTTGTGCCCGCCTGACCCTCATACAGTTTAAAGTTGTATTTAGATGCCATTATTCGAAGACTAGGCTGGCACAGATTTTCCCAGATATGGTAGATGTCTGTGACAGATGTGGAGGCACATCCTGCAATCTTACGCATATGTTTTTCTCTTGCCCAGCTCTGTCGAACTTTTGGCAAATTTATTTCAACACCATGTCTAAGGTATTTTCAAGAACTATTCATATTTCACCACACATTGGCATTTCTGGTCTTCCGGATGACTATACCCTATATTCTACTAAAGAATTGGAAGTAGTAGCCTTCACCTCACTCATTGCTAAACGCCACCTCCTTCTAAATTGGAAATCCACAACTGCTCCCTCCAGTACACAATGGATTACAGAGGTTATGTACTTTTTGAAAATCGAGAAAATTAGATATTCAAGAAGGGGGAACTTGAGCAAATTTTACAACAAATGGGAACCGTTTATGGACTTTTTTGCATCAATGTAACCCCCCTCCCTCACACACACACTCCCTTTTTCTTTTCCTTTCCCTTTTTTTCCCTCTCTCTTTTCCCCTCTTTTTTTATTATTATTTATGTATTTCTTCTGTCATGTCAGTCTAATCATTTTATATAGATTATATCTCAGTATCTAAACATTGTATAGTTTATTTGGTTTTAATTCTGTAACTGTTGATTGTTCTCAAAAACACAATTCTAAATCCAAGGGTGTATAAAAACATGTTTAATGCTGACACCAATGTACCATGTAAGTGCCTTTGTTATTCTTGTATAGATATTAATAAAAAAATATGAAACAGAGAAACTTCAAGACAATACACAGACACACACGTGCAGGCGCACACACAAAGCAGTACGAGTGTACGAGCTGCGATTGGCTGCTCCTCCTGCTCCCTCTACCTGACTGGTGGAGAATCTTCTGTCGCAGTGGATTTCGGCAAATACGATTATAGGCTGTATAGGTGGAGCCAGAGGAGTTGGATTTTGTCCTAAATTACCCATTTAATGTCCGACAATCAGAATATAGTGACAGTTCCAGCAAATATGACTGAGTAATTGTTACTAACTGAAGCTTTAAAGGAGCATTATCGCAAATACAGCAGTAATAGCATAAAATAGCGGGAGGACTAAGCGAGGCTGCTCTCTCTCTCTCTGACAGCTGCCCACTTGTTTATATCTGATAAGCTCCGCCTGGCTCCATCTAGTGGCCGAATTAAGGATTTGGATTTGCGATAATACTCCTTTAATGAAGACTTTCCAAAAAAACTGTGGCTCTGCAGACTTTGCCCGAGGGAATTTCCCACATTTCTGTGACACTACATATGGGTTATAACATTACAAGCATTTAGTATGGTAATACATGGCATTGGAGGAAGACAATATGTTACATTACACACAATACATTTATTCATCAACTATTTCTTTAAATATTCCATAACAATTTAAGTGATTATTTGACAGGTACCAACAGTTGGTCCTTCAGTTTTCTGCGTAGATAACCTTAACAGGATGAATCTTGACTCCACACATGAGAATTTCAAGCCCTTGCAGCCTCTACCACTCAATCACTGATTGTCAATTAAGTCTGTGAGGGCTGGGGGCTCCGGGTCCAGGGGGGACACTGAGATTAGGCTAATGCCCCCCCTTTGAACTAAGCCCTGAATCCTCACAGAGTTAATTGATGTTACCTGGCACATGAGGTTACTACTGTGTCTGAGACTGCAAGGTAAGGTGATAGAGAGGCATATGACAAGCACTCATGTTACTTGAATTTAGATTTTGCATGTTTGACTCCATTTGCTCGCTCCCCTTGAAACATAATTGAATTCATCATTGTCTTTTGGATGTTTCTGTGTGTCACAACAAAGTCACACAAGTCCATACAATTGTGGACTTATGGCAAGTGTGCAAAAAGGATAAATTATCTTTAACAGCCCAATGAACTTGACTGTAAGTGGGACAGCCCTAAAGTCTGAAAGACTTAAGAATGAACTTGAGAAGTCTCCCGAGTCTATAAGGAGGAATGTTGCTGTTAGTCCTGTGTCTTAATGGGGTTCTAACTTAACAATAACTCAGCTGGAAGCAGACGAGAACAGAGGATGAATGAAACAAAAAAAAAACAACAACCAAAAAAACATGAACTTATGATGATTAACGTAATTTTAATTAAAAAGCCGATTGATGTCTGTTCAGACATGTCCCTTGTTGGTTATGATAGTCTCTCTCTCTCACTCACACACACACACACACACACACACACACACACACACACACACACACACACACACACACACACACACACACACACACACACACACACACACACACACACACACACACACACACACACACACACACACCCTTTTCACCACATGGATTAGCTGCTTCACAGGTAAGAAAAATAGACGGAGGGCACAGTCAAACAATGGAGCTCCTCCATTGTGTAGAAAGAGAAGAAAAAGGGGATTGGGAATCATTGGAGAGATCAAGAGAAGGTGACAATGGGAAGGTGGATAGAAAGAAAAGAAGAAAAACATGAAAATGTGATTGCAAGCGAGCACTGAATAATAAAAGTGTGACAGGGAGGACATCATATGTGTGCAGCAGAAGAAATGTTTGAACACAAGAAAGTAAAGGTTGAAAATGCAGTCAAGAGAAAGAAAGAGAGTATCTGTTCTAGCAAATGGCTAAAAGAGCAAGAGTCAGGTATAGGTAGTGAGGGAAAGTGAGGCTGATAGTAGAACTGTAGATACTAGGAAATGTAGATATTCAGGGCAAGGAAAGAGGGAGAAAAAATGTTAATAATCAGATCATAAATCATGGAGGGAACACAAAAGTGAAAAAGCAAAGAGATGCTGATCAGGTTGGGAGAGTAACATTTAAATGCAGGACAGAAAGTCAGGCAGAGAAGAGTTAACACTAGTGAAAGTCTATGGATTGTATTGTAAAATGTCATAGTCAACAGATGTCTGACCCGAAAGGAACAATGCGGAAGCCGCAGTAAGTCCTAATTTTGATTTAATTTAATTGTAAAGTGAATTTTAAAACTTAAATGATGGTCAAAAGGGTGTTACTTGCGACCACAAAATAATTTTAAAATTAGTCCGGAGCCCATTAATGAACATTGAAAAAAACAATAGATTCTTGAACAAAAACGAATATAAACATCCACATGCTGCAGTTGGGAGTATGAATGGTATGAAATTAACTGATCATAGGTGACCTGATATCTGAGGTAGACATTGATTACGACTGGAAATGCCCTTTAAATGTGGTCACTATGCATCCCTGACCACCTTTGGAGGTGGTTTGGCCGATCGGATCACAATCAGTCGTCAATGTGTCTTTGGTGCCTTTACACCCGTACTGCCATGTGGTCAAGCACTATCCGATTGCAGTCTGATCACCGAAAATGCATGTTAATGCCAGATGTAAACAGGGTGTTATTCTGGTTAAGTAGCTACAATATCATGACGTCCATCATATAATTTGTGATGCACCTGTAAAATTAGATCTTAATATGTGACCTGATCCAGCAAAATGAGTCGGAGTGACCCAAATTTCAAAATTGAGATTTTGGTATCAATGGAAAGAGGGGAAAATAAGCTTTAAAATGATACCCTAGTCAAAGTCATACATTGGATAGTTTTTAAGATATGGCGATTTTAATTATGGTTTTCCACTCACTGCTTTTGATTGAAAACCTGAGAAAAATGCGTTCAAACAATTTAGAACGTCTCTGGTTTAATGCCTTCCATGAATCTGGCGTCTGTTCTGTACCATGTGATTACACAAACCTTGTAGAGGCACCGTTCAATGACCCTCGGAAAGCAGAATGTAACTATTCAGATGCTGTTTACAGCTCGTCTCTATCATAAACAGTTCAGAAGATATTTCATGTTTTGTAAAACATCTGCAAGTGTTAGCATGCTACTACGTTCGGTTTAGCATCGATGCTAAAGCTCGGTTTAGCATCGCTGCTACCGCTCAGCTGAGCATCTGGTCCCGTACTACGTGATTACACATGGCTACCCTTGTTGTCACAAATGCACCATTCAGGGACCCTCGGAAAGCGGAGAATCTCACGATTCAGATGCAGTTTACAGCTCGTCCCTATCAGGTTCAGAAGTTATTTAGCCTGCTAATGTTGTGCTCCTCTCTAGAGGTTTAAAAGTTGTAAGTCAACTTTAATCGTCATTTACGTGCCTTTCCTCAATTATCTGGACTATGAAACTTTGGGAGATTGTTTTTGAATGTCATTTCTTTGAAATTAGCAAAAAAATTTTTTTTTGAGTTTTTATTGATTTTCCACCTTATCAGCTGATTATCTAAAAATAGAACGTTGCGACTTCCGACTCATTTCGCCAGAGCGGGTCACATATACAGATCATGTTTGAAACGGTTACACCCCGCCTTTCCGAAAATAGACTTCCATTCATCGTAATAGCGGAGTTTTCTATTTTAGACCCCGCTATTCCGAAAAGGCTATTCGGGAAAACCCTCCATTCCGAGACCCCCCCACTCCGAACGGACAGACGGACGCAATCAGAAAGGAAACGGAGGCTGTGCAGTGCGCGTTTTACCTTTTTTTTTTCTTTTGTATAGTTTTATAGTTTTATTAGTTTTATTATTTCACTCTTGATCACGTAATTATTTTTTATCTTTACAGCAGTGTTTCTGGCGGACGTTCGGAATAGCGGTGTTTCGGAGTGGGGGGGTGTCGGAACAGCGGGGTGTCGGAATGGAGAGCCGTCCTCGTTTGAAACCATCCAGGATTAAACAGTCCTGTTTGTGTTGGAGGGGTTCAGTGGTGAGATCGAACCTACACTCCTGGTATAAACATGAACAGCCTAGCACACTGCTGCACACTAACATTAGTTCCTCCAGTAGTTTGGTGAGGTGTGTACTCTCATATTCTGCCTGGTCGCAGTATATGAAATTTTCAACAAATGGCAACTTATGTAATAGAAATCATGAAATTTCATTGTTAGATTTTGGTTTCATGACTTCAACCAGGGGTTTCTAATATGTATGACGCCCCCCCCCTGTGGTGCTGCAGTAGTTCAATCTTACTTACAGTAAGAAAGCGAGAGACAGAGTGTGTGTGTGTGTTTGTGTGTGTGTGAGAGAGAAGCAGATGAAGTGCTCCAATTCTCAGTGTGAACACTAGGTGGAAAGCTTTCTATGTAGTTTGTATGTTACATCATATGAGGAGACAGCATAAAAGGCTCAGAGGGGCAGGGGGTTATTGCGTCGGGGGGTGAAGGGACAGGAGGGCAAGTTAATGATATTTCCTCTCTGGCTCGCTCCATCATGCTCACACACACGCTAACACACACTTACACACCAATGCTCCCTTTCCCATCTTTTTAGCTGCTATCATTTCTCCCTGTGGGGATCTCGTTGTCAATTCCTCCCAAGACTCATAATTGCTTTCCTGGCCTCTCCATGTAATGGCCCCATACTGAGTAATCCTGAGCGCTGGGCCTGTGCTATGCCTATGAGTAAAGATTACTTTATTGATCCCTACCCTCTCCCCCCCACCCTCCCTCTTCCTCCTCACAGTCTCTGTCTCATTTCGACACTTTTTTCACGCCCAGCAGTAATTTCCTCACTGTTATCCTTTGCTGTTTCCAACCACTGGCTCCACATGACCCCATGCAGTGCAAAGCAATGCCCCTATGGATAATTCTCCTCCTGCCCGGTGGTCGATGCTTCATTTTTTTTTCCTTTTTCTTCTTTTCCTCAGAACAGTCGCTTTAGTCCGCTACGAGATTTCTTCCTTTTGTAAAGCGGTAGCGGTGCAGCATTAGTATCTATGCATCTATTCGCAATAGCTTGTGACGATAACAAAATAAAATTGAGATAATGAGCTGACACATTTGTTTATATATAGAGAGGGCCATTACAAGCACTTAAAAGGGAGAGAGAGAAAGTAGAGGGAGAAGTAGAGCTGCATACTTGGCATGAGGCAGCGGTGGATTGACAACTAGATTGCAGTGGAGCTACAGTAAAAGATCTTTGACCCAAGGGTTGGTGTTAAGATCGTAGGTGGCTTTCAGAAGAGCTGCCCACTCAGTTTGTAACACAGAACTCGCTGGACGCCGCCATGTTCAGGAACCCATTTCACAGTCAGTTTAACAACCGACTCCAGCAGGAAATTTTCATACGCGTATCCTTTCTCCTCTGAGGAAATTGAACCTGGGATTCTCTGGTAATGAAGGCCATACTTCTTTTGTTTATTGTAGAGAGACACACAGAGAGAGAAGTCATAAAGATGACAATATCATGTTCTCGGAGCGAGCGAGTGTGGAACAATATCTGTTTTCTGTTCTGGGCCAGCAGTAATCCGACCGACTTTTCCTTCATTTTCTATTTTACTATGTCGCCATAAACAGCACAGTATATTACACGCGTTGCTGAACAGAGGGGCCGCAAATGACACAAGTTATGAATCTGAAAATGTGAAATGAAAAAAGATCCTCACAGGGATAACAAAATACACAGACTCCTCATGTATTAGGAGCTGTTGTCAACAGGGACAGTTAACTGTAATGAAAGGGAAATGTATCAAAATGAAAAGGGGGTTACAGTGGCTGATAAATGCTGCTGCTTCATTCATTGAGACTGTGGGCCATTTGTTACTGACTGATATGAGCTCAAGATGTTTGTTATTCTGCCCTTTTTGACTTAAATAATAATAATAATAATAATAAAAATCTAAAAAAGAAAAAGAAAAAAACTCTTGGCTTCATTTATCATGTTATGTTGGTGGCCTTTAAAACTTATAATCTGTTTCTGATTTTCTGCTTAAAATGTCGACTTTTTAACACAGAGCTTTATGTTTCTATTGACAAGAATAGATCAGACCGCCTCGACATTTGGTTTAATGTTCAAGATATTAAAAGACACATAAGGAAGTTATTCCAATTTGGTTTTGTAAAAATGGCATGAAATTAAGAACAACAAAGTTCAACAATGAATAATAATGAAGCAAACTATGAAATCTGCTGGAGTAGGTGTCAGCCCCTCTTGCTGGATATGACGGAGCAGCACTTGCAAGGTCCACCTGTGCCTCAGTGGCGGCTGGTGACTGAAAAAAACTGGGGAGGACAGAAGGAACACCAGTCCACGGTGTCATTTTATTTTATACTAGTTGACTACTTATCCCTACTTTCTTATAGGCCTATTCAATGAAAATTAAACAATGTCTTACAAGATTTCTTAAAAACAACATTTTGTTCAATCCTACTGTTTTCAGATTAACACAGGCCTAATGAAAAAGACAGAGTATTTATCATGGATGTGGGATGTAAAAAAAAAAAAAAAAAAGGTTATTCTGTGATTTGCCCTAACCTGGCCTCAAACCCAGATCCCCTGCACTGTAGGCGACAATGCTAACCGCTTCACCAAGACCCCAATATGCTCTTAGCAGGTTGGTTAGCAAGTCTTTTATGGGTGAGTGAGTTTACCGTCAGTATTGTTAACCGCCATACGCTGTCACTTCTCCTTACTGGTACCTCCTGACTGCTTCTCTATGATATCTCCGAACAGTTTATCCAGAAATCTGCTGATATTTCCTTTAAAATCGATACCAATATCACTGAAAACTCCGTATTTCTTGTGCTAGGAGCAGCATAAGCAGCAGGGCTGGGAGTGAAAGTTTGGCGCACATAGCAACAGTAACCAAGGGGGGTTGGGGAACTGTCATTGGACCAATCTGATGTCAATCTTGTGTTCTGGTTGCTGATTGGTAAGGGAGGACGTCCTCCCTTAGCGCATCATTTTACGTGTCTTAGCCAATCACAGATCAGCATGAAAAAATCCTAAATGCATTGAGTGAATGGAAGGAGATCCCGCCTCCAGGCGTCTAGAGGAGGACAGAAGCCCTCCGTCCTCCCCTAAGCCCCCACCTTCCTGCTCCCTGCTCCTCACACAGACTACTCTGTCTCCTCCGCCTGCAGGCGGCGCTGTTGAGCTGTTTTAAAGGGATAGTTCACCCTAGAATGATATTTCGCTCATTATCTACTCACCCTCATGTTGACTAAGGGCTGGAAGAATTATCAGAGTCCACCGTCCCTTCTCTGAGTTACAGGGGGTCTCGGCGTAGCAGTGAATTTCAATGCAACGGTTGCAAAGGGACACCGGAGCTCTTCGTAAAAAAAACACACACAAAAAAACATCCAAATACCTCCATGATGCTCGTATGTAATGTCCGTCTTGTGCTGAAGCCCCAAATTGCGTAATTGTCCCGAAAAAAATTAAATAAGTCTATATTTTAAGCTTGTTTGTAGCGGAAGCTTCTCGTCTTCTTCTTCTTCTCCTCTTCCTGGTCCGTCCAAATATCGTGTGATTCGCAGTAACCGCAATGACGCCGGCGCAAATCACGCAAGAAAAAAAAAGTAATATCCTCAAATAAAACTCCAAGTAGATATAGACAGACGGACGGACGGACAGACAGATAAACTTGACTGCCTTAGAGTAGTTCAGGTGCACTACAGAAAATCATGTCATGGCCCGTATGAACAGAAATGATGATTGTAAGCCATAACTCATTTAACGTACATTTTAACTGCACCTACTTCATTGGGCTTCTAACTTCTAAAGTCCTTAGACGTTCTGTAAACAACCAAATAGATCATTTGTCACTGTCTTCCAAAATGAGTGTTTTCTGATGCCTCTGTCATTTGGGCATCATTTGTCAGTGTCTTATGAAGAGATTAATATACTTAATATCTTGCAATATATGATCAGTATTTAATTTTTCTACCACTGTCTGACACATGTTGGATAAGTATCAAAATTGATGCAGCAGAGTCAAAAATAATAGCCTTTTATTTGCTGTTATGCTATTATTCTGAGTTAGGGAGTAACAACAATGTTGAAAAACAACATTTTTGTAATCTGTTACATTACTGGTATTGTAATTGCCACAAAAGCCCAGATTTACCAGATAGTTTTTTCAACACCATCCTTCAAAAGCCAATAGTTAGATACTGACGCGTGTGATTGGCTCTCTCTGGTCATGTGCCATTCTGCTGCTAGACTCAATCAACTTGCTAGCGAAACAGCACTCAGCAACAGGGTCACATTGTGTTGGAAATACAAAAAACACTTCTACAAGACAGCAGATAAGGGCCCAAACATTTTAGTACAACGCAAAGAGTGTTTGCCAGCGGTGAAGGTGCAGTCGACGTTGAAACTGTCGATGTAGAATCTGAAGACACATCTACGGGTAGCCTACGTATAGCTGTAACTGCAAGCACTCAATAAAATAGGGTGTCTTTTACACATCCAATCCGCCTGATGAGAGGGATAGCAGCAGGGTTAGAAGTGTCACATGAATGTGTGAACAAACTGGTATTAATGACATTGTGGTGGGAGGAAACCTATGTGCCAAAAAAACCCCCTGATGCAGCGCATTGAAAGGGGGTTTGCATCTACAGTTAACATAGCTAACTGTTAGCTAGTAGGCTACGTTATAGCTTGCTAGGCTATGTGATGGGCCGCAGGGATCTGGAGGAGGAGTGGAGTAGGGACAGAAGAGAGTTTTGTGTCGGTGGATGAGTCAGGGAAAGCCCTCCATTCCGACACACCGCTGGTCCAAAACCCCCCCTTACGGAAACACTGCTGTTCCGAAACTGCCCTGCAGCTGTCCAGGGTGCTGGAACGGATGATGTTGTTTACACTCTGTGTTGTGGCTTGTTTGCAAATTGCGCGAGCCGCCACATAATACAAGGCATCAAACATCTGTTAGCTTTGCCTGGTTTCTATTGAAAAGAGACCAAAACAACTCACCCACTCTCCTCCAGTTATACTGGTTATACTAGTTTCCGCGTCCAGGCACTGACAACACACGTCCTCCTGGCAGCACAAACATTCAGTTTCAGCGGCCATTGGCAGGCAGTGAGGAGAGGAGAGTGGGTGAGTTCTTTTGGTGTCTTTTCAATAGAAACCAGGCAAAGCTAACAGATGTTTGATGCCTCCTGGTTATGTGCTGGGACCCTGTTTGTACTGTTGATGACGTTTGATGCTGTTCTGAGCATTATTTGTGGCTATGAGAGGCTTTTTGATCGCACCGTTCATGAATCTGCAGTACAGTTTTAGTAGCGTGAACCTTTATGTGCAAATCTACACACACATTTACTAACATTTCATGAATGAGACCCAGGGAACATACTGGTACTGTACTGAAGCACGCCACGTTCGTTCAGTCACAGTGCAACACTGAATGTACTGCACAGCCCAATTTGCCGAGTAGACCAGGTAAATGTGTACGGAAAAGAAAAATGAATTTGATTCCGCTATGGGTCATATAATTAGTGTAATAACTCCTCTATCAGACAATGTAGGCCAAACTTTGTCCAAAATTCGAGTAAATTCGTGGTGAAAGTGTTTGTTTTTTTCGCATTGGATAATGCAGGCGCACGGATTATATGTCACCGTGTACACGATTTCATCAGCAGATCTGTCAATCAAACGTCTTGCTTGCTCGATAACGACCAATCAAATTTGTTCTCCTTACTCGGGTAAACTCGTGCGGCAACTCGGCGCGACGAACAGGGCAAACGGCCATTTTGGTACTCCAATAAATAACCTACTAGGACAGGACACCGTTCAGCCGTGTATCAGTTCAGGAAGTCGGACTCGCAGGCTCTTCCCGCTAAGCACCAAGTGATTCGGTGACCAAATCTTTTGAACAACTCTTTTTAGTGAACTGATTCTAGATTCAGTACATCTATGTGCCCATCACTAAATTGTTGTTCTGTTCCACAGATGCTGTAATGAACCAGTTCCCTGGGGCCAAAGACGCGGATGTAAGGAAATCCATTAACTGTAGAATCTGTGAGCTGCGTCACCAGATCAAGCGCAGAGCTGAAAATTAAATGTTCATTTGAGACATTTGAGGTATACAGGCCTGTGTTAATTGTTCCCATCTGCCTGAAAGAAAACCTTTTGGCTACAGTCATCTTTTTTAGTGAATGAAGAGGGTTTTATTTTTATATGTTGTCACCTTTTTCACTACTCCACAGTTTGTAGGTCTGGAAATAAATGTGACTTTTGACAAATTCAGCCTGTTGTGTGTGGTTTAAAGGTTTGCGCACATCTGCATACATTTTACAATATATATTAATACATATGAAAAATATTCCACAATATATTGAACACATAGCTGTACATATATTAAATGTGTTTGTTTCCATATAGTTTTCCATATATATTTCACTATATATTGAACACATAGCTGTACATATATTTCATGTATGTCTCCATATAATTTTACATATAAAATGTATTCTACCACATATTAAACATGTGACACTATATCTCTTCATATATTACCAATGCATTTTCCCATATAAAAATGAATACATTATCGTATGATATTTATAAATATAAAATTGCATATATTTTGGGATATATAAACCCATATATTATATATTCAGGTTTAATATATTTCAATATATTGAAAGGGGCAGTTTTTTGTATATTTTGCAATATATTACATCAATATATAATATGTTGTATAATATATGTGTCATCAATATATTTTTCCATATATTTATAATATGTATTGGAAAATGTAATGGAAAAATAAATTAAATTTACACCGGAATATACCTTTAATTCCTCCTAAGAGGGCGTTAAGGACATTTCTCTCACTAAAGATGTACAAAAATCAATGGAATCATGGATCAAAGGATGGGCATGAGGAAGAGACTCAGCATGGTATTGCTTTTGCAGAGTTAGTCACCTTCATGGAGATAAGAAGAGCTGATGAATGCTTCCTATTCAAACTGGCAGATCTGGGAAACCTAAGTCCGACTTGAACAGCTAGTTGAGAATCTGGTTAATCTGGAAAAATGGAATGGAAAAATTTTAGGACTAAGATTCTCCTGACCTCGTACTTTTTTTCTTATATTTTATTATCACTGGTACTTTACATGGATGTTCACTGAATTATCTTGTTATTTATTTATAATCATATCATGTGACCCCTCTGGGCAGATAGAAAAAGAGAGTGTCTGTCATAGGCTTGTCTTAAAACCTGAAGAAGAGAATGTGGCTCGAAACGTAGCTGGTTGGATGTGCTAAATAAATGCACTGAAAATGGAGCTGAAGTGTGCCGACTTTTCTTCTGTTTATTCTGGTAATTTGTTTTTTTTTATTCAGTACCTGCCTTACTGGATGTGGGCGGCTGTTCTGCCTTTATATCTGCCCTTTATATTTATATATATATCCTTTATATTCTGCCCTATATCACTCAGAATACAGTCAGCCAAGCAGAGGGGAGACTCAGAGGAGATTACACTACTGCTCTGTGTATGAAGTCCACACTGTATATGAACTACCTCTGTCACTAACACTTCTCATAAGCACTACTTAACTTCACTTTCTGTCTGTGGTGTTTACATTGTGATGTCGACGTGGGTGTGGGCGAAATGTCAAGTGATATGTCATGCTATTCTGTACTTTCGAAAATTGCCGACAATGGAGGAAAGAGGTGAGGACAGATAACTGCATGGATGAGGCAAAAAAGTGAAACACTTCTGGCTGTGCAGTTTCTGCCTGTACAGTGTAAACACTGTTGTGTTAGAGAGAGGCTCCACTGTGGACACACTGCCATCTCTGACCATTCCTGGGGGTGGCTGGGAATTATTCATACATTAATATCTTTATTGCAGACTCATGGTCCATTTGACAGAAGGTACAATACAAGAGATTACATGCTGTCATTCCGACCTCCCACCACTCCGACATACCACTATTCCGACATGCGAACGTACCACCATTCTGACAAGGATTATTAAATTAAGTGTTGCCATTTAGACAATTAGAGACCTATGTTGGACTGGTGGGATGTCGGAATGGCGGTTACCCCCCAATACAAGACAGGAAGACACCCTCAATCCTTGTAATGCACCCCGACTATAAGGCGACCCATCTTTTTCAGACGTTTTTTGATGGAAATAATACCGTATACCTTATATTCGGGTCATATGGTAGTTACCGAAGGAACCAGTAACTTATCAACTCATCAAATATGCAAGAATGACATTTCCTTGGTCTATTCAACAATAACCAACACTATCTATCAATCAATCAACTTTATTTATATAGCACATTTAAAAATCACAGGGGAAGCCAAAGTGCTTTACATTGAGACATAAAAATAGCTTTAAGAATAAGGTAAAAGGCATATAGACACAAACACAAAGTCACTTCAAAAAACAAACAAGCAAACAAAGGTGTTAGTTTAACACTAACCTAAATCCTGCCCTCTGAACACTATTCATTTTAGATTCCTTACCACCTCCTCGAACGACTGTGACAACTTCCTAAATTTCAACGCTGACAAGATCAATGGTCTTGGATCACATTTCAATTCACTCTGAGTTACCATCCCTATTCTGCTGTCTGAGTCCAACCCCATCTCCATGCCTGGACTCTGGGATATAGTCTCTCATATGCATCCATCATCCTGCCCGCCGATATTATTCCCACTAAATTTCTTAAAGAGGTTATGCCAGTCATTTCCCCCTGTCTTCCCTCCACTATCAATTCATCTCTCTCCTCTGGCTGTGTACCTGCCTGTTTCAGGACATCCAGTGTCTTCCCTCTGGATACTGCTGACAGGCCCATTTCCAAACGCACCTTCATTTTTGAGATTCTTGAAAGAGTTGTTGCTCATCGCCTTCTTCATCTGACAGAGGGAAACATCTCTGATTTATTCCAGTCTGGCACCCATCAAAACACAACACGGAAGTGCTCTAACTAATTTTCTTGAGTAACTTTCTTATGCAGTCAGATAAAGGTTAATATTAAATTGGAGTTTACCTTGATCATCATGTTCTTGTACTTCTTGACAGTCAATATTTTCAATTCTGACTTTAATAACTGTGTGTCTTTCTCCCTTCGTAAACTATGTGAGGTCCCTCAAGGGACATAGGTGCCGCGGACCCAGAACCGACAGACTTGGAACTCCTCGCTGCTGCCATTGAGGTCGACTTTCAGCGTGAGCACACAAACACACACACACACACACCTGAGACTACGTTTACACGTGTCCAGCTATCTTCATAAATGGACATTTTACTCTCTCCGTTTACAAAAATAACTGCATGCACACCAGTCCGTTATCAGAAAAGTTTTCGTTTACACTAACCTGTGTATATACCGTCAAAAGCATGCCAAACCTGTAGGTGGCAGTGTAGCAAGAAGTTTTTAGAGGTTTACCACCGAGGAGATAAATGTTGGTCTCATTGATGAAATCTAACAATTGTGGCAGTAGCATTAGTTTGTCCAATACACACATGAAGCTTCACTTTTCAACAGGAGCAGCGCTGCCTCAGGGCTCTGTATGTACAGAAATCACCACATTTACATCAATAAATAAATGTTTTACAACGAACACATCCGTCTGCATTATATTTTATTAGGGCCACGGGCAAGCGCACCGGGCACTGGCCCCTACAGCTATGAAATAGTGTGGATTTTTTCCTACTTATTCTTCTTCTTCATCTTCCGGACGCTTTTCGATTCGCTACTGTGAATAATAATAGCTATGTTATTCACTACACATAGATCATGTGACCATAGGCCTGCACATCAGCACACGTCAGAGCTCACATAGACCATCACAGTAGTCCACGCCTTGCATGCTGGGAGGGACCAAACCCACAGCGTGTAAGACGGAACAGAAACATACACAGATCAGATCGTTCTCAGCTCTTCCTGGTAACACTGTCTTTGTGTGCTGTATGATCTCCGCTCTCTGCAGACTGCGATTAAATACTTATCTGTTTCAACCTTCGCCTCCTCCACTTTGTGTCTTGCCTCCCGACCTGGGTGAGATCCACACGAGCGGATCTCAACAAATGGGGGCTCGTCCGCGTTAAAGGGGGTGCAAGGACAGTGGATGGACCATTCGACCTAAAAGCTTTTCTTCATGGACAGAGGATAAGGACACAAGCCGGCACATAAAAGGTATGCAGAAAACCTGTTATAACGAATTCTGCATATTGACTATCACTAGAACTGTGTCCTGTCCAATGTACATGTAAGTAAAGTAGCAAAAGAATCAGAAAAGTATTTTAAAACTTAAAAACAAAGGTATATAAAAAAAAAAAAAAAAAAAAAAAAAAAAAAAAAAATAGAGACATAAAACAGCAGACGATAAAACCTTGAGAGTGGCGTAACTCCACCTGACGACCCGACGGGGTCCAGGAGCGGTTGATACCGCGGCTGGGTTGGATTCCCGGGGGTGAGGTCCCCTAATTATACTTGTTGATATCATTCTTGGAGAATTATCAACATTTAAAAGCAGGTTGAAGGCCCTAATATCTTGGAGATATTTAAAGTATCTATTGGTTAAATTATTGCGGTAAGGGTGAAAGGCCCGGGGAGGAAGAACAGGCTTCCAAACCAAGCACGTCTGTCTGTCTAAAATTAAAGGGTGCGAGGCCCGTAGGAAAAATAAAATAATTTCTTACAAATACTTCTGAAGCATGCACAGTTTGATATACCTTTGTGAAAGCGCTGAAATTTGTTTTTTCTATGAAAAAGTTCTAACTTGTCTGTGTTGTTGGAGTTATTGTGAGCAATATATGGGTGGGGAAGAATAAGACTCTGAGAAAACTCGTTGTGTGAATATCCATTTTGCTCAGCGTCAGCAGTGTATGGTCTCAGTGGCGGGGTAACCTTGCGGTGTTAACAAACGCCACCAGTTCACTGTTGTTTAGGGCAGCGAGTGCGTAAAAGCCACTCTGCAGCCCAGCTGTGCGCTTTGGAGGCTAAAACACCCAGTTGATAAACGGTGTGGGGTATGAGTGTAAACTTTGCAAAATCCTTGTGATTAGAACACCCAGAGTGAGACCGGGTCACTATAGAGTGATCTAGAAGCTTGTCTCCTGAGGATTTGCAAGGGGCTAACGCAGCTATCACTTCATTCCCTGCAAACGTACCAGCTGTGGAGCTCAGAGTCTAGATAAAATATGGATGGAGAATTTGATACAGAAATGAATGGCAGTGGTTGGGGTCCCTGGCAGACCCTCTTAGTTCAAGTAGACACCACTGCAGACGCCCTAGGCGCCCTCACAAAACAGGGCAGTAGAGAAAAGAAGGTTGAAAAAGCCAAACAAAAGATGCATACATTAATCACTGATATGGGGAAAACATTGCAACATCGAGAGCCTTTACATACTCTCTTAGTAGCTAAAGTAAAAGCAGCAACAGAAAAAAAGAAAAAGAAAGAGGCTGTAGAGCAGGGAAAGACAGCAAATTGGTTTCACAGGAATGGGTGGAAAAAGGAGGAGGACGCGTGGGAGGAGGACTGTCGAGGTTGGTCTGAGTTGGCTATCTGCTGGCAAGGGATGAAACACAAACACAGGAGTCCAACTCCCTCCAAAATGGTAACTGCACCTGACATCCTCTCATGCTCGCCCACATGCCCACCTCCATATGCACTAAACCCACCTGGCATGTTTCCCACATATAGGATTGGTAAAGGTACCATGCATATTATGCCCGTAGGTGGGCCCACATTAGAAGATGAGTTAGATGACGCCGACCAACAACGCACGGGGACGGCCCAGTTATACCCCACTGCTGAGTTGCATGCACACCAGGCCGTACACACTAACCCTTTCACGTCCGCCCATTCACCGGCTGCGCCATTACACCCACAGTCGGCTCCGCCCTCCGTCTTTACCTCCGCCTTTAACTCGTCTCCACCGTCCATCACCGCGTCGGCTGCACCCACCGCCGTCTGCCCAGCATCGATTGCACCCTCCCAGGCGTCATCAGCCGGTTCACAGCCCCCACCGTTTCAAGATAGGGTAGACAGAGCAGAAGTAGAACGAGAGCAGAAAGTGCTATTGGAGGCAGAACAGACAGAACACTATGAAATGCTGATGGAACACGCAGCTAAGCTACAGGCTACGACTTCAGAGCAGCTATGCCCAAAATTCGTTGGGATCCTAAACAAAATCCACGTCAATTCCTGAACGCCGCTAAAGATATGTGGACGAACCAAACAGGACATTGTCCTAAGAATTCGGGCTCCCAAACTGAGTGGTACCGACAGGCTGTATTGAACGGCCTCCCTGAGTCTGTGCAAGACACAATGAAAAATAACCCTGACATGTTAGGATGTGACTCCTCCACGTGGGAGAAGCACCTCGTGCACCACCTCACTATCTTTCAAGATAAGACACAGAAAGAGGAAGAAGAACATTCTGACCTCCAAGCTCAGCTACTTAAACTGCAACTAGCTAAGGCCAGGGATGACGTCAATGATAAGAAAAAGAAAAAGGAGCAAGTTAAAGTAATGATGCAGTCAGCACAGGGACCGGAATGGGATGATCATATTGTTTTTCCTGACATGAATCCTACTCCCCCGTGGGAGTCGCAGCCGCACCATAGGGGAGGTAATAACATGCGTAGGGGAAGGGGAGGCTCACGGGGTGGGGGCCTGAGAGGAGCTTACAGGGGGAGGTCACAGAGAAGAAGCCTTGCTTGTTTCCTATGTGGAGATCCGTCCCACTGGGCGAAGGAGTGTCCACAAAACAATGACAACCAGCAAAGGGGCGGCCGTCAGCAGAGGGGAGGCTTTCAAAACAGAGGAGGCAGGGGTAGACAAGATCCCCAACCCACCACAGGGGGAGCTACTGGGCAGTTCCCCCAGCTGTTCGAAGAGTGACACACCCCACAGAGAAGTCCTGAGCAACACTTAACGGCAGAACCAGTGTTGCCAGTGGCGGTCAACCACGACACGCTGCCATTTTTAGTGGATACAGGTGCTACTATCTCCACTATACAGACTGTACAAAAGAACTTGCTCTCATCTAAAGTCATCACAGTCATGGGTTTCTCTGGGGTTCCTACTACTCTGCCATATACCAAGCCTCTCACCACGCAGCTGGGGAACCAGACTGTGCTGCACCCCTTCGTGGTCTCTCCTGATGTCCCTTCAAACCTACTGGGCCGAGATTTGTTGACCAGACTGGGAGCTAACATTCTATGCTCCCCTGATGGTCTAACTGTCTCGTTCCCTGATGGTACCCAGATGAACTGTAACAGCACCAACACAGCACGCTCTGGACAATACCTCATGTCTCCTGTAGTGGACATGTCGGCAGACATCTACTGGGGCTTACTACATAGTGAAACACGAGAGCATGGCGGGATCCTGTCGGCCTACCTACAATGGAGGCCCTGGATAGCCCAGCTACACCCCTACGTGGCCCCTCCTGATCCTCCGCATGTTACATTGTTTTATGATAGACAAAACACAGAGTGGTATGAAGAACAGTTCAGCAGTCAGATAGAGGGTACTGATTGGAGTATAGCCACAGACAGCATCTATGTTGCTCCCATAGGTGTAGTAGCCAGTGTTAACCTACTACCTGCACAGTTACAATGGTACATGATGGAGGATGAGGCAGCACCTCATGTCTCCCTCGCTCTCCATCCTGACCACCAAGCTAAAGAATTAGGTTCTATTGTAAAAACTGCAAAACAACAGACAGATTGGAAACAGCTGACGCCACAAATAATGTATTCCTCTACTGCTAAAACATATAAAATACAGGTTTCTTGCACAGATCAGGCACTCATGGAACATGTTCAGATCTCCCGCCACCACGGCCGTGAAAAGACAGATCACCCAGATTCCGCCGCCATGTTGGACTCTCTCCCAAACTCTCTGTGGGCCACTGGTCCCACTGATGTGGGTTTGGTAGACTGCCCACCTGTCACATTTTCTTTGAACACCACGGATCCAATCTGGCTTCCTCAATATCCGCATAAACTACAGGCCGAACTCGGTATTGCAGACACCATTGAGGGGTTGTACAAAAAGGGGGTGTTGATTGACTCACACTCTCAATGGAACACACCCATCTTACCTACGGAAAAGAAAGGTACCGGCAAATATCGGATGGTTCAAGACCTGCGTTCCATTAATAGTGCATTACGTACCGCTACGACACCGGTCCCAAACCCCTACGTTGCTCTCAGCACTTTCTACCTTGATGTTTCTGGAACACCACACTGTGTTAACGGGGTGTTGTTCCAGAAAAAAGGGGGAGAGAGGAAAGTATTAATGTACATAGTATGATGATGATCTGTCCAGAGAAAGACATTGACACAGACACAAATGAACATGCTGAAATCGAACATATAAAAACTGAGCAAAGAAAAGCCTCACCACAAGAGAAATCTATGTGGAAAAGTAGGGGTTGTACAGAAACAGAAGGTTTGTGGCGAGGTCCTGATGGAAGGATCATTTTACCGCCAGGAATCAGAGAAATAGCACTAAAAGAAGCACATGGGGTGGGGCATGTCGGAGCAGCACAGATGGTGAGAAATTTGGAAAATTGGTGGCACCCTTTTATGAAACAAATGTGTAAATATCATGTAAATACTTGTCCTGAATGTACGATGTACAACGCCAGACCAACGGTCAGACCCCACCCTGGACGTTACCCTCTGGAAACAAAAGCAGGAAGAGAAATTATCATAGACTACACAGATATGGTAAACTCGGTTCAAGGTTGTAGATATATGTTGGTATGTGTTGATGCATATACAGGTTGGCCAGAGGTTCTTCCCACAAGGAGGGAAGACAGTAAGACGGTGATAAAGTTCCTCATTAATCAGTACATTCCAAGACATGGTTTTCCGGAACGAATTAGGTCTGACAATGGCACACACTTTAAAAACCATGATCTGCAGAAGGTGGAGGAGGTACTGGGACTCAAACACAAATTTGGGTCTGTATATCATCCCCAGTCACAGGGAAAGGTTGAAAGGATGAATCAGACCCTTAAAAGTAAAATAGCTAAAATCTGTGCCCAGACCAAGATGAACTGGCTGGATGCACTCCCACTGGCACTTATGTCGGTACGTAGCTCAGTGAATCAGAGTACAAGGTTCACCCCATTCGAGTTATCTACTGGAAGAATGTTTCCAGGGCCACAAACAAAGCTCGTGGGGTTAACTTTGAATGATCAGTCTCTAACCCCAAAACAGTACTTTCATGCTCTGCAGACTCTTGTTTCAGAATACGCAAAGCAGGTTGGTGAAAACACTGGAGGAGAAACAACAACAACTCCCGACTCCGAGTGGGTACTGCTGAAAGTGACCAAGAGAAAGTGGACAGAGCCACGCTGGACAGGTCCGTTCCAGGTAAAGGAGCGCACCTCACACGCCGTTCGGCTGAACGGCAAAGGAGACACGTGGTTCCACTGGAGCCAATGTGCAGCAGCTGAAGCCCCCGCCAGAACCCTGGGGGAAATCCGAGAAACACTGCGTGAGCAGAACAAAGGAGCAAAGTCCACCGATCAACAAGGGGCAGAATAATCCCCTGGTGGCAAAAGGGTGAGGTAGTCTAACCAATACCCCTAGGGAGGAAGTGAAATAGCGTTCCTCTCCAACAAGTGGTGTGCCAAACCACCAACCAGGATCGTCGAGGCGCCCAGAAGAACATGCCGCTCACCTTCCTCATCATCTGTTGGTTTGTGGTAATGTTGGTTTTTGCCTGGAGTCTCCACCACCTGTACACCACAGGAACAACTACATTATAATACCTATAGCATTACATCTTGATGGGTACATTTTATCTTCTTGTCATATTTTACCTTATGATTTACATCTCGGCAAAACATGATTACATTGGCTTGCAGGTTTTAATTAAATACACAGTCGCGTTAATCTTTTATACTTACCTTTGTCAATTGTGCAGTTGCTAAAAGAGTTGTGTGACTGAGATACATAGAGAGTTTGAATCTGTCTTGGGAGTAACCCTGCCCTGGACTACTTGTTGGAAAATTCTCGTCACTGAAGGTTTTTACTGCTTGCTAAAATGTTACAATATGGGACATGGAAACCTCTGTTGGGACTCAGTGTCATATCTCTTGTTATAGTCACATTGATAGGTCTGTGATATATCTGAATGGAATAATAAAGTGAATGAGTGTTGATTTTTTGCTTACAGCTCAGTTTCACAGAGTGCCTTATATGTGGTGTTGGTTTTGAGGTTGTTTGAGATGTTTTTCTTTTCATTTGTGTGATCTCTGTTCAGAGATCAAAAGGGGGATTGTGAATAATAATAGCTATGTTATTCACTACACATAGATCATGTGACCATAGGCCTGCACATCAGCACACGTCAGAGCTCACATAGACCATCACAGTAGTCCACGCCTTGCATGCTGGGAGGGACCAAACCCACAGCGTGTAAGACGGAACAGAAACATACACAGATCAGATCGTTCTCAGCTCTTCCTGGTAACACTGTCTTTGTGTGCTGTATGATCTCCGCTCTCTGCAGACTGCGATTAAATACTTATCTGTTTCAACCTTCGCCTCCTCCACTTTGTGTCTTGCCTCCCGACCTGGGTGAGATCCACACGAGCGGATCTCAACACTACTAAGTTGTAGGACAAATTATATATCAAAACGTGCGGTTTGATCGGGATCGCTATGCTATTAGTTTTCTCAACAGTTTGCGAAAAACTGCGCAAAATTTTGTATTGAAGTCAATGGGACGGGCAAAAAAAAAAAGAGCGAAAAAGAACAATCATTGGAGTTTTACAAACGTCTACTGCTCAGGCATACTTTCACCTAGAGACTTCATTTGAACTTTACACAGTAGACACAAGTCTTGTGTATTAGTGTATTATTCCACGTTTTGATAGGTCATATAGTTTTTGATCAATCCCTGATCAATGACCATGATCATTTTTGGAGAAATTATGAGATCATAATGGGTGTGTATTGCACAGAATGTTCGTGTCAGAGTGCGTGACATCATCGGTCAGAGTGGGAGAGAGCCCAAAAACATTCTACAGTTTTTCTCTTTCCACACTCCTCCTGGACACAATTTACACTCAGCACACATGATTTTTTTTCCAGATTTGTAGACAAACTTGTTCAGTCTCTCACAATGTGCTCAAAATATCTGAGAGACTTACAGAATTTGAATTGTCAGCCTCTAAGTACGGCAACGTCTGTCTCTGCTCCTCATTGACTCCAATACAAAGATTTTCTGAGAGAAGCAGAACAGACCTCTGTTTCAAAAGCACACGTCTCTGCAAAAATATTTACTGTAGAAACACCAAATCGTACAGAATTGTTCAGGAAGTCACGCTCACAGTCTGGGTTTTTTCTGATAGGAGCTACCGTTTTGTCACACTAAGCCTCAATGCGAGACCAGTGCAGAGGCAGAAAATCACTCTTTTTCTCCACGTTTCTGTCTGCCTCAGCCTGGGGGGCCCTATCGTCATTGGCAACCACCTCAAGTTGCCGTGGTAACCTCTGAGCCTCAGGCCAGAGCTCGTTAACTTTATAAACAATCCACCTGGCGCTCGTTAAAATGTTTATAAACAGACACACACAAATCAGACTGACACAGGATGCAGCTCATAACATGTGTCAAGTCAGTCACACACACACACACAGACTCTGGATCAGATCAGATTTTGCCACATTTACACAAACAGGTTTCATACAGTTCTCAGGTCAGACTTTATTCCTCCTGTTGCATTTAATTGACTTCTCTCTCAAAGCTGCGCTGCGCTTATTATCATGTGATTACAGTTACAGACACAAACACACATCAAAACACACAGGTAACATACACATGCGCACGTATGCGCGCACTCCTCTCCCACACAGGTAACTTCACACACACACACACAGATACGCACAGGTAGGGGTGTAACGGTATGGGATTTTACAGTAAGGTACGGTAACGGTGTTAGTATTTCACAGTGACGGTATTAAAATTAAAGTACATGCTTTATGTAAAGTAATACAACTTATATTTGGTTTATACTTAAGTGTCAGCTAAATGTAACTATTTCTATTCAGTCACTAGTCTCGCTCTCTATTATAGACACATACACACACACACAGCCTCTATTATGCATCTCTCCGTGCATCCATCTATTATAGTCCATCTTTCTCTCTCTCCTTCTTTCCTTCAATCTCTCTCTTTCTTTCGTCTTTTTTTTTTCTTTGGCATGACGTCACGTACTGATTAAGTTCGGCTTGTGGCTTCACTGAGCTGACACGGACACACACACACACCATGGATCTTTTATAAGATAATGTAATACATCATGACACACACACACACACACACACACACACACACACACACACACACACACACACACACACACACACACACACACACACACACACACACACATGTCTTAGTGTTTTGGAACCTTTATTCATGTGTGTGTGTGTGTCTGTGTGTGTGGCCGTGTTAGCGTTAGCTCCATGTTAGCACTAGCCCAATGTTAGCAGGGCTTAGCAAACACCGCTCCCCGACCACGAGCCAAACTTTTTTTTTTTTTTCCCCAACAACGTGTTTCTATGATTTCCTCCGGCTTCGACCAATCACGATTTGTGATTGGTCTGCAAGCGTAGGCACCGGAGCCGATCTGAAAGCCCGTTGTAAACAAAAGCACGTGTGTGTGTGTAGTGACATGTGCCTCCCAGAACTGTGGGGGAGCTCCGGAGAGGGGAAAAAAAGAGAAACCAACGAAGGAGCGAGCTATTTCCAGCCGACTTGCATGTGACCGTGAAGTGAAATGTTTTGAGTTCCCGACGTGTAAGTGGAGTTGCGCCGGCAGCACCGCATAATATTAAAATAATTAATTAATTACCGTCATCGTGAGCTTGGAAATCTCACGGTGTCACCACCGTGGCTTTACACCACCGTGGTATACGGAAGTACGGTATACCTTAACACCCCTACACACAGGTAACCTAATGTGATTACAGCTCCTCCATATCAGTGCTTATAGAAAGATGATCATGTGTTTGTCTGATCCGCTCTGTCTTGACCTTAAAGCAGATATCAGTGGAATGTTTTTGTTAATATAAGTCCTAAATAGTCCTATTTTCCGTCAGCAATCACTTACATGAAGTATTTCAGCCTAAACACGAGTCTCTCCGTCACTCTGCTCTGCTGTAACCCGAGGAGAAAATTTTCCTTGTGGGATACAAGTGTTATCCAATGAGGAGAGAGAACGGCATGAAGGGCTGTGTGTGCAGCCAAGGGATGCGTGTGAATGTGGTGACGTAGCACGAGGACCAATTGATGCCTGACAAGGGCGGGGGCTGCTAACTCATGGTGCGTTCAAAGAAACTCGTACTTTGTGTTTTTCCTTCCTGTGAAGTCATACCAGTTCGATCTGGTACGAGTTCACGGGTCGGAAGTTACGAGTGGCCGTTATAGGGAACTTTCACAGACAACAGGATGGTAAAAACACGAGCTACGGGTTACCTGGAACGCTACCAAGTCGTAGTTGTGACTTGAAGCTGTAACTTACGGTTTCAAAAGCCTGCCTTGAACGCAGCATTAGCCGAAACGGCCGTGAAGCTGATATCTGCTTTAAGATCGTGGGTTTGATTCCTATGGCAGAGATGGCAAAACCGGCCGTAGATCACGTAGCCCTGTCAAAATTTCCCAGAGGAAATTTTCTAGTTGTTATTATTATCATTATTTATTTTATCAAGTTATATAATATGGTAACGGTACATGGCAAAGATACTTCACCCAAATCTCATTTTTTTCTAAAATCTCCACTCTTGCCAGAGTTTTTTAGAAAGAAACGTTTGCAGGGGCGAATTCTCCGTTTGCATCTAAACGAAGGGTGCAAACGATGGTTAATGTCTCAGTTTTTAAAAATAGCCGGGTACTTATAAACAGGGCATGAATTTACACTACACATCTCTGCTTTTTGGAGAGCTGAGTGACAAACGTGAGACTGTGTTAACCAGGGAGCAGCAGCAGTAGCAGGGACGCCCAACTGGCACCAGCCCTCCCTCCTCCCCAGCCTGGACTGACCTCTGGTGCTCAGGCAAGACCCATACCACACCTTTGTGAATAAATGTTTGTGTGTATGTGTGTGGAATTGCATTTGAATCATTATCCATATGGTGTCATTTGAATGTTGCAGCTGCTGCCTCAGGGCCGGAGGCAGATGGCTCTCTTCACCAGAGGTGCTGGTGGGCAGTCTGGCGTCCATCCGCCGGCAGGCCCAAAAACTTATGAGAATAAGGTGACATCTTTTTGGTCTCCAATGTGCCATAATTTCAATGAAAATGTATGCAAATTTGTCAACTGTAAATATATTCATGCTTGCAGCTATTGCGGGGACGGGCATCCAAAATCAGTGTGCCTCAGACGAACCCGCCTCAAGAGGAAGGAAAATAAAAAATAAAACCTTCAACCCCAGTCAACGTGGCTGAGCTGGGGAAGGCTTTAAGGAAGCATCCAAACCGCTGCTTTGCGAATTATTTGTTAACTGGACTGGTGCAAAGGTTCATGGCTGGCCTGATGTGGTTGCCTAAAGTGTCTCATACATGTAATAATCTGTAGTCTGCTTTGAAAGAGCCTGAAATAGTAGACACTTTACTGGAGAAAGAAGTCAGGAAAGGTTTCATGATCGGACCTCTGGATTAATCACCTTTTCCTGTATCGCGCATCAACCCTATAGGTGTTGCTACATGGAAATATTCCGGCAAAAAGCGTCTCTTCATCGATTTATCCGCTCCTCATCAGGGTGGAGTCCAAAATGTTAAAAATCTTCCAACTGTAAAGTTGCATCAATTGCATAGCCTCTAACACTGGCCAATCCGGTTACATGCTGTCATTCCTGCAGCTGCATTTGAGCTCTCGCAAACCCTTTTCCAATGTGGTCTCCTTCCACAAATGGCAAATAAACTGACTCTGATTCCGACATCCCATCACACCGACAAGGCTTTAATATAAGGAAATGTGTGTTACTCAACAGGTCTTTAAGACATGCTGATAGAGGAATACCCACATGGTTGTGCGTTACTACACAGCAAAGCTCAGACAGGGACTAGTCTCCCTGATAGCCTCTACCTGGTCTTTTTTACTAAACTTTAACTCATTTCATCACTGCCTAAATCCAACCAGTGCAAAATCTTTTGGGGAACAAAAAACACAATTGAAGGAATTGTCGAAAAGGCAGGATGTTTAAAAAAGAAAAAAAAATACCGTCATTCCGACCATAGGAGGCAAAAATTGTCAGAATGACTTTTATGACTTTATTTTACAGGATAGCCCCTTGAGATGTGCCATCTCATTTTCGAGGGGGTCCATATTATTATTAATGATGGGACGTTAGATAGAAAATTAAGTGTTGCCATTTAGACAATTAGAGCCCTATGTCGGACTGGTGGGATGTCGGAATGGCGGTTGCCCATCGGCCAATCCTTCGCCATCCTCATCCTCCATCCCCTTTCCCTCAACGCCCATCTCCTCCCTCTCCTTTTGCACTTATTTTTGTTGGCAAATGAGACTGATTTGCGGACTTCAATCATGTCTTCTTTGCGGGGTTTACAGCTGTCCAATGATGTCACTTCAATAAAAACAAAGGTAATAATAATAATGGATTACATTTATATAGCGCTTTTCTATTGTTACCCAATACCCAAAGCGTGTACAGCAACCATTATTCATTCATACCACATTCACACCGGTGGTGGTAAACTACGTGTGTAGCCACAGCTGCCCTGGGGCAGACTGACGGCAGCGTGGCTGCCATTTCGCGCCAAACGGCCCCTCCGACCACCACCATGATCATTCATACGCATTCACACGAGGCAAGGTGTCTTGCCCAAGGACACTACGACAGAGACTGGGAGAGAGCGGGATTCGAACCGCCAACCCTCTGATTATTGGATGACCCGCTCTACCGCCTGAGCCACTGCCGCCCCTTAACTTAATGGCTCGGAGACCTTCTTGTAAATTATATTCCTGAAATTAAAAAGTTTTACTGCATTTTATTAGCTTGGTGCTTTTATTTTGACGGAAAGGCCTGTTTCTCTCGCCATGGATCCGGTTGCTTACCAAAACAGCTTGTCAACGGCCCCGGACTACATTAGGCAGACTTGTTAATCTACGATAATTGGTTGAAACTGCTTCACCATCTCATGCTGCATTGTGTTGTCCAACATGCACGTTTCTTACAGAACTCACAGAGAGGCGAATCGTACATGCGTATTTTGATATCACATTGTGTAGCCTACCTGCTACGTAAAATGCGTACAGTTTGGCAGGTATGCATTAGTAAAAACCTATAAAAATTTGCCAACACAAAGTTTTTGCGCCGCCGCGTCGTATTTATCCAACATAACCTCACACAACCTACTGTTTAATTAACACGTTTTAAAAGATTTCAGCTGGAGCAAATCACTTTAGCATCACGTCACAACTTAGTTGAGCATACTGGGACATGTTACGGACATGCTCACCAGCTGGCTGAGAGGAATGTACCAAGTGGACCTTGCTAATTAACTAGTTAACCAAGCTGTGCTCCATGAGGCTCACCCAGCTGAGGTTGTTAGATGTTAGCACATCGTCCCCTGCAGCGTCAGAGCTGGTAAATACCAAACCAGTGGAGCAGCACCTCAAAGCTTGCTTTAAGGTGCGCGCCAGATGTGAAAATGTCCCATTGTTTAATTTTTCAGCTCATATGATTCGTGTTCACAAGTGTGTTTTCACTCTTGTCCAAACTGTAGATCGATGAATGTTAATTTACTCCATCATTGTACTGTCCTTTCATGTTTGATGTGCTGTTCCCGGGGTCCGCCCGCTATTCAGACATTCCGCTATTCCGACATGTCCCTATTTAGACATCCCGCTATTACGACGTCCCTCTATCTAGACATGCCGGTATTCCGACACTTTTTGGTATCGCTATTCCGACACGTCATCTTTTTTTTTTCTTTTTTTTTTACACAGCTGCGATACCCTCTCTCTCTATTTTTTTCTTTTCAGCATGCCTATCACTGGTTTGATGAGGGAGTGATGTTCTTAATCTCAACAACTAAACTATCAAGTCGCAAACAAAATTGACACACATGATAAACAAACAGAACTATGCTGCAGTTTGTTTGTCAAGTTAACCTGTCACCTTCAGCACCACGGACAGCGCGGCGGATGAGCCGTGGAGAAGTGCAGCTGTGAGCGTCTGGGTTCTGGGTTTAGGGCCTCATTTATCAAAACTGTAAGTAAGCAGTGTAAAACTGCTGCTAATAAATTATTTGCTTAGGCCTACGGCGAAAAGACACCCAAAATATTTACATCTTTTCAGATCTATCAAACTGTGCGTGCACAACTCTCTGTAATTTCTCTTTGATAAATCAAACTGGATCCAAGAATGGTGCGCACATGAACACACACACACTCATATTCCACCACCGGAATGCCTAGACACAACCATATATGGTCAGCACGTGCATATTAATTAGCCATGTGCGCTCTGTGGAGCAAAGTGACAACAAAGACAACGGGCGGGGGAAAGAAAGCAAGATACATGGCATCGGGCAATAAATCAGTCAGAAAAATGATCTTGCATTTTAATAAGCTACAATAAAAACAAAAACCTCCCAAATCTCAACAAAAGGGAGAAGAAAGAAGAATAATCTCATGTAATCTGCCCCTTTATCCCAGAAAATCTTTTTTTCTTTTTCTTTTACCTATGTTAAAACAATGTAAAGCAGGATTTCCAGGATACTTTGAACGCCTTTCCACTACACAGTTACAGCTCTACAGGACTCGGTTTAGGTCATTTTCCATTACAGCTGAGTCCTTCACAGTTCCTCCTCAGGGCCGCGTTGTCTCGCTCTTTATTCTCTCCTCTCGTCAGCTCCAAACACACGTGCACCTCGTTAACTCAGGTGACAGAATAATAACAGTCTCAGTAGCTGCAGATCAGTGTGCGCTGCTGCCGGTGTGTTTTTAAACTTGGCGGGTTTGTTTTTTCTTCTCTCTTATAGGCCTATGTATTTGTGTATGAGAAACAGTGTCTCAGATGAAAAAAAAAAAAAATCAGAAGGACACGTCTGACTATAAAATAATGGACAAATGTCGGAATAGTGGGACGCTTGAAAAATAATGTTAATGCCGCTATTCCGACAATTAGAAGTCGATGTCGGAATAGCAGCATGTAACCGCTGTTCCCCATGAATGTATACCTTGTTGGTTCTGTACATGCGATATTTGCTAATAATGTAAAAAAAAAAAAAAAAGATCTATGAATGTCACTTTTCCGGGCGCATGACGTCTGTCCGACTACCCATTTCTCCGACCTCCCACTTCTCCGACTTAAGTAGCCCTAACCCTTAACCTTACCCTAAACCTAACCTTAACACTGTAGAATGGGTAGTCGGAGAAATGAGCCGTCAGTCGGACTGACGTATGCTCCCCCACTTTTCCATGACAACTGACAGGAAGAAGATGCGTGGTACAGTACATTATCTTTACATGACTCCTGAATTTAAAAATGTCTTACAAGTAACTCAAAAATTTCACAATGGAGACACCAGGCAGTTGTTTTTTAGCTCTTAGTGCAAACAGTTGATATTATTTATTTTAATAGTATTTTTTTTCTGGTTGGTTGAAACACGAGCGTGTGACTTTTTGTTAGACTACTCTGGACTCTGCAGGCCTATAACCTATGGAATCATGCAAGTGGTAAAAGGTCACTGAAGCAGACATAAATATAACTGATTACATCACAAAATAATATTGATTAACATTTAAAAGGAGAGTGTAAAATTAAATATAACGATTTATAGACTACATTCCTTTGACCTTCAGTTGTGAAGTATAAATGCACCTATATATACACACCCTGAGTAGATCTAGACCTGACAGTGAGGTTGACCAGTGAATCAGAAGTGCAAGGAGTATGTAGTGGCATAGACCCCCACGTTCTTGGAGAGCTGCACAAATGTCGTCCTGGTGACAGCTCAAGCTTTACACAAAGCCTTACACAGAGCGATTACATGGTCAGTGTCTCTACATCCCCTGACTTCCCTCCCACATGGTCAAACACTATGTAGTCTGACCACATCACACTTCTGTACAATTTTTTTTCTGTGCTCCTGTGGAGTCCTGAGGGTTTTACCGTGTTTCCGGCGTGAATCACTGAGTGAAAAAGAAAAAAAAAGGGGGAAAGAAAGAAAAAATCATCATTCTCATCTCATCCTCTTGATGATACAGTATAACTTAACAGAATAAATATATATATTTAATTTATATTCTCTTTCTGTGGACTGGAACAGGCTTTGTCCTAATCAGTCTTGCCATCAGAGAAAAAAATTATTTAATAATTCATGATCACATGTGTGCTGGAGCTTTATGCACATGCATCATGAGAGCAGGCTTTGTGCTTACTTTGAACTGACAAAGGAGATTATTAAGTAGACACAGTTCAAGTCAGAGGTTTACTTAGACTTTGATGGAACTCATTAAACCCTTTTCTTTAACCACTCCACACATTATATTACAGTCGTGTACAAAACTGATGATCTTAACAACTTGCTACAAGTAACTTTTCCAACAATTGTTTACAGTTAGAACTTATTTATATCACAGTCCCAGTGGGTCAGAGGCTTATGAACAGAGTCCATTGCGCCTGGAGTCTTTTTTTTTTTTTTTTTTGATCAAAATTTTATTTAATTCCTCAAAACATTATGTAACCCAGGGTTTTTAGTGAGAAGTGAAATGTTGAATGTTATTAAATAATGATGATGTTTGATGCATTGTAAGGCTGCAATATATATATTGGTTTGATGGGTTTATTATGGATGCAGCGTGATTTGCGTGGGCGTAGGTCATGTGACAGAGGGGGACCAATGGTAGCAGCTGCAAAGTGCTCATGTGGGTATAATGAGGAAGTGGAGGCAGAGTGCGGCCAGGTGAATGAGGGGAAGCCGGGAGCGGAGCAGCTGCAGGTCGGTGGGAATTACGGTGTTTGTGTTTTTAAATCATCTAAGTGTTTTGTTGGATTTATCATGTAAGTGCGTTGATTTGTGAACTTGCAGAGAGCCGCCGTGCGGGCGTCACCTTTGAATGCTTGAGAACGGGGATCGCTAATCTGTACGGTTTTGTGGTCGCTGTATTGGAATGAATGTAAGTTGTTGTTTAATGTATGTGTGTTTATGCAATGCAAACGTTGTGATGAGATTAATTTAATGGGGGGGAAATGTAGCTTAAGGCTGCGGGTTAAATGCTCTGGGCTTGTCTGTTAAATACAGGCCAGGTTGTGCATGGACATGATGGCGAGCTAACCCAAAGGAATCCGACGAGCCTAGTCGGGGAACCAGGACTCATATACGGAGCGGGCGTCATCGGGTCGCCACGGCGGTAGGCCACATCGCAGCCAAACCTCCACCCTCATTCACCTTTTTTCCCTTGGCCCTCACACACACGCACACACACACACACTCCCCAGCATATTTTATTGACTGACTGATTGACTGATAGACTTGATGGACTTGTGCTGGGAAAATGTGGATCTAGGAATCTCTGGACGAACCGTGGACTGGAAGTCCGTGGGGAAAAAGAGTCGCGTTAATTCAATGTGTGTGTATTGTGGGGGGGATGTGTTTGCTGTGGGGAAATGATATTGTGTTTTGAGGACCTGTTGATAGAATAACTCATGAAGTGATGAACTAAGGATAAAAAGTGCACTAAGTAACATGATGTATCTCTGCATCAGCTGTTGATTGTGGGGACTGGTAATTGTTTAGTTAAATACTTTTCTTTTTTCTTTTCTCAGTTTTCTTTCTTGCAAGAGTATAGTTTATTTCCGTTGTTTTTCATGGCCAAAGCTTAAGTTGGAATTGGTTGGGGTTTTGTTTTGTGGTTGTTTTGTTTTGTTTATTATTTCATTTTTTCTACTTATTCTCTAATACATGGTACCTTTTTGCATATATCTCGTCTCTGGAGTCATCCTTTATTATCCATCAGTGTAATTAATCTCCTCCCTAGTCGAACCTGAACATATAAGAAACTACTAGCCCACACCAACAGTAGTCACACACCTAACACTGGTTAAAGCTACTGTAGACAAGTGTTACAATTAGGAAAGAAAAAAAAACAAAAAAACATAGTGAATAATACAGGGCACAAGGGAGTGTGGTAGATAAACGATAGACAGTACTAACAAAGAAGACCACAATAAAAAAATAAAAATAAAAAAGGGGAACAGAACCAGAGCAGATGCACACAGAACAAGATACAAATAAATAAAGATAGAAAGAAATAAAAGAATAAGATAAATGAATAAATGTCAAAAATTGAATGAAGAATGATAACAATGATGATAGCAATAAAGTTGCAGTAAAATAAAATAATAAGGTTTAAAAAAAATAAAAAAATAAAAAAATAATTTTTAAAAATTCTGGTGCGGGGAAAAAAAAATCCAAACAAAACTATTAATAGTCATTAATACACTCTGAGTCATATTAATTATATATTATAAATACACTAAAAATAATAATAATAAAAAGATGCTCTGATACCACACAGCAATAACAAATACTTCACAGACAAGACTCACATACACAAAAACAAAGACAACCACAGACAAACAAACAGGGCCTGTAGGGTTAGACAACCCTAGAATTTAGAGGAAGAGAGAGAGAGAGAAAAAAGGGATAAATATTAAATAAATAATAATAATTATCATAGAAGCTATGACGCGTTAATTTTCTTAATATGCTCGATGGCCTTAGACCAGGTCAGAAGAGAGTCAGATTTTGCTCCATTGATTCTGGCAGTAGATCTTTCTAGTAAACAAATATCAAAAAATAAATTAATCCAAAGTTTATTTAGAGAGATAGCGGGTTCAAACCAATTTTTAATAATATATTTTTTAGTTGCAGTTGAGGCTGCCATTAAGATCCGCTTCTCCTGAAAAGAAACATACACATTGGGGTTATAACCCAGTAAATAAAGACAGGACAGGTAGGAAGAGATTTACCAATAATTTTGCTAACAATATTATTTACATATTTCCAAAAAGAATTAATCAAGGGACAATGCCAAAACATATGGAGGTAATCCCCTTTCACTGAGTTGGAACAGTTGGGGCAAGCATCATTATCTATCAAATTCAATTTAAATCTGCGTTCAGGGGTAAAATAAAATTTGTGAATGAACTTGAAATGAATTAACTGATGGGCTAAATTCTTTGATGATGAAAATAAATTAAACCATATTGTGTGCCAGTCACAAACCAGATCAAGAGATTGTAAAAAATGTTCCCAGCCATATAAAACAGGAAGGGGTTTCAAACCAGTTGAAACAAGTTTGGTATAGATTCGAGAAACTAGTTTGTACTTTGAGGAGAGTAGAGCTATTATTGGATGAGAGGGTTCCAGGGTGCCATTCCGAAGGGCCGCCACTCCGAACGTTTACTTTAATTTGTCGGAATGCCGACCCTTAATTATTTATGGGAAAAGGGTGCCATTACGAACCTGAAAGAAAGGGTGCCATTCCGAACCTGAAAAAATCTTGAATGGTTTACGGCACGGAGTAAACAAGCCTAATTGCGGTGGTAGCGTAGTGGTCAGAGCATCTGCTTTTGACGCGGTGGATCAGGGTTCGACTCCCGGGGGAGATACATATTAACTGCGATTTTATTGGCCTCTACCTAACCTTTTAACTAAACTTAACCAACTCCTTTCTACATTGCCTAAACCTAACCAAAGCACAGAGCAAGGACATTTATTTTCAGCAGGAGTGCCGCGGCTGCATCAGACCATGGATGTAATGCATCAGACTCGCACCTGGGTGAAACTTTGGAGGCGGAGGGGGAGGGGGAGGGGCCGGTCGGGCGCTGTCCCCGCGGCGCGTCGTGTCAAGCCGGGCAGGAAGTCAAACCACGAGAGAATCCGGTCAATTTTCAAAACTGGCAGACCGTCGGAATGGCGGTCCTTCGGAATGGCGGTCGCCCCCCGGATGAGAGCCGAGAGAGACATCCCAAGGAACCCCATAAGTTTTTAAGGCAGTGCGGAGTTGGAGGTAAAAAAAACCATGAGGAACCTGGGATGGAAAAATAATTTTTAAGGTCTTGAAAGGATCGGAGGCCTTGGTCATCAAAGATGTCACCTAATACCTTGATCCCCTGTTTAGACCACTCGTGACAGGTAAAGGGCATTGACCCGGTTAATAAAGCATTATTGTGCCAGATGGGAGAGGAAGAGTGAAATTTACACGCAATAGACAAGTGCTTTTCAATGCAGTACCTGAAAAATATGGTTAGCCTTTGTAGCCCTCACCCGTCTGTACGGTTAGCTTATATAGCTCTCACCCGTTACTTAATGCTGATTATTGCCAAACTCAGACACGCTGGCGGTTGTCCAGTGAAAGACAGAGACGATTGGAGTAGAGTTTCAGAATTTTTATGTAGGGTAGTTTCCACAGTGCATTGATTTGTGTGGTTCTGAAATACAATGAAACATTGCAAGAAACAAATTAACAATGCAATGAAGTTACACAGGAATCCTTAATCTCCCTAATCTTTAACATGAACTGGGCATGTGGATGCATTAGCATAAAGTAAGCTAAACATAGCAATTAAGCTAGCAAAAACGTGACTATTACTGATAACAGCAAAACTTACATTTACATAACATAAAGCTGTAATCACATTACACACAAATATCCAAAACTTATTACTTACATTTTTCATGCACGCACAACACTTTGGAAAACTTTCAACCCTTCTGATGTCTGTAATGGCCGCCGTGTGTCTCCGTGATCAAGATGGATGGCAGCAATGGTGGGCGGGGACAGACAACTAGGAGTGTAACGTGATTGGTTGACTGTACTAACTGATTGACAGCTGAGTTAGCGAATAAGGAACTGCTAACCAAAAATATAAGAAATTACATGAGGTAGATTGGCCTTTTTTACAGCCGCCCCCAGATTTCTTATAGAAATCTGCACGTCATCATAAAGGCCCTATAATTAGGGGAGATCCTAATCAGGCAGTGCAGGGAGGTGAATGATCCGGGCCACTGGGCGCATGTAGCTGCGGTCCCCAACCTGTACTTTCACAGTCCGGACCCGATCATCTGATCCAGGGAGGACTTGCGAAACCCGTCCCACGGGCCAGAGCGCTCGGGGCAACTGTGGGTCTACAATCATGACCGGGGTGCCGACCTGGAGATCTGGTGCTTCTGTTTGCCATTTCTGACGTGCTTGGAGACCGGGCAGGTAGTACTTCAGAAAGTGTCTCCAGAAATGGTCTGCCAGCAACTGACTGTGCCTCAATCTCCTCCGACTCAACATTTCTGACTCCGGATACACAACCTGAGGGAGTGACGCATCTGGCCGCCCCATCAGGAGAGAATTTGGGGTTACTGGGTCCGGGTCACTGATGTCCGAGGAGGTATAACCAAGTGGTTTTGAATTGAGGATCCCCTCAATCTCGATGAGGACCGTCCTCAGGACCTCTTCTGTCACTGACTGAGCGCCCAGGGTGACCCGCAGAGCTTGCTTGAGGGAGCGGATCTCCCTTTCCCAGCAACCACCAAAGTGCGGCGCACTTGGGGGGTTGAAGGCGAACTGGATTTGTTGGCTGGCAAGTTGGGCTTGAACTTCAGGCTGGAGAGCGGCGAAAGCCTCCTTCAGCTCTCGTTCTCCTCCCCTGAAATTCGTCCCCTGGTCGGACAGTAACTCAAATGGTTTCCCACGGCGAGCCACAAAACGCCGGAGTGCCATCAGGTAAGAGTCAGTGTCTATGCTGGTGAGGAGATCAATGTAGACTGCACGTGTCGTCATACATTTAAAGATGATGCCCCACCTTTTTTCACTCCTGCGGCCGATCTTAACTTCATAGGGGCCGAAACAGTCTACTCCAGTGGAGTAAAATGCAGGCTTGTGGAGTCGCAGTCTCGCAGGGGGCAGATCAGCCATTCTAGGAATTTGGGGGGTTCCACGCCATTTCCGACAGTCAGCACACCCTCGCTGATGACGTCGTATAGCTTCTCTACCATGGATGACCCAGTACTTCCGACGAACTTCGGCGAATACTCGCTCTGGGCCTGGGTGCAATAACTTCTTATCAAAGTCTTTGATGATCAACTTGGTGATCCAGTGCTGGGGTCAAGCACGATCGGATACATAGCGTCCTGATCAAGCAGAGTGCTGTGTCGCAGGCGACCTCCCACTCGGATCAATTGAGCGGTATCGTCGAACTCGGGGGCAAGGGTGACCAGGCGACTGCTACTGGATACTGGCTTTCCTGCTCTCAGTTGTGCCACTTCAGTGGCAAAGCAATCCTGTTGGGCTTGCTGGAGAAGAGATATCTCTGCCTCCTTGAACTCACTGGCAGAGGGGCTTCCCTCAGCCGCCCCGTGACTAGAACGTGCCGTAGCCTTCAGAAGGTCGCCGAAGGTAGTGAACTGACTAGCCTCTGGGTTGTCTGGAGCCGATGCAGTAGTGGTGAGGCCACAGACAAGGGTTTTCCGGAGCTCATCTCCTTCTGCAGGTGGAGTGACTGGCTTCTTAGCCCACTGCTCAGGAGTCCCTTGTAGGAATGATGGACCCTGGTACCACCGACTCTGCTTTCCCAGCTCAGCAAGAGTTTTCCCACGAGTAATGTCATCGGCGGGATTGCTCAAGGTGTCCACGTAGCGCCAAGCATCGCGGTCCGTCAGATCTTGGATCTCTGCTACCCTCGTGCCGACGAATACCTTGAACCGGCACGAGTCTGACTGGAGCCACGTAAGGACCGTGGTGGAGTCGGACCAAAAGATGGTTTGGCGGATGGGTAGAGAGAGCTCTGTCCAAAGCACCTTAGCTAACTGTGCTCCAGTAAGTGCAGCACATAGCTCGAGGCGAGGTATGGATTGCTGCTTCCTCGGTGCTACCCTCGACCTAGCAGTCAGGAATGCCACCTCGACCTTGCCGCTGGGGTCCTCTGTTCGGAGATAGGCCACCGAGCCATAGGCTCTTTCCGACGCATCACAAAACACGTGTATATCTCTGACACTGGTGGGAGAGTCCATCTCCTGACTGCTGTAGCACCTAGGAAGGGCTATCTGCTGCAGGTCTGGCAGCTCACTCTGCCACCTTCTCCATGACTGGAGGAGATCCTCGGGTAACTGGGGGTCGTCCCAGTCCCTCTTCTTTGCCCAGAGCTGCTGGACTATCACCTTGGCCCTGGTGGTATATGGAACGATATAGCCCAGCGGGTCATACTGGCTAGCCAGGACCTTGTAGATGGTGCGCATGGTGACCTCAGGGCAGTCGGGAGAACGGGACTTGTATGAAAGAGTGTCGGACTGGCAGTGCCAGTGAAGCCCAAGTGCCGATTCTTGAGTGAGAACAGAACCAGAGCAGATGCACACAGAACAAGATACAAATAAATAAAGATAGAAAGAAATAAAAGAATAAGATAAATGAATAAATGTCAAAAATTGAATGAAGAATGATAACAATGATGATAGCAATAAAGTTGCAGTAAAATAAAATAATAAGGTTTAAAAAAAATAAAAAAATAAAAAAATAATTTTTAAAAATTCTGGTGCGGGGAAAAAAAAATCCAAACAAAACTATTAATAGTCATTAATACACTCTGAGTCATATTAATTATATATTATAAATACACTAAAAATAATAATAATAAAAAGATGCTCTGATACCACACAGCAATAACAAATACTTCACAGACAAGACTCACATACACAAAAACAAAGACAACCACAGACAAACAAACAGGGCCTGTAGGGTTAGACAACCCTAGAATTTAGAGGAAGAGAGAGAGAGAGAAAAAAGGGATAAATATTAAATAAATAATAATAATTATCATAGAAGCTATGACGCGTTAATTTTCTTAATATGCTCGATGGCCTTAGACCAGGTCAGAAGAGAGTCAGATTTTGCTCCATTGATTCTGGCAGTAGATCTTTCTAGTAAACAAATATCAAAAAATAAATTAATCCAAAGTTTATTTAGAGAGATAGCGGGTTCAAACCAATTTTTAATAATATATTTTTTAGTTGCAGTTGAGGCTGCCATTAAGATCCGCTTCTCCTGAAAAGAAACATACACATTGGGGTTATAACCCAGTAAATAAAGACAGGACAGGTAGGAAGAGATTTACCAATAATTTTGCTAACAATATTATTTACATATTTCCAAAAAGAATTAATCAAGGGACAATGCCAAAACATATGGAGGTAATCCCCTTTCACTGAGTTGGAACAGTTGGGGCAAGCATCATTATCTATCAAATTCAATTTAAATCTGCGTTCAGGGGTAAAATAAAATTTGTGAATGAACTTGAAATGAATTAACTGATGGGCTAAATTCTTTGATGATGAAAATAAATTAAACCATATTGTGTGCCAGTCACAAACCAGATCAAGAGATTGTAAAAAATGTTCCCAGCCATATAAAACAGGAAGGGGTTTCAAACCAGTTGAAACAAGTTTGGTATAGATTCGAGAAACTAGTTTGTACTTTGAGGAGAGTAGAGCTATTATTGGATGAGAGGGTTCCAGGGTGCCATTCCGAAGGGCCGCCACTCCGAACGTTTACTTTAATTTGTCGGAATGCCGACCCTTAATTATTTATGGGAAAAGGGTGCCATTACGAACCTGAAAGAAAGGGTGCCATTCCGAACCTGAAAAAATCTTGAATGGTTTACGGCACGGAGTAAACAAGCCTAATTGCGGTGGTAGCGTAGTGGTCAGAGCATCTGCTTTTGACGCGGTGGATCAGGGTTCGACTCCCGGGGGAGATACATATTAACTGCGATTTTATTGGCCTCTACCTAACCTTTTAACTAAACTTAACCAACTCCTTTCTACATTGCCTAAACCTAACCAAAGCACAGAGCAAGGACATTTATTTTCAGCAGGAGTGCCGCGGCTGCATCAGACCATGGATGTAATGCATCAGACTCGCACCTGGGTGAAACTTTGGAGGCGGAGGGGGAGGGGGAGGGGCCGGTCGGGCGCTGTCCCCGCGGCGCGTCGTGTCAAGCCGGGCAGGAAGTCAAACCACGAGAGAATCCGGTCAATTTTCAAAACTGGCAGACCGTCGGAATGGCGGTCCTTCGGAATGGCGGTCGCCCCCCGGATGAGAGCCGAGAGAGACATCCCAAGGAACCCCATAAGTTTTTAAGGCAGTGCGGAGTTGGAGGTAAAAAAAACCATGAGGAACCTGGGATGGAAAAATAATTTTTAAGGTCTTGAAAGGATCGGAGGCCTTGGTCATCAAAGATGTCACCTAATACCTTGATCCCCTGTTTAGACCACTCGTGACAGGTAAAGGGCATTGACCCGGTTAATAAAGCATTATTGTGCCAGATGGGAGAGGAAGAGTGAAATTTACACGCAATAGACAAGTGCTTTTCAATGCAGTACCTGAAAAATATGGTTAGCCTTTGTAGCCCTCACCCGTCTGTACGGTTAGCTTATATAGCTCTCACCCGTTACTTAATGCTGATTATTGCCAAACTCAGACACGCTGGCGGTTGTCCAGTGAAAGACAGAGACGATTGGAGTAGAGTTTCAGAATTTTTATGTAGGGTAGTTTCCACAGTGCATTGATTTGTGTGGTTCTGAAATACAATGAAACATTGCAAGAAACAAATTAACAATGCAATGAAGTTACACAGGAATCCTTAATCTCCCTAATCTTTAACATGAACTGGGCATGTGGATGCATTAGCATAAAGTAAGCTAAACATAGCAATTAAGCTAGCAAAAACGTGACTATTACTGATAACAGCAAAACTTACATTTACATAACATAAAGCTGTAATCACATTACACACAAATATCCAAAACTTATTACTTACATTTTTCATGCACGCACAACACTTTGGAAAACTTTCAACCCTTCTGATGTCTGTAATGGCCGCCGTGTGTCTCCGTGATCAAGATGGATGGCAGCAATGGTGGGCGGGGACAGACAACTAGGAGTGTAACGTGATTGGTTGACTGTACTAACTGATTGACAGCTGAGTTAGCGAATAAGGAACTGCTAACCAAAAATATAAGAAATTACATGAGGTAGATTGGCCTTTTTTACAGCCGCCCCCAGATTTCTTATAGAAATCTGCACGTCATCATAAAGGCCCTATAATTAGGGGAGATCCTAATCAGGCAGTGCAGGGAGGTGAATGATCCGGGCCACTGGGCGCATGTAGCTGCGGTCCCCAACCTGTACTTTCACAGTCCGGACCCGATCATCTGATCCAGGGAGGACTTGCGAAACCCGTCCCACGGGCCAGAGCGCTCGGGGCAACTGTGGGTCTACAATCATGACCGGGGTGCCGACCTGGAGATCTGGTGCTTCTGTTTGCCATTTCTGACGTGCTTGGAGACCGGGCAGGTAGTACTTCAGAAAGTGTCTCCAGAAATGGTCTGCCAGCAACTGACTGTGCCTCAATCTCCTCCGACTCAACATTTCTGACTCCGGATACACAACCTGAGGGAGTGACGCATCTGGCCGCCCCATCAGGAGAGAATTTGGGGTTACTGGGTCCGGGTCACTGATGTCCGAGGAGGTATAACCAAGTGGTTTTGAATTGAGGATCCCCTCAATCTCGATGAGGACCGTCCTCAGGACCTCTTCTGTCACTGACTGAGCGCCCAGGGTGACCCGCAGAGCTTGCTTGAGGGAGCGGATCTCCCTTTCCCAGCAACCACCAAAGTGCGGCGCACTTGGGGGGTTGAAGGCGAACTGGATTTGTTGGCTGGCAAGTTGGGCTTGAACTTCAGGCTGGAGAGCGGCGAAAGCCTCCTTCAGCTCTCGTTCTCCTCCCCTGAAATTCGTCCCCTGGTCGGACAGTAACTCAAATGGTTTCCCACGGCGAGCCACAAAACGCCGGAGTGCCATCAGGTAAGAGTCAGTGTCTATGCTGGTGAGGAGATCAATGTAGACTGCACGTGTCGTCATACATTTAAAGATGATGCCCCACCTTTTTTCACTCCTGCGGCCGATCTTAACTTCATAGGGGCCGAAACAGTCTACTCCAGTGGAGTAAAATGCAGGCTTGTGGAGTCGCAGTCTCGCAGGGGGCAGATCAGCCATTCTAGGAATTTGGGGGGTTCCACGCCATTTCCGACAGTCAGCACACCCTCGCTGATGACGTCGTATAGCTTCTCTACCATGGATGACCCAGTACTTCCGACGAACTTCGGCGAATACTCGCTCTGGGCCTGGGTGCAATAACTTCTTATCAAAGTCTTTGATGATCAACTTGGTGATCCAGTGCTGGGGTCAAGCACGATCGGATACATAGCGTCCTGATCAAGCAGAGTGCTGTGTCGCAGGCGACCTCCCACTCGGATCAATTGAGCGGTATCGTCGAACTCGGGGGCAAGGGTGACCAGGCGACTGCTACTGGATACTGGCTTTCCTGCTCTCAGTTGTGCCACTTCAGTGGCAAAGCAATCCTGTTGGGCTTGCTGGAGAAGAGATATCTCTGCCTCCTTGAACTCACTGGCAGAGGGGCTTCCCTCAGCCGCCCCGTGACTAGAACGTGCCGTAGCCTTCAGAAGGTCGCCGAAGGTAGTGAACTGACTAGCCTCTGGGTTGTCTGGAGCCGATGCAGTAGTGGTGAGGCCACAGACAAGGGTTTTCCGGAGCTCATCTCCTTCTGCAGGTGGAGTGACTGGCTTCTTAGCCCACTGCTCAGGAGTCCCTTGTAGGAATGATGGACCCTGGTACCACCGACTCTGCTTTCCCAGCTCAGCAAGAGTTTTCCCACGAGTAATGTCATCGGCGGGATTGCTCAAGGTGTCCACGTAGCGCCAAGCATCGCGGTCCGTCAGATCTTGGATCTCTGCTACCCTCGTGCCGACGAATACCTTGAACCGGCACGAGTCTGACTGGAGCCACGTAAGGACCGTGGTGGAGTCGGACCAAAAGATGGTTTGGCGGATGGGTAGAGAGAGCTCTGTCCAAAGCACCTTAGCTAACTGTGCTCCAGTAAGTGCAGCACATAGCTCGAGGCGAGGTATGGATTGCTGCTTCCTCGGTGCTACCCTCGACCTAGCAGTCAGGAATGCCACCTCGACCTTGCCGCTGGGGTCCTCTGTTCGGAGATAGGCCACCGAGCCATAGGCTCTTTCCGACGCATCACAAAACACGTGTATATCTCTGACACTGGTGGGAGAGTCCATCTCCTGACTGCTGTAGCACCTAGGAAGGGCTATCTGCTGCAGGTCTGGCAGCTCACTCTGCCACCTTCTCCATGACTGGAGGAGATCCTCGGGTAACTGGGGGTCGTCCCAGTCCCTCTTCTTTGCCCAGAGCTGCTGGACTATCACCTTGGCCCTGGTGGTATATGGAACGATATAGCCCAGCGGGTCATACTGGCTAGCCAGGACCTTGTAGATGGTGCGCATGGTGACCTCAGGGCAGTCGGGAGAACGGGACTTGTATGAAAGAGTGTCGGACTGGCAGTGCCAGTGAAGCCCAAGTGCCGATTCTTGAGTGTCTGCCTGCCCTTGCGCTATCCAGCGTTCAGCACTGTCTGACCTTGCCTCAGGAGGAAGATGATGGATCACTGAGGGGACATTGGTCGCCCATTGACGCAAGTCAAAGCCTCCTTCAGCTAGGAGGTTTCGAAGCTGGTCCACAAGCGCTTTGGCCTCCTCCTCAGAAGTCAGACTCAACATGCAGTTGTCCACATAGAAGGACTTTTCGACCACCTCTACAACTGCATCCCCCGGGTGGCTGCTGTCCCTGGCATGTTGTTGAAGGGCGAATGTTGCGCAGCAGGGACTGGATGTGGTGCCAAACGGGAGGACACGCCACTCGTAAACGCTGGGTGGTTCTTCGCGGTTCATATCTCTCCAGAGAAATCTTAACAGTGGCCTGTCTTCAGGGAGGAGCCTCACCTGATGAAACATCCCACGGATGTCACTGCTGATCCCAACCGAATGTTCTCTGAATCTGAGGAGAACTGCAAGCAGAGACGGACTTAGGGTAGGCCCAGGGAGCAAGAGCTCATTGAGGTTATTTCCTCGGAACTGGAATGAGCAATTGAACACTATGCGGTTCTTGCCGTTATGTTGCACCATATGGTGTGGGACGTACCAGCTAGTAGCTGTATCCTCTTCAGCACCAGGTGCCAATTTGACCACATAGCCAGCTTGCTCCAGCTTCTGGATCTCAGCCTTGTAGGCTTCGGCTTGATCAGGTGCCTTAGCAAGCCTCTTCTCAATGCTTCTTAACTGTGGGAGCACTGCTTCCTTTGGAGCTCGTAACTGAGGCATGTGCTTGGCATGCAAGAGGGGGGTTGCATATCGTCGAACGCCGTCCACCTCGACCCTCACAGTCTTGGCCTCGAGAAGGTCTATGGCCTCCTGGTCTTGACGTGATCTGACGCTAGCCCTCTCACTTCGCCATGGTAACACGTCCATCTGCCACAGTCTTTCGACCTGACTGTACAGGTCAGCAGATGAGGGGAGAGTGGATGTAAAAAGGCACTGCTGCTCGGTGAAACCATGCTTTAACTCCTGCGCGGGGCCCTGCAGCGTCCATCCAAGGCGTGTCTTAATGGCGGCTGGCCCTCCAGGTGGTCCAAGACGGACTGGTTCCACTGGCGTTATCAAGTGGGGGTAATCCGATCCAATGAGTAACAATGGCTGGGCCTCGACAAAGTGCTGCAATGGCAGTCCCTGCAGGTGGCGAAACTTGCGTTGCAAGGCGCTAACAGGGTGAGTGTGCTTGGCAAGGCTCAACTGTTTCGCAGTGAATGCTCCCCGGATGTGGTACAGTCTCTTAGGTTCTGTAGCAGGAGAGATGGTGAATGAGACTGCCGCCCCATGAAGAACCTGTAGTTCCTGTCGCACTGTGCGGAGGGTTATGTCTTCTGACTGTCCCTTGAGCCCAAGTTGCTGTGCTGCTGCATGGAGGAGAATTGTGCGCTCTGATCCATCGTCCAGGATGGCAAAAGCCTCCATGGTTCTGTCTCCATTCCTCAGCAGGACCTTACTGAGCTTCAAGAGAACCTTGCGACCCGCAGCCGGCCTGTCAACGTACAGCACTTCATTGGTCGTGTTGAGTAGGACAGAGTTGGCAGCCTCAATGGGATCCTGGGATTTCTCCAGCCTTTCAGGAACTCTATCAGAAACCTCATGGAGCACCATTAGGTGTCGGCGGTTGCAGGTTTTGCATCGCATCTTAAGGTTGCATTCCCGCGCGTGATGGTCTCGACCACAGCGCCAGCATCCGTTCTTCTCCTTAACCCAGCTCTCCTTCTGCTCACGGGTTAACCGCTGAAAGTTGGAGCAAGTATTGAGCGTGTGGTTCCCATTATCACAGTAGGGACAGTACATTTTCACTTTGTCTTTAGTGGCAGGGGCTTTCGATTGTGCACCTGGCGGCTTTGTCTCTGTGCCGAGGAGTACGGTGGTTGCCCGGACCGAATGCTTGAGCTCCTTTCGCTGGTCTCGACCCTTTGCCTGGGGCTCCTTCCTCGAGCTGTTAGTGAACCTTGTGTTATCCTCTTGTACCTGAATCTCAAATTCCAGCCAGTCTGCCAGATCAAGCAGAGTGGGAATGGGCGTGCGGAGTGGATGGATGAAACGGCGGAAGCTGGATCTTAAGTCATGGGGGAGTTTTCCCAGGAGTCTGGAGACGTGTGATCCACACTCAAGTTCCACCTTACCTTTCCTGCCCAGCTGCTCCAACAGTCCCACTAGTGAGCGCACCCGCAGAGCGAACAGCCTGAAGGCTTTGATGTCACCACTGGCAATATTCGGACCATCCATTAGTTCAGCAATCCGCTGAAGGGCCAGCTGGTGCGGTTGCCCATACTGCTTGTCGAGAGCGGCCATCGTATCAGAATAAGGGTACTTTGAGTTACAGTAGGAGTCAGCGACCAATAAGGCTTCTTCTACCTTGAGATGATCCATAAGGATCTGGAATTTGAATCTCTCATTGGCGTCGTCGGGGAGGAGGTTTTCCAGGGCAATTTTCATCCGTGAGAATTCTCTGGGATTTGGTTGAGTGAAGTCTGGTATGCTTGGAGTGGGTCCCTTATACAGCCTCAAATGGCTACTCTGGGATGGGGGACTTGGCGATCGATACTGGGAACACCCACGGTGGGAGGGGGACACTGAACGTTCTTGGCGATAAGAGCGATGAGAGTCGCGATGGTGAGCGGAGTCTCGCCGTCTGGGTGTTTCCTGCCTATAACGATCAGCACTGGATAGACGAGAATTGGAGGAGTCCCGATGGTAGTCGGATGACCTATCCTTTACCGGCTCCGGTTGTCCGGTTTCTGAGACAGGGCTGCCTGAGCGTGCAGGGGTAGCGTTGGGTCTCTTGGTTCGTGGGGCTGGAATAGGTCGGCTTAGCTCTGTCCTTGCCTCCTGCTTACCTTGCCGAGGAGCTGGGACTGGTTGTGTGGAGGAGGACCAAGAGTGATAGGACGGCTCCTCTCTGTCATATTTGGACCGGGTCCGATGATCAGCATGGTCCATTTCCATCCTCGCCATTTTTAACAGCAAGGCGTCTTGCCGGCGACGGAGGTATTCCATCTCCTGCCTCATTTCTTCTTTGGTGGTGTCCCAACTATCCTTTGTCACCCATCGTGGTGGTGAGTACGAGGCCTGGCTTACAGGATATGATGGTGCTCGTGGTGCTGTATATTGCCACTCGTCTTCATCCTCAGTGTAGTGACTTCGTGGTGGTGGTGATGAATGCTTCACCTGGCCTAGGTCACGGTCGTCCCGTGCTGTGGCGAACGATGTCTGCGGCGCGGCGCACGCAGTAAGTTCTTCTTCGTCTGAATACTCCATGTCAATCCGCAGTGAGTCTGAATCCGGCTCGAAGGACCATGAAAAATACGGTTAGCCTTTGTAGCCCTCACCCGTCTGTACGGTTAGCTTATATAGCTCTCACCCGTTACTTAATGCTGATTATTGCCAAACTCAGACACGCTGGCGGTTGTCCAGTGAAAGACAGAGACGATTGGAGTAGAGTTTCAGAATTTTTATGTAGGGTAGTTTCCACAGTGCATTGATTTGTGTGGTTCTGAAATACAATGAAACATTGCAAGAAACAAATTAACAATGCAATGAAGTTACACAGGAATCCTTAATCTCCCTAATCTTTAACATGAACTGGGCATGTGGATGCATTAGCATAAAGTAAGCTAAACATAGCAATTAAGCTAGCAAAAACGTGACTATTACTGATAACAGCAAAACTTACATTTACATAACATAAAGCTGTAATCACATTACACACAAATATCCAAAACTTATTACTTACATTTTTCATGCACGCACAACACTTTGGAAAACTTTCAACCCTTCTGATGTCTGTAATGGCCGCCGTGTGTCTCCGTGATCAAGATGGATGGCAGCAATGGTGGGCGGGGACAGACAACTAGGAGTGTAACGTGATTGGTTGACTGTACTAACTGATTGACAGCTGAGTTAGCGAATAAGGAACTGCTAACCAAAAATATAAGAAATTACATGAGGTAGATTGGCCTTTTTTACAGTACCAGATAGATAATGTGTTAGATACGATGGAACCCATATGTGATTTAGCAGTTTTAAGTTTAACAAACGAAAAAGGTAAGTCCTGGATTCTGATTGGATATGTCATAGCGTTTTCTATAGCTCGCCAGGGTACTTCTGAAGTGGGATCCAACCAGACTTTAAGAGCTCTAAGATGAAAAGACCAAAAGTAATGTTTAAAGTTTGGTAGAGCAAGACCGCCAAGTACTTTGGGACGGGAAAGAGTAGAAAGACTTATCCTAGCTTGTTTCCCCTTCCAGATAAAGTTTCTACATAAAGACTCCAGGTCTTTAAAAAAGGTGGTTGGTGGAGGAAGAGGGAGCATGGAAAATAAAAAAGTAATTCTAGGCAGAATATTCATTTTTATAGTAGAGATACGGCCAAACAGGCCACAGTTCAGGGATGACCAGGTATCAAAATCTTTCTTTACTTTTATTAAAGCAGAGTTAAAATTGTCTTTTATTATTTGAGAGATTGTTGGCCTTATAGTGATACCAAGATATGTAAAACCCTGAGGTTGTATGGATACTGGAAAATTTGACAGATTAAGATTTGTGGGTGTGAGGTGGAGGGGCATAAGGATGGACAATTGATTTTATAGCCGGAAAAGGAGCCAAAAGTTTGGAAAAGGTTGAGAACGTTGGGTAGGGAGTTGGCGATGTCAGTTAGATACAAAAGAATGTCATCTGCATACAAAGAAATGTAATGAGATGTATTCATAATTTGGACAGGTGTGATGACATTATTTTGTCTCAATGCAAGGGCTAATGGTTCCAGCGAGAGGGCAAATAGAGCAGGAGATAATGGGCAGCCCTGTCTGGTCCCTCTTGTCAAGAAGAAGTCACAAACACCAGGGTGACCAGTCTGGACACGTGCAGATGGGTCTGTGTATAGTGTTTGGACCATATGAATAAAATAGGGGCCGAAGCCAAAGCGTTTCAACACTGCCAATAAAAAACTCCACTCCACACGGTCAAAAGCCTTCTCCGCATCTAATGACAAAATTGCTGAGGGCTGTTCCTCAGAAGCTGTATCTATTACATGTAATAAACGACGAATATTGTCTGAGGCCATCCGACCCTTCACAAAGCCAGTTTGGTCAGGGTGGAGCAAAAAAGAAACAACAGAGTCTAACCTTCGTGATAAAACCTTGGCAAACAATTTGAAATCTGTATTCAAGATAGATAGGGGGCTAGCGCATTCGGCTGGGTCCTTACCTTTTTTCAACAGTAACGAGATGAGTGCATTCTTTTGGTCTCTGTGGAAAGAGCCAACATCTAAAGAGAAGTTAAACGAGTCAAAAACGATGGGGCCGATCAACTGCCACAAGGCTAAAAGTAATTCGGGGGGTATTCCATCTAAGCCTGGAGACTTTCCTTTTGGCATTGAGGCCAAGGCATTTTCAATCTCTTTTAAAGTAGTCTGCTTGACAAATTCCCGCAATAATTCCAGAAACTAGAGATGTACTTGTACTCTAAGGCCTGCCTGAAAACTCAATGCAAACTTTGATTGACATCATCAGTAAATAAAAAGAAATCAGCCCAGAGATGAACTTATCAAGGTAAGTGAACTGTAAATAACATTAAAATATCTTTATGACATTATAAGCCAATTTCTCTTTTGTTCTCCAACTTTATCTAATCATCTTCACTCAATGTTGTCTGTTCTTATTGTTTTACCAACCACATTTACTTTGTCACTGATAATCTCCCATGTAGCATTTTGTCAGCTTTAGTCTCTCCCACTTTTACCTCAATTCCATTCATTTTATGGACGCAGTCATCCTGTTTTCTGTCTGAAATGTCCATGGTGAAAACAATTACAACATGTACCGTAAAACTTCAAATAATGGCCGAGTCCCAAATTGCCGCCGGTCCCAATTAACCGCCGGGTGTAGCAAAATATTTTTTATATTAAACGCCCATTCCAAATAAACGCCGGGTCAAACATTGTTTTTCTGGTTGCCAAAAAATATTCTATGCAAATATAGCAGGTGTCTCTAGACATTAAAGTCTATGCCAAATATGCCAAAGCAACTCATGTGCCTCTGTGTGTTAAAGTATCTCTTCAAGAGAGCCAGAAGCACATTTATTTTTCTATCCACGAGACATCTGTAAATCACAACAGTCGCCTTGGAAGGGTAATGGTGTCATATAACACTGAAGATAATACTTGGCATTGTCCCTGTGCCAAACCTAGAATGTCATGTGTGCCAGACGTCAGCTGGTTGCTCCTGCCCGGTCTGTCCACTCCTCTCAGCCACACTTCAGCACCTGTCCTGGGCTGCACCGTGTCGGCTCGGCTCGCTCCTCGTTTTAAATGACTTTACTCCTTTTAAAAGTAGCGTAAACAGCCTACTGTTCTCTGATTACTCATGCGCGTATTTAGTTAGGCTATACGTTGCATTATTATTAGTTATAGACCTACTTCATTCAATCAACAACAACAAAAAAAAGGACGGTGGTGCGAGCCAACGGGTGCTGAAGTGTGGGAGAGGGGTGGAGAGACTGGGCGTCCGCAGGGTTTTTGCAACTTGCGGTGGATCAGGGCGGAGGACCGACATGACGGGGGGTCTCAGTCTCCTGGTACCTGTACGGGCCAGGACCGCGGAGGTCAGCGAGAGAGAGAACAAGTCCGCCCTGGCCGTATTTACAGTAATGCCTCGAGAAACGCACGTATCGTTCCACCGCCGCCTGCCGCCACAGAGTGAAGTCTCTTTCCCCAGAAAGAGGTCCAGGTTGAACGCAGGTCCCAAATAAACGCAGGTCCCTAATAAACGCCTGTTGATTTGAGCGATTTAAGCAAATAAACGCCCGGGCCTTTATTTGGTGTTTTACGGTATGTGTTTTCCATGACTGGAAAATTGGTCAATCATTCTCTAGGTTTTGGGAACCTAGAGTATATGAGACACCATCTTTTCCCAGTCCTCTTAAAGCAGAAGTAAGTGATATATTTGTGTTAATATAAGTCTTAAATAGTTATATCTTCCGACAGCAATCACTTACATAGAGTGTTTGGTCTGAAACACGGGTCTGTCAGTCACTCTGCTCTGCTCTGAGCCGAGGAGAAAACATTTATCGTATCCTACAGTTTTTATCCAATGAGGAGAGAGAACGGCATGCAGGGCTGTGTGTGCAGCCAAGGGACGCCGTGAATGTGGCGACGTAGGGACGAGGACTGTTATGGTGCTGTGGTGGGGGGCGGTAAACGAAAGGATGATCTAGGGAGTTACACCAACAACGCCACCTTAGGACTTGCACCTAAAGAATTTACTCTTTTTCAAACTTTACTTTCTCAGAGCACAGGTCGGTACACAAATGAATACAGGCACGGTTTATAGAAAGTTTAACAAGTTTTATTTAGTCACAAATGGGAACATTAATTTATTTAAGTTACTTATCTTCTGTTAAAACAATTATAGTTATTTTTATTTCCAAAGAGCACAATATTAATCTGTACCACAGACTCAGCTTAAGTTGAGACTGAGGAAATAACTGAGCTGGGGTCCTGCACAGCAAACAAAGAGAAAAGAAACCAAACAAAATATCTTATATACACAAAAACAAACTCAAATCAACACAAAAGAAAACAAAACCCATAATGCTACATGCATAACTTTTGCAGGTCCTCAAAGCTGTGCTACTTCCCACCCCCCCACTAAGGAGTCGCGGTCAGTCAGTCTTGAACTACAGTACACTACTTTAAAACGAACGTCTAACTGACGAGGGCAGAGCAACTATGAGCAAGGCAACAAAAAGAAACAAAACGTGGAGATAAAGGCAAGAGGCAAGGCAGGGCACAACAGCCTAACGCCAGGCAGGCTTTAAACAAAGAAACAGAGCCAAATGTAAATAAATACATACAAGCTACATTAACAGACACAATAATGCAAGACTTGTGGCACTGTTTACCTGCATGGCGGGCTGTAGCCTGCACCAATAAATAATGTAGCCGTCAGAAGCTAGCGCGGCAGCGGTGGCTAACCGAGGGGGACACACACACATCCACCGTCTCGGCATACACGCCAACCTACAACATAAAATTGTCAACACTGCACCTTATAACACTTTACGCATTCTGAGACTGCGCTACATACCTGGAGAACCAACACCCCGGCGCATAATGGCGCCGGTAGACCGCGGCTCGGAGGAGCCGTTTGCCGGGCCTACGCAGGCGAGGAGAGAGAGAGCAACTGAACAACGGGGGCTATTTAAACAGGTCCGCATTAACAGCCAATGAGCGACTCTGCACTACAGGTGCCGGTAAGGGGCGTGACCACACACCTGACGCGAGGCGCCAGACCTGCTGCAGCATCAGAGACTGAGGGACACAGGAGAACACACATATATTCACACAACAAATAACCACCCGGTTACAGTGCGTTCAAGGAAACTCGTATTTTTCCGACCGTGAAGTCGTACCAGTTCGATCTGGTACGACTTCACGGGTCGGAAGTTATGAGTGGCTGTTATAGTGACTTTCGCCGGTAAAACAGGTCGGAAAAACATGAGTGGGTTGCCTGGAACGCTACAAAATCTTAAGTTGTGACTTGAAGCTGTAATTTACGATTTCAAAAGCCTGCCTGGAACGCAGCATTAGCGAAAACGACCAGACCACTTCTGCTTTAATTACAAAACTCAACAAACACGTAAACAGTGTCCTTCATTTAACAAACTTGCATAGGAGCTGGTGTAAATATCAGCATGTACCAGGTGTAACATGTGATTTACTAAGTGTGTACGTTACCTCGCAGACACCAAGTGACACCAAATGTGACATGAGCTTGGACAAGTTTAATTGTCATAAATTAGCTTAAAGCTACAGTTGGTTGACACTATGAATTGTGCTGGAGAGAACTAACACCGTGTCCTAACTGGATGCGACGCGAGCGAGCGACAGCTGCTAAATTAAAGCAATACTTACCGATCTGGCATTTCACTCAGCACAGCACAAACATTTGAAAATCAACAGCTCCACCTCCCTCACAAGTCCCACCCACGAGCCCCCTCCCTCCCTGCGGCATGCGTTGGCATGGCAACGGTAAACAGAACAGGAATGCGAGTGAAACACAAGCAAACACAACACCGGAGTTTTAAACCTTATAAACTGACTCAGTGATGATGACTGATGAGTTTTATAATAAACTGTTGTTAGCCTACTGCTACTGGAGACGCAGGGGAAGTGATTGTTACAGATTACAGTTCTCAACGAGCCGGGCTGGCGGCCGGACCAGCGCCACCTGATGCGCTGGTTCAGGCCGAAAATAAATCCAGACCGAGCCGAGTGGAGCTGCGCCGGTCCGGAGTTCAACCGGGTCCGGACCGCTGAGAACTCACAGAGCTAACAGTAGCCTAGCCGTTAGCACAGAGCTAACAGTAGCCTATATAGCTACTAGCCGTTAGCACTGGATGCTTTATAGACACATGTGACTTCCTGTGTTTACGTATCACTCTAGGCTGATCACTATCAACGTTACAATATCAGACATGAAACTCCGCGACCAGCTGCGGCTGCAGTTATTGGTCTTTTAAAAAACTATTTATTTCCAAAAACCTTCTTTCTTGTGTGTGTTGTGACTCTAGTCTCCTCTGCTCATGTCCTGCTACTGCTCTGTCAATAAGCGTTCTTCCTGGTCGGGAGGGGGGAGAGGAGGAGAGGGGTGCACAAAGTGATTACATATTAAGTAGGTTCGGTCGCTCGCAAGGGGGCAGTTGTTGGTCTGAGAAGTGAAGCTCACTTCCGCATTCAAAAAGCTGCAATCCCCTCGGCTGTCGCTGGGGGCTGGCTCCAGAAGGGAGCAACTCCAATCGAGCCCCATGTTAAAATAGCCGATTTTACAGCTTAAAAAAACATATTTACAGCCTGGTACATTTTATTTTTTTGGTCTCAATCGATAGTTTCTACCCCCGCACACACTCTGAGGGGGGTCTTACTAGTCGGACCGAATAATATTATTGGTCAGACTTTTCTCAGAATTATGAGAATGAAAAAATGATGAGTTTTTAACCCTGTTGGGTTTCTCTTACATTTTAATGTATCATCAGATTAATAGCATTTTAACTTAGACAAAGAAATGTGCAAAAGTTCCAGAAAGGTAAGTATTGCTTTAATGGTTTCCTATTGTAATGTCCTAACTGGGCGCGACGCGACGTTTAGAGCCCGACGCCCCGTTTCTATTTTTGTCGCTCGCGTCGCGTTCAGCATCGGAAATCAGCGGCGGCCACGGGGCCTTTGGCCCTCAATTTGGCCAAGAATGCCCCCCAAAATCATGATAGTTTTTTCAGAAACAAATATATTTATATCTGTACGTTATCATACTTTAATTTTCATTAATTTACCATCGCGTCTCATTATTCTTCTGATGTCGGCTTAATGTAATGTAAACGAGATTGCACTAATACACGGGAGTAATGTGACAGCGGGGCAGCAGCTGCTGTGCTGTGATGGACCTGATCAGACTGGTGGTGGTCCACAGTGAAACAGTCTGGATCCTCCACCGTCACCAGATCCCCTGAAAGCCTCCGCAAATAATACATCTACAAGAAGTTAAGTGGCAAATTGCATCTTTTCATCGGCTTATTTTCGGGTTTTTTTTTATTTTTAATCTTAACGTCACTGCACCATGCGGCTCTCAGTGCTTGTCGTGTTGTGTAGTTAGAGCTGTGTCTTCCTCCTGTTTCCCAGGTAGGAGGGACAGTAGCCCACCTAAGGGCTGGGCGATAAAACGCTATAAATTGTGAAATAACTTTTCTTCGATAGAAATATGAGACGTGGTCAATAGGTTTCATTCATCCATTTGGCAGACAATACAAATAACCAATGATATTGAGATTTCCACCGCGTCGAACCAATCATGTGGCTGGAATAGAGCCAGTCATAACATGTGCATTTGTTTGGGTTGCTGCAGACGTGCACATCAGCAGACACCGCCGGTAAAAAAAAAAAGAGAGAGAGAGAGATGTCTCGAAGAAAAAGTAAAGGAGAGCTTGGACAAGTGACTAAAAAGACGCGTGGTGCGCAATGGGGACACCAGAAAGTTGGAGTGGACCGCGGTCACGGTGCGGCCACTCTGCTGGTCACCCCCATGTGTGCGACACATAAAGGCCGCTTCAAGGAGACTAGCGGACTTTTTTTTTTTTTTAATAGCCTCTTCATTCATCTTGGGCGGGGGGCGGTGCGCCGCCTTATAATGTTACAGAAAACCCTGCATTATGTTTTTGCTACTCGTGTTCCTACACTAGAGACCACTTGCTGTTGGCTATATATTTCAAGAAACTTGTTTTCTGTTTAAAAGGCACAATTCACCCATCTTTTAACCGGGTAGTTACGTCTCCAGTCTGTCGAGCGGACGAGCACACAGCTGATGTGCTTCCATTCCAACAGACGTGCGGATTCAGGGCTGGATTTACTAAAGGTTTGCGTGTATTAAAACGTGTGCAAACATGATTGCACGCGCAAACGCATGTGGAACCTGATCTACTAACCGGACGCACCGAGGATTGCGTCCCTCACACGGGCAGAATAGCACGTGCGATCCATTTAGCGTGTTTGCCTTGATGAATATGTAAATATGGGCGTTTCAGCCAGAACGTGCAGAATACTGGGAGGAGTAGATGCAAATAGATTTATTTAGCGCACGCAATGTGATTTACCAAACCACAGGTGTGTCTGACCATTGTTGTGAGGTCAGACTAACCTAGATTAGTTAGTTGTCCAATAATGTAAGACAGGGAATGAAGGAACTGGCTAAAGTTATAAGTAGTGGAGCTGTGCATAAAGCCTATTGGCTATGGCAGAGGTATAGGCTCTTCAAATGCCCCTCTAGTCTTCATTGTACATGGTTGTGTTACGGCCGGAAGGGGTTCGGCCTTGTGTGTGTGTTTGTGTCTCTCCCTCCCCTTGTTCCCCCACAGCTCCACCCAGGTCCCATTCAGCGAAACAAGGCTCACCTGGTCCACTGAGCTAAATACCCTGCAGCTGACACTGGAAGATGGGGGGCAGTGCAAAACAGCTGGGCTTGCCGGGCTTGCCTGCCGCGCATCATTGGCTTTTGTTTGTTTTAGTTTGTATAACTTTTATGTTTTGCATTAAATATCCTTGTAGTTAATTTAGTCACTTGTGACTTTTTTCACTCTCTCAACATAGGGAAGACCCCAGCACCACTCATGGAGACCCCTTATCCATTCACAAAATACGAAAGCTGTTGGTTTTTGAAACATGCCTCATGGAGCTCTTTGAGAAGTGCCCAGTGTGCAGCCAAATTTGTCATGTCAAGAAGAACATCAGGGGAACTTTCTGTGCCATTGTCCAGAGATGTCCACATTGCCACTACCAGAGACAATGGAAAAGTCAGCCAGTGATTGGTCACTCCACACCAGCTGGGAATTTGCAACTTTCTGCTGCAATATACTTCAGCGATGCATCATTTTTTAAAGTGCAGAAGGTATGTTCAGGTACTTGTTTATAGTTGATTGTTTTTATAATTTCTCAAACACATTAGTATGACAAGTTAGAGAACAAATGTTGATGCTCTTGATTCGCTGTGTAAGGTTGAGGTGTCACTTGCCAAGCCCATCATAGCAGTCCATTTGAATTAGATATGAAAAAGCCTTGAGAATTTGATCTAAAATGCATTTTTATTGTAATCTAAAATGTGAATCTAGATAACCAATAAAATTGATTTTGTCTTTGATATTTTAGGTTTTCAATGCCATGCAGTTGAAGATGCACAGCTACAAACAATTCAGAGTACACTGCTGCAACTTCATTGAGCCCGCTGTGCTACATAAATGGAAGACAGATCAGGAAGCCATTTTGCAGCGGATCAGCCAAGATGGGAGTGCCATTCTAGGTGGTGATATGAGGGCCGACTCACCTGGTAATTTTTAAAGTTTTTGTGTTAGAATGAAATATTGCCACATAAATGCACACTTAAACCAAAAAATATAATGTTATTTTAGGAGAATGTGAATTTCTCAACGATGCAATTACCAAAATGCTGTACAAAAAGTGATTCATGTTTTCAGGACACAGTGCAAAGTATGGCAGTTACACCCTGATGGACCTGAACAACAACAATGTCATCGACATCCAGCTGGTTCAGGTTAGTGAATACATGGCAGCAGTGTTACACCATTAAAATGTATTACTATATTGGTCTGAACATAAAAAGACCCTGTTCATATAACAGCTCCCCCTTTTCAAGACTCAATTTTTGGAAAAGTACTTTTTGAAGAAAAAAAATATGGTTCTTCATAAATAACAATAATTCTATTTGAAAATTAGAACATACAAACACTTTGATAAAGTTAAAGTTGTTTGTTTATAACATCTTTCTCATGTTTTTATTTTGCCTTGAACAATTTAATTTCAAATTTCGCATCAAAACGGGTAAATGTAAACCCAGCTACTGGTTGGTTCTTGCTTTTTCACCTCACTCACCTGAGCATTCATGATTAACTTTAATCTAACATTATTCTTTCCATTTTAGCATTTTATTATTCAGTCTTAAACCTCTATCATGCACACTTGGTGTTAACAGAAAATACTATGGGTTGTGCTATGAACATTTTGATTAAATTAGATTACGATAATAGCCTTCACTTGTGAATTTAAAATCTTCTTTTACACAACCCCTTTTTTACTTGTCTTGTATAACAGAGCAACAAGGTTGGTGGGAGCACTAACATGGAGAAGGAAGGTCTGAAAAGGAGCCTTAAATTAATGAAGGACTCTGGCATCAAGCTGGACTGTATTGTTTCTGATCGGCACCCCCAGATCCAGAAATTCCTCACTGATGCCAAAATAACCCAATACTATGATGTTTGGCACTTTGAGAAAGGTAATTATCATTCATAGTTCAGTCAATCAACATTTTAGAGGTTTATTCAGTCTGGACATATGATAATCTGCTCAATATAATTATAATTTATTAGAAGTAACAAACAATATGTTTACACTCTGATTATATTGAACGTGCACAGTCAAGCCACTGAAAGAGGATCCGACATACAGTAAGTTTACATGCACAAATATTTATTGCAAACAAATAATTCAAACGTCAGCAATTGTACTAATGCAATAAATATAATAACAAATACAGATGCAACATTTATAATAAAATGTGTAATTACTTACACACAATTACAACACTTTTCAAACTTACCCAGAACCTTGAAATTGAACATTACAAAAATGAAAAACTTTATGAAGTCTTGCAAAATAAATTTAAAGGACAGAATGATGGTATATTAACTTTCACGGAAAGCCATTGTGTTATTAATCCACAGACATTCTTCTCTCAACAGACTACGTGGATGAGCTGATGCACCTGGTGTTTGATGTGGTGTTTCCTGATCCGGCACCTTTTGTGAGTCAGCTGAAGCAGATTCCCGTGCCAGAGCCACTATGCTCTCAATATGATAGGCCACTGAAGGAAGACGTTGTGGCCCGCTACGTGTCTCGATTCAATCAAGGGGCATCCTGAAGCCTACATATTCGCCATCAGCATCGGGAAATTCACAGCGGATACACAGCACCACACATGCTGGAATGACGACTCTTACTCTGTAGCCAAGATGACCCCAGCACCAGCTCACGAAGGACCTGTATGCTAGGTGCCTGTATTCACTGGTGCAGAAAGTTGCAATTTTATTGATTTGGACATGGAGAATATGCCCTTTTCTTTTTCTTATGTATATACAATTAATAAAAAGGCACTTTTGAATTATAACTGGTGTGTCCCCGGCCGGCTAACAATGTACAGTGGGCTGATATACAAGACAAAAAACTATCACAGTGCACCTTTTCCAGGATTTGATCCCAGGTCACCTGTGGCAGGCAACTGCTCTACCCACTGGACTACCACAGCAATCAATTAAGTGGTTTTACAACCGCATATTTAACCAACATTTCGAAATGGTGCACCTTTTTTCAAATTCGGAATGGTGGCCCTTTTTCAAACATAATTAAGGGCTGGCATTCCGAAACATTAAAGTAAACGTTCAGAATGGCGGCCCTTCGGAATGGCACCCTGGACCCAGTCAGACCTGGGATGAGATTTTTGCATACCGTACGCTCATGTTCAGATTGATAAATGAGGGCCAGTGAGGGTTACATGCTGCTATTCCGACATGCCGCTATTTCGACATAGACTGCGTTTACATGCACTTCAGTACCCCGGTTTTAATCGGGTTTTTTAAGTACCCCGTTTTTTGATCAAATTCGGGGTATGGTGTTTACATGAACTTAGAGAACCCCGGTTATTCAGTATCCCTGTATACATGATAAATACAGTATCCCGGTTTCTGATTACTGCGTCTTACGTGCGTTTGTGTGTTTCATTCATGTTTATTATTTACAACAGGAATCGCAACTACTAGGAAATATGTAGGTCCGAAAATTTACAAATTAAAAATGCTGCCATGTTATATAACTTAATAAAAGAAAGGTAAATTCAATGCAGACTGATCGGTTCATTGTAAAACATGCTTTTATTGATGTAAAAGTGGTGATTTCTGTACACACGTTAGGCGACAGAGCCTCCAGGCAGCACTGCTCCTCCAATACACACATGAAGCTTCACTTTTACTTCAAACACACTAAGGCAACTGCCACAATTATTAGATTTCATCAATGAGACCAGCATTTATCTCCTAAAAAGAATATAACCAGCCGGCAGTAAACATCTAAAAACCTACGGGTAAGTTAATCAGCGATTGTCTTCTCCACCGAGATGAGGGAGTAGTCTGGCCGGCGAGCACGTCAGGAGACGGGGTTGGTGTCTCTGATGTCCCGGTCACAGCTCACACACGGGGAGCTTCACTCCTCCGAAAAACGTCGTAGCAAACTTGTAAACAGCCGTCGTTTGAATAAACCGACCGCACATTGGGGATCTAAACAGTTACTTTCTCGCATGAAAAAAAGAAACAAAAAAAACTTAATAGCCTCCTCGTCGCTCCAGAATGCGCTCTTGTTGTCGCCGCCATTTTGTACGTAACGTATCTATGGTAACGGTTACGTCAGCTGGCTGAGCGGCTTTCAGATATCGGGGTACTGTGTTTACATGCTCCAGTATCCTGATTTCTTTCGGAGTTCTCCGGGCAGCAAAATTGGGTTTCTCAAAATCGGGATATGAGCTTATCCCGATTTCTGGAATCGGGAAATGGTGTTTACATGCGCAAACACAAATTCAGGGTACTTAAAAAACCCGATTGAAATCGGGGTACTGAAGTGCATGTAAACGCAGTCATTGACTTCTAATTGTCAGAATAGCGGCATTAACATTATTTTTCAAGCGTCCCACTATTCCGACATTTTTTTTTTCATTGTCGGAGTAGCGGCACTTTACTATTTTTCAAACATTCCGCTTTTCCGACATTGATTGATTACGTTGTTCTGCTCCCTTTTGTTGAGATTTGGGAGGTTTTTTGTTTTTATTGTAGCTTGCAGAGGTGGGTAGTAGCGCGCTACATTTACTCCGTTACATTTACTTGAGTAACTTTTTGGATAAATTGTACTTCTAAGAGTAGTTTCAATGCAGTATACTTGTTACTCTTACTTGAGTACATTTCTTCAGAAGAAGCGGTACTTTTATTCCGTTACATTGAGCTTCATTCCGGTCGCTACTCGCTACTTTTTCTTATTGATCCAATGTGCGATCTGTTTGTTTATGTTTTAATGGAGATACTTCCGAGGCTCTGTCACGTGACTGCGTTTCACCAATCAGATGTAGCCACTCGCGACGTTTGCCTCCGTTTAACCAATCAGAGCCAGGCAGTCACATGACCGCACACAAAATCACACACACACAGTCACAGATAGACACACAGACACACACACCCACACAAAGAGCTTATGGACAGTTCATAGATCTTTCATAGATAGGCCTATGTATTGTGGCTGAATTTGTCTTCATTTATGTTACTTTGTAAAAAATGTCATTTAGGCTTTTGTCTTAGTTGTTAAATGTTGTTCTTTGGCAATATCTGTATTTTTTCATTGCTATTATATTTTTGTGTATTTTATTAGGCCTACATTTATGCGCTGACCATTAAACGAACAAATCAGAGGTTACTCAGTAGTTACTCAGTACTTGAGTAGCTTTTTCACCAAGTACTCTACTCTTACTCAAGTAAATGTTTGAATGGCCACTTTTTACTTTTACTTGAGTAACATTATTCTAAAGTAACTATACTCTTACTTGAGTACAATCAATTTTTGGCTACTCTACCCACCTCTGGTAGCTTGTTCATATGCAAGATCATTTTTCTGACTGATTTATTGCCCGATGTCGCCGTGTATCTCGCTTTCTTTCCCCCGCCCTCTGCCCGTTGTCTTCGTTGTCACTTTGTTGCAGCTCCACAGAGCGCACATGGCACTTTCTTTGGACCACCACTCTGTATCGACTTGCACTCTCCGCGCGGAAAGCACAGATGATTGGTCTATTTGCGGAACAGTTGCAGTGATTGGACACAATTGCAAGATAGCACAAAATTAACGGGGGTTGGTTGAATTTGCGTTAATTGTTGCAATCGCGACATCGCAAATTCCTGGAGGGACTGGGATTTGAGCCTGAAACCTTCTTGCAGGGAGGTAACAGTGCTAACCACCAACCTGCTGCCCCTCAGTTAGAATCAGTTTTACCCATTGATGGGGGAGAGATGAAATACATTTTCCAAATTCTAATGTGCTATTTTGTATTTCACTCTGGTGGTTATGAATGACAAACTAATGAGAATTCAGATGATGCAACTGGAAAATCCGCAGCCAAATCCCACAGAGCAAAATTGATGCCAGCATACTGTGGCAATCACAGCACATAAAAGAGTCCATCTTCCCTCTAGCAATGAATACAATATTTTTTCCTCTCTTCTGTGCCCATGCACCTCCTCCTTGAGATCAGTAGCTATTTCATATGTTCCACCTCAGGCAAGAAGAAAACTTTCTCAAACCTTTCTGCTGGATTGTCCAGTCAACCCATTCAGGGAACATGGTGTATAGTCAGGTAGTCTCCAACTCTTATACATGGACTGGAGTCATTCACCACTGACCTCACCTCCACCATAACACAGCACTGGGAAATTTGATTCCTGCATTTGTATGTGTATAATGGTTACAGCGCTGCCGAGGAGCCTGTGGCATTTGTGGAGATAATTTTGGATAGTCCTTTATATTCCTGGAAAAAAATACATAGTGAGGCACTGCATGCCTCTACCATACCATCTGCCAAAGCTATGTCCTCTGCTCAACATGTTCACAGCTCATAATTAAATAAAGCATGTAAACCAAACAGTAGTGTCTTATTTAGTGGTATCATGTAGTTTATCTGTCTAGTGTCGCAGTGGTTGAATTTTAATACTAAACTATAACTCAAAACCTATTCTGTAGGTTTTCACAGTGAAACTGCTATCAACCGCCCTGACTAAAATATTCTACATAATATCCTTGTGGCCCTTTGTTGCTGTGGATATTAAAAGTCATCATAGACAGGTTTAAGTATTTTGTAAGAAAAAAGCCACAGAATTACAAAGGAAAATAAAAACAATTTTCTGTAAAATAATATATGCAATGTAATTAAAACGTAAACATTTGTGGTGTTGTTAGTGTATTAACAATTTACATTTGACCAACAAATTCTAATCAGTTCATCCTTAACTCATTGGCTGCCAGCCATTTTCAGATCAGAGAGCCCCATACTGCCAGCCGTTTTAGAGCATTTTGAACGATCTTATAAGACCCACAGAATATTGTGTTCTATGACTATATAAACACCGAAACTACCAAGAGAAAGAGTAGACTCTCTTTGTTCAATAGGAAAAAAAAGTTTGTTTCTACCTTTTTCCGTTCTTTTGTAAACAGCAGTAGAACGTAGGCTGGTTTCGCCAAAAACAGCAGTTTTTGACCAAAACACTGAGAAAACAAGCTTTTTGTGGAAAGAAACATGTCAAGCAGAACAGTGACTTTGACGTTGATATTTTTTGCTTTAGTGACACCTCACACATCTGAACAGTGTTCTCCTTCTATAAAACAACAAAAACAACACTGAGAAAGGACTTTTGATGGCAAAATAATAATTTATTTACAAATATCAGTAAAAATGCATTAACTTTTTTGTACGTTTGTAGCTGTCACATGACCTCTGCCCCATGGTCGACCACTGCTCGATCCACCACCTGTAAATTATAGAAATATATAGAATTACCATAAAAATACATCTCTTAGATGTAGTCAAGTGTGATGTGGAGTTTTTTTTTTTTTTAACCTTTCCGATCAAAGCGATCCGCCCTTCTCTAAGCAGTAAAAGTTAGCTCGCTAGCAAGTTAGTTTATTTTATTATTTTTACCATTGATGTATTATATTATTACCTTCATGTCTTTCTGGAGCGTGGGGACGGGTCTCTGCTGCTCCTGGTTGATCCGGATGGAATCGCTCGGGTCACGTCCACCGAGCCGTCAGTTGAGCTGGGCTCTGGTCTGTGGTGACGCACCGTCAGCTGCTGCTCTCACCGACCGCTCGGCCCGGCTTGATCGCCGGTGTCCAGCGTCGGTGTCGGTCGTCGGTGTCTTTTTCAATGATCTCCGTCGTTTTCTCACGATCGCGACCCTCTTCCTTTCCGAACTACCGCGACACACACGGTACATAATGTGCCGACGTGCGGAACACATAGGCTCCGTGCATAAGTTTCTTTAGCATATCTCTTGTCATCTCGCTTCTTCTTCTCATAATCAATGCTGATCTCTCATCCAAAGAGGGCACTGCTGCCACCTACAGGGCCTACAGGGCACCTACACGTCATTACACTAGTTTACAAGCCTGATATTGATGGACAAGCTCCGCCAGACCGTCCTCCAGCCCTTCCCGTTGAAAAACGCAATTGACGTCTATCGACGTCAATGGCAGTGAACGGTTGTAATTAGATTGACGTCTATAGACGTCAATGGCAGCCAATGAGTTAAATGTAAGTGTAATAAGTGAATTTTTATGCAAAACAGTGCAGAGTGGAAAAAATGTAATGCTATATATCTAAAATTCCTCTAATTCTACCAAACAAGTTTATCTCAAATGAACGTACAGTAAACATACAAAATCCATTCCCAATTTATATTATAATTTCCACATTTAACTCATTGAGTGCCGCGCTCCTTTCCAAAGTTTTAGTCAAGTGTACCGGCAATTTAGACCATTTTTGACGATTTTTGTAGAGCCACAGTGTATTCTATATTATTGCCACCAACACATACTGTGGCTCAATTGAAAGGTTTAACTTAATGCTTCAAGTGGCCACAAACCGTTTGTTTCTACGTGCCTCCGTTCCTGAGAAAAGTCAAGCTAAACATGGCTGGGTTTCAACAAAATCCCTCCTTTTTTTCTAGAAAAGGAGATAGAGCGTCTTTTATGAAAGGTGCGCTGTTTGTGTCTGTCGCTCTTCTCACACTCGCATTTCTGGATCAAAGGGCTCGTATAAGATAAATATATACAACAATTGTTGTTCTATTCACAAAACCACCATCGGGGGCGGGGGGGGGGGGGGGGGGCGCCACTAAACAACAGTAACACAGACGCACCGTGCCGTGTCACAGCTTCTCCCCGCGGAACGTGAGGGTCAGTCGGCCACCGCGGCTCGGGAAGACCGGTCCCGTCGGTGATGCCGGTCTGCTTTGGCCCAGAGACCATCAGATTTTACCGCGGGAGGACTTTGGGGAGGACACGGTGTTGCTCCAGATGAAGACCGGGCGGGACAGTCGGCTGAGAGCTTCCTGGTTCAGCTCCCAGCTGCTGCAGCAGCGCGGGTGAGAGCAGAGCAGCAGCGCAGGTGAGAGCAGAGCAGCTGCGGAGCAGCTGCGCTGCATCTGCATGCAGAACTCGTTTGCAGAAGCCGAGTTATGATAAAAACTTCCAGATCATGAGCTGTCATGTGACTTTGATCGTCATCTATTTCAGTTCTCCTCGTCGTAGAGTCCCCAAATTTACATATAATGTGTATTAAAGTGTCTATTTTCATAATTCAAAAAAAAAGCAAAAAACGTAAAATTACAGATGTTACTGGTTCAAAATTGCGGGGTTTTTCCTGCACTGCAGGATCGCGTGAACGCGTGTCTTTTCACCACAACTGTTTTCCTCTAGGTGGCAGCACCGTACTAAATACTGCTCAGACGTTTTGGGGCCAATGCTGACACGTCACACAACGTAGCCGCGATTAGGAGTGGCGCTGTTCATGATACAGAATACAAGAGGATGAAAGGAGAACTAGCTGCAGACAGTAAATAATATAGTAGCCTATTTTTTCAATGACAAAATGTAACGACGGCAGCTACAGTAGACTATATCCCACGTCTCACTCTCTTTTTTCGGTTATCTGTCTCGTCATCTCCAAAATGTGTTTTTAAAATGAGCCAACTACAGACTGTGCAGTAGTGCCGCAGATTTCTCACTCCGCACCTTGTTTGAGAGTGCAGCTGGATGATTTCTTGTGAATGAACGGGTCTGTGTCACTTTGGGGCTGGGCGATAAAACATAGGTACGGTGTACATTTTAGGACATCCTCAGGATCAGACTTCAGTGTCAGACCTCAGATGAAAAGGTATATGGTCTGAGGAAAACCTCTGTCATACTCGCACCAAACTTCATCAGGTCTTCATCAGCCTTCAGAGTTAGACTGAACGGCCTCACACGTTACGCCGTCATCTATAAGCTCTCAGAATCATCATGAAAAAATATGTCACAGTGTGTATCAGGACAACAGCTGATTCGCCAGCAACGACGCTGAAGTTCGCTTCCAACACACACACACACACACACAGGAATGAGTTTTGAAGCGGGCCGACATATAGGCTAGTGAGTGTAGATTCATTGATAAAACTGTAAGGCACACACAATGCCATAGCCTACAGTACACTATTTTCAACATATGTAATGTTGTGTGTCGTTTTTTTAATGATTATTATTATAACTCTCAGTTAATGTTGGCTACTAACTAATTTCCACTAATTTATCCATAAATGGACGAAGTGTTTCACTGGCGAGGATTACGCGCGACTATTACGCACAGCTTAATAGAAATTTGCAGCAGTGACAGAACATGCAACTTAAAAGAGGCCGCATCAAATGCAAAATAAATCAGAATCCAGCACTCGATGAGAAACTGAGCTGGCGCGAGTGTGAGGAAGAGTGGGTCTGTGTGTGTGTATGTAGAGTGCGAACTACGGGTAGGCCGGGGGGCGGGTCTAAAATATTGGCAAAATGCTGTTGGCTATATTGTTCCCTGCTGCTGAACATCGGATTTTTACATGCAAGTCCTTTGTTTTCCTATTATATTGGTGTCAGGCAAACACGGCGCACCGTCTCTCACTCTCTTTCTCTGTCGCTCTCTCTCACGTGCACACACACACACACACACACACACACACACACACACACACACACACACACACACACACACACACACACACACACACACAGGAATGAGTTTTGAAGCGGGCCCCCATTCCTATTTTCACGAGTGCTGGACTCTGAATTATTTTGCATTTGGTGCGGCTTCTTTTATAAGTTGTTCTGTCACTTCTGCAAATGTATATGGGAAAGACCCCCTTCCCCACCCCGGCCCCTACTCCTCCCACTACGAATCACCTCCGCTGTACGTAATAGTCGCGCGCGTGTAATGACAGCTCCTCGCCGGTGAAATACATCGTCCATCGTCCGTTTATGGATAAATTAGTGGAAATTAAGCCTACATTAAGTGAGAGTTATAATAATAATCATTAAAAAAACGACACACAACATTACATATGTTGAAAATAGTGTACTGTAGGCTATGGCATTGTGTGTGCCTTACAGTTTTATCAATGAATCTACACTCACTAGCCTATATGTCGGCCCGCTTCAAAACTCATTCCTGTGTGTGTGTGTGTGTGTGTGTGTGTGTGTGTGTGTGTGTGTGTGTGTGTGTGTGTGTGTGTGTGTGTGTGTGTTTTATAACTTTAAACGTATGTTGTTATTTGTCTCAAACGTCCCACCTATGCGGGTCGTTTGAGACACAGAGGAGGGGCGGTTGAAACAGCATGTTTTAAACAGAAACTACTGACATTAGGCTACTCCCGTTATGAAGCTTATCTGTGAAACGTGCGCTGCTCAGAGACTGGGCAGAACGGTCCCACTTGCTTTCTCCCCGGCTACGTTGGTGGAGATCTCCCACACAGTAAAAGATTTAGGCAACACATTCTTCCAGTTGGCTGTTTTTCTTGCAGTTACAGAAAGTAGCCTATGTGCAAAGTACCTTATGAGACACATTAACATCTCTATTCATATAACGCCCATCGAAACAGCTGATTTACGTGTCGGCCGTTAACACATGGCGATTGGCCATTCACGCGGCTTTGTTCTTGGTTTCGGCCAATCAGCAAGCACATGGCTAATTATCAGCTTTCAACCAATCGCACTGTTTTAATGTGTGTGTGAAAGTTATTTTCTTTAGTTCATTTTCGTTTCTTTTGGATTTTTTTTACAACAATGTATCAATATAATATTGTTTTCGTTTCATTTCGTTATAAAAATCAATCCCTTTTCTTTAAAACAATGAGATTGAGCAGCTAAAAACCAGACCAGTTCAACTGTAGCGATTTTCATAACACTATCGCTCCGGATCAGAGGTACTAAGATGCTGATTATTAACTCAATAAACTCAACCATGGCTTGTCTTATTGTTAATCTGAACGCACGTGTATAAAGGGCAGAGTCAAGGCAGCAGATAAATCACAAAACATCAACGCGTCCGTGAGCGCAGCGCACCTCATTTTCTCCTGTGAAGAAGAAGAGAAAAAAGAATCCCATGGTCCGACCTGACCCAGTTATTGAATGTTTAGGTTTATTTAGAAGAAGTCTGATTATGACTGCTGCTCTGGATCAGATTATTTGCTCATAATTCGGGTTATTTTCAAACAGTGGCCAAACAACAGATCAATTAATTATTATAGACTATATTTTCCATTTTTGCTAAGCGGTTTGTTCTGAATTAAATAAAAGCCTGTCCCATACAGCCGCGTGTGTTACGCCGTGGTTTGTTGATGCTATCATCTTTGCCTTGCGCAGATGATCCTTCATAATTTGTGATACATAATCATCAAGTCATAAAGCAAGACAGGCTTTATCATATTACAATAGTTTCTGTGATTTAGGCAGGGTATACAGTAGTTAGTTCTAGTTTAATAGCCTAGAGTTTAAGCTGTGGATTACTGCACAGATCACTGAGTCATCCGCCTGTCGTCCTCCGTTCTCACAGATGCCACCTGGTGGTTGTTTTGGCACATTGAGGCTTTTCATTAAAACCTCTTGTCTCGCCAAAGAAAAAAAAAGCCTGAGTCTTGTGCCGTCTCGCGTGGACCACGCGTGAAGTCCGCAAATTTGAACCAGTAACATCTGTAGGTTTTTGGCACTCAACGCATGGGAACGAAAAACGAGAAATTACGTGGTTGGCACTCAATGAGTTAAGAATGTCTATTTTCTAACAAAAAAATAAAATAAATAACTTGAAGAAAATAAATAACTTGTCATCTGGAGAAACCTAAATGATTTTACATAATGTTTGTTTTATTATGCTGTCATCGCTATACAGTGGCATCAGATGCAGTTCTGTCCTTTAGCATGTATAACAGAACTGTATTGTCAAAATAAATTACAGATCTGGTTCTGTACGTCATTCACAAAATACATATGCACTGTATAATATGCACTGTATCTATAAGAATAAGAGTAAGACTTACTTTATAAATCCCCAAAGAGGAATTCATTTAATTCATTATTTAATTAAAATGTATTCATACAGATAAGACTGTGGGCCGGATTTACTAAAGGTTTGCGTGTATTAAAACGTGTGCAAACGTGATTGCACGCGCAAACACATGTGGAACCTGATCTACTAACCGGACGCACCGAGGATTGCGTCCCTCACACAGGCAGAATAGCACGTGCGATCCATTTAGCGTGTTTGCCTTGATGCATATGTAAATATGGGCGTTTCAGCCAGAACGTGCAAAATACTGTGAGGAGTAGATGCAAATAGATTTATTTAGCGCGTGCAATGTGATTTACCAAACCAGGAAGAGGTTGCGGTGGCTGTTTTTGCGTCTTTATTTACCACGTCTGAAAACTAGGGCTGGGCGATATGGACCAAAAGTCATATCCCGATATATTTAGTCTGAATATCGATATACGATATATATCTCGATATTTTTCCGCAAAGTGAGAGCAAATGTTAAGTCAAAGTTAAAGCCAAATATGACAAGTCACAGGTAGTTTTATTGAAACCGGCTATTTCACTGAACAGTTGCAAAATCAAATGAATAAATAATAAACAGGTTTCTTCATCTGGTTCATGAATAAATGTTAAGCTGCTCAAATAACAAAATGTAAACATAAATACTACCTGACAAGAGTATCTTTTTTTAAATCAAAGTAATGGAGTATTTTAGAAGGCGTGATTCCATAAGGCCTCTTCTAAGATCAATGTTAAAAGTTGGCTGGAAATTTGAAAATATTGTCATTATCATGATTATTATAAGACATTTCTGTAACATAAACACCAGCTATAGCAGAGTCTTATAGAAAGGCACTCTTGAAATGTTGTTCAACCAATCATAAAAAAAAACTATTTAAATAAGTACAACAACTGCCTTGTGTCTCTGTGAAAGTGTAGCGTTTTTTTAATCTGGAGTCACGTGACGTGCCACACGTCTTTTTCCGGTCAGTCGTCATGGAAACGTCACGTGACACTCACGGATCCACGGTTTGAACCAGAGTGAAAACAAACGTGTGTAAACCATGGATGTATTATATTATCATAGATCCATGGGGTAAACGCGAACCTTACGAGCTGAATCTGGTGAAAGCACCACGGCTCACAGAGGTCTGGAGCTCTGACGCTGCTGCAGGGGACGACGTGCTAACGGCTAATAACAGCTAACGGCTAACAGCCGTGCTACAGCAGCTGACTGAGCCTCTACAGCCTAGGCTCGGCTCGTTAACGGCAACGAGGTCGACGTGGACTTGGTGCGTTCCTCTCGGTCAGCTGGTGAAGCAGTGGTCTGATAAGCATGAATAAAATAGTTAGAGGAGGGGCGGCGGCGTGGAGCGCGGCGAGCAGTGCAGGGAGCTCCAGATCAGCAGCCTGAATGGAGCAAGGATCACAGCGCAAATTTGAACTATATCGATATATGCGATATGGTCAAATTCCATATCCCATTAAAAAATATATAGATATATTTTTTATATCGATATAGCGCCCAGCCCTACTGAAAACCATGTACTAACTGATACAACTTTGCCAAAACGTATGCGTTTATTGATTTGATACCTGTCAGAGCCCCGTGATCTTACATCTCTGCATTTCCTCACGTCTGGGTAATTTTGTAATAGTTTTTCAGCCGTGTTAAAAGTCTTTTACGCGCCGTTACGCACGGGGCACGTCTGTCCTGCAGTGCGCTCCTCTCCTCTCCTCTCACCTGGCTGCTCAGCTCCGTCTCTCAGTCCCGGTCCCGGACTGAGAGACGTCACCGCTGCCTTCACCCGTCTTTGATCTCTTTCAGAGCGTTTAGATATGTGTCCCACCTGAGCTCTCTATTAATCCACTCGATCATGGGCGGCACACACACACACACATATATTACAGGTGTGTGATTGTCGCTGCAGCTGCTGCCTGTTCGTCACTATATACGAGTTGGGCCCTGTAGCGATTTGTGTTTATTTATCTAAACAGAGCGCGAGAGAGATGAACACACATGCTGTCATTGTATGTATCGGATCAAATGTCATTCTGTCCCTTTGTCCGTCCAGCTCTCTGTCCACTCTCTTCATGGCGGAAACGATTACACGCGCAAAACCCTCATTTACATATTGCGGTTTGCACGTGTTGTCATTTAGTGGGTTACTCTTAGTAGATCACCTGTTTTGCGTGCACTAACCAAACTCGCAATATTATAGCGGGCGCAAACAATATAGCGCCCTCTATCTGGGATCTTAGTAAATCCGGCCCTATATGTATAAATTCATTAATAAATAATCATGAAAATGAACATATTTTTGTAGGAATGTGGAGGATAAGTTCAGGACTTGCACTGCCTGGGGGAAAAAATAGTGATGGTGTGGCAGCAGATTCTGTATCTATTGCCAGACAGCAGCAGGGTGAACAGGCTGTGGCTGAGGTTTATATCATGAAATGATCATTTCCAATTCTATTTTATGCTGCACCTAGATTTCAAATTTTATGGACTTGAACTTAAAACATTGAGGTGTTTCATAAGCAGCAGAATAAGAAGTTAATTTTACGATACTGCAACACTCCATATCATATTGTTTCACAGCTTTCTGCCAGTCCTGCCCAGGAGCAAGAGGCAACAAAAGCTTGGAGATTGATTCCACCCATGCTTCATCCAAACAGCCCCCCAATATCCCCTACAGCGAATCACAGTCAGCAGGCAGTACCTGCAATACCATGAAAAGACAGATCATCAGACAATATCTTACTGAGGGCAGCTGGCTCCAACTGACAGCACTCCCCTCAGGACATCTCACTCTGAGCCTGGCTGCCTCGACTCAATCACAGTTAGCTCGAGTCTGTAACATGGTCTAAGTTGTCTGCTTTAATGTGTCATCAGTAACATAATCCTGATGGACAGTTGCATTTACTAGACCTGGTAACTTTGACATAGTTGAAAATAATCTACCAAATACAGATAGAGTGTTTGTGGATTATAGTAGTTCAATTCCCGTAATACATCTCTTGTCAGCATATGTGATTTATACATGTATGTTTAAATAGTGATTTACTGAAGAACATCCAATCCTGTAGTGTGGTGAAGTGCATGTGAGTTCTCTGAACATGACAGTTGGCGGTTACATGCTGCTATTCTGACATGCCGCTATTTCGACATTGACTTCTAATTGTCGGAATAGCGGCATAAACATTATTTTTCAAGCGTCCCACTATTCCAACTTTTTTTTTTTCATTGTCGGAGTAGCGGCACTTTACTATTTTTCAAACATTCCGCTTTTCCGACATTGTTATATAGTCAGACGTGTCCTTTTGATTTTTTTTTTTCTTCATCTGAGACACTGTTTCTCATAAAATAGGCCTATAGAGAGAAGAAAAAACAAACCCGCCAAGTTTAAAAACACACTGGCAGCAGCGCACACTGATCTGGAGCAAGACTGTTATTATTCTGTCACCTGAGTTAACGAGGTGCACGTGTGTTTGGAGCTGACGAGAGAATAAAGAGTGAGACAACACGGCCCTGAGGAGGAACTGTGAAGGACTCAGCTGTAATGGAAAATGACCTAAACGGTTAAACCGAGTCCAGTAGAGCTGTAACTGTGTAGTGGAAAGGCGTTCAACTATCGTCCGGTTCCAGGGTGCCATTCCGAAGGGCCGCCACTCCGAACGTTTACTTTAATTTGTCGGAATGCCGACCCTTAATTATTTATGGGAAAAGGGTGCCATTACGAACCTGAAAGAAAGGGTGCCATTCCGAACCTGAAAAAATCTTGAATGGTTTACGGCACGGAGTAAACAAGCCTAATTGCGGTGGTAGCGTAGTGGTCAGAGCATCTGCTTTTGACGCGGTGGATCAGGGTTCGACTCCCGGGGGGGATACATATTAACTGCGATTTTATTGGCCTCTACCTAACCTTTTTACTAAACTTAACCAACTCCTTTCTACATTGCCTAAACCTAACCAAAGCACAGAGCAAGGACATTTATTTTCAGCAGGAGTGCCGCGGCTGCATCAGACCATGGATGTAATGCATCAGACTCGCACCTGGGTGAAACTTTGGAGGCGGAGGGGGAGGGGGAGGGGCCGGTCGGGCGCTGTCCCCGCGGCGCGTCGTGTCAAGCCGGGCAGGAAGTCAAACCACGAGAGAATCCGGTCAATTTTCAAAATAAAACACATTCGGAACGGCGGCCCCTCGGGAAGTTCGAAATGACGGACCTTCGGGAATTTTCGGACTGGCAGACCGTCGGAATGGCGGTCCTTCGGAATGGCGGTCGCCCCCCCTATCGTCCTGCTTTAAAAGATTTTCTGGGATAACGTGGCAGAATACATAAGATTATTCTTCTTTCTGTTCCCTTTTGTTGAGATTTGGGAGGTTTTTGTTTTTATTGTAGCTTATTAAAATGCAAGATCATTTTTCTGACTGATTTATTGCCCGATGCCATGTATCTCGCTTTCTTTACCCCGCCCTCCGCCCGTTGTCTTCGTTGTTGCTTTGTTGTCACTTTGTAGCCGCTCCACAGAGGGCACATGGCTAATTAATATGCACGTGCTGACCATATATGGTTGTCTAGGCATTCCGGGGGCGGAATATGAGGTGTGTTCACGTGCGCACCATTCTTGGATCCAGTTTGATTTATCAAAGAGAAATTTCGGAGAGTTGTGCACGCACAGTTTGATAGATCTGAAAAAGGTGTAAATATTTTGGGTGTCTTTTCGCCGTAGGCCTAAGCAAAAAAATTTTGTAGCAGAAGTTTTACACTGCTTACTTACAGTTTTGATAAATGAGGCCCCAGGTCCAGAGCCCAGACGCTCACAGCTGCAGCTTCTCTGCGGCGCTGTCCGTGGTGCTGAAGGTCACAGGTTAACTTGACAAACTGCAGCATAGTTCTGTTTGTTTATCATGTGTGTCAGTTTTGTTTGCGACTTGATAGTTTAGTTGTTGAGATTAAGAACATCACTCCCTCATCAAACCGGTGATAGGCATGCTGAAAAGAAAAAAAGAGAGAGAGACGCGCCTGGGTATCGGAATATCGATACCAAAAAGTGTCGGAATACCGGGATGTCTAGATAGAGGGATGTCTAAATAGAGACATGTCAGAATAGCGGGATGTCAGAATAGCGGGATGTCTGAATAGCGAGCGGACCCCTGTGGGAGGAGGAGTAAGGAACGGCCGGGCCAATGGAGACAGCTGCAAAAGGCGACCACTGTTGCACTTCCACCATTGCACAGGGTCACCACCTAAAGATAAAGATCAAAATAATAATAAATATAAGATTACTTTTTCTGCATATAAAATAAATTTTGTTCATTCTGTGGGGGGTGGGGGGCTTTGTTTTAACAAACCTGTTGCTGCTCATAGCCTCACCAGACAACTTCAGAGCATATCGGACATACAGGATGGAGTTGAGGGTGTGCAAGGACATCCAATTTCTAAGTTTGCTCGCACTCATCTGGCTGAATAATATCTCGACTTAAGCATTTGAGTATGGCAGGGACAACACATGACAAGTTCCAGAAATGGGTTGAAACCAGCTGCATCCCTGAACTTCCAAACTTCACTCCAGAAGCCCACTGTGTTTTTAGTTTCATCCCACTTACTTAAGATGGATGGCACGCCATTGCTGGACAATCTTGTCTATCACTGCAGGAGAGTAACTAAGGAGCTTGGCTATTTTTATTTCTCCCAGGCCCTAATTGTGCTTTAGAGTTTGCTCTATATTGAAAACTGACATGTACTGTAATGCTTCAGTGTTGTCTGGCAGTCTCAGTCTCAGCTCATTAGTGAGGGAGATGGTGAAGGCTACACACCGCTTTCGGGCATTGTTCGTCTCCTCAGGCGCAAGGTGGAGTTCAGCTTCCTTTGACTCAGTAGAGTAACCAATGTATAGTTTGGGACTAATGTAACCATCAATAGGCTCTTTGAGTACATCAGTGTGCCAGTGGATTCAGCACCCTGCTACTCACAGACTTAACCAAGGTGTCCAGAAGTTTAAGAGGATCTACCTGATCCCCCTCAAAACCCTTGATGGCAGACTGTACCTCACCCAGCACTGACTTCAAAAAAGTCAGATAGAGGATGTTTTGGGAATCACTGTCCATGGGGAATGAAACCTCAGCCATGTAGCAGTCTTCACTGGACTTGGTGAGTGCAAAATGCAGCTTAAGCGCCTCCCACTGGTCCAAAATGCCTGGAAGTACTGGTTCAATGGACAGATTGGTTATTTGTAAGGGTTTCTTCCCACATGTAATTGTAAACCCTCTTGTTCGGTCCAGGGTGAACACACATAGGCTACATTCAGGTTCACGGTGTTTATTCCTCCTGACAGACAGAGAAAGCTGATGGTTAGGCTACCTTTTTTCTTCTTGCCTCTTTCCGACTCGATGCTTATCCAACCATCTTCATCCTCCAGATTGGGGCAATGCGTGTTAATTTAGAATACCTTTCTTTCTGTTCTTCAGTACTCATCAAATGGTATATTGCGTAAACCATCTTGGTGGACATAAAGTGTTATTTTGATGAAAGAAGTTAGTATGAAGTGTGTGTACCGCGAGCGCCGCAGACTCAGCGCGCACTGTCCGCAGTCGTTTGAGGTTTCATAGTCGAGCGTACGGTGTCACATTTAAAACAGGTTGATGTGAAGATTTCCCGCCGAGCAGACCATTGTGTGACACTGAGTCTGCGCAGTGGTGAGCTTTCATTTGGGCACGTCATAACACACACACACGGGCAGGTCAGGCTGGAACGCTAATAAATGCTAAACGCTAATTGCTAATTTACACACACACACACACACACACTCTCTTAACTGTCCATTGTGTACGATGATGACGCTTGCTTCTTGGGGTGGGGAGGGGGGTTAGCGATGTTGTCGCTGGTGCCACTTCAGGTGGCTGACGAGGCCGATCCGTGAGCCGATCATCCGTCCGCAATCTGGGCAGGGGAGCCCGGATGCAGGTTGGATGCCGGCTGCCCTTTGATGTCGCTGGGCTCGTCTCTCGGTCCTCCTCTGCTGGTTGCCGTCATGTATGGACGAGGTTACTCTGGCACAGGCGGCCTGCCAGGCTGGTCGATCAAGTGCCAGAGATTCAAGCTGCGTGGGGTTGATGGTGCTGCGCTTTAGCAGGTCTTTTGTGTAGTCCTTGTAGCGTCTCTTTTGTCCGCCAGGGGCTCGCTTTGCAGCACTTAGTTGGCCATAGAGGACTTGGCGGGGCAGGCGGTGGTCAGACATGCGGATGGTGTGTCCTATCCACCGTAGGTGTCTTTTGGCAACGGCTGCGTCCATACAGATGGAATTGGTGCCGTTCAGGACACACACACACACACACACACACACACACACACACACACACACACACACACACACACACACACACACACACACACACACACACACACACACACACACACAACCCCCCACCCCCTAAAAAAAAGGCTGTATGCAGAGGAGTTGTGAGCAGAGAGATTGATATGGCTCTGGTTGTGAGGAATTGAGAGGAATGGAGGGGAGCGGGAGCAGAACGGTTTTGTTATGCCGCCACTGGGGGGCGACTGACGTGGTGATTTATGACTGGTTTGGATTTATTGCGTAATAAATCCCAGAGATAATCCTGCCCAATTCAACCCCAATTTCAAAAATTTACAAAAACTTAAAAGACAAATATTTTGAATTTGGATGGAAACTGATTTCTAATTATTTTTTACATATTTAATATTATGTACATAAGACCCTAAATTACACAGTTAGAAGGCTTTTGGGGATTTGGGTCATTTACTGTGCGCAGCGTAGTAATGTCACTAGTCGATGCAATATTTAAAACAAATGCTATCACAATATAACACATTAACACACATTCACAGACAATCTGTACAACTCGGTTCTGCAAAAATCAATCAATCCGACCTTCACTGAACTAAGCAGTCTTTTTTTTTAAAGTATATTTTTTTCGGCTTTTTGCTTTTTTTTATTTGATAGTGATGACAGTAGAGATAGACAGGAAATGGGGAGGCAGAGAGAGGGGGAATGACACGCAGGAAAGGTCTGCCCGACGTGGGATTCGAACCGGGGACGCCTGCGGTGAGGACTGCAGCCTCTACATGGGACGGCCGCTCTACCCACTGCGCCACGCACCGCCCCTGAACTAAGCAGTCTTAACACAGTAATGTATATAGTCCTTTATGATACATTTAGTCCCACTGCCCTGTCCTCACCTTGGCAAAGACCTCATACTCAGCCTCATATCTACATTCTATCTGCCTAGCCAAAGCTGAAATACCCAGTAGTGCTGGCCTGAAAGGCAGTTTCATTTAAATGCCATGGCCTGATCAGTGGTCCATCTGCCATGTCTACATATCGGGCTCCAGCAGTCTTGTTACTAGTCACTAGTCAAATTAGAAAATGGCCAGTGTGTGACCTAGTGCACCTTTAAATCTTGAATCATAGCCTCTCTCAAGTAAAGAGCAAATACTTGGCAGCATGAACTGGCCATCTGCATTGTAATTGCTCACGTTTTGCTACAGTGGCCAGCCCAACTGGCTTGTTAGGCGTCTTAATATAAGAGCCAGGCCTGTTCCCATTTGTCCAACAACCATGTATAATTGTTTCCACTAATCTCACCAACAGCCACTTATCCAGAGAAATATCTCAACATTTACCCAATGAAATGTTGGCCTTACCTGTTGGCTCTAAATCCTGCACAGACATATACAGTTCCTAATGATGTTGCTGGTCTTCCAACCACCAACAGGAGGTTAGCATTAATGGTTTAGCCCTAATAGCTTGTTATTGAATTTTCGGCACAGAGATTCATATTGCCTTCTGGATCAACTATAATAATTGTTGGTCCTCTTAACTTTTTATAAGTGCCACTTTTGTTTTTTCCCATGCATCCATTTATGACCAATTACCTGCAACCTGTACTTTGTGGTTAACATGAATTAGTAAATGCTAGTATACTCACATTTCAAATAACATTCTTGATAAACAAAGGCAGAATAGTGTAATGTAGGATATACTATGTTTAATAAAAATATGAAGGAGAAACATGTAAAAAGAAAAGAAAACTGGTCCCACAACCGACCCTGTGGGACACTAACTTTGTGGCCATTACATCAATTGGAATGGAAGAGACTTTAGTTAGAGACACTGTTTCTAAAAGCTTGGATATGGAAGTGGGAGAGAATTGATTTGAGATGCTCTGGGGTGAGCAATAAACATTTCAGTGTGGGCTAAAAGGTACAACAGAAGCTCTGATGGATTTGCCAGCTGATCAACAGTCTTGAATAAAAATCTGGGGTCATGCTGACGGCCAGTGACAGGATGGGAGAAGTATTGGCTCTGGCATTTTTAAATGTATTATTATAGGGTAGTGGATAGCTCGTAACACTTTTAAAAACACATCAAAGCGCAAAAAGTGAAAGGATTTGAATATTTTCTTAAGTCACTGAGGACAGTGCTGCAATATACAGAGGCCTTGTTTGTAAGTTTGATTCATCTTCCTCTTACCTGACTGAGATCTGTGGGATTAAAAATTCTGTCTTTTCTCCCCCAAACCATGGATCCAGAGGGTTCTCCTGATCCTCGACAGTTTAATCAATAACTGTGAACACAAACAAGCCTCAAACAAGGGACAGACTTTGTGGATCAAATAAAGCCTTGCGAATGTGTGAATGCGTATGTGTGTGTATGCACGTGTGTTTAGTTCTGCTCTGTTGTAGAAAATTGTACACGTGCACAGATATTGATCAAGCTGTAAAAATCGAACAGGATTGACAGCATGCTCCATGTATAATGCAGCATGTGATCTTCACATTCTTCAATATCATGATGGCTGTTTGTGTACAATTATATTGTGGGTGGGTAGATTTGTATACGTGCTCTAAATCCTCCAGCTTATAACTGGGTAGAAACAGAATGATTTACAGTACAATCCACTTCAAACCACATCAAAAGACTGAATCTCTGGCTCACGCAGAGCTCTCACATTGAAATTGATTACAAAGGAGAATTTCAGAATATCAAATCCCCAGGAGAAAAACATTATAAGTCTATATGATTTTGCTCTCTGTCCATTTTAAGTACAGAACAATAGAAAGTCACGGAACAATTAATAAGAACTGGTATTTCAGAATTCCACTTCCCCCCCTCAGGCTGACCAGAGGCAGGACATAGAGGGATGTGTGCACACAAACAAACATATGTACACAGAGTAGAAATTAATTTGTACTTACAGTAAACGGCTGAAAAAAGCAAAGGGAAATTGAAACTATAAACTACTGCATAGTACAACTTGATGTATGCCTCCACCAACCAGCCAGGTGGCAGGAAATATAGTCACAATCTCCACCTGCTGAGTTACAGCCTTGAATAATGGACAGACGTTTTTTTAACATGTCAAGCCACTCCAGGGTTGCCAGGTCTGTGAGCAACTCAAAACCCATCCAACCGGATATTAAAATGGCCCAAAAACCAGCCCAATACCAGAACTCAAAATATGTCCATAAAAATCCAAATATGTTTCTTTTAAAGTCCAATAGCATTGCTATAATTGCGAAATGCACCCTAATATCTAACACCATAAACATTAAAGGCAATTTTACTAAAAAAGAATTATGTAATTTACAGTATATTATTAGAACTTAAAGCCCCAGTATGTAACTTATTTGGTGTTTTATTAGCAAAAATCATATATTGCTTTCATAAATACGTATTTTGTTGAATTACACCCGCATACAAATGAAAGCTTTCTCGTACCTTAGAATGAGTTGTTACAAGTCGTTACAAATACATAAGTGGGCGACGCACCGAACCTCGGCTGCCATGCTGCATCGCCATGTTTGGCAGCGTGACCGTGGGTAACCACAGAAACTCAGCGGAGCTGTCGGCTCGGGGAGAAAGTTTTCCAGGTAGCGCCTGTTAAAACTGTCACCACTGTGTAGTGTGAGGAAGGACGGAGGCACTGATGTTGCATTCAGGTGCAGTCAGGCGGACGGCCGTCGGCAAACCAACCGGATGCCATTTTATTTGACGAGAAAATGATGGTAAAATGTGGGTCAGGTAAACAATACAACATCACCATGACAACATATTGTCACGCCTGTATTGTTTTGCCTCGTGCTGGTGGACCACTTGTTTACATAGAGGCTGGTTTATCCTGTTACATGCAGCCGAAAAAAATTAAATAAGTCTATATTTCAAGCTTGTTTTGTAGCGGAAGCTCCTCGTCCCGGTTCATCCAAATTTGACGAACTGGGAAGAGGAGCTTCAAGAAGCTTTCGCTATAAAACAAGCTTGAAAAATAGACTTATTCAATTTTTTTCAGACAATTTCGCATTTCGGGACTCCAACACAAGACGGACCTTACATACGAGCAGCATGGAGGTATTTGGATGTTTTTTGGTGTGTCTTTTTGTTACGAAGACAGTTGGTAACCATTTGCATCCATTTTCAATTTGGGTGAACTATCCCTTTAAAAAGGAGCCCGATTCCAAAGGGAAAACCATGGACCTGACAACCCTGAGCCCCTCTCAACTGATTGTCTAGAAATTTACTCATTCTAGGTTAAAATTATGAAAGACAATACTATAATCTATCTGATTAACTGAGTGAGAGCAGGTGTGGTGTGAGCAGGGCAGGTGAAGCAGTGAGTCCGTGGAGAATGACAGGTGAGTGACAGGGACAGACTGTGACAACTTAAACATTATATGAGATGAGTCATTTTGGAAGACTGAATAAAATAACTATAGATGATGAATAATGAACAATGGTGAGTGTAAAATTGATCATTAGAGGTGTTAGAGATAAAGTGCTATGATAATCAGAATATTGTAAAATGAGGGTTTGATATGCGTTGGTATGGATCTCTTTGGGATAAAAGGAACAACTAGACAGAGACAGACTTTTTTTTTTTTTTTTTAGCAGTTTTTACTTAGCACCATCACTTCACAACTTCAACCCAGCCAGTGTGTAGCCGGCGGGATCTGGCTGCAAGACCACCATGATACGTTTTTAAATGTTTTATCAGGCAATAAATGCTCCTGATTCTGCTTTTGTTTAATTTTCAGGACAATTAGGACAGGATTCAGGATTCGGGACAACTGCTTTAGCGGAGTAGCTTCGCTCCAAAATAGGGAGGAATTGTGCACTTTGTGATAAAAGCATGACAATTGGTACACACATAGCCAAAGGCCTTCTGAAAAGAATTGCATATGGAGCCATTGTGAATTTTCAAAATGGCTGCCAAGTGTTATTGATATAATGTGAAAATCAGGACATAATTAGTTAAATTGACTGTTGATGAATTGTTTGTTGCACAATATCCCTCAGATATCTTTGTCCAGCCCCACTTACATGGCAAAGGTAGATGTGTCGTGGACAACAGCACTTGACCCCACACATGGCCTTCTTGGCTCTCTTCCTCAAGGGCAGCCTTTGTGGGGGGATTGACTGCACTTGTGCCTCTTTGCAAATAACCTCCACCTTGTGATTTCAATGTGAATATGCTGGTTCGGTTATAGAGTAGTATAATGGACCTCTCTATTGTAGCCATTACCTCCTGTGGAATGCCATCTGGGACACAAGAGAGTTTCAAAAGGGCATCTAGAAACACAGCCAATGCAGTCTCTTTCCCATGGCCAAGAAAGCTTGATACAGAGTCACATCATGTCAATGCATGGAACGTTGGTAGTGTACGTGCCTTCAATGTATCTGAAGTTCTTCCCAGTTCCAAATGCCAACCAAAGCTTGTGTTCTGGCTGTAAAGTCTGAGCCACTGCTACAGCCAACACCACAACATCAGTATCAACTGTTTGAATCATGATTTTATGAAGGCCATTTCTTACATGCTGCGTGGGCAGCATGTAATGACATGCGACTATCAGCTTCCTCAAGCGTACAAAGGGTAATCGAAGACAAATGGAGTGATGGCTGGCTGAGGATTCTCCTATCAAATGTGACAGCTGTTTATCCTTCTCCACAAAGCACTTGAGCAGAGCACCTGAAAGGAAATCAAACAACTCAGTCTTATTGCTGAGTTGAGACCTAGCACACCTCTCTGCAACCCTTTACCACGCTTTGCTCTTGTAGAAAAGCTTGTCCTGAGTCTTGTTCAAAGACTCAGGAAAGTAACGGTCCCATACCAGATCAAACCTAGACACACTTTCAAGTTGGTTTCAGCATCTGAATGATGGCAGCCCCATATATGGACAGTTAAAAATCTACACTGGGTGGGTGGTGGTGATGGTGGGTCAACAAGCAATTCATAATGGTGTAATGAATACATTTAGCTAATTATGTCCTCAATATCAAATATCCATCTGACATAGTGGCCATTTTGACCCAAGTCATGGCAGCCACATTAAAAATTGCTTTGCTTTGCTGCTCCACTGCTTGGATTTCAGGACCGTCCCTAAATGGTCACCTGATAAGGACAGTCCTGCTTGAGAGTGTGAATGAATAAACTGTACTTGGTAACTGTTAAATAACACTGTCTTTTCTACTCTTCCTCAAACACAACTAGGACACAATGATTCTGTGTGTGGCATTGTGGGTTAGAAGAAAACCCTCTGTAGAAAACACTAACAGACGTACTGTAGTGTATAACACTATGTCTGTATCTCTCCCCTTCTTCTTCCTTTGACCTTTTATTTCCTTGACAGAGCTATTTTCTTCTCCCTGTCACTCATTATTTGGGAAATGCTGATATATGAATATGTGCTGTAGGTATTTGGGTAAACAAGCTTTGAATGCCTTCTGAGAGGCAATGAATTTTGAAGCAGGCTTCAAACGATGAAGTTTGGTATTCTTCTAAGACAGTCGTCAGTTTGTGACTAGAGCTTTCTTTTTTTGAGGACATCCATGGATGTATTATTATTTTTTGTATGCCAGTGTGTTTTGCTCCTGGAAAAAAAAGACAGTAGCCTGTGCCAGCATTTGTTTTCAGTGCCAGTGTAAATCTACACGAAACCAAAGAAACTCTTTCAGAAACGCATTAAGGCAATTTAAATTATTTCCATAAGAGACGGAATAACTAATTTAAAAGCATTCTCGGAAGTTGACTGTTGAACCTGCTTAAAATGATAAAAAATATATAAACAAAATATTAAAAAAACAAATAATAAAACAAACAAAACTTAATTTACATAATATTATGATGCTGCCTAACTCAGAGTAGCTGCTCCTACAGAACATTTATAGGAAACTCTTCCTCTCTGTGCTAATAAAGTTTTGTTGAGCGCTGAAAGAGCTCTGATGATTTGCATCAGAGGAAACACCACAGAGACGGTTTGAGCCTCAGCCCTTGTCCACATGGAAACAGAGCATGACCCAAAACTATCTTTTTTTTGTTCGTTTAGTAGAAGTTTCCTCTTGTACACAACAAGAAAATCAAGAAATATCTGCGTACACACTGATCCACTGAAAACAACTCAAGGCGCTGTAGTGCAGTACATATCCCAGGCCTGTGTGGCGCTGGAATGCTGCCACATATAAACACCAAAAACAGAGAAGATGTAAAGCTTCCCCGCTGTATTCAAACTACAAACATTATAAGCTGATTAAATGTTGACTTGGAGTCGTGTCAGTGCAGTTGTGACAATCAGTGATGATTTAATGGCCACGTTTCAGCCGCAGTGTCAGAGGGACCTGGCAGTAGTTGGCTGTTGTTACGTTACGTCCATAGACTGTAACATCTAGCAGTGTGGCTTGGGGGGCAACCGCCATTCTGACATCCCACCGGTCTGACAGGCCTCTAATTGTCTAAATGGCAACACTTCATTTTCATCAAACGTCCCATCATTCCGACCATTCTTGCCTCCTATGGTCGGAATGACGGTATTTTTTTCTTTTTTTAAACATCCTGCCTTTCCGACAATTCCTTTAATAGCCTATGTTTTCCCCAAAAGATTTTGCACTGGTTGGGCTTAGGCAATGATGAAAAGGAGTTGGGTAAGTTGAGTAAAAAGACCAGGTAGAGGCTAGACAGGCCAGATAGATAGAGAGAGTCCACATGTGCGTTAACAGGTGACTACCTCCTATACATTTCCTTATATTGAAAGCAAGAATGGTGGTATGTCGGAGTGGTGGGATGTCGGAATGACAGCATGTAATCGTGTGGCTCAGGTCACAGTTTTAGAGTGATGGGGGGTATGACATTGTTTTTCAAAATCTGCTTGGGTGTCACTCTGGGACCTAAAAAATACTGTTTTGTCTGGACGGTAAAAAACGTATGCGCATTCACTGAAACCCGTATCCGTGTGGATGGGTTCTCAGTCAGAACCAGAGACTAGCATAGCAAAAACAGGAGTGTTGAATCAACTCCCACAGAGTCAATTTTAACACTTTTTCAGGGTTCATATAGCTCCACACTCTACAGAGTTAAATTAATATTTTCAAAATAGTTAATTATTTAATACTGTGTCAGAATTACTCTTTTAACTCACAGAACTAGGTTAAATTAACACTAGGCGATTTAACATTAACACTGTGTCAGAGTTACTTAAAGCAGAAGTAAGTGATATATTTGTGTTAATATAAGTCTTAAATAGTTATATCTTCCGACAGCAATCACTTACATAGAGTGTTTGGTCTGAAACACGGGTCTGTCAGTCACTCTGCTCTGCTCTGAGCCGAGGAGAAAACATTTATCGTATCCTACAGTTTTTATCCAATGAGGAGAGAGAACGGCATGCAGGGCTGTGTGTGCAGCCAAGGGACGCCGTGAATGTGGCGACGTAGGGACGAGGACTGTTATGGTGCGTTCAAGGAAACTCGTATTTTTCCGACCGTGAAGTCGTACCAGTTCGATCTGGTACGACTTCACCGGTCGGAAGTTACGAGTGGCCGGCCCGTTATAGTGACTTTCACCGGTAAAACAGGTCGGAGAAACACGAGTGAGTTGCCTGGAACGCTACAAAGTCGTAAATTGTGACTTGAAGCTGTAATTTACGATTTCAAAAGCCTGCCTGGAACGCAGCATTAGCGAAAACGACCGGACCACTTACTTCTGCTTTAACTCACTAAACTGGGTTAAATTAACACTACTTTTACTTACTTTTGAGTTGCTTTAATTTCTAAATGTATTGAATTTACCAAAATATGAATTTAATATAACCTTATAATACCATAATTAAAATGATGATCAAACTGGTACGACTTCACAGGTCGGAAAAACACTTGTTACGGGTTGCCTTGAACACACCATAATGTCTTGACAGCCGATGGAGTTTGCAGCCCCCGCCCTCGTCATGGATCTATTGGTCCTCGTCTATACGTCACCACATTCACGCGCATCCCTTGGCTGCACACACAGCCCTTCAAGCCGTTCTCTCTCCTCATTGGATAAAACTTGTAGGATACGAGAAAAGTTTTGTCCTCGGCTCAGAGCAGAGCAGAGTGACTGACAGACCCGTGTTTCGGTCCAAACACTCTATGTAAGTGATTGCTGTCGGAAGATATAACTATTTAAGACTTATATTAAAGCAGAAGTAAGCGATCCGGTCGTTTTCGCTAATGCTGCGTTACAGGCAGGCTTTTGAAATCGTAAATTACAGCTTCAAGTCACAACTTACGACTTTGTAGCGTTCCAGGCAACCCACTCGTGTTTTTCCGACCTGTTTTACCTGTGAAAAGTGCACTATAACGGCCACTCGTAACTTCCGACCCGTGAACTCGTACCAGATCAAACTGGTACAACTTCACAGTTCGGAAAAACAGGAGTTACGAGTTGCCTTGAACGCACCATAACAGTCCTCGTCCCTACGTCTCCACATGCATGGCGTCCCTTGGCTGCACACACAGTCGGAGCTACCGTTTGTGTCATAAACACAGGAATATCAACTCTTTACTTGCTTCAAGTGTACATTTTTTTCCACAGATAGCATCAGGTGGCTACTCAAACATGTGCCAAGAAGTTTTTTTTTACTTGAAGCAAGTAAGAGTTGATATTCCTGTGTTTATGACACAAACGGTAGCTTTCCCACTGCACCTGAACACACCGAGCACGGCAACTTGGGTCTCACGTGAGACTCCGGGAGACTTTGAATTAGATCTAGTTTTACAAACATGTCGGCTTGCTTGAAGTAAATAAACTTCTCGGTGCATGTTTGAGTCGCCATCTGACGCTGTCTGTGGAAAAAATTGAGGCTTTGAGGGATGTAAACAGCCTGCAGCAGAACTTGCATCCACTCCCATTCATTGCTGCCGTGGCGATGCGGGGACAGACGCAACTACCACAAAACAGGAGCGATTAAACTGAAAATCTTCAGATTCCTTCTTTTAGACCTAAAATGATAGGAAAATACAGCCCCGCGTTGAATTCGCCTGGAATTGTCCTTTAAGTATTTGACAAAAGACTGGCATGTCTTCCTCCGTTGTACTGCAACCAACAAGTCCAGCTTTGTACTCTATACCATCAACTTTAACTAAACTTGTTGAGAAAACACATTTTTGACAATAACATTTCAAGCAGTTTGCTCAACATTGCTGTGAACAATATTGAGGCTGGCTGACAACCAAACAATTTAAACTTAGGTCTTGGATAATAACTGTGCTCACCTTTTAAATGTGAAATCAGCTCCTGACTGCTGGAATAAACTCTCTTACATATAAAGCATAGCATTTTTGATCACAATGCTTTTTAGAGATTGTCTTGCCTTTTACTCAGGTTGTGACAAGTATTTCCTGGTTAAGGAGTTTGGTTCTCATGTTCCAAGCACCATTAGAAGACACACTGAACACAAAATGAGCTGTCAAAAGCTCATCAAATGCCCCACAGGAGCAGCTGGCCTTGCAGGGGATGAGACGCTATAGTCCATGGCGAAATAGAGTCTGTCGATCTTCCTCTTCTGGCGCCCAACATCCAGGAGGTCCGGCTTCTGGCTCAGCTGGTTCCGAAGATGTTCTTCCAAACTGCAGCAAGACTGGGGTTGACACAAGGACATTGGACATTAGACACAGAAGTCAGAGAAAAAGCATTACAGAAGTGATTATTCAAACATCTATGCAAACTCAAAGGCACTGGCTCATAATCTGGAGTTGGTCCCCGGGCGCTGCACCGTGGCTGCCCACTGCTCCTCAGGGATGGGTTAAATGCAGAGAAAGAATTTCACTGTACTAGCTGTATATGTGACAAATAAAGTACCTTTACCTTTACCTTTAAACTCGACAGCAATTTGTTTAATCAACCTTTTAGCCACTAAGACTGTAATATGACAAATAATCAAAAAATACTATAAATATTAAATTACCTTATGAAAGACTACATGTCAGTCCCCTTGGTGTCGGCCGAAGGAGATGTAACAGCAACAACAGGGAGGCCAGGCTAGCCTGACTCTCGCCAGACCCTTGTAGTTCCGCAAAGCTACGCTGAGCTCCACACAAGGGTCTGGGACTGCTCCATAGGCGATTCATTTCAGAAGGCGGGGCCTTGTAAAAAAATCTTGTATGTGATTGGATAAACCACTTGTCCGTTATCTTGAATGACGTGCTACTTCAGCCACTCACTGCGAGCCGCCATTGTTGTTTGACTCAAACAGTCGCTTCAGCGCTACGTCTTCTCCGGGGAAGAAGTTTGCATTGGCCTCGAGTCCAGACCCTTGTGTGAAGCTGAGCGTAGCGCCTCTGGTGGAGCTTTGCGGAACTACAAGGGTCTGGCGAGAGCCAGGCTAAGGCCAGGCAGCCACTCCTGCTGACAGCTGACTGAGGGAGATGCTTTGGTTGGGTTTAGGCAATAAAGAAAGGAGTTGGTTAAGTTTAGTAAAAAGACCAGGCAGATGCTAGACAGGCAAGAAGCACAATGAACGTTATATGTCATTCATTTGAAGCATTGCTTGTTTTACAGTTAATTATGCACATGATCCATTTGACCCCAAAAAGGAAAAAAGGATCAATGCGCATTGCGCACTGCACAGCCTCCGGTTCCTTTCTGATAACGTCCGTCTGTCCGTTCGGAGTGGGGGGGTTTCTGAATGGAGGGGTTTCCCCAATAGCCTTTTCGGAATAGCGGGGTCTTTAGAAACAATAGATAACCCCGCTATTACGATGAATGGAAGTCTATTTTCGGAAAGGGGGGTGTAACACCCAAAACTAGTTTTGACAGTTACAAACATGAAGCTTTGTTTTACACCACTTTGAGCATGCATTAGACTTGGTAAAATGCAATGGATAACGTTGGAAACAGTTTTTCACCTCATTAATAATTGTTAGCTAGCATTACATTAAAAAAATATAGGCTAAAAGCTAACGTTAATCCCACACATTAGCTGTTCAGTACCAGCAACAAAAAGCTTAGGAAAGTATCTTATAAATTCTCCATAGATATTTCATTTCATACACTGCATTTCATGTAATATTATTGTTCCCGTAAGTTTAATTTGTACTTACCGTCTGTGTAAAACTCTCCATCCAACATGCATCCATCCGTGGTGAAACCGAAACCAGCAGCAGCAGTGCACATGGAAGAGCAGGCTATTAATTGATGTACGGGTCTACCTGGGGCCTACCAATTTAACTCTGTAGAGATGTAATTCATCTGCTCTTTACATCTCTACAGAGTTAATTTGCTTGGGCTTGACTAACACTGGTAAATAACTCCAACACTGAACACTATTTGAATCAGAATGTGTTAAAATGACACTTTGAGAGTGGAAATCAACTCTGACATGTTTAACCCTGAAATTTCAACACTTTCAACACTTTTTGCTGTGAACAGTTAGCATCTTCTATTTGTTTTTGTGTAAGCTTGTACCTGGTACTGGCACAGTCTTAGTGAAAAAAACAAAAAAAACACACATTTTGAGCTAGATTTAGCTCAGAAGCAGAGCAGATAATAAAGCAGCAACAATCAAGAAACTGAGAGGGCAATAACAGCTGCGCCACATCTTAACTTTTTCATAGACTGACTGCAATTTTTTTTTTAAATGTATTTTATATATTTATATGTTGACATGATGAGTTCTCTCTTCCCTCATCTGACTTATTTATTGACTGATTCAAGTAGCAGGCCTGTGCTATATGGATTATTGCACCGTTGAATGGTTGTAATCCCAACCAGTGGCTACGGCTCTCTTCACGGAAGTCTGAATAAAAGAAATCATTTCTACATTGTACGGTCTTAATTTCCATTTATTGAAGCCTTGAAAAGATCTTAAATTGCATTGATTTTTTTTAAGACTGCGAATAAACCCTCTGAATGGGTTGACAAGCAGCAGTGTGACACGCAGCAGGATGACGGGAGACTTTGAAGTCTGTAAAGAAAAAAAAAAGCAGTGAACTGTGTCAGGCACACCGAGGGAGGGTCAGGAGGTGAAACAGGCACAAAAAAAGAAAAGGGTCTTAACAAGAATTATTTTCCCATATCAGATCTAAGAGTTGTCAGTCTATCAAAAGGATATTTCCTTCTCATTTCTTTTATTCTCTCAATCTTTCACTGTTGAACCCCAAACTTTTAACCTAAAACTCTGAGGAGACATCAACTAAAGCTTGTGAATTATCACTGAACCTTTTCCACTGGTTTGTTGGGCTGTCAGGTGACATACTGTAGATATTAATGGTTCACGTGTAAAACATCCTCTCCCCTTAGCTTTGACAGTCAAACATCTTCATTCAGTAGGTGTGACTGATTCCTTTCTCTCCTCAACTGTTTCGGTTGTTGTTCATTATCACGCCAGCACTTCATGTTCTGTTGTGGTTACATGTTCATAATGAACTAGCAGCTGGTCCTCAACGCATCACCTAGTGACCTGTTTAAAAGGATAGTTCGACATTTTTGGCAAATTGGCCCATTGCCATAATCCCTCTAGTCGCTGCAAGCTATTTTTAGAATGGCGGAGCAGAGCCGTGAGCTGCTCAGAGCTATGCTACGGAGGCTAATGGAATTTCTTGGTTTCTCTCATTAAACTCATCAAATACACAATCCAACAACATCTGGTGGACAAGTTGTGACCTGCACATTCACCACGTTATGAGATAATAACTGAACGTTCCGAGACAGAGTTGTTTTCGAGGCAAATGCAGAGACTGCTTGCTGAAAAACTGCCTCCGACGGGAACGCACATCAGTGGTTTCGCATGAATTTACCTTGAAAACATCTCTGTTCTGATTGAGCTGTTTACATAGCATTTTAATTCAGTTTGGACCTCTAAACCGATTCTAATTATAATATTTAGCTCCATGCAAACCCAGCTAATGTCGACTTCCTGATTTCACAAGGTTGCTCTTTTCTTTCACACCTGCACACCACACCATCCTGGATGCTGCATGCACACTCCATTCCTTTCTTTTTTGACAATACTGAGTATTTCTCAACCTCCATCCATCTACCCACCTCCAACTCCTCAGCCGCTCATCATCACAAGCTCATCCAAAGAGCCCACTCTCACCTCAGTACATGAATCTTCTCTTGGAGGAATGATGAAGCCAAAGCTCATTAAGATGTGCCTCCACTCTTCATCCCATCATTGTCCCTCTCTCCTTGACCCCCATTCATCCCATTATGACCATGCTTGTCATCCCAGTAATAAATGACATGGTCTTTGTTGCCTGCAGTAGATTGGCAGTGGTCTGTCTACAAATGGAAAAGCTGCACTCTCTGCAGCTGGTGATTTAAAACCAATCCTCGCACCGGAGCTTGTCCCCATCACAGCACAGTGATGGGCTTTGCATCTACTGTATCTTTGAAAATGTCCTGTCCTTTGCTCTGGTTTCTTATTTTGGAGATTATTTTCATTAGTAATTGTGCTTTCACAATTTCAATCCCTCTATATTTGTCGTATTTCCGCACATGTACTTAAAAGTTAGTGTTTTGCCTATGTGTGTGGGGTGTGTGTTCCGTCCTCGGGGGACCATCTCACTACAGCGAAACACGTGACCTGGCTCCACAATACACATGCAAATGCAGGCACAGCATGCCCAATGCTTGTCAGAAGGCAAGTGGCAGTACAAAGAGTCCTCTGAAACATCAAGTGGTGACTTCCACACTAGCTCAGGGGTAACATATCTGACCTTGGAAGAGCTCTCAGATGCTTCCCTTGCTTTCAGGAAATCACTCACTCGCTGCTCTTTTCTTCTCCCCTCTGCTGTCTCCTCACTCTTTGAATCACAAAGCGCAGCCCTCATTGTGGAATATGCTTTCACACATCACTGATTCCTCTTCAGTCAAAGCTCTGTCACATCCTCTTGTTTTTTTTTTTTTTACCTTTACGCCTCTCTCTCTCTCTCTTTCGTCTCTTTCTGCATATCTTTTGACTTCTAGGAACATAAACTACATTTACATGGACAGCAGTTATCCGACTATTGACTTATTCCGAGTAAGACAATATTCTGATTAAGGTGTTCACATGATTTTCCTTTAGAATATTCCTTTCATGTTCCTAGTTTACATGTTATAGATGGATTAATGAGACGGCTGTAGGAGTACGTCACGCCATCTGACTTTCCCTCCAGAACATTCCACACTCAACAAACAGTTTTGGGTGTTTCATTTTATTTGATGGAGGCTTCTGCTGCAGTTAGGCCTACTTATTTGTCATGCACATAGATGACGGCGTCATCTCCAACAACAGGCCTGTACTTTCATTCTGCAACCTTATGCCACCACTACAAACTGGGAGCTACTGGATGAGAGTACGAAGTAATGACTGGTGGGAGAGAGTCGCTTTAATGGGATTTGGTATCTCTTTGATGTCCCGTGTTTGCTGTAAAGTGGTTGACCCCTGCCATGTGTGTACCTGTCCTGTCGCAAAATGTAGCAAAATTCCCACAGATCGTTAATATTTCAATGAAGGTGTGTACATGTGTTGGATAATGGGACTAAAACAGGAATACTCCATACTGTATGTCTTAATTTCATTTTTTGTTAAATTAACTTTTCATTTCATTTTTTGTTAAATTCAACTATGACCTTGACCAGATTAATGTAATTAGAAATCGCTGTCAACATGGTAGTTTTCTAATCAGGGTATCAGAGACAGGGTTGTTTTCAAGACAAATTCAGAGACTGCTTGCCGAAATACTGACCCCGACGGGAACAGGCATCAGCGGTTTTGCATGAATTTACCTCGAAAACAACTCCATCTTGTAACGTTCCGTTATTATCTCATGGCGTGGTGAATGTGCAGGTCACAACTTGTCCACCAGAGGGTTTTGGAGTTGTTGGATTGTGTATTTGATGAGTCTGATGAGGGAAACCAAGAAATTCCATTAGCCTCCGTAGTGTAGCTCTGAGCAGCTTGCGGCTCTGCTCCGCCGTTCTAAAAATAGCTTGCACCGACAATTAAAGGTAAGGAACCTACTCCTAAAACTATACACTGTAAGAAATGTCCGTAGAAATTACGGTAAAAAACTGTCAAATAGCAACAGTAAAATACCGTAAAATCAAAAATAGTATATCACTGTAGTAAATACACTGAATTACCGTAAATCAAGATACAGTAAATAACTTTAAATTTTACGGTCTTACTAAGTAGAAAATATGGAATTTTACTGTGAATGTTGTAAAAAGTTCGCAAAATTCACGGTAAAATACCATAATGTCACAAGCGTGTAATTACCGTAAAATTGACGGTATCATTCTGTCTGAATTACAGATTTTGCTGGTGTTTACGTTTAAATTTACGGTACACAACCATTAAATCATACCATCATTTCTATAGAAAGTAGAATGTTAAAAAGTATGGTATCAGGACAGGCTGTGGTCACGTGGGCATTGTTCGGGTCGATGTGAAGCACTTAATGCAATTGAGAGTGAGGAGTTGTCGTCACAGCTCAGAATCCCAATACATCCATGTCAGAGCCCCGCCCCCCTTCTCCGCCATGATGGAAGGATTCCGGTGGCAAAAGCCATACTAGTCTATGGGCAAAACAAAATCGTCTACTCTGTAATTTACTGTTTTACAATGCCGGAAATAACTGCTGTGTTAAAAACTGCTCCAGTGATTTACTTTCTCCTTATTCTTTCTTGTAATTTGTTCATCTGTTGGCGCAAAAAAGAGCTAGAATTTAGTCCGTCTCTGTGCTGTTCTGATGTGTTGCCCCTGGCAACCGATAGCGTCTCCTTCCATCATGGCCGACTGGCTGCTCAAATCGGCACGTGACTCCTCACTCTCAATAGAAAAACTACATGTTGTCAAAACAGAATTAAGATAAGATTAAGATACTAAGTCAAAATAACATGTAATAGCCTATATGTAACATATATTTCAGAATAAATGTGCAAAAGAGTTTAGACATAAATATATATATTTTTTAAAATACAAACATCTCTATTGTACAAACATGTAGTCTCCATAACATACCTACACACAGTAAAAAAAAAAAGAAAGAAAAAAGGAAAAAAAGAAGAAGCTTGAGTCAGCTCTGGCTTGGGTGACCAACAGGTGACCCAGCAGTAACCATAGTAACCCATTTGTTGGGTCAACGGTTGGTTTGCTGCGCGCCACCAAGATCCGTTATTTTTGGCCGGAGCGCCGTTACAACCTGGTTACAACCAAGCTGCTCTGTTGTCAGCCAAAGACGACATAAGTAAAGTGGATTAATTTTATTTTTGATGGAAATGCCCCAGCTTCAGTCTGCAAAAAAGTCTGACTGCTTCAGCAACGAGTGTCGGTGGATCGGACTGGACTTTCTCAGGTTGGATCGATACCAACTGTCCGTGGAAAAGCTACAGATGAACTGTAAGTATTTAAAAATGAGCATGGTTTGTGTTACTTTGGCCGTTTAGCACATGAGCTAGGCTAACGCTAACGATGGCTAGGCTAACGCTAACGACCGTTATGCTAATACAGCTAACGGTCTATTGTTATGCTAATAACGATAACGGTCGTTATGCTAACGCTAACGGTGGATCGTTAAGCTAATAACGCTGACTACTATAGCATGAGACTAGCGTGAGAGACAGGACCTGAGAGTAACCAGAGTTTTTGTGTTTTCTAATCAGAGTAAAGTATGTGGAAGCTAACGTTAGCACATGGAGATAGACGGTCTGAAGAGGAGCCTTGCTCTCATGGAGGTGCAGAAGTTCCTAAGGGAGGCCAACATCATTACTGTTAAGGTAAAATATGTGTTACTGTGTTTGTGTGGAAGAGGGAAAATACACCGGCCTAAAACTGCCTTGTTCAGATATCCATGTAGCTACTTCTGTCCATTATCATTATTACTGAAGTGTTACATGAGTTCATTTTGTGTTCAACATATACTATATTTGTACAGAACCATCCCATCCTTAGTTGTACACATTTTTAACTCTACAAAATCATTTTACCTTCTCCTCAGCATGGTGCAGTTGGAGAATGCAAGGCAGCCTACTTTGCAGGAATGTGGCATGGCCAGTACATCTTCAGCGTTATCAACACTCAGCTTCAGTGAGTACATTTAAATTGATAGGCTTCTGAACTGGTGCTGCCATTAGCCTAAATGTTTTTGTTTCTTCATACCTGTCAAATATTTACATGGCCACATCAATAATTATGTCTCCCATTTATGTCTACTACCCTATTATCTGGAGTTCCTTAAGGATAAATCCTCGGAACTATCCTTAAAAAAAAACATCAAAATCACTGATTTAATGTCAAATCCAAAGGATTGTGTGTTTTCAGCTGTAGCCTCCACAGTTTCTCCCTCAGTCTCTCTCAATCTATTAGATCTGCTAAATCTGTTAACTGTTTTAAGCGCCTCCTGAAATCATATTTATTGGTTGGCCTTTCTATTAGATTTTTTAAACCTACTCTTCATTCACCATTTTTTTTTTTTCTGTTCCAACTTCTTTTATTAATGTTTTGTTTGTTGTTGTTGTTGCTGCAGGAAGCACTTTGCAACAGTGTGCTATATAATAATAATTATCATTATCATTAACAATGTTTTCTTTGTTGTCTTTCTTTGTCTGGTTGCAGAGAGGTTCATGCCAGTCCACAGTAAACACCTGATTGAAGACTGCTGGTGAATTTTCAAGCAGGAATGATGACAACACCTGCCCAAAGTTTCTTCAACATTGTACCATGTCTGTATGAGACTCTGTCCCACCTGTCTTCAGTCAAGTCTGGACCCAATGACTCAAACACCAGTCTTGTCAAGGCTAATTAGAGGTAAGCAATGGTTTATGTCAGTGTAGCAAATGAGTAGATGCAAGCACAACTCAAACTTCACTCAATCGATCTCCCACAAATGCACGGTGCCAACAGCTTCATACAAACATACAGTAGAAAAAAAATCAGTATTACGGACAGGATTCAGGATTTTGGCTGCAATTCGTCAAGGGTGAAACAAATACTGATGATCATTTAGTCCTGAAAAGTGACAGTTTCTACCTTTTACACTAATACAATAAAATAAATGAAATACTCCTGATGACCTGCAAAACTATATTCCAGAGTGCTGGTTTCATTCTATGTATAGCTCATTGGAGCTCAGTTTAACAACAGAAGGCTGAATTTATCTCTGTAGGCACCATGCTCAGGCACTGCATCAATCTAACCTTTGCTTTGTTTCTGTTTTCTGGCTGCAGATAGGATCATGCCAGTCTACAGTGGACACCAAATGGACAATATATGAGTCTTCAAGCAGAACTGGTGACTGCTGGATGCTTTAAGTTCCAGTTTCTTGAACACCATGTATATGTTAAGAGCCCTCTTCAGCCAAGTCTGGACTCAGTGACTCATTAGTGTTGATCAACACAGGGCAAGTGGCTCCTTTTTTCATTATGTTTATTTCTTCTATCATGGACTATCCTTCTTCATATGTATGGACACACACTGTCTTTTCAAGATGTCAACACTGCCTTGTGAGTATACTGGACAAGTTCTGTTTTTCACAGAGAATGTGTATATGCAAAGAGAGGTTCTTAAAGTTTATCAATTATAGTCTGTACTTTGGTTTACAATGGGCTTAAAGGACAATTCCAGGCGAATTCAACTCGGGGGTGTATTTTCCTATCATTTTAGGTCTAGAAGAAGGAATCTGAAGATTTTCAGTTTAATCGCTCCCGTTTTGCAGTAGTTGCGTCTGTTCCCGCATCGCCACGGCAGCGATGAATGGGAGTGGATGTAAGTTCCGCTGTTTAGGCTGTTTCCAGCCCTCAAAGCCGCAAATTTTTCCCACAGACAGCGTCAGATGGCTACTCAAACATGCACCGAGAAGTTTATTTAAGCAAGCAAGCCGACATGTTTGTAAAACTAGATCTAATTCAAAGTCTCCCGGAGTCTCGCGCGAGACCCAGTTGCCGTGCTCGGTGTGTTCAGGTGCAGTAGGAAAGCTACAGTTTGTGTCATAAACACAGGAATATCAACTCTTTACTTGCTTCAAGTAAAAAAAAACTTCTCAGCGCATGTTTGAGTAGCCACCTGACGCTGTCTGTGGAAAAAAATGTACACTTGAAGCAAGTAAAGAGTTGGTATTCCTGTGTTTATGACACAAACGATAGCTCCAACTGCACCTGAATACACCAGCACTGCAACTTCGGGCTCGCGCAAGACTCTGGGAGACTTTGAATTAGATCTAGTTTTACAAACATGTCGGCTTGCTTGAAGTAAATAAACTTCTCGGTGCATGTTTGAGTCTCCATCTTACGCTGTCTGTGGAAAAAAATTGCGGCTTTGAGGGATGGAAACAGCCTAAACAGCGGAACTTACATCCACTCCCATTCATTGCTGCCGTGGCGATGCGGGGACAGACGCAACTACCGCAAAACAGGAGCGATTAAACTGAAAATCTTAAGATTCCTTCTTTTAGACCTAAAATGATAGGAAAATACACCCCCGAGTTGAATTCGCCTGGAATTGTCCTTTAATTGGTTATTTCCTTAATAATTTACCATTTGCATTTTCTGACTGTAAAATCTACACCAACAAACTGTAATTCCATTATGTGTTGTACCGTATTTTTTACGGTGAAATTCTGGCAACCACAGCTGCCAGTATTTTACCGTGAATTTTGCAATAAAATACCGTACTATATCTTACAGTTTTACCGTGTTTTTTCACTGATGGACTGTAATTAGGTTTACAGTATATCCGTTATTTTTAAAAGAATTTACCGTAAACAGGTTTATATTATAACTGTTATTTTTACAGCAAATTACCGTAAACAAATAACAGTTCTCTACTGTGAAATTTACAGTTGCCAAAACAGCATACCGTAATGTGTAATACATTGTGACCGTATTTTCTACGGTAAAATTCTGGCAACCACAGCTGCCAGTATTTTACCGTAAATTCTACGGAATTTTTTTTACAGTGTAGGGATTATGGCAATGGGCCAATTTGCCAAAATGTTGAACTATCCCTTTAATCATCACCTAAGGGAGATGATGCTTTCTGCCTGGGTAGAAGGAAGGTGCAGATGGAGATGGCGTTGATTGAGATGATTAATGTGTGGACTTGGGTCATGAGAATTCTTGGCTGCAATGACAGCTGGATGAGAACAGAGAGAGAGGAGTCGGACACTTAAATTTGACAGCTAATGACTGATTTGTGAAAGAGAGAAGGTGGTGGACTGTTATTGAATGAAATCAAGTGATGAGTGGTGGAGCAAGTGGGTAGCAGGAAATTGGTTGGTGACTCAGTGAGCATGCTCAAAGAGATAGTCTTCCTGACTGAACTTTTGCTAAGATTTATAATTTAAAAATGAGATTCCTATAAAGAACTTGTTAGTTTCTTGGGAAAACCCAAAGGATGTGATGCCAGCAGAAATAGTATGCTATGATAGCTCATGTACACTTTTTTATCGTTATCGTCCTAGTTAGTCTCTATACAGTACTGTGTGCAAAGAAGTTCAGTAAGTTTTCACATTCAGTACGCTAAGAGGTAGGGGTAAGGTAGGTTTTCTCTGTTGAGTAGAGAAGACATTGTTATGCAGAGCAGATTACCAGTGGAGCTAATGTACTTTAAAAATGACAGCTCATTTCATCAGGTTTTGATAGCCACTTGACTAAATGAGATACTTTAGATTTGAGTATATTTTTAATACTGATGGTCCATTTCAGCGGTTATTTTTCTTCACCTGATGGAATGCACAGAGTGAACCCTTTTTAAGCGCATTAGACATTTTGTCTTTTGTGATGATGATTAAAAATGGTTCCCATTTGGTCTTGAGGTGAAATCTTAAATACACCATCATCATAGGAACTGAAAGAGCGCTCTTGACAAGTTAGATCACACAAAATTTTCTTTGAATCGTATCTTTAAGAATCCAAAAGAAATGTTAAAGTTTTAAACACTACTTTCACTCATGCCTTCACTTTTGCTCTGTACCAAATATGATGTTATTGTTCTTTTAATTTAGCAATTTAAAAAAATTACACCATAAAAAAGTACATACACATCTTTTAAATTCTGACTTTGTATAGGTTCTTTTTTTCCCCTCCATGTAATAACCTCTCACAAAATGAGGACAAGTTTTGCCTGTAAAGTCAGACTGGTGAAGCTATTTGAACTTGCTGTGTATGCATGCAGAGTGTTTTTATTTTTTTCCCCCATCAACAGCAGGACTTTGGCCACAGTGCTGATTACTGACCAGAAGCGTCGGTGGTGGACCAGTCAGCCATATGCCAGCCAATTCCCTGCTGGTAACCTTCAGCATGCAGCTGATATGCACCGAGGTGTCTTTTCAGAAGGTCTCCGAGGTAAGTTTTGCTGCTGATGAATCCTTTCACATTTAAAACTTGTGAAAAATGTATATTTTACTTTTTATTTATATAACCATTCTATTGCAGGAGGCCATATATATAATTTAGAGAATCTTTATGCACCACAGATGTAAGGCTTTGTCAGTGAATAGAAAATATTTTTCATGACCAGGAATGTTCCACTTATAAAATGAATACAGTTTATATTGCTTAACCACACACAAGCATTGCAGTTTGATTTGTATAGCTACCATGTACCTACAGTCTTTATCAAGCACAGTACATTATCCTCTCTTTGTGTTTGTCAGACTTGGAACTTTTTATGAGAGAGAGAAGGTGAAGGGGATTTGAATTGATTGCATTTCATATATACATTTTCGTCTGATTGTTGAAATGTTTCTGCACCTTGATTTTAGTCCAACTCTAGTAAATCCAGTTGATTGGACATGATTACGAAAGTCACACTGACAAATGATGCTGCTGCCTTGTTTGGATTTCCTGGTTGATGACGTAAAGCTCCATCCCCAGGTAAGCTCTCTCTCTCTGATCCTCACTACAGTATATCTGCACATGTGGTTTTTGGCTTGTCTTTTGGTTTTTACACCCAACAGTAGGAAAAACAAAACTAGGCTTTAAGAGGCTATTGAAATGTCACTTGACAGCCCAGAGGTAGAAAGGGCACATGTTAAAGACACACATAAAGGGCCCTAGTTTGGTGGCGCAGCGCAGGTGGCGCAAGGTAACGCAGCCGGTCTAATGCAAGTTTCGACCAGCGCAGCCTAGCGCAAAGTCAGATTGGAAGATTGGTAGATCGCGCTGCGCTGAGATAGGCGTGGCCGCGCAGCAGGGGGAGGCGTCACAGATTCAGCTTGGTGCAGTGGAAGTTGCGTGCGAAAATGTCCCGCCGAGGGTGCGCTGAAAGCTCGCCACCTCAAACCAGGTCTATTCTCAGCGCAGGGCGGAGCGCAGCAGGTGCAGTGGAAGTTTGGCTGACTGACGTGCAGTGTACACACGTCACCAAGACCTCACAGGCAGATTTCCACAGTTCCAGGCATATTTCAATGCAATAAATATCCACAATAACCACTATTTAATGCAACTAATGGAATCAACACGTGAATTTATATCTATATAGATTGTCCCGTCACATCTGACGTCAGATCAAAGCAGAGATCAAAGGCTGTGGCACGATTAATGGAAACTCCACCTGAATTAACACAGCAGGGACGAACTGGCACTGAAAAGCAGCTGTGGATGTCCCAAGCAGGACTGAGGGTGGATGACTGCATGTCGCTGCCGTGTTGAGATACGCACTGTGCCCTGATCCCCTTTATTTATTTATTTACTTATTAATTCATTAGCGCGAGCGACCACGTCGTCACGCAGCCGTAATGAAAAACAAAACACAAATCATCATCTCTCTTAGCCCACCACAACAGCCTCGGTATCAGATAGTCAGTATATAGCCTACTACAGTATAGACCCTTTCAGAGAGTATAAACAAAGACAGGTGTTACCAAGGATACTAATTAAGGCTCCATTCTATTTAGTGTACCAGAGCGTTTTCTAATGAGCCACACCTGTCTTTGTTTATACTCTCTGAAAGGGTCTATACTCAGCATCTCTCATCACAGAGAAAAAAGAAAAAAAAAGAGACGGACAGACAGACAGAGAGACAGGGGGGGGGGGGGGGGGGGAGCGTCCTTTACGCTGATTTCATCCCGCATGGTGTTTGTTTATGTTGTGATTAGTGTACACCTCTCATCTGTCTTACACAGGGTTTGAATAAATGTGAGTTTCTTTATTAGTTTATTAGTTGTTGTTTTTTAGCTGGGCAGTGGTTCTCAGTGTATCAGATCAAACCTGATTAAGGATATTAGTAAACTCATTGTTGGTCAGTTAAAGGTGAGGAGAGGAGCTCATTTGATTGGTGAAGATCCGAATCGGCTGTGTTAATCCCACTTCTCCTCCTGTCTCCCTCCCGCCCTGTCTCCTCCCCCTTTGCCGTTTGCGCCGGTAGGAGGGACGAGGGGAGGGTTTGCGCTGGCGTAAGTCGGACTGCGCGGCCCAGCAAACTTGCGAAATGGACCTGGACACACCCCGTTGGCGTGGCGAAGCTGCGCTGAACTTAGACTTCGCCCGGTCTAGGAAACTAGGGCCCAAAGAGTGCATATAGGCGTACACATATAAATACACACACATACATACTCACAGATGATTTAGATTGCTGTTGTTCCTGTTACATTTTTTTTTCAAGTTGATGAATTTGATTATCATTTCTGTTTCATTTTATTTCTACCTGATTTCACTCTATTGTTGTCATATCTCTGATTATTGCTGCGGTGATTGTTATTATTATCATTAGTGTAATTTAGTGTAACCCTTTTTTCTATTATTATTATTATTATTATTATTATTATTATTATATTTTTATTTTAACTTTTTCTTTCATTCTATGTGATTTTGGGGATCCAATTAAAATAAACAGTATGCGATACGACCAGTCAACCACATCTACACAACTGACTAGGGCTAGGCAATATGGCCTAAAATTTATATTGCGGTAAATTTTGAAGCATAGATGGTAACAATATTTGGGTTGACCCTGAATATTCGACGATTCGACAGCCAGTCAAATCGTCGCAAAAAATGGTTATGCCATTTGGGGTGCTCACTGTTGAGCAGCTGCTTTTCTTTTTCTTTTTTTTAACAATCTGTTTATTGAATTTTACATGTTAGAAAAAAACAATAGTGTTCCATACAATAGTAATTACAGATGTAAATTCAACATATCACAGAACAGATACCAACCCCCCACCCCCATCCCTCTGGCACCTAGCCCCAACAGATTAACACATATTAAAAAGTAAAGAAAGACAAACAAAAGGGGGGAAAAGATGGGTTGATAGAGGAAGAGAGAAAGAGGATAAATAAACAAGTGAATAAATGAATGAACGAATAAATAAATAATAGCAATACAGAAAAAATAAATAGATTAATAAGATCAATAAAGAAGCATAAATATCTAAATAGGCAGATAATAAGAAATATAACTCAATTAAAAATATGAACAGCTGTTTTTACATAAGATTTTTTTTTTCTAGCAAATTATGATACATAGCTTATTTTGATGCAAACATCAGCAGTGCATAATATGTCCACAAGGAGGTCCTGAAACACCAAGAGGGACAGAGGGAGAGAGACGGTCCTGGGTCAGGAAGGAGCTGCAGCTGGCTCAGCAGGACCAGCACCAGCTGAGTTGATTAGCACAGCAGGTCTGAGTTATCTAATCAATCACTCCCTCCCTAGAGGTCGTGGTGGTGGTGGCGGTGGAGGTGGAGGTGGAGGTAGTGATGGTGGTGGTGGTGGTGGTGGTGGTGGTGGTGGTGGAGGTGGAGGTGGTGGTAGTGATGGTGGTGGTGGTGGAGGTAGGAGAAGGACTGTCCATGCCGACTCAGAGGGCACGTAAGTCAAAAGGACTATTTAGTTTGTGCCTGGACATTTTAAGTTGGTGCGCTGGTGGAGCCATGTGCGAGCATCCTGTTTAAACACCACCTGGATGGAAGAATAGGAAATAAAAACACTTGCTTGCACTCTTTTTTTTTTATCTCAACCTTCGTCTGTGCCTGTAGTGGCATCTTTTACTAAAACAGATTTGTTCTGTTCCATGTTTTACGCGATTCCAGATAAAAAAAAACTTTACAAAACTTAAAGAACCATAAACTTAAACACAATCAAAAGACTCAATCTCCCACACCGTGGACTGTGGATGTAAAATTTCAATAGTGATCTTTTTTTAATGTTGACATTTAACAATCTGGATTAAAAAGATGGAACAGATTGTCAAGTAACCGCCACTAACAGGGCTCCATGCTGGCCAGTCACAGTTAGCTTCTCTCCATGTGGTCTGTCTTTGCCGTATTAGCAGCAACAAGTGTTGTTGTATATTATTTTATTATGAAGAGTGTAAATCATTTTTTCTGCCGGCATGGTGTTAAGGTGACAGATGGTTTCTAATTCAGCCCCAGCTCAAAAATACTCAGACTTTAAACGATACACCTGTTCATTCCACCATTTCCTTATGTGTTGGTACGGTATGTTAGACTTTCTCAGTCATCAAACATTCAGATACGTCCTGAGACACCTCAAAGATTTCAGGGATCCTGCCTTCTAAGCTTCCAAATGAGCCATCCCCATTTGCAGGAGTCATGTTCGTGGTCCTCTAATACAGCCTGAAGCAGATTGTGGAGATCAAGTCAGGTCAGCTCCAACTCCTCTGCTCTTTATGCCATTATTTTTCAAGACAGCTAGCGGAAGCCTCCTCTCTACTCCCTGTTCTCAGGATATGATGAGAGTGAGTCAATTCCCTGTACTCTCATATTTTCTGCTTGCTCCCTTGCAACTGACAGTAGCTGCAAATGTTGCCGTTTGCTGTCACTGCTGTCTCCATGCTCTCTCACACCTCGACATTACTGTAACATTTAGTTCCTGTGCAACTCTTAGACTCTCCCGCCTTTTGTAATTTTGTTTTCAATCCCCATCTTTCTCTAATGTCATATCCTTTTTAAATTAAACCTATCCCTTGTCTGATGTTTTGCCTTTGTATCTCTCTTCTCTCATCTACAGTATGTATTAAAGTAAAATTCAGATTACCTGGATCTCATTTGATGGGCTAGATTCGGTGGCGATGAGATGCCCAATGTAAGAAAACACAGTCGTGCAAATCATCTCAACACAAACAAATGTAACACAACACAATGCAGTCACTTTGAATTAATCCCTTTTTAGTGGCCCCAATACAACCATTGTATTAAGTATATGCCGGACATGTATGGTGAAATTAATGGAGATGTGTTAGATAGATAGATAGATAGATAGATAGATAGATATATAGATAGATATAGATAGATAGATAGATAGATAGATAGATAGATAGATAGATAGATAGATAGATAGATAGATAGATAGATGGATAGATAGATGGATGGATGGATGGATGGATGGATGGATGGATGGATAGGTTCTTAAGTTTAAGAAATTGCCATATTGTACAATGCACAAGACCACACAGCTTTTACAGGTATTTCAACCAGTGAATAAAAAAACCCACCTGGAATAGACCATCGTCTACAGCAGGGGTGTCAAATGTGCGGCCTGTGGGCCAAGACTGGCACAGCAGAGGGTCTAATCCGGCCCTCAGGATGAATTTGCCAAGTGTGAAAATTACATAAATGACAGAAGAGGCTGTTGTTGAAATTGCACATATTTTTAGCAAGAAATTTTAGGTTGTTTATAATATATTTTGTAAAAGGACAGATCATGAACTGTAAACATTTTAATAATGTACTAAAACAAAGGGAAAAATTCTAAGTTCTTTTTATTCATAGGTTGTCATGTTATTATTTTATTGGTCCAGCCCACTTGAGATCAAATTGCGTTGTATGTGGCCCCTGAACTAAAATGAGTTTGACACCCCTGGTCTAGAGGCTGACATGTGGACGCTGTTGCATCAACTGTGTACAATGTGTGATCTAGTTCCAGACGATTTATCTGATGTGCAAATCCCTCATCCGACCTTGGTATGAGGTGAAAGTCTCATCGAACTCTATAGTAGCTGGTTCCCAAGTTCTTGTCTTGTCTTGACCAGGGGCCTGTTACTGCTGTTGCATCTGGGAAAAAGAAAAAACAAAGATTGGTTTTGTTTGTATTTCATTTATCTGTATTGACTGTGGTGAAGGTAAGTGGGAACACCAAGGGAAGGACAATAAAAACAAAAGAAAGTAGGGTCAATTGAGAACACCAGAGGTTTTACCAGCCTCCTCACTCTGAGTCTGGGACTTTCTATTACTATGTATTGTATTTTGGGGAGCGCTACATGCAGCTGCCCATATGAGAAACAAAATTGTTCATAGAGTGAAACTGTGACTGGGTGGCATGCTGGTTAAATGGTTAGCACTGTTGGTTCTGGGTTTGATTCCCAGGCCTGGGGCCGCCCTGGCAGGAGTTAGTATGTTTTCCCTGTGCCTGCATGTGTTCTCTCTGGGTCCCTGTGTATCAGTCCTGCAATGGCCTGACAACTTCCCTCATCCTGTGTCAGCTGGGATTGCACCTCCGCCCACACCACTGTACCACTGAGCACTTTGATACTTTCACATTAATAATATAGAACTGATTTTTTTTTTTTTTAAGGGAATCTACAACAGAACAGAACCTTTAAGCCCAGGTCTAATGCCCCCCCTAAAGACTCAGACCTTGAACCTTCACTGACTTATAGATGTTATCTCTAAGTGACTGAGGGTGAGAGCCTGTGAGGGCTCCAGATGCTATTCACAGGAATGGGAAAGCACTTACCCCCTTTTATGCTACCATGACAACAAAATGTTGTTGACGCTGACTGGTCTGGGACTGATAATTTACTGTATACTGTACTTTCAGCACACACAAGATGAGGGACAGACTCAAAACAACTGTTCTTGGATCAGATCTGACTAAATCATCATACAAAAATCACAACACAGATGTGATGAGCAACATAGGACTGACACTAAACTTATTTTTCCTGCTTGATAAATTAACAATAAAGAACCTGGGAGCTCTCTCTGTCTATGGTCGTTTATTTACCTTTTTTTTTTTTTAAACACTCGTGTTCTGATGGCTTCCCCTGTATATAACTAAACAGCGCTATGAACTGTGGGTAATTTCCTTATGCAAAGTCAGCATCGATGCTGACTTAAAGGGGAACTATGTAAGTTTGGTCGCTTTTCCACTGTTTTGCTAACCCTCCTACTGGCCATGTGCATTTGTTCACAACAAAGCCGGCGTGCAATAGATGTTGTTACAGACAAGATAACAGTTTACAGTTTATGTCACAGAATGTGCGAAATATGGAAATGTTAGCAGGAGTAGATTGCTAGAAAGCAATCAATAGAGCGGTAGATAACATTATGTATAATGATGTTATGATGTTTATATTTGTGTAGTTTAATCTGTCATAAACAAGAGCTTACTGGTTACTGGGTGCGTTTGTGTCGCAGTGCACAGAGACGAGAACTGGGACACGGGGGCGCTCTTGCAAGGTTGGTTTTCAGCAAAGAGAACAAAAAGTGACACGCAAGTGGAAGGCAGAGAGCCTCCGTTCTCCCTTCTAACAAGTTAAGACATTTATTAAATCATCACAATTACCCAAAAGCTATTTAATTATGGTAGAAAATATAGCATAGTAAAGCTACAAATCCTGCATAGTTCCTCTGGGGGCATAAAGGGCTCACTGACTCACTGACTTGATGATTGTGTTGTATTTTTAATGTGACCTGCCAAGGGACTACATAATGCAAATTAGTTTAAAGCTATAATCTGGTACAACATGGCAACATTTATGTTTGAACTGTACACTGTCCCTTTTAAATAAATTAAAATTGAATTGAATTGATGTGACAATGGGACAGACACACTCTCATGGACTTCCCGTGAATGTGCCTCAAAGTCAGTGAGTCTGTGAAGGGTTGGATTGGAATTGGGCCTTAGTATCACATGAAACACCAGAAACTGTTTTTCCTTTTCCCTGGTGTTTCCCCTGTCCCCCTGTAACTTCTCTGTCCCTCCCTCTACATGGCTGACCTCCTGACACACCTCAACTCATCTCCCTTATCACTCACCACGTGCAGCTTAAAGACTGGTCACTCCCTCCATTCTCCATCACTTCGTTGTAAATCCTCCCGTGCTCGGCTTCTTTTTCTCTCATGTGCATTCTCTACTGTGTTTCTTCTCATGGATCTTTCTCTCTGTCTGTCATTGTCTCCAGTTCTGCCTCCTGGTTTTTGCCTGCTACTCCCTGTATTGCCTGCTCTGTACCTGCCCAGCTCAGCCTTCGCTCTCTATTTGAGGTTTTTGTTTTTTCGTTGTAAATTCCTTAAACCTGCCTCCTCCTTTGAGGTTTGATCTGTTTTCGGCTTTACCTGAACAGAAATATGCAATCTCAGTGACTTTGACTTTGATTGCATGATGGTTAGTCCCTTGGGCTGGGTTGAGTATACTATTTATGGAAATACTGAACTCCTGGGATTTTCGCACCCAATGGTCCCTGGAGTCTTTTTTTTCTTGGAATACTGCAAAAACAAATAACTGAGAAAAATGAAAAATAAAACAGAAAAGACAGCAGTTCTGTACACAGTAACATCTTTTTGTTGAGACCTTTCTTTTTTTTGTGATTCACTTTCTATTGGTTTTAAGCAAAAAAAAAAAAAAAAAAAAAAAAAGACATGTACATACCCTACCACAAGTCAAAACAATGCCTAAACAGAACATCTACACACACAGAAAACATACAGTATACACACAAATATATGCATACAAATGCAGACTGATGAAAATAATTAACGCAAAGGCTGCTACCAATTACTGTTGTATCACCTACTGCTGTATAAGGGCCCCGGATTTTCATATACATATACCTTCTTCCTCTGTTTGCCTCAGATTTCTCAACCCACCTTCTAACCACATCCCTCTCTCTGATCATCCTTACTCTCATCCCTCCCTTCCCTCATGGGAGCATATCTATGTTCCCCTCTTACCCCCGCAAAAAGTGCTATATGTTCCCCAGTTACCCAAAAATAGGTTCTATGTTCCCCGCTTATCCAAAAAAGGCAGGAGATATAGCAGTAATTCATTTACCAACCCTAACCAACTAACTAACTAACACTAACCCTAACCCCAAACAACATTTTTTTATTTATTATTGACACAACATACAATTTAACAAACTACACATAGAGAGACATCACCGAACAACAACAGTAAAGACACCAACAACAACAGACAGACAGGGGACAGGTGCAGGGGGCCTAGTTACAATTCTGCCTCCAGTACTTAGTTTGAACTTAATTTGAACTCAACCGCATCCCAGCCACAGTCCATGGACCCACATGCCCACCTACAGGGCCCTGCAGGGCAATAGATGCCTCCTCCATGGCAAGCAACTCCAGATATTCTTCAAACCACTTATCCATGTTGAGGCTGTTTGGTTTCCTTATTTTCCAGTTCGTAAGTATCATCCTTTTCGCGGTGAGGCAAGCCAGACCAAACAGGAGCTGTCCCACACAAGAGTCCACAGTGTTTAATCTTCCTCCCAGTATGCATAATATAGGGCACATTGGGATATCAATACACAAAAAAGATTTCATGAAATGTATGACTTTATCCCATAGGCTCTTTACATCTGGACAGTGCCACATCAGGTGTACTAAAGTGCCAGTCTCACCACAACCATGCCAACATAAATCAGACAGATCACAGTTCATTTTCTTAATGACTTTTGGGGTTACATATGCTCTAAACAACGTATTTAACTGTATTACTTTGTTTCTCACACTATTTGATAGATAGTTAGAGCGTTGTAAAATGTCTAGCCAATGGTCTGTGGTGAGCTGCAGTCCTAATTCCTTCTCCCACTGTACCTTAGTTGATAAAATGTCTTCCTTACTGTGGGACAAAAATCTATACACCTTAGCAACCGTGCCTCTATCATTGACTGCCTCTCTCAATTCTTTGTCAACAGCATCGTTATGACTTAGAGAGTTCCCCTTATTTAAAGCTGCCCTGTGGAGTTTTGCTCATTACGAGCCATCAGCCGTGTTTTTTTTCGAGTAGGAGTCAGTCTGCGCCGTTCGATGACGTTAACCCCCCCCTTCCCTCCCTCCCTCTCCGAACGGTAAGTGCAGGTAACCAGGCAACCAGGTGACTGGCGAAGTAGGAAGAGAAAAAAAAGTTGTGGTCATTCAGCTTTGGCATTTATTTAGGGGTGTGACCTTATACATGTGTAAACGTTTACACGGAATGAAACTGTAAACGTTTAGTAAAATCCCTAAACGATATCTAGGCCTACACACAATTTATTTTCATATTTGTATAGGCTACATAGGCCTACATTTTGGGGGAGCTGGGTGAAAAATAGTCCCGCACACTGTCTTAATTTATAGAAAACTATGATTTAATAAAAATGATGCTGTGACGCGCTTCCCTCCTCCAAAATGTGTGTAAGTGCGTTTTTTCTTTCCTTTTTTCTTGTCTTTTTTTTTTGCGAGCGAGTGTGATGGCGCCGCCACGCCGGGTCAAACATTGCTTTTCTGGTTGCCAAAAAATATTCTAAGCAAATATAGCCTCCCTAAACACAAACAAATAATCTTAAACGGATTGAAAGGGTCTCGGGACATTAAAGACGGCCGAGGACCGACGAGACGCCTCTGGGCTGGTTGCTCCTGCCCGGTCTGTCCTCCTCTCATCCTCACTTCAGCACCTGTCCTGGGCTGCACCGTGTCGGCTCGGCTCGCTCCTCGTTTTAAATGACTTTACTCCTAGTGTAAACAATTTACTGTTCTGATCACTCATATGCGTGTATAGTTAAGCTATACGTTGCATTATTATTAGTTATAGCTACTTCAGAAATAAAGGAGGGTGGAGCGAGCCAAGCTGTAGCCCAGGACAGGTGCTGAAGTGTGGGAGAGGAGGGAGAGACTGGGCTCCGCGGGGCTCTTGCGAGGAGGAGGAGGAGGAGGAGGAAGAGGAGGAGGAGGAGGAGGGGGAGAAGAGAGGAGGAGGAGAAGGAGGTCAGCGAGAGGGGGGGGGGGTACGGTGGTCAACTCTGAACGCGCTCACCGGGCGGATCTCTCCAGTTGCGGTGCGGTGCGTGTCGGGGGGGAGGGGGGCGGGACGAATCCGCCGTCGGGTCTCCTCCGCTCCGGTGTAACACCGGCACGGTGGCTCGGTGGCAGTGCTTCCACCGGCTGCGCATATCAGACTAGACAAAAATAAGATAACATGTTCTTCTTCTCTTCTGTTTACCAGCGCTCTAAACTCTACGTCAAATCCGAACGTGTTGCGTTGCATGCGTAATGCAAACGTAATTCCCTGTGCGACAGCGCGGGAAAGTCGCTCCTCAGAGGCAATTGCGCTCCTGGGTAAGCCAGGGACTCTTGTGTGGTGGAGATGCGTTCAATGATCATCCTAATAAGTCGTTTGGCAGTGGCTGCAATGTAACGGACATTGTTTTATATGTATAAACTCCACAGGGCAGCTTTAAATAGTGTTCGAGTATAATTTTGAGATGAATATATTGGAAAAACTCTGAGTCATTTAGATTTTATTGGCATTTCAAATCATTAAAATCAACAATTTTCCCACCAACTATCAATTGACTCAATGTATTGATGTTATTTAGTTGCCATACTCTATTGACAATAGGTTTCTCACCAGCAGTGAATAAAGGATTTCTCCAGATAGGACACAAAGGGAGTGAAAGCCCCGTAATACCTAGTTGTCTATGGAGTTCACTGGCTATTTCACATGACTGTTGGATCAAGGAGTTATTATTAATATATTTGCTGCCTCTTGGATGGTACCACAGCGAGGCTAGAGAGACATTTTTATTACTTTGAGCGACGATTTTTTGTTCTATCCACATCCAACTCCCCTCTGGGCAATGTCTTACATATGCCCAAGATAATACATATCTACTATTATATGATAGGTAGTATGATTATACATCAGGAACACCTAACCCCCCCCCCCCATTTTTCTAGAGATGGTTAGTATTTTCAAGCTTATTTGTTTGTTTTTTTTATCTCTCCACAAAAACTTTATAAATAATGTTTTTATTTCTTTAAACCACTGCTGAGGAAACTTGAGAGGGATTGCAGACATGAGGAATGATAGTCTTGGCAGAACATTCATTTTGATTACTTCAGCTCTTCCCCACAATGATAGAGGCAGGAACTAACTCACACTCACCCTAACCCCAAACAACATATTAACGCTACTGCTATGTTTCCTGCCTTTTTTGGATAAGCGTGGAACCATAGAACCTTTTTTGTGGTGGTATGTGTCTGTAGCGTGAGTAGGAACTGCAGTTGGCTGCTCCTCCACCTCCCTCTACCTGATTGGTGGAACAGCACCGGGTGCAGTGGATTTTAGCAAATACGATTACAGGCTGTAGGTGTAGCCAGAGGAGTTGGATTTGGTCCTTAATAACCCATTTCATGTACTACTATCAGAATATAGTGGCAGTTCCAGCAAATCTGACTAAATAATTGTTACCAACTGAAGCTTTAATACAGCCCCAGCCAATATTCTTGAGAATATTGAATATTCTCTAGCTCAACTTTTTTTTTTTTTTAACTCCGTTTTTAAAAAATTAATTTTCAAAGTAAAACAACAATGAAAAACAGCAGCGTCAGTGGGACACATGTCTATTTGTTATGGAAATTAAATGTCTTTGACTTCATCTATCTCAACTTTTAAACAACTACAACATAAATGATTACATTGCACATTGCTCTGGGTTTTGACAATATGGTATTGTCGGCTGGCAATTTATTTTAATTACTGGCACACAGTGTCTCCTGAGATAAGTTGGACCAAAAAGCATCCACCTGTTGGCGCCTTCAATGCCCTGGAAAAGAAGGACACATTTGAAAGAGACTTTGAAGTGGAACAATCCTGTGATGCAGTTGGTCTTCAGATGCATCCTGTCAAGAATAGTACCCCTGAACTGAGACACAGCAGGAGAGAAGTCATAAAAAAGAATTTCAAAATGTACAACTCCATGACAACTGGACAGTGTTGTCACAAAAAAAATAATGTGATATAATCCAAGACAGATTCTCAACATCCTTGTGTTGAGACATATATTGATTGCTAATATTGAGGAAAAGATAACGTAGTAGTAGAAATAAAAGCTGCTCCTCTATGTTAGTGAGTCCGCAGTCCTTTTACAAATGATGGATAAAATTATCTACATGCCCATTTCTATATTTTTTACACAGGCAGCATGGACTAGTCTATTAGAAAATCTAATATTCTGGAGATTGTTGAAAACTCAACTTGACATCTTGCGGTTTGTATTTGTGCAGACGCTGGTCGTTGCAGGTGTTTGAATGCATTTTTGTAACTAGATACCACTGTGTGTATGTGCATTTGCACAGTAGGCTATGCCTGGAAAAGTGCTCTCTCTCTCTCTCTCTCTCTCTGTCTGTGTGTGTGTGTGTCAGGCATGATGCTGATGTGGTAGAAGGCTAAAGTAGTGAGTGAGGGTGAATGTTCGCCTCCGCATACTGAGCGTGTCCACTTGATGAACAATTATCATTCATTACTGCTGGCTGTCAGCCTCTCTCACTCTCTCTTTCTCCCCCACCTTTGCTAATACTCTGTTCCTTCCCCTCCTCCTCCTCTCTCTCTCTCTCTCTCCTGCTTTTCTTAGATGTCTTTCAGTGATCGGTATGGAGCTGTCATTCTGTCAGCCCTCCATCAGCCTATCGATTCACTGATCTTTGCCTGACCATGGACAAATGCTTGCACGCCACTTTCTCTCTGTTTTCTCCTGCACTTTCCTTCTCCTCCGGTCCCTTCTTTCTTACTCTCTGACTTGTTCTTTAGCTTTAAATTAAGTAGTTTTGGCAGAGGGGTAAATAATCCATTCTAAACTTTATTTCACTGTGACAAGAAATATTGCTCTTTTAGACAAGAGGTAAAAAGTGGTGCGCCAGTGGTGTTTAGAAAGTGTGGAAAGTGATCTCCTCGCGGTTCAGGGAAAACAGCCTGATATTCAGACGGAAAGGCCATTTTGTTTCCATTCATTATTCACCTCTCCTTTGCCTTTATGCCAACCATTTTCTGTGGGGAAGAATTTGACTTTGTCCAAAAAAAGCAATCACCGGCGCGCAACTGCTCTGACGCTGTTTTCCTTCAGCACAGAAAATCGAGATGTGCCAGATGAGGTGTCCTAGAAATACCGAAAATAACAGAGGAATGATAGTCACAGATCTCTGTGATCAGAAATCAAAGTTCCCTCAGCAGCAGCAATAAGTCTGGTGTACTTGGTATTTCAACCGACAAAAACACTGTTATGAAAGAAGAGTCTACAGCCATGCTAGCAGGCACAGTGCTATCTTGAGAATGCTAATACGCTCACAATGACAGTGATAAATCAAAGTTGTGGACCCTTTTGACCTGATTGATCAGAACAGACTCATGTCTTTGAATGGCTTTGTTGCTTCACCTTTTTTCTTTTAGAAGCTGATAACTTAGGTTCTACATTTATTTTATGTACCTAATATATTTGGTGTTTTTATGACCCATATTGTGGTTAGAGAAAAAGGGAAACAACATAGAACCACATTTAGGTGGTAAAGCAATTTATTTAGTAGTAAGGAGTACACAAGGAGGGCAGTCAAAAAGATAGAAGGTGAAATGTTGTTGGTGCACTATGCATGCAATCTAAACCTGAAAAGTAAACTACAAGACTATCTTCTCTAATTTAATTAATCAAAAACACAAAAAGAATAGTCCCTATTTCTGGGGAATCTATTATTATTATTATTATTATTATTATTATTATTATTATTATTATTATTATTATTATTATTATTATTATTTTTACTAAAGGTGAAATTTCTGATCAGTTCCCAAAAGTACCAATACCTTTGTTAACAATCACGAGGGGGGAGTAGAAAACTGAAAATGTGTAGATGTATGAAGTAATTTCCAGACAGATGCACACTTTTTTGCAGCAATATACTGTATGTACTCACTTTTTGAAAAAAAAAATGGGAGAGAAAGATTTGACTTTCCTCAAACCCATCGCCTGAATGTGGCTACACTTTGGTGCTCTTTCCACTTCAGGTTCTGGACAATTAATATTGAGTGATTGTTGGTAGGTCAATCCCACAATATAATACTAATACTTTTTTTATTTTTTTATTTTGAAGATCAAAGACGCTAGGTGGAAGGTAGAGAGCCTCCATTCACCCTGTAACAAGTTACAAGTCATTTCTGTAAACATCATAATTACTTCAAAGCTGTTTAATTAAGGTAAAAATGTTACATAGTTAAATACTCGTACCATCAATACCATGACTCATATGTTCACCTTTGAACCAATGAAGTTGATCCAAGTACAGTCTGTCTATGTAAAGTTTTCTGGTGCTAGTTCAATATAAGAAATTCTCAGACTTTAATAGATGATGTGGAGTAACTCCATCTGCAGCCTGTCAAGCTCTATTACTGTACACACAGAAATACACATGAAATAGAATATCAAATTAAGCAAGTGATTCCTTTGAGGAAATCAATTCACATTGTAAACTAAACATCTTAGCACAGGTGAGTGATGGTGTGTTTTTTCCACTTAAAGCACAGTCCAGTAGTGAATAGAATTGAATACTGTAGAAGACAACCTGGAATCTGACTGTACCACACAGACTTATACCCCAGAGTCTGGCCTGATGTTTTTTACTCTGCTCTCTCCATGAATCCCCTTCATGTCCCTACTGGTGTTATCAAATAATGGCCAAAGACAAATGATAAATCATCTATGTTAAAAAATAAAATAAAAAGTCTCCCCTGAAAATGACTTTACCTTTACCAATATCTCACTCAGATAAAAGTCTGGCAGCAGGTGCATATTCACCAACTGGTGCCTGGTTTTTTCCCCCCAGTCTGACTATGACTCAAATGAGTTCCAACTAAGTTTTGTCCCAGAGTTGATTAATAAGCTGATGTGAAAAATGGCTGCAACCCCTCCTCCACGGCCTGTCATTAGAGGAATGTGAGAATTAATGAGTAGGGGGTGTTGATTCATTTAGATGAACATTATTCTTCCCACAGCCAGTGATACAGGATAAATCAGTCTGATGATCAGTTATCACATTATTAACTAATAGAGATTCAGATCAGAGTGATTTATATAAAGGTTGGTTTTCTTCGAATGGTATTATTTCTTTTTATCAGGTTTCTCCTGTTTTCTGATTGAACAGATACGTGGCCATGGTGCAGACAGTCACTGTGGCCGGTGACATGGTAACATGTCCAACTGTGACTCTGCTCTGGCTTACCATGGCTTTGTCTCTCCTAATCAGACCAAGTTTTCCACAAAGTCAAAACAACTATGTACAAACTTGCATCATTTACAAGACTCCATCAGGAGTTGTTTGCATATCATCACTGCTCACATTTGGAAAGGGCGCAGACAAAACCCACAAAGTCCAACATTGTCTTTGCATATCAACACAATGGTTTTAGTGACCTCTGATTGGTGCGATTGGATGTTGTTACTGCTGACGTGAAAGCATGTTTATACTAGCCTATGTGTACGTTTGTCTTTACATAGTTTTCAGTAGCAGAGTAGTACATTTGACCGTAGCTAACAGTGTTTTTTTGACACTTCAAGTTTGAAACATGAACTGGTTGGTCATAGATAAAAAAACAGTGATCGTGCCCATTAAACCCAATAAAGCTTGACGTTACATTGCTTTACAACATACACATGCCACATGACAACGGGGCTTACAGGCATTTCAAAATTTTGGACACAGTTCAAAACAGTTTAGAGTTCAGAGTTCAGCACCATGGATAGCGACCATGCCATTTTGAAACCCACTCACAGATAATGAGAGCAAAAGCCTACTGTAAATTGCCAGTAGCTACTGTTTACAAAAACCCATTATAGCTTGATAACAAACAAACAGTCCAAAAAAACACAAGAACAACAAAAACATAATAAAACAAACCAAAGCATTTGAACGAGTTTAACACCACGAGTGACCATATCATTCTGAAACCCACTTCAATTAATAACAGCAGTATTGGATCAATAGGTAGAGTGTTTAGTAAATGTATGAACTTGGTCAGTCCACTGGAGTACTGCCCTCCCAGTCTGAATAGTGAAAATTTAAACGTGCAGTATCTGTGATGGAGGATATAGCGAAATTAACTCGGTAGAGATATAACAACAAGAAATGCTACAATAAATCCCAGGAACAAAAAAATGGAAATTGAATATGCTTCACACAATGCTGAATGTTTTCTGTATTTCAAATTTTGACCTCATCCACCTAACTGTGATTATGAGATCATGCGGACAGCAGCGTGTGGTAATAAAATTGTAACGGCTTTCCATTCAAAACACAATCAGACGATGCTGGTGTTCATTTTATGAATAGAAAAATGCTGGATCTCTCTTTCTCCAATACTGGCACCATTTTTTAAGCCAACATTAAAAACACTGGGCATGAAGAACATTAACCATTGTCCACCATGGTGTCCTCTAAAAACTTTTTCTTTTTATCCCTCACTATCTGCATGTTTATTTATTCTCCATACAGTGCAAGACTGAGTGACAGAGGGAGTGTGTTGGGTGGAATAAAACAGGGAAGGAGAAAACAAGAAAATAAGACAATGAAAGGATGACAAATTGAGATGGGGAAAGAGGCAGACAGGCCGGGTGACATGCAAATATTCCCCAGCGGAAGTAGCTGTCCCCTGTGATAGTGATGCTGTCATTTGAGCAAGAGGGCTGAACAGAAGAGAATAGCATAAAGAGTGCAGTTTATCCTTTTGGGTAGAGTGAGGGGACTGCTGCCACAGAGCCACTGCTACATAGCTTTGTCAGACTACTAACTGCTTCCAAAATATGTCACACACTTACAGGGGAAATATATAAAGAATAAGGAATAGATAGAATGTCAGTTGAAGGAATAGTTCAACATTATGGCAAATTGGCCCATTGCCATAATCCCTATAGTTTTAGGAGTAGGTTCGTTACCTTTAATTGTCATTGCAAGCTATTTTTAGAACGGCAGAGCAGAGCCGTGAGCTGCTCAGAGCTACGCTACAATACGGAGGCTCATGTGATTTCTGGGTCTCCCTCATCAAACTCATCAAATACACAATCCAACAACTCCAAAACGCTCTGGTGGACAAGTTGTGACCTGCACATTCACCACGCTATGAGATAATAACGGAACATTATGAGACAGAGTTGTTTTTTGTAAATTCATGCAAAACCTCTGATGAGCGTTCCCGTCGGGGGCAGTTTTTCGGCAAGCAGTCTCTGCATTTACCTTGAAAACAACTCTGTTTCAAAACATTCTGTTATTATCTCATAGCGTGGTGAATGTACAGGTCGCAGCGCTTTGGAGTTGTTGGATTGTGTATTTGATGATTTTTCTGTGGGAAACCAAGAAATCCTATTAGCATCTGTAGCGTAGCACTGAGCAGCTCGCGACTCTGCTCTGCCGTTCTTAAAACATCTTACACCGACAATTCAAGGTAACAAGCCTACTCCTAAAACTATAGGGATTATGGTAATGGGACAATTTGCCAAAAATGTTGAACTATCCCTTTAACTGACTGAATCACCAGTTTTCATTTTTAAATATTTGTCCAATTACCAAGCACATACTGTACAGTACACCAACCACTCACTTCTAAAAGTCTGTTCTCTTCTTCCCATTGTAACCTGTTCATCTTTAGCCAAGAAAAAAAGAAGTGGATTCACCTTGCATTCTGGGAAATGATGATGGAAAATTTGCATCTGAAATATTCAGAATGTACTGATTCACTGATCAGATTTGTAGGGACAACTTGCAATTTGCAAAATCCTATGTGTCAGTTATGCTTTATTCTATATTCGGATCCCCATTAGCACTCTCCCTGGGGTCCACATATTACTATTACAAAAACATGACATATCACACACAGTATAATAGATATCAGTTATCTGATCCAACAAGTCAATTTAAAAAGTTTTTCATTATAAAAGCAAGAGAAATCACATGGAATAGATGCCAGACACCTGATCCAACAAGTCAAATTACAAACATTTCCATAACAAAGTCCACTACAAATCATTCATATCTTTTATATCTTATCTTATAATATCTACTAAGTGCAGTTGCTCATTTAACTTACAATAACGTTGTTATTAACATAATCTCTCACCAATTTCTAAAAGCTTGCCTTGCGGGGTAGTGAGTGAACACCATGTAATATGTTCCACATTGTGTTTGCCCTGTACATTACAAGTCTACTAAAGCCTCTGTCCTGGGTTTTTGTTTAGCAATATAAGCTCTTGCCTGCCTAGTAGTGTTGATCTCTCACATAAATTATTAATTGTTGTGTGTTTGTGCTAATATTACTCACCGTACAGTAGAAATATGAATCAGCAGGTGAATGGTATGACCAGAGGCTGCAATTATTTCAGCTTTGTTTATGAGAAGTCAGCGACAAATGGTTCTAAATGCTACAACACCTCTTTAGGCAGCCGTTGCTATGAGGACGGAAGAAGACGGCCTTCATCACATAAAACAACACCACCACAAAAACACCACTGTTGCCATTTCATCCAGCTTTGATCTAGAATTCTGTATGTACATTAAATAAAGTTGCACATTGTGGTTTTAGTTTCACCCAACATTCACACATTCTATGGAGTTATAGATGCTGTGATTGGACGTTTCTAACTAAAATTAATTTAGGGCAGTGTTTAGCCTCATTCCGTGCGGCCCCGGTTCGAGTCCCGCATCAAGCGGTCCTTTCCTGCATGTCACAACCCCCCCCCCTGCCTCCCCATTTCCTGTCTGTCTCTTCACTGTGCTTTCCATTAAAGGTATTCAGAAAAGAAAACTGAATTTGAGCCCACTATGGGTGTAATCAGAGATGTTCACAAGTCTTTTTTTGCGAGTCCAAGTCAAGTCTCAAGTCTTTGGTCACGAGTCTGAGTCAAGTCTCAAGTCTTTGAGGGGTGAGACTTCATCAAGTCTCAAGTCTTTGGTCACGAGTCCAAGTCAAGTCTCAAGTCTCTAAAAAATAAAAGACTCCTGTCTCTTCTGGTTGTAATGACCCTTCTATCATCTGCTGCTATCCGCTCTACTAAGAATACTGCACAGCTACATCTAAGAGATTCAAAGCATTTACTGTAGGTTATTATCACTCCTTTATTTATACAGTATTGATTAGTTGTTTATTATATGATCACTTTAAACAGGATATTGCAATGCAATATGAAGAAAACACACAATGAAAGATTTCCTTTAAAGGAAACTGTATTCTGAGTCAAGAAAGAATCAAGGCTGCTCTGCCCCTCTGCACTGGCCTTTTCTTTTTTTTTTGTTTTTGCTTTGTTGAATTCAGAAAACCCAGATGAACAACATGGAAAATGATTTAGGCTGTTAATTATAGGTCAGTCATTCGATCTGGATGGTATACATGTAGCTCACATCTTTATGTGCAGCAAAACCTTTCTGAGAAGAACTGGTTGTTATTTTTATTTTTTTAATTAGCTCTGTCAACTCATGGGGGCGTGTCGACACGTCCAGACTTCCATACGGGGCTTCAGTCATATTTCGCAGCAAAAACATAAATAAACAGGAGGATTTAGCCTACAGTAGCCTGATATGTGCCAGTTGTGCAGCAGCTAGTCCCCGTGAACGAAGGTCTGACAACAAACGGACGTTGTACCTCACATGTAGGCTACGGACGGTGCCGCTATTTAAAAAAAAAAAAAAAAAAAGCCGGTTCACAGTCGCCTGTCACTCACCCGCAGCTGACTGCGCTGTCAGAGGAGCTCTGCTGTTCCTTTCTCTTTAGCCTGGTGTTTGGCTGCACTCTGTAGGAGTTCAGTATGAAGCTCTAACCTCCATCTGAATAACGTAACCGGCCATGTGGCGTTGCTCCGCTAGTGGTGTGTTAACGGCAAAAAAAAAAAAAAAAGATTGTTCACGAGTCTCAAAACACGAGTCCGAGTCGAGTCTGAAGTCTTTTGGGCACGAGTCCAAGTCAAGTCTGAAGTCTCTGTGGGTGCGACTTAAGTGCGACTCGAGTTCGAGTCGCAAACTCGAGTCCCCATCTCTGGGTGTAATCACTCATCTGTCAGATGACGTAGCCCAAACTTTGTGCAAAATTCTATTTTGGAGTAAATCCGGGGTGAAAGTGGTGTTTTTTGTTGCATTGGATAATGCAGACGCACAAATTATGCGTCACGTTGCTCACGTTTCATCAGCCAATGATATCAGGATCCGTCATCCGTCAATCAAACATCTGAGAAAAACGAGGAGACTTGTCCACCACCACCGACACAAACTCTCCACCTCCAGATAGCCTAGGTAGCTAGGTTAGCAAGCTATAACGTAGCTAGCCTACTAGCTAACAGTTAGCTACGTTAGCTAAACACACTCGCACACACACACCGAGCTCGGTCCCGCCCCAAACATTGAGTATCCCGCCCGCTCGATAACGCCCAATCAAATTTGTTTTCCTTACTCGGTAGGGTTTCCAACCGTCCCTTGTAATACGGAATCGTCCCGTATTTAGAGACTAAAAGACGTGTCCCTTATTGAACTGATACAGGACGCACTTTGTCCCGTATTTTTGAAAATCCATGTCTTGCGATTTTTATTAATGACCCAGTGCAGTTGTGACCGCAGCTGCTGACCCTGCCTGTCTGGAATGAGCTTCTCATTGACCAATGGGACACCGGGTTGCAAGTGTTGCTCGGATACGCCTGCGAAGCCGCACTTTCATTGATGTGGCTGCTCGCTGATGCACTACGCTACCCAGACAAGTGCGGTGGCAAAAAAACAACAAAAGAAAAACGATCGCGGAAGTGTAGAAAAGAACGGGAAAAGAAACACAAATGGCAGGAAAACGTGAGAGATCATTTATACAGAGCCAACCGCACATCTCCCAATGAAATGTCTGCATTAGTCACAGAGGAATCACTGGGTCAGGACCATGGTCAGGACTCAGACAACCACAGAGGAAGGAGAGCCTTCAGAGGAGTCAGGGAGCTCTTTCAGTTTGTTCTTCACCAGGTATTTCAGGAGGCTGATATAGCATGTATTAATAATTATATTTATTTAATTTGACTCAAATCTGGTTGATAGATAGGCTAGCAGTGACAGAGAAGAAGGTAATCTGAAAGTATAGCTAGTATAACTAATTATTATTCTTTTTAAAATTATGATTAAAACACCACATGCAATTCTAAACAGTCGCCAGAAATTTGTGATGTCAAAAAGGGGTCACGAGCCAGAAAAGGTTGGGAACCACTGGCATAGCTGGATAAGATCAACCACAGGAAAGCTGTCAGGACAGCTCATGGTAAATGGAAGGCCTGCTGCAAGATGTTTAATTGCATGTAGTGCTGCTCCTCAAACTGTGACTGTCTGTAGGCTACCAAAAGTTCATCATATTTAGGTCTAGTCTAACAGTAATGTTGTAAAAAAATAACAAAATTAGTCTTTCTGTACTTATGTCTTATGTACAACTGCCAACCCCCCCCCCCCCCCCCCCCCCCCCCCCCCGCGCGCCTGTTGTCCCCTGTCCCTTATTTTCACTTCAGACAGTTGGCAAACCTATTACTCGGGTAAACTTGTGCGGCAACTCTCGGAAACTTGTGGAAGGAGGTGTGACAAACGGCCATTTCTGAACACCTTTAAAGACGAAAAGGCCCCCAAAAATATTTACATATGAAAAAAAAAAGAATCTTGGGAGTGGTGGCCAACTTCTGTTCTATATTCTTGCAACTTTGACATTTAATCAAAGAAGCAGATATACAGAGAGGCTCATCTTTTGTTCTCATGTCCTCAAGCAGCCTGTCCTGTGAGGTTAAAGCATTTTCATGCTGGAAATTATACAAAGCACTCTATCCTCTGAGGAGGATACGCCTCTGCTCCACTGCATAGAAATAATGTATAATATAATGTGTCACCTTGTTTCAAGGCTAATGATTGGAAATTAGTGCTTCTCATTAACAGGTTTCACAGAGGAAACTAAATCAAGGGGGACACGGTGGAAGTGTGTGATATTTCACTGACACCGACATATACCTGGTACAACAACACATACGATTCCGCCTCAAGCAACGGCTGATCTAGTGTTTAAACCTCTGGAGGAGAAATTGACATTTGCTTTAAAAAGGCAGACTCTGCCTCCAGTTTTAATGTTTTGAGAAAAAAAAATCTTACCTGATATAACAGGTAAGAATGTCATTTTCTCATTTAAATAAATGAAAATGGATAATAGCTTGCAGTTCATGACCGAGCAAAATTTGTTACACCTTTGCCTCACATTAGTTCCACCTGACATCTGCTGCATTCTTGGGGCGTCTCCTGACAAATAAAAGCAAAACCACAACAAAAACAGGGTTTGCTTCAACCATCACAAAATATGTGTCAAACCCCAAAGGACTGTTTCTCCCTTTTGTCCTGATGTCATCCTGTCTCTTAGAACTCTTGCACAGAGCACAACAAGGCAGCAAGTGTGAAAATATGAAATGCAAAACTTATGTGGAAACTCCCTTGAGGTCTAGCTTCCAAACTCTGCCAAACCGGAGTTTCTTTCCCTGCTTTCAATGCACATAATCTGAAAGGCAACCAGCTCACAACTCAGTATATAAGAAACGTAAAACAAGTTATTTTCTAACATCTTTCCTCTGTGTTCTTATGCTGAAAAGACAATATTGGTTGGAAAAAGTTAACTATTTTTTTTACAATACAAACATCATAAAAACTGAAGACACAGTCCAATGGGTTTGCCTGAGGAAGGTTCTTAAACCGGAACGTTCTTATAATAAAAAAATTGTGCAAGTAACGCAGTGTACAGGATTCCTCTTTTCACAAATAAGTCCAGATCCTTGTCCGATGCACCTGTAAAAAACAGATGTGCGAAGACGCCTTTTACTTTGAACTAACACAGTCAATAGACAAAGGCAGAGAGTGACATATAAACATAATCTTACAGTAGATATGGATAAAAACACTAAATCCATATTACATCCAAATTTTCATTCATTCATTTCATCATTAACTTTTATCAAAAGAAAAGCAGTGACAAGTATATCTCATTATAGCGTACATTTTCAAGAGCTGATACTCAAATAGACACCGGTCTCCTATACTGGCTACAGGTTTAAAAGTCGGTCTCAATAGGAAGCTGGATCTGATTCTATTTTTTAAGTTCTTGTGAATGTGCAAAACCTCTCAAAGCCCATTTCTAAGCTGCTTCATTCATGCTAGAGTTCTCAACCGGCCTGAAAATTAAAATGCAACCCAATCCGACCCATGTGGGTTGAAGCTTGGACCATGATGCGGCTGGACTCAACCCTAACCTTCCAGATCTGGCTATTTCCTTCTATACTTACTCCTTTAAAGAATAGAACGATCTGACAGTATTTTCCATCTTTGCTGAGCATAAGATTTATTCAAAATTGAATAAAAGCCTGTCCCATATCGACACCTGTCTGGAATATAAGCTGAAAATTGAAGTAAATAAAAGCTTGGGCTTCTATTTGAGAATTTACAGTACAAAGCAGGAAGCACAGTCTCTGAGACATTCACAAGGAGGAATTACAGGAAAGGGGTTAAATCAAGGTCCTCATTGATCATTAGAGCTTAGTTGCTTTTAATTTGAAGATCCATTTGGCCTTGATTTGATTCAGACGTTTCTGTCTGTCTGTCTCAGGGATATGATCAATACCTATGGCCAACAAGACAGACGGATCATTGCCATGGTGATCTTCAAAATAGGAGAAGCACAAATGACTGGTGGGAAGACAGTCAAAGACGCTGCCGAGGCATACCGATGTGAATGAATATAAAAATCCTTTATTGAAACGGGGACCGACAAACAAGTCTTCTTCAGGGTGTCAAAGAAGACTTGTTTGTTGAAACTTGTTGGTCCTCGTTTCAGTCATTGTGCTTCTCCTTCAGAGATTTCTATGCCTTGAAGAGCAGCTGGTATTTTTTACAACACATTCCAGCCCTCACCTTTTTTTCTATACTTGTGATCTTCAGAATGTTGGGCCATTTACCATTTTTTCCTTATCTATCATAAAACCTCAACCAGTCCAGCTTCTACTTTCTTACAGCCTGGTGCATCTGACACTGTTTCTTCAGGTTTCTCATCTGAATTTGTCATCACAGTTCCATCCAGATTCATTCGTACTTATCATACAAGACAAAATTGTAAGAACAATTGTAACACAATAATAATACATTGTGGTATTAATTGTGGTATGGCACCTTTAAGTGCAGATCAAGGTGATTCACAGAGTAAGAGAAGAAAAAGGCACTGATTGTTTTATGTTACACAAGTAATTGAAAGATAGAACACTTTTTCTCAACACACCTGATGCGTCACACAGTGCTCTTTGAATCATTAAATTAGAGCCTTCCATGCTCAAATATAACCTGATAGAGTTGTAGTCAAGCAGGTTCAGGAATATGAAGCAAGATAAGCAAGCACAGGTCTCAAGAGTTTGTTCCGTGTATGATCCAGAAGAGAATTAGCAAAGCCTTTAATCACAAATCACCATCATACCTGTAGGTCCTGTTGTTTCTAGGCAAGGCAAGGCAAATCTATTTGTATAGCCCGTTTTTACAAACAGTTTGTCTCAAAGGGCTTCATAGCATCATAACAATATCCTCTGCCCTTAGACCCTCACATCGACTGAGGAAAAACTCCATGGAAAACCCTTCTAGCCTTCAGCTCCAGTCTGGGTCCAGGAGGCCAACACCCTCTTTACATCAAAGACTGGGCTTAACACTTTCCTCTTTGGAGAAGCATATTGTAAGGCCTGCTTTAGAGGAGCTCTGATCCATACATGAACAAATATCATACACATTTCTTGTCCACATAAACTAACCTTGCTTTTCTCCTCTGTGATGTGTTGCACACAGGTGAAAAATGTGCGAGAACTGAGCTTCCATCAAAATCGGCTTCTGTATAATTTTCCTAGTTTGGTTCCTGCAGTTTCCATGGTCACAGGGTTCAGAAAGTTCAACCATCATCAATACCGACAGCAGCAGCAGCAGCAGCAGCAGCAGAGAGCTCTCATTCAGTGGTGCTGCTGTTGTGTTTTAGATTGGAAACAGTGGAGGAAGTTGCAGCAACCGCTCAGTTTTCTGAAAGTATCTCATGGATTATGTTATTTAGTGTCCGAGCCAAAGTAGTGGTCATTGCTGAGGATGAAAAAAAAAAAAAGTGTTTTACCTGTTTAAGCTGCAGGCAGAATCCATTGTTGCCTGGCAGTGGTGAAGGTCAGTGTGTTGATGCCAGGAGCCTGGCCAGAGGCTATGGTGACTGGACCTCAAAGATGAGTCCAGACCAGTCACTCATGGACAAGCGTAGCCCTGTCCCAAAGCAGCCGCGCAACACAGTCCATGTCAACCCCCCCTTACAATTGACAATAAAGTCAAACAAAATATTGCATCTCTCAAAGATTGTTGCCTTTACTAGCCTACCAATTTCTTAACAGAGAAATGTGTTTATTTCCTAAAGGTGTCTTCCTTTTTACTTCTACTACATAACACTCGCTTTTAGTGTCCTCAAAGAAACCGTTCGTTGGTATCTGGGCACACAAACCGTATTCAGCGTCTTTAATGTCCTCCGAAGTCTTAGAAACATCTAAGATTCTGGTGCTAGCTGAGAGGTTTAGTGTTAGATTCTGGAGCTTTTCCCACCATTATCCTAAGGAGTCAAAATCTTTCTCTCTCTCCCTCCACTGCTCTGAAAAAACTTCAAATTACTTTTTTTTTTTTTTTAGTTTTTGTTTGCAAAAATCCATGTTTTCCCGCAGTTTGATACTTAACAGGCAATAAGACTTTTAGAGATTTTACTGTTGGGGATAGATATAAAGTGCTTGCAGCAAGGTGATGGTCTTTAAAACCAACAGGATAGAAAGAAAAAAAAAGTGCTTACTACTCTAGAACTTGAAATAATAGCAGCCTTGCTGTAGTGATCCTCTTATTTGGTGTCCTGACTTGGCTCTGCTGCCTTGCATCTGACTTTCTAACCCCTCTGTGCATTGATTTTAATTGAGCTAAAATCTGCAGTTAATCCTAACAGACAGGTTACTGAATCTATTGCACACTGCAGGCAACTTCTATGAAACTTTGATTTGGAGTAAAGTCTCCCTCAGTCCTCTGATTCCTGGTTTGCAGCACAAACAACAATAGAAACAACTCTTTATCTCTTGTCACTCTTGGCTATTACATGGCACCCTTTGACTTTAACTACGCTGTCATCTACTCTTTAACAACAAAGAGTGGCAATTTCCTCAGTACCTCTGCTCCCAGGGGAAGCTACTTCTCACACTTCAGTTTAGTCCACATGTTTGTCATCTATATAGTTGTGGTTTTCATGTTAAAAATGGCAACTGGCTATTTTAGTAATAAATAATTTCTATCATCTTTACCTCCTGGTGACCACAGATGTATTTAGTGTATAAATCTGTTGCTGTTTTCCTTCGAACTTCAATTGGACACAAGATAAGTCAACCAAATCAAATCAGCTCAGCGTGTGCTTCCACTGCTGAGGATCAGTCAAGAGACCCACCGCCATGAAACCAGGCGTTTAAAGTCTGTTAGTAACTGCAAAGGCTTTGCAACAGAATTATGATTACTTTATTTAAGCAGTGTGAATGTGTGTGTGGCGGCCACACACACATTCACCACCACCACCACACCATAGATTGAAGTTACTTTTGAAGTTACAGATTGTCTTAGTTTGTTAATATTGTTTATTAGAATGTAATTTGTACAAACATTAACATTTCTCTTACAGTTTAAACCCAGTGACACTGCAAAGGGTCCAACTACTTTTAGTTTTAGGGCACAATATTTAAGAAAAATGTAAGAAAAATCAAAACTGAAAATCATTCAGCTGGAGTCTGGAGCCAAAATGGAGTCTGGAGCTAAAATAAATCAAATACATAACACAAAAATACAGTATGTAATAAAACTCTTCTAATATGAAAAATATTTTAAAAAGATGAACATTTTAATGGCAGAAAGCTGCCAGCATGCCAGTGTCAGTGTCTGCCAAAAGCACAGTCAAGCTCCATATGTTTCCACCACTTATAAATTACTTAAGAAAATTATTCCCAGCATGAGGCTGCATTATAGACAGTTTTCTCTGTAACTGAACATATTTCAGGTTGAAACAGATTTGCTATCAGGGCAGCACAATGTAGGCGTTGATCTTTCTTCAGAGGGTGTGAATGGAAAATAAACCTGATGAAGTTGATGCAAGTCTGTGTTTGTTCTGCTTTGTTACGGGTGAAGTCATGAATAAAACCAAAAGAAAGAAGAAGAAGAAGAAGAAGAAGAAGAAGAAGAAGAAGAAGAAGAAGAAGAAGAAGAAGGTTTTGTGGTGTTAATTTGGAGATTTTGATTTAATTTAGAGGTTTAACCCAATTTTTGACCCAAATTTTTCTTCTTTTTCTTTCAAAATGACCACACCTACTGCTTTTAGTACACTCCTTCAGGACAGTGCTCCGGGTGTATGACAGCATGTACAGTATGCCCCTTCGTCCCGGTGTGAGTACTGGATGTGTTTGGGCTGCCAGATCGGCTTGGGATCCTGCGTTTACAGGTGATGTCATGCATACAGCAATCATGATTGGTTGTAGGTCGAAAAAAAGGGTTTGTACAGATGAACAATGTTCAATAAAGTTTTTAAAAAAGTAGAGAAATGCATAAGAAACATAAGAAATGCCTGTTAGATTGGCTCATGGTCAGAGAGCTTTCACACATCTAGGGTTAGTTTATTGCATACACTATATTAATGTGTGCATGAATGGTGGACCCCGAGCCGATCTGCATTGTTGCCAACTTGGTGACTTTCTTGCTAAATCTGGCGACTTTCCAAACCCTCTTGGTGACTTTTTTTGTCAAAAGCGACTAGCGACAAATCTAGCTTTTCCTGGTGCTGTTACAAACGTTTCTGGTTTGGAGACTCGGACCAGAAAGCACGTTATCACTGCTGTTTTCAACGTGCGCGGGCGCTGTGAGCCGGCCGCCCCCGTCCCAAAGCACTCACCGGCGGTCAGTCACACAGTAGTGTCACGGAGCTGTCTCCACCCGCGGAGGTAATGACGTCATTTAGCTACTTCTAGAGACTTTGACGTTAGCCAATAGGGACTTTCCTTACTGAGGAGTTGGCAACAAGGTTCAACACGGTTCAACAGGCAGTGTTGGTGCTTGTTGCTTTCGGTATGGATGATTTTGGCCTTTTCAAGCAAACTGACAGCACTAGCTAGGTGTGGTCACCTGTCTTCTGAAGAAGACGAAAGCATCAAGGTTTGAAAAAGAATTGTTTTAATTTGTCTTATGAGAAAACCTAGCTATTGCAATTTGCAGACATGAACTCCATCAAGCTACCTAACCTTAGCTAAGGTTAGCTAACGTTAGCTCAAGTAGGTAAATCAACCTCAGGGAATACTGTTTGACCAATCAGGTTAAAAACATTTCTACATCTTTCATTCACTATTAGCCATGTTCACAGCGTCGCCATCTTTGCTTATGTCGGCACTCCGGTTGGGAAGATTCAACACCGTCACATAACGTTACCGTTGACGTTAGCAGTTGCAGCTATGCCGGCTAACTTAATTCAAATCAGTTTGACCCAAATGTACCGGGAAGCAATGAAAGGAAAGCAGTTAATCAGACTCCCGACGTTTGTACGGCTAGCAGCCAGGGCAGCAGTTGTTTACCCACTCCGAGTGATGACATAAGGAAAGATGGCGACGCTGTGAATATGGTCAATAATGGCATGCTTTTGTTTTCAACAGTAACTATTCATTCAGTTTGTGTTATTATTTTGTTTTAGTTTCCACTGTTGAAATTAACCCTTAGAACTCAGAGCATTCTATGTGCTTTTTTACATTACTATGTTAAAATGTATATACAGGGGGTATAAGAATGTGCAGGACAGAGTGTCTTATATCAATTTTTTCAGTACAACCTATGCAATCTGATGATATAATTATTTTTTCATTTTCACCAATTATATAAACACACCTAAGGAAAAAGTACTCAAAATTTTTAAAATCGATTTGATTTTTTTTTATTTAACATTCTATCACATACACAAAAACAGAGATCAAACATTTTTGAAAGCTTGAAATTGTAAAAAAAATTATACTGACAATAAAAACTTGAACAAATATATTATAACACTGTCTAAAAACCATAAAAACCATAAATAACTCATTCAATTTCCAGGCGGAATTTTATGTCAAGGCATGCCATTCTACCAAAGTCTCTCAAAAATCTGCCCATGCTTGCCACTTAAAAAAAAATTTAAAAGCTCCTGTTCAGGACAGGCAAAGGGGGTGTCACATTCAAATGTTATTAAATTAAAATGTTATATTTTAAACCAACTGTATACACAAACCTGAGACAGAAAATCTGAAATATTTGAAATCCGAATGACTTTTTTTCATTTAAAGTGCTCTCACAAACATAAACACAGAGATCAAACATTCTTAAGGGCTTGAAAATACTTATTCTGACAACAGGAAACATGGAGAACTGTATTACAAACAATATCAAGACACAACTTCATGCCAGCCTATGCATGCCACTCAGCAAAACAGTTCCTGTCTAGCAATAGAGAGAGGCGAGTGTCACAAGACTGAGCTTCCAGGGAGTGGTGTTACACATCACTTTTTGTGTACACTACTGTCTCCCACTATGGACCTGTGTCCCACTGTGGACCTGTGTCCCACTATGGCCCTGTTGGAGCTGTTGAACTCGGCAGCACATGCAGCTGGAGCATGGCTGCTTTATCTTTTTACAGGAATACCTGTCTTTTTCAACTCCACATAGTTGTTTCACCAGTTCCACGATGTCCTTGTGGGCCAGTCTCCATTGGTTCCTGATGGCTGCAAGCTCTAAGCATCATGCCTTGGTCCCAGTTGCAGCACTGCAGTTACATAAACATAATTTTATGAATTAGTATTACTGTACAACATGCATAGTACAATCAAGAACATGAAGAACTTTAGACACCCACATTTTGTTATCAATTTACTGTGCGAAAAATATCACCATTATTTTCATTTCACCACAGAGATAAATATCACAATATGCATTCAAGAATATGATTAATTTAGGCTCCAAATCATGTTTTAGTTTGCAATTTACTGCAGAGATAAACATGCACAAGCACACGCACACGCGCACACACACACACACACACACACACACACACACACACACACACACACACACACACACACACACACACACACACACACACACACACACACGGGTTCTGTGTTGCCCTGTCCCTCCTTCACATTTTCCAGCTGGGGGCTCAATGCGCCCACAGCTGACCATAAGCTGGCCCTAAACTGGCCACTGGCTCTATATAATTGTATTGACACGAGGAAAAACATATTTACATTCATGGCTTTCTATGATCAAATTCCGAGAGACCATACGAGGTTCAAAACAAACTTACGTTAGATGAGAGGCAGCGGGCGGCTGCCGTGGCTGCTCGTCTCCTCCGCCGTCGTCACGTCAGCGTCTCCGGTCGGAGGACGAGTCGACTCCTCGCCCGCAGATGGCGACTCTCTTTCTGCTCATTCTCATCTTCTTCCAGCCCAAATTAGTACACACACGCCTGATGTATATTCGTAGTCCGATGTTGATCCATGGTTCAAATCCATTCATACCGTTCAATCCTGTCGTTTTTTTCGTTTTCCCCATTTGCCGCTCTCTTTTCCTCTAATGATTTTCCGCGGGTCCTCTTGCTATTTGTTTCGTATTTTCGCGGGTCGAAATTACGTCGTCAATAACAATAACGTCAAATACGTCACAGTTCAAAGTTCACTTGGCTCAAACCATTGTTTTTGTGAACAAAAATAAAATAAAAACGATCTACTTTGCGAGTTCGGGCGAGTATCGCTACTTCCGGTTTAAAAAAAAAAAGTGCGATATAAAAATAATCATAACTTTGACTCAACATCACATAAAAAGACAAAAAAATGCATTTTGTAAAGCCTGAAGATGTTACCTATAAACACACACCCCCATGATGTCAATATAATGAGTTGTGTGCTTTTCCCATGGCAATTTATCAAGGGTGCGCTACCGGCACGGATCCGTGCCGCCTGAGTTCTAAGGGTTAACAGTGGTGCTGTTGGGGCTCCTGCAACTTTGAAAGTTGTTTGCTTGTCTGTTATGTGCAAGGGAAATGGAGTACAGCCTTGACAAATATGTCACATGCATGGGAAGAAAGAGTGCTGGTATGATTTATTTCACCAGCTGTTATTAAATAGAGGCATGGTGGTGCTGGGGACATACTGTAACACTGCCAGGGCTAACAAGCAGTTTTCATGTCTTCAAAATGCTGACAAAGAAAAAAAAGAGAAAGAAAGTCTGCTGCAATACGAGTGAATTTGTAATGTGACCTTGTCTTTTTTTGGTCAGAGGTAATGAATGAGTTTGCCAAGTGAGTCTTGGAAAGCAATATATGGGGAATAATTTATTTTTGGTGTTTTATTTTTTTTACAAGCTGTCATGAAACTGACAAGGTCTATAAGTCCTGAATTTCAGATTTGTCAGCCATGATGCGGCCGTTATAATCAACCACCTTAAGATAAGAACAACTTTGCCCGTGCCTCCTTCAGCGAAGGTCAAACACTCTCCAACTTTGCATTTAAATGTCCATCTCCCCCTCGCACTGTTTCCAAACATGAATCATTCCTCTGGATACATTTGTAATAGTGTAATTTGAAAGTAATTTCAAACCCTGCAATCTGGACTGTTATTGATGACTGCGTCAAATGACCTACAGGTACATGCGCCGCACACATACATACACACACACGCCCATGTGCCAGTCGATTTCACCAATTCTACCTCATTAATTCAAACAGTCTTACTTTCTAAACATCATAAATCACTCCCCCGACTAGCCGCCCAGCCCCTCTCACCTTTTTCTCTCCTTTTCCCGCTTTCTCTTCAACCTTATCGTCCCTCCATCTCTCCCTCTGTGTCATCTCTTCCCTCTTCAATCACCCTCATTTTCTCTCCCTTCCCCATCGCTTCTTTGGGAGGTCCAGAAAAGTTTGTAGTATGCAGTCTGAATGGTGCTCTGATGAATTGGCTGTCTTCCATTGGCCTGAAGATTAGCCCAAGGGCAAACCCGCTCCTGTTTCCTGGGTGCCATTCTGAAGATGAATAACTGTTTATTAACCCAATGCAGAGTGACTCCTTCCCTACCTCATTATGGAGGAAGGAAAAAAAAAACATGCTGGCAGCTCAAGCTGGCCAACGAGGCGCTCTTTCTCCCCCCCTGTCTCCCTGTCCCCCTGTCCCTGCCACTCTCCCTGTCTTTCTCTCTGTTCCTCTCTTGCTTCCCCCAGCAGATAAACCAGCAGCCTGATGTAATGTGACAGTGTGCGTTTGGTTCTTGTTTGCTCCCTGACAACCCAGGAAATTGGCTTTTCATCTTTACAAAAAAACACTGCACTCGGTATATTAGAAGGCATTCATCTTATTATGAGGGGCAGAGGGTAATTGGAAGTTTATGCATCCATTTTACGGCGATGGAGAGAGGGCCGGATTTACTAAAGCATTTGCAAAAAATTCTGTCCCAGGCGCATGTGCTGTATATGACACAAGTCCAATGAGGATGAGTCACTCACACTGTACCATGTATTTGCAAAGTGCAGCTCCTTATTATAAATGCTTTTTAGCCAACACTGTAAATATATAAATAATATTCTGTTGCACTTATCAAACCTGCAGAAACTGACTTTTTTTAACCACTAGAGCTGGAAACACAAAATATATTACCTTTTTAGTTGATATGGTGAAATTGTTGACATTTGTACATTTGTACATCCAACTCTCTGACCTCCTGGCAAACATAAATTAAATATCTCCTCTCTTTTAGCTCTGTTTTTGGTCCCTACCAGCCCCTGTGGGACTCACTCGGATCTTAATAGCTGCTTAATGCACCCTTCTGTTAACAGCTACTTTCCTGTCTTCTGTTTAAGCAGGTGGTGTACAGTGGAGTTTTTTTTAGAGTTGAAAACAGCTGCCAACTATGCCGGAGAGAATGGAGAGAGTGAACCAAAACAGTGGATTTACAGACCAGACAGTGTTCTCATGGGAGCTGCAGACTCAGATGATAATTCTCTGTGTGTTTGTCACTGTGTGTGTGTCTTTCATATTGTCCCATGGTTTTCTCATCAACATTTCATTCATTGGTTGTTGTGTTATACAGTTGCTATACAGTAACTAATTTAAGAACAGTGATGAGCCCATAGGTGCAGAGCTGGAAATCACACATTATATTCAATCCAAAATGTCAAAATCTATTTTAGTTCTGTAACAGCCCAAGATTTCCTCTCTCAAAATGCATTAACCACTATATTACTCATTAATAGCTCCATATATGATATATTGCATTGCGGTCTGGAGAAACACATATAAAACAAACACTAATTCAATATTTTCGTGGCAAAAGAAAAAGCCATAAGAATCATCAGTTAAAAAAAACCTTACAGCGAGCCAACCAACCCATTTATCTATTTGAACATTGTGAAATTCAAGGACTTAGTTGATTACATTAGAATACAAACCATTGTACAAAGCTATAAACAGAATTCTTCCTCCACATAGAAATCTGTTTAAAGTGAGGGACACCAGATATGACTTAAGAGGAACATTACTGCTTGACAAACCAAAGACATTTTACAAATGTAAAAAATGATTGTGTATCTGCTAAGGAGATAAATATTAAATTATGCAGCACGCTAGCCAGCTTTAAAAGACTTTATTTAATTTCTTGTTACAATATGGAAAATAAAGCTTATTGATATTGTACTGTTAATTTTGAATTGTACGCTGTGCACCATTATTTATTTTGTTGTGACATAAGTTTAAAGATATGGCTTTGTTCTTGCTTTTGCATTTTTTTTTTTTTTTTTTTTTTTTGATGAGTATCATCTTGTAAAGTGTGAAAAAAGGGGTAGGTGTAAATAAACCAAACTTTTGCTTACACCCTTACTGTGCCTTGAAATGTACTGAAATAAACATATTTGTTCATTCATTCGTTTAGATCTTTGCACAAGACACAACAAGGTTTTTTTTTTTTCCAGAAAGAAGAAATTTCCAGAAAATTGGTTTACAGTTTATGCTTTCTTCATCCACTTCTGTCTTTTACTGCGAATATTAGAATTTGAATCAAATTCTATGAATCACACTCAGGTTAAAAATTCACAGAAGCAGATGGTTTGAGACCCACTTAGTCCTCTATTTACATGAACCCAGCTCAGTGTGCCAGAGGTGAGCCAAAGGCATTTTGGTGTTTCCACAACCTTGCCTGGTGCACTGTTGGCTCGCTGGAGAACAGAGTAGAACATCATACATGTTGGGCGTGTTAGAGACAGTTACAGTCACAGCCAATCACATTCAGTGCTGCCATCCCCTTTCTGATGCACTGGCTGAAGTTGTGAGTTTCAAATGTGGATACGGCAGAGTGAATATAGTGTAAATATGTCTCTTGTCAAGTTTGAATTCTCTTTGGAGATACTAAAAATGCTATCATCATGTCCACGACTCATAGTGCACATTCTCTTGGTCATTACAATAGTCCAAAACCATCTGCAGTTTAATGAATGAATTTAGGTTTATAATTGTCATGTCAAAAACTATAGACAATAGCAGGTGACAGGCAGAAATGCTCTGAGACAACTTTATGGGCAACCAGACAAGCAGGTAACTTTTTTAATGGAAACAAGCTTGACACCATGGGCATTGAAGTTTCAGTGGCTATTTTTGCAGCTGCCTGGTGTTTTTGTTGCACAGAATTACACCAGTTCTCCTGACATGTCTCAGTGTGGCTTCATATTAGAGACTGTATCCATACTGTCATGTATAGTGAGGGATTATTGGATAGAATTAATGCAGTCAAATCCAACAATCCTACCTTCATTTTTTTTTTTTTGAAGCTGTGTAAATACCATGTAGATCGAAGTTTGGGGGTTATAGCAATATAATTCAACAGCACCACAAACTACACTCTGTCAAATAGTTGCATTTTGTTAAAGGGATAGTTCAACATTTTTGGCAAATTGGCCCACTGCCATGATCCCTTTTAGGAGTAGGTTCATTACGTTTAATTGTCGGCGCAAGCTATTTTTAGAACAGCGGAGCAGAGCCGCAAGCTGCTCAGAACAACACTACGGAGGCTAATGGGCTAATGTGCAGGTCACAACTTGTCCACAAGAGTTTTGGAGTTGTTGGATTGTGTATTTGATCAGTTTGATGAGGGAGACCAAGAAATCCCATTAGCCTCCGTAGTGTAGTTCTGAGCAGCTCATGGCTCTGCTCTGCCATTCTAAAAATAGCTTGCACCGGCAAGTAAAGGTAACGAACCTACTCCTAAAACTATTGGGATTATGGCAATGGGCCAATTTGCCAAAATGTTGAACTATCCCTTTAAGGAGAATCAGGCCATTGAGTGTAACTTTTCCTTTTGAGCAAGAAAAGCTCTTACCTCCATCAGGGTTATGTTTCCACCTGCATGTGCTGCTCTGTATGTCATCAAGACCCCATAAAAATAATATATTACTGATTTACACAAAACTTGATGGAGGGATGAGATACAGGCCAGGAGAGAACCCATTAAAGTGCCAGTAGAGGTCATTTCCTGGATATTAGATTATTATTATTTTATGTTGTTTGACGTTGACCAGGAGAGACACTGACCTGCTGACAAAGAAAGTACTACACATAAACTTTCAATGAGGACGCTTGGTTGTAGCATGACACATTGTTGACAATAATCATTACTGGCACTTGTATTGTAATTGTCAGTATATGTGATATAAAACAAGTTCGCTCTCTGTGGCCCTCATTTATGAAACTTGCGTACACCAAAAAAATGGGTGTACACCAAATTCACCGCAAGGATCGGCATTTATTAATCTGAGCGTGAGCGTACGGTAAGCACAAATCTCACGCCAGCTCTGACCAGGTGTACGCACATTTGGAACCAGCGTAGAACATGCAGGAAGGAGTGCTGCTGTGTCAAAATGATTATTAAACCACAGTCTAATAACGCAGCGATGTGGAGCACATGTTGTTGTTGTTTATATTGATAAAAAGATTTTTAAAAAGTAGCCAAAAAAAAAATGATACCACCGGTCCGTGTTGAAAATTTAACTCGACTTTTATTTTGAACAACTGAGATGAATTAAAAACCATGATGTGACAGATGCTCGTTAATCAGCTGTGTAAACAGAAACAGTCAATGACAGACAGACCTGTTATTGTAGATCACACACAAACTTCCAACATCTCCTGCACCAGAGCATGACTGGACGGCTCCTCAGTCTCTCTCTCTGCTGGACACCGGAGCGGGGGGGGGGCTCCGCTACCTGTCCAGGTGCAGCTGATCTCCGCGGCGGAGTGTTTTTTTTTTTTTTTTCCCCCGTCACCGGGACCTGTCAGCGGGAGATCGAGCCGGTGTTTCACATCCCTCCATCAGCCAAACCATGCCAGCGGTGCTGATGGTCATAAAGTCGCGTTCGCAGCAGTAATATGATATGATTCCTCCTCAATCACTTGTGTTTAGTAAACTGCAGGAGCATTTCATGAGATCGCTGGGTTTCCTGACGTGGTCGGTGACACGTGCGTCTGCAGCCTCTATCCACCGGGATGACGCTTATCAATCACAAAATCTATCAATCTATCAATGTCCAGATATTTAATGTTGCCGCCCTCTCCCTGTTCAACGCGGTAATGTCGGTAAAGTCCCTCTTCTTGGCCGTCTTCCGTGTCTCCATGTCGTAAAAGGGGCAGGGCGACGCCTCTAAAGCAGGAATATATCGGGGCGTGACATTTAAATTACGCTCGTTTTCAACCGCCGGATTTATCACCACCACGCCGGTTCTACGCCGAAATCAGCAGCGTACACACTTTTGGTGAATCACACGTGACACTTGGCGTACACTGATATTTACACCAGAATCTACACCAGATCCTGCGCAGGTTTGATAAATGAGGGCCAGTGTGAGGATAATTGGGAGCAAATCAGTCTGCCAGAGATGAGAACAAACACTGTAAGTGACGGGACCAACACATGTCCAAAGTCAAACACTAAATCCAGTAAATCCATCTTAAGGCGAAAACCAAACTCAATTACTTCTGCCCTGGGAGCTGCATTTAGTTAGCCTGATTAAAAATATAGGCCTATAAAATGAACTAATAGAGTGAGAGTTAATATTAATTACCCATCAAATTACTAAGCACGGAGGTTTTTTTTGTGACTTTGTGCTCATTAAACTTGAATTTGAACTTGACGTTTCATAAACTGCGAGGTCACTTGTATTTTCCCAGCTGCATTGCCCAGCTCAATGTGGACTCAGTCCTTACAAAGCAAGGACATTAGAAGAGATATAAACTTGTCCTAATACCTTGAAGACAAACGGCTCTGTAAGACATTGCTGTGTTTGTTGTACATGTGGTAACAGTGAGGGGGTGAAATAACTCTCTGAAACAAAGAAGAGGATGCCAGATAGATAAACCACTTTGTTTTTACTTAAGCAAGCTGAGCACAGAAGAACTGCTGAAAATGACATACAAGGTTTACTGACTGTCAGTGAGAAATTAGTGAAGTAATTTTTAAAATCATATCAAGTGTCATCCTGCTTAGTTCTCAAGCTCACATGTACCATCGCTGCCCTGTAGAAATCTTTGCAAGTCCGGTCGCCGTGGTAACCGCCACAGCCTAATACTGGACCCACGTGTAAAAACTAAACAAAACGATTCAAACAAACGAATGGAAACACAAAGGAACAAACCAGTTTTCGTTGACCTGAGACTAAACCGAAAAAACCTTTCTTTTTAAAAGTATAATAAAATCAATCAGGTGTCATCAGTTACTTAGGTTTTGTCCGATCGGCAATAGAAGGATTTTGCAGAACAATTACATTATTATGCAAGTACTGGTGTGCACTGTGAATAGTGACTCAAAGTTTCACAACACCAAATCAAAACAAGTGTGACTGGCATTTACATGGAAAAAAGCTACATTACCACGTATTCCGGAGAATGTGTTTGTTGTTCTGTCTTGGTAGAAATACTGAAATATAAAAAGCAACACAGCCTTTGCTGGGAAATCAAACACAAAAACCTAAATGTGCTTCTTATCTTAACATTGAATCTCCATATAAGGCATGAGTTTGTTTTTGTTATAAACATTTTTTTGGTCTTTGCACTCGGTTATCTAAAAAGCAATGTGCACTTGTCCACACCTGGGGGTTAGATGGAGCATTATTTACAGCGTTGTTGTCTGCAGACCTTTTTGTTACCACATCAGAAGGTTTCTTAATGATTTTTCAGCTCAAAAAAAGTCAAAAACTCAACATTGAAGATATTTTGCCATTCAGTTTGCTGATGTGTTAAACCGTATTTGGGTATAGACACACCACCAAGGACAGAACATCACTAACAGGCTTCTCACTCAAATGTTAAGCGTAGATACTTACAAGTGTTCAAATGCCAGATAAAATGGAAGGCAGGGATTAAAAAGAAATATTCAAAGACAGTAACAGGGTTCAGGATTATCAAATTTTAAACTATTAAGCATAACATAAACAACTCATTCACCACATATATAATATTATCCCATATTCCCTTCCCCACCCCCAAGAGGCAAAGAAAATAGGCATAGAAAAGGGGGGAATCCTTTTCCACTGACTGGGTTTTGAAGACGCCGTAAGAGTTCCTCTTTACATATCAAAATCGCCCTCATCTTTGCAAGGTACAGATCTCAGATATACTTAATGACATCGGCCCTCTCTGACGTTCTGATTCACAAAACCCATCGGTGCAAGGGAGTCACTCAGCTCGAACCAGTTTGTCAAAAGCGGAGCGGTAACAGCAAAAACGTAAGCCTCCAGGCTGGTACAGTAGAGCCTCTGAAAGAGAGTCCATGTGTCGGTGGTTTCTCCACAAAAGGACTCGACTCTCCCTCTTGTAACTTGTGGATAAAAATGTGACACCAGATAAAAGCAGCCAAGGGCGACGGTAAGAAAAGCCCAGTCAGCCTTCAGAGGTGTGTGTTCTATTAATCCGGACAGTTTGAGTCCAAAAAGCCAACAGTCGTAGGGCCTCAACCCCCCCCAGGGTTTAGTTCAGGGTTAAGGTCCCTGAAGCAGCAACTCTCCATTTTCCGTGCGCGGTATCGCTCCTGAACCTGATTGGTTGTGCTGAGCTAGATAGCTAGCTGCACAGCTGGGCCAGCTCAGGTTCAGGAGAAGCGTTGGGGAGCTTGGAGTTGAACAACTGCAGAGAATCCTTGATGCGCGCCACCTCTCCGGCTGACAGCTTGAGCCGGTGGCGCAGCAGACAAGAAAACAGGTCCAGTGGCTGCGGCGCCGGCGGAGACAGGCGGTTGATGCGGTCTCTCATCTCCAGCAGCATCAGGAAGGCAGCGTCCTGTGTGCCCTGCGTGTAGGGGTAGTCCAGCTGGAGGATCAGATCCTTGATGCCCTCCGGGTCAAAGTGCATGCTGTATCCAAACACTTTCAGCGTGTTGATCTTCATGTACCCCAGGTTGGACGTCTGGTCGTCCAGATCCAACGGCTCGTAGAAGAGAGTCTCGTTCACTGTCGGATCATCCGTGACGATGCGGCTTCGCAGGTAGATGTGCACCGTTTCAAAGAAGGACTTCCATTTGTTGCCCAGAGACAGAGTCCAGTTGTAGCACTGAGCCGTGACAACGGCGTCCAGTCGAGTTCTCTCCCAGTCAGGGAAGTCAGGCTGGGTCACTGGCATGAACCAGCTCTCCGAGTGACTCCCGCCGAAAGGATTCACGTAAATGGCAGGCACGGGCTCCAGTGTCGAATTCTTAGTCGAGCATATCTGGAAAGAAATGCCCATTAGCATGTGGATGAGATTGGACTTGTTTTTGTTGCTCTTGAGGGTCAGCAGCATCCTCTTCCTCCAGGCAGGGTTGAACCAACTCCCCAGGCGGACGTCGTTGCTGATGTAGATGGCATGGACCTCTATTCTGCTGTCCAGTCGCTGCAGCAGGTACTTCGCCTGGAGAGGGACAGATATAGGTATTGTTGCATCTCTCACTCTCCATATAGTATATATACACATTTGTGTGTGTGTAATAATGATTATATATTATCATAATTATGTACTACATATTATGTTTGATGTTTTAAACTTAATCTTTTGTTAATATTATAAAAACATGAAAACCATCTTTAGGTTTGGCTGTCAACTTTAAAATGGAAACTATGCCTTTTTCTGTTGTTTTGCCAACCCTCCTCCCGGCCATGTGCATTTGTTTTCAACGAAACCGGCGAGAAAGCAATCAATAAAGAGGTGGATAAGGTTTTTTTTTTTTTTTTAGCATATAAGCATTTTATGATAGTCTAATAGTCTAATCTGTCCTAAACAAGAGATTACGGGTTATGGGGCGCATTTGTGTTGCGGTGCCGCCGAGACGGTGGCTCTGGTCTTGCAAGTTACAAGTCACTTATTTAACCAAATTACTCTGAAGCTCTTTAATTAACATAAAAATGTAGCATAGTTATGGTAAAAAAAAGTTCCCATTTAATAAAAAAAATAAAAATCTACCATAATTCAGAAGAGGGGATGACACATTGACATCTTGATGGTGATGATGCCTTCATTTGCATATCTATATAACTCCAAAGTCATAAAATCTAAATTTTATAACTGCTATACACAATAAAAAATATATAAAATCAAACTCTATAACTCTGCTGTGACAAACTTTGACCGTGGTACTTCCCGCTACAGTTGGTGTCTCCTAGACCACATTTTGTTACGGTAACGTAGGCATACAAGGGGAAAACAATACCAGCCAAATTGTTGTGAGTGACATAAACTGAATTATGGAATTTAATCTTTTAAATAGCCGGGTGTTCTTGCTAAAATCTGTCTTGCTTGACTGAACTCAAGTGTGTGTATGCATTGTACACATTTTGTTTTGTCATCAACATGTGGACTTACAATAAAGATTGGGAATAAATATGAACGAGATAAATAAGTATTGTTAATTTACAGGTATTTCACGTTTGAGTATGTCATAGATTGTAGAACTTTTTCAGCAGTGTAGCATCCTACAAAACAAACATTGATTTTTCCAGTTTGTGTTGTTATTTTTTTTGCTGTTATTGTCTGAGGTCTGATTGTCTGTAGGTACAAAGAAAGACATGACTGTGTCTAATAAAGGCTACTGTACATTTTCTCCACAGGGGTTAAAGGACATCATATGAAACCAACAGAGTCAACAAATGTGAGAAAGCTATGAGAACCTCAGCATCGGGCATGTCCAAGTCAAAGTTCAGATAGTGGTCCAAGGATGCGGCGATGCTCGGCTGGCAGGAACCGAAATGAAGGAGGTTGCCATGGTGACAGGATCCACATCGGGTCGCATTGTCGCTGGCACAGGAGGAGCAGGAGGTGGTGGAGGTGCCCACAATGCAGGGAACGGCTCCCTGGCAGGTGGGCTGCTCGGCGGGGCAGCTGCAGCTCTTCACCTCCTCAGAGAAGGAGCCCAGCACGCCATGCTCGTTGCAGTACAGCAGAGACTGAGCCCTTCTCAACCAGAACCCCACAGACCTGCAGGGGAGGAAGGGAAAACACAATAATACAGCTGTGAATACAACATACAACATATTCCAACACAGTATGTTTTTATTTGAACTTGTATTATAAGTATTTTAAACTATTTATTGCACTTTATTTTTTTTCTCTTTTCTTTCTTGGATATGTGTGCCATTGTTACTATTGTAGTGTATGTATTGTGTATGTATGTATTGCAAGTACAAAGCAGCTGTTACGACGCCACGGGACAAATAAAGTTCATCTGATTTGATTTGATTGAGAACACAGGGGCAGATCTGAAAGCTCACTATATACTGTAATTGGGTGTGGTCAGAATCACACCCTGTACATCGCCATGTTGAGGTAGGAAATTACACACTTGGAGGTCAGCAAAAACGTGCATTTTAAAGGTCATAGTATACATTTTTTTTGTCATAAAGAAGGTCTTGATTCTATATCAATACAATGAAAGAATCAAACACAAATGCACACAGCCTGTATTCAGAAATTGAGCCATGAAATCAGCTGTTGTGGCTTCTGTATCTTTGTGATGTCACTGTGACACCTCGCAGGACTTGGTTTCTTTGAGTTTCTACCCGCTAACCTGCTCAACACTGCAAAAACTCAAAATCTTGCCAAGAATATTTGTCTTATTTATTGTAAAATGTCTCATTTCTAGTCAAAACTAATCTCTTTTCACTTAAAATAAGACTCATCACCTAAAAATGAACTTGTTTTTAGATAATTTTCATTTGTTTCAAACTAATTTTCACTTGAAATAAGTAGAAAAGTCTGCCAGTGAAAGCAGGTTTTTTGTGCTTGTAATAAGAAAGAAAAATGTGATCCACTATCAGAATTTTCTACTTATTTCAAGTGAAAATATGCTTGAAAGAAGTAAAAAGTGTCTAAAAACAAGTTACTTTTTAATGTGATGCGTCTTATTTTAAGTAGATCTGTTTTGACTAGAAATAAGACAAATATTCTTGGCAAGATTTTGAGTTTTTGCAGTGCAGAGAGAAACCTGAGAGAGAAGATGTAAAACTACACTGTGGTGATTTGTAGTACTTAAAATCACATCACTACTGAATCTTTTTATGGTTCAAAACTTCAAGTAAAACACAGCAGTGTTTCTTCTTATGTTACATCACCTCTTCTTCCCAATTGCCCTAATCACTCAAGTATCACCAACATGGCATCTACAGTGGCCCCTAAAGACAAAGAACATTCAGTGCAGTCAGAGAGTGTTTCTTTTGTTATGTTGTAGTGTTGCAGAAATCTTTAGGTCTGCCTGTGGGGAGTCAAAAAACAAGACCGAGGAAATAGAATGCACAATGATTTCATTCTCTATAGAGAAGGAGGTCTAGTAGCTCAGGGTTGTGCCCACTGACCAGTGGTTGCAGCCCTTTCTAATACTCCAACCCCAAGGTTTATTGCAGTCAGGGTTCAGTAGGTTACCTAGACTTATATTATATTATATTATACTTATTATTACAGAGAATATGCTAACTTCAATAAAATTTCCACCACGTGCTAGAATCAGACATGACGGCAAAAAGCAGACCCTTGGAAATGCAGAAAATATAAATTGACTTTATGAATTATGAACTGACTCCTAAATAACTGTGACTGCTAAACTTGGACAATAATAAAAGCTATTGTGGCTGGGTAGCAGGGCTGAGACTGGGGATATGATTTCAACTTTTAATTTGACATAATCCCATTCATAATGAGTCTAGTTTTCAATGGCTATCATCAGCAGCCATCGGGACATTCTCGCCGCATAAAGTGGAGTCGGCTCAGTGTGGAAAGAAATAAAAACATCAATGAGTGACAAAGAAAAGAGAGACAAGGCAAGAGATGGAAAGATAGAGACAGCAACTGTGTCACCACTGCGAGGTCCACTGTGGCTCTGTGTGTGTGCCTGTCACCCACCCACCCACCCACCCACACACACATCTATCTCCCTCCCTCTCCCATTAGTGCTGACCGGAGTGTGTGGGTGCACCCTCAGCTGTGACCGGCTCAGCAGCTAGACAGGAGACTAGTGAGAGCTGGTTAAAGCAGCTCACTATACTGTGTTATTAAGCTGTAACGACTGAGGAGGACTCAGACAGACTGGATGAGTTTAGACATGCAGGATTTGTGTGTCTGTGTGTGTGTGCGCAGTGAATTGACATGGCTGTGCTGGATAAGAGCTTGTATTGAAGCCGCTGTATTCCCGAGCTCCCGCGGTGTCTTGGCGACACATTCTGTCACATCTGATTCTCGCTGCGGATTCAAAGCACCGTGTGGTTTTGACGACGATTTCTCGGCTAATCTTAATAGAAGCAGCGAAACATAAAGTGCAGCTGAGGAAAAAAGCATCATAGATTCACAACACAACTGCAGTTGTAGTCCAAGCAATCCGCATCCATATCTACACTCGGAGGAGCTGCAGCTCTGCTCACTGCCGCTGAAAGTATCCTGTCAGAGCTCAGTCTGCTCAAAGGGGGCACGAGTAATAAACGCTTCATGTTAAATATCCCATCCTCCCCTGCTTCTGCAGTAGAGTAGTATTTTTTTTAATCATCTTTTTATTGTTTTCCTTTTGTTTCCTATATCATTTTTATTCCCTGTCTTACCCTTACCCCCTCAGTTGGTTTAGTTCCACATGCTACTTTTAGAATCACTGTCACTTCCCCTCCACTATTGCCTCATTTTATCTCACAGTTTTACTCAAACGCTCTTAGTTTTCCCTTTACGCCTTCCTCTATTTGAACTCCTTTATCCCATCTTATCGAATCTCATTCTCTCTCCTTTTATCCCCGTTTTATTTATTTTAACCAATTAACTGCATCCTGCATTTTAATTTAAGTCCTCCTGGTCTCAATTTGTCGTTGGGGTCTTGTATTGCCTGTGTTGCTGTATTGTTTGGGCGGTCCATCTCCTATGGCTTGTGACATTTGTATGTGACTTGTCTTCTTTGGTATTTATATGTGTGTGTGTTTTTATATTTTTTTAAGTATATTTTGGGCTTTTTCGTCTTTAATCAATAGTATAGTTGAGAGAGAGAGAGACAGGAAATGGGAGGCAGAGAGAGGGGGAATGACATGCAGCAAAAGGCCACCTGAGTCGGGATTCAGTGCCAGCTGAGCTAAACAACGCCCCATTTATATGTTGCTTTTGTCAAGCACTTTGTAAACTTGTGTTTTTAAGATGCTATACAGTAAATAAAGTTATTATTATTACAGTATTAGTAACATGCTAAGTGTACAGTGTGTTGATAAAGCATTATGCATTAGTCAAACATTATCATACTGAGTGGTGATTAGTAATCCCACATACGTAAATCTGCTATTGTCAAATGTTTGTCCAAAACATATTTTGCTCTGTGGTATACAGTATACTACATACTCCAAATAACGCAGATTACAATCTTGCTATCATGCAATATATTTGAATTATGAATATTGTTCCTCACATTAATTAATGACTTTTAAAGACAGTTTTCCCAGTGGCTGAAGTAATGGGAAGTGGATCATGCAATGTGTTGCGCCAAGACTTTAACTTATAAGGAAGGGGCATAAATAATGTCTCAAATAACATTTCAGTAATTAGGAATTAATGAGTCATTATTTTTGTGCCGCTGAGCTGCTGATTCGTTGTTGATCAGGTTAAAATGAGAAATTGTTTTGTTGTGGGAGTCCACAGGCATCCATCAAGTTATACAATGAAAGACTCAATGCACCATTTGTAAGATGCACAAATGATAGAACAAATACAACAATCAAATAATGAATCGCAAAATAAACATGGAAACAATTAATTTGCCAGAGGGAACATCATCCATGCCAAAATGAACTGGGCCAGTACCATCCAGCCGTGTGAGAGTAAACATGGTCACATCTAATTTTCCTGAGTTACAGCAGATCGGTGTGTTTTCAAGAACATTATGATGTCACAGTGAAGTTCACCTTTATCTTTACTTCGTTTTATCCAGCCCAGGGGTGAGATAGTGGGCGGAGCTTGTCATTGGTGACATGAGCTGATGACAGCCATGCCGAACAGCCTCTCACATTACAATAGTTTACTGTGGGATATGGCTCCAACGTTCAGTCACATTTATCATTATGGGACTGGGCAGCAGGCCGCTGTGCAGTCGGACACTCAGGGAAATTTTCTTGGCAGAATCCTCATACTTTCACCTCTGAGTCGTAATTGGACAGTTGATTATGTTCCATTCTGGCAGGAACAATGCACGTCTTTGTAGAAAACTGACCATGCTTTGCATTTAGCATTGGCAGGTCCGAGCGGTCCACTGGACAACAGTAAAATGCAACACACCTCCTCATTTCTCTATGTTGTGATTTGATTTTAATGTGGCATGGACAATGGATGCTCTCCAAACACATGTTTTCTTTCAATTTGAGTCGAGGTAAAAGCAGACATAAAATGGAAATCTACAATACGTATTCCGTCTCACTTTGTTTCTCTGTTTCTTCGCTTCTGTTTTTGCATTTTAAATGTTTCACAGATTTCATTCCATGGTTAGAAACTCCCAATATCTTGTACCTTACTTCTGCATTGCGAGGTGTTACTGCTAATGTTTTTCTCTCCATTTCATGCCTCATGTGGTACTTCTTTTTATTTCATTCCCCCGTTAACTTGAAGAGGTGAGAAAATCTCTCCCTTTTAAAGTATTCTCGGAGTTAAAAAAGTTAAGTTGACGGAGGGTATTCAAAGACAAGTTTCAGAGATGAGTGCCTTAAACACAAAACAAGCCTGTTTATTTCATATGCATCCCATTTTCACAGGTGAAAATCAAATTCACAGTCTGCTCCATATTACTTATAAATGGGTTTATTTATCTATGGCAATTTGACACCTCTTTTTTTTTAAGAAGGGTGGCTGTTTGGTACGACTGCAATACAGATGAAAATGCAGAAATACATAAATTACCATCCACTTTGGTGCGGTAACAGTAGCAACAAGTTCAGACTGAAAATTGGCTCTGCAGAGATTCTATCCTCAGGCGAAGTTCAGGAAATCTCACACAACATTGCCCAAATGCTCCGACAATTCCCTCCCCCCCAGGCCTATGTAAATAGACAAAAATGAATGATGATAAAACAAATGGATTTGTGCAGGAGGAAATTGGGAGTTTTTTGCAGCCGAGCAGCGCCTGATAATTTGCTGTTGCTTGTACCGGGTGGGGAGGGCGTCGGCATCGGAGAGACCGAACTCGGGGGAGACGAAGGTAACTGCGGTAGAGAAACACATAGGAAAGCCGAGCAGAGGAAGGGAAGGGAGGGGGGAGACGGAGTGATGGGAGGGGAAGAGGTCTGTCAGGGAAATTGAAGTCCTCTGTAAACAAGTGCCGAGCTGTCAGTCTGGGGAAGGACTTGATTACAGTGTGCCACGATGCCGCATGCCTCGGCCCACAACGGCCCCCGCAGACGGTAACAAGACCCTTCATCTCACTTTCCCCTTTCTACCTCTCTCAGTCACCATCCTGTCATCACATCCCTCGCACTTTCTTCCTTTGTCTCTTCATTTTTTTTTGCATTTTTTCTCTCCAGCTGTGTAGCACTATGTTGAACACCTGCTGTGCAGCAGGAGGCCAACATGGGCAGTCAGTCACAACTCCCACCTTACTTTAAACTGAGCAAGGATGTCATGTCCATGTTGTTAAAGGGGACCTATTGTGCTTATTTCAGGGGCTTTTAATATGATATTGGACCCCAGTGGGGCACTATTGAAAGTTTCGATGAATAAAAAAACTAACTATCGCATACCACGGAAGTTGTCTCACTCGGTAACCAAGAAGTACAGAAATGGGCTTGTTTACTATTCTAGCATATATCAAAAATATCGAATTCATCCACAACCATACGTTTTGAACCCGGCAACACACAGCCTGAATCTTCATCGCAGCAATGACTTTTGCAAGATGTCTCTAAATGGTAAACACCAAATTTCACGACATCTCATATTATCATTGTATGGTAAGATATAACATCAACCTCTTACTAAAAGTCTGCAAATTACACTGGGCACTGAGGCCAGAGGCCAGAGCCAGGCCTGTTGCTATTTAGGGAACCTCCACTCAAATAGTGACATGTCAAAGTGAGAAAAACTCTCAAGTGTTTTCAGCGGTCCAGAGCTACTGAAACTGCCCCCCTGGGATTACTTCAACACACGCCTACCTCATGATATGGCACTTCCATGTCCTCTAGAATAAGTATCCAACACTTTAAACATATTTCTGAGTCTGAAAAGCTGGAAAAGAATAATCGGTTCCTTTTTATGACATATTAATTACAGTATGAACTGAACTTGAGGCTTCACCTGTAAACTCTGATAGGTAAGCACAGTAGACAATTTGGATCATTTACTGTTGGCCATAGTTTTGCCTTCTAAATGAGCCTGACTAACCTGAGAGCTTATTTAATGCCCTTCTGTCTGTCTCTGTGTGTGACCATAATAGAGCTAACAGCTTGTAGAGTTGCATTTAAATGTATATTTTGTGAAACATTGTGTAAGCAAGTTCAGTTTAAATCACAACAACAATAATGGCGGTATGTGAGTCATAAAGAGTAAACATTGGTGTAATGTTTCTATGAACACAAGGGGAGATCTGAAAAGGATCTTTGGAGCATTAGCATGCACTTTAAAGATGACTGTGCCTCTGCTTCCTGTTTTTTGTTGTGGAAGGTCGGTGAAGATTTGTTCTGCATAATATGACTGTTTTTAACAGTTTGTTTTCATAGTAGCTTCACTTAGAGGCAAACTCTTCCTTTTTTTTTTTTTTTTTGGGGGGGGGGGGGCATTTATGCCTTTTTTTATAGATAGCACAGTTGAGACAGACAGGAAACGGGGAGGCAGAGAGAGGGGGAACGACACGCAGCAAATGGCGCCCGATGCGGGACTCGAACCAGGGCCGACTGCAGCGAGGACTGTGCCTCTATACATGGGGCGCCCGCTCTAACCACTACGCCACGCGACGCCCCAGCAAACTCTTCCTTTTAATATATATGTGTGTATATATATAATATATATGTGTGTGTGTATATATATATATACACACATTTTTATTTATTTATTTTTTTGGGGGGGGGGTCGCTTTTTGCTTTCAATTGACAGGACAGTAGAGGTAGACAAGAAATAGGTAGGCAGATAGAAAGAGAATGACATGCAGCAAAGGGCACACCGGGGGATTCGAACCGGGGCCGGCTGCAGCGAGGACTATAGCCTATAGCGTCCCAAAGGAAAGCCCTGAACATATTCATGCCTGAAACTACAAGATAACAGAACTGAGAGGCGACAGCACATGTTAGAGGCTAAACAGGTTTTGCGAACAAATTCTGAGAGTGCTGCGGACGGTCGATTCAGATGATCCATGGTACTCGCAGGCTACAGCTGTATCCACTATTTACTGCATAATCTGTTGACTGCAGAGAAAAGCAAAGCTGAGACAGCTGAGTGTGAACCGCGCTCATGTTTCCCACCAAGTTTCGAGGATTTGCTAAATTCAACTCTGAACTCTTTCCCGACACGTAGCGGTGGGATTTTCCCAGTGTGTCCTACTTGAGGCCGGGTGTTAAGAGAGCTTGCAGCTGTGAATCTGCACAAAGCTGCAACCTTAAAACTCACAGCGATGACAAATTATGACATCTTCATTTAGGTTGTTTTCTGTCGTTGTATCCCCGGGGAGGGAGTGTAGTGGGGGGAGGGGCATACCTGTCTCGGGGCAGACTGATGCGAGGCTGGTTGGGGCAGCGTTTGCTCAGGGTGAACAGTTTCCTGACGATCTTCTGGGCTTTTCCCAGGACCAGGGCGGTGCTGGACTCCAGCTGGGTGTAGCGCTTCTGGAGGGACAGGTCGGCCGACCAGAACTTGGCAATCATGGACACATTCAAGAACCGGTCTGTAGGCAAGCGCTTCATAAAGGCTTTGAATTCATCTGCAGGGAGTTTGACAGAGGGGCAGAGGGAGAGGGAGAGAGGTGTAGAAAGAGATAAAAGAACAAAATGAAATGCTCTGAAGTAATTTATATGTTAACAAAGCCCCTTTGAGCACAGCAAAACCCATTCACCACATGCTATTTTATCCCTGGTGGCATTCCTAGATAATGACTGTGGAGCTGGGGGAGTTTCATATGTAATTAGTATATTTAAAAAAAAGGCTGTTATGTTCTAATGAATTGCCATTACAAAGTAAACACCTGTGCCTCAATCTGTAGTTATGCTCATTCACCTCACCATTACCAGCTCATCATATTCACGGAAGCATCATTTGCAACATTTAGCAACACTGTTATTTGGAAACACTAGTCATCTGGTGATTGACAATATGGTGTCACGTACGGGTGGATATTTCCATTTGTGCTCTGCCTCAAAAAAAAAAAAAAAAAATCTAAACAAGTTAGAGGAAACATCCATAATCAGGAGCTGAATAGATCTGATGACACCTTTTGGTAAAAATGGTCCAAAATCCTGAAAACAGTTATAAATGTAATTCATGTAATTCTGCAGCTGTCACAGCAAGTTTGTGTCAAAAGCCAAATAGACACAAGAAGGAAGGTTTGACATAAATACGTTTATGACATTATTTCACTTCGTGCCAGCCTGACATCACCTCTGCCACTTCTAACAACATTTTTAAACCATCAAAGCCTCTGAATCATTTCGGGTTAGACAGACCTGTGTGTGATAAATGTAGAGGCAATGAATTCTCATTAACAAAACATAAAACAGGGCTTTAATTATCTTCAGTGGTCTGTTGAAGAAAATATCATCCCTTGACCTCCATGTTATCCAATTATCTTTATCTAAGAGTTTGCCAGCTGAATTCCAAATGTTCTTGTAACACAGGTTAGCAAGTTGTGGAAAGAGTTGTAGAACTCTCCAATAATTGGCAGCCTTTATGTGACATTAATGTTAACAGGCGCACTCACAGTTCAGATCATATTGTGTAAACTGTAATGGAAGAAAATCAATCTCTCATTTGCCCAGCAATCCATCTATAAATAGAGCTGGAAACCCAACAAATGGAAGAAGCTCATTCAGGCTGTATACCTTATATACTGTACACACTCACAAGCACACATAAACATATATAGAAAAAGATACAATTCCAACAAGAAAGGAAAAATAAAAGAAATCCATGAGTTAAAAAGACAACACATTTTAAGTGTAAAGTGACAGTCACTTCCTAAGAACTACATTTCAGATAAAGTATTAACTGCTGACATGAACATCTTGTTTGTTAAAAACCTTGCGCATCAAAGTAAAGTCTAAGATTTAATTTAGATATTATTTAAGTGATGGAGATGATTTACTCATGCCCACATCCATTCATTCAGTCATCCTTTCATTCACACATTCAGCTGGTCACGCCCACATTTTCACAATGCAGCCAATCACAGTCTCCTAGTCATGCACAGCAAAACCTGGAAAAGAGACTGGTCATTCATCCCTTCGACACAGCACACAATACAGCACACACGACTACACACGAGTCAAAGTCAGAGTAGCAGTTAAGAGCCAGTTTGGAATCTCAGGAGGCCAAATCACACCAGTGCTGATATACAGTACAACAGCACTCCCTCTCGTGTGATATTGCTTAAATAACTCATAAGTATGGTTATAATGCGTTATAGAGATAGGCATCAAATAAAGTGTTACCCCAAACTCTCTTGAACAGCAGTCGCTGTGGCCACATGAGCTTTAATTAAAGGGGAGCGATGCATGTCCGCTCGGTTTTTCGCTGTTTTGGTTACGCTGCTCTTGCCCATGTGCATTTGTTTACAACGAAGCCGGCGAAAAATCAATAAATGGAGCGGTGGATAACGATATAACATATACAATGTTACGATGCGTGTATTTGTGTGCAGTCTTAACCGTCATGAACAAAAGATTACGCGTTTGTGTTGGGGTGTGCAGAGACGAGAGCTTGGACACCGGGGCGACGACCGAGTAACTTACACTGATGTTGCAAGGATGGTTTTCAGCTGTGAGACGCCAGGTGAAGACAGAGAGCCTCCGTTCTCACTCATAACAAGTCACAAGTCATGTAGTTAACCATCACAATTACTCCGGAGCTTTTTAATTAAGATAAAAATGTAGCATAGCCACGGGAGAAATCCTGCTTAGTTCCTCTTTAAAGACATCCCCTGACATAGTAAACACATGCCACAACAGACATGTCTCCTGCAGCCTGCAACCCCAGCTATGTGCAGTGTGGGTTAGTTTGGATGCAGTGTGGGAGCTACTTAGCAGAAATGTGTGTATAACAGTGAAACAGTTTGAAAGGGTTGGAATGGAGCCAGACAACGTTTTTGCTTTTAGATGGAAATTGCTGTTGGCTCCACTTGACTGCTTGTAACAGAAACTGTTAAAGTGTGGACGTCAGCACACTCTCCTCACCAAGACGGTTGGTTTTCACCTCAAAGTACCGCAGAACTGATCGATAAATGATTAGCGAAGCATCAATCAGACAGACACTGTGTATCATCGCTGGTTACCAGTGGCAGCATACATTATCTCCTATTATATATAACCCTTCTGTAGCTCCTTCAATTCACGTCTCCATTCAGCAGCAGGTTTCTCCTTCACGAGGTGAAACGTATGACATATGTTGAGAGCTCAACACACCGCACTGCGGAAACACACAGGTGGACACGCTTCCTTTGACATCTGTGGTACTTGCGGTGTGTAGTGCTCAATTACAGTCAGTTGATTGCGGTCAATCCAGTTAAATTATAGTGTATTTAAAGATGGTGCATGTGTTGATCCAGGCTGCAGCGAAGGTTGTAGCAGTGTGTGTCTGAGCGAGGATGTGGAATTGATTCATGAAAATGATTTGTGAAAGCAGGATTGCGTTGTATCTGTGTTCTGTTATACAACATCCAGTCCCCTGCACTTGGCTGTGGTTGAAAATGAAAGAAAATCACCAAGAAAAGAGGCACTTAGAATAAGAAGAAGAGGAAGAAAAAGAATAACCTAGGGAAGAAATAAATAAATAAATGGTAGGTAATCGTAGTAAATTTCGCCTTTATAACAAGTGAAATGTCTTTGAACATGAAATGCAAGAGTCATGAGTGATAATTTAAGAAAGTGTGCCTCATATTCTGGATAGAATTTTAGAAACAGACAAGTTTTCCCTGATGGCCACGGCTCCTCGACACATGGACTTCTATTACTGCAGAGACAGAGAGAAATGCAAATATAACACTTGTGATTAAATGGTGGTGTGGTGTGTGTGTGTGTGTGTGTGTGTGTGTGTGTCTATTCACAAGTGAGTGAATCTCCAACAAAAAGAAAATGAACTGGGAACTATTGGAGTAAATTACACTGAGAATAGTGTTGGCACAGAAGACCCAGCCTGTACTCTGTGTTGGCTTTTGGCAAGAGTGTTATGTTGTTAAGATCATTTTGGTTCCATTATGAACCAGTGGGCAAATATCATGCCAGTGTGAAACCTCTGGGAGACATGAATTTACTTTTCTTTTTTCCTCCTGAAACCCAGCTAAGTGAGACCTTCTAGGATTGTTGGTCTGCTGGAGAATCGTATTCCCGTGTGCTGTTGTTGGCAGGGAGACAGTGAGGAAATCTGCAGCCAAGCCGACCTGAGCTGAGCCCAACTGAAGAGACTCAGGCCTATTACAGCGCTCACTGATCCCAGATGACACTGTGCTCTGTCTCTCTGCAGCCTTCTCTTTGTGTATGTCTGATCTCTCTCTTCTGGACCGGACTGCTGAGTTTTGGGGGGGGGGGGGGGGGGTTGTCTCGTTCTCTCTCACAGGTTTTGTGTGTCTGTGTGTGTTCCTGTCTGTCTCTGCACCTCCTGTTGTTCCCTCATCTCTTTCAGCAGCAGCTCCTCCTCCCTGTACTGACATGGGACTAAATTAGTATGGCAACATTAACTTTTTATGACTCTGTTTAGTGTTTACTTTCACTTCTACTGATCTCTACAAAGCATTAAAGGCTATATGAAGGTGCATTTTCAAGTTTGTTATCTGAAGGCCAAATAAATTACTAGATACAAAATAATTGTGGAGATCAACACTCTTTTACAAGCTGAGTTGTGGTGATTGTGTTTTTCAGTTGCATTTACAGCCCCTTACAGCAAAGCCACATGAACTTCACATGTGATTCAGATGTGATTTTTCACATGTGAAACATTTTGCACATGGTAATCATGTTATTTGCATGTGGAAAACATGTGGTCACATTTGTTACCATGTAGAACACATGTGTAAAATATGTTACCACATGTGGAAAATGGGTTCACATGGGAATTCACATTTGATTCACATAAAATTAGGCCAAAAACACATGTTTCCCATGTGCAAATAACATGATTCCCATGTGTAATTTTTTTTTTTTTTTTTTTTTTTTACATGTGAATCAAAGTTCATGTGGTTTTCTGACAACAATGAAGATACACTGTGTGAGTAGCACTGCCTCTTCTGGGAAGACTGGAGGCTACAGTGACTCGCTATCAGAAAGTTAGGTAGGACAAGCTACAAACTTAAACTAAAGAAAATATGTTATCAGAAATACTTAATCCCTTGCAGGAAAAGTGGAAAGTTAAGCTGGAGTTAACGGCCACAGGCTGCGCACAAGATGATGCATGCACAGTAACTCAGTATAATAGATACAAGTGTTGACATTGTTGTTGCTTTCCATCTCTGGAGACAGCTGTCGATGAAGTTTGATGCTGTTAATGACAGTGTTAGCTACATGGTGATGGAGAAGTAAAGTATGTGTTATTCTTTGTTTGTATTCTTTCTTTGTATATCTTTGTTATTAATGTAACACTGACAAGAATGGGATTAAATTTATCATACAATAAGAGGCACTTCAAAAGGACAAATGTTGATTCTGGAGCACCTTCACACACATGTTCCTTGTCATCTCACACACACGTTTGATGTATTTGCCTTATATCTTTCACCTTCTGTACCTCCACCCACCAGAGAGGCACCGATCACCACCTCTGTGTCACAATGCTACTGTATATCCTCCACTCCAGTATAATAACTTTTAAATAAAGTGAATAACGTATAGAAAATAAAGTGTTTTTTTAAAGTGTTTTAACTTTTAAATTTGAATTTTCTCCATGTCCCATAACATTTGGAGGAGGTACATATTAGGGGGGTTTAGGCTGCCTTTAAAGGTAGGCTACAACTTTTTATAATACATCCACAGAACGTCTAGAGGGGTGCAAATAAAAGTATTAATTTTACAGAAGAAATTTTGACAGGCCCAAAATATATAAACATTTACATCTGGTCACGTTGGCAACGTCGGCATTACATGATCTCTGCGCCAACAGCATGTGTTTTCAGTCTGCTGAAACCGGAGCTGCTGCTTGTTAAATACGGTTAGCGTTAGCTTAGCTTTAGCTACTAGCCGCTCCCTATAGGCGTACCTGGCAACCAGTACAATTTAAGCTTGTAGCGATAGCGGGTGAGTGTGAGTACGACACCTAGCCTACTGGCTGGGAGGAATTAAACTTGTAGCTAACACCTTTAACATCTAGCCACATCTAGCGGATGAAAAATGGCCTTGCTGGCTAACTGTGGCTCACTTACAGTTTTTTTTAAATAGGCCACCTACTGTTCATTAGTGTTGCATTTTCCCTGTTAAAAATAAACCAATTAAAACAGAAAAAGAAAATATTTTTAATGACTTCTACCATTTTGGATGACGGGGAGAAACTCATGTAATCTGTTTGTAACAAGCTGATAGCTCTCAGCCACACATCTGATCCTCACCTCATCCACAGCTTCTGTTGTTGACATGACTTCCCCATCAGATATAGCTCATTACAATAACCCTCTTGAGTTCTGTTTTGAAGGTAGGTATTTTTTTCCACTTGTTCTTAGCCTATCTCCTCCATCAGTAATTAAACAACACATTGGTCTTTATTCCTCATCCACTCCACTGACTCACTTTGTACTCTTTAACCTTTTTTTCTGTTTTCCTCAGTCTTGCTCTTTTAATCTGTCTTCTGCTCTCCTTCAGCATCACTTCATCCCAGCCTCTGCCTCTCTCTCTCTCTCAGTCCCTCCCTTCTCACACACTCATGGCAGTAATCATTAGCGCTGCCATCATGCTGGAGGAATTTGTCTGTCTGTTTTCCTCCCTTTTCCTGACATTTATGACTCCATGTCCCAAATTTATGGACAATTTGGCTCACTCAAAATCTCCCCGATAAAGAGGCTGGAGGGGGAGGGGGTCGTTTCCATGATGGCTGACCATGCGGCCCTGAAATCTCCATCTCCGGGCTGAGTTAGTGATTCATGTCATCATCAGGCGGAGGCGACAGTTAAGTGACTGGCTGGCTGATGCCTGTTCATTTAACTCCCTACAAGGACATGGGTTATTAAAAAGGCAAGAGCCAGGATTTTGAAGAGCCCAAACAGAACAAAGCTGTTCAGAGTGAAGTTCACCAAACTCAAACTGTCTACCACTTCTTGATTCTAGCTGAACCGGTGCTGGGGCTCCTGGGATATGAGTTTCAGTCAGTGGGTACACATCTGATCCAAAATTAATCCATCTGACTTTGGTGATCCTCTGACTTTTCTGCCAGGTTGACATTTGCAATTTTTCTGTGACATCTTGAATTCTGCTAATTATTTTTTACTGGCAAATTCTACAGAGAGTTAAGTTTTTACCTAACTTTTAATCCATCCAGAGTCATCACAAGGCCATCACTAAGCTGCACTTAATGAAGTTACAATGAGTTAAAAAAGAGACATTCCCTTCTAGTGAATTTCTGGGGACCCACTGGGATCCCTGAGGGGGTTTCAATAAGAAAGAGAAATCATGTATTCTCACTATGCTCCACTCATAAGCAACATATTCAAATGATGTATGACTATGTGTCGGCCATGGTTTTCAAACACTTTCTTCTTTCTGAAAGCAGAAATATTGTTTTGAGAAGTCAATGGGTGAGTTTAGGAGCTTGGTGTGAAAAAGCTTTAAAACCACTGATATGAATGAGGTGTAAAATAAAGAGCATTTTATTTATTCATTCAATATATTTGTTAAACTCAACTCATATCTATCTAATGCGGAGTGGTCATGACAGATAGGAAAATATAAACATGCATTCAAATTTATGAGAATCCCTAAGACTTCATACTTTATACGATGGATTTTGGTTGTACTGCAAAACATAACGAGGCTGTTAGCATGCTGATGTTCGCCAGTGATTCAATATAACTTTACAGTGCGGCTACAATAGCTGTAATCCATCTACACTGTAACACCACTGTAACTAAATAAATATGCATCTAGCTTTACCCATCAAGAAAGCTTCACACAGTCAACTGTTGTGTTTGTTTTCTGTTTCCAATAAGCAATTTTGATCCTTTATTACTTTAACCCTGTCTCTTATGGTAAACATGACAAAAGTGCACTCATCTACTGTATTTGAGCACTGTCACATCATAAAACAGCATCAGATTACTGTCTGATCAGTGTCACAGATACAGCTGTGGTCAGTTGGAACAAGGAAATAAATGAATGATATTTTCCTCCAGTGCTTCTCATTCAGCAAGAAACTGTTCATTGTGGGGAGGTCTCGAGTACTTGTCTACTTCACCTAACCCTGCCAAACAATGGTCACGAAAGGGTTAACTCCCATTGGAAACCATTGAAAATTAGGCAGATTTAAATGAGGAAAATTTGAATTAACTTATCTATCAGAAAAATAGTGGGGCTTCACCTTTACACTGTGGAAAAGACAACGCCAATGTACCACACTGCAGTCTGGTAGGCGGCAATGTACCTCTAAGCTATGATGTTAGGTGTTTTCTTGCCTATAAATAAGTCAGGAGAAAAAAAATGACAGAAAGTTAGCGATGCTGCGCGTAAGCCCCGCTAGTGTGGCTTCACCTCGATGTGAACCCCATGCTGTACAAGCATTGTGTGTTCCTGTGTTCTAGAGGCGTGGCTTCAGAGAGAAGTTTGAGGAAAGAGGCTTGCACTTTTGAATTGTGTATTTTAAAATGTGACCTGCTCAACCCCTTTCTCCAGGATCTCCTACCCTATACCTTTAATGTTTATTGTAAGACGTGAATTCTGCAGATACTGTTGAAATTCATCTTCCTGTATTGGGATAATATGAATCTTCAAATGTGCATCTAATCATTTCATCTCTCCAGTAAACATTGCAACTGTAACTTAAATGTAACTTTCGTTTGCAATTTCAGTTATTCTATGACACTGTACTGTATATAATTAAAATATTCTGTCCACCACGCGCACATGAATCAGTTCCCTTGTATATATTCGCTGTCACTGCATCTCTGTCACAGCAGGAATTAGAATTGATGGCTTTACAACTACCTGTCATACAGCAGTGAACACTGACGTCTGGAACATTTCCTTCCTCTGGAGATGCTTTTTGTCTGTGCAGTGCCCCTGTCTGTCACTAACATCTTAGCAACGATCCTCTTTATTAAATCCCACATGATTTCCCACAACAACAACTTCAATAACCGTCCCTCTTCCTCTGTACCTTAAATTCAGTCGCTATAATGACAGACAATAGGGTTGGAGTTGGGATGTCTGCAGGCAAATGCAGCAGCGCTCCTCCTCTTTTATTCTGCGGAGATGCCAGCTGGGAGAGATGGAGTGGAAAACAGAGGGTCCAGAGCTGTCGAGTAAGCTGCTATCTCCATCACTTCAAAGTGTCTGTAGCACATTAAAGGCGCCATCCAACATACATCGCTGAAACTGCTCACACCACAGTTAGCGTGGAGGATTTTATGGTTGATGGTCTCCTTAAATCCTCTGCTTTAAAGACTAGACTTGCTGTACTTTTTGGAGTGAGATAGGTCACTGCTCAGTGGACTAATTGGGAAGACTGGCTCAATGTAAACACTGTACTTTTTTTTCTTAGAGCTTTTAGTTAGGGCTGGCTTAGGTAACCCTGCTGTTTTTATAGCTATGCTTACATGTAGCCTACTCCTCCTCTTCTGTCCTCTTTTTTGAATTGTCATTATCTCTTCTACTTTGTAGTTTGGCCTTGGTGTCTCACACTCTCGCTGTGTTTTCCACAGATTTCTCCAGAGCTCCATCCCTCTGCACCAACCGCCTCCTGCATCGCCTCTTTTCCTCTGCTTATGAACCAGTCTGCCCACCAGTACTCCCATTAAGCTAGACCTGTTCTCCCTGCTTTCCCTGTACAGTATATGACCCAGCCTGCCCACCAGAAGCTGCCTTCATCAGCTCCTATTTCACTGAACAATCCTCATTTATCCAATATTCCATGTTATAAACTGTAAACTGACTTGTCTGGACACAACATCTATCTTGAATATCTCATATATCTCATATAGTGTTCAAATGACATTATAGATGATTTTTTTTGCAAGGCTGGATTGTGGGTCCAGGTGGGCGGGGCTTGACAGCTGGTTTTAAAGCCCTGTTTCTGATAACAGGCTGTGTGCATTTCTCTGTGGACTACACACTTTAATACCCTCACAGTATTGATGTAGTACTTAGAGCTGCCCTTTAGTATAAAAAAAAACAAACAAACCAAAAAAAACATGGACATCTACCTTATGGGGCATTTAAAAATTATAGTTGCTGTACTTCTTGAAGTGTGATCAGCCAATTCTCAGTGGACTGATCTGAAGTATATTGGAGTATAATGACTGACAAACACTTTACTAACGCTGACCTCTACATTTTTATTTAATACCATAGTGATGTATGACGTATGTATAGAATCATATGTCTGCCCATCATCCAAACTTGCAGGTTTGGTTTCCCTGAAATCTGAGTATTTTCATTAGATCACTCAGAAAACAGTGAGCCAATCAGAAGATAGACTCACTTCTGATCGGCTCAGCTTCCTGGGAGAGAGGAGATTATTTGGTGTTTAAAACCACAAACACATCTTCTCTTGGATCAATACTACAAATAGAACACAGAAAAAGTGTCAAACATGGGACTTTTTTTTAATCCTATCCTTAGTTAATGCTGATTTAGCACCCTGAAGTGTAAACATTATTCAAAACTAAAGCTTAATTTAAGTGCCCATAGTCTTATAGCTTCCTGATGCATAACCAGAAAAGAAAAGTTTAAAATTTCTACTGTCACATTTGTAGCTATAAATCCTGTCAAAGGATCAGGTGGAGAGGAAAGGGGGAGAAAATTGGTCTTAGCGAGTGATTCATTATGATACACTCTAATTACATTTGCTTCTTAATAAAGTAAGCCTTTTGTTTTCTGATTAGCCCATAATCCCCTGAAGGCTTGCAGTTGTTCCAGACACATCTTCCATAAGCAGTTTAAAAATCCTTCAAGAGGAAGAAACTGCATCTACGTACTTAACTTCAGCTGAACTCACAAACGCAGAAGTAACTTTACACTCAACTATCTATAATTAACAGTGTAATTAAAGTTGCATTTATCTTCATGTATTAAAGGGAAGGCTTTGGGAGTCTTTAAAAAAAACAAAAACACATTACAATGTTTTATCAGGAAACAGAGCATGTGATTGTTGCTTTTGATGGTAACACAACAAAAATGATATTTTAATGATGAATACTCTTAGTAGCATTGTTCCACACATATATCACTGTCCAAGCATTCACACACATTCACACACTAACGCTACATCACGGGCCAATGTTGGGTCCAGGTCTTGCTTGTTAACACTTCAACATGTGGACTAGAGGAACCAGATTAGCAGACAACCTGCCTTACCTCCTGAGCAACAGCCGTAAAAGTCATACATTTCAGTTTTGTTAATATTTGTTTGGATTTGAAATCCAGTGAAGTGCTGATCTGAATATTAGTACCACATTTTTGACACACCATGCTCCGATTGGAAAAGAGGCCAGCACATTTACCTGAAACTGAAACTCACCATTTGACTTTTGATATTTGCCCTTATTGGAGCTGCAAAAGCTCCTGATACAGCTGCACATCTCTCCACTGCAAACCATCGAACTGGAATTAAGTGGAATAAACTATAATCTTTCCTCAGCACTTTAAAATAACTGTGCAAGGTTTGTAAATGTCAGTGAAAATTGTCTTTGTGTAGTCCTCTCATTTTAAATTTCAGATCCCTCTAGAACTTAAGAAACTCAAAGTTGTTATAAGTTGAGTTGAATTCAGTCCCTACAGAACCCACTGAACTGGACAAAGTCACTGAGGGCAGCATTTCATGAGGTCTGTGACTCAGGTAACAAATCGATTCAAAAGTTGCGGCTTTCAAATGATAGTCAATGTAGCAGCAGTAGGTCTGCATGTGCCTGTTTGGACAGGTTTCTGGACAGCACTGGATGGCAGAAAGCAATGTATTTTAGAAAACAAAAAAAACAAACTAAATCAGTTTCATCATCACAGCTTTATATTGCCATCAAACAGTCCTTTGTAACCCAAACAGCTGATCTGCAGCAGGAGGAATACGGCAGCTCAACAGCTGAAAAATGTGTTTCCAAAGTAAAGAGCTGTTTGACAGCAAGATGAAAACTGAGGTTATTTTTTGGGGGGAGGCCATTAGTTAAGTGGCTAAAACACATGCTCCTGTGCACAGCAGTGTAGCGTACTGCTCAGCCCCCTGCTCTGTGCTGGTTCTCCTGACTGCTTCTCCAAGCTGGGAGTGCTACAGCAGCACAGGTAACACACTGACTAAGCACCAGACCTCTTTTACTGGGGCCCAGTAAAAACAAGCTGTGTGCCCCAGTATAAATGTCATATAGCAGATATACTTGAAAATATCACTTTCCCTAAAAGTCACATATGTCATTTTTAATTTGTAATGCATATTAAGGGGTTTTGGCACCGATCTCACGCCAAACAACCCTACCGATCTCACGCCAAACAACCCTACCGATCTCACGCCAAACAACCCTAACAGTCACTTTAAATGTTGACTGAGTCTGTAAACTATAAAAAATGCAACAACTTGAAGAAAGGAGGATGTGTTAGACAGAAGACACTGTAGCTCACTCCTCCTCTCTGCTCAGGGCTCGCAGTTCAAAGCTCCATTTTCCACCACTAGCCATAACCCTGCCAACATAACTTCTGAACTATTGGGTGCATTGTGGGTAGTATAAATGCCAGGTTTTGACAATGAATAAGGATGAGTGTATATCTGGTTCTGCTGCACCAGTTCAAATCAATACTGTTTCAATTTTCTTCAAGCAAGAGCTCTTCCCACCAGGATATAATTTGATCTGATTCATTGGTCAAGTAAAAAACTTGTTTAAAAAGGACAGAGAGTTACTCACAGAGTAACTGTTACTGTAGCAAAGCAACACAGGCTGATGAAATTGGTGTAGTCTTGCCAGTTCTGGTGGTGGACCGTCCCCCTGATGAGTGGACAGGACGCCATGTACTAACAGCTCTCATTCAAATTCCTCACATGAACCACTAAGTTCCGGCTTTCAGTGGAATACAAATGGACCAAATAACAGTCTCACCTCCCTCCGTCCGAGGCGCTGCCACAGGGGGAGGTCTAGCTTTCAGAGCTGTGGAATTGTAACGTTGTGATTTATAAAACTTACAACAGACAAAACCTGCACCGGCATGACACGAGCTGAATGAAACTTAGGATGCTTTCATATATATGGAGGCAAAAATTATATATTTTAAAATATTTCAGCAAGTGCTGTTCGTGTTCACACACGTTTGTTTTCACTCTGGTCCAAACACCACACGACTGACAGAACGTCATGTTTCCAAGAAAAAAAAAGTAGCGGCGGTACGTCATGTTCACATGACTCTTGTAGTGCTGGTCAATTCATTTAGTATCATTTGTATTTATCAGTCTTTGCAAATAATACTACAGGAGCCTTTGTAGCTCAAATTTGTGGCGTATCTCTTTCTCTTATCACGTGTATTTACAGTATGTCCTTTTTTACTATACTTAACACACATTGTCTTAGATTTACTCATTTACTTTTTCTGAGTGTTTCTGTATGTCATGTTCTGTTCTGAAAAAAAGCTCAATAAACAAAGTAAAAAAAGACATTACGTCTCATAACGTTCCGTTATTATCTCATAGTGTGGTGAATGTGCAGGTCACAGCTTGTCCACGAGAGTGTTTTGGAGTTGTTGGGTTGTGTATTTAATGAGTTTGATTAGGGAAACCAAGAAATCCCATTAGCCTCTGTAACGTAGCTCTGAGCAGCTCGCGGTTCTGCTCCGCCGTTCTAAAAATAGCTTGCACCGACAATTAAAGGTAATAAACCTACTGCTATGACTATAGGGATTATGGCAATGGGCCAATTTGCCAAAATGTTGAACTATGCCTTTAACATCTCAAGCACGTTTTTTAGTCATTCCTTTACAGTCCTGTTGTGTGAGCTGCATTTCCCTTTGGGAAACCAAAATGAGCAGAGGCAGAGCACGTCAGGGAAGAAATAACATCAGAGGCTGCACTTATTGGACTCTTGTGGGTGATTGTAACGTGACAATGAAAATGCTTTGCCGTTGTACCTTCAGCCTCCACCGGGTCATAAACAAGATCAATCTCAATTAGAAGCCACCGTTTACCTTCCCATTCAAGCTTGGTGTGGTGCCTACATTTTTTCTTGTTTCCTTTCCAGAACCAGAACAACCTTCGCTTTATTTTTGTTGTGTTTGTGTCGTATTTTGTCAACTTGTGATGGATACTTCTGTGTGGAGAGGAGATTCTTCAGAGAGGAGCGTATTTCACTGAAAATGGAGCAAGTGTGGAGGACGCCACCCTGTTCCAGCTGAGATGAAGAGGTGCTTCTGTGGTTGCCATGCTGGTGGAGCAAAGGTTAAAGTAAAGGCCTGGAAGTGGAGATGAACTGGGTCCTTTCTGCTGTCAGTCATCATGGGAAATGTCAACTCTGCCCATCAAGAGTGATGAGCCGGAGATATTGATGAAGACTCAGAAAGTAGACATTTTTTCAAATCATAATAATACTTATCCCACCGACGGTTACTGCTGAAGTTCCATGTAGAGGTCTCCAGGAAGTCAAGCCAAAATTCCTGAGGCACTTCATGTTACGAAGAAGTTGAAGGGCCAGCACTCACAAAATGTCCTTTAGGTAGCTTTAATGGAACAGGTGACGAGGTACAAATGTTTCGACAGAAGACTGGTACTGTAGAAACATTTGTACCTCGCCACCGGTTCCATTAAAGCTACCTATAAAGGACATTTTGTGAGTGCTGGCCCTTTAACTTCTTCTATGCTTATTTGAGCCATGCAACCATCATAGATTGACCTGGGAAAGTGCTTGCTGATCCCCCCTTTCTTTGACTTCAATCATCTTTCCCTGATGGACTAACTGGGGGATGTGGTGGAGAGATGGTGGAGGCCATTCTGAACAACTCAGGTCATCCACTTCATGGCACCTTGATGGACCAGGAAAGCAGCAGCGGTGGTGGACGGCTCCTCTCTCTTTACTGTAGGACGAAGAAAGAAGATCCTTTGTACCTTCAGCCATCAGGCTTATTTATTCTTCTGAAAATGGTCGATGAGCTAACAGACTAATTAATTTCCCTTCGGGGATAAATAAAGTAATTTGTATTTGTATCTCTGTGTTTTGGTGTATAGGGCTCAGAGACTGAGTAATGTCAGAGTAGTTGCAGTCATACAGGAGCTGTGAAAGCCAGAGTCACTGACACCGAGCAGCAGGATGTCTTTGTGGGTTTACATTCCACTAACAGGCTCAATATAGCTCCTCTTTGTTGAAGAACGGCTGTACACAAGTTGCAAGTTGCGCATGCACAGGGGGTTTCAGAGATTGACTCAGTCAATCATAGACAAGAGCTGTGGTCCCGCTAAAATGTCACAGGGTTAACAAGGCTAACACACCGAGCGTGCAGTGTCAGAATGGAATAAAAGAGAAAAGGGTCTGTATATACAGGGATTCAAATATGCACACTGAGTGTACGATGTCCTTCACAGTCTCAGCTTTGATTGTATACATCGATTGGGTGCTGTCAGTGAGTGTGTGAGTGTTTTACTGACTGTAAGTATCTCTGTGCTGGAAGTTGCTTAGAGCTGAAATCAGCCGCAAGCAACAAAGGGTATACTTTTTTTGATTCCTTCCTTTGAGCGGTATTGAAAAAGAAAAGATAAAGTGGACTTACAGCACTTCTACTGCACATGTACTGTATTTTTGCATGGTAGGGGAATACTGGCTATTAACGTTGGGCAGAGGTCGACTGTCAGGAGAGACAAACCAGGCAAATGCTTAGGGGGGAAAGGGCGCCCCAGTGGTCCATTGTATTGGCACAATTTACAACGAAATCTATGAACTCCCACCTCCCATAAAAGACCAAACCCCCTCTGGTGAAGTCCCTGAGGCATTTAGGGGATGTATGTAAAGTGAAGCATGAAACAATAGTCAGTTATGATGTGTTCCTTTGGGTAAATCACTGACCAACTAATATGCACTGAAAAAACAGGAAGCAAGACACCACATTATAAGCAGCTGGATAACTGTACTCAGCTAGATGTTCCAACTACTGAAGCTTGATCGTACACCCTGTAGTTAAAATATAATTACTGTACAGCATCACTGCACTAGGTATTGTGTTCCTGGTCTATAATGACTGGTAGTAGCCATTAGAAGATGTTAAACTGAGGCCATGAGGGGAGGAACATGGTCAGCAACAATACGTGTTGCATTCAAATGATGAGTAATCAGTATTGATGGCAAGAAGGCACCCTCCACATTGATACAGCAACCACCAGCAGCCTGGACTGTTGACATCAAGTCAGCCAGATTGGTCGGAGCAGGAGCTACTTTTTGCTACTTTTTCTTCAGTTTTGATGGGTGTGTGTCTGCTGCAACCCAGGTTTCTGTTCCTGGTTGACAAGATGTGGTCTTCTGCTGTTCTGCAGCTCCTCCACCCACAGGTTTGACGTGTTCTGACCTATCGTAGCCTTTTCCATTGGCTCCACCAGTCTGGACATTCTCTCCTCTGACCTCTCTCATCAACAATGAATGAGTAGTGTGTGTCTTCTACAGAGAGTGTGGCATTGTGGGTTCCCTTGATGTTGCTAGGTTATAGAGTGTGCTACGTTAGCCCACTTCAACCTGATGCCTTTCTGTTGGCTTGTGCAACGGATGGAAATGAATACCTAACAAGTGATAAAAACACCTCCTGGCCTTAGTGGTGGCAGAGCTTGTGTGAGTCACCACCTGTGAGTGTGTGAGTGACTCACAGGCTTTACAAATGTGGAAAAAGTTTTGATTTTACCTTTATATTCATAATCAGGCTTGCCAATACTCCTGATTTTAGATTTCTGCCTGTGATGATCGCTAAATCTGAAATTGAGGCTGGAATCACTGGCATTTTTCCTTTTTATTAGATTTGCAAAAATATTTAAAATTCCACTTTTTAATTATCTACAGAAGAAGATTGATGAGGGAAAAGATTGGGGTCCCAATACACTGCCAAGTAAATGCAAGAAGACTGTAGCTGGGTTTGTACCAAATGTATTTACTACCCTTTACTCAAGCTACTGAGATACTGAAATGTTATTAGTCAGGTAAATTTGATATGACTGTATGTCTTACAGCTGTACATTTGTGTACAATTCAACAGGGAACTAGAAAAGAGAACTAAAGTCCATAAAGTAGCTTGAAAATGTTCATTTTGTCTTCTGTTTATCACCATTTCTTTGAAACATCAGCCGATGCTTCAGAGGAAGACTGCAGGCTGACATTTGAATATAAAGGTAAAAGAACATCCCCTAACTTATTAGTCTGTTTAAAAGAAAAAGTCAAACTAAACTCCATAAACTTTTCTCTGAAAAACACTTGCTCCTCTCGACTGTGCACACTCCACTTTGTGCCTTCCCTTGTGAAACTATGAAATTAAGTCTTTCTTCACACTTTTGTCTGCAGCTGCAGACTCTGAAAAACACTTTGCCTGTTTGATCAATATAAATATATTCCTAGAAAATGTTATATTTCAGACAACACAGTAAGAGCAATAGTCTGGAAACAAAAGAACAGACATACTCCCCCCCCCATGTACTAACCTGGAAATCACAAACATCAAATTTCATGCGTTTCACACTGCATATGACCTCTTGCAAAATGATATACTCTTGTGGTCTTGGTGATTTGGCTATGATTTCCTAATAGAGAATCAACATCTTGAAAGTGAATGACTGACACAGACACATAGGTTGACAGGCGCGACAGTAGTTAATGCCCAATGCATGACGTAAGAATACTGTACATCTCCATAAATGCAACAAAAGGTACACACACAATCACTTTGTCCTTTGTGTGTTTAGAAATCAAAAGGGATGAAGAACTGATTTATTTTGAGCTATTCAGAGCATTAACTCTGACTGAAGCTTAAAAGTTTCTGTTGCTGGCTTTGCAGAGATGTGGAATAGTGATGTGTGGTATTAAAAAAAGAAAATAGGACTGGTTCAGTAAATCATTCAAACTAATCTGGGCTACAGCACCAACACACTGGTCCAACTCCCACTTATCCTGAGAAAACACACGTCAATATAATGTGACAATACGTTCAACGTCCATTTTTTACCAGTCCATTTTAAACAGTCGGTCTGTCGGTGGAGGCAGACAGCCACAGGAGTCCTGCAGCCTTGTTCCTGTCTGCATCAGTAAAATCACTATCTTCCTCCTCTCCATGGAGCTGTATTATCCTCCACATCAAATTTGGCCTCCTCTAACTGAAACAAACACCTCAGGAGGCCAGCGCTCCTTTAGCATAGCTGTTTGAAGATGAACTACCTTCCTGACTCCTGCTGCGAGATCAGAGACGGATAATGGATTTGGGTGAAAACAAGAGGGGGTGAGGTGGTCGGCCATTTATATCCAGCATGCAATTTTCAACCTGCTTCCACCTGCAGGGCATTTTTCTTTCTTTCTTTCTTTCTTTCTTTCTTTCTTTCTTTCTTTCTTTCTTTCTTTCTTTCTTTCTTTCTTTCTTTCTTTCTTTCTTTCTTTCTTTCTTTCTTTCTTCCACTTGCAGGGCATTTTTCTTTCTTTCTTTCTTTCTTTCTTCCACTTGCAGGGCATTTTTCTTTCTTTCTTTCTTTCTACGGAGGGCTGACAGAACACATATGCTCCTTTCAGCGATGTTCTGCTTCACAGTCGCGCAGTTACATGCATTTGTGAGATGTCCGTGAAAGAGCAGCCATGCATGGTCGGCTGCTGGGAGTTGCCCAGGGTGATGGCTGCTCAAGGACATTTTAACAGCGGCCGCTAAAGAACAGGAGAACATTATTGGTTCACTCCGCCTGCCATCCGCCGTGATTGAGATATCGTCTGAAGATGTGACACTGCGGGGTATTACTCTGTGCAGATTGCAGGGTGTCACTGAGGGGAATACATAGGGGGGTGTTTGAATGAAGGATGTGGGGAATCACTGTCAGGCAGGTGTGTTTGTGTGTTTTTGTGTGTGTGTGTTACTGGAGGTGGGGGTAGGAAAAAAGCAGCTAAATGCCTTTTCATACTTCACCTCAACATGGCTGCTTTAGTGTAGGAGACTCTGCGATATTTCTTTTTAAAAGAAGCGATGTCTTTTGTGTATGAGAGGTTTCTTTGATCCATAACATTATGTAGATATGAAACACAATGTGTTTCCTCAGGAAACAAGTTCTTACAAGTGAACAACAAATGATTTTCACAGAACAAACAAACTTTGTGATGTCCAGGTGCATCTTTCCTTTTTTTCACTTGGCGGGTTAGTGCTTAGCACATTCACAAGACCTTTCATAAATGCACAACTCATACATTGAGTTACATTGCTATGGAATAACAAACTGGGAAATGTTGCCAAAATAAAAGTCCCCTAACAGCACCTGGAAATACAAGAACAAAATACACGTTCAAGGTTATTTTTTATGAATATTTCATAGCTTATGAATGTTATTTTTTGTATGTCACTTTATAATACAGTAAATAAAGGCTTCAGTTATGATAGCAGTTATTTGTAAATTTTTCATTTATGGTTTATGAATGTTACTTTGCATGTCACTTTACTAAACAGGTGGTGAAGGATTCATAACTGAATGACAAATGATGCTACCACTGGAACGGTTTGGTGTCTGGGCAACTTTGGGCGACAGGAACAAAGCAAACAATGCATAAATTCTGCATACATGACTTTAATAAAGCCACGTGTGATAACGGGACTTTGATGAAACATCTGGGTAACACACATGTATTTGTGACTGTTCTATGAGGCCTTCATGAACCATTGCAATAGAATGCTGAATAATATTTTGATCTTCAATTCAATATCTTTATTGTCCACAATTAGGGATGGGTACCTTTTGCATTTGAATTGATATGGTATCGATACTCTGTACCTGGGAACCGATATCGGTACCAATCGGTACCTGTTTTCGGTACTTTTTGTGTGTGTGGTAATTCAAATAAACAAATAAATCAAAATGTCTAAAATTGTAATATTTACCTCTTAACAACATCACAACTCCTCAGCCTTTAAGAGTATTTTATGTTTTAGGGATGGGCAATGATTTTATTGGAATAGTCATTCAATGAAAAAACAAAAAACAGAAAAACATAGTTTATGAGACTATCGTCTTGTCTGAAAAAATGTCCGTTTTTACTGTGGGAAAAGGAGAAATATGGAGAGACTCCTACAGCCATCAGAAAGCTCTGTGTGAAACTTTGTCAAATAAAAAAAACAACTGAGACTGCAGTGCAAACTCTGCAACATGTGGACTTCAGGTTTTGACGAGGGGAGAGTGGGAGACTTCATCCTCGTTCAGATGTGCTCTCATTACGTTACAAGGACTTGAATGGCGCCGCTGTGATGAGAAGCAGGACTTGGGACCGGAAATGACACAATAACACACATTAAATAAATAACATGTCATTCAATACACAAAGATCTTGAATTTCCAGGTGCAATGAAGGGACACTATTTCCCAGTTTGTTATTCCATAGCAATGCAACCTTATGTATGAATGCTGAGTCATCCCTTAGGAAACCCTCATGAATGCATTACAAACACCTTATGAAAGATCTTATGAATGTGCCATGCACAAACCTGTCAAGTAAAGTGTTACCCACTAGGGTATTGGCAGACATACAGTAGCTGTTACATGGTGATGAGTCTTTTCACTCACAAACTTGGCGGAGAAGAGACAGAGTCAGCATCTTGGAGAGAGCTCAGCAACCAAAAGACCAAAATCTAGTTATAGAATCAACATCAGTAAGTGCATAGAGCCATCAATTGACATTTTAACAGCTTGTATTGTGAATTGTGTAACCAACAATAGCCTCCCCCTTATTAATAAATGATACATGGAGGACAGTAACTGGTAAATGTCTACTTAAACACTGTAAGACTATATGCCACCCGGGCTTCCGATCGACTGTATCCAGTGTGGGGCATTGTCCTTAATACTCCCAAGGTCTAGGCAGCAGAAACCCAGATGGGGCTGGGCTGCATTAGTCTGTGGACAGATGGATTTTTAATGGTGCATCCACTCATGCTGCAAATGATCCCAAGTTACAGCAGCACCCCACTTATGTTTTTGCACCTATGCGTTATCACCTTGTTTTTTAATGTGTGAAGGTTAAGGAGCCAAATGGATAAGCAGGCTATCTGTGAGGTGTGGAGTCCAGTCATTGTTTACCAGTGAGATACATTACAAGTGGTTCTGTAACTTTCTACAATCTAATATTTACACTCACTGTGACTGCCTAACTAGGGATGATATGTTATACAATATTCATAGTACTTTTAATGTGTAAATCGATGTGTAATACTGAGCACTTGATGCCTTCTCTCAATGTCTTGCAGAATCCATGACACAAGGAATGAAGGTAGCTTCAAAAGGTAAAGTAGGCCCTTCTATGTATTAGTATGATGTTCCTAATAAAGTGTAGAGTGTAACTCATCTTAGAAATGTTATAATCATCTACACAGAAATGCATTGTGCCCAGAGGATAAACTTTACTGACTCTGATTCTTTCCCCCTTGATTCTTGAATCATTTCTTTAAGGGACTGTCATCACAGTTTTTTCTGATGATGCAGTTCAAACTTTTCTACATACCAGGCTGAATGGCACAAAATCTGGTACACCCTTCATGTTCCCCAAAGGATAAATGAGGATTCTATCTGTTCAGTTACTGTCAAAATCAAGTATTTTTCTTCTGTACAGAAGCTGCTCTTTTTTCAGCTGAAAACTGAAGGGGGATGTTGGCAATAAGAGCATCGAGACTCTACAATGACCTGCCTGGAATCTGTGATCTCCTTCAGATTTTTATACAATTTTGCAATTCTCCATCTGTTCAACTTCTCTTTGAAGTCTCCTGATTTCACATCCTTTGTGAAACACCTTTTAACATAGACTTGCAAAGTGCTCGATCAAAGGTTATTATTTCCATGAACGGGAATCATTTTGATTATCCCAAATTTTAACCTCATAACTTCAGGTCAGCATCTCATTATGTTAAATAATTTCATTTCTGACCATACCGCTGCAAAATTGGGCTTGATTTTGGACATTGTCATATAATTAATGACCTCAATCAATCTCAACAGTGGACAGAACCAGCTCTGACCTGTATTGATATTCCCCTTGTTCGCCATTAAATGCAAATTCATTATTTGACTCCATGTTTCTGAATTTCCACAATTCCATCACTGCCATGCTACCTTTTCTCCCCAAATGATAGTACACTGCATTGAAAGAAACACAACAGTTCCTCCAGAAAGTGTTGCATTTGTGAGAATATTTGTTCAGTTGTCAGCATTTTTATTGTTGTGCTACTGCCATTTCTAGTCTACTTAATCTATTCATTCATTCATTCACTGGCACCAAGGTCCAGCGACAGTTAGTCATATGTTTCCTATTCTCTCGTTAGTACTTGAAGTATCTCTGAAGCACCGTCATCGTCTTGAACCGACTGACTGAAGAATGAGTTGAAGGATACGATTTTCCACTCTCCCAGCCTAAAGAAAAAAACATATTGTTTTCAATCCTTAAGAGCATTCACCTTGTGGTTCTTACAAGCTGTGCTTTTAAATTACACGAACGCGAAAGGTGAAATCTCTCCTGTGCTCGTAAATTTCTGCTTTATATTTGATGTTTTTCTATTAAGCTCCAACTGCGGGTTGATGGCGAAGCTTTAACAAAATGTAGAACTTGCAAGTGCACAGAAGTCCCCCCCCCCCCACACCATAGCTCAAACAATGAAGTATCAAAAAGACACAAATGCCCACAGTTTGACTTATATTAATACAACATATGAGCACACAAGCAAATCCCCCACCTGCTAACATGAATCATTCTTCTTACCCTCGGTCTCTGATATGATGATTAAAGTGTTGATAGCTGGGTTGTACACATGCAATCCAGGCCGCGTTCTACTGAGATGCCAAAATTTAAGCCTCTATTTATTGATCAAAGTGCTTTTTTTCAATTTTCTACAGCGCCCGGCCGGCCTTGGTGCTGCCAACAAGACGATGTCCTATGGCAAGTGTTCCAAACAATTACAGGTGCGGACGTCTCCCCATGATGAAGAGTGCGCAGTGAGCTGCACATCTTTGTTCTTTCCTTATGAAGTGGTAAAGAAGTGTTTGAGCCTGTCCTGCAAGACGCCTCAGATGTTTGGGGCCCAGGGCAAAGTAAAGGTGGGTGATGTTTGCAAGAGGCTTAAACTGCACAGAGCTCTCTGTACAGAAGCAAAAGGGAATTACTTTGTTCCCCCAAGGGGGCCTGGGGATCAGGAGGAGGAGAGACAGATTAAAAGAGATTGGCTGAGAGAACGAGAAAAGATAGAGATCGCTGCGAGGGATTTGGCAAGCACTAGCACCGGTCACTTAAAAGCCAGATTTGTGCTGAAAAATTGAAATTGACTTTTTCCTTCCCCCTCCCGCACTTAACCTTTTTACACGGGAGGGAAATAATTAAGAATCCCAACGAGGAGCCCATTGTGAATTTATGAATTGCAAATTTGGTTCCAATTATCTCCGACCAATAAGATGCCACCGCTGAGGTGAGTAATGAGGGGCTATAAATACCCAGTGTCATCTGGTGTGAAATGAAAGGTGATCATATCATCATAACGACTGAGTTACTGACTCATGTAAACAGATATAAACTTTCTAATGAATTAACGGCTTCATTAATGAAACTTCAGCTTACAGGGTGATTGAGATATTAAATGTTCAGCCTGTCCTCATTATGAGCTTGGTTTATGACGCAGCGGACAGTGAATGTAGAACGCCTTCTTCAGAACTCTGCTTCACATATTTAGGGATACACAATGTTTCCCCGACTACAGCAGCTCCCACAGGAGCAGTACAGTTGGACGCGCACAGGGTGTTAGCTGCATTCTAATGTGATATGATATGATATATTGTAATACAAACAGGACTGGGTGCCAGGAGCACCGGGTGTCAGACCATGGGTAAATCAAAGGAGACACAGATCTGGTGTTCTCCAATGTAGACCATCATGATGATGATCATGGGTTATCTCCAGTGTAGAACATCAACCCCTTTAAACCTGATGCTACGATCTCGGCCCATCATCACATGTACAGTAGTTGGTTGCCCACAGTCCTGCATCATCACAGAGGTCAGTGGGTGAATAACTGGGCAGTGAAGAGAAAAATAGGAAAATTCCTGGAGGAAAGTGCAGCTAAATGCATCTTCCTCTGCATGTCATAATGTGTTAAGTACATCTAATGCAGTACAGAGGAAATTGAAAATGTAGACAATTATAGAAAGGATTTGTGTACATTAGGTGGTAGTAGAACTAGTCACACAGTTGCCATGTGCAACATACTCTATACAACACAATACTCTATACCACTGAAACTTCTGTTTCAGTGGCTCCAGACAGTGTACAATACAAGATAGATTGATTTTGAAGCAGTGTATGAGTAGTAATTGAGATAAAAGATGAATTACTGGCAAAATCAGTAACAGAAATGTAATTTATTTCTTCAAACTGGTTAGAATGCTCATGTTGTTGGTATACTTGTCATTCTACAACAACCTTAACTGTGTTATGTCTGCTTTGCATGATCTAGCATGTGTGATTCACAGCATCAATCCTGTGCTCTCACTAAATCAGTACAGTCCTCCACCACCAATAGTCTTCAGATCAGAGGGAGCCAATCAACATATTCCAAACTTGGACTTAGAGAGATGCAATAAAGATGCAAGTAAGAAAGTTGACAGGATCCTACACACAGTGTTTCTGCACTTCCAGGACTTACTTGGACCAATACTTCAAATGAAAGGCAAGGAACTGCTGGACTGGATCCACAACCACAGACCAATATCTGAGTCAGACATAAAGCTTTCTCAACTCAAAGTCACGGTTTAAAAACAAACCAACAAAACAAAAAACTAAAGATTTAAAGGAAGCTGACCAAGATCTCCCAATTTATTCCATGAAAATAACCGGGGTCACTAAAATAAAATTGAATAACACCCCAGATATATGCTCATTATACCACGGTTAACAGCCAATCAGATTGCTGGATTTCACCTTTCCGTTTTATAACACCATTTATATGGACTCTAGTCCACTGAATAACAGGGATACAGTATGATTCATAAACCAGTAGAAAATTGTGCACAGATCAGGTATATGGGGTCCCTTCTGTCTTGACCTAATAACTGTTTTTAGCCTCCTGGACACACTTAAGAGAAAATCTAATTGGCATATATAAAAAAAGAAAATATAAGAAACACGATCCACACTGTGGATTGGTTATTGCCTACGCAAATCTTTTTTGTTGTAGGAAAATAAATTGCAGCGGAGCTTTAAATGGCATTTTAATTCCTCCTTGCGGCATAACATGAATATATTAATATATTACAAAACATAATTTCAATTTACAAGTAAGGTCAACACTTATATCACATAATGTACTAATAGGGGCTATGCTTCCAGTTCACCTTCTAATGGACTGGCTCAACTCTCCCCCCACCGGGAGATTTGTGTCATTAATAAACTCTAAACTAGAAGAACCGACAGATCCCTGCTCAGAATATGGAAGAGGGACATCGATCTAGTGGACAAAGAAAAAGACTAACAGCTTTTGCTCAAATAAATATATCTCATGAGAATAAAAATCTAATATTTATCAACTCAAGCCAATAGGAGGCTATATACGCACATGATGTGGGAGTATTCCTTTGTTCAACATTGGTATTGGTTAAAACGATGCCTTCTAAGAAAGGTCCTCTCAGCTGGCCAGAATATAGCTACATGTCTTGTGTTGGGTTGGTTTGGTTGTTACACTACTTTCCAAGTGTTTTGTTTGTTAGCATCAGCATGCGTTATAGCAAATATAACAGGTTTGAGATCAGGGCTAACTCAATTAGCTAGCTTGGCTGTTTGCACAGGGATCGCAGGAACATCACTGGTTAAGTGCTAACGAGAACAATTTGGGATCCAATGACATTCATATTAATACTTTCATTTAGCATTGTGTTCTTCATCAGTCTCATTAAGTTAACAAGTCAAACTGTCAAACAGGGCATGTCAGGTTCCAAGGGCTTCAGTCCAGGAGTAGTCTGACCTGACTGAAGTGTATTTCTGCGATTAGCCGGAACGAGCCACCCGGCGGAAGTCCCGCCTTCCTGTTGCAGTTTTTACAGTCCCCTCGGAGAAAAGAAAACAACAACAGGAACCATGGATATTTCGATATGACTGTAAAGATATCCTAAACATATGTTTACGCCATTTGCTATCCAAGAAGGACGTTCTGGCCTGTTTGCTTTTTATCTATCAAGCTAGGCCCATCATCTTTAGAGAGCTAACGAGGCTAATGCATACCCCGCCAGCAATATTTTGCAAGCGCACCGTTGCTATGGCACCGGCCACAATGATTGTGATTGGTTGAACGGAATCCAAACAGCCGGGGCGTTATTTTCTCCAATCGCAGAATCATAGACCAACCAGCCAGACCCTTCTTTTCCGGATTACTGGCGAGCGAGACTAGTAGGTACAGGAGTGACCTGAGGCCTCATTTACATAGGATTCATATGAAAAGTGAACGTGCAAACCAAAGCTGAAAACAAAGAAATAATCTGATTTCTCAACTTTAAATAAATGCAAAGAACTCATGAATCCTGCTACATGTTGATCCATCACATGAGGCGGCATGGTACTACACTTTATAACTGAGAGCACATGAGCATCGGCATCACTGTAGTGCATTTCCTCTGCGCTCTATGGGTTTGGAAATGTGGTGCCAGCACCTGAGGGGGAAGACACTGTCACCTGCAGGTCATAACGGAGAGTGATTGTACAGGCTTGAATTTGGATTAATATAACATGTTGTTTTATTAACAGCCATCACACTCAGAGCCTGCCTCTGGTCCTCACACCGCTGCGTGCCAGAATAAAAGAGTCATGTGTTGAGCCAGGCCACCATTTGTCACTTAGAGTCACGCTGCTTTTCTATTTACATAAACAAATTTGTTTTCAGACTGAGCCTTTATAGCAACATGAGTGCAGTCAATCTTGCCATTACATTTGGGAAGTCAGTCATAGCTGCAAATGGCCTTTTGATGTCAGCCTTTGTAAGGGAACTTGATGTATCAACGACTCATTTTCATGATATTAAGTTTGGTAGGTGAGCACGATTTGTTTATTTCTTGATAGATTAATAGACTGGCATATCCAATGTACTCTGTGTGCAGCAGAGTTGCGTTCACTGCAGCGAGGAAAAAATGTAAACAATATGAATGCCCTCAACATGCTCTTTTTGACACAAAAGAGCAGCAGCTTTGCTCAGAGCTCCTTCCACTTGCAGGTTCTGTAGCTCTGCCCTCCGGCTCAGGTCCCTCACCACAACAGTCCGCCTGTGAATCTCCTGCTGCACGCCACCCTCGCTCATGAACCAGACCCTGATACTCTTGGGGCAGAAACTCCATCCAAACCCGGAGGGGAGTAATCCACAGTTTTCTTGGTAAAGAATCACGGCCTCGGACCCGGAGGTGTTGACCTTCATCCCCATCGCTTCTCACTCTGCTGCAAACCGCCTCTCAGTCTCATCTCAGCAACAGGAAATGGCTGACAGGTTTCCTATGACTCTGAGCTACTGCAGCTGAGTGAATAAAGCAGACTCCTCCACCTTGGAGATCTGGTAGAAATAAGCTCTGTGGGTCGTGACTAGAAAAACACAATACATTATACCGCTCTATAAGATATAGTTAAAGGGATAGTTGAGCATTTTGGCAAATTGGCCCATTGCCATAATCCCTATATATAGGTTTGTTACCTCTAATTGTCGGGCCGAGAACGGTGGATTTCTTGGTTTCCCTCATCAAACTCATCAAATACACAATCCAACAACTCCAAAACGCTCTGGTGGACAAGTTGTGACCTGCACATTCACAGATTATAACGGAACGTTACGAGATGGATGTTTTCGAGGTAAATTCATGCAAAACTGCTGATGCAAGTTCCCGTCGGGGGCAGTTTTTTGGCAAGCAGTCTCTGCATTTGCCTCAATAACAACTCCAACATTCCAAAAAAAATATTGCTTTTAGTTTGCGAAAACCTGCAATGAACACGCAGCTACTGTCTGGATTGACCCCAGTGACTCTCAAAGGACACACAGTACTGGAAGATCTTTCTACTGTGGTGGGTGTTTATTCCCACATACACCCAAAATATATAAAGTGATATCATTATAGTGCAGAGTAAACATTTAACAAATACACTGGCCCAAAGCTAAACAGATACCTTAATAGGAGACTGGCTTCCCAGTAGAGAAACCTAAGAACACATTGGGAAGGCTCTGCACGTCTAGACCTGATGTTGATATTCAACATGTTGATCCTGCTTTGCTCAGCTTTGTATTTCAGCTGCACAGTAGAGTGCCCCCCCCCCCCCCCCCCCCCCCCTTCTGCGTAGTGTTTACAATATGTTTCAAGTCATTATAGAAAGACAAGATCCTGCAGCTGATGCAAATGTTTAGCCCAAAATATTACATTTTCATGTAAATATTGATTATTTGAACTCAGGCTAGACGATTATACAATTCCCTGAAAGTGATTCGAAAAATAAGAATGTGGAAAAACAACAACAACAATTAGCCACATTCTTTAATTGGTATGGCAGATGTATTTCTACAAGCAGAGCCTTTAACAACACGTATGCCCAAATCTACATCATTACATCTGACTGGAGTTGCAACAACATGGTAAGGATGGGAGATGATCGTAACCACAGTGCTACTGTTTCTGTCTGTTCCTCATATTTATGGTTTATTTGCCTAATGTGAAAGCCCTGTTTCTGGATCTGTTAATCACCTGGATGAATCACACCATTCATCTTTTTGTAGTTGGAAAAACGTGAAATGATTAAATACTGTTCAAGACAAATGCACATTCATACATTCGTTCTTCAGACTCACTAACAGCTGCATTACTCAGAGCACACCCTAAGCATTTGCTTAGGGAGACAACCTGAAGGAGTCATAGTCATTTACTTCTCCCTTCTCGAATCACTCTAAAGGCCTATGACATATTTTAAGGACTATATATAGGTTCCAGCCTGAATTAATGATATCTGTTCAAAATATGACTATTGTTGTATGACCTCCTGTCCGGCTGTCAAACTCTTCACCTCATACGAGTTCATTCCAGAGAGGATGAACTATACAAGATCCTGCAAAAGAAAAAAAAAATGTCTTTGGCTGTAGAAGCTCATTAACGAGCACCTCATTAACTGGAAGGCCTGTCTGCATGGCTATATCCAGCGGTGACACACACGCACACACATACACACTCTCAAAAACAGTTACTCTGTTATAAGAGGATGCATGCACACCCCCACACACTGTGATGACATTTGATAGGCTGTGTGTGTCTGTGTTCTAATTGAGTCTCTAGAGAGTCACGTAGGCTCTTGGCACCAGCAAAGTCTCTGTCCAGACACTCAGGCCAGCAGCTGTAAACACACAGCACCAACACAGACTGCTGCTAACATATGCTTTACACCAGTGGTTCTGAAACTTTTTTTTTTTTTTTTTACATCAAGGACCCCTGAACTGACACAAATTTGACCATGGACCCCCCCCATTGAACAAAATTTTGAAACAAACAGCAGAAATACACAAATATTTGTTCTGAGACTGAATAATGCTACTTTTTTAGTCAATTTACGTTCAAATCAGGGCCAATGGCGTGAATTTACGGAAAAACTTTAGAGAAATGTATGGAAAAAAATGTAATATTTCTATGAAAAAGTGGTAAAATTTCTAGAAAAACAATTTTAAAATTCTAGAAAAAAAGTGGTTAAATTTCAAGAAAAATTTGGGGACCCCCTTGAAACCTCTCAAGGACCCCTGGGGGTCCCCGGACCCCACTTTGAGAACCACTATTTTACGCAATGTGAGCATCTCAACACTACTGCCGGTGTTTTATATGTTTTATTCCATCTGTTCATCTTGACCATGAGTTACACAAAGTGAAACTCTGGTCCAGTATTAGCCTAGAAGACGACAGGTTATTCCACATCTTGAACGGGACAGTTTGTTTATTTTGACTTCTAATTAACTGCAATATAACAATTTAACATTTTTATTAATGCATTCTTGATTTACAGTATGATTTGCTGTATCATGCACAAACTGAGTTTTGTTTTTAACAGTGCTAAATGGATGTTGCTGATGTGTGGACTTCCCTTCTAATGTTAATTAGGAGTCATGTGTGTGACTACTTGATGAAAGCATGGTAAGCCCTTTGTTTACTCAGCTTTTAGCTCGGTGTGTCTGATGCTCCTGCCGGCTCTATCTTTCTTTCACAAGCTACTGGAGTGTACCTTTCCTCTCATTATAAAGGAATAAAGGATCCACTGCTGAGAGTTTTAAGTATGGTGCTGCTGATATGATATTAATATACAAAAAGAGTTCCTTTTAGATCATGTGACACAGCCACAAGGCACATTTAGTTGATGACATTGACATTTTTAAATCTAATTATCACAGATAAATGTAGTATTTGAATTTGTTTTTACTAATTGGTCGTTTATACTTCATTCTTGTCCTTTTTTTTTTGATTTGCTGTATTTCATTTAATTCACTTTCATTGTCATTCCACTGATTGTTTCTATTCTTATTCTTTCTCTTTTATTATTTTAACTACTCATATTTCATGGTGCGGTGTGCATTGGTCTCCAAATCCTTTTTGATTTTACTTCTTCTCGTTCATGTTGTTTTTGTTTTTCAATCAAACTGTAAAGCACTTTGTATGACATTTGATTTGTTTGAAAGGTGCTATGTAAATACAATCTGATTGATTGATGATTGATTGATTACTGGGGTTTATCAGAAATAGAATAGAGTTTAGGAGTAACCACAGTCACAGTTGGTGCAGCTTTAAGAATATAGGGTAACACTAAACACTATTAAGCATTAGTAAAGCATTAATACTGAATTCTTCATTTATAACGCATGAATACTCATTAGTATGTAGTTTATAAACACAGTTAGTGCTTATCAATGATGAGTAAACATGTTTAACTTTGTTTATAAACTACATACTACTGAGTATTCATGTGTTAATTGTCTGAACAAACGTGTTAATTGTTTCTCTTCACAGCTTAAAGATACATTGTGTAGGAATTACTCCCATCTAGCGTTGTGGTTGTATATCACAAGCAACTCAATCGTATTTTTCATGCTGCATTCATGTGAAATTGGGCAGACGGCAGGCGGACGACATCCGCTGCACGTAACGGCATAAACAAGCCTCTATGTAAACAAGTGGTCCGTCAGCACGAGGCAAAACAATACACGTGACAATATGTTGTCATGGCGATGTGGTATTGTTTACCTGACCCACGTTTTACCGGCTTTCTCTAGACTTCTGTGACTAAAATGACATCTGGTTTGTTACCGACGGCCGTCTGCCCGACTGCAGGTGAATGCAGCATCAGTGTAACGCTCCATTCCTCCTCACTGCGTTACCGCGGTGACTTTTCACAGACGCCACCTCGACCTGAGCCGACAGCTCCGGTGTCTCCGGTGAGTTTCCATGGTTTCCTACCGACACGCTGCCACTGAACGTAAAAACATGGAGACACCACATGGCAGCCAGCACCGAGCTTACCCGCTCCATGTAGATATGAATGATATGAACGGCTAATTCAGAGCTGAAAGGAACACTTCAGTTTGTTGATGGGGGTGATTACTGATTAATGAAAAACATACTTTTGAACCAAATAATTGATTTTCGTGAATAGATAACAGGAGAAGTTACACAATGTCCCTTTAACTCTTTCGCGACCATTGACGAGTAAACTTGTTACAGCCTGCCGAAAGTTCACGACCATTGATGAGTAAACTCGTCAAAACCGTTTTTTTTTTTTTTTTACAGATTACGATAATAGACACTCTGAGGTACCCTGTGTGTGAATATGGTAGTCCTCTGATATGTAAAACTGTTTTAAACTAAAATCAAAACATAATGTTTTTTATAAACTGTGTGATCTTGGTTTTGTTTGAGTAATCGTTCTCCTTGAATGCTGCTCTGGGGACGGCGTGCAGCGCTGTGCGGCTGTCGGCTACAGTGTTGCAACTTTCTCGCTGAATCTGGTGACTTTCCAAACCCTCTTGGTGACTTTTTTTTTTTACAAAAGCGACCGACGACAAATCTGGCGACTTTCTCCGGTGCTGTTACAAACGTTTCTGGTTTGGAGACTCGGATCTGAAAGCCCGTTATCACTGCTGTTTTCACGGTGCAGCGGAGCGGGCGCTGAGCAGCGGGTGCTGTGACCGGCCGCCCCCACCCCGAAGCACTCACCGCCGGCCAGTCACACATCAGTGTCACGGAGCTGCTGCGCTGCGGCCAGAGACCCACACCGCTGCACCGCTGCTCTCCACGCTGCCACACCCCCCAGATTTGCCTACAAAAATATTTTTTTAGCCGTAGAAATGATTTGGGAGACATGCCACACTGCAGAGTAGCGGTAAAATGAGCAGATTGCCACTTGACACAAAAATGCATTTTTCTCTGAAACTAGAGCGGGAGCTCCGTTTTTGGAGAAACCCAGCTCTCTTCTTCTACTTCGTACTCACGAACGAAACGGCGGAAAAACTCGCCGTTTTTTCGAGGAGCACGTTGGAAAGTCACTCTTCAACCACGTGAAGACCGTTTGTTTCTAGGTGATGTACAGAGTTCGGTTCGACGTGAGAAAAAGGTAAACAAATAGCCAAAAACATGTGGTCCTGAGCGGATGTGCTGAGGAATTAGTGTGGTCGCGAAAGAGTTAAGAAACAGAAGCACAACATTTGCCGTTATCTGTGTTTGCTGTTTGTTGTCCAGTAAAGTTCTTACAGGACCCTCACCTGACCATACCACTGTCCGTGGGCAACAGGAAATCCAAAGTGAGTGTTAGCAGATTGTAACCTCATGATAAACTCTCCTGGGTTTAGATCTGTGTGTGTGTGTGTCTGCCTGGGTCAAACTTCACCGTGGTGGTGACAGCTCTTCAACACACCAAGTCCCCGACTGCAGCAGTCAGCCACTAAATGACGTGTCCTCATGGCAACGGAACACCACCACCTTAGTCACACTTCACAGTGTCCGAGGACGTGATAAGAGTGTTCATTACACCGACCCTAGAGGGAAGGATGACGCTTCCTCCTCCTGTTATCTTTATCTTCGGGGAGGAAAAAAAAAAGGGAAAGGGGAGGGTTGGACAGATTTTTCATCAAGACTTGGGGAGCTGTAGAAGTTATGGGATCAAGAGTGTGGGTATTTTTGTGTTTTGTGAGTGTGAGTCTCCTCTCCTGGAGCAAAGACTCTCCTCTCATCCCACGCTGGGAAGGAAACTCTCTCCAGCTTGCTGCGTAAGAGCCGGCCCTTGATTTAGAACACATCAGAAAAGCGCGGATCTGTCGGCAAATCTCAAACAAGGGGGGAATCTGAGATGGAGGGGATTAAAAAAAATTACCTGACTTGACTTGACTTCCTTCCGCTCCCTGTCTGCCCAGCCTCCACTTATCGTTCTCTTTGCTTTGATCGCCATTTCCTCTTCTTCTTTTAAAGTGAAGAACACTCTTTAAAGGAAACCAACCCCCTCCCCCACCCCACCCCCCTCCGCATCCTCCCAGTGGTCTCACCCTCACCTTTCTCCTCATCTGTTCTCCCCTCCTTCTCTATAATCTCATCTCTTTTGTTCTGCTTTCATGTTCCCTCCCGTCTCCCCCTGCTTTCCTCTCTCTCTCTCCACCTTGATTTACTCTCTTCCCCTCCTCCGTCTCATCTTTTTTTCCCCCTCCACCCCCTCCTCTACGCATGTTGAAGGTTTAATAGCCAACAGGTTACGCCTTGCAGAGCTGCAGCATCACCCTCCGCTCGCCCACAACAACATTCAGAGATGAACTGCTGCCACCTGCCTCTCTGTCAGCATGGGGCTCATACACCCTTGGGCTATTTATAGGCACACTGCAAAAACTCTAAATCTTTCCAAGAATATTTGTCTTATTTCTTGTAAAAATGTCTAATTTCTAGTCAAAACTAAACTCTATAAGACTCATCACCTAAAAATTAACTTGTTTTTAGATAATTTTTATTTGTATCAAACTAATTTTCACTTAAAATAAGTAGAAAAATCTGCCAGTGAAAGCAAGTTTTTTGTGCTTGTAATAAGAAAGAAAAACTTGCTCCACTATCAGATTTTTCTACTTATTTCAAGTGAAAATCTGCTTGAAAGAAGTAAAAAGTGTCTAAAAACAAGCTACTTTTTAATGTGATGAGTCTTATTTTAAGTATAATGAGATTGTTTTGACTAGAAATGAGACAAATATTCTTGGAAAGATTTTGAGTTTTTACAGTGCATGTGGTATAAGAACGGAAGGTAAATTGCTTATTGAGCTCTGCTGATGAACTTGCTCTTTTTCTTGCCACCACCCCCTCCCTCATCACTCCGTGTCAGGCTCTTTTGTTTCCGTCAAAAATCAAACTGTACCTATCTATGCCTGTTGATGTGTCCCCTCCAGAGTCCGCCTCTGTCCTTCTGGATAATCCTCACATCCACCAACCTCTCCATCCGTCAAACCTCCCCCAGAGACATATGTGCCGCCACCACCACAGAGAACTGTTCGCTCTCTCCATCCTTATTCTTTTTCTTCCTCAGTCTATCTCTTTCTATGCATGCATTGACGAAAAAGTTAGTGAGAATGAACAGGTGGATAGGACTACAGATACTGGAGACACAACCCCTGAGGGCTGATGGAGTCAAAAAGAGAGAGAACCCTCCAATAAAGCAGATAATAACCGGTTATATAAACATCCTAATGGAGACGGGCTGAGTGAACAGTAGTTTGAAAACACTATAGACACTTTCTGATAAGATCAAACTTTAATGAAGTTGGAATGAATTCAAATCCTGTCCATTAGGTTGGACCTTTTTAAACCAGATACATTTTAAACTTATAAATATGGATTACTTCTCTCCTTCTCTATTTTATGAACAGCCACTTCATTTTGATATAATGTTTAATTCTATTAAATATACTAACTCTTTCTGCTTTTTTATTCACACACTTAACGTTAGAATTAAATATATATAATCTATGCACTGGATTTTAATTGGTGACTGATGGAGGCACAATGGGGGTGATCCAGAATGAGGCCCACAAAGAATCAGAGGATCCACTGCGATGTGTGCCAACTAGTCATTGTGAGATGTTCACTGACCACTGCTGACTGAGGCATGTCACACACAGCTGGTCCCCGAGGGAGTTTTTACACACAGATGTTGCTCAGCTGTAAAGATCCAGCTAACCCAACCTCGAGGTGAGAAGGATATATTTGTTTTTCTAAATGGTTTCCTATATTCTGTGTATTATTATGTTCTTTACGTTAGAAGGTTTGGACTGGATCCACATAGCCTAGCAAATTAAAATTAAAATTCAGGTTTCAACCAATATTTGAACTTGAAAAGTTACAGCTCTGTGCTTTCATGATTTGCATTTATTTTTTTATTTTTTCTAATGAGATGACTTAGACTTTGACTTATACATAGATACTTTATTGATCCCAAAGGAAGTTTAAGTATCCAGTACCGCTGATACATAGGTTGTAATATAATTGCATATAATATAATAAGGGCATGGTAGAGCAAAATAAAACAGAGATAAGAAAAGTAAGAATATAAACTAATAGTACTAAACTATAAAGCACTTTGTATTACATTTGATTTGTTTGAAAGGTGCTATTGTAACCGATGGGTTCTTTTCATTTCATTTCACCAAAAATCACTTTATATTACAACTTTTAGTTTTAATATATGTTTTTCTTTAATATTTGGTTTTGGGGGCTTTTATTTTGTTAGTTTTATTTTGGTAACGTAACCCTTCCTTTCCGTCAACATCCTGTGCACGTCGCGCCGTTTCTCTCAGTCCGAAAAATGGCTGATGAGAAGAGGTAGGGGTAAAACGTGCTAGTGTTTAAAATATTTGTTAATAGTGTGAAATGTATGTTTTCTTTGTGTTTTAACCAGGCGGTTTTAATGCCATGGTTTTTTGAGCTAAACTTGAGTGAATGGGTATGTTATGCGTGCAGTTGTGAGTGTATTTTGCACGGTGCTCTGAGTGACGGTCGTGAGTCTAAGCTAAGCTAGTCTCTCATGCAGTTGTTATTCCTCCCCTCCTCTAGAGGTGTGTGAGACTGAGAAGAAGAGTGCTGTGCTGTACTAACAATAATATTGCTGTACGCAGGTGAGCTCCCATTTGCTTTTGTGTATTTTTTTTATTGCATTTGTAATGATTTTACATTTCTTATTCACCCTTTTGGTGTTGATGTTCATATGTGTTCTTATTTACTTACTAAAATATTGCCAGTGGGTCATGGGGGGTTGTTTGATGATTGTATTATGACCACGAGAATGAGATTAGGAGTTACACATCCAGTCCGAAAAATGGCTGATGAGAAGAGAGGTGTGTGAGACTGAGAAGAAGAGTGCTGTGCTGTACTAACAATAATATTGCTGTACGCAGAATAAATCTCCCCCTGCTGGCTGAAAAAGAGAACTGTGGTCCTTCGTTCCTCAACAACACAACACAACGCAGACCGGTTACAGTGGTGCCGTGACCCGGATCCACGCTGCTTCAGACTGGTTCTTCGTTTCTTCTGGAGCTGTGGATCAACACCAGCTTGGTCACATGGGGTTGCTACCCGCCAACCATCTTCATTAATGTATCTTTTGGTATAGAAAAAAAAGGAAAAAATTGAAAAGTTCATTTTGTTCAGCTATTTTGTATTTCCTGTTCTGAGGATAAATTTGATATTTTTCTGTATTTTATTGTGTACAGTTGGGTGCTGTTTAAGAAATTTAAAATGGCATTCTTTTGGGAAAAAGCTGGGAAAGTTGATGATGACAAAATTTCAGCTGACATTTTTAATCTTTCTGTTGGGAGGGGAAGATTTCTCAGTGAGTTAGCCAGTACTCCAGTCAGAGGTGCAGCAAATGTTGGTTCACCCGCTCACTGTTCCACACGTGCACCTGGTAATGTCGCACCTAGTTCCAGTCAGGGTGCCACACCTTCAGGTCTTCCAGACACGACAGACCCAGTGTTAAATGACTTGATAACACATATTGCTCAGCAAGTAGGACAGACCATAAGAGATCAATTGAGGGTTGATTGTGACGGGAGGGATGTTAAAGGCACACAAGCTCAGAGCAGTGTTAGCCAGATACCCAGTGACCCTACTTACCTCAACTTGACTGGTACCAAGTTAGTCCTACAGTCAGACGTCAGAGAGCCTCCAGTCTTCAGAGGAGATGGCTCCGACAAGAACACAGTCTGTGAGTGGGAAGAGTTGATGGGAGTGTATCTCAAGAAACGAGCCACGCCTCCACACGAACAGTACTTTGAAATAATGTCCAAGCTCATGGGAAAAGCTAAAGACACAGTAAGGATAACTCTGAGGAGCAGTCCAGCCATGAGACCTCAAGAAGATCCAAAAATCATCTATGACATTCTCAGGCGACATTTTAGTGATGTAACTTTTTCATGCATGCCTATGGCTGATTTTTATAGCACCGTCCCAGTGCCAGGAGAGACCCCTGTAGATTATTGGCTCCGCCTGAACAAGGCCGTTGATGCAGCAGAGGAAGGTTTGAGAAGGTTAGGCAGACACATGGAAGATCCTTGTCAGGAGGCAACTATGATGTTTGTTAAATACTGCCCTGATCCCACTCTCACTGCTATTTTCAAGCTTAAAGCACCAGATAAGTGGACAGCTAGTGAAATTCAAGAGCACATTGATCGCTACCAACTTGAAATGAAAGAACACACGCTCACCAAATCAAAGCGCCTTAAGCCAGTGACAGCTCAGGTTCAGACTCCTGCACTTGATGATCTTGGGAAAAGCTGTCATTCAGTAGAGTCGCCTGCGCAGAATGAGAGTCTTGCATCATCCAATTCCCCCTGTAATGAGAAATGCCTTCAAGCATTAGTTAGCCTTTTTGAAAATGCACTATCACAGAAGAGTAATGCTGCTCACAAACCAGTCTCCCCAGGACAGTTTCAGCATAGCCCCTGCAGGGTCTGTAAGTCCACGGAGCACTCCACGCTTGCACATTGCAGGCAGAAGCGCCTGTGCCTGGGATGTTTTGAGCCGAACCACATAAGAAGGAACTGTCCTAACCGTAAGTCTGACCAGGCTCGGAGTCCCTCTCCACCACAAAACCCTCAGCCTTTAAACTAGCGGGCCTGCATCTGGCGAGGGGATGTGCGGGTGAAGAAAAAGAAACCCTCAACAGTGTTGACGAGCAGCACTACATAAAAGCATGTGCGGCAGCACCAGTTGGTGCTAAAGTAATAGTCCAAAGTACACAAAGACTGGGTCCTTATGATGAACTGTTTTATACCCCAGTTACAGTGAACAACACATTTCAGGTGCAGGGGATGATAGATTCAGGTTCCATGGCCTGTACACTAAGTGAGCAAGCAGAGCAGAAGATGTTGAGTGAAAATGTGCTTTCAGAACCTTCTCCCTTGACTCAAGAAGTTGTGTTAGTGGGGTGTGGAGGAACATTAACAAAACCTAAGTGTATGTATGAAGTTGAAATGAAGCTGTATGGAGAGACCTGTGTTGTGCCTGTCCTCGTAGTGCCCGGCCAACGTGATGATTTGATCATCGGCACAAATGTCATCAAGTTTCTTATGCATCAACTGAAAGTAACCGATGACTATTGGCGTCTTGTCTCTAGTGGCAGTCTTCTTCCTGAGTGTGAGCAGTTCCTGGACCTCATGGCAAATTCTTCCCGCTGGAGAGGTGAAGAGCTTCCGGACAGGATAGGAACTGTCAAGCTCCAGCAGTCAGTCACTCTGCTGGCAAGACAAGAACATCTAGTCTGGGGTAAACTGCCAAATAATGTTCCTATGTCACCGGGCAGCACAGTAATTGTCGAGCCCACCTCATCCAAGTCCCTCCCCCGTAACATCATGATTGGTCGTATAATCACACCTTTGTGGGGTGATAGGTGGATTCCCATGAAAGTTACCAACATGTCAGACAAACCTATTACATTGAAGAGAAACAGTAAACTGGCAGACGTGTCTCCCTGTTTAGCTGTAGAAGATTTTGAGGTTTTCCAGGGCACCAGTCAACCTGAAACAGTCAAACATGAGAAAACACATGATGAGGGCAGACCAGTGGACCTAAAGCAGCGACTACAACAAGCTGGGCTCACTGACATCGACATTGATCAATGCCATGCTGGTTCGATGGGAAAAGAAAAATTAGTTGAGCTGCTTATCAAGTACAATGACATCTTTTCAAAACATGCACTGGACTGTGGTGAGGCAAAAGGGTTTGTGCATCGCATTAGGCTCACCGACGAAAGACCATTCCGCCTCCCTTATCGGCGAGTACCACCAGCCCACTACCAGAAGCTGCGACAGGTTCTGTCTGAAATGGAAGAACAAGAGATAATAAAGAAATCAGTGAGTGAGTATGCATCCCCACTTGTTCTAGTGTGGAAAAAGGATGGGAATTTGAGACTCTGCACTGACTTTAGGTGGCTTAACGTGAGAACTCTCAAGGATGCCCACCCACTGCCACACCAATCAGACTGTCTGGCTGCGCTGGGTGGAAACACCTACTTCAGCACAATGGACCTGACATCAGGTTTCTATAATATTCCGATGGCAGAGGAAGACAAAAAATACACTGCATTCACGACCCCCATGGGACTATATGAATATAATAGGATGCCGCAGGGTCTCTGCAATAGTCCTGCCTCATTCATGAGGATGATGCTGAGCATATTTGGGGATCTGAACTTCAGTAGTTTGTTGTGTTACCTTGATGATTTACTTGTTTTTGCTTCAACAGAAGAGGCAGCTTTGGAGAGGTTAGAGACTGTGTTCCAGCGGCTCAGGCTTCACAACCTCAAACTGAGCCCCAAAAAATGCCACTTAATGCGGTCATCAGTCAAGTTCTTGGGCCACATTATAGATGGCAGTGGTGTGGCGGTGGATCCGGCAAAAATTGAGGTCATCTCCAAGATGTCAAAAGCGGATCTCATGGAGGAAGACGGCTGCGCACCATCGGTCAAGAGGATAAAATCTTTTTTAGGGATGGTTTTTTATTACCAACATTTTATCCCCAATTGCTCCTCTATGGCCAAGCCCCTTTTTGCACTCACTGCTGGGCAGAAGAAACGTGGTAAAGTTCGAGCCAACTCCAACGCTGGCTCTTACAGAAAGCTCAAACCCTCTGATTGGACAAATGAATGTGATGTAGCCCTGTGTGACTTGAAAGAGAGCCTTTTGAACTGTGTTGTCCTCTCACACCCAGATTTCTCTCGTCCTCTCATCCTATCCATCGACGCCTCACTGGACGGACTGGGGGCTGTATTGTCACAAATTCCAGCTGGTGAAAAGAAAGCCCGCCCCATTGCTTTCGCCAGTAAGACTTTGAGCAGCTCTCAGAAGAAATATCCAGCTCATAGGCTGGAATTCTTAGCCTTGAAATGGAGTGTGTGTGAGAAGTTTAGTCACTGGCTGAGGGGGCTTCCTTTCACAGTATGGACTGACAACAATCCTCTCACCTACATCATGACTAAACCAAAGTTGGATGCGTGTGAACAGCGCTGGGTGTCCAAGCTCGCTCCTTACACCTTCGACTTGAAACACATACCTGGCACTAAGAACACAGTGGCTGATGCTCTCAGTAGAGATCCCTTTGCAAGAACAGTCAGTCATAGGCTCATCACTGAACATTACAGCCACCTTCTCGCTGAAGCTGAAGCTGTCAGTCAAGATGGCATCCAGGATGCCTTCCGATTAAAGGTCCAGTCTCATCAGGTGAAAAGAACAGCTTGTGGTGTTGCCAGGTCCCAGCATGATCTTTTCAAGTGTAACTATGATACTGTAGCTGTTAAAGCTTTGTTAGACACACATGATCAGTGGGAGGCTGCTAGTGAAACCAGAGCTGTGGAGCTGATTCAGTCAGTTCAGAACCTGCTGCCGCCTGGGCAGGATGCCCTTCCTGTGTTTACATTGGAGGAACTACAGCGTAGTCAGGAGCTAGATCCCACTATTTCAAGCATCATGTCATTTGTCATCCGCAAGAGGCGTCCCTCTAGGCGTGAGAGAGCAAAACTAGACGGGAAAGCTATGGTGTTTATTAAGCAGTGGGAGAGACTCCAGGTTCAAAATGGTATTCTTTACAGAGTCATTAAAGATCACATCAGTAAACAAAGGAGACACCAGTATGTTTTGCCTGATAGTCTCAAAGAGAAAGCACTACATGGCATCCATGATGTTGCTGGGCACCAGGGGCAGGCAAGGACCCTGCATTTAGCAAGACAGCGGTTTTTTTGGCCCAAGATGGAGTTTGATGTGAAGGAGTATGTTAAGTGCTGTCAAAGATGCATTCTAGCCAAAACACCGGACCCCTCGGCCCGAGCCCCACTTGAAAGTATCAGGACTTCCGCTCCTATGGAGTTAGTGTGTCTGGATTTTTGGAGCGCAGAAGACAGTAAGCAGCGCTCAGTGGATGTTCTCGTTTTAACAGACCACTTCACAAAGTTAGCCCATGCTTTCCCGTGCACAAATCAGACTGCAAAACAAGTAGCTAAAAAGCTGTGGGATCACGTCTTTTGTGTGTATGGTTTTCCTGATCGCATACACTCTGATCAGGGGGCAAACTTTGAGAGCGAGCTTATAGCCGAACTGCTGTCACTTGCTGGAGTTTCAAAATCACACACTACAGCCTACCACCCCATGGGAAATGGAGGAACTGAGAGGTTCAACCGAACACTTGGAAACATGTTACGGTCTCTCCCTCTCAAAGAGAAACACAAGTGGCCTCAGCAAATACAAACCTTGACATTTGCATATAATGCAACAGTACATGAGACCACGGGATACGCACCGTTCCAGCTCATGTTTGGTCGTATCCCAAGGCTTCCGGTAGATGTGATGTTCAAGCAAGTGCTTCAGGATCCAGTGGTTGTTGATCACACAAGCTATGTAAACACGCTGATGTCATATCTTCATGAGGCAGCCAGAGTTGCACAAATACATGCAGTAAGAGAACAAGACAAGCAGGCAAGGAGCTACAACAGAAAAGTAAAAGGCACTCACCTGAACATAGGAGACAAAGTACTGATTGCAAACAAGACTGAGAGGGGGAAGAGAAAACTAGCTGACAAGTGGAGTGCAACAGTGTACACAGTTAAAGAAAGAAACCTGCAAACTCACACATACAAGCTGGAAGACAGTAGAGGTGACACAAAGATAGTACACCGCAACCTGGTTTTGGACATCAGCTTTCTGCCTGTGGTGACAAGTGAAGAAGGGCTGTGTGACACTGAATCTGAGGACCTGGATTGTGAGGAGGAAGAGGATACAGGAGACAGAACAAGTGATTGGATAATGAGTGGATCAGAGGACATTCAGAGTCAGGAGACTAGGAGTGAAGGATGGGCTGACACAGACCAGTCATGTCAAGATACTCCAGAGCTGGACTATGACGAGCCATCTGAAGATGACCAAAGCAACCACTCAACCAGAGACAATGACATGGACAGTTTGATAGTAGAACCTGACTCAGACTCCCCAATCCTGTCAGATGTGTCTTCAGGACACCCAGACACTCAGTTATATCCAGAAGACTCACACACTGACGCAGAGACTAAGTCACATTCAACAAACCTGAGACATGACACTGACACACAGTTGCATTCTTTAACTGACACAGACAATGTTGTCAGGACACGGGTGGGTCGGGTTAGTAAGAAAGTCAACCGGCTCATTGAGTCCATGGTTCAGAAACCTTTTTATTTTAGAGACTTGGCAGGTTCAGTCAGCAGAAAGTCTCAGTCACTCCTCACATTGTTTTAAGAGGGCAGTCTCTCATGTTTTTTTATTTTCTTAAGCTGTGAAGATGTATTTAAGGGACACTGAGACAAATTGTAATGTGTTTGATAGAGGCAGGTAGTTGTATGGTGTAAAAGGCATCATATTAATCTAAGAGATGCTAAGGCTTGATCACCCTTATGTTTTCTCTGAACCTATATTAGTAGGTGGCTCATATGGCCGATGTTAAAGCTGTGATGCTTTCAGTGAGTCCTGGCCCGGGTTTAAGCATTATGGTTCAGGTGTCCCAGTGCTTTACTTTGATTTATACAAAAGTATGGTCTGGATTTTGGTGAAATTTAGGAGGGGAGGATGTAACCGATGGGTTCTTTTCATTTCATTTCACCAAAAATCACTTTATATTACAACTTTTAGTTTTAATATATGTTTTTCTTTAATATTTGGTTTTGGGGGCTTTTATTTTGTTAGTTTTATTTTGGTAACGTAACCCTTCCTTTCCGTCAACATCCTGTGCACGTCGCGCCGTTTCTCTCAGTCCGAAAAATGGCTGATGAGAAGAGGTAGGGGTAAAACGTGCTAGTGTTTAAAATATTTGTTAATAGTGTGAAATGTATGTTTTCTTTGTGTTTTAACCAGGCGGTTTTAATGCCATGGTTTTTTGAGCTAAACTTGAGTGAATGGGTATGTTATGCGTGCAGTTGTGAGTGTATTTTGCACGGTGCTCTGAGTGACGGTCGTGAGTCTAAGCTAAGCTAGTCTCTCATGCAGTTGTTATTCCTCCCCTCCTCTAGAGGTGTGTGAGACTGAGAAGAAGAGTGCTGTGCTGTACTAACAATAATATTGCTGTACGCAGGTGAGCTCCCATTTGCTTTTGTGTATTTTTTTTATTGCATTTGTAATGATTTTACATTTCTTATTCACCCTTTTGGTGTTGATGTTCATATGTGTTCTTATTTACTTACTAAAATATTGCCAGTGGGTCATGGGGGGTTGTTTGATGATTGTATTATGACCACGAGAATGAGATTAGGAGTTACACATCCAGTCCGAAAAATGGCTGATGAGAAGAGAGGTGTGTGAGACTGAGAAGAAGAGTGCTGTGCTGTACTAACAATAATATTGCTGTACGCAGAATAAATCTCCCCCTGCTGGCTGAAAAAGAGAACTGTGGTCCTTCGTTCCTCAACAACACAACACAACGCAGACCGGTTACACTATATAAATAAAATTTGACTGATTGATGTCTGAGGTTGATCAGAAATACAAGAATGGACTGGAGTTCAGGAGTAACCATAGTCACAGTTGGTGCAGCTTTAAGAATATAGTTCCAAAAGCAACGGTGCATGTCTGAGCAAACATTTTAATAATTTCCTTTCAGAGCTTAAGAAACAAGATAAATATAAATTATGTACATTAATATGTTCTCCATCTTTGCCAGGAGGGCTGACACCCTTCATCAACAAGCTTCCTGTCAGGCCCAACCCTCTGTCTGGTGGTGGCACCATCACAGCCCACAGTAGTGCTTGTTGCTTAACTTCCTGAGTCCATTAAAGCTGAATCACTTTGCTTATTATGAGGTGAGTGCAGCCAACTGGACAGATCGCCAGTCTATCACAAGGAGAGGACAATCAACCTCACACACTCTCATTCGCCTCCTGTTGTGCTGTGTTTGGACTGTATGTGGGAGGAAGCCGGAGAACCTGGAGAACCTGGTATGGTTGTGTGTGAGTATGAGTATATGTGAGTTTACAGCTATATGAAGATATACAGTATATATTGCTCTTATTTTTTTATTTTTTTTAATGTGTTTCATATTTTTCATTTATACATATATTTTTTCTCATTGGCCTTGTGGGGAGTGGGTGGGTTCTGTAAACTGAAAAAAAAGTATATAAATAAAGTGTTTAAAAAATAATAATAATAATAACCCACACACACAGGGAGAACATGCAAACTCCACTCAGAAAGGCTCCAGGCTCAGGAATCAAACCTAAAACCTACTTGTTGACAAGCAACAGTGCCAACCAAGGTATGTTATTCATCCGCTCCCATATGTCAGGGGACAACATAGAAAATAAGATGCAACCGAAGGCAAACTCCAATATGCTCTCAGAAAACAAACAGCTCCACCTTTCTCCTCACTTTTTAATACTGCTAATGAGAATTTGCCTGTTCTCATCAGCCTTTAAGTAGACATGTGAAATGAGGATGTTCTATACTTAAATACTGGAGAACAGCTGAATGCAGGTGGAGGCCCAGTAAACTGCAGTTTCATTACCTGCTGCTTGAACTACTAACTACTAACAAACAAGGACAATTGTTTCTAACAGCTAATCTCTGCCAACCAGCACAACTCCCAATCCAAATCCAAAAACCTGAATAGTTTATGTCGTCTTGTCTGGAAAAGTGTAAATGTTCCCTTTTACTGTCGCAGAAGAAGGAGAAACCTACGATTCAGTAGAACGATCATCGTACAATCACACTTGACGTCATACCAAAGATTATTAGATCCATGTCTCATAGTGTGTCATGCATTAGTGTTAGAGGCCATTGTCGTGGAATGCCAACAATCATCTTGTCCCCTCTGCTCTTTCCTTGCTTGGCTGAACAATTAAACTATGGGTCTGTTCCAAGTTGTTCAAAATGCAGCAACTAGTGTATTGACCAAAACAAAAATGATTCTCACACATTAGACCAAACTTGGCTCACCTCGGATGGCTTGTGGCCTCTATTTAGATTCCATTTTCTCTTAATCACATACAAGGCTCTGAATGATCAAGTGCTGCATAGCGGAGCTCCTTCCCGTCTGAACAGGACCCTAAGGTTCTGCCAGTCCGGTTCCTCTAACTATTCCAGCCTGCAGGTTAAAAACAGAGTGATCGATTCTTTGCAGTACTTGTGTCTCGGCTCTGGAACAACCTTCAGACAACATCAGGTCTTAAATCTCCTCTATAAACCTACCAGACTACACCTCTCTGTGGCCATGAGCTGTTCTTTCATTGTGTTTATCTTTTATTTTCTTTGAAAGCCTCTAGCAAACTGTCCTACTGACTGTGTATGGCTACATATTTATATATATTTTACATATTTACTTTTGATAAATGTTCTAATGTTGATTATGTTTTGAATTTTGGGGAGCACTTTGGGCAAATTGTTTGAAAAATTGCTCCATAACAATTTATTCTAATTATCATGGTAATAATTATGATTATCTTTATTTCTTCTCAGGCCATTTTACCATCAGTGTTTCTTTTTAATATGGTGCTGTCAAGACATGATTTATTATGTTGCCAATGGACAAAGAACATGTTTTGCACAAAAATGTGACAGTTCAGACATGTTCTGTTTAGAAAAATGTATTTTACTTATTATATTTGTATAAACTTATTTCAGTTTTTACTACATACAGTATGAATTAGTGAATAATATATTATTTGATAATACAAAATACAATTCTGCCTGCTTGGTAATCTCTCTGTGTGTGAGTGTCTGACAGGAACACACACACTCCTTGATCCTCAGTACTGAGCAGGCTTTGTAAAAGCTCACTCCCCTGCTGATTCTTATTGTAACACTCCAACAGTGACCAGTAACTGTTCTGTTTTCAGGAATTTAAAGAGAAAACATGAGGGGTCAAAACGAGTGATCAGGAGAGGGAAAGTAGAGCAGCAGGAAACAACAAGGTTACTCTACATGCTGACTGAATGAGTGGAGTTCCACAAAAAAAAACAAACAGAAAAATCCAACCGAATGTGAACCCAAGCAAAACAAAAGGGTTAGCCAAATACCAAACAGCCATTTTGAGGTAGGAGATATTTTTTTTATCTGGAGCATTTTTTACTGCATTGCTTGAAATCCTCTTCATAGGATAACAATCCTATTGTTACAACACCCAGACTGCAGCGAATTAATTAAATTATTTTACACAAAAATGTCAGTCATCTATGGAATGGACAATCCTGTTTTCCCAGCATCTCCTACTCTACCTTTAAATGAAAGATCTTGTGATGTGTGTGTGAGTTACACTAATGAATAGAAGGAAAACATTTATAAAATAAAAATAGAAAAAAAAACACACACAACAGTTATGTTCTCCTCAAATATACTAGTTTTACACCAGCAGGCCTAATTAGCTGTGGCCGATAAACAGCAGCTGGCTTTAACTGTAGGCATCTAGAAGACAGTGAAGCAGATGCACATGTACCAGTGTTGTAATGTTTGACTCCAACACTCAGGCTTGATGTGGACTTGAGCACTGATGACTTTTACTTGGCTATTGTATCATACTATAAACAATCTGCCTTTAAGGTTGTAACAGCTGTGTTACTTGTGTTACTACACCTTTATCTTATTGTAAACTCTAACTGTTCAACTGTGTGTTTGGATTATAAATCTACAGTTCCCCTTCACCTTTCCAGTGAAATTTCTGTTTTTTGATTATACATTTTTAGCAATTTTAATGCATTACCCGTCACTACTTTTAGCACTTAGCACAGTAATATAGATGAATGTTGGTCCAAAACACTGGACCTGAGCTGCAAAAAAACTCGATTATACTTTAAACCTTGCAATTGTCTGGCAACAATGCATCAAACGACAATGTGTAACAATGTGAGAAAACTACTGTTCTGGTTCAATCACACATCACAGCAGGCAGCTCTTTGCAATGAAGAAAACTTTGACCCACTATACGCTTCCTGCTGGAGCTGGAACTCTACTCAGTCAGACAGTGTGTGCTCTCTCTGCACTTAAAATGTACATATGTGCTTCTGGCCCAGACCTCAGCTCTCTTGTCACCACAGGTTTAGGGCGTAGGAATACACAGCTGAATAAACTGAAAACAATGTTTTGGAAATGGCCGGCAAATGTTATAGATGAAACAGCAGGTCACACAAGACATTTCACATTTTCCACAGTCAGGCGAAAGCTTTCACCAGGCTCTGTGATGGTGATGGGCAGGCATCTGTTCGCACTCTGCTCATCACCATCACCCAGAAAAAAAAACACATTTCCTGATTATGTTTGTTAGACCAAAGCTGTCAAAAAAAAAGTGTGTTATGTGTGTGTTGGAGCATTTCTAATTCAGAGGCAGGAGAAAGCACAGCAGGGCACATCAATGCCTCCACCCCAAACCAAAGACCTGATGGAATCACCTTGTTCAATTAGTCAGTCATGTGAAGCCATTTAAGTTCATGCTGATCGCTGCAGACAGTAAGAGCCAATATTCTTTTGTGTTTGCTTCAGTCACTCAAGCAATTTCAGGCAATTTAAGACATCTCATCTTTTACTACTCAGTAGCTAATGGTGTGTGGGTGACCTGCACTGGAGGCCTCATGAAATCCATTAGAGGGACATGAATGTTCGAAGAAAAAAACAAAACAAAACCCAACAACAACTAATAAAAATATACACCGACCAGGCATCGCATTTTGACTACTGACAAGTGAAGTGAATAACACTGAATTACACTTCATCATGGCACCTGTTAGTGGGTGGGATATATTATGCATCAAGTGAACATGTTATCCTCAAAGATAAGGACATCCTTATGGACAAGCGTAAGGATCTGATCCAGTTCTCCAAGGACGACTGGGTTTCTCATGTGCTGCAGCTGCAGCTCTTGTGGGCTGTTCCCGGTCTGCAGTGGTCAGGATCTATCAAGAGCAGGTCCAAGGAAGGAACAGTGGTGAACAGGCTCATTGATACACGTGGGGAGAGAAGGCTGTCAGAATACACAGTGCATCACAGTTTGTTGTGTGTTTGGCAGAAAAGGGGACCAACACAATATTAGGCAGGCGGTCAGAATGTTATGTCTTATCAGCATGTGTGTGTGTGTGATTTTATTGAGGCATCTTGGGAACTGGTCATTCAAAGTTTAGCTTGGTCATTGGATGTATGTTGTCTCTGACGCTTTGTCGTAGTAAAACTGTCAAGTACGTCTTTATGCAGATGACAATGTTCTATATTTTATTGGTGATTTTTCGTGTGATTGTTACAATCATCAAGAAATATCTAGTTTAAACACATGGCAGTGTTGTAATTGGTGCTTGCAATGCAAAACATATTACAAGCTTGGCATCTTGGCTCAAAGCCTATTAATGTATTGTACTGTACATAGACAAGCAGAACCAGGTTCATATTGAGTTTCTGCAGGAAGGTTGTTGTTTTATTAACATTTCTAGACTATGGAGATGTATTGGTGATCCATTCGGAACCCCCTAGAGTCACTCAGCAATTCCACATTGTGTTTGTTATGAATCATGGCACCATGTAACCCTGTTTTCTTTGAGAAAATGTGATTTTTTTAATTGAATTTCTTTGACCTATTGAAACACATGTTTGGATTTTATGTAGTACTGCAGGCTGAGTTTGACTGAGGATGCCAAAGTAATTGTGGTTCAGTTTCCTCTATGGCCTTGGAATCCTGACACTGAGTAGCTAAGTGAAAAGCCATTCAGGCTATAGAGCACAATTTTCTTTCTTAACTGATGAAAACATTGCTTAAACTGATTCCAGGGTTTTATAATCTAAGAGAAAGAGGTTTAAAGGTCATTTCAAGTTTTAAGTGATGGATGTTGAGAATTTCTGCAAATATCAAGTCAGTGATACTCGGTGCAACATCATAAAAAGGCTCATCCATATGAAAACATCTTTGAACTACTCCATTATAAGCTCACATAGGCTCTACACCTGTGGATTTCTAAACAACGCTATCATGTAAAGGCTCACATCAGAGCCTGGAGAGAGGAGCATGCTAAACTCTCATGAATCCACACTCTAAGTGCTTTCGCTCAAAATGTACTATGAGACAGTGATAACAGCTATAACAAAAGCTCACTGAAAGTAAGGCTTGGTTTGGGATTTCAACAGTGAAAGAAATAATGATGGACAGTTAGCCTTGAGGGGAAAAGAAAAAAAGACAATGGGAAAAGGAAGAAATAAAGAGGAAGCAAAGAAGGCTGCCTGTGCCAAACACAGTTCTCCTGTGAAATAAAGGAAGGAAATGATATGAGAAGGTAAGGGAAGTGTTGCCAAATCTTGAGCTGAGGCAAAGCACATCTCTGGGAGTAAAATAATCTCTCCTCCTTTTGATGTTTTGATAAATCTAGGAGGTGCATGTGCTCCATCTACACCCTGAGACAGCGTGCTTTATGATAGCAATAAAGGTATAAATGGGCAGAGACTTAAAGCAGCAGTGTCTTGATAGCATTGAGTGGAATCCATGCCAGAACTATTTGTAGGTGGTACCAAGTATCAAACGGATTCCTGTTAGCTTGCAGGGAGGTTTTCTTTTAATTAGCATAATGGAGGACGACAGACAATTAGTAGACTTGTACTGAACTGCAAAACTACAAAAAGAGTAGTGTACTGTACAGCAGACAAGGTGAAGAATGAATTATGATCAGGACTTGTGGGTTCACCTATGATATATGACTGCCAATTATAACAAGAGGGTGATGGTTTTAGAGTGCTGTCTGTTACTGATATAAAAATAACTAGCTATAAAAATATATATAAGCAAAGGGCCCAGAACACTGAGAGCAACAAATTAATGAGGGCTGTCAAATAATAGAGTGCAGCAGGGATGCTGTGCTTTTTGAAGACCAACCTGGAAGTCAGCATCACACAGGCTCCTTTGACTTAAAGGTCAAGCCACTGGTTTTTGGATAACTGCACCAAATAACTATATGCCTTGATTGGCTTATTGTTTTTTCATCTTCAGTAATTTGAAACCACACATGGCAAATTGCTTGTTTTCAGAAGGTTAAACTTGTGACTCATGTGCTGGCCACAGGGAAGAAAATAAAAATAGAGAAAGGTGCAGGTTGGTATGCTTACAGCTGTCATGGTAACATACGCACAGTGAAGTGACTATGGTTGTTTTGTTTGCTTATAAGGATTTGCTGGTGGGTTGAAGGGAATGGATTTGTTTTTTTTAAAGATATGGAGAGACATAAAATTTGACCTGGTATAACAAATCATTATGTAGGGAGCATAAATATGTTCATAGCAGCTCGCAGTTCCACTCCGCTGTTCCAAAAACAACATGCACGGACAATTAAAGGTCACAAACCTTCTCCTAAAACCATAGGGATGATGGCAATGGGCCAATTTGGCAAAATGTTGAACTATCCCAAATCTCTTATTAACACCACATAAATCTACAGAACTCAATTACACATTTGTGTGATATTTAATGCTTTACAGTTAATATATAAGACCTTCTATTGACCAGTAATGGACTAATGCCCCCCTCAGAAGTGATCCCATTAAAAATGGGATTTCTTCTCTTACCTTACTCTTTCATTCTCTCCATAGAGAGATGACACATTGCCTCCCAACCACCTTCGGAGCAGGGAACTGAATCTCAATTACTAGTAAGTTCCATCTTATGTTTCATGTATGAGTGACCTCATTAGTTTAGTTACACTCCGCAGCAGGTATGGTGGCTGAAAACCCACTCTGCACAATGGGCGAGGTAATATCCCGATGATCCCACCTCATGGTTGACTCTCTGACATATGAGTCAGTGTATTACTGTGTCGACCTTGTTGGCACAGTCTGGTTCACTCATTTTTCAGTCAGTGTTGACTGCTGTGTAACTCCCCTATTAAATAGGCCTTGTGGTTTTTGTTGCTTAAATGAACAATTGTAAATACTCACTGGTGCCTTAAATGTGTCCTCATCCACAGCTGAAAATAGTTCCCATCAATTGCATTATTCACCCCTGTTTGAGTGACATGTTATATATTTTGGGGCAATTGATGCTTACATTTGCAACTCACTTCTAAATATGCTCAGAGAGGTTGAATGGGGTTGGATGTCAGAATGTACTGAGAGACTGACTAAAGGAGTTTCAAACTGTGAAATGATGAGTTTGTTTCAATAGAACAACTGCGATCAAAGGATCTACATGAGGCAAAATGAGAGAATCAGAGTTCAACTTGAATTAACTTTCATGCATAAATTTGTGACACTGAGCAAAATAAGTTTTGACAGAATTAGGAATAACTTTTTAGACATCAGTGGAGTTTTAGTACCAGGCCTGGATAAAATTGTTAGTTTTGATCCTTTCATTGTACTGTATGTGTGGATGGTTTCAAAACCACTGAATACTAACGATTGTTCACTCAACCAATTGCCAGTTGTTTTTTCTTCCATTTGAATTCAATGGGCTATTTCTAAGTTTTCTAAGCTCTGCTGCTGAACAATAATTTCCAGTTGGCAGCAGGTGGCGAATGCTGTTTGACAAGAGCTTCAGTCATGGCTGTGTTTACAAGAGGTTATAATACGTCTTACGAGCGGCTCGGCGTCTTCGGGGCAGACTGGAGGCTACGGTGAGCCGCTATCAGAGACTGCACAGATGGTCTGGGGCTAGCTGCGCTAACATCAGCAGAGGAGGAGGTGTGACGGAGACAAGACCACACTGATGTTTTTTTCCTTCAAACAGCTGTAGGTGAGTAAAGCAATTAAGTTTTCGATGAACTCTCACTGTTTCGTCTGGAGCTATGCACGGTGTCTGCTTCAGCTAATGGTTAGGTTTCTTTATTGGATTTTGTTGACCATAATAAACATACAGAATAACATCCTTATTGCATTCTTTCAGATGCAAAAACTATGAATTATTTGACTATTTAAGAGCAAGTGGGGTGTGCTGACATCTGTGACCAAATGTACAGTATATTTTCAAGAACATTTATTTCCTGTCCATTGACTGAAACATAAACACTTCAAACCAGGGGAAAGAGAGGGAGAGAGAGAGAGAGATGCTTTGGCAACATAGTTCTCGTAACATTCATACCAATAAAGCAAATTTGAATTTGAATTAGAGAGAGAGAGAGAGGAAATGACATGCAGTAAAGCCTCTAGTCAGCCATCCATCCCAGCCTGCTGAGAGCTAATGCCACCACATGATCTGCAGCTAGACCAAAAGCATTTAAATGAGACCAATTATGCTTTGAGTTTCCCCTCTATTAAAGTGTGTTATATAGCCCTTGTGCCTTATATGGTCAAAATAATTAGTGTGTACATTAAAGTGAGTCATTTGTAAGGGCAAAAACCACTTTTACTTATACTCTCATGGTGAAAGTCTTGTGTGTCTTCTAGGAGTATTGACGTCACTGCGCTGCGCTGCAGTGCCTCCTACCTGCTAGCTGAACCCTGACCTGGTCACGCCCTGTGAGCCTGACACGCTCTCAGAACACACAGAGAGGAAAAAACACTGTAAGAGCTGCAGCAGTGCATGAACTTGCTCTGTGACCTTGCTTCTCTCTTTCTGTCACCTGCTCTCTCTCTCTCTTTCTCTCACTCACACCACATCTTGTTGTCAGATTGGCTAATAACAACACACACCTGTTCATTTGCATTGTAACGTAGAGAAGTGGAATCTGATGACAATCAAGTGATCATCACATTCACCACGCTATGAGATAATAATGGAACGTTACAAGACAGAGTTGTTTTTTAGGTAAATTCATGCAAAACCGCTGGTGTGTGTTTCCTTCAGGGACAGTTTTTCAGCAAGCGGACTCTGTATTTACCTTGAAAACATCTCTGTCTCATAACGTTCCGTTATTATCTCATAGCCTGGTGAATGTGCAGGTCACAACTTGTCCACCAGAGCGTTTTGGAGTTGTTGGATTGTGTATTTGATGAGTTTGATGAGGGAAACCAAGAAATTCCATTAGCCTCCGTAGCGTAGCAGCTCACCGCTCGGCTCGGCGGTTCGAAAATTAGCTTGCACCCACAAATAAAGGTAACAAACCTACTGTTATGACTATAGCGATTATGGCAATGGGCCAGTTTGCCAAAATGTTGAACTATCCCTTTAACTCAACAATCATAATCAGGCTAAGCAGTCACACAATTGTGGTTATCAACTCGGTATGTCAATCCAGGGTTTATGAGCTCATGGACATGAGTTTGTAGAATCGCAAACACGGACACGTCTGACAGCAGCAAAGCAGCGTCTTTTACTGACAATAGGAGGAGACAATGGGCCTCATTCACCAATATCTTTTTAGATTGTTTCTTAAATCATTCTTAAGACATTTTTTAAGAAAACTCTACGTCAGATTCATCATGTTCTTAAACCGCAGAATTGTTTGCAGCTGTGTTCTTATGCCATCTCCTCGTAAATTGAGAGCGCGTGAGAAAGAAAGTTGAAATGCTCAAACGAAAATCTAGGAGGGAGCACCAGACTCCAAACGTAAAAAGAACTTTAGTAGTGAAGTGGAGCTGAGGCAGGAATGAAACAAAGAAAGAAACAAGAAGCTTTTAGATTGTACGTTGAATTATGCGATTGCATAATTGTGTTTTTCTGGAGGGACTGAGAAACCAAGAATAAAAATTGATGAACTGTAAAAATGCCCATAATAATAACTCTTGAATCTGTAACTGATGGAGCATACTGTATCTCACACTAATAATTAATGTCAGAACCAGGTATTGAAGAATCTGGTGTTAAAACCTGGCTGTGTTTTCCATTCTGCAACACCAATAGGTGTGATGTTCCAGAACTGTACATGAGAACCAGCCAGTAAAAAAAAAAAAAAAAAAAGAATAACCCAGAGCAAGGAAGATGTGATTTGTGTATGAGAGTGGAGCTAGCTATCAAGATAGCCTTGGGTTTTTAAATTGGGAAACAGTGAGTGGCTTAGGTTTGAGGATATTATTCTCCTCTTCTTCTCTCACACACAAAATGATGTAGTCGCTTCCTTGTCCTCCTTCTGTCTCTCAGACTCACATGTGAATAATCTCGCACACACACATTCACGCGCACGCACGCACGCACGCACGCACGCACGCACGCACACACACACACACACACACACACACACACACACACACACACACACACACACACAATCCTCCCAGTTGTTTTCCTCTCACCACAATAAATTTATCAGCCCATCCCAGCAGACGCGAGTCGGCCCAACTTCCTAGGCGCACCCAGAAGCCAAAAACCCACTTTCTCTGTGTGTGTGTGTGTGTGTGTGTGTGCATTACACAGTTAGAGGAGAGGCGGAGAGATAGGAACACAGAGAGAGAGGAGGGAGAGACAATAAATACTAACATCTAGCTCTGAAAGTCAAACACTATTTGCCATGTAGATTCCCCTCCTGTCATCTCTGTCTATTCATTTGTCAGCGTGTGCCTGTGTAAGGCCAGCGCACGACTGCATGTGTAAGTGAAGAGTGTGTGTTCCTTAAAATTAGATAAAAATTTGATGATCCCCTGGATACATGCCTGAGGGTGTACAGTACAGTATATGCCTGTCTGCGCTGTCTGTCCTCGGAAGCCTTTCATGATATTTTTAGCTCCTTATTCAAACACAGTCTGTAAAAGTACATAAAGGCCTCATTTTTCATGACAAACAGCACAAAGTTACGCTGCTGACAAAAACCATAAAGTCAGCGGAACAAGAAGAAACACTCGTCTTCCTCCTCTGTTTCCAATCCTGTCAGTGCATCTTTAGAAAGCTTTAATATGCAGCAAAAAAACCAAACAAACAGAAAAAAACAACAACCTTGCAGAGTCAGGTGCTGTCAAAACCACACTAAGTGAATGCAAAGAAAAATGCTGCTTGCCTTCCGTAATGTCACTCTCAAAGCAATTTCCACCTAAATGGCAGCGCACGCACAATGAACTCCCCGGGGAGACACAACAAGCTCACAAAAGTTTAAGAAAAGCTGCCAGAAACCTGTCTCCAATTAAATCCTGCCTACACCTTCCAAGTCATTAAAAAATGAGAGGGGTGATGTGTTGAGATGTATCATAAAAAAAGGGTGAAAAAAGAAGCTAATTTAGAAAGTGACGCCCGACTTGTTCTTCATCATTGCTGCCATTACATCACACACCTGTGTCTCACTCTCTGTGATGAATAGTTTTGATAAAGAGGCCCAGCTTGCCGAAAATCGATTTCGCAAAGAATGAGATTATACACCTGACGATGGGCCTCCACAGACACACACAACCAGCACACTGCCGCCTGTAAACTTTGTCACACATTACGATATTATGTTTAATAAATTTGCAGCACTTTCAAGAAAGTAAGTCGAAAAAAAAAATCCTAGATAACACACAGTTCCGCTGAGTAATACTGTAAGGCCCCAATCTTGTGTCTTTTAGAGAATGAAGAGGTTTATTGAATTCCCATCCAACTTTTCTTTAATTATCAACTTTCATAAGACAGCTTAGCTCAGTAGAAATGAGTCACACTGCTGTGAAGTTATCTTTTTTAATTTCACATCAGGGAAGAACAGGCCTCCACAAAATCCTTAACTTTAACTTTCAGTGTTAGTAATAAAACTCCAACAACTTGTGTTCCTCTTTTTCCCTCTTCCATTGGTGTATATTGCTGCTATTAAGTACACCTACTTATCCTCTGGATACCACTATTGCTACTAGAGTTCTCAAATACTTCCTAAATCTAAACCTGACCTGAAAAAGTCCAAATTGTTCAGGTCAGGTCAGGATCGTGTAACAGAAGGTCCATGGTGCACTGACTCACTCACCCATAAAGGACGTGCAAACCAGACTGCCAAGCGGTCATTGACCGCTTGACAAATGGTCACACGTTTAGGCAGTCCGTACCAAACACAACGCAGAGGGCCAGATAACATCAGCTATACTCGGCTTTGGGTAAAAAATAATCAAATGCCATCAATCAAAGTTAATGAGGTGACATGACAACTAACAATAAAAAGGCTGAATTCCATTCTAATGAAAAAAGACACTGTTAAATTACATTACAGAATGCCATGGCAAACATTGTAACAAACATGTGTAGTGTACATTGCACAGCCTGTCCAGATCCAGCTCTGCTCCTTTTCAGGACCATGGACAGCGCCGTGGTGTTTTTACCCTTGAATCTCTGTGACTCTCCTCTCTGTGACACTTGACCAGTATTTGTGTTGTTTTTGCTGATTCTACATGGTACACAACTACAGTAACTCCCTCGTGGTGCCAGGTGTGAGTCTGTCGGGCTCCAGGTCAGCATTGTACATGATGATCTAGGGCGGGTTGGGTTTTGGATTTTCAGGCCTGTTGAGAACTCTATCTGTTAGCATTAAGGTGGACAACAAGGATGACAGTGGTGTCATCCAGGAGTGTCACGATACCAGAATTGCAGTAGTTGATACCAATACGAGTGAATATCCATGATTCTCCCCCACAATTAAAAGCAAAACAAACCATGTGCCTCTAAATTCACTCCAAAAAAAAAAAACAGTTTCACATCAAACTTTCTTGTTTTTAAGCTCCACTGAGATTCAACACCTTCTGTAACTGCAGAGAATATAAAGTGCTGGCAGCAACATAAAGTTAAGAAGAAGAAGAAGTTTGTTTTCACTCTGGTCCAAACGCCGCACGCCACTGGCAGAGCCTCATGTTTCCATGACGATCAACCAGGAAAAGATGCGTGGCGCATCATCTTCACATGAGCTCGAACTTGTGCGTACACCAGGTACAGTAGTAGGTGTGGGTCAATGTTTGGGCCGTGATGATCACATACTAACAAACAGGCTGTAGCCGCACCGAGACTACGCGTGTGCTCAGACTCACATGCATAAACTGCCTTGCATCAGGCCCAACAGGAATCACACGGCCTGCCAAGGACAACATTGTATCTGGTACTCATGGTACTGGAAAAAAAAAGCTGGCACTGACGTATTTTTTGCGTGTTGGTATCGACTTGGTACCAAAGTATCAGCTCTGATGACACAGTCTTACAAGGTGGAGTTAAAGGTAACACTTTATAATGAGTACACACTATTAAGCAGTAGTTAAGCATTAATAAATACTGAATTAACGCATCAATACTCATTTGTATGTAGTTTATAAATACAGTTAGTACTTATCAATGATGAGTAAAACATTTTTAACTGTGTTTATAAACTACATGCTAATGAGTATTCATGTGTTATAAATGATGAAGTCAGTACTTAAAGCTTAACTAATGCTTAATACTGTGTACTTATTATAAAGTGTTACCGTTAAAGTTTATCATGTGATAAAGTTAAAAGGGTGTCCTTATAGAGAGAAGTCCATGCTTTTTATTGTGAAGCAGGTCAGTTTCTTTGCTATTACTGTGAGAGAATCAAAGCCTTGGTCCACAGCCTGTAACTGAGCCTGACAATAAGCCATCAGAGCATTACTCACCTAGCTTATGCTGGCTAATGTAGCTCACTTCACCTAGATGTTGCTTTATAACAGGCTGCACTTAGTCTTACTTCACTACTACTTATTAAATTACATTGAAGTATCTCCCTTTATCCCACTTACGGCTATTGCGTCAAATGTTTAGAGGAAACCCCACACGGCATACTGAAGTCATTACAACCACATACTCTATATCACAAATATATTAGTGCGTATTTCTTTATGAAGAAAAAGAGCAGCAACTGAACAGCGCACCAGGTATACTGCAAAATATCACATATCCTCGGTGACTGTGCTCTGTTTGTCATTAAAAATCACAAATGATTATGAGCAACATTTAGCAGGTACACGCTAAATAGATGGAGCGTTACCGAAGAAAACAGCGATCCAGCTTGGAGCTATAACTCATCGCCATCCCACTGGAACGAGAACAATCTTATGCAACACACTCCCCGTCCAGCTGTCCAAGCCTCATCTCTTATTCTGCGCTGTAAAAACCTTTAGTACCTTGTAAGCCTGTCTGAGCCAAAATATGACTGTAATAATGATTATGTATGTATGTATGTATGCAACGCATGTAACATTTTGTCAGCTGAGCCTCATGTTCTAGGAGGTTAAGGCCTAACACCACGGATAATAATGTGTTGATTTAAACAGATGAAGACATTTGAATAAAGCAGCACTTGAATAAATACATTGATTTGACCATTTTATGCACATTTTGTGAAAGTCTTTAAAAAAAAATCAATATTTGCTTGCTTCAGCTCCAAAAAAAGACTGAACAAAATATACAGCCACTAGTAGTAATTAGCCCACCAGGGTGCTAGCAGCTCACAGGCATTATATACCATAAAATGGTATTGAATCTTTCATGAAACTGACAATGCTCTCGGGGAGTGACATCACATGTGCAAAACAAATCCAATACTGAGCAAGTAAAATGTTGTATAGTAGGCTATAGTACAAACTTTCCTCACCATCCAGTGGATGTGCTGTTAAATGTCAGTACTGTAGGACATACAATTGATTTATAGCACTGCCTACAGGTAGAATATCCTGAGAATATATGAGTTTGGTAGCCTAATGATAGCAGAGTAGTGGCCAATTTTGATTTATGAGTGTTTTTTTGCTCTTAAAAACACAAGTTTAAAGGTTAATAATTCCAAAACTTTTTTATAAAATGAAATTCTTGTGATAAATTCATCTCAGCAGTGCCCATAGATGACAAGAGCTGTGTCCCAATTCAGGGGCTGCATCCTTTGAAGGGTGGATTTGAAGGCTGATTACGTCACGTCACAGCACTGCGTGAAGGCTGTCCCAATTCGTCCAAATTCGAAGGCTCCTCCAAATGCGTCCTCCTTTTCCCCACATTCGGAGGATGCACCGCTACTATCCTTCGTGGCCTCCCGTATCCCAAGGTGCTTTGCGCCGCTAGCTATCAAACGGTAGCAGCTCTGTGCTGTAACCACGGTAACCCGGCTCTGCGGCCGGCTTGGAGGCGTGGTCGCCCGCTGAGCCGAGCTCTGCTGGCCGCACAGGTGAGGAGCGGAGGCAAAGCATCTGAGTGTGACAACTTTTAATAAGAAAGCTATGAAAACACATTACTTGTGCTCTTTATTCTCTATTCACTTAATAGCCTACCCCCCTGGCTGCTGTTCAATGGTTTGTTTATTAGTATATTAATGATAACTGCCCTTGTATTGATTCTACTTCTTTAAAAAAAAAAGAGTGAGGGGCGGAGGAGCGGTAGAGCCGTTGCAAGCGCCACTTTTAAATGTTTAACGTTCGGCCGTTGTTTATGTAACCGGATCCCCACTCCTGGTTAGTACGCTATAGGTTCGTGAGGAGCTAAGGGACAGGACTGCTGAAACCATACAGGAAAGTACACACGACAAGGTAGGTTGCAAAATGTATGTTTTAGTTAAGTAACTTGCAGGTGATAATTCACAACATGAAATAACATATGAATTACAATGAAATAAAATTGGGCCCTTTAAAATAATAAATCTGGTCAGTCAAAAAAGAGTCAATCTGTCAAGTCTGTACTGTGATCTCTGTCACAATAAATTGTCTTTCAAATCCAGTGTCTGGATTTTCCTTAGTATTCAAGTGTCCAATGTTCTCATGAATGTTCCTGGGAAGAGTGAATGTGAATGTGTGAATGTGTGTGACAGTCCTGGCGGCTGACACCACCCTACCACCAGGTGGAGTATTCGATGAATCGGGTCTCAGTTCCAAGCAGAATCACGCTGGGAGGCTCGCCATCAATGGATCTCCTGAAGAAGTTCTCACTCTATCCATAAGACCTGACCGAGATCGACCGATGGAAAAACCGAGACTTCCTCGCTCCGGACCGTCTCCAGGGATTTCACCGGCGGGTTATATCGATTCACTGGCGTGCATAAACTATGTGTTTTAGCAGCTATAACCGTAACTTGTTAATTCTCTTCCCTTTCCTTTTTTTAAGCTCCGTCTGCTATGAGCTCGTCTCCGCACTTCCACACACAGCTGATCACGCAGGTACGTCGTGATCTGTCAATCACGCTCAACCGGAGGCGGGACTTTACCAACTCCGTGTTTTGATTGGCTGTCATTTCTCACTCTCACAGCATAGAAATAGTGCATCTAGATTGACACATTATTACTTTTAACCTGTGTTTCTATTCACTGGGTTACACCCTCCCCTTCTAAATTGACATGAGTCCCTTCATGTTGTTTCTTTCAGAAGGATTGTTACTTTCAAATGTTTCAACTAGAACTCTATTAAATCCTTCCACTAAACTTTGAGCAAAGGAAATCAAGGGATTTCCAAGTTGTGGGTAAGTAAACTTCCCAGGTGGTCTCTTTGAACGTTCAGATTTACGTACACTGTCCATACTTTGTTCACTAATAGCACCATCTGTTTTTTCTACAGGAACATGGCCGTTAGCGGTAGCTGGATGGTTATGATCTGTCGGAGGAGCATCAGCTAAGTCACATGAACTTGGCAAAGGAGTAACTTCTGCTCCTTCAATAGTCTGCTCTTGAGAACTGTTTGGAGTGGTTAACTGTTTCTGCTCTCTCTCCATTAGTTGTTCATCCCTTTCCATTCCTGATACGGATGCATGAGGTGAGCTTTGAAGTTCAGTCGTATCATGTTGTGTTTCCATCTGATCAATGTGTTTTTCTGTTCCATCACAGAGGTTGTTTTCAGGTTCCTGTTCCATTGGGTTATTTTCCACAGGTTCAGAGTTGTTTCGAGTCAAATCAGGTAAGTTTCCAGTCAGGTTCGTATTTTCTTTTTCCACAGGTGAGTTCAACACATCTGCTGTTGAAAGTTCAGGTAAGTTCACAGGTAAGTTTCCCGGTTCCATTTCAGGTACATTTTCCAGATCAGGTGAGGTTTTTGTTTGAGGTCCTGTTTCACTTTCAGTCGTTTGAGGTCCTGTTTCACTTTCAGTTGGTACTTCCTTCTCAGGTAAAGTCATACTGACAGGCTCAAGGATCCTTGCTTCTGTCTCAACCATTTCAACTGGATAAAATAACGGACTGTCATCTTCTTCTTCAGAATCCAGAGGTCTCTCATCGGGTTGGACTAGGGTTCGTCTTGTTCTAGGCCTAACAGTGGGTCTGGTTTGTTCAGGCTCTCCCTCTACTTCAGAGAGGAATCCGCATGGGAGTAATAGATCCCGGTGCAGTGTGCGCGTTGGGCCATCCTGACCTTCAGGGCAAACTGTATAGACAGGTAAGTCTCCTGCTCTCCGCTGCACCACATAAACAGTGGACTCCCACCGGTCAGCGAGTTTGTGCTTACTGCGCAGGCGGAGATTACGCACCAGAACCCTATCTCCTATCTCCAGACTCGACTCTCTCACCCTCATGTCAAACCTTTGTTTGTTTTTGTCCGCTACTTTCTTTGCATTTGACATAGCTAATTGGTAGCTTGCTGTCAAGTAAGACTTCAAGTTTTTCACATATTGTGAGTGTGAAGTGGCTGAGCTGTCTCTGACTGGCAACCCGAAAGCAATGTCAATGGGTAGTCTCGGCTGTCGCCCAAACATAAGCTCATAGGGTGAGAAGCCAGTTACTTCGCTCCTCGTGCAGTTATATGCATGAGCGAGCGGCTTCACATACTCACGCCACTTTGTCTTTTCCTTTTCCTTTAGAGTACCCAGCATGCTCAGTAGTGTGCGGTTAAACCGCTCCACTGGGTTTCCTCTGGGATGGTACGGACTCGTCCTGGTCTTCTTTATACCTACTAAGGTGCAAAGCTCCTTAATGATCAGAGACTCAAAGTCACGGCCCTGATCACTATGGAGACGCTCTGGGAATCCATAATGAACAAGAAACTGCTCCCACAGACATCGAGCTACTGTGGTGGCCTTCTGGTCTCTGGTAGGTATAGCAATGGCGTATTTTGTGAAATGGTCTGTAATGACCAGGACATCTTTGGTGTTATGACTGTCCGGTTCCAGGGACAGGAAGTCCATACAGACAAGTTCCATCGGTCGGCTGGTTTTGATACTGACCAAAGGTGCAGCCCTTTCTGGCTGGCTTTTCCTTTTGACACATCTTTCACAGGTTTTGACCTTTGCTTCAACATCAGATGACATTTTAGGCCAATAAAACCTAGATCTTGCCAGCTCCAGGGTGCGCTCCATCCCAACATGACCCATCTCATTGTGAAGGCTGGTGAGCACAGATGACCTCAACACATGTGGGAGAACAAGTTGATACACTGGTCTGTTGTCACATTGTCGCCTCCTGTATAGTAGACCATCCTTCAGTTCAAAACGACTCATCTCTCGCAGCATTAACCGAAACTCAGGTGACTCAGAGTTTAGTCGGGCAGGTGCTGGTTCTCCTGACTGAATCAACTTTATGATACCAATGATGTCGGGGTCTGCTTGCTGTAGTCTGGCCAACTCGGTGTCACTATACCTGGGGACCGTGGAAAGCCCTTTAAAGGAGTCCTCCTCTTCAAATGCAGCTGGAATGGCATCTGGATGAATAGCAGTGACTCAATTAGACAAGGGGGCAGTGATGGTTCGTCCTGTTCCACAATGTGATACTGACAGGTTGCCTTGACTACATCCACAGGAGCCAGGTGGTGTGAGGTAAACTCACGAATCCGTGAACTCTCTTCTTGAGAACAGCTGTCATCAGTCAACTCTCCATGTGGCCTCCTCGACAAGCCATCTGCGTCCTGATTCTGCTTTCCCGCACGATATTTGATATCAAATGAGAAAGTGGACAGGGAGGCTAACCAGCGGTAGCTAGTGGCATCCAGTTTGGCAGTGGTGAGTATGTACCGGAGGGGGTTGTTGTCGGTTACTACTGTGAAGGTGTTTCCATACAAGTAGTCGTGGAATTTTTCAGTGATAGCCCACTTTAAAGCGAGAAATTCCAGCTTGTGGGCTGGATATCTAGCTTCACTGCATGACAACCCTCTACTTGCAAAAGCAATAGCACGACTCTCCCCATCCTGCACCTGGTACAATGCCGCTCCAAGACCGGTTGTACTTGCGTCCGTATGAAGGACATATGGTAGCTGAGGATTAGCGAACCCTAGGACTGGAGAAGAGGTAAGTTTACCTATGATTTCCTCGAAAGCCTTCTCACAATCGGGTGTCCATCTTTCTCCAAACTGCTCCCTGGGATTGAAGTATTTGGCATCGGTTTTGATTACTTTGGTCCCTTTACGTGTCGGCGGATAACCTGCAGTGAGATTTGTTAAGGGCTTCACAATCTTAGCATAGTCTTGTACAAATCTCCTGTAATAACCGGAGAAGCCAAGAAAGGACTTCAGCTCTTTCAATGTTTGAGGTCTCGGCCAGGTCTTAAGTGCTTTGACCTTTTCTGGGTCCGTTTCAACGCCGTTTCTTGACACAATGTGCCCCAGGTAGCGTACTGAGGTTTGAAAAAACCGGCACTTCTCTGGTGAGAGCTTGAGGCCATTATCTCTCAGTCGATTCAAAACATTGGTCAATCGGATCTCATGTTCTTCCAAGGATGTGGAAAAAACAATCAAATCATCAAGGAAAACGAGCACTTCCCGCAGGTGTATGCTGCCCATGCACTTCTCCATTAGGCGCTGGAATGTGGAAGGTGCATTCGTTATTCCTTGCGGCATTCTATTCCACTCCCAAAATCCCAAAGGACATACAAAAGCTGTTTTTGGTTTGTCGCTCTCCTCCATCTCAATCTGATAATACCCCGATTTCAGATCCATTACAGAGAACCATTGAGCCCCACTGAGTGCAGAAAAGGATTCCTCCAAGTTAGGTAATGCATATGCATCCTTGATGGTTTGAAGGTTTAATTTCCTGTAATCCACACACAGTCTGATGTCACCATTCTTCTTCTTGACAACCACAATGGGTGACGAGAAGGGAGACTCAGATTCCCTGATGACACCTGCATCGAGGAGGGATTGGAGATGGCGGCGCACAGCTGCATAGTCCTGTGGATGTATAGGGCGGGGCCGCTGTTTGAAAGGCGTTTCATCCTTCAATCTGATATGATGTTTTACCTTTGTTGCATGACCGAAATCAAGCTCATGATGAGAAAAGACATCAGAATAGGAGTTCAAGGTTTTTGTTATTCGAGTCTTCCACTCCATGGGAAGTGGAGAGTCTCCAAAATCAAACTTGAGGCTCTCAGGCATGTTGCATGGCTGTGGATTTGTGTTGTTAGCCGATTGTTGTTGTGTCAAGGAGCTAACTGTTTGTGATCGACATGAATGACTAACTTCTGGTTGCTGCCGACTGGTGGTGTCCTGGGCTTGTATGATTTCTTGAGGAACACTAAGCTCAGCAATAACACAGTTAGTAGGTAGAACAACATCATGACTAGTTTCGTTTCTCAACACAACAGGGATCTTGTATGGAGACTGCGTTGGAATGGAAATCAGACAACCATCAGTGAAGATTCCACCAGGTAAGGATGAAAGGGTAGGTTGTTCAAGTAGTGCCCATTTCTCATTGTTTAAACTACTGACATTAACAAAACCTTCCAGTACAACTTTTTGACCAGCAGGAATAACATCTGCCTTTTGTCCTCGCAGTTTGACAAAACCAAGTTGACCATCTGAATTTTGTTTGTGTCTGAGCTGTAAGGTTTTTAAAACCTGTTGGTAGCCACAGTACGATTTAGCCTGTAGGGAACTGTCATCACAAAATTGCTCATAAAGCGGATCAAGGGTGTTAGTTCCAATCAGTACAGGTATGTCACTGTTGGAACGGACATCTGGTACTATCAAAGCTAGAGTTTGAACTTCCGGCTCAGAAGCAATAAACTCTCTTGGAAACTGCACATTTAACTGCACATAGCCTGCATATGGAACTGACTGACCATTTGCTCCTTCTATTTCTAATATGTCGCTCACTGGATGGATAGTGTGGTCTGACAGGTGTAAATTATAGAAGGACTGAGACACAGTTGTTACTTGAGATCCTGTGTCAAGCAATGAGTGGCAGTCAACTCCGTTAACTTTAACGTTAGCGGTGCTTTTACTTCCTACGAGACCTTTAGGCAGCTTTCTGGTTTGTGCTGTTCTGTGTTCTTTTAATGATGCTGTGTATTGTGTTTTATGCTCAAAGTTGGGACTTATAACTTCACCTGTTCCCATTTGCCCCTCAATAGGAACATCACCTAGTTTAAAGGGGAAGTGTCACTAGAGGTGTTTTTCTTGTCCCAAGCCTGTTGTCTTTCTTTCAGCTCTTTTCTTTTAGCATCAACCAGCTCCGGATTTGGGGGATTGCTACAACTGGCGACGACATGACCATCCTCCCCACATTTAAAACAATACCATGGTCTGGGCCTCGACGACGGGGTTTGGCCTGGTGACTGCTTCTGAGAGGTAGGTCGGCTTCCATTTGTCTTACCTTTTTGAATCTTAGCTGTTTTAGATTTCACAGATTTTTCTCCCGCTGCACATGAGAAAGCTGAAATCTGAGCTTGGAGATTGGCTATCTGTTTCTTAAGCTGCTCCACAGTTGTTGATATACTGTTGTCCTGGATTTGCATATCATAATCATTTATCTCGTTGATGCATGCAGCTTGTGCGTTAGCCTGAACTTTTGGCTTTGTGATTCCTAAATGCTGCTTCATTCTACTCGCCTTAGCTGCTTGCTTATCTTCTTCGGTACGCAACAACAGCAGAAGTTCTGAGAAACTTGGTGGATTATTCTGCTTTTGTTCAAGTTGGAGTGTTGCAATCAATGAGTTGTTCCAGCAACCTCTGCAGAACTGTTTAAGTAGCTGCTTGTCTGCGTCACTTGCACATACAGTTTTCTTTCTCACAACTGCATTCAAGGATGACTGCAGCCTATGAAGATAGCTGGACGGCTTCTCTCCTGCATTCTGGTGAGTATTAAGGAATTTAGCGAACAACTCATCACCGTCTTCAATGGTTGCATACGCTGAGTCAAGCAAATCCAGGTAGGCGTGTGGAGGAGCCTGGGGACCTAAAGGCTTCACTACATTAGCCGCGGGAGGTAAGAGGCTGTCAACGATTCGTCTTACCAATTGTGATTGGGAAACGGTAGAATCCATCAAGTAGAAGTCGACACTGGTTCTCCAGGTGTCGTAGTCAACTTCATAGTTGGGACACGGGACTCTTCCTGAAAAAGATCTCAGTTTAGCAGGTGAGTGGAATTGAGATGCAATGTCTGTACTTTTCACAATGTGTTCCACCACTACGCGCTGTACATCTGGCGTACTGAGATGCTCAGGAGACAAGTTGAAGTTATGCATGCTCCCTCCTTGTACAGGTGAAAATAGTGGCACAGCTGATTCTGTCTGAAGTGGAGTTTCAGCAGTGGTAAGTTTTAACTCTTGAGCTTGTGTGAGATTGGGCGGAGTTATGGCAGTTGCAGAAGGGGTCGTTAACTCCTGACTCACTGGTTGGTTAGGGTTCCCAAAAGTTTCTGTTATTCTGCTAAGCTCCTCTTTTAAAATGTCCTCAAAGGACTTTCCACTCAGTTTGGCTATGTCTTTAAGCTCAGTTAGGAATGTATGAGTGACCTTTGTGCCTGCTTCACCGCTGTAGACACTAGACAGGGTTTGCACATGGTGAATAATATTAGGGTCTGCAGAACTTGGCCTATCAAATGGCAACATAGCGCTAAGGTTCTGTACTGCTTCACCCGATTCAAACTCAAAAATAGCCTGTTTGTCAAATTCTGACTCAGGGTTATCAATACCAACTATCCTTGCAATTGACCCATACTGCTTTAGGTAATCAGCAATCTCCTCATCTACAGAGGTGTGAGACAACCCACTAATGATGAGCGAGTTTGGTACTTTGATATTCTCTGTCTCAACAATCTCCATTTTTACAGTGTATCACTCAAAAGCTCTATTTAAACCTGAAGTTTTCGAATATTTCTTTTCAGAAAAAACAATATGCAACAAAATACTGCAATCAATTCAATTCAATTCAGGTGACCTTCATGTATGATTGCAGTCTGTCCACAACGCTCCTGGCTGGCTCGCCAAGTTTTGTAACCGGATCCCCACTCCTGGTTAGTACGCTATAGGTTCGTGAGGAGCTAAGGGACAGGACTGCTGAAACCATACAGGAAAGTACACACGACAAGGTAGGTTGCAAAATGTATGTTTTAGTTAAGTAACTTGCAGGTGATAATTCACAACATGAAATAACATATGAATTACAATGAAATAAAATTGGGCCCTTTAAAATAATAAATCTGGTCAGTCAAAAAAGAGTCAATCTGTCAAGTCTGTACTGTGATCTCTGTCACAATAAATTGTCTTTCAAATCCAGTGTCTGGATTTTCCTTAGTATTCAAGTGTCCAATGTTCTCATGAATGTTCCTGGGAAGAGTGAATGTGAATGTGTGAATGTGTGTGACAGTCCTGGCGGCTGACACCACCCTACCACCAGGTGGAGTATTCGATGAATCGGGTCTCAGTTCCAAGCAGAATCACGCTGGGAGGCTCGCCATCAATGGATCTCCTGAAGAAGTTCTCACTCTATCCATAAGACCTGACCGAGATCGACCGATGGAAAAACCGAGACTTCCTCGCTCCGGACCGTCTCCAGGGATTTCACCGGCGGGTTATATCGATTCACTGGCGTGCATAAACTATGTGTTTTAGCAGCTATAACCGTAACTTGTTAATTCTCTTCCCTTTCCTTTTTTTAAGCTCCGTCTGCTATGAGCTCGTCTCCGCACTTCCACACACAGCTGATCACGCAGGTACGTCGTGATCTGTCAATCACGCTCAACCGGAGGCGGGACTTTACCAACTCCGTGTTTTGATTGGCTGTCATTTCTCACTCTCACAGCATAGAAATAGTGCATCTAGATTGACACATTATTACTTTTAACCTGTGTTTCTATTCACTGGGTTACATTTACGTTAGGCCATTTTTTACGTTCGGATCAGGAAATGCTCCTAAGGCTAGACCGTCCCATTTACCGATGGTTGATGCGGCCGTCGGAGGAGCCTCCGAAGCCGTTGCCTCCAGAGACCGCGTAGGCTGGGTCCTCCGAAGGCTGCAGCCCCTGAATTGGGACACAGCTAAGGTTTCCTTGGAATTGGGTGATCAAGTTTAGAATTGTTCATTTTGGGTATTTGTTTGAACCTTTAAAAAGAAATAGCATTTTTAAAACGTTAAATTGGCATCATTGGAGCAAAGATGTAGATCATTTCACAGATCAAAGTGTCAAGAAGATGTTCATTCTAGCCAAATTTTGAGACAATCGAAAAATTGTAAACCTCATTATTATAGCACCATGTTTAAAACAATTTGTATCCTCTTTCGTGACTGAGGGCTGTCTCATATGATAAAAAGAAAATACTAAGAACAAATCTAAGCTTTTGCTGCTTAGACCCTGAATGCATCATGATGCGCATGAAACAAGTGACTTAAATGACCTCTGAAGCTTCTACAACACTGAAGAGACAAGAAATAGCAGCAGCTGACATCAGATCTGTGTGGAGTATAATGAAACAAACAGCACTGTCATATCTCATAACCATGTTCCCACCATTTGTAGTTTGCTGATTTTTTTCAATTCAGTCATCATTTGTGCTACATTTGGATGAAAATTGAACTTACAATAAAATCACACACTAATTCTACCAATATTGGCTATAATATGGCCTTATTTTCAGTGCATTATATCTTAAAGCTGCACACATGTCTGTTATAGTGTCCTTGTGCCAACCACAGTCATACCAACTACAGTAATCCTGCACATGAACATTATTGATTGTTGAGGCCATAGATCTAACGCCGTGCTTATTACTGACACACACAAGCAGGATTTGGTTTTAAACAGTCATTCCAACACAAATTAATGGCTTCCTGTTTCCATCAAACTAAAACCTCATTCAACACAAGCACTTTGTCTGCTTAAACAAGTTTCCTATGAGCCATCACAGCCCTTACCTGATTCCATGAACTCTTGGTTGAAGCTGCTCCAGGCCTCTTTGCTCTTCTCCAGGTTCTCCTCCATGACCTTGATGTCAGCGAAGGGACAGTTGCACTCTGGGAAGCGGGCAGAGCACCGGCACCAGCAGTCGTTGTTTCTGCAGAGCAGCTCGCCCTCGGAGTTGCACGCCACATAGCTGAGGGCCGCCTCCACAAAACGCCCACGCAGGAACTCTGGCAGGACATCTTGCAAGCCTGAAAAACACAGGGTAAAATAATGTTTTTATTTTCAGAGTAAAGTTCTCACTTTTTTTCTCCCCTTCTTCTTCTTCCTTCCAGACGGTAGTTCAGCAAGATGCACTGAAAGACATCATGAGAGGAAATCCCTTCCAGAGATGTGTCTATCTTGATGGATGACAGTTTTGCTTTGAACGGTATCTTTTCATAATTTGTTACCGATTATTCCTTCAACGGACATACATTTTTTAATCACATAACATGATTTTGATTTCTGCCATGCATTCACGCCGTGACAACGCATTGACAGCTCTAATTCATGCTTCAATATACACATCAGAACACAGCTATTTAAATGCCCGTCTGCCATAGACTCACTGAACGCTGCATAGAGATACTGACACTAATAACATGGCTTATTATGACAGAGGCCAATAGAGATGACACAGCAAAGACAACAGCTCATCTGCTGGCTCTGTCTATTGTGTGGTGGTGGTGGTGGTGTCTGTCACTCAACAACATTTCAATTGGCTTTCTGTACTGTAGATGATTGGTGAGGAGACTTCACCTTCATACAGTTGCCGTGGTATCATCACAGGAGTTTTTTCTCCAAAGCAGCTCTCATCATATCAGCCTCAGTGGCAGCTGTTGCTACAGGTACTGAAGGTGCATATATAAAACCTTTAGAGGTTTGCTCCGGGGCATATTTAGAGAGTTTTGGGAGCGTTCAGTAGCAACTGTCAGCGAGTCTGCAGTCACCATAAACAACCTGCTGTTCCAACCTGGCATGTACAGGTTGTTTCCTATTATTTCTTCTTCCCGCTGTGTGATGGAGATGCTCAAAGCATCATGAGAGAATTTTTTTTGTTTTTTATTGCAACAGGCAGAGATGCTACTTATCTTGGTCCATCTGTTTTTAAGAGCAGTGCGCGGAAATGTGCAGACACTTGACATTTGTTGTCCTGCTGTGCTTGTTACATCATTTATTTTTTCCCCCACTCCAAAAATGATTTGCCCTTAACCAGAAAGATGTTTTATTACTTTGACGTGCAACTGGATAAAGCTTTGCAATACTAGATGTAGAGTACACAGTACAGCTTTAAGAGTCTTAAAAAGGAAGCTTTGGAACAACTTCTGGTGTACCTTTCTACCTTACCGTTCTGTTCTTTTTCTTGATATTTTTCATTGTTTGTTTTTTTTTAAGTTTTGAGTGCTGTTTTTCTAGGCTGCATATATAGTCTTGCCTTTATTTCAATAGCAACAATTAGAGAAGAAATTGAAAAACAGGAAAGCTGGAGGGAGAGCTGTCATGCAGAGGTCAGATTCACAGCTGGCTGCATAGGAAGTTTTTATAACACACTCCTCGAGGTGAGACACAATTTGAGTATACTGTATTTTACAACTATCAACCATTTTCTTTTCAGCTGTAATGACGAACGGCTCCTGTGCTGCCACAGATGTGACCATGAGGATATAACCTTAATTGAGGCAAAAATTCACCATGGCAACCTACTACATTAGTAGCCACCCAAAACCGAACAATCTGTCATTGACACACACCTGGACCTTCTTGTAGCACCGCATTAGGCCTATGTAATTGCGCCGCATTATGTAATAATGTAATAAATTTTCACCTCATAATGTAATAACGCAATATTTTGTAATATAATTCTTGAACGCAATATGTAATAAACTTTGCTGCATTTTATAATAAGTTGTTACATAGCCTAATGCACCAAATTATAACAAAATGCGGGTGTTGCACTTTTTTTATGAAACAATTTAATAATTTGGTGCAATATGTAACAACTAATTACAAAATGCTAGCCTGGCTAACACCAGACCTCATCTCAATGTTGAGACTCGCTCTGAAAACCACCCATTCATTTTTTCGTATTTGAGGCGTGGTTCATGAAAGCCCAGAGCTGTTTATTACTACAAATGTCTATCAAATGCATCTGTGTACATAGCTTAGCCAATCGCATCAATCATACCCGATGACGTATGTAGAGCGACAGAAATCCGATGAGGAAAAAAACGCTAAACGTTGGTCTTTTTTCAAAATAAACATTCTAACGCTGCATCAAAAGGTAAAGCAGCTGCCACCATGTTTGATCGACAAGCTATCAACAAAGTTGCTTCGGCGTGTCGTCATCGTCTTGCTGTCCCCTCCTCTGTTCTGTGATTGGCTCCCTCATTGAGGGAAAAATTGGGTCCATGGTTTCCAGTCTGACTTTCAGAGCGAATAAAATCGCGCGCAAGGCAACATGGGTATACCCAGGCTAACAAAATGCGGCAAAGTTTATAACACATTGCGTTCGAGAATCTTATTACAAAATGAGGTTAAAATTTACAACATTATTACATAATGCGGCGTTATAATGTGGCACTACATCACTCACTGATATAGTTGATCACATAACAGACTGGCCAATGCTACCCACAGCTTCCTGGACTGGACAACAGAGGATAAGAACCATGTGAGTTAGAGACTAACTAAAAAGAAAAAAAAACTGAACTGAACTGAACTGAAGGGGAAATGACAAGCAAAAAACCAAACAGTTTGGAATCCAGGCAGGACAGAGAGAGAATGACTGACAGCAGCTATTAGTGCAGCTAGAACAGGTGATCTGATCCTAATGACCCGACTCCACCCACCAGGCTCCTGCAAGGAGGGGCCTGCTTTTCATTCCAGTCGCTGGTGCAGAGCTGCCGTAATCGTGAGACAGCATGGCTCGGATGAATAAGTGCAGGAGAACATGTGTATAGGTTAATGGAAGTCACTGTAGGAGTGAGGTGAATGTAAATGTGTCTCTCTGTGTTTGGACTCTCAGCTTTAATTACTCATTTAATCACCGGTGGTGGTGGTGCTGCTCCTGGTCGCCGTGGTCCACACTCACACCTGTTTACTTGTAGAAAAGGTGGTAATTAGGAAGTGATTTCATAAAAACACTGATAAATAAAAGCAGGACAAACTTTACCTGTCTGACTGTCCCTGTTGTCTCCCTCCCCAGCTCTGCTCTCCCTGTCTCCTTTGCCTCATGACACCGGCTACAACACAACTACGATCATAGACTGTATGGGCTACAACGAAGGATGTCTTAGTCTTTATTTCTCCATAACAACAGACTAACTCTACATTATACCACTTATTACACGGCTTATGAGTGCAATAATTAATTTAATTTAGCAAAATCTGCAAGTCCGGTCACTTCTTTGCTGTTTTGCTAACCCTCCTCCCGGTCATGTGCATTTGTTTTCAATGAAGCCTTTGATAATCAATCAGTGGATTGATGAATTATCATAAACATGTTACAGTGTGTGTATTTGTGTAGTCTTATCTGTTGTATACAAGAGATTACAGTTTACGGGACACGTGTGTCGCAGACTTGTGGTGCCACAGAGACGAGAGCTGTGACACCGGGTCTGAGGCTCTGATCGCAGGTTTGGTTTTTAGAGCCTCCACTCTCCCGAAGTCTTTTATCTAGCATCGCAATTAATCCCAAGCTGTTTAATGACAGTGAAAATGAAACAGGTAAATATCTTGCATAGTTCTTCTGCTCTCTGCTACTCTGATCAGAGCGGCGTCCCTAGCAACAGTCTGTTTTACTTAGCAATGGTCTGTTATACAGAAATAAAAGACAATAAAATGTAGAATCAGAGTGTAATTCATTAGAGTGCAATCAAAATGCATGTGTCATAAAAAATGTTAATCCACTCTTTTTGTAAGAAGGCGACAGATAAGTCGGTCCTCAAGATGGCGCTGTGTGACGTCACACGACATCTATGAATAAACGCCTCACTACTATCCAGTGAAGGTTTTATCCAATGGCTTTAATATTACTGGAGGATATCTGGCATTTTGCCGCACTGAAGAACAACTGTATGTGTCCGTTTTCCTTTTTCTCACAGCCATAACCACTTGTACTGGCCAGGTGTGTGGGAGTGAGCAGGCAGTGGACCAAACCACTGTCAGGCCTGTTGTTCCAAGAGCTCCAGAGAGGAGTTGTAAAACTATGCAGAGATGTTTTTTGGATGTTAACCCTTAGGGGTCTGAGTCTTTTTTGGCTAGTTTTGAATACTTTCGATTTTGCATTTATATACCGCATAAAAATATAAAAATAAATATTAATCATATCCATGTTTGGTATCTTTCTTTTTCAGCACCTATATGATCTCATATAGTATTTTTTTTATTTATTTTAACATACTTTATTAACATATTGGACCCAAAAATACACAAACAATCACAGAGTAGTGGCAAAAAATTACGAATATGTCAAAAGAAATGGAACATCTGTCCATCCCATCCCACTTTTGTGCTCAGATAAACATTTTTGTACTATCAAATTAAAACTATCATATCTCTGGTTTTACATGGTCCATCAATGTCAAAATTCAAATAAAAATGTAAAATATTGGACCTTGAAGAAGTGAGTTTGTAGATTTGTTACATAGCTACAGTACTAACTAAAGACCCAACCCACTGAATCTAATGCCACAACAAAATGTTCAAGATATGGGAAACGCTGTCTGTGTTCATGTCCTTTATGTAACAACAGGGTATTGTAACATCACAGTTTCAATTTCACTGCTTTCATTATTCAAATTACATTCCCATTCTGTTCAGCTTAATCCAAACTTTCCGTCAGACTCACAATAACACACAGTGGTGTGCTAATTACGGTGCCAAAGTTTTCCTGACAATGCAGTGTATTAAACCAAAATCAAAGGCTGCTGTGTGATTTTAAAAGTGCATCATGGGTTTGTTAGGGAGCAGCAGGCGGCTCTCAGAAGACTTGCAGTGTGGTGTTAATGCTGCCTCTGTGAATCTGTCTGTTGGTCCATGTCTGGCTCCCTGTCTGTCGGGCTAATAATCATCAATTTGTTGTGTCAAAAGCTTCCTCTTTCCACTTCACAGTCTCATTCTGGATGATTTTCAACATCCAAGGTAATCCCGCTGTGCCTCGCTATGAATATGCATGTCTCTTCTTTGGTATTTACTCTTTCAATGGCTTGGAAAGAGATGTAATTAGTCATATTTTTCCTCTTCCGTGCTTTGGCAGGTACGAGGAGGCTTTTGCATGTGTGTGTGGGTGTGTATGTATGTACTAGTTGCAATTCTGGCAAGGTTTTCTTCAGTTTGGGAGACAGCTAAACACCAATTACTATCCCACTTTATCCCACTTTCCTTTGCTTTTCCACCTGGGCCTTTCTTTCTTTCTTTCTTTCTTTCTTTCTTTCTTTCTTTCTTTCTTTCTTTCTTTCTTTCTTTCTTTCTTTCTTTCTTTCTTTCTTTCTTATTATCTGTTGAAGCATTTTTGACCTTGGCTTGGCTTATAATGGATTGTTATTGCATTAAAACAAGCCATGGAAGCAGTAACACATGGACTCAGTGGTAAAGTCACAGAGGAATGCCCATTCAAATTATGTTGATATCATAGGCCAAAGAGGACTCATCTTTTTTATCCCTCTGTAGGTTAACTTCCATAATTGCGCTCTCATCTGATAAAAATCTTTGCACAGGGTCCACTAATGAGAACATTTCTTGTGCTATTTCCTTTTCATCTGATCATGACATGTTTCCAGTAAGTGGACCTTTAACAGAGATTTGTTTTGCAAGTACCAGTTTTTAAAATTAATTCAGTTTCTTCTTTCCTTCCTCAGCCACAATCATCCGTTGACACCATTACCCTCGTGACAGCAGAACATCACTTTGCTCAGTAACAGTTTGACATTAATGACTGTCCTCCAATGATACACAAGCATAATCCTGAATTGAGAAATTTATAAATATAACCTTTTCAGTAACACTTTATTTGACGCCTATCTCCATAACGCATTATAACCATACTTAAAATGAGTTATAATGCGGTTATAGCACTGTATAACTATAGTTATAAACACTCATATCAATAATAATATCAATAATCATAACACACTATAAAGCATTTTATCATGACTTATAACGTCAAGTATTATAATACATTATAATTGTTAGTAACTCACTGTCAATGCCCTCATCGATAATGCATTATAAATATAATTATGATGTATTATAATTGGTTTATAAACGTGTATAACTATCCTTATAAACATTCATACATTATTATAAGACTTTATAACAATAAGCATAACACATCATAGAGCATTTTATTATGGCTTATAAGGTCAAGTATTATACTTAATGATTGCTGGTCCCTTGCTAACCGTTTTTGTTGCAAGGGTCAAAGTGTATTATAATCATCATAGTTGCAATATATTAAAACTCTTTATAATGCATCATAATCACTGGCATAATGCATTATAATGTGATTATAACTTACTCTACGTGGTCATTTGGTGCTTCAAGTAAAGTGGTGAAATTGCTGACCTGATAAAATGCTTTATAGTGTGTTATGATTATTGTTATTAAGCATTATGAGTGTTTATAACTATAATTATACAGTGCTATAGAATTATAACTTAGTATAAGTATGGTTATAATGTTTTATAGAGATACGTGTCAAATTAAGTGTTACCAAGTTTTCTCCTTTATTAATGCAGTGTAGATGTAGCCAACTAACAAAACCATGACTGCTCCATAAGCTTAGTAAATTAATTATTGTAACCATGACTATGAATGTCTCTAATGTTAGCGGGTTGCTATTTCAGAATGTGCTACTGTGGGCTGTATCAGAGGGGGAGGAAACGGCATCATGGTGTTGTGAGAAATCCTAAAAAAACACGTGAAACAGTTTAGAAATTGATAATCCAAATTCAAATTTAACCTCTCTTTGTCCTCTTTTAATATTCTAAAATAGTTAAACAGTAAAAATTATTGTTTATATTCAAGTACTGAGGGAAAGAAAATCAGTGTGGCTGTCAGGCATGTACTCCTTCTCTCAGTTTGCAGCTTTTCACCTTTGACACGCGTGTTGTTCTTACAGCGGTACACGAGTACTCCTCCAAATGTTTGTCACATTCATCACGCAGCTCACATCTGCTGATCCAAAACTGAAAGAGAGCTCACGCTTCACCGTGTCACATAACGCGTCTGGCATGAACATTAACCCCTGCGCGGCGCCTCATATCATTCGAGCTGCGGCGATGCAATTAAGCCAGTATGCGTGTAGCTGAAGTGGGAATGATATGGCAGGCTTATTCTGCTTGAAAGAGGCCTTCAACATGACTCTTTCTGAACTGTCAGGATACACATAAACTCTGAGAGGAGGATTAGCTGAAAAGGAGTCACATCCTCCAGCATTTGAATGGAAGCTAAAATGAAAGTCTTTTCAAGTCGGCACGTCACTGCAGGGGGAAAGTTTTTAAATTATATATCAACTTTCCAAGAACCTGGACAGCCTTGTTTCACTTTGACCACAGTTTACTTTTAATGAATGCTGCTGACAGTTTTGGGACAGTTTTTTTCTTTTTTTTTTTTTTTGGTGGGTCTGAGTGTTATTTAACATTCATCCTGTATTTAATTTCAAATTCATCTCTCAAGTTAAATTAATATTGACCCAATTTGATTTGGGAAAGTTTCACAGGAAAACAGTGGACGCATTTTTGCATTGATAAAAATTAAGGTAGTTAATTTAACCAGTTTTCTTTATGAAAGGATTATTTTTTTAGACTGATCTTGGCTCTGGCATTTTGCTGTTGCTGTGTGTCACTGGTTGTTGTGTGGATGACGACGCTGTTAGGATGCTGATTGTAGATTGCTGTATTTATTGTTGTTGTCTTTTATTATATCTTCTATTCATTATGGATGGGCTGACTGGAGAAATGAATTGCCCTTTTGGGATTAATAAAGTATTCTGGATCTGGAAATGGCATGCCAAACGATTCAAACACGGGCATTGTGTATACGCTTGTTCTGTTTCTTTTCTGTTTACCGTGTCAAACCTTATCTTTGTCTATTATGTCAAATGTTGCTGTCTTTCCCACAGTCACAATGTTCTTTATATTCGCTCATGAGATATGAAGCTCCTCACACCAGCAGGGTGCAATGATTTAGACGAGGGCCAGCGGGGTGATGGGTATCAACATCCACAGTGTCATTTTTCAAGCTCTAGTTTTCTATACACTCATAAAGCAGCTATTATTTAACTCTACAAAGGTTTTCATTTCCAATACTAAGTAATGAAGTGGAGATGTTTATTAATACATAAGAAAATCAACCTGCTTCACTTCTAAGCGAGTGAAACGAAGTCTGCGACTCTATATCCACACTCCTAACATCACACTGAGCAAAATGAGGTGGTGGTAATATGTCAAAACGTGTAGGTATGAACCTGACTGACTAACAAACGCGTCATTTTGATTTGAGCCAACTCTACAGTCTCTTTATAGCTGCACACAGAGCTAAATGTCAGTTGCTATTTTTTGTCTGTTCAGTTAACACAAGTGCTGTTGCATTTTATCTTTTTTTTTGTGCATAAACTGAAAATGTGTTTTCATATAGACGGCCGGACACTAACATACTGCATGGTGTATTAGATGGCATCAGAAAGACATGACAGTCACCAGTCAGAATGGTCCAACCACCACTCAGAAATCTGTAAATCTGAAGACTGATGATAAAAAAGGTTGTTGTATATAATGGAAGAAAAGCTCAATCGAACTAATTTGTCATAATTTCTCTTTTTGGCTGGTGAAAGTGATCCAAAAAAGAAAGAAAAACAAAAAATTGGATGCTCTTTCTATTTATTTTTGTCTCAGTTTTCCACTCCCCATCAATTTCAGGAGAAACCTGTGGCTATCCCCTCTCGATGGGTGCTTTTAGGGTCATTACCCATAAAGCTCTGCTTGCCTCCATACAGCGACAGATTTAGATCACCCCAGAAGACCAGAAATGGCAGACCCATGGTTTCCTCTCCCTTCTATCCCTCAATCTCCAGCAGGGCCCACACTATCCATTTTGGGCAATTTGAGGCTCTTAAGCCTCCCCCATGATCACCAACCCAGTGTGTGCATGTGCTCCATAAAGCTCCTCTATGGCGAGTGCCATGCCCACTACACTGGAATGCACTCTTGGCTGTGGAGACGATGGGCTTGGTACCCTTGGACTGTGCTCCAACTCTGAGAGCCTCGGGCTTTGGCAGTGACCCAACTTCAATATACAATACAGACTGCCACAGACGCTGCAGTATCGCACACACACACACACACACACACACACACACACACACACACACACACACACACACACACACACACACACACACACACACACACACACACACACACACACACACACACACACACACACACACACACACACACACACACACACACACACATCCTGTCTCATCTGTCTTTATGCTCATCTTTATGCCTGCCTATCTTTTTTTCTCTCATGACATTTCAGACTGTCGATTGAATTTTCCGCAGACCTGTTGCAGAGAATGGCATGCACATTTCTCTCAGCTGGAATCCTCTGTTGTTTTGTGCTCTCATGTGACAGTTTTGTTTTCTGTCACAAACGCTCAGCTACATGATGGTGTATGGAAAATGCAAGGAAATAGGGTTGAGTGAAGAGAGGGAGCCAATATGTCTGAGGCCACTAGACCTGTAACCAATAAATGATTGAAAATAATTAGATTTAGAGTGTTTCTATTTTAACTAATGCAGGCCTTTCATGAGATGCTACTCAGGAAATCAAGCAGTGTTTGAGAAAGTACAATTTATGATCAACTAATGCACTGCTAGTAAAAAACAACAACAAGAAAAACAGCAATCTCACAGTGAGTGCAGAACAAAAATGCATCTATTTATATATTCTTGGACTCTACATTACTACAACAAGACTTTCCTCCGAAGAAATTCCTCAAAATCTGGATTGGTCTAAATTAAGGTTCAGTAATCAATAGGATAAACACAGGTAGACGATTTACTGGAAAATGTTTTCGCTTTCGTCCATCTTGCACCAGTCCAAGAATTTCACCGTGCGCGTGAAGGCTAATGGGAAATGTAGTGTGAAAACACTCCCGCATTCCGAAAGTCCTCGTACTCCCTTTAAGGCAGAGTTTCTGAAACTTTTTCAGGCCAGGGACCACATAACCCATAAAAAAACACTTGTGGACCACCTAACTCTACATAACCCCCAAAGCAATTATCACCTTGTGGACCACTAGGGGTCGCTCACGACCTTAGAGCAGCCTTTCTCAAAGAGGTGTTCTGCAGGGTTCAATACTGGGACTTTCCTGTTTTGTTTAAACATAGTCTGCCTCATAAAAATTATAGTTGCCTAAGAAATATAGAGCTAGACCGTACCTTACACTGGAAGATATAAGAAAGATGACTCATGTACTGCACTTGATTATAGAAAAAAAAACAATGGATAGGCCACGGTTTATGAACTCTGCAGAAGTTTTAACTTCTGCACAAAAAAAGTCCATTCATTACATCCATTTTTAGAAAACAAAGACTTCTATTATAATTGTAATCACTGCGCCTTGAATCAGTGAGTGAGACGTACACACAGGGGAGAGATGAGACCAGAGACAATAGCTGGAGAAATAATTGGTGAGAGTGGGGGAGTAGGATATAAAAAGAAAAGAAAGAGAAAAGGAGTTGTTTAAGCCGCTCAATTGTTTTGATGTGTTGAATGTTTTTTAATATATAAAAATTGCTGAGACTGTTGAGATGTGAAATGACTCTAACAATAAAGACGAAAAGCGAAACTTAAGCTCATGTAATTCTTTGGAACTAAGCACATTTTCTCAGAAGCTCTCTATTGTGTATATATTACTATTACAGTGCTTCTCCTCCTTGGAATGGGAGTGAACATCTGATAATTACTGGAGTGTTATCATCACTATACCCCTGGACCTTTAACCTTTTACTTGAAGAAATTACTGAAAGGACACTTTCTAGCCATCTGACAAATGGACTGCACTTACATAGCACTTCTCTAGTCCTACTGACCACTCAGAGCAATTTACACTGAAGGCCACATTCACACGTTCATAAAACACTCTTTCCCATACATACTGAGCTTTTCTATGTCACACATGCTGCCGTCTCGAAAGGTGGCCGAACGTCTTTGAATTCTAATTGCCTACCCCCGCTACAGGTTTTGACAGAACGCCTCTATAGGAAGTTTCATCTGCCGCTTTTCCCAAAGTCTGCCTCTCTCTAAACAAACCCTTACATTGGAGACCACTTAGCCACTTCGGGCTGCGATGTCAAAGGAAGCACAGAGGGGAAATTTTGGCAAACGATTTATATGCTGCTATGTTTTTACGGTGACAGGTGGTGTGTTGAGACTTTGTCTCAGTGACTACCTGGACCTGGAGGGAGGCACTTGACAGATCTCTCAACCTGAAGGAAGTCACAAGTGTTGCACAGCATCTGTCCCTGGGCCCTGCTCCTGCTGCTGCTGGAACTCCAGCAGAGCTCTAAAGTCGTGTTTGAGGGAGGATGTGTTGGAGCTTTTCCTGGAGTGACTCTGTGATGTCCTCACTACAGTACAGTACAGCTGCAGCTATAGCTAAACTCTTGCTCGCAGTCGTAGTAAGCCTTCCTCTTTGCTCTTTGCGTCCTTTCACATAGACAGAGTGGGACAAACAGAACAAACAAAAATTACCATCATGTTCACAGCATGAACTCTTCCCAGTCTAAGTACATGTAAATGATCATTTGAAACCCTCTGAGGTCGATGCCATTGTATACGATGGCAGGGGTATTGTTTTACTCTTTTGCGTCTATCTCTGGAACGCCAAAAGGTAGCGACATAATTCTTTTTTTATTGAAAGCACTGGTGTGTCTGTAGCTCACCCAGAAGCAGAGTATCAGCCTCAAACATCCGTGTCCAATAGGAGACTCCTGTCCCATCACAGGCTGGGCCAAAGTCCTATAGGAGACCTGTGCGCCTTCACACAATGTGTCAAACAGTGTTCATTTACACAAGATGGTTGCTCTGTTGCCTTGTAGCCTATGATTGTGATTATCACCATTTACACATTTTAGTCAGGCTAAGACCAAGACATTGGAGTCATATAGAAGAATAAAGTTTGTTCACTGCAGGAAACAAGACAAAAAAGCCTGTGCACCCCATGGATGTCAGGCCTGTGATGTGGTTCTCTGCCTTATTGCAGACATATTGTTTTCATGCCAGGCCAGTGTGGCATTTTTGTAAATAATGTAAATAATATATTTTTTCTATCATAGTTAGAGCCCTTATTCGTTTTCACCTCAAAAAAAATCTTTATCTTAACATTACCCTAAAAAGTGCAACTATGAAGTTATGTACTTACGACATTGCCTCTGTGACATTTACAGTGTGGATGGTGCAGATCTAAATCAAATCAAAATAAAAGTCTACCCATCAAAGCAGAAGCAAGATACTGTGAGTCACTGCTTTTAGTAGGAATAGGAACGTGTGGGCTGCAGATTGCGCATTTGTTTGATTCCATGAGTTTTGGAGTGTTTTCATTAGGGATGGGATTTTATATTCAGAGGTTTGTACTGTTGTCATGGTCAAGGCCAATTCTGACAAACCTTTCTCACAGTGTATTTCCACTTCGAGAACTTTCACCAACTTTCCACCAGAAGAACCAGGGTCAAATTAAAGTTCCAGAGAGATCATCTGACCCTGAGAAAATCCTTGCTTGACACATGCAGTTACAGCAGTGTTATACCACACCTGTTGCTTTCCAAAAAACCTGTGACTGCAGTTTTTGATTAACAATAAAACAAATATAGCAGCCCCAGAGATTAGAACTAGATAAAACTAATAAAGACTAATAAAGTCTTTTTTGCATCAAATGCAAAAGAAAAGGTTTTTCAATACGATTCCTCAATGTGCTATGGACAGTGTGAGTCAAAGGACCAAAATGCAGTTTTGTTTGTGGCAGAAAACTCAAGATCAAAGCATCTGGATAGGGCAGTGGTGTTTATCTACGACCCAGTGGGACCACAAGAGGCCCTGAAGCAAAAATGTGGTATGAGGGAGATTCTTGGAGGTAGATTATTGAAGGTATGGATGACATGCCTCAGTGGTATATTGAATGAATGACTTTTATTATTGTGTCATGCATACTTCTGTTCGCATTGGGCTTATAAGACACCAAGAAAACAAATCGGGACCAGAGCACATCATCAACACATCAAAGAAATAAGAAAACAGAGGTTCAAAACCATTATCCAAAAAAAGAAAAGGAAAACAATGCCAAGGTTCAAGGGAAATCATCAGAAATTAATTAAACTGATGTTCCTGTCTTCTTTTCCAGGCTTTAGAAATAAAACTAGCAGTCTTAAATACACTGAGATTGAACAACCACTCCAGCTGCTGCTCATCAGACCACCAAAATATCTCAGGGTTTTGTCCACAGATTATAATACCTTTCTCAAATCATCATACTTTGTACAATATAAAAGGAAATGGGACTCACTTTCTACATCAACCTTGCTGTTGATATAAGCTTTTATTTGTATCTTTACTTCTATTTTGCCCTTGTAATGGGGGTGAGGGCTGATGGGGTATGGTGGGGTGGGCGGGAGGGTTTTGGGAGATCATGTTTCTATGTCTAGGACCCCCTAGAAGACGAGATGATACATCTCAAGGGAGTTATCCTTCAGTAAATTTGAATTTGAACGTCATCTAACTCACACATTTAAAATATTCTGCTATCCTCTGGAAATTTTTAAAACGACCAACCTCAATGGCCAGAGGACATTTTCAACAATCCTGAACTCATGATCTTTTCTGAGTCACCCACAATTTAGGGAGTGAGTGATGAGTAAGTGATAAGTGCATGTAGTTTTTCCTGAAGGTTCTCAGCCACCCAGATCATTGAGGTAATATATTCCCAGGTAAATCTTTTGTCAGGAGAAACCAAGGCACTCATCTGGAATCTGAGGATGAGTCACATGTTTGGCCTGGATCCTGAACTCTCTGATCCTATGAGTGTTCTATAGACTTTGATCCAATGACACTCTCATGGGACATCGTGCTGAGAGCTGGTTGCTTTCTTTGCTCTCATCTGTGGATTATGTAATCACTTGTCCGAGCCAACCGATGCGCTGGCTTCTATATTCTGTGTCCCTGCTCTCCCCACACAGTCCTGAGTGTTATTACCAGACCTGCTCTTTCTGGACTGGACTCTTTTTGATACAGTCATACTCAAGTATATACACCACCCACACTCCAACACAAACACGCACAACTTCTATACACAACGGAGCTGCACAACTAATAACTGAAGAGGCTTTTCTTTTTGAAGGCAAAAAAGCCCTACAAAAATATTCAATAAAAACTAGAATGGTACTTAGAAGAGAGCACTCCTCCACAAAGGCCGAGCAGTCTGTCAGATCCACATCCAGAATCACAGATCTCAACCCCATAAAACTATATTATTTTTCATTTTTCATTAAGATTAAAACATCATTCCCTGTAAAAACTGACAGAAAGATGTTTTGTAAAGGGAAGTGATAAAGAAAACCCTTCAATCAAACAGTTTTCCTCCACTATTAGGAAATAGAAGACAACCCAGTTGGAGAAGATACCTGCTCCTGCAGAACCGCCAGAGAAACCTACAACATATTACACATGTTGTTCACTAAACTGTATAAAATGATTATATTTGGATATTGATTTTGCATATGGAAATTAAATAATGGATTGCATTAGTAATTGACACAGTAAGTCACCTATTATCTTGATTGGTTCTTTGATAACATGCAGTTGCTAGTAAGCTAATATGTATAGGCCTGTTTGAACAAATTCTGTTTTCATAGCCCTAATAATCATAGTGTCCATGCTTATAATTGATCTGGTACCTGTTACACTGCCTATACAAAGTCTTCATACCCTTTTGTCAAATACCTTTTCTGAAAAAAAAGGCACACTCACTCTTGTTTAAGCTATTAAAAATAAAATACACCTGGATTATTCTGTTGCCATGTGGAAAAAAGATTTTATAGTCAGATGAGACTATGATTTAACTTTGTGGAGCGAACTCCAAGTCCCATGTTTGGCAAAAATCAAACCATCCATAACACACCCACGGTGAAGCATGGTGGTGACAGCATCATGTTGTGGGGATGTTTCTCTTCAGCAGAGACTGGGCTGTTGTTCAGAATTGAAGGGAAAATGGATGCTGCCAAGAACACCCTCTGCTAGACAGCTGAAGACGGGGAGGGCAGTCACCTCCCAACACGACAATGATCCTAAACATACTGTAGCTACCGCAAGAAGAACAATGCAGTGGCTGAAGGATAGCAGGTGAATATCCTTGAGTGGCCAAGTCAGAGTCTTAACTTATATCTAATAGAAAATCTGTGGATAGACTTGAAGAGAGAAGTCTATCTCCACTCACCACATAATTTGACTGAACTTGAACAATTCTTAAAGGAAGAATTGGCAAATATTCCCCAATCTAGGTATGCAATGCTGGTGGAGACATGCCCAAAGAGACTGATGGCTGTAATTAAAGCAAAGGAGGTCAGAACTTTTTTTTCATTAGAAGAAGAATAAAAATACTTTAGTCATTGTCCAGCAGCTTACATAACCTAAAATGATATGATATAAATGGCAAGTAAACGTGTACAGCCTAACGAATGGCATTGTGCATTTTGATGGCAGCAGGAATGAAGGGTTTCCTGAATCTTTCTGTTCTGCAGGTCAGGGAGATGAGCCTGCATTAGTTTAATGTTGTAAGGGTAAAATCGTAAAATAAATCTGGAAAAAGTTTTGATTTCAGTCTGTATGACAAATAATCTTGCTATTTCAAAGGGGTATGATGATTTTCAATAGGCATTGTATATCTATAGCTAGCCTTTGACATGAGCAGCCTGGCGGTTTATGGCCTGGGAGGGACTTGCGTCGGTGCCTGTTTCATCAGGTTATCATTGTTTTGGGCGTATAGTATTTCATTATTAATGGCTGCTGCAGATATGTGGAGGGACAGTCTAATTAAAGTGTGTTCCAAAACACCCACCTAATTCCTAATCCAATTCAAGGTTTCACCCTGAATTACTGCTCTGATATTTCTTTCTTTCTTTCTTTGGTTTTTTTATGCTTTGTTAGCTGCCACGCTGTAGCCAGATCCCATGCTGATAATACTCATCATTTCAGAAGCAGAGGGCACGTTGCCTGCATCCCAACAACACTGCTGCCTTTGGTCTCACAACTGAAAAGCAAATTATACTTCAGCTCTGAAGCAAGCTAAAGTACCCACTGTGAAGCGGTGGCTCAGTGAAATGTGTGACACGTCGCACTTGGGATTAGGTAGAGACTCGAGAACAAACTATATGAGTAGAAAGTTTGCTCCCCCTCTCCGGAAGAGGCTAGTGATTATCCCTCATGGTTCTTAAAGGAAAGGACAAGGCCGAGCGGCCAGGGAGGATAATGATGTTTTGATATTCTCTTCTTTTCCTTATGCTCTTTTAATCTTTTTATCCATTAGACAATCTGCCCACAAGCTTGTTCAGTTAAAATGCCCATGCGCCTGAAAACCCTCAAGAAAGTTCTGATCATTATTTTGGGCATAGAACAAGAAGAAGAAGTAGAATACGCCACAGAGTTATCAACATGTGAGGTATCGGAATCCAAGGACAGGGGTAATGAGTTGCATTTTTATGAAAACGAGGAATAGTCCGGGAGCCAAAGCCTGATTTTTTGATGAACCTTGTTTCGTCTGATAAAGTTTTTTTCTCTGCTGTTTCTTGTAGCTGGGGGGTTCCTCTTCAAAATCCAAGAGGGTGCCCGGTGATATCCCTTGAGCATTTTTAAATATTAACCCTTTGATGCCCAAAGTGCCAAAATCCCAGTAAAAATAATGTAAGCCCTTATTTAGTTACTACAAATAGTCATGATTGTATGATATTTGGTAGGGAGTATCATGAAACATAGGGGAAAGTAAAAAAATAAGTTTCTGGGACCTGCTGCCATGCTATTTAAAAAAATCACCCACAATTTCTCCAGAAAGACAAAAAAAATTACTGTCCGTACAACAAATTCTTGTCAAAAATGACATTTTTCTGCCACTTTATCTCAAACATCACTGCTTCACATGTATATAGAAAACTTCCCAAGTTTGTAAGCTTCAATTTGTGCCCATGATGACCTTTCTATCTCAAAAGTTGCACTTGCTATGGCTGGAAATTGTCACTATACCCCAGATCAAACTAAACGGAATGTTTGGTCTGATGGTCATTCCAAGTGTCACTTTCCAATGGTTAATGGAGAAATCTGAATGTCAAAAGGTCAACAGAGATTGTATTAGGTTTTTATTTTGATTCTGATTTATATTATTATTATTATTATTATTATTATTATTATTATTATTATTATTATTATTATTATTATTATTATTCTTCATGTATTTAATTATTTTGATTTGATTCTGCAAAGACAATGCAAATAACTCTCTTTTACTCAAGCATCTGCGTGGCGTTTATTACCAACAACAATAACGCTCTCTTGAGCATCCCACATGGAAACCTTTCCATGCAGTTGCATGGGGTTTTACTCTTGCAGCCACACCTGATCATCTCTAGAATGTAGTCTGGGACAAGTTTGGCATCTTCTGGTAGATGGGTTGGGATCAGTGGCCTGTTGCATGAATCTTTTTTTTTATCCAAATTCCTCTGGGTTCAGTGCTGGTGGCAGGTTTATTTGGTCCAAAGAAGTGCTGATCCATCAATGACAGTGACATCTGCATCACCAGCATTCCTCTTGTAGACTTTAACCTGGAGTGACTTCTTCAGTGTGGACTTTGCTTTACAAATTCGCATTAAGATTTAGATTTTTTTTAAGATTTGCATTAAGTCTCCATGGGGAATGCCAGTGATGTCCTAAAAGCTGGGTACGAGCTATCAGCCATTGGTAACATAGATGCACCATTCCAGCAAGTCCTCGACTAAGCCATTGCCTTCATCTCTGCCTGTTATGGCATAAAGGAGAGCATAGACACACACAGCATGGTCACACACAAGGCTATTTGTCTGGGGGGAAAAGAATGGAAAAGGACATATGTCTGCTCCAAACCTAGCTGCTCTCCCACCAGCAAAAGAGGCCTTCTTGAGAATGTTAAGAGGCCCCACTTTCAGGCAATGTTGTGGTGAAGTAATAATATTAATAATATAATTGTCTATAGCACTTATCGAAATTAAAATTACAAAGTGCTTCATATTTACAACAATAGTAGTTCAGTTCAGTTCAGTAAACTTTTATTGTCAATCACACAATGTAACTGACAGTTACAAAGGGGATCGAAATTGCGTTTCCCCAAACTCCAAATGTGCAATTTAAAAACATTAAGACATTTAAAAATTTCAACATCATCATACCACACATACATGACATAGAAAACACAAATATACTGACAGATAAGAGGCCTATGATATTGTGGGGAGGTAATAAAGTGCAATATGAAAAGTGCAAAGTGCATAGCAGCAGAAACAAGTCCATATGTTATGTATGTGTATGTTCATATGTGTATGTGTATGTTCATGTGTGTATGTGTATGTCCTTGAGTGAATTGAGTAGTCTGATGGCCTGTGGAAAAAAACTGTTGCTGAGTCTGGTTGTCTTGCACCGCAGGCTGCGGTAGCGTTTGCCGGATGGTAAGGGGGAGAACAGTTTGTGTGCTGGGTGGGTATTGTCTTTGATGATATTGATGGTTCTCTTGCAGCAGCGGGATGTGTACAGATCCTGGATGAGTGGTTGGGCTGATCTGGTGATCTTTTCTGCTATCCTCACCACCCTCTGTAAGGCCTTTTTGTCCGCAGCAGAACAGCTGCCGTACCAGACAGAGAGGCTGCTGGTGAGGATGCTCTCAATAGCACCCCTGTAGAAGGTGGTGAGTGCAGAAGGGGGAAGGTTGGCTCTCCTCATCCTGCGGAGGAAGTGGAGGCGTTGCTGTGCTTTCTTGACAAGGAAGGTGGTGTTTGTTGTCCATGTCAGGTCATCTGTGATATGCACCCCCAGGAATTTGTTGCTTTTCACAGACTCCACAGCACTGCCATTGATGGTGAGAGGTGTGTGTGACATGTTTTTCTTCCTGAAGTCCACTGTTATTTCCTAACATAAAGCGCACATCGCTATCGGGAGCTGGAGTAGCCGCTGCCGTACAGGGCGCCGCCATCTTCACAATCTTCCACAATAGTAAGCAAATGGAAATATAACAATTTAAAAACGAGTACAATAAAATTAGCAGCAAATATTATACAATCAAGTTACAGTAGGAAAAGGGAAGGCCAATCGATAAAAGTGAGTTTTAAGAAGGTGTGACAGTTGAGGTTCCTGTCACTATGCCTCCAATTGATCATGTGCCCTGGCTACTTGGCCAAGGGGATGTCCCTTTGGGTGACTGGCAAGCGCACATGACTCTTACCCGGGAGGTGTGGGTTCAATCCCTGCCCGGGCCCTCTTCACCTTGCCACATTCTGGCGTTGTTGGCAGGATCCATGTAGCACTAGGGGTGGGTCCATGGATTCCTAATGTGTGGCAGCCTGCGCGGAAGCACGAGGACGTGCTTGTGAAAAGAGGGGGAGAGATGTGACAGTTGAGGTTCCTGTCACTATGCCTCCAATTGATCATGTGCCCTGGCTACTTGGCCAAGGGGATGTCCCTTTGGGTGACTGGCAAGCGCACATGACTCTTACCCGGGAGGTGTGGGTTCAATCCCCGCCCGGGCCCTCTTCACCTTGCCACAAAGGGATTTAAAAGAAGATACTGAGGTTGCCTGCCTGAGATCCAAGGGGAGAGAGTTCCAAAGTTGGGGAGCACGGACTGCAAATGTTCGGTCACCCTTTGAGATAAGATGGGATTTTGGGACAACAAGTAGGCCCTTGCTGGACGATCTCAGGCAGCGATCAGGCTCATAGGGAGATACAAGTTCAGATATGTATGCTGTAGCCTGACCATTTAGGGCTTTAAAAACAAGCAACAAAATCTTAAAATCTATCCTAAAACTCACAGGTAGCCAGTGAAGGGCTGCAAGGACTGGAGTGATATGCTTGTTTTTTCTTTTAGAACCTGTCAAAAGCCTGGCTGCCGCCTTTTGTATCAGTTGGAGTCTCTGTAAATTTTGCCTGCTAAAACCTGAATAGAGTGCATTACAATAGTCGAGCCTAGAAGAAATAAAAGCGTGGAGGACTTTCTCTAGGTCTGAGGGGGAAAGAAAAAATTTACAGTAATCCTGGAGAGCTGTCTCAACTGTGCGAAGCATGACTGTAGCACTTTGGTTACCTGAGTGTCAAAGGACAGCTCGGAGTCAATTATTACGCCCAGGTTTCAAGCTTCCTTCTGAATGTTCTCTAATCATGAATCCAGATTTGACAGGAGGTTTGTTGTGTTAGCAGGGTAGGAGGAGTGATTAAAAGAACTTCTGTTTTGGAGCCATTTAAAATTACAGGACATCCAGTATTTGATCTCAGCTAGGCAGGATAGAATGCATGGGACTGTGACAATTGATGGTCCTGTCACTATGCCTCCAATTGATCATGTGCCCTGGCTTCTTGGCTACAGGGATGTCCCTTTGGTCGAATGGTCAGCACACATGACTACCACAGGACATTGGAAGATCCGGGACTTAATGGGACTTAGAGCTGTGTGTCATCTGCGTAACAATGGAAATTAATGTTGTGTAACTTGCAGATAATTTGTCAGAGGGGGAGCATATAAATAGTGAATAAAAGGGGACCAAGAATTGACCCTTGGGGGATTCTGCAGAGGAGGGGAGAGTGAGAAGAGGAGGCCTCGCCAAGTCTAATGGAGAAGGAGCTACCTGTTAATGTTCTTGGGGACAACGGGTGGAAATTAGCCTTTGGCTACACTCTGGCTTGCTTATATCTTATTCCTAGTGAAGAAATGTTCATTAGCATGCATTGTCCCTCCCAAATAAATAAAAGTATAGTGAACCAGTCCACAGCCGCATCACTGACACCAACTACATTTTTCAAATTGGTTAAAAGCACATTATGGTCAACTGTGTCAAAAGCTGAGCTTAGGTCAAGGAGGATTAGGATGGAGTACCTTCCAGAATCAACTGCAAGCATAAGGTCATTTGTGACTTGGACCAGAGCGGCCTCCGTGCTATGATGGGCATGGTAACCGGATTGAAATTTCTCGAACATATCATTCTGGTTTATAAAAGAATTTAGTTGTATACAATTTTCTCTTAAATCTTTGGCAACTTAGAAATGGGTCTAAAATTTTCCAGAGCACCAAGGTCACCTGGTGAGCAGGGTGAACAGTGGCATGTTCAAAGGAAGATGGAAAAATACCAGTGGATAGTGAGCAATTTAAATTTAAATTTAGTTAAAATATCAGGACCAACTGATGCAGGGATACAGTCTAGGGAGCAGGTGGTTCTCAACTGCATCTGAACAGAGAAACTTCACCAAAGTGGGTAAGAGTTGGGCGTCGAAAAGGGCCAACATCAGCCTCAGTTTCCATGGCTACATTTCCGAGGTGCTGCCAGATTTTTACTGTTTTGTTGGTAAAATACATTAAGAATTCTTCGTATCTCTCGGAGGAGGAGTCACAAGGTTCATTAGGAGGAGGCTGGGTTAGAGAATTCATAGTTTAAAGAGTCCTGGGGTTGTGTCCTTGTCTGGCAGTGGGATTGAAGAAGTAATTGGTTCTGGCTTCATTGACTCTGTGTTGATAAAGGAGCATCAGCTATCTTAGGGATGCCAGGGAAACACTGAGTTTGTCTTTCTTCCACCTTCTTTCAGATCTTCTACACTGCCTCTTCAGAATCCTAAGGTCCTCATTTAGCCATGGTAAATGGGAGGATTTTGATCTTTTAACCCTGACAGGTGCTATGGTGTCTAAGATCCTGGTACAAGAACTGTTAAAAACATGGACGAAATCCTCAATATTGAAATCAGATCTCCTTTCTTGCTGAGGGCCAGCAGTTGAGGCAGCAAATTCATGACAGAACTGAGGAACAAGGCATGAATTAAGGGGGCGGGATCGATGTAGGACCGGAGGTAACGGATCGGGAGATACGTAGCATTGTGATCAGAAATCTCAATATAAACCTGTATGTCACCAGCACTGAACCCAGAGGAATTTGGATAAAAAAAGATTCATGCAACAGGTCACTGATCCCAGCCCATCTACGAGAAGATGTCAAACTTGTCCCAGACTACATTCTAGAGATGATCAGGTGTGGCTGCAAGAGTAAAACCCCATGCAACTCCAAGAAGTGCAGCTGTAAAGTGCATGGTTTGCCATGTGTGGCAGGATGAAGGAGGTCCTGGGCGGGTTTTGAACCCCAGTCTCCCAGGTAAGGAGTCATGCGTGCTGACCATTCGACCAAAGGGATATGGTCATCGCACATGACTCTTACCCGGGAGACTGGGGTTCAAACCCCGCCCGGGACCTCCTTCATCCTGCCACATTCTAGCGTTGTTGGCGGGATCCATGTAGCACCAGTGGTGGGTCCATGGATTCCTGATGGGTGGCAGCCTGCATGGAGCACAAGGACGTGCTTGTGAAAAGAGGACTAGAGATGTGACAGTTGACGGTCATGCTCCCTGGCTACTGTCCTGCCACACATGCACAATGTTGTGTGCATGCTTCCATGTGGGATGCTCAAGAGAGCGTAATTGTTGTTGGTATTAAATGCCACGCAGATGCCTGAGCAAAAGAGAGTTATTGAAGTACAGAGTGGTCTCTGGCGCAACTTCACCAACCCACAAGGTGCATGGAAAGGGCCTATATCTACCCTCCTAGAGTTTTTACAGTTTTTGAATGACAGTTTTGCAGGTTTAAAAAATTCACCCTTAATTAGAGGCCTTGAAGAAATCAGCTTCCTTGATATTAATGTGACTAAAAAAGACAATGTCCTCTCTTCCTCTCTCTACCAAAAACCTACAGATCGCAACGCACTTCTTCATGCTGCAAGTTTTCATCCAATTCCTCTCAAAAAGAAGTCCGCCATTTAGTCAACTTGTCAGACTAAAACAAATTTGTGCTGTCCCAGAACAGTATAACAAAAGTAAAGATGAGATGCTCACTAAATTTAGAGAGAGGAATTATACAGAAGATTGGCTAGTAAATGCAGAAACAAAGGTAGACCTAAAAGGCAGAGATGCATACCTACAAACAAAGAAATCAACAAAATCTGAACCGAGCCTTGTATTCTGCACTACATTCACACCCAACACTAAAAATATTAAAAGTGTAATTTTAAAACATTGGCATATTCTCCAAAATGACTCATCTTTAAAAAGGACTTTTCTGACGCACCCATGGTCACTTTTAAAAGAGGAAGAAATATAAAGGACAGAATAGTCAAAGCATACCAGCCTAAAGTCACAAACACAGCAGACTTGTAATTTTAGATGTGGTACCTGCATAAACTGTCAATTCACCAAAAATATTAAACAATTTAATCACCCTGTCACTGATAAAATGGTTAATATTACGGACTTGGTTACATGTATATCTAAAAATGTGGTGTATCTGTAGGCATTGCCTTTGCAGAATCAAATCTAAATAATTAAATACATGAATAATAATAATAATATTAATAATAATAATAATAATAATAATAATAATAATAATAATAATAATAATAATAATAATAATAATAAAATAAATCAGAGTCAAAATAAAAACCTAGCCTAATACATACCCTCAATCTCTGTTGACCTTTTGACATTCCGATTTCTTCATTAACCATGGAAAGTGACACTTGGAATGACCATCAGACCAAACATTCCGTTTTGTTTGATCTGGGGTATAGTGACAATTTCCAGCCATAGCAAGTGCAACTTTTGAGATAGAAAGGTCATCCTGGGCACAAATTGAAGCTTACAAACTTGGGAAGTTTTCTATATACATGTGAAGCAGTGATGTTTGAGAAAAATGTCATTTTTGACAAGAATTTGTCGTGCGGACAGTAATTTTTTTGTCTTTCTGGAGAAATTGTGGGTGATTTTTTTTAATAGCATGGCAGCAGGTCCCAGAAAATTATTTTTTTTACTTTCCCTTATGTTTCATGATACTCCCTACCAAATATCATACACTCATGACTATTTGTAGTAACTAAATCGGGGCTTACAGTATTTATACTGGGATTTTGGCGCTTTGGGCATCAAAGGGTTAATATTTAAAAATGCTCAAGGGATATCACCGGGCACCCTCTTGGATTTTGAAGAGGAACCCCCCAGCTACAAGAAACAGCAGAGAAAAAAACTTTATCAGACGAAACAAGGTTCAACCCCATGGCTCCCGGACTAGAACAGGAACAAGGTAGTTAACATGAGCAGAGATGGCCACCATGAAAGCTACAGAAAGAGTTGAAAATCCAAGAAAACGAGAGAAACCTCTGAGTCACTGTTTGACTGAGAAGACATGTCTGGAAAGAGTGATGACAGCTGGTGTTAACGCCAGTTTTATTGGCTGTTACAGCTTACGTTTTGCCATAATTGTGTTCTGATAGTATCCTGGAGACACTCACATAGCACCAGACATGCATCATTTTTATTCAACATGAAGCTAAGAATTCTGTACTTAAAAGACTATGACCTCTGGTTTAATAGTGGTGAAGACCCGTGGTTTGCTCAGCTTTTGGCAGAGATGAAAAATACTGTAGGCTACTCAACTAAAAATATTGGAAAATTTATGTAAAAAAAGAGGTAGCAGCTACAAATCCTATGCACTGTATGCAATGTAAAAAAAACACACTCCCTATTAAACAGTTGTATTTTTTTTTTTTTTTCATTGCCCCTTGTTAAATTATTTGAGCACTGGGATTGTCTTTATTTTGTTGAGAACATAGTATATAATATAGTGTGGATATAGTAACAGAGCATCACAGAAAGGAAGATTTTCCTTTATGAAAGTAAAAAGCATGTCCCATGTTGGCAATGCCCAATGCAGTGATCGCTGGATTGATTCCCGACTGTGATTCCCGACTGTGATTCCCCCAGTTTCTCTCCCCACTTTCCTGTCTCTCTCCACTGTCCTGTCAATTAAAGAGGAACTATGCAGGATTTTTTTTTACCTAAACTATGCTACCTTTTTTAGCTTAATTAAACAGCTTTGGAGTAATTGTGATGGTTAAATAAATGACTTGCAACTTGTTATAAGGAGAATGGAGGCTCTCTGCCTTTCACGTAGCGTCTCTTGGCCGAAAACCAACCTTGTAAGATCAGAGCCTCCGACCCGGTGTCCCAGCTCTCGTCTCTGTGGCACAGCGACACAAACGCGCCCCCTAACCCATAATTTCTTGTTTATGACAGATTAGACTATATTCAAACATTCACATTGTGCATGCAAGACAAATTTCAGAGTGATCTGACAATAAAGTATTATCTTATCTTATCTTATCTTATATACAGTATGATATACAGTATAACGTTATCCACCGCTCCATGCACATGGCCGGGATGAGGGTTAGCAAAACAGCAGACAAGAGACTGGACTTGCATTGTTACCCTTTAAAGGCAAAAAATGCCTCCCCCCAAAAAAAAAATCTAAAAAGAGGTCAAAAGCATTACTACAAATCAAGCGTTGCGTTAGTTCTGGCAGAGCACGCTACTTAAACTGCTCTAGTCCGACGTCACCTCCCTTGCTGCTGCTTCCTCTGCCGGCTTTTTTGCAACCCACCTCCACCCCAGCTCCTCCTGTTATCTGCCATGAACCTCATCATTGTATCTTGTTAGTTGCTCTGCTCTGTCTGGGTTTTCTTTGCTGCTGTGCTCTCTGCTTATGCCGTTCATGATGGCTCATGAAGGGCAGGAAGGTGCTCTTCCTGCCTCAGGCTTTCCACGAACAGTATCATACCACCAAAAAAAACTTGTGCAAGTAATTAAATATTATTTTGACAACTCAATAAAAGTTACTTGACTTTATATAATGGAGTCACTGGACCTTATTACTTCCTATGTCAGAGTCCTGGTAAGAAGATAGGACAGAGGAAAAATACAGAGTAGGGTGACCATGACTGAATACAACCCACAGGCCTTTGCTGCATGTTACCATCTCTCTCTTCCTGACTTTCATCTCTCTCTCTCGCTCTCTGTTTTTTTTTATTATATTTTTTTGGGGGGGGGTTTTGCCTTTAATCAACAGGTCAGTGGAGAGAGACAGGAAATGGGGAGGCAGAGAGAGGGGGAATGACATGTACTGTAGCAAAGGGCCGGCTGCAGAGAGGACTGTAGCCTCTGCACAACCCACTGAGATAAATGGTGCCCCTATTGTAGCATCTCTATAAAAGACAATGGGTACCCACAAAATGTTTATGAAAAGTACAGATTGTCCCTGCACAAGTTTACCAGCAGCTTTCTGTCCCTAAACTCATCACAGAACTTGACTGAGATTCTTCTGTCCCCTCTCAGACTGATCATATTTACATGAGGTCGTCTGAGGAGAAACTCTCGTCCTGTCATCTCCAAAATAAGAGCGCGAGTCTCCTTCGCTTTCAGATTTATCGTCTCCTTAAGTGGCTCATTTAACCAATTTCATTTCTGTCTGCACACAAACCCTCCCCACACACCCACCCCAGCTCTCTTAGTACAGATTTTTTCAAGATTGGTGTGGAGATAATAGTGTCTTGTGATGGTCCACACCTGCAGTGCATCACACTGCAGTGAGATATCTGTTTAATCAAACATGAGGGCCGGTCCGTGGATTACCACGTGAGCTTTGTTTGTGCGCAGGGTTCTCTGAGGTGTGGCTGCAGCCAGGGGTTAGGTCGGGGTCAGCGCGGCCAGACACGCTCCATCTACAGCCGGGTAAGATAACAGATTCCCCCTGGAGACTGAGAGCCAGTCAGGCAGAACAGAAATATAAACTACTGCAGCGTAAAGTAAAGGGTCAGCGGGCCCGGCTACTACACACCAGAGGTGAGAAACCTCGGCAGCGTGGTGGATGGAGGCAGTGGCGGTGTGTGTGTTCAAGTGTGTACGAAGGAAATTCCTATATCTTCAGTGGAGCTTTTCTTCAGGGCAGTGACTTGAGCATATGTGCATTAATTTAAAATTAATATGTGTGTCAGGATACAAAAAAAAGGTAACTGTAATGCGTTACAAGTACAGGAAAAAAACACATAATCAGATTACCGGTATATTTGATTAAAACGGAGATTACTTGGTTGATTACTTTACATTTTTTAAAATTAACCACAGGCTATAGAGCAGATGTATGCACACAGCGGACACATAGCGACACTTTACGATGCAACACCTCAACAAACCAACACGTGAAACAACCTCCTGTAGCCTCCATCTGTGTGTAGATTTCCACACATATTCCGTCCCTATAACTCCGACTCTCAAATCAAACCATCGGCCACTGCTCCGACTCTGGAGCCCAGAGCAGCTGGAGACCCCAGACCACAAGATCAGGGACCAGAACCATCTGGCGTGATAACAGCCGTGTATAAAGTGAGATTAAAATGTAAACAACAGGTCACTTTTTCCGTGATTTTTTTTAACTCTCTGTTTCTGTTTTTGTAGAACGGATGTTTTCTATCATAAAAATGTTGCGGTTTCCCACCTCCACCAATATTTTTCCTACCTTCATGAGGTCCTTTCTATCCACAAGCTGTCAGGCTCCTGAATCAGAACATGCCATGAGCATCTCTCTATCTCTCTAACCCTTTTGCCCTTTGCACTTTATGCCCTTTGGTTTGCACTTGATCTGCTTTTTAAACTTGGATGTTTTTATACTGAGATCTGCATTTTAATCTTGGATGTTTTTATACTGAGATGCCTACTTGCTGCACTAATGAAATAATTTTCTAACCTTGTCTATATTTTAAATGTGTTATTTATATTTACTTAAATTTTTTTTTAAACATGTTTTTACTCGAGGGAAAGCACAGTCTGGGGGGTGTAGTCAGGATTTCATTTCACTGCTTGTTGTAAGTGTACACTTTAACTATGCATGTGACAAATAAAGAATCTTGAATCTTGAATCCTGTAGCTTCAGGATCCTCCGACTGACCGGTGACTCATGGTTTGTGCTGCGGCTGTGACTAATGTTGATAAAGTGATGATTTACAATCGAGAGTTTATCCATTGTTTACCGGATGCTCGGTGCGTTTCCTGGTTCCTGAGTGACTTAATTTGCATGTTTGGTATTAAAATAATCCAAAACTAACTAAAAGTAATCCGTTACATTACTTCAATTTTGTGATACTTACAGTAAGTTACTAATTACATTTTTTAACAGGTAACTTGCAATTGTACTGGAATACATTTTTAAAGTGACCCTCCCAACCCTGTGTGTGTGTGTGTGTGTGTGTGTTATCCAGCCTTACCTTTTAGGTGGATCTTATTTTCTGGGCTGTGCACCAACACAGAGCTAACTGAGTCCAAGCTGTCGTAGTTACTGCAGCCGAGGGGACCCGTCCTCGTCTCAGTTACCTGGAAAACAGAGGGAAGGCAGATGTAGTCGCTGCACATATACATTATATATGTCACACTTTATTTTTTTTCTTTCTCCCACAGTGATTTCACAATAGCAGTGAATGCCCTTTGACTGCAGAGAAAAGCATGGCCATCCTTCTCTTCGGCTCCACACCTGCACAGACAGCCGCAGCTGCCTGCAGAGAGCTGGCAGCCTGACGGAGAGTCGTGTAGGAGGGAGAGATGAAGGAGTGCGAGGGAGAGAACAAGCGCAGGTGTTTGTAAAAGATTTCAACTTTGAAGCCACGAAAATCACAGGTAGAAGGAGAAGGTCACATTCAGCTGAGTGTCTGTTAGCAGGTAGAGCTTTAATAGACATCTGAAAATCTACCGCTCCTTAGGCGTGTTTAGATTTGTCTGGGCAGACGGATATTAAAGATGTTACAATAGGAAACACAACCTTGAGCACGGTGAGACAGCAGCCATTGATTGGTTATACTGCACATATACAGTGTGTCAGTACATACGTATATACACACACTGTACAGTATCCAGATTACCTTTTTTTCTTTTTCTGATGCTAATAATATCACGTAAACCAGGGGTCTCCAACCTTATTTCCTCTGAGAGCTACTTTTACAAAATGAAAATGGCTGAATTATTGCTGTTAGGTTATGTTTGCTATCACTGTTATACCTAGGCTACTACCCTTTATATCGTGTTTGTTATTGCGACCTATGTCACCGTCGTGATTCTTTAATTTCTTTCCTTATCTTTGCACTATTACATCACCACACTACACTGCACTCGAACTACACATGCACATCTTGTGTATCCATTGCTGTATGTCCGTTATGTTGTTTGTCTTGTGTTTCACAATAAAAAAAAAAATTTAAATTAAAAAAAATGAAAATGGCTGAGAGGTATTCATGTTTTGTAACATTAATTCTTTACATTTGTAAAACAAAACTGTGTTTCCCACTCTTCATGAAAATAGTATTTAGTAGTTTTTAGCCTCTATCACACTGATAAAACTGAAACTATTACTTTCAGGTATTGTCCTGGGTGGCACAGTGGTTGAGACGCGTGTGTGCGGATTAATTTACACAACCATAGTTTGCCTCAGAGGTGGAAGCAGATGTAGTCCCTACCAAACGGCGGGGAATAGGTCCTGTAAATAGCAAAATAACAGTCTACTGTTATTCTCCAAAAATGGACATGTTTGGTATTGGAAGTATTGATACTTGAGTATCGAAACGCACGTCACTATTGTCCCTCCTCTATTAAATATGAAAGGAGGCTGAAAATCACATGTCTGTTCTGATGATACAAGTCTGTGGTCCTTAAATGCGTGTTTCTCTTCTATAATACACATTCTACATCTCGGGGCAGAGTTCCGTGGGAAAAAGGTAACCTGGGATTTGACACAACACCGACAGCTGGGTAGCATGTCGTTGTAGGAGAAGCAGGTCCGTGGAGCTGATTGGTCGATTCTTAATCTTATCACATGAAAAATCTGGATATAAGGTGCAGGTTTGCCGTGCAACCAATCAAGTTTTCAAATGTATGTATGATTCATTAATCCTTTGATGAGCTACTGGGGAAAGGGGCAGCGAGCTACTGCGACATGTTGGAGGCACCTGATGTAAACAGTCGCACCAAGCTAGCATTGTATAATTGTTTACATATTAGCAGCTAACTTTGATGAAGAACTTGAACTTTTAACTTTCATTTATCATTACTCTGGTTGTTTAAAAATTTGTTTTAAAAAAGAAAACAGTTAAAAGCTTCTCCTGCTGTGCTACCCAGATGTGGTGCTGAACAACAGAAAGAGAGAGAGTACACTTTATTACTGATCAAAAGCCATTTTTACTAATCCACTCCTGTGAAGAGATAATACTCCTGATGTTCTAATGTTTGCACATTAGTCAATTATTTTAGATGTATTGTGATGGACTGTCAGTGTTTCTGTCGCTCCACACTGTTGTTGTTGTTGGGATGGTGTGGACTCCATCTGCTTCCAGTTAGAATGAGTTTTAAAATGTTCAGTTTATCCTTATGAAAACAAAGGAGTCCTTCTCAGCTACTTGATATGCACACATCATTCTCATCAGCTTTAATTGTAATTTCTGCACATTTGTCAGCTCACCATTGTGTCTCTTTGTTTCTCTACTCCATGCATGTTGCACAATAGGATCTAAATGTATTTCTCTATCAAGAATGAGCAACTTACACAAAGCTATCCTACCGTCTTAGCTGAAAATACATCTCTCAAATTTCTACAATCAAGGTCAATGAAATATTAATTGCAGCATGAACATCTGACCTGGATATAAAAGCAGCTGAGATGCATGTCACGGAAATGTGTTAAGTTAACAATATCCTACTTGACATTCTGTGTATGATGCTCCGCTGTGGGGCAAATTGAGAAGAAAGTAGAAGAAAAGAAAAAGGACTAGACGGAATAATGAGAGAAACTCAGAGGAAAAGAGCGAAAAGTCAAGTGTGTAAAGAGACAAAGGGTAAACGTGGGAGAGACAGAGATGTTCAAAGATCAAGCAGGAGACAGAAATAACATGAGGAATGAAGGCAAAAGGAAGAAAGAAAAGAAGACACCAAAAGATGGAATAAGAAAGGGTAAAGCAAATAGTTAATTTTCTTTTTCTTTTTTTTAAGATAGCATAAAAAGATGGATATGGCCTCTGGCAGAGCAATTCTCCTGCTAAATCACTCTATTTGGCAAATGATGCAGCCTGTGTGAATCTGCCATCCCTAAAACAGCCCTCACAACTTCACACTCTCCCTTGCATTAAGATCACATCTATTATCAAAAGAAATGGAAGTTACCCTTCAAGGCGCTACAAAAGATACACATCTCAAACATCTCTCAAGTATCATCTCGCTGAGACGGAGTTCAAGTTTAGCAGGAGATAAAGGCGGGAAGCAGCAGAGGGAGATTAGTGAGGGGGAAAGAGGCCGTTTTGGGTTGTTGTTTAAGCCACAGATGTGCTCACAGATAATCAGTGCTTTCATAATGAAAGAGGAAACTGTTGCATTTCATTCATGTCTTTGTTTTGACTATGGAAGAACATCAGATCTGGTTAAATTGAGCTAAGTCTGATAAAAGGGCTATTTATAAATGTAGAAATCCTCTAACATTGTTTCTCGCCGGGAGCGGGTGGTGGTCGTTGGTTGTTGCTTGACAAGCTTCAGCCACCGTTGTCTTTACAATAAGAGTTTATGGTAACACTAACTATCATTATAAACACTCATGCTTATTGTTATAAAGCCTTATGATAATTTTTGGGTGTTTATAATGTCAATTGTACACGTTTATAAGCCAATTATAACACATTATAACTATATTTATAATGCATTATCGATGTGGGCATTGTCAGTGAGTTACTAACAATTATAACGTATTATAATACCTGACCTTATAACTCATGATAAAATGCTTTATAGTGTGTTATGATTATTGTTATAAAGTATGGAACTTTTCATACTTCCTGAACTAGTTCCATGAACTATACATTATCCCTTACTTATAAATATGGTTATAATGCATTATAGATATGTCAAATAGAGTGTTACCATTAGGTAAAGTAATCTGAAAGCATACAGTAGACTAGCTGAACCACAGCAAAGTCAGGATAGCCCATAGGGAAGTGGAAGGCCTACTGTCAAATGTTTAATTAATGTAGTTTTTACTACCTTAACTGTTCAGTAAACAGTAGTTAATGCTAACGTTAGCGATTAAGCTACATCGTCACAGTCATTTGGCAGATGCTTTTATCCAAAGCAGCTTATGGGGAACATCAGTAAGCTTCAGTGCTGTAGGAACCTTGGGCAAATACTAAAGTGATACATCCAAAAATAAGTGTTAAGACATTAGAATAAAGCAGAGAGCCAAAAGTGTGGTTGTAATGGTAAGGAGACGTGGGGCGTCCGCCATCCGCCTGCTCTTTTCAGCATGTTAAAAAAAAGGTTAACATCGCTCCATTAAAATACGGGATTGTCCCGTATGTGAAAATTAAATAGTGCGTCCTGTATTGAGCCAGGGTTTGTCCCGTATTTCTGAGTTGTCTCAAATGCAGCATCATCCCACCTGCATTCTGTTAAGCCCCGTCCAAACATTGATCAAAATCTATAAACCTATATTGTTGCATTTTGTTTTTTGTAACTGACTATAGCTTCCATATCTGGCAAACTCTCCATCTGTGGGCACATGGTATTCTTTCTTTTTTTTTTCCTTTGCCCAAAAGTGTGCAGTAAATGCTGGTTAAACATTTTATGGTTTTACGAACAGAGGTGCTCTAAAGATTATTAAAGACAGAGATGGACACGCCTGCTCTGATTTGAGTTTGTTTATTTTTATCATTTCTTTGACATTGTCACATTACGTGACGGTTATTATCAATAAATTAACTGATAACTGATATTGTTTATGTTCTTATGTGAATCTAATGCATTTTGTGTTATTCTGCCTTTCATTTGTTTTGAAACATTGACTTAGGTCTGCCACACAATGGGCAAAAATGGTAATTCATGGATAAGGCTGGATTACCATGCAGGCAGCTGCTCCGGAGCCCCACACCTCCAAAGTCCCCAAAAGCACCAGTTTTTTTTTTCATGACAGTTGTCTTATGGTAATTTGATTAACTGCAAAAGTTACAGAGGAGTGAAGAGTCTCTGTACAGTCTCTCTGCTGAAGTTGGCTCTTGACTGGCGCAGCGCTGTTGTAAAAATACTCCTCCTTCCTCTGTGTGACTCGGAGCCAGCTTCCTCTCTCACATCAGAGCCGCAGATTTCACACAAATGTTACAGGAGGTCTTTTTTTTTTTGTCCCACCGAAACGCAGTCTAAACTTGGTGCGTGATTGAGGTTCCTCCACGTTTGTTGCTGGAGATAAAGATAACCGTGTTTCACTCCCACCTCCTACTCAGTGCTGCAGAGACACAAAGCCCAGAGGCGTACATGGACACAGGTCAAGTGTATCCCACTCAGTGTCGCTTCCTCCTCGGGTGATGAGTCGATCTCGCAGAATATGGCGCGGCAGGTGGCTTGCATACCAGAGATCCTCATTTAGCAGAAACATGTGAAGGATGCTCCTTTTCCAAGTGGGAGTAGCTCTGTGTGTGTGCGCGCTATGTGCACGTGTGTATGTACGTAGGAGGGTGTATTAAATCTCTGGGTGTTAGCAGGTGCTAATGAAAGGGACTATTTATGTGGCTGTCAGTCATCAGGATGAAAGGCAGCTCTATTCTTAGCACCACAGACAGGTAAAATACTTCATATGTGCAACTTTGTTTAGTATAAATATTAATAAACCCATTACATTAATTCTTATAAAAATTAATAAAACATTAATGCACATATGCACACAATACATATGCACATAACCAATGAGCTCATCTTAAGGCATTAATGAGACGAGTAGTTTCTAGAAAATATATTTTGACGTTGCTTCATTTACATGCAAATATATGCAGCTGAAACAGTAGGTATTCCAAAATCTAATTATATAAATGTGTCATTAGGAGAAGGTAGTATAAGTGGATGGATGAAAAATGTCATCAGGTGTAAAAAAAACTATTTCCTGATTATACATACAGTATAATGTAAGGAAAGTGAAAATCATGTGATAATTATAAAGTTAAAGATTAAAAAAAGACTTTCATGACAGAGCTGCACTTTATGGAGTCTTTTCCTGTCTTAAAGAATAATATACGGCACTGAGAGAGATCTGCAGTGTTTGGGGCATCTGATCGTGATGTCCGCCAGACTTTTTCTAAAGGTTTTTCAGGGCATGTCCAGAAGACTGGAGGGCCGGGAGTAGATCCAAAAAAAAAAAAAAAAAAAAGACATGCTGGAGGGAATGTAATGTATATTTCATGGAGCCTGGATATGCAGTGGGATCCCTCAGGAGCAGCTGGAGGTTGTGGCCTGCCTGCTTAGCCTGCTGCTAGAGAGTGATTCAGAGCCAGACCAGCACAAGAAAATGGATGAATAGATGGACGGAATAATAGATCTGAGAATATTTTTTACAAAAACCGTTGCTCATTATTCATGCTTAAATGAGCTGCGATAAAAGCTGCAATTTGTTAAAAAGAAAAGCAGGATATCAGAGCTCTGCTCACACTGACAAGGTAGGAGTTGCAAAAAAAACCCTCCAACTTCCTGAAAGTCACAAGGCAGAAGGTCCTCTCAAGTGAAAAGGACTAAAGATACTCTATAAAAAAAGATGATGTACTGGTGGGATGGTTCACACTTCCTGTGGTTAGAAAAAGACACACTGAGCTCATCCAGGCCTGTGCAACTGGTATGAAACGTGACAGTAGTTATCTAACCTTAGAAGTTACAGAGACAGGTATATTTTTCCTGTTTTTACAGCCTGTTTCTGCACAAAGCTTTGGGATATTTTTAACACGAGCCGATGGATTTTTGTTGTTGTCATGTGTCAAAACAATACAGAACAATACAGCAGTAGATACAGTGTGAATTTATTCCAGATAAGACTGCTTGTTTCTATCTGCTGTCGACCGATCAACCCAGTACAAAACCATATCAGTCTATTAAGACCATGTTTGCTTAAAGTATTTGTGACATAATAGTAACAAGAATATCACTTGCTTCCATAAAAATACAAGGTTTATTTCAGTTTTAACATTTATTAAACTGTCTCACATATAAGTCCCTTAAAATTTCAGTTTATCCTGTTGGAAAGAGATGTTGGCAGCTCCACTGCAGCAGGAAATACACAAACCAAGAGTGAATTTCTTCTAAAGTGAACCATGTCTGTTTGAACGTGTTATTTTAATATCATAATGTTTGACAGATCTGTGGCTTTGGTGACTATGCACCACAACAAGATCACATTCACTTCTGCCATTGGAGTTAACGGAATCGAACCTGGTGCTGGTCTGCTAAGGATAAATGCATCATGTCTCCTCTCAAGACAGGTTTGCTTAAGTTTTCTATTCTTTTTGTATTCTACTTTAATACCTTGTACTTTAATTGAGCATTTTGCACACTTTGGAATAATATTAATATTTTGCTGTGTATTAGACATGAGCAGCACAATGCAGCTGAATTTGAAACTGCAGTTTACAGAGTATCGCTGGATAGACCCAAACATATCAAATGATGTGGGGGGGGAAAGAAAATCTTAATAAATGCCAATTGCTTATTTATATGTTATGTTTTTGTTGATTTATTTGCAGAAGATTGTGTTAGTGTATATATTTCCCTACAGACACAGCTCTACATAACTGAGCAGGGTTTTTGTCTATAATTAATTTAGGCAGGACAGAGGACGTGTTCTGACTGAGATGCAGTATTCAAACAGCAAACTTCAGAAAGCAAGGAAATGCTTAAATCTTTTTTCTAACATTTAAAGAAGGAGGTTGTAAATAAATTAAAAAACTAAAACTATTCCAAAGTGCAGAGGTTATCTTTCTCTTGTCTTTTGTAGACTGTGTGTGTGTGAACCTTCTCCAGTCATTAGAATTCTATTTGGTGCTCTCAAATTAATAAAACTTTTCTTTCTTGGTAAAAAAAAGAATAATTTGCACCACGCAGAGGTAGTCTTTGTGGGAAAAACACATCATAGAGCTAACAAGAGCTTCACGTCCCCCTTTTTAAAAGAGCCGCCATCACCTCTGCCCGCTGAGAGGTCGCTGCTGCGTGTCGTGTTTTTTCAGCAGCAGCACCTGGAAAAAGCCACTTTACTTATTTCACACAAAGTCTGCACTTTGCAATTACTCATTTCAATCAGATATGCTATTTAAGTTGAAGCATGAAAGCGCGGTCCGCCCACCCACACACCTGCTGTCATCACTCGAAAGCCAACAGATCTGCTCTGATGTGAAAAATGTACTGCTTGGTTATGCTTAGCTGCCTGTCGTCAGGAGGAGGGGGGGAAAAAAAATCTGAATTTAAACAAGGTAAAGCCAGGCAGGGGAGATAATGGGATTTCTTACACTCTTTTTTTATTTTTTATTTTTTTGTTCTTTGAGTGGATTTTCAACAAAACTGTGCCGTGTGCAATTAATGATGAAAAGAGCTGGTAAAAGCCTGGTGGTGGATTTGGGGGTAAATGACGATTTACCACATCAAGGCCACTGGAGTGTTGAGTGTGCTGGTAAATAAAGTGAAGCGAAGGACATAAAAAGGCATTAAACCAGTTAACATTTCAGAATCTGAGCCACTTTCTGCTGAAATCACAGCTTTTTTGTGTCGATAATTCCCAGACGCTGTGATCCAGCTGCACACCCATCAAATAGCAAAGGACACAAACGACCTGCAACCCATTCCAGGTGGCAAACAGTGTACAGTATGCATAAATATATACATATTTTTCCCACTGGAATCTTAAATAATCATGACATTTGCCCTGCTTTAGTGTCTCTCTGGGCTAACAGCACAGTCTGCCTTTAAAAATAACAATAATAATGATGTCATGTACTGATGCAGGCTTCTGTTTCTCTCCAGCTTTTGAGCGATGACGCACCTTGAAAATAATCTTTAAACAGACCGTTTGTGTGCATACCTTGAAAACAGCAGCACTATTTGTTCTGGGTGCAGCACAGAGGAATATATCCCAGAGGGACAGTTTTATAGCAGGGTTAATGTTTGTGTGCCTGTCTTGATGGGTGGCTGTTTGTGGATCTGAAGAACTGCACAACACAAGTCTACATATAATAAATAAACTGCGTATTTGTGAGTTGTATCTTGAAAAAGGCTTTTTTTTCTCCTTTCTTTTTGTTGTTCAGGGCTGCTCGAAAGCAGATAATAAGTATCTGGATATGTTAGTGTAAGCAGGCTCTGTCATGTATTCAGTACCTTGATTGCAGAGGTGGCGATCTGGAGGTGGTGCAGTCGCCTCAGGGTGCTCTCTCGATCTGTGAAGTAGGAAGCTGCCAGCTGGTGAAGCAGCTCCAGAGACACCACCGAGCTGTTGCTGTTGCCCTCCGACTTCTTATTCAGCTTCTGCTTGTCCAGGAAAATGGTCAAGGATTCCTCTCCTGTTGAAAAAAAAAAAAAAAAAACAATCAATAACTCTCGTCATTCAACCTCCCAGCTGTATAACAGTGTACTGTACACAAACTATTTTCACTGAGAAAACTAATTGATTTTCAATCCTGTTAAACTGTGTGGTTATGACAAGTTCGCCATATTCCAGTGACTGGCTGATGTTATCCTCAGAAGACCTCGTGTGAGATTCTGCTCTTACATTTGACATATCTCTGGCACGCCCTCACTCGCTGCGGTTTGTCAACTGTGCCGCAGACAATGGATCATTTGCTTTTGCTCCACTCCCTTTCATCAGACAGTCATAGCATCACAAAACACTAAACACTCTCCCACATAGTCTGATGGTTGTCTCATTACATGCTCCCTGAGGTAACCCATGAGGAGAATTAACAGGATGAGACTGGAGACTATTTGATATATTTATTTATTTATTTTAAATTGACTTTTCTTACATGGACACTTATTATAATGGTCTCATAAGGTTCATGCTGATAGTTGCCAGTCACTGTTGCCTAAATGGTTGGAGATATTTCAAACTTTCAAAAAAAAAAAAGTCAGAGCTGGCAGGGCTCTGTGTATTTACTGGAAATGTTCCAGACTCCCTCTCCTTATATTAGCTAATATGCACCTTCACTCAGTGGAGTTAGACAGCTGAATTTGGAAATGAATGAACAGATATGGGAAGAGCCAGACATTTTAAGCCACCTAATGGAGCAGTATTAGCTAACATTAGCAGCTGGCTATAGCAAACTGCTGTTATCTGAACATTTTAGACTGGACCGCACCAGCAGGACTGTCCTATGATCGCGAATGTTGCTGGCTGACTGACCAGCAGAGCCACAGTCTAATGAGTTTCAGTTTTTCTGGTGGGAACTACAGGGAAGCAGAAGAGTGCATCCAATACACTGAGCCTCATCTAATTTCATTGTAGTCATGTGAGACACTACAGGTGAACAGGGTAAATATTTAAACTAACAGACATCACCATGAAACTTCCCAAGTTTATCACTTACATTAAGACAATTATTTTTTGTATTACAGATTTTGTCAAATGTTATGTTAAAATATGTAAATGAGGCAATATTGAAATAAATATGCACAAAATTGCATATATTTCCAGAATATAGTAAATCTGAACAATGGATAAATATATTTCCAAATTAATGTTTTATTTTGTTGACATTTTAGAGTCAAGGGTTTTTACAGAGGGGATTCTGGATATCTCTTTTTATCACTCTGTTAATGAGAAAATACTGTCACCAGCCCTAAAAAATCTAATTTTGCCATGTTTTTTGGAAAGAAAAGTTGTATAAATCAGGCTGTGAATGATATATCAACAATCCCCTCTGTAAAAACCTTTAGAATATAGAAAGGGATAAAAGTGAAAGGTTTGGTGTCCCTAAGTGCTACTGAAGCGGAGATACAGCCTAGAAGAGCATGAGAAAATACTCATTTTGAGAAAACGGCCTCTATAGATTTGTATTGTAAAATTCCATAGATTGTTATTGGCAATTGTACTTTTACAATTTGTTGCTGATGCAGAGGATAGCCTATGACAATTTTTGGAGCCCACATCATTGTTCATTGCCCGTAGTGTCTTGCCAGCCAGCAGAGCAGGAGAAAGGGAGGGAGAAAGGGAACACATTGGTAATGAGGCTTTTCACTAATGACTGTAGCCAAATCTATGTATCAAACAGAGTTGGTCATAAATACCTGCCTCTAATAAAACTCTGTTAGATTCAAGAGTTGTAGTAAATAAAGATTAAACAATCGTAGTTCTCAGACAGAGGCTGTGAGCTGTGTGAGAGACTAAATAAGAAAGATAGTCGGTCTCAAAGTGGGCAGTCTGGTTGCTTAGTGGTATCCATTTCTGCTTCATCTCCGGCTCGCTCTCATTTCCTCTCATTTTATTAGTAAATAATAGGAATAGAAAACAATAATTCTCAGTGATCATTTTATAAACTGATATGGATTGAACCACACGCCACTCTTTCTGTTTCATTCAAGTGTTTGATGATTATGTCGGATTTCATTGCAGGTATCAGAGTTGATCATGGCTATAGACCCGTCTCATTACAACAGCCAGAATGCTGTGCTGAATCTTGTCAGGAGGAATTCAATAGGCATCTTTGAGTATAAGGCATGCTAACTTTATATTAGATTAGCCACCACACCTGAGTTCATGTATATCTTGTGTACATTATTGCATTGTCTCCAGGAGTGGACAGTGACAAAGTAGCTACATTTAAATTGATTTAATTGACTACCGCAAGTCGTATTTTCAAGTATCTATAATTTACAAATGTAATATACAAGACAGTATATTTTTTCCATTTTGATTCAGATAGTATTTCTGCTTAACATACTTCACAGTTGGGTGTAGCCATAGGGGAGGCAAACATGAGAAGCAACAAAAGAACAAGATGAATATAGTAGAACAAAGGAGGAAAAAAACAAAGATGTGGGATGGCATTTGCTCAGCCAAAGTCTAATCAGTATGCAGACGGACTCAGCCCATTTAGTGGAGGCTGTTAATTACATATAGCATCTAACTACAAGTCTGCCAATGCATTCATCTATGCTTTGTTTCCCATGCTGATAATCCACTGAATATGCCAAGTGATAAGTGGCCCCAAAGCTAGGTGTCTGTGGATTTCACACAAAATATCCGAGATATTGAAAGAGAGTCAGAACCGATAGGTGTTAAAGTCTATGTTTCACCTTCTTTTTTAATATATTAATCGTCTATTATAATGTTTATCAAGTCTCAGGGCTCTGGGCTTTTAAATCTCCCTCTGCCCTCTGCTTCTTTTGGAATGCTTATACTCACTATAAGATTTCTACAATATATATTAAAAATGGCTTTAATATATATATACATTGCTATGTGATGGCCAGCATCAGCAGTATGTCAATATCACAAGCTTGTTGTTGTGATCTTAGTGCAGGTCTGGGTCTTGTTTCATGAGGCTCATGCAATCAATACTGTGGGCAATTCTGTTTTGTGAGTTCCTTCTCTCCTCTGAGATTGAGGGTAAAAAGAAATCCAATAAAGAGACATACACTAAAAATGGGTCAATTTAATCCCCCTTCTGCTTTGTAAGGCTCACGCAGCTGCACACAATCTTCATCAGTGGGAACGATGAGGGGAAAATTACAGAGGAAAACAACCTTGGCTGAATGCTTCGGGTCTGAGGTGTTATGGCAATTGTTGTATATACCTCAGCAGCACTGCTCTAACACAGGCTCTAACTCCTCCGAGACCAACAATGAGTAGCTCCTCTATTTTTGGTGTGTCCCGACACTTCCTAACCTCGGAATGGAGGCGAGTGTGTCACCTGCAGTCCTTCCTTACCTCCCAGGGTAGCAGAAACTAGGAAGTGGGTCCCATATTTCTTGATGAGGTTTTCGTTGATTTGCTGAAGGGTTGGTCGTCGCCCCAGTAACCGGAGGTTGCGCAGGAACTCTGGCGCCAGGGGCAGTGGGGCTTTGAGGAAATCTCTCTTCTCTGTAGCCAGGCTGTTCACCTTCCAGTGGCTGAACTCCCTGAAATGATAAATACGATAAAAGGTGAATACAGACTCAGTTAAGATCGATGCAATATGGTATATAGACACATAAACACACAAAAGAGAGCCATGTTATCCAGTGTGTCCAAGACAAAAGGTGCTTGTAAACCCCAGAGTAGTGTGGTCAAAGTTAAAAACAGAATAGTCTGGATGGACCTCCTTGAAGGGGAAGGTTAAGGGAGCCACTAGTAGGTTTCCTCTAATGATGAACATGATTTCTTACCAAGAGTGATTGGTGGAGATCATCTCTCAAACTCAAGAGGTCTTCTGTGAGGGGATGATATCACCTTTTTTTAGCTACTTTAATGGTGCTACAAGTACACTACATTATTGTGAAAACGATTGGGACTCATACACTGCCAATAATAAACAATGGATTAGCAATTGGTTTTGGTCTAATACAAATGGAAACAATAAGGTAGCCAAGAGTAAGTAAGCCAAGAGCCGAGTTCATTAGTTCGTCAGTGTTTCCCACAGGATTTTAGGAGACTATAGCAGGAGGGTGTCGTGTTTTAGTGCGTTTAGCATTTAAATTACGTAGTATTGTATTTAAATTATGTTTAGGCCGTTCCTTTTTGCACTAGCATTGCATGTTTTTATTGTTTTAGACATTGTAGGATAGTTTTTTTTATATGTCTTATTCTTTGTTGTTCTTCTTTGTATTTGATTTCCTTTGTAAGTGTATTTCCTTAGCACATTTCCTTTTGGAGCAACCTGGCATAAGAATTTCCTTCAGGATGAATAAAGTTCTATCTAATCTAATCTAATCTAACCTAACCTAACCTAACCTAACCTAACCTAACCTAACCTAACCTAACCTAACCTAACCTAATCTAATCTATAAGCATGCCACTAGTCCCATGAATGGAAAACAATGAGTAAGTTATAGTACATATAACAAAGATTATCACGTGTCACTCTCTGGCCTTGGATTTCTTGGATCAAAGGAAGAAAAAAGCAAGGACCCCTTCACCATGATGGACAAAAGTTTGCTCAAACGACTGCCTGAGGGGGTTGGTTGCATTACCACTAACCTTTTTTTTGATAACTCATAGTAATCTAATGCATTAGAGTCTAAATGGGGTCAGCGTTGCTTTTTTGCCTGCCTTTCTCAGCAGCGGTTGTTTGTTGTTTACTCTCTTATTTTGCTGCTGGAGATAAACTTGGATGTGGCTTTTCAATTGGCCTATCATTCCTTCAACCATCCGCTATTACCAGAAAGTCCCAAACCCTCCGCTCTGTATATGTTGGAAAACCCCTGAGCCCTCCTTCCAGTTTGTGCCGTTGCTCTAGCTTGCTTGTTCCTATTTATTTCAGTTGCATTTCAAAAATTAATATGGTGATGATTTATTGATGCTAATCTTATCTTTGGGACTTAAATCTTAGCACTCAAAATTAGATGAGAGCACTTTGGACTTCTGAAGGCCAGTTTCACTATTTTCAGATTGCTTTTGGCTGCTGGTGGTATAATTAGCATAAATATTTAGGATCCATAAATTGGTGCTTGCCATGCCATATAATTATCAAAAAAGCTTAATTAGCCTCAGTTCAGGTCAACGGCTTTTTAAAGCTGTGTTGAGCAGGTGGAGTTTGTACCGGAAAACCTACAGTGGATAATCACCTGACTCTGCAGTTTCCCCTCAGATCTACAGAGTAATACTAGTCTTTCAGCTTCTGTGACAGCCTGCAACTTTACTGTTTTGATTTTAACCTCACAGCTCTTTGATTTGTTTTTCGGAGCAAAAGCTCTGTAACACCCCCTACCAAGCAGCAGACAGAAATGGTTACTGAGAAAAAACCCCAGTGTATTTCTCAGGCGTTGGTGAAGACCATACACTGTCCATAAAGATGGACATAGCTCCTATAACATCACCCATAGGTTTCTAAAGAGTGGTTCTGAAAGGCTGCTCTGCCTGGCAGTGCCTGGCTCCACTTGTTTGTCTTGCCTTCCGGCCCCCAAAATGTGAGAATTGACAAAAAAAATCTGTAATGTGCAGGCTCCCTAGGTTGAAAATGGGTGAGGCAAGCAGTGGTTCATTTTCATTTAAAGGGGCAGGCACTGAAACCAGCCATTCTGAACAGCGCTCTTTTGAGAGGATGAAAAGAGCTGTGATGTTTGATCCTTGGGGTATTTTGACCAAAGCATGTCTTTAAGACACCTGGGAACTATTTTAATTTGTGGAAAGGGGGCATAATACAGTATGTCTCCTTTAAACATACATAGATAGAGATAGGAGGTGTGAGTCGAGCATACACTAACCGACCTGTCACTCAAAATATACATCACATATACATATAGTTTTAAAAAGTTGGACGTTTTAACATTGTGGGGACTGACTCACTGTTGGAGTCACTCTCTTGTGGCCATTACAGGAACTTCAGGTTTTGGTACTTTAGTGTTGTCTTTTTGTGTTGTCACTTGGTGTTGCAAAAAAAAAAAATGTAATAATAAAATACATTCAAAACAAAACCATAGTCCTTCAACTTCAGCAACCATGTAGATCATTAGAAGTGTCTATTGAAATAGTGCTCCAGGAAGCATATACCTGCAGACATAGGAATTGCATATGCATCAAATTCACTGCATAAAAGATGGATGTTGCTGAAAAATATAGAATATTCTATTATTTCAAGCACCGGTGACTTTTATTTCCTCGTCACAATTATATGTGAGATTTTGGGGCTTAGTAACACTGAAATTCCCGCATTTCTAGCCAAGGCCTCTCATTTCTGTTCAGCTGGTCAACAATGGACAGCGACAGAGGGTGAAAGTACTCTGGAGAATGTGTCCATTCCAAGAGGCTGATAATCATTTCATCACTTCACTCCTGCAGAACCCCAAGGTATTTGAAGATTATGCAAATACCGGCACAAAAGTACCGAGCTACCTCATCTGCATAAATTTGCTGCAAAACAAGAGGCGCTGAATATTAGCACATTATGTATGCATTTTCTCTGAACAAAATACCAGCAGTGACACACTGTGTTTTCCCATGAGTAATCTCTCTCACTCACACACACACACACACACACACACACACACACACACACACACACACACACACACACACACACACACACACACACACACACACACACACACACACAGAGAGAGAGACCGTACACAGAGGGAGGTGCACATCCTGTATCATTGTCTTTAGTTTCGCAGTGGCTGCTCTTACAGTGCCTCTTTGCGGTCAATAGTTTACTATTACAGACAACATGATACTGTAATTACACTGTTGTCAGCATTGTGACTGTACTCTGGAATACATACAATGGGCCAGTTCCCTTAATAATACAGAATGAATATGCATAGGGTCACATCACATCACATCACATCACAGTAATGGCAGGAAGGGGTTGTAATTAGTTTGTAGTTGTTGCTGTGCATTATTAGTCCTCAAAAGAGAGCTCCGATTTGTAACCATTTAGCACAAACCATGACAAAGCTTCCCTCAGAAGGAATGGCCCCCGGAGCATATGGTCAAACTAGTGCTTCATTAGGTGGTTCATTCCCACATAATGCACCAATTAATTTCTGTAGCCCAGCCCGCACTCACAGCGCAATTTATACAAGACATCATTAACTCAGGCCACATTGTACTATCATGAAAACAGGAGGCGACTGAGGGAGGCTGAGTCTGAGGGGACGGTTTGGAAGTTCAACAGAAAGCTCTGCAAAACACAACAATATAAATAGACTGAAAACACAAGAGGAGCTCAAGCAGCATTTGCTTTCTTACGCCTACCTCTTCTTCCTACCTCAGTATGAAGCCATTGGTTTGTGTGTTTTTTTTTCTTTCTTTCTTTTTTTTTTCTTTTATCGACTCAAATGTTGTGAACAGATTTGACTATTCTGGTTTACTTGCAATTAAATGTCCTGTTTTTCCAAATCATAATTATATAGAATTACAGACATATTAACAGAAAATACATAATTGAAGAGAGTGGTTAAATTGCAGTGGAGTACACTGAAACAAAACTATCCAGGGCCTCAACAAGGGGGTAAACTTCTTGTGATCAGATCACCTGAGACTTTTGTTAAAGGGGACATATTATGGACATATCACTTTCTGAAGGCTCTTTAACATATATTTGGGTGTTTGTCTTGCCTTCCGGCCCTCAAAATGTGAGAATTGACAAAAAAAATGTGTAATGTGCAGTCTCCCTAGGTTGAAATCCACATGGTTATATGAGCTGTTCCCTCAGTTGCCTTCCAGTGATGTAACTAGGATTCAAATTTGCACAATACCACCCTGGTACCAGTAGAAGGGATGGGGCAGGGCATTTAAAGGGACAGGCACTGAAACCAGCTGTTCTGAACAGGGCTGTTTTGAGAGGATGAAAAGTGTGATGTTTGATCCTTGGGGTATTTTGACCAAAGCATGTCACAGATATGTCATTAAGACACCTGGGAACTATTTTAATTTGTGGAAAGGGGGCATAATATGTCTACTTTAATACCAGGTCTGAGTGAATAGTTTATTAGAACTGACTGACTGTTATGACTGAGGTGATATTTTCTTTATAAATTCTTTATACCCATCCCTGTGGGAGTATGCATAACACATGTCAAGTATGTTTGTGTGCCCTATACAATATTCAGAATTAATTCTTTCTTTCAGAATGTCCCTACAGAGCTCCTTCTGCCTGGCTTACATTCTCAGGATGTCTGGTTTGACCGTCTCTCTCGTCATTCCACCATCTCTGTTGAGAGCGTTAAGGTCTGGGCTCTGACTGGGCCACTCTCAAAGGCGGATTTTCTTTGTTTGAAGTCATTCTGTAGTGGGTTTGCTTTGATGTTCGGGGTCATTGTCCTGCCGCATCACCCGACTTCACCCCGACATTTGATTTCTCTAAATCAAAGAGGAAAACTCCCACAAGGCACCAGGAAACATTTCAACTGTTTTCACTGAAGTAGGAACAAGCTAATCTTGATGTGCGTATGTAATATCAAAGTGGTGCTAACGGACATTTTCGATCCCCCCAAAATAAATCAATAAATTCAATCTAGCCATGTGCACTGTTGTACAATGTACAGTGAAATTGTACATTTCCATATGTGTCCAATATATATATATAAAGGAGTTAATTCATAAAAAATACATTAGAGTGGCACTGATGAAGTGCACCAACTGCATGGAGAACATTGTTATCCAATTACACACATAAAACATAGTAACTGATTTTTAATTAAAGACTGCCAAGAGCAACAAAACATTTTCATTGGACCAGTGCACCTGACATTTAGCAGGTGTATCTCAGTGTACTGTATGTACCATGTTTGTAATGTTTTTAGTTTGTGCGTGTGTGTTATTGCCATTGAATTACATTGAACTGAACTGAATTGAAAGAAAGATCCTACAACATATAAAAGCTTGCCTTTTTGTTCATTTTCTGTGGCTCAGGTATTATAGCAATGCTGGAATGAGCTTTTTGTTGCCACAGCATCTGGAGCCCAGAATTTAAAGGTCATATATTGTAGAAAGAAATATGTCCAGGTTCTATATTAACACTGTGAAAGGATCAGAGCCTCAGTCCAAAGAGAGATACACACAGCCTGTATTCAGACACTGAGCCTTAAAACGAGCCATCAGGACTTCTGTAACTTTGTGATGTCACAAAAAAGCCCCGCCCACCTAGACCCAGCTGGATTTACCATCCCTCAGTGATTACCTGAAAACTGCTCCATTGTATATTATTATATCTGTAATATACTGAGAAGTACAATGTGAAATTTCTGCCTCAATATATTGTGTGTAATGTTTTACTCTATGCAGAATGCCATGTGTAAAGAGTGAAATGCAATGATAAATAATGAAAAGTAAACTAAAAGCATTCTGAGGTGACATTTCTACTAAGTGACTATAAACTAAGTGAAACAAAATTACCAAGGTAATTCCAACTGCAATGCCTGGAACAAATATAGCTGTTCTAATTCCAGCAGCAGTTACATGACAAATACCCCAAACCAAAGGTCAATCTCATTTGAAGGCGGCAAACTATAACAATTAGTCTGCAGCTATCACATGCATCAGCAGGCATTAGTTTTAGCTTAATATTTAGTCCAGTGAGTCACAGGATGGCAGCCAGCAGTTGCGCACTGATTAACTGGGGCTGATTTAGACTGATGTGTCTTTTGAGCAGCTTTACAGTGACTGAGCACAGGGAAGGGGAGCTGACGGCGATAGCGCCATAATGCAGAGAAAAGCAGTGCATCATTTATTTTTCCTTCCATGCTTCGCTCTCTAAGAGTTAACTGTGAGACTGCTGGCTGACTATTTGGCTAATGATGATAGATAGAGTTAATTAAAAGATTTTAGCACAGCGCTGATTGCACCTGCAGCTGCTGCACTTGGTTTTGCCCCCCCCCCCCTTTTTTTTTTTTCCTTTTGGTTCTTTTTTTTTAACAGAAAAAAAAACACTTCTGCCTGTGCAAAATTTTCCCTTGGATGTTCATACTGGCAACATGACATAAAATAACACCTGGACGTTATTAGCTCTCAGACAGAGGGACATCAACCTGCAGGTTTGTGGCATGTTCAAGGTGGCACAGCTTTATGGAGAGCAAGGTCACTATTAGAGCCATCCAATTCCCTACAGACTGTGGTGATCTCCTGACTCTCCATCTGGAACCAGCATCACTTCAATATTTTGATTTATCCACAGTTGTGGTTCAGGCTCCACTGATTGTAGTACATTTTCAGGATCACGTTAGGTGTTTAAAATGCTACTGGCTATACAGTATATTCATATTACCCTGGTACAGTTAATACTGAATTGTCAGTTTTTCGACTAAAACATTCAATTGAAGGACATTTCAACTAGCCTTCTATGTATTTTGCGGTTATAATAAACACAGCAAACAAGGGATAGTTTTGGAAAACTGGCCCATTGCCATAATCCCTATAGTTTTAGCAGTAGGTTCGTTACTTTTGTTTGTCGGTGTAAGCTATTTTTAGAACCTTAGCTTAGAGCTACGCTATGAAGGCTAATGGGACTTCCTCATCAAACTCATCAAATACACAATCCAACAACTCCAAAACACTCTGGTGGACAAGTTGTGACCTGCACATTCACCACGATATGAGATAATAATGGAACATTACGAGACATTACATTACGGGTTGTTTTCGAGGTAAATACAGAGACTGCTTGCTGAAAAACTGCCCCTGAAGGCAACGAGCATCAGCTGTTTTGCATGAATTTACCTTGATAGAAAACAACTCTGTCTCGTAACGTTCCATTATTATCTCATAGCGTGGTGAATGTGCAGGTCACAACTTGTCCACATGAGCGTTTTGGAGTTGTTGGATTGTGTATTTGGTGAGTTTGATGAGGGAAACCAAGAAATCCCATGAGCCTCCGTAGCGTAGCTCTGAGCAGCTCGCCGCTCGGCTCGGCCCTTCTAAAAATAGCTCACACCCAAGGTAACGAACCTACTGCTATGACTATACAGATTACGGCAATGTGCCAATTTGCCAAAATGTTGAACTATCCCTTTAACACTATCTACATGAACTGCTGAATCACTACCCTTAAAGCCTTAGAACTGTTCCACAAAGCCAATACCATCATGGTACATTGGAGTTTCAAATAAAACAAACAAACGAAACAAAACAAAATGTTTTTACTTGAGTTTGGTTGGTCCCGTAGTGATACACTTGGTGTGAAATAGAGTTTTATTTTCAGCCTTCTGAAGCACAGAAATTGTCAAAGTTGCCGTGTACCAAACCTTGATGTGTGATATATTTACTGGGATGTTCCCAGTGCTGCCGGTGTCTGTTCAGACACACCTCAGACAACAAATCCCAGAGTTCTCCGCCAGTTTTCTACCTCACATACTCATTTTATCTTTTTGGAAACTGTTACATCCAGATCTCTCTCCAACCTTAGATATTTCCACTCACAACCAACAGACGGCCTCTGTTGCTAATTATATATCAATCTGCTTCTATTTCACATGTACATGACACAACATGCTGTCATTACCTGGTTGTTCAATAGTGACGATTTGACAAACCTGCTTGATATTATGTGAGGTAACTTGGTGTCTGTTAACTGACACAGGTTTTTTATTGCCACTGTCATTGGAGATCATTTGGTGTATAGCGTTTGTGTGGTGACCATCCACTTTTGTTTTGATTGTTCTACTAATTAATTTCATCAGCTTTTTGAAGCACTCTGGAAACGACAGCCTGTGACATTATCAGCGTTACCATGGTGACATTGATAGTAAAGTCAGAGCTCAAAGTGTCCAATACTGCAATGGGAAGGTTTAACATTGATGTCAACTGAAAATCTTTTGTGTCAATATCCAGGTGCTCAAGGGTAGCCTGGCTTATATGTGTCTGTGAGTCAGTATTGACGACCTGAGGATGAGAACAGGTTCAATGGTAAACACAGCTTTGGCACACCATACGTATATCAATTTTGAATCTAATATTTGTGAATGAGACCCAATGGCTTTATGATTTGAGGTGGATAGAAAAACTAAGTGAGGTGCAGAGCAGTGAAACACAAAAAGGAAAAGTCAGAGAGCTGTTTCTCTCACCTCTGGAGAGAAGGATTGCTCATAGGTTCAGTTTCTCCACTCCTGAATTTTACACTAAAGTTCACCGCAAAACCTATTTGTTCCAAGTTCAGAGCTGAAACTTTATAATGAGCAGTTTCACCTGAGTTGGCTACAGTCTCACCTAAATCTCACCTTCAGGGAAATTGACCCATATACAGTTTCTGGTGATTTCTGGGCTTGGTGGTTGGTGGAGTTGCCCAACCCTCGAGCTTCTCCATGATAATTGTGCTTCACTGCTCACAACCAATCGTCCATGGAAATGAGCCTTGATCCATGAGAATGAGGGGGAGAGAGTTTTATAACCATGTCATCTCAAGTATTTATGGTAATTATGTAAAATTAAGAGTAATGCAAAATGAGGAATTGACATGGATATTATCATGAGTACCTGAACACATTGATGTCTGCTGCTGTATTCTGGATTTTGTTCTATGTTAGCAAGTATAAACTATTAGCTATAATAGCGATCATTGTATTATCACTAAACATTGCAAACTGAGGGAGTCTTTAAGGACTTCAGTGGTTTTACAACTTTTTGCTCATTAACTACAGTATTTCACAGTTACGGAGCTTCCAAACCATGCTGCTGCAGGCATTTTCCTATGATTTCAAGGAGCCCTATTTTGAGTGCTTAGACTGATTTTCTGCTACTAACCAACACCTCTTGAAATTATTTGGCTAAGCTTCTTATTTTTCACACCAGGGACCATATAGAGACCAGCTTTACCAGATGACCAACTGTAACCACTGCTCATGAAGCTACATGCTTTGGAGCTAAAATGCAAATTACTTGTGAATCACTATACAGTAAAAAAAAAAAAAAAAACATTGGGAATGATTAAATGAGAACTGACATTCCCATTACTTTTTAAAGTTTCTCTCCCATCAGCCAGTCAGGAGCTAAACTGTTCTTGAATATGGCCCCTGAACCTTTAAGTTGCTATCCAACATTTATGAAGCTTTCTTCACAAATATTCAACCAAAAGGTATTCCTCTCATACAGTATATATGAATAGGGATTTGCTCCTCAGGCATGAGGACCACTGTACTTTTTCAGTTTAAGAGACACAATCCTACTTCATACTCTTGTCTCAGGATGTGTGGTCATTAAAACTCCCTCCTGTCTTTCAGGAGCCTGCAAGAAACAGGCCCTGTACCCAGTGTGGAAGGTGGAAGCCAGTGCATGATTTTTTAATGATTTCTGAGCGGCTCCCACTAGAGTCATTATACATCTCCCGAAAGGACCTAAACTGTACGCTTACTGCACCGGACCTGAAGTGGCAGCGATTGTATTATGACGGTTAAGTAAAAAGAATATTTATAGTCACAATGATATATATCCCTGCAATAGATTTATGACCGACTCAATGGGAGTTTTATGGTGAGCACAGTGAAGTTTGTACAGCAAGTACAGAGTATATAGTAGCCCAGGTTTGGAGTTTGTATCACAGAGGGAAAGTCAGATCGATTTAATGAGCAACAACGTTAAGTCGTGTGTCCTGAATCTGCACAAGGCATCACCTGCCTGCTTACGAGGCTGGCATATCTAGGTTGAGTGTCTCTGTCAGTTATTTTTATAATTTGTCATGCTTCTGCTGCATCTTGTTGGCCTAAGACACCAAAATATATACAGTGCAGTCATTGGCACTGCTGAGATTTGACATGATTGCAGCAAATTGGGGGAGCCATTTTTAGAACTGCACCTTAATACTTTCACATACACAGGCGTCTGATGCAAACAACAACAAAGAATTAGGCATATTTATATTTACATAGTTAAATTACTTTCATATGCACTATTAGTCAAAGATGTTAGACGTTTTTAGTTGCATTTACATAACCAAATGCTAAAATTAACAAAAGGAATACACATATAATCATGAATTCCTCTTGGTGAACTAAATATAATCTAAATGTTGGCAGCACAACATCTGTCTGCATTCGAAATGAAACATTATTCATCAGTTTGTTGCACACTTTGATTTGACCTTCTGTCTAGTTCAGCTCCACGGAGTTTAAAAGGACGGTTCCATTTTTTTTTGACACGGGGTTGTGCCAGGTACTCATGAATAGTCGATATACTGCCTGTAATAGACCATATTCAGTGAACTCCCTGTTAGGAGAGCCAACCAAGACCACTGGCAGACTAGCAGGGCTTTGTGTTGTTATGCATGGTACAACTGAGACAATCCAATTTATGTTTAAATGTTCACTTTATGTATAATGTTTTCAGAATTGTACTTTGGCAATATACTGTAGCTATAACACCACAGCTGTGGGTCAGCTGAGTGAATCAGAAAGCACTACAACACAAGGTACTTCAGTACAGTAGTTAAGTGGAATACCACAAACCTATGATCTAAATAGCTGCCAAATAATGTTCTTTCAATGAACTAGTGGATAAATCTTTAAAATCCACGTGTCTACTATGTGTTAATAAAACACTGTTTTACCTGCAGTTGTGTTTTAAGCCTGTTTCACTGCCTCCAAGTGAAAAAAAAATCAATTAATGCTTCTTTAAAATGAACTCCCCCTGCTAACAAGTCCTCCAACCGTTTGTCTCGTACCTAATACGACTCAGAGGAGCATGGTAGCAGGCTGTGTACTTGACCTTCGTTGGTAACAATAATGCATTCATCCACATCTATACAAACACACTATCAATGAATATCTATATAACTATATAGATACACACTCTACTTCACTCCAGTCATAATCATCAGCATAATAGACTGCTGGCCCAGAAGCCATATGGACTCAGTCAGTCGGTCTTCATTTTCACAGGAGGGCAGTTTCTAACCAGGGATGAGAATAATATGCTGCTTGAATCTTAAAGCAGTGATTACAATCTAATAATATAATGAATAAAAGTTATAAGGGGACAGTCTCTACGTTTATGATCCTTTAAGTGCACTCTGCTGATTACAGTGGTTTTACGCGTAATTGGGCAAACAGTGATGGTGCTGGTGCAACTTTCCCTATAACATAAAGGACCTGAGTGCTGATACCACCACTTACATTACATCTGCATTAATATACTGTACAGGTAAGATAACAAACATTAAGTACATATCCCTAAAGGGATAGTTCAACATTTTGGCAAATTGGCCCATTGCCATAATCCCTATAGTCTTGATGGACTAATTGATAGAATAGTTGAGATAAATTCATGCAAAACAGCGGATGCGCGTTCCCACCTTGAGCAGTTTTTCTGTCTCATCACGTTCCGTTATTATCTCATAGCGTGGTGAATGTGCAGGTCACAACTTGTCCACGAGAGCGTTTTGGAGTTGTTGGATTGTGTATTTGATGAGCTTGATGAGGGAAACCAAGAAATCCCATTAGCCTCTGAACAGCTCGCGGCTCTGCTCTGCTGTTTTGAAAACAGCTTGCACCGACAATTACCTACTGCTAAGACTACAGAGATATGGCAATGGGCCAATTCGCCAACATGTCGAACTATTCCTTTAATAGACTGGTGGCGCTGTAGAGCAGTTGGTATTTTTGCCTGCAGCAATGCATGTTTGCAGGGAACTTATCAAGAATATATAGGATACATGCTCATATAAAATTCCACTGTATACAAGATCATACAGATACTGAGATCATGTATGGGGGCATAACAATTAAAGGTAAGGTAATGTGTAGGTATTTATATTTTTATTAATTTACATTTTATATATTCAGAAAAACAATTGTCAACTTAGAATATAAAGTATAACAAAGAGCACACCTGTTATCATATCTTTCTATATTTTCATACTTTATCTTGGCTGAGAAGGCAATTTAAACAAAGAGAGCAGCTTTGAGGTAGAAACATTTAGATCTCTCTGGTTTTGTTTGCACAATCATGCTGAAACAATACAGTCTCTACATGGTGTCGACTCAATGGCATCAAGCCCATTTCTGTTTTTTCTTTAAGAGCGGCTTCAAGAACACATTTTGTTCTTAAAAAAAAAAAAGACAACCCAAAGGATTGCATGACGTGTTCTGCATTTGCTCGCCAACCTACCTGCCTCCCTGTATTAGTATCATGCCGGAGAAGTGAAGGAGATGAACGCCTCACTTTTCCCGTTAAATTTCTCTTAGCTATTTTGAGAACTGCTGTAGCCAACCACCCCCTCTTACTCCCCCCTCCTTTGTGTGTGTGTGTGGGTGTCTTTGTGTGTGCGTATGTGTGACAAGAAGCTGATATGTCCTATTTCCCTTCAAAACTGAAAAAAAAGAACTAGGTTTTGGGTTTATTAATATTTGTACCCACTCCTCTACTCCCCGAAAGAGAGACAAGGTCTATCACTTCAGCATGACTTCCCCTTTTCTGCATTAAAATGAATTCATTTCAAATGATACGGCATCAATTTGATTGTTTCTCAGGCTGAATAATTGTTCTGAAAGAAACTGAGATTAAATTTCTCAGGTGTCTTTGACGTGGAAGGTGCCCTGTGGTGTTAATTTGCTGAGATATGCTCTGTCTGTCTCTGTGTGGTACTCCTTTGACTTTCCAGTAATACATTTTTGTAACTGCATTATTCATAACTCTAACTGAAAAGGGGGAGATTATTTATTGATGTGCATAGGTATCCCCACATCACACAGTGAGAAACTTTCGCAAAGTTCCTATACATGGTGATAGAATTAATGCACTCCATTGTGGCTGTATAGGCACAGACACATGCACATCTTTAATGAAAAGACTTTGGAGGAGAGACATGGGCAATTATTACCAGCTTTCTTCTCCCATGTGTGTCTTTTGTGGTTCTATGGCATTTACAATGAAGTGGTTAAATACTCTAGGATGTATTTGACAACCGGCTCTCAGCTCCTCTCTCTGTCAGCTACTCATCAATTCACATTGTCTTCGTCTCTCTCGGGCTGTTTCATTTTTTAGTCTCTGCAGTGGATGCTGCTTTATCATCCACTTATACATCCATGCAGGGGATGAACTATGCACAGAATACATAAAATAACTCTATTTTTATCATGTGCCTAAAATATTCAAATGATAGTGCACTTTTATATTTTAATGCTGAAACAGAAAAATAGATAGGAATGGTAGTTTTTGGGGAAATATTCTGATATTGCAGTTTTTTAAGGGTCCTTTGTTGTATGACGGTAGATTGCCATGTGTCTTTTGATTATGAATAATCTTAGTGTCAAAAAGTGTCAAAGCCTCGGTCCATAGAGATGTGCAAACAGCAGAAACAGAGCTTTAAAACAAGTTGTCAGGACCTCTGCGACTTTGTGATGTCACAGCAAAACAATTACCACTGTCAACCATAGCCTAAACCCCGCCCACCTTCCAACGCTGAGTTTTAATTGAATAAAATTAAAAGTAGCCAATCCAAAGAGATTCTTAGCACTTTAAATTTTTTCTGTTGGTTTTGTTTTGTTTTAGTTTTGTGCGGTTGTGTTTTTATTCAGCCGCACAGAAAACAGGGTTAGGCTCGGACGCTCTCTTCTGATTGGTTCATCTGCCTTTTATTATTAGAGCCTGAGAGAGGAGATCTACAACTACACAATACCTTTAATATTTATGTGCTCATTAACTGTTAAAGAACAGTATTTCCTATAAGCCCATAGAACTTTGTATGGCAAACATGTCTTAGCAAAGGATGAAGCCCGTGTGTGAGTGTGACGTATATCTCAGACATGGCTCTGATTGCTGCAGGGTCGTGAGGACACTGTGCAAGTCTGTCACCAGCTAAGAGGAATAAAGGAATGTGAGCATTGAGATCGGTATAAATATGGATGAAACCGACTCACACTGACGTCAGCACCCACACTTCTTCACTGAGCTGTGCCTGGAATTTTTCTTTTCCGTGCTCGCAAAGTAAACGTTGTTAAAATCACAAAGATTTCAATTTCCTATAGCTGAGCAGAGCTCTGAAGTGAAGCCAATTTGTTTTACAATATTGAAAGTAAACCCCAGAAAATAAGGTTTCTTTTTCCCCCCAGAAAGACTGATGAAAGAAATGCTAAATGAGAGATAGTTACAGAAGTTAGCAGAACAGACGCTGGCTCAGACATGAGGTCACGACTTTCTCCTCTCCGTGGGAGGCCTAGATCAAAGTTGGTCTGAAATGTCTATGATTAAAAAAAAAATATCAATAAAAACTGACCATAACAACTCATTGGACCATGTTGCATAATTTAAGAGAGAGGTTGAACACGGAATGGGAGGAGGTCCAGATGGAAATAAAATTTGTTGAAAACATCAATAATGGCTGATTTGAAATGGTCTCTGACTGCAGATGGTGAGTTTCCTCAATATATTGTCAAGCTGTGCACTCGGCCAGGCTTCGGCGGTGGACCGCGGCATGGAAACAACACCTGTAGAGCATCAGTCGAGCTGCGCTGCACAGCTAATGTGGCGGAAAGTGATTTAAAGTTACTGATGATAAACAATACATTTTAAGCAGAGGTGGACAAAGCACACAGCTCCATTACTCGATTCAGAGCATAGTTACCCCATATCTATCTATCTATCTATCTATCTATCTATCTATCTATCTATCTATCTATCTATCTATCTATCTATCTATCTATCTATCTATCTATGCTTTACCCACTGATTAAATTAACTTTTAAATGTAAACTTAAAGGAGACATATTATGACCATTTTCCCACAAATGAAAACAGTTCCCAGGTGTCTTAAAGACATGTCTGTGACATGCTTTGGTCAAAATGTCCCAAGGATCAAACATCACAGCTCTTCATCACTTCAAAACAGCCCTGTTCAGAACGGCTGGTTTCAGTGCCTGTCCCTTTAAATGCAAATGAGCCACCGCTCACCCTACTCCACCCCTTCTACTGGTACCTTTACTCACAGGTAGGGGTGTGATATAGCAAATTCGAAAACTAACAACATCATTGTCAGACAATCGAGGGAACAGCTTGTAAAACCACATGGATTTTCACCTACGGAGCCTGAAAATTACAGATTTTTTTGTCAATTCTCACATTTTGGGGGTCGGAAGGCAAGACAAACATCCCAAAATATGTTAAAGAGCCTTCATAAAGTGTTATTTCCAGAATATGTCCCCTTTAATATATGACTTAAAGCAAATTTAGACATGTAACCGTGAGTCGTCATACCATCTCATCTTTGATGCTGCCTCAACACACACACACACATTTGTCATTTCTGTATTTATACTGTACATTTTGTTGAACTTCATTCTATTGTATTAACTGTTGCAGCAGTAGCCTATTTTGATAATAGAACATTAACTTTTACCAACCTGCTCCAGGGACAACATACTGTATGAAAATTTGCCATTAAGGCTAACTCTGGCACATTTACAGATGTTGAACCTGATTATTTTGATCAATATGCACTGTCCCTGTTCAATACAGTAAAATAATCATTTTGACACTGAACGACAAAACTGAAGCTCACGATTGCAAGCCAATTAGGAGCAGCTTTTATTTTGACATGATTTCTAAATGGAATTCCAAATAGCTGTAGCCTGACAGTGACAGGGGCAGCCACATTTCTCTGCCTCTTGCACTGCACTTACACTCCCCTCAGCTGCAGAGTCATCTGAGGAAAAGACAAAAAAAAGGACTTGGACTGAAAGTCAGAGGTGTACAAGGTGAGGAAGAAAGGTGAGAGGACAGTCCCCCTGTGGTGCTGCACGAACCGGTTTTATATGACAGGTAGCCCAGTGGGATGTGACGGCGTCTAACAGTACCAATGCATTCTGGACCGGGATTGTATTAGAAGCGCAGGTGGAGGTGAGAGAACGTAATTCTCACCGTGCTACCTGCTCTGTCCAGGTGAGAAGGGGCTTGTTGGAGCAGGTACATGAGTGTTCTCACCCGGTCTGAGTTCTGGTGATTGTTCTAAGCCCAGTTATTCTCATCCAAACACTGCATAAAATGTATTAATTTACAACCCTCTCTTCTCAATTTTCTCTGTATGAGGCAGTCTCTCTTCTCCATCATTACCAGGCCACTCTCTATGCCCCCGTTTCTTCTTTTCTTTCCTCTGCCACTTAAAAAAAAAAAAAAAAAAAAAAAAAACCCTGTCAGACAAACTTAAATTGCTTTATCAGAAAATGAAATAATTCAGCCTACGGAACAAAAGCAAAACAGAAATGTCCGTTTTTCTTATTCCGTAATATGTGCAATTTCATCCAAATGAGACTGGGTATTGTTAGAAACACCAGTGAATCAATCTTGCTCCCCAGTATTCTGACCTCCATCACCACCCGCACCCCCCTCTCCTCTTACCGAACACAGAGCGAAACCTCCAAGATCTAATTCAAAATGACTCCGTCTAAATTAAAAGAGAGAGCATGGACATCCTGCGGTACAATTGCAGGTTACTGTTTCTTACTGTATTGCCCTGGAGGAAGTTCCCCACAGAAAATCCACAGAACCAAAAAAGAAGAATGAGTTTGTGGATGTTTTTTTCCAGCTGGGATGAAATAATTGAATCAGTACGTGTTTATACACAGACCCAGTGACACTTATTATTGCGGCAAGCTGTCGAGTGTGTCCTGGTGTGATGCCATTTCACCAGCCACGTTCACATACTGCATGCAGACATGTGCACACATGTGGATACGAAGACCAATTACAATCCAATTCTGCTGCACTAGCGGGTGGGTGGGAGGGTGGGGGTTTAAAGATTGTCTGCTGTCCCTGAGCTGCCGAGGACTCAGCAATATGACATTCATTAGCACCTGATGCAGGCGGCACTGACGAATATAACAACCCTCTAATGGGAGGCAACCACTCTTACACTACTTCCAATTTGATTCCACTCCCCTGCAGTATATCTTAAAGCCAGCAGTCAAGTTTAGAAAAGAAACAACAAATGATGGAAATGTACGGTCTAAATCAGAGGATGCAAACCCTTTTGCTTGATAACTCATTTTACATGAAATACATATACAATGGGGGGCAACCGCCATTCTGACATTCCACCAGTCCAACATAGGCCTCTAATTGTCTAAATGGCAACACTTAATTTTCTATCAAATGTCCCATCATTCCGTCTCCTATGGTCGGAATGACGGTATTTCTTTCTTTTTTTTAAACATCCCTTTAATAGTGTATTTTTTCGCCAAAAGATTTTGCACTGGTTGGGCTTAGGCAATGAAGAAAGGAGTTGGTTAGGTTTAGTAAAAAAGACCAGGTAGAGGCCAGACAGACTAGATAGATAGAAAGAGTCCAGGAGTAAAGAGTCAAGATAAATAGGAGGGAGTCACCTGTTGAGTAACGCACATTTCCTTATACTGAAAGCCTGGTTGGAATGGTGGGACGATGGCATGTCGGAATAGTGGTATGTCGGAATGATGGTATGTCTAAATGGTGGTATGTCGGAGTGGTGGGATGTCGGAATGACAACATGTAACCATATACAATGAGTATTGTCTCCTCGGCCACAGTTGCAGTTTTTATCCAGCTGGATTTAAAACCTTCCTGTCTTTTTTCAACTGTGTTCTCAAAGTTTGCTGTCATTCTGTATTTCACCGTTTTGTTGGACAGTGGTTCATTCTTCAGTTTGTTAGCCGCCTGTGGTCCACATAGAATTGCAACCATTTTAATTCAAACAGGGTTAATCTGTGCTTTTGACAGTGTTGTGTGGCTTTTTGGCCTGCACAGTAAGGAGAGAGGAATGGAAAAACTATCTGTAATGATTTGGGGCCTGTTTGTGACAATGAGTTCCCATTTTTCTGAGGAAAAACTCTTTAGGTTTGCCCACCACCATTTGTAATTTACTTGGTAACACTCTTTTTCTCTTTGTCGGATTCAGTATTCTCTTCTCCCTGATGCTTTGTTGTTTCTCCATCAGCTGTATTTGCATTGCTAGCTTACCTCCTGCAGGAGGGATGTTGACATCACACGCCCTTATCCATGCAATAGCCTACATATTTTCAAACCTTTAAAATTGTAATTTTTTTCTTTTGCATAAATTAATAAACGTTTAATATAATGCTTAAATTTAGTTGTTTTCAGTTCATTTAGAAAATTCATAATTCAAATGTTCATTGCAGCTTCACTATACATGTGCCACCCCCCACTGTGGAGCCTGCAGGTGGATGCTGTGGAGATGTGAAAATGTAGCAGTTTAAACAGCGCTGCAGGCTGAGTGAGGCATGTCACATGAGTAAAGCCATGCAGCTCGAGTTTTCTGCCTGAATTAGCTCGCAGGCTTCACCCCATTAATGAATGAAATGCTGACTCATCTATATTAAAGACATTTAAATTATTATAGCCTGCCCCTTTAAATCAAGAGGGCTTTGTGACCTCTCATGGATCTCTGGCACCTCCCTGTGGGGGTCGTACCCGCCCCCTTCGGGAATCACTGGTCTAAATTAAGCAGTGTTTGAGTTATGAGGGAGGCAGGTGGGGGTTAGGACGCCAAATAGAGGCATAAGCCCACACAGAGGCAACACAATTTCAAGTTTGGGTGAAGTGTAGGAGTGCTGGTAAATAACATTTCTAATACCACAATGATACAGAGAAGAGATCATTATTAAATTGTGCAGTCAGTATTTCCTGTGTGTGTTTACCATGTGTGGACTTTGGTGTCACATCAGTGATTTGCAGCAACTGTCCACTCATGCAGCAGCCTCTCACTCATCTCATCAACACCCATCCCGGAGCAATTTCCCCATGCAATGACAAATGAGCGATGGAACACATTTGTTACAAAACTGCAAACAGGCCCAAATTTTTCATGATGCAACCGGCAGTCATCGTTCCGTGTAATAAACTGATTGGTAAAGTGTGTCACTGCTTCAGGCAGGTTTTTGTGACAGGAGACTTGATAACAAATGTCACTCCCTGTCTCTTTGTAAGTAGGCATTCGTGTTGCTAACATGTTAGCCAGGTTAGCCATTTGAATCGGGGCCTACATATGTGACCTGATCCAGTAAAATGAGTCAGTGACCCAAACTGAGATTTTGGTATCAATGTAAAGATAGCCATTTGAATAATTCCACTCTCACTCTCTTTTTCCGATTGAAAACCTGAGAAAATTGTTTAAACAATATAGTCTCTGGTTTGAAGGCCAGCGGACTTTGGCATCTGTTCCTGTACCACGTGATTACACACACCCTATACGGTCATGTACAGTCACCCTCAGAAAGCAGAGAATCTAACACTTCACTTGCTGTTTACAGCTAATCTCTATCATAAATGGTTCAGAAGTTATTTCATGTTTTGTAAAACAACTGCAAGCGTTGCATCGATGCTACGCTCAGTTTAGCATCGACGCTATATGCTCAGCTTAGCATCTGTTCCCGTACTACGTGATTACACGGACCCCGTCATTTGTTGTCACAAAGGCACTATTCAAACACTCTCGGAAAGCGGAGAAGCTCACGATTCGGATGCAGTTTACAGCTCAACTCTATCATAAACGGTTCAGAAGTTATTTAATGTTGTGCTCGTCTAGAGGGTTAAAGTTGCAAGTCAACTTTAATCGTCATTTACGTGCCTTTTCTCAATTATCTGGACTATGAAATTTTGGGAGATTGTTTGAATGTCATTTCTTTGAAATTAGCAAAAAAAAAAAAAGTTTTTTCAGCTGATTATCTAAAACGTTCGCCGGAGCGGGTCACATATCTTGCTATTTTACAACACTGCAATACACCTAGGGGCAGTGAAACAAACTATAAACAACAATGACATATTACCACATTTTGTGTTAGCAAACCGCTGACAGACATGGAATTGTGTATTTGGTCACCCTACATTTACCACTGTTCCTGTCCCTACTAACTATGAAAGCAAATAATAGGCTCATTTAACTGCTTAATTCTGCACTATTCACAGGCTACCTGCTAAATTCGCAATTCGATGCAGTTCAATGGTGGACAGGTGGAGCTGACACCAGCTGCCTGCTGTGGTTGAAAATTAGGTTTATCACACTCGAGGCTAAATAAGAACTAAAAAAACAATGAGTTGAAAGGCCGTGAAGGCTCCATGGTGCTGAGGGGAGCTGCAGTGTTTGGGTGACAATGCAGAGAGGAGCAACTCACTTTCTAAATTAGCTAAATAGGTGTTATGTCTCAGTGAGTTTGGTGTTGTCGTTGGACTACTGTAACTTTGTGATGTCACCAATCTCAGCCAGCCCGCAAGCCCCGCCCACCTGGACCCTTCATCCAACCTTGCAGGGTTTGGTTTAACATGTTGACCTGAAATCTACTGTGTTTTAATTTCATCACTCAGAAAACAGTTGGCTAATCACAAGAGAGGCTCAGAGTCTCTTACTTCCATCAACAATAGCTACATCTTCTTATGGATCAACACTTCACATATAACAGACCAAGTGTAAAATATAGAACCTTTAAACAATTAATTTGCATAGAAATCCATGCACATTACATGTTTACACACATCCTTGACATGTGTAGTTTAGTCTTAGTTACAAGGATAAGAATTTTGTTCTTAATTTGCTCGCCTGGTTAAATAAAGGTTAAATAAAAATAAATAAATGAAAAAATACTTATTTGCAATGGTAGTAAAAGACAAGCACAGGTTTACTTGACATAATTGAAAACAAAATGTTCCTTAGTGAAAAGCTTTGGGTGATAAAGGACATTATAGTGACTTGTCCTCAAAAGGCACAGTTTAATATTTAGATTCCATACATTATGAATCAATGCTTGTTTAAAGGGGACCTATGCAAGTTTGGTCGCTTTTTGGCAGCCATGTGCATTTGTTTTTAACAAAACTGGCAAAAAGGCAAAGCGTACAGCGGTGGATTATGTTATATATCATACACGTTTTACGACGTGTATATTTGTGAAGTCGTATCTGTCATGAACAAGAGATTATGGGTTACATGTTGTGATGCCGCCGAGACCAGAGCTGAGACCCTCCATTCTCCCTGTAACAAGTCATTTAACCACCACAATTACTCCAGAGCTTTTTAATTAAGGTAAAAGTCTTGCATAGTTCCCCTTTAAATGGTAGTTAGTTTTGGTGATATTCAACTGTATGAAATCACTAATTGAGCCATTTGGATGAGTTCAAACCAAAACAAACATGCTTTCATGCTAATCATGCTTTAAGATCTTTTTTGGCACCTCTGCATTGCATGTAAATGAACATTATCATGCATGAAGCCACGGTGTTGCTGCTCTAGTGGACCAAAGTGTGCCAGAATGCACCTCGCTGCGTCCTAGAAGCCTTGAAAAGTCGGACATTACAGTAGTTTGCTTCCATTGGCCTGCCAGTTCCCAGTGTGCTAAACATTAGGCATCCTGCCAAACAACACAATGTGGTAGAACTAACTGGTTCTTAGCACAACCTGGCCACCGTCTGCTCTTATCCATATGGTCAATTTGTCTTCCGCTTTCACACCGAAGGGAAAAGAAATGAGCACACATACACGTGCAGATACACACACACACACATGCTTCCTCCTTTCTCTAAGCCCTTATCGGAAACAACATTGCCCTGCTCCTTTTCTTCTGCTGTTCCATTTCATCTTGTTCTCACCTGTTTTTTTTTTTTGCTCTTTTCTTCTGAATTCACTTCCTCCCTGTCTTTTCATTCCTCTGCTTCCTGGCTCCCGCGTCTCCCCATCTCCCTCTTTTCACAGCTAATATTTGGACAAGCATTCAGCTCCTCGGCTGCTTCCTTGTTTTGATGTGTGGAAACTCTTAGTACGTCGCTTCACAATCATTTGCTAAATAAGCCGTTTTGGCTGGTGCTATCTCCGCCAGAGAATTTACTGTACCCAAAAGAGATTTGTCTGTTGATCATGGGGGTGGATAATCCTGAACAAAGCAAACAAAACACATCAAAATCATGATTTCAGCAGGAAGTTAAGGTCGTACATGACGGGGCAATGCTGTTTTTCTGGAAAATGAAAGCACACATTGTGCAGCATGAGATGAAATCATAATTCTAGTGATACAGACTACATCCTGTGTTGCATTCTTGATATGTTTGTAAAGAAATCATTATCATAATTTGCTTGCTTGGCCACAGTTGCCAAAACCTGGAACAAAATTCAAGGCATGTGTGTAAGAAACCGATATCCCCGGAATCATGTCTTGATATATTTTGTAGATCATGAGTCATCCTGCTGCAGGATACAGCAGGGAGCAAAAAGCTGTCAACCTGCTTGTATAATGCTACTAAAATAACATCAGATGTCAATGTGCATGGCAACAATATGAAATACCCAACTGGGGGGATTGTCTGGGGGTTTGCAGACTTACAGTTACAAGTGCTTACAAAGATCATGATGCCAAGACTGCATCTTGTTTTTCTCAAAGATTTGTTATTCTGTAGTAGCCTATGTAAGTGGAATAGTATAGCAGACTTATTACACTTAAATAGGGACTGGGAGTTATCCAAAATGTGCGTGTGAGGAATAGGAGAAAGAAAAGAATAGCTGGATTACAGACAAAAATAGAGTTGGGTGACATGCAGCCAAATTCAAATTGGCAAGTGACCATTTAAAAAGATAGCCTAACTTTAGTGGTAATGATGTGTACAGACACACCATGTACTCATCCTCCACCTCCGACTAAGAAGCAGCACACAGAACAGATAGTCGATCTAGGCTGTTCCTGGAACTAGATCAACATTGGCTCCCTCACACGGGCAGCTAAAAAAACTCAGACTGGGTTCTTTTTTTAAATAAAAGCGGTGATGAAGAGCTCCTTATAGCTCTGCTACAGCAGTAAGTGCACATTCAGTGTGTTAAAATGTTAGTTTAAGTTGATCACATGCCTTCAGCTGCCTAATTAGGTGTCTGTCATTACGGCAGCCTTCCAACAAACAAACTAGGGATGGGTATCGTTAAGATTTTATTTACCACTGTGGAATAGTTTGACTCCGACTTGAGGTCAACCAGTCGTGTTTTTCCGGGGAAACAGCTGTTTGCCATCTCAAGCCAGGGGGGGGAGTGGTCCTGCTGCAGTGCTGGCAAGGCTCAGAAAATCCAAAATGCTGCTAATATGCATACTGTCTCATTAGGTTGGCCACGTTGCCCCCATTATGCACAACAGATGTTATAAATGCAGCTTTAGTTATTTTGTCTTCAGCTTTCCTGCAGTTAGCCTGTTCTTTGGAGCAAATTTGAACAGTAAAACTATTAGTGGTCAATGATAGGCAGACTGAGCAGTAGGGTTTGCCCATAAAAGGATGCATAGGTAAGCTACACTGATGCTAATTATGAAGTGAACTGCAAAGCCTCAGTTTTTCCATACTGACCTCAAATTTGGTGCAGTGTTAAACAGGTGTGTGAGCAAGGAAATATTTGTCATATGGTATTTTATTTATTTACTGAACAACAAACAAATGAACAAAGTTGAGTGCATTATAAGAATTTATTGAACTCTTGTATTGTGTGACCGATGAATTCAGAATTTGTCTTGTTAGTTTACTTGTTTGGTTATTGTCACTTTCTGTTTTATTCTAAAGTATCCGTCCTTGTGTGTCTGTTGTGTTTGTCCTGTTTCCATGCAGTCTATCCCACTGTAAGGTTTTCTCCTGTGTTTACTTTCCCTTGCCTGCCTTCTGTATTCAAGTCAGTATCTTCCCCTCTGTCTTTGCTTCATCTGTTCCATTCCTGTGTTCTCTAGTCAAGTTTCCCTGGTGTTTCTTTGGCCTTCAGATTTCCATCCTTATTAAGGTTTTGCCTGACTGCTTTTGGATTCTGGACTGCACTGGGTTAGTTACCTGTCTTATTTATTTATTCATTTACTGCTCTAATTTGATCCATGGCCTTATCACCCCGTGTCTTACTATATTTAAATAAACAGTCTCTGGGCATTTGTCTCTGTCTTAGGGTCCAGCCAACCAAGTACATCAGAGTTTAAACGATTAACAATTGCTCAGCGGTGTTTGAGAAGTTGCTGAATGTTAAATAGAGGCAGAACAGGACACAAAGCTGTGACTGCAGAAAAGCCCTAATAGAGCTATTTGTACATTTTAGTGCTGCGTAGCAAGTTAAGGGGACATATAGGCTGTTTAACATATATTTGGGTGTTTGTCTTGCCTTCCGGCCCCCAAATTGTGAGAATTGACAAAAAAATCTGTAATGTGCAGGCTCCACAGGTTGAAATCCATGTGGTAGTACGAGCTGTTCCCTAAGTAATGATGTCTTTGGTTTTTCAAATTTGCATAATGCCATCCCTACCTGTGAGTACATGGTACAGGTAGAGGGGGTGTGGCGGGGTGAGCAGTGGCTCATTTACATTTAAGGGACAGGCACTGAAACCAGCCGTTCTGAACAGGGCTGTTTTGAGAGGATGAAAAAAGCTGTGATGTTTGATCCTTGGGGTATTTTGACCAAAGCATGTCACAGATATGTCTTTAAGACACATGGGAACTATTTAAATTTGTGGAAAAGGGGCAAAATGTGTCTCCTTTAATGCATTCTGAGCAGCGCTGACTATTCAGGACAGTAAAGATGCTGCAGAAGCAAGACAAATTAGCTCTTAATGCTGATATTAACTATGTAGCAATAGCAAAACTTACAAATGGCTCCATGTTTGAACACCAAGATGAATGCTGGCTGATGCGCGTTCCCGTCTGGGACAGTTTTTCGGCAAACAGTATTTGCATTTGCCTCAAAAACAACTCTGTCTTATAACGTTCCGTTATTATCTCATAGTGTGGTGAATGTGCAGGTCACAACTTGTCCACGAGAGCGTTTTGGACTTGTTGGATCCTATTTGATGGGTTTGGTGAGGGAAATCCCATTAGCCTCCGTAGCTTAGCTCTGAGCAGCTTGTGGCTCTGCTCCACCGTTCTAAAAATAGTTTGCACTGACAATTAAAGGTAACAAACCTACTCATAAAAAAACAATAGGGATTATGGCAATGGGCCAATTTGCCAAAATGTTGAAGTATCCCTTTAAAGGTTCTCCATTACTACCCCGATCAAATGGCCACACATGAAGCTGAGGTGAGGAGCTTGCCATCAATGGACCCTCTGGTCTCTCCTGTCTTGTGCTGGTTTTCATGGTCTCACACTAAACTGTTCAGGGCATCAAGCACTTTGAGACATCCCACTCCCTGCTCACCTCACCATCTACTCTTCAGTTGAAGTCTCATGATTGATAATTTCAGCTCCTTAACAACTTTATCTCGCACAGAATAAACACAGCTCGGTGATTTGTAGAACAAGACAGTGCTAGTGATGGCATTTACTTAAGCCTCATCGCAAGTCAGTGATTTTAATGCATGAGTCAGGCGACGTATCATTTCGTATTATTACTGATGGAGTGTCGCATTGCTGACAGATTCCAAAATACCTTTACATCCACTGGCAAGAGGTTAAAATTTATAAACCAGATAAATGTTTCTTAGCAAGATTTAAGTCAGGAAGACTCATTACACCACCTCAGCCCTGCCTCTTGGCTTCTATCCATCATACATATTTCCTCACTTCCCTCCATCTAAAATTCATAAGGGAACTCTGCTCTGGTTCAAGCTACCTTCCCAAATCCTTATGCTCACTACATGATGCCAATCGCTAATCAGCAGATTCTGTAATAACCCAATTAGCTGCAACTATACTGTGCTGCCTGCTGCTCCTGTGGCGCCAACACTAAACCACAATCTACTTTTCAAGGTGCTTTCGAACTTTTAACAATTCAAGACTTGTTGTCCTGACCATCGATCCGATGTGAAAGCTGTAGCTGAGACGAGCTACAGCTTCATCTCAACACAGAGGCTGAGAGTTCAATCCAGTGAGTTCTGCAGCTCAAACCAGAATAAAAATGAAGACAAATGTATTTCTGTTTTTTTTTTTTTTATCAATAAATAAAACTAAAATGAATGTGAAAAAATGTGTGCAAGTATAACACTTTGTATTGCAATACATGATTCACTTAAAGCAGATATCAGCTTCACGGCCGTTTCGGCTAATGCTGCGTTCAAGGCAGGCTTTTGAAACCGTAAGTTACAGCTTCAAGTCACAACTACGACTTGGTAGCGTTCCAGGTAACCCGTAGCTCGTGTTTTTACCATCCTGTTGTCTGTGAAAGTTCCCTATAACGGCCACTCGTAACTTCCGACCCGTGAACTCGTACCAGATCGAACTGGTATGACTTCACAGGAAGGAAAAACACAAAGTACGAGTTTCTTTGAACGCACCATGAGTTAGCAGCCCCCGCCCTTGTCAGGCATCAATTGGTCCTCGTGCTACGTCACCACATTCACGCGCATCCCTTGGCTGCACACACAGCCCTTCATGCCGTTCTCTCTCCTCATTGGATAACACTTGTATCCCACAAGGAAAATTTTCTCCTCGGGTTACAGCAGAGCAGAGTGACGGAGAGACTCGTGTTTAGGCTGAAATACTTCATGTAAGTGATTGCTGACGGAAAATAGGACTATTTAGGACTTATATTAACAAAAACATTCCACTGATATCTGCTTTAAAATGATCAAAGAGTTAGTGCAAAATGGACATCTTGGCTACATATTGGAAGTGCAGGGACCTCCAATATATTTTCAACTTACTCCATGTTGTCTAATTTCCATTATACTTGACACAAGGGGCAAACACGGGTAGTAGAATCATTTTTCTAATGTCCTACACATTATACACTTTTCTCGAGTTAAAATGAGAAGATCTGTGGTTTTAGGAACCAAAGGTCATCTGATTGTTGTTGTACATCTCCTCTCTCAGCTTCTCTCTTGAGATCTAACAACAGAATGTTGAGTCAATCTGAAGAGAGGAGGCAACATAGCAGATTTCATCCTGGTCCAGTGAGCTTATGGCTATGAACAATGACTGCTTTTTTGTGACATCACAAGTCCTGATGGGTGTTTTTTTTTTAGGGATTAGTGTCTGAATATAGGCTAGGTGTATTTGTGGACTAATACTTTCACAGTATTGATATAGACCCTGGAGCTGCTTCATGGTGAAAAACAGACATGGACGTCTAAAACATGGGAGCTTTAAGTCAAGAGACTAAAGCCACCAGCCGGTGGGAGACAGCCATGGTAACATATCGTGATCATTATTTCTAGTGAGTGCAGGATGGCGGTAATTAAACTGGAATGACACTCCTCTGTTGAAATTCACATGGGTATATTGTATATTTACTGTACAACATGTCACTGTACAGAATGAAACTGTACTGCACCACGCTGCTGATCAGTAAAGCTGCATCCTTTTGTTCAGAAAATGATTAACAGTGGCCGGTTGACCTGCTGCATTACCACAAAGTAGAAGTATCATGCATTCACATTCTGCCTCTGTCAGTCAATCACGTAACCTAATGTCACTGGTAAAGATACATGGACAACCCCATTGATAATTAGAGACAGCAGCCAATGCAGGATAATTAAGGGGCCGTGCATGTAGATGGTTCATCTTGTTGGTGTCAGGGGGGAATAACAGATTCGAAGCCCCTGTGTCATCCTTTAGAGTCACGGAGTGTACAGCTAGTTGGATACTATCCCTCACACATGATTCATTATGCAGCTGACATCCAGCCAGCAGGACCTGACTGTGTTCGGCTTCAGTGTGCGGCGTGCATTGTCGATACGATCAAAGTCTGATTCCGCTGAAGTTGCTGCACAGATGCATTCCCCCATGTTTCAGTAGCTCTGTGATGATGGTCCCTTCAGGGGCAGCACACGTCTCCTCACACAAAAATGGCAAAAAAATTACCTTTCAGAAGCTTATTTCCATCAAACACTCCCATAGCAACTCCCTTCTCTCTGGATATCTCTGGCTAAACTCCATCTCATGCCAACTCGGATAGGTTAGAACCTCTGGAGCTCTCCTTAATATCAGCAGAGATAGCACTGATGTCCTAAGTTAATAAAGTTGATGAAATGTTTTCATTAACATGTTTTCCAACTCTCAGGTGCTTGATAGGTACAGCTATCTGTCATTAGAGAGCCTCATTGCTTTACACTGTGGGGAAATACATCTTGAAAGTACAGAAAATATCTGTAAGAATGAGATTAAAGGGATCTCTGATGTTTATAATAAAATATGCATTCAGCAGGAATTGGCAAACACCCTGATCCCTCGATGTTTTTATGTGTTTCTTTGAGAGTAAATTAAATCACGTTCACAACAGCAGAAAAGCCTGATTCACCGTGAATCCGAGTGACTCACTAATCAAATCCCAGCTCACATCAGATTGTCCGGATTCCTTGAACTCATCAGTTAATCGGGTTGTGTGTTTATTGTCGGAGGGAGATGCAGAGAGGCCATATGGAGAGGAGTTGACTGTGCTGAATAAGTTGTATGCGAGTGCAAAGTGGGAGTGGGGGTCGGGGTAAAGCGGGTGTTTTATTCAGAAAACATAATCTTTTGATGATGAAAAAAGAGGAAAATGTTGCCCAGATTTCCATCCCATCAGTGTTGTATCTAACGTAATCTTCTTTGACGGAAAGCTCTTTTTGATGTTTTATTGTCTCTGTGTAGCTCCAGAGTTCTTTTTTCTCTCCATCTCTCTTACTCTTCTCTCATGGGCACATACACACACACAGCAGGAGTCTGAGGGTGTAAATGTGAATTCAAAATTTGTGCGAGAGTGTGTGCCCTGATTTTTGTCAAAGGGACTGGGTAAAGCAACTCTCCACATTTCACACCAGGTCCTACTGGGAATCTATATATCAGAAATAGTAAATGTAGTTTCCACACCTCTCACTCTGTCTCCCTGTGTCTTGCTTACACTATTTGGGAACTTCTTGTTTTAGTCAGTGTTCAGTTTAGTGTGACTGCATTATGCCTTTTATTTTGTTTTGTTTTTCCTGAACAGTGGATGTCAGTGTCAGATTTCCCTTTTTTTGTTTATCTCAAAACAAGTTGCACAAAGGAGCCATTGGAGGTGAATTATTGTATATTCAAAAAAACGTTGCTATTTTTATTTCTTTTCTTCTTCTTTTTTTTGTAAAGGAACATTTATTTCACAACATAAATCTAAGTTGCCCACAGCTTCACTGTTTTGGTTCAGTCTCCGCTGACTGTTTCATTTGAAGATGCAGCAGGCAGCTGCTTTCAGGAAAAAAGAAAAAAAAAGTTGTGATAACTGCACAGTCTGGCAAATTCAGCACCTGACTGGTAAACACAGGTATTTTTCTTACAGATGCTGTTTTCACAAGACCATCAGGAGTAAAATCTAAATTTGAAGTGTAATATTGTGACTGCTGAAAGTGTTTATACATTATACAGTTAAAATACGTCAATATTATAGACACTGCCCCCAAGTGGCAAATAAATGAGTGAGTTTGTGTTGAAAGATGCAGAGCTGCAGGCCCATATTCCCATTTTTACATTTGTTCAATGTTTTATTTTGAGTGTTGATCTATAAGAAATATATGTGGTTTTAAGAATCAAAACCCATCTCATTGTAGTTTTACATCTCCCCCCAGGAGCTCTGAAAAAAAAAATACTGCAAGGTTGATCTGCAGGCTGGGTCATGGCTCAGACTGGTGACCACTGTGTTGTGACATCACAAAGTTACATAAGTCCGGATGGTTCATTTTAAGGCTCAATGTCTGAATCAGGCTGTGTGCTTTTCCCTGTGGACTTAAAGGTGTACAGAAATGGCCATTTGTCCTGTTTGTCGCGCCGAGTTGTCACGAGCTGCAACACGAGTTTACCCGAGTAAGGAAAACAAATTTGATTGGTCGTTATCGAGCGCGCGGGATATTCAAAGCTTGGGGCGACCCCGAGCTCCGTGTGTGTGTGCGTGTGTCAGACGTTTGAATGACGGATTACGGATCCAATATCAGTGGCTGATGAATCGTGTACAGGCTGACGTATAATCCGTGCGCCTGCATTATCCAATGCGAAAAAAAAACTACACTAAAAAACACACTTTCATCCCGGATTTACTCAAAAATAGAATTTTGCACAAAGTTTGGCCTACATCGTCTGATAGATGAGTTATTACACTAATTTCATGACCCAGAGTGGGCATAAATTCAATTTTCTTTTCTGTACACCTTTAAGGCTTTCACTGTATAAATATAGACCCTTGGCTTGAAAGTACAGGTGTAAACGTACCCAGAACACATTGAGGAAGGATTGTGACCACAAGTGTAAACAGTAATGGGTCCTACATGGGGGGCACAAATTGGGGAGATGCCCTCAAATCACTTATTTTGGGCCCAAACTCATCCCTCAAATCTAAGGGGGCATGTGCCCCCTCGGTTTCCATTGACGTGATGCCTCTGTCTGCGTGTTTTTTTCCATTGTGGGGTACAGATGGAAATGAAATGTGATGACAATTTAAAAATTGATTCAAAAGATCATATTAAGTTCTGTGATATCATGGGGTTTCATTTCAAAATGTTCAACTCTTCTTTTCACAATTTAGCTGTTATTGATATGTAAATTATGGAAAGGTTTTAAAGTTGTCAGGATGTTAAATTTTAAAGGCCCTGCATACAAATGTGATTTTAATTACTGTGGCTGATGAGATCTTTTCTAATGACTGCGTAGGCGTGGACAGACAGAGCCGGACTCGCCGCTCCCTCTCTCTCCTCTCTGGCTCTTTGTACACCTGTCAGTGCACAACAAATCACACTCTTATCCTCCTCGTCAGCACATGGAGTTTGGTGACCTCATGACACCTGACACCTGTGTGTGGGTGTGCATTAGTCATAATAAAGCAAATACTCATATAGACACGACATACATGAGTGAAGTTACCATAAATGTCACCTGTTTATAACGGCCAACGTAATATTAAGTTACTATTATGTCACAGTGTTGGCTGATTGTGTGGAGGCTAAAACTGTCATTAAGTGCTGATGTTGAAGGCAACTGGACTTTCTATTCTTGAAGACATTTAGCCTCCCGTCCAAGAGGCTTCTTCAGTTCTTAAGACCAATGTGAAGAAAAAACAGGTATTTAACCCTTAGTGGGGACAACACTTTGGTTAAACCCCCATCCACACCTGTAGCCATGTGACTTTAAAGGAGACATATTCTGCCCCCTTTCCACAAAATAAAATAGTTCCCAGGTGTCTAAAAGACATGTCTGTGACATGATTTGGTTAAAATACCGCAAGGATCAAACATCACAGCTCTTTTCATCCTCTCAAAACAGCCCTGTTCAGAACGGCTGGTTTCAGTGCCTGTCCCTTTAAATGCAAATGAACCACTGCTTGCCCCGCCCCACCCCTTCTACCAGTTACATCAATGGAAGACAACTGAGGGAACAGCTGGTAAAACCATGTGGATTTCAACCTTGGGAGCCTGAAAATTACAGATTTTTTTGGCCAATTCTCACATTTTGGGGGCCGGAAGGCAAGTAAAGAGCCTTCAAAAAGTGATATTCCATAAAATGTCCCCTGGTCTTTAGAACTGAAGAAGCCTCTTGGATGAGAGGTGAAACTTCTTCAAGTCCAGTTGCCTTCTACTTCAGCACCTAATGCCTACGATGACCTGGATGACTGAGTGAGAACCTTCACTGACTTCTAAAACTGCGTATGTTCATCCTGTAGCTACAAGGAAAAATTAGATTACTCAACTAGTTTGTATATCCTGAACTCATAATAGGCAAGGCAAGGCAATTTTATTTGCATAGCCCATCTTTACAAACAGTTTGTCTCAAAGGGCTTTACATAGCATCATTACAACATCCTCTGCCCTTAGACCCTCACATCAACCAAGGAAAATAGCCCTAACTTAAATAGATGTGGGTGAAACTGTAATGGAATATACACAATTATATGATATGCATAACTTTCATCATCATGTTTATTTAATTTCAGAACTACCCCATTATTGCACTTGGGAAATCATTAGTGGAGTATGTGTGTCAAAAATGGCTGAACATGCAAGTTCATTAAAGTGAACTTCAACACACAGCTTCATGAGCACACTGTGGTGTGCGTGCTACATCAGCTAATTGTTTAGGGTGAGAACTTTCTGCAGTATAAATATACCATAACACCAATTCTATGTGCTTTTACATGTTATGCTGTTAATTTATTATTTTTAACATGTCTATCTTGGTCTGAGACCTTTGGAGTGTTTTTACTGATGAAATTTGAGATTATTTTTATGTACAATATAAGCAGACATGAATAAACATACTTTTTTATATGAACTAGACATACTGTATATGTCAACTTGTGTTTTTTAGATTCCACATAACATGCATGTTTTGTTTTTATATGTATATATATTTCATGAATGGAAATCCGACATACTACTTATATTCATGACAATAATAAGGTGGACCTCTATGAAAAAGAAATGCTTTGAGACTTGGGGCCCTATTTTCCTGGCGCAACTCAGGGGGGCGCAGCGAGGCGAGCCCTGGCACAGCTGGCGCAGTGGCATTTTCCTCCAGTGCAACAACGTGCGCAGCGGATTCGGTAAATTGGCAGACTGCTGTGCGCCGAGATGAGAGTGGTCGCGCAGCAGGGGGAGGTGTCGACAGATTCACCTTGGCGCAGTGACAATTTGTTGCAGATAGACCGCGCGGAGAGTGCGCCAAAAGCTCGCCTGCTCCAACCTGGTCTACTCTCAGCGCAAGGCGAAGCGCAGCCAGCGGACTGGTATTTTGACTGCCCAGCTCACAGACCTCACAGGCAGGTTTCCACAGTTCCAGGCACATTTAAATGCAATTAATAATAATAATAATAATAATAATAATAATAATAATAATAATCACAATAACCCCTATTTATTGTATCTGAATCAGCACATACACGTATATCTATATAGATTGTCCCGTCACACTGATGACAGATCAAAGGCTGTCGGCATGCGTAATGGAAACTCAGCCTGACTGAATTAACACAGATGAAACCAGGGGGGGACTGGGAGGGACTGGGACAAAAAAGCAGCTGTGGATGTCCCAAGAGCAGGTGTTGACACTACACACTGTGCCGTTGCGATGATCAGCTATTTATTTATTTACTTATTGATTTATTAGGGGCCAGCGCCGCATCGTCACGCGACCATAACAAATAAAACTGAAAACAAATAAACTATCATCTCTCACAGCAAACCACAATCAGCCTCGGCATCATAGTGAGCAGATATTCACATCTCCCCTCTCAGGTAAATTCTAAAGAAAAAAGAAAAAGAGAGACGCTCCGTGATGCCTCCTTTACGCACAGCTGTTTGTTTATGTTGTGATCTGTGCACACGTGTTTAAATATAGGTTACTAAATATGAGTGTCTTTATTAATGGAAAAGGTGTGTGTGTGTTTTTTGTTTTTTGTTTTTTTTTACTGGGCAACAGCTCTCAATATGTCAGAGCAAACCTGGATAACATCATAACCTCCTCCCTCCCAGACTACTTTTGCATCATCAGCCCGTGAGGTCTGTTCGCGCGACCGGACACTACGAGCTTGGACCGGACCAGAACATCAGTTTCCTCCCGTCTCACTTGCTGTGAGAGATGACAGTTTATTTGTTTTCAGTTTTATTTGTTATGGTCGCGTGACGATGCGGCTCAATAAATCAATAAATCAATAAATAAATGAAGAGTTCATTTGCAAAAGCAGATAACTCCGTTTTTTTTTTTATTCTAGAATCTTCATTTTTTATTTTTTATTTTTTATTTACATAAGGTGATATCAGTCAAACCAAAGTTGAGTGACTTTGAGATGTAACAAAACAGACATATCTCAAAAAAATAAAGTTTTATTGAAAACAACACTATGCAAAGAATAATTACAAAGCCTCAGCTCATTTTTTTCAAAATGGCACTTATCTGCTTTTGCAAATGAACTCTTTAAATATAGCAGATCATCGCAACGGCACAGTGTGTAGTGTCAACACAGTGACAGCAGTAATCCATCCTCATCTTTCATCTGTGTTAATTCAGTCAGGTCGAGTTTCCATTACGCATGCCGACAGCCTTTGATCTGTCATCAGTGTGAGGGACAATCAATATAGATATACCTGTATGTGCTGATTCAGATAGGGGTTATTGTGATTATTAATTCCATTTAAATGTGCCTGGAACTGTGGAAACCTGCCTGTGAGGTCTTGGTGACGTGTGCGCACCAAGTCAATTGCCTCCCTCTTCCACGGTGAAATCAAACGTGCGCCTCGCGCGCGCGGCGGATTTAAAGGCGAGGAGAGGAGCTCATTTGATTGGTGAAGATCTAACTCGGCTGTGTCAAACCCACTCCACGCCTTCTCTCCTCCCCCTATGCCATTTGCGCCGGTGGGAGGGAAGTAGGCGGGATGCGCCCAGCTGCGCTTCGAAGGAAAATTGCAAACTGCTCCTGGACACTACTCGTTGGCGAAGCGAAGGCGAGGCGCAGGCCTGATCCGCTGCGCCTGCGCTAGTTTACGAAAATAGAGCCCATCATTTTTTTATGTGACTTCAGGTTCTGTCTGAGCGAGTCAGAAAGTTCTCAGGGCAGCCGTTTTGAAATGATTGCCCTGTTAAATGTTTACATGTAAATGAAACATTTTTGCAGTTCTTTGTGACCTTTATGAGCTGAACAACTCCAGGCATTTCAGTGGAGACTGTTTCTTGTCAGTTATTTTATGATTTTCAGCTGCATAGAGGCAAAATGGAAAAGATCACAGTTTCAGACATGCACACACCCACACACATTCTCTCTCGCTCTCTCTCCCGCTTTCGCTCTGTCCATCAAAAACATTTTGTCCTGGCAGATAAAGCTTTTCATTGCATCTTCAGTAGCCAGTCCTCTGTCTGATGGCAAATAGCTCATATCAAAGGTTAATGCGGAGGCTCGCTCGCATCAATTTGTTCACATTCGCTTTCTAAAGACAAGGATTCTGCTGCTGCGCCGCAGACCCTTTATTCACACAGTTACTGCTGGGTTCCTTTAAACAGGTAATTCATCACTCATTACGCTTACGCTTTGTGAGTGCAAGAGGTTAATTCATTACACTAGTCCCTGATGTAGTCCAGACTTTTTGTGTCATTTTGTAGGAAATTCAAAAGCGGCTAAAACTGAGCTGCTTATCAGGGACATTAGTTGTTGATGTTCCTGTCGTCTTTAAAGCAGCACATTGAGGTCCTTTTACATGTGTGTCTGTGTGTAGATTGTGCACAAAGTTGTCACTCAGCAGAAGGATTTTAAAAAACTTAATTTACTTCCTGGAATTTGCAGTGGATAAAAAAAAGGTCCATCTTTACCTCCGAAAATAAAAGTCAAGTCAAGTTAATTTTATTTATATAACACATCTAATTCAACAGGTGGTGACTTAATGTGCATTGAGGTGCACATTGTTGTTTCTGGCTGGTGAAATAAATTCACACTCCAAGGCTACAGCTACGTGCCAGAGCAAACTCACTGCTCTTCACACAATCCACGAAGAGATGTGTTGATATATGGAGACAACGCTGCAGAGCGAAGCAGAATCAGACATTATTTTCCATATCAGGACTCTTTTGAGTGCACTGCGTGTACTGTAGGCTTCCATGGCCACCACTGTGCAGGATTAAAGATTAGCCGTGTTCCAATCGACATTTATTTGCTGCTGTGGTTGCACTAATATACTGTAAACTACACATTGATTTATATTATTTAAACCGTTTAAACATGAACCATGAGATGTCCTTTGCACCATTGGCCCCTGGTCTTTAAAGGAGACATATTATGCCCATTTTCACAAATTAAAATAGTTCCCAGGTGTCTTAAAGACATGTCTGTGACATGCTTTGGTCAAAATACTCCAAGGATCAAACATCACAGCTTTTTTCATCCTCTCACAACAGCCCTGTTCAGAACGGCTGGTTTCAGAGCCTGTCCCTTTAAATGCAAATGAGCCACTGCTTGCCCCACCCCACCCCTTCTACTGGTACCAGGTAGGGGTGGTATTATGCAAATTTGAAAACTAATACTAATATGTCCCCTTTAAATTAGGGTTCAGGCCAAGGACCCCATAAGTGATGGAGAGATGGAGCAGGGACCCCCTACTTTGTTGTGTAAAAATTGTGTATTATATTAAACTGGGTCTAGTGCCATGTGCATCTTGCTATTGTGCATTTACTCAGCAATTGAAATAAAATACAGTTTCATACTATATATTCATGGCCTTGCCACTGCCATTTCTAAACAACCCTTGTTAATTGATACCAATGCCAATATCAACAATATCTTCCAACTGCATGAAAATCATGTATACAAGCTATTCGAATTGATGTTTTTTATGCTAACATATTTATATTTATATTTGATGACCTCCCTGCAGTACGTCTGTGGACCCCCATTAAAGACGTCTGGTTTAGAGCATTTAAGAGTGTTAAATGTGTATGATAAGAAAATATTATACAATTTTTTGGCTTTGGTCATTTTAAGGGATGTGTTGATAATAAGAAAAAGTGGAGAGAAAAAAACAGCTCTAGCACTAGCTCTGTTGTTATAAGCATTTGCAACTAACTTTAACTTCAACAACAACTTATTTTGCAGATGCAGCTACTTTCTTGCAGACAGTGTCAAGCCATTACAATAACTGTACATATCCTGCATAAGCACAATATTGCTCTCGGGCAACAAGCAGAAAAATGTAAAAATAAGAAACAAATATAAAAGCAATCAGATAAGCCTCATAGGGAGTTAATTCAAATGATGTATATAGTTTATTTGTTTGTCTTACATCATTGTAAAAGTAATTTACCATGTCTTAGCTCCACATTTCTACTCAGTTTAGTTATTTAATCTAAAAGCTTTCATTTACAGCTTTGCGTTCAATTTGTCCCACTAAATGAGACAGGGGCCCACAGCCTGATGCATTTGACTTCAAGAACAAAATTCAGGGACTTAATCCATTGATGCGAAGTGAAGAAGTATCGATCATGTTCATTAGAGAGGGCATCTTTTGGTTCTTCTGCTGTGTTTACCAGGTTCCCCAGCAGCACAAAATGAACTGCACAATGACTGAAACCAAATCTGTATAATTCAATTATTTTCAATTTCCAAAAACCAAACTGAAACCGAGCTTAACGCTTCTCCCCCGAGGAAAGAGACACACTAATCACCACGTGAGTCAGCTGCTCGTCATGCACTGGCGTGTGAGGAAAATCCAACATTAGAACACAGATTCAGAGATTCAGTCTTTCCCTCCCTGCTTTGTTCTTTCACTTACGTGTGCGCACACCTCCCTCAGCTTTATGCTGTTTATGTTTCTCTTCATCTCTCCCCATTCTGCTTTTCCCTGCCTCTCTGTGTGTGTTTGAACCCAGTTGGTGTTTAAGACCGGTGGTAATGTGCTCAGCAGTCGGTGCTTCCTTTGTTTCATCCCTTTATGAAACAGAGAGGTTAACATATCAAAAAGACTGCAAAGACCCTCTGTGTGCATGTGTGTGTGTGGCGATACAGTATGTGACCCACATTTGTGTTCTGCTGTTGGTCAGTACACACAAACACATGCACGGTGTGGCCAGCAGGCGAGTGTTTCCTGCTGCGCGGGCTGTTGCCTCCTGACTGTTTCCATCACAGAGCCACAGGCCTGTTTCTGCCCCACTGCTTTATTCACGCTCAGCTCGCTATGTGTCTGACGCTGTCAACCACACAAGACTGAGTGTTGAAGTTGGTCATTAAAGGGCACCCATTTGGCTCCCCACCAGGCACAAAAGGGCTCAATTCAGTGTCGGCGAGCTTAATAAATCATGATTAGGTATCTGAAATGAGCACATTATTTCGTAAATACTGACCACGGAGAGACATTTTGTATTTTCCTCCCTGTGCAGAGAAGCTGAGCTGTGACAACAACCAAGCTAAGTGAGATGAGACCTCAGTATCTGCGGTCCTACCCAGCTTAATAATCATAGACACTGAGGGGGTCCTGACAAAGAAGCCAATCAAAGAACCCCCCCAACCCCTTCACATGGTCGGTGGTATACGATTTACAGATGTCAACTAAACGGCTCACATGCAGACAGTCAGCAGGTGCTACAATTTACAGATGCATCCCAAATCATCAGGGGCCCCATATGTGGAGATATGGGCCACACAAGTGGACTTTATAGTGCCTTTAATGGAGGTTTAGAGGGGGGTTGTAATAGCTGTCGTTGAAAAATGTGCCAATATAAGGGGCCATATGGGCCCATTTTCACCTTGAGGGTCACCCAACAGTTGCCAGGGTTTTTCCCCCCCCCCGATGGTTTTGCCTCTCATCATCGGCCTCCTGATTTCAGTCGACCTCCAAGTCTTTAAAGGAGACATATTATTCCCCTTTTTCACAAATTTAAATAGTTCCCAGGTGTCTTAAAGACATGTCTGTGACATGCTTTGGTCAAAATCCCCCAAGGATCAAACATCACAGCTCTGTTCATCCTCTCAAAACAGCCCTGTTCAGAACGGCTGGTTTCAGTGCCTGTCTCTTTAAATGCAAATTAATCACTGTTTGCCCCGCCCCCACCCCCTCTACTGGTACCAGGTAGGGGTGGTATTATGCAAATTCTAAAACTCATTACATCATTGCCAGACATCCGAGGGAACAGCTCGTAAAACCACATGGATTTTAACTTCAAGATTGAAAAAAAAAAAAAGAAATATCTAGTTAAAATATTTCTATTTATAATGCCCCTTGTGTATATTCACATTCTCCTTGTATACGGTGTTTTGTATACTGATGGACTCTATTTATTGTATTGTTCATATATATTTGCTTGTGCTGTATTGTTAAATTATGATGTCCCTGCAGGTGAGGGCTCTGATTGGCCCACATGGTCCTTGGGGGGTATTTAACCTGCCTCCTCTACTCACACCATGAGATAACCTGACGAAGGTCCAAGGGACCAAAACGTTGTGCTCTCATTAAAACGACTATGCAGGTTAAGACAGTGTGCGGGAGCCTTCTTTGATCTATGCAGTGAGCCTGAAAATCAAAGATTTTTTTGTCAATTCTCACATTTTGGGGGCCGGAAGGTAAGACAAATACCCCAAAATATGTTAACGAGCCTTCAAAAAGTGATATTTCCTTAATAATATGTCCCCTTTAAACTCATCTGATTCATGACATGAGTCTGGCCCCAACTGCAGTAGATCTTGGCTTAAACACCAGTCATTGCAGGAATTAGACATGGCCTTATCAAAGAAAGGAAAATATACAATTTCCGTAGATGACATTAGGGTATTAGTTACCTACCCCAGCCGAGAATCAAAAAAAAAAAAAAAAAAGAAAAGAACATACATGCTAATTAATTAGAATTATATGACATTTGTACAAATTGAGTGATTCCTAACAATACCTCTCATGAGTTGGAGGGGGATTTCACAGACAACGGACATGAGAGAAGATGAAAGGGAGATGAGGAGGAAAGTGCAGACATCACGTCCTCATCCGCTGACGGTTCTCGAGCTTGTTTAAGGCTGTAGCAGCTGATGTAACTAGTGCCCCGACGAGATAAAAGGATTTAACGGATTAGGGTTAGCCCAGGAAAATGTAGCTAACATGTATTCCATCTCCATTACCCCTTATTAAAAGCTAATGAGAACAGCCAATTTTGCTGGAGCTCTGTGGAAAGTTAATGTAGGGAGAAGCCTGCCGGCATCCTACATAATAATCAGATATCAGCATTAGTAAAGGTCACGGGGGTACAGTAGGAAACACCAAGAGCAGTGCTTTACATGTGTTGTTGGAGTCAAATGTTGTCGTCACAGTGTTTAGTGCTGGATTCTTGTTCTATGCCACACATACAAAACAGCTGTTCCCAGCACATGGACTCATAAATATATTTATCTATCACTCATAAATCTACTGTTCTATCCTGTACTCTATCATTAATGATCGCTCATCAGACTAAAAATTATGTTTCATACTATTCCATGGTTGCACTGCAATTATTATGGTTATTTCACATTGTACATCACTAGCAAGGTTATTTTTTGTTGAATAATAAGAACATAATAAGCTAAAACAAAATCTAGTCTTTTTCATTTCATTCTGGCCTGGAGCCCGTGTTGTCAGGCCTCCGCTAGCTTTGTTTCTCTGCCGTCGCCATTGTTGTCATACAGATTGAGTGGAAGTGCGCCAGTGGTCTGGAGGAATACTTGGAGTAGGAATGCATTGGCTAACAATGCAAAAGTGCTTTGTTGTTGTGGGTACAGCGAGGGAGACAGCAATCAAATCAAAAAGGGAAAAAAAAGAGAAAAAAGAACAAACAATCCAAGAAATTTAGGAATCCATTTACAAGATAGAAGCACAAAGAGGAATCCAATGAATCTCTGATTGCGAGGAAGGGATATGAGAGGCCTTACATCCGAGTGAGTCATCAGAAATGATGGCTCGTCCTGCCATTACAAGCTCCTAAAGTGATGAGTGAATTCATTCAGCGTGAACTGCCAGAACGTCTGTTGGACCGGTAACTTAGTAACAACTTTATATCAAACAGTAAGCAGCTGATGAGAGGAAACAGAAGTGCACATCGACCTGTCATTAAAGACACTTCTGGCTGTTTACATGGCAACCAGAGAGTCACAATCAACCCGGAAAACAAGTCGCAAAAAAACAAATGCTCCTTGCAGCACAGGTGCTGCCTACTGGAATATGATATTCCAGTCATTTAAATAATCAGTTAATGAGAGCATTGGCCAGTTGCAACAATTATTATTAACAAACTATTATTATTACATTTGTTCCTCTAAAATAATATGAATAAAGCAAGGTCCTTGCTTTAAATCCTTAATATGGGTGTCCTCGACTAAGGATTTTCATAGTCAAATCTGATTCAGCAGATTTTACCTTTAGTTGACTAATCATCGAATCATGTTGTTTTTTCCCTCATTGATTCATGACCTCATTTGTGTCTTTTCCCGTTCCGGAGAAAAAAATACTAAAACACCCAAGTAAACACATTTAATTCTTCAGTTGGCATAAGATAACAACAACAGGACATTATCCATCCATGTTCTTCCTGATCACTCATTAGGCTGCATGCACGACATCACCGTCTCTCTTTTGTAGACGGTGCAGCGGTGATGAGCAAGCTTATGCCATGAGTTAAAGGGATAGATGAACATTTTGGCAAGTAGGCTCATTGTCATTCTCTCTGTCTCGTAACGTTCCGTTATTATCTCATAGCGTGGTGAATGTGCAGGTCACAACTTGTCCACCAGAGCGTTTTGGAGTTGTTGGATTGTGTGTTGGAAACCAAGAAATCCCATTAGCCTCCGTAGCGTAGCTCTGAGCAGCTTGCGGCTCTGCTCTGCCGTTCTAAAAATATCTTGCACCGACAATTAAAGGTAACGAACCTACTGCTATGACTATAGGGATTATGGTAATCTGCCAAAATGTTGAACTATCCCTTTAATGAGTGTGTATGGAGAATGAAAATGTGAAGTCTGTGATATGTACATCAGTGCTTGTAGCCGGTCCAGAGGTCGAGTGTCACAGCACCATGGATAGCGCTGTTTTTTTGTGTGTGGTGTGTGTGTGTGTACATACAAGTGCTGCGCGATTGATAGACAGAGAATGTGTCACTTGTTATTATCTGATTATAAGAAAAGAAAGAAAGTCTATGTTAAATCAGTTGTTCAGCAGTCGTGAGCACTCCCATATAGTCAGAATGGTACAAGGTTGATAGTGGAATCAGACCTCTCTGAATCGAATCAACAAATTGCCGTCTATCAGGGATCACACCTAATCCTTAATATCTATTAAATTAAATTTTGAAAGGTAACATCACTCTTCCAAACGAAGTCCCACAAGGTCTAAACCTTATGATAAGACCCTCCCTAAGACTAATAATCATTATTAGAGGAAAGTAAAACAAATGCCAGGAATCCTTTCAACATCTTGGTCCAGCTGCTAAAGAGCGATAGCTCTATTGACACAGGTTTAGTATTAATGACCTTGTGAGCCTCTTTAATGAGGAGATTCTAACTATTAAAGAGCAAATTCCTCACCTCCTGCCCTCAATCGGCTCCGATTGATCATTAAACACAGAAAACTTGGAAAAAGCTGTAAACCTGACATTTAGACAGTTTTTCTCCTTTTAACCTCCTCAAACTCACTTCACTGATTCCTAAACCTTCAACCTGTTATCACCTCTTCTTTAGATATTTTCAGTCCAATTCTCATCACTTTAATATAAATACAACCTCTTCTTATAAAGCTTATATTTGATCCAGGTGTTTTATACTGTATTTGTATCAACATTCTCATCAGTTGTGTGAGCTTTTACACATTAATGATGAATCACAAGATTAGACAAAGAGTTTCACAAGATATCTATAAATATCTTCATTAAAGACTCCTTAATAATCAATTGTTATGCAGATGATACTTGCACTTGTCAGTGAAGACAAATAAAGACAGACATTTTTTGCCGTTAGACTCAGACACAACTGAAGTCTGGCCCTGAACGCCTCAGAAACTCAACATCTAATGATATAATTACTGTAGATGTTGTTGCCCTGGCCTCCAGCACCGCTGTAAGGAATCTCAGAGTTATCTTTGATCAGTATCTGTCCTTTAACTCCCACATATAAACAACTCCACCACTGCCTTTTCTCAATTACATATCGTTGCAAAACTCAGACACATCCTGCCTCAAGAAGACACAGAACAAACTGTGATGCTGTTGCTACTTTTTTGCCAGGTTATTGCAAACCCTTACTATCAGACTGGACGAACAACTAAAGGCAGTTGATCATATGTTGGCTTCTCCTTCGTGGATACCTGGAAACTCCAGGATAGAATGTGCTGCCGGAATACAGGCATATTGTTGTTCTGTCAGAGCTGGCTCAGATGCCTGACAAAACAACACACACAAAGGCTGGCAAATAATATTTATTAACACAACTTTACAATAACAAAGTCCAACCTATATCTGTGATCAAGCAGGACTTAGGAATGGCTGGGCCAGTTACCTGTTAACAATTTACAGCAGTAACAATGCATTAATCACACTGATAATCAATAGAATATATATTATAGGTCTCATTGCCATGCTCCATCCGGCAGGGGGACTGCCAATGGAAATTAGCCTATTGGCTATAATTGCGTGCATTTACATTTTATCTTTTTAAAATGTTCATTAATGTACACTGTCCCTCTCGAACAAATAAAGGAAAAAGAAAGAAAGAAAGAAAAAGAAAGAACATCTTGGTTTCCATCATCAAACTCATCAAATACACAATCCAACAACTCCAAAATGCTCTCATGGACAAGTTGTGACGTGCACATTCACCACGCTATGAGATAATAATGGAACGTTACGAAACAGAGTTGTTTTTGGGGCAATTGCAGAGATTGCTTGCGGAAAAACTGCCCCTTTTACATGAATTTCCCTCTAAAACAACTCTGTCTCGTAACGTTCCGTTATTATCTCATAGCGTGGTGAATGTGCAGGTCACAACTTGTCCACGAGAGTGTTTTGGAGTTGTTGGATTGTGTATTTGATGAGTTTGATGAGGGAAACCAAGAAATCCCAATAGCTTCCGTAGCGTAGCTCTGAGCAGCTCGCGGCTCTGCTTTGCCATTCTAAAAACAGCTTGCACCAACAATTAAAGGTAACAAACCTACTCATAAGATTATAGGGATTATGGCAATGGGCAAATTTGCCAAAATGTTGAACTATCCCTTTAAAGTGACTGAAAGCCAGTGGTAGAGCAAGAGAGTAGATGCAGGGTGAAGGTCACATGTCACCATAAATGACCAACTGTACTGGCCCAACACCCCAAAATGTCAGGTTTGAGGGGAAACTGGACCCAAATGCAGACCAGGAAACTGGTATAGTGCAACAAAAAAATAATTTAATTTTTAACTCACAGGGAAATATACAGGCATTGGCATAACTCACAGGGAAATGTACAGGCATTGGCAACAGGCATTCGACGCAGACGATCCAACAGACTCAAAGGGAGAACACTAAGGTTAAGACTAAAGGCAAAGGAGCCCTAGACTAGCCATCCGCCAAGATATTATCTTGCCCGTTAATGTGACGAATATCCAAATCATAGCCCTGCAAAAAACAAAAACCATCTGACCAGCCTCTGGTTTGGGGATCTGATTTGGTCTGTGCAAACCACTAGAGGTGCCGTTCCTCCCACGTACACCTCAAAGTGCTGCAAGGCCAATGCTTCTGCCTCTTTCTCAATAACAGAATAGTTAGCCTCATGTTGATTAAACATCCCCCCCCCCCCCCCCCCCCCCCCCCTACCCCAGAGTAGGACAGCTATCTATGTTTACGAAAGAAGGCTTAATAAAGCTTGTACATTTTGCTGGCACAGGCTCGCTTTGACCCATTCACTGGCTTTGCCGATATTGACTGCCGGGGGGCCCTTCCCATGATGCACTGAGCTCCTGTCTCCCTCTCCATCTGTATATTCATATCTCATTACTTCATGGTGCTAACTCTTCACCCTCTCTCTCCCGCTCCTGTGTGGTTTCTCTCTGCTCTCCGTCTGTCTATTTTCTGTAGTTGCAGGCCACCTACTTCCCCCACGATCCTTCTCAACACCCACTGTTATCATTATTAGTCCTTGTCTCTTAATTATCTGTAGTCCAATATGAAAGTTGTCTGACCCGCTGCTTTTATGGCCCAATCCAAGCAAATCAAACTGCTTGGTTGAGATTGAGAGTGTGCGATGAAAAAAAAAAAGTACGTGCCAAAAGTTAGGATTTCTGTCTCAAAGAAAGAGACAGACATCAGGATGAGTCAGCCATGTTGCCTTCTCTGAGATCACTGAGAGTGTCCTGCAGCTAAAAGCAGAGTCATACGACAATCTGCCCCACTTATGTCATGGAAACTTCACCTGTCATTTCACACCGCACTCTCACTTTATTTGTAAGTGATGCTGTCGTTTCCATTTGATTCAAGCCTGGGCAGAGGGAAGACAGCGGAATGGGGAGGAAGAGGGAGAGAGAGAGGAAAAGACTGTCATTTGGTATTTCTAAAAGAAAAAAAAAAGAAAACCTCAAGTTTGAGACTCCACGTATAGCAGGACGTGGTCAGCTAAAATACTCAATTTTCTATGAGAAAGTGTTCTGTGATAGAGACATTTTGTCGTACATCCCGCTGTCATGGTGACCAGAGAGGCAGCAGGGGACTGCGGCTAAGAGTATAAGTGACTGTATGACTGTGAACCAGCCCATCACATATCCTCACATCCCTGGCTGACTTGATCTGGATGAATAATACTTAACAAAAGACAGACAGCCAAGAGAGAGAAAGTGAGACGGAGCCGCTATGATTCATTCCAGAGTGTTCCGTGTGTCTTTAGAAACAGTCACAGTTGACTCCTACAGTGGTCAAGGAACAAAAGAAAAAAGTAATACCATAGATAATTAAAACATTTAATTTTCAGGCAAGTTCACATCTCTGACAGTACAAATGGCTGTGTCAACTTTCAAGGCCACGAGCAATGAGAATCTATTTTTAAAGAGCTCATAGGAGGGAAGGAGGGAGGGAGGGAGGGAGGGAGGGAGGGGAAGTGAACGACAAGTGAAAGAAAAAAGAAAAAAAAATCTGAATATATATATTCCAGGTTGAGGAAATGGAAATTCAAACTGCAGCCTCAGCGGATACAGGGTATATCTATCACATTTGGTATTAAATTTGGAATAATGATAATGGTGACAGGGGCCAATGTGAACTCTGGACCAAGTGCAGGTCTCCAATGCATCATTTATAGACCACACAGCGAACAGCCTATACACACACACACACACACGCAAAGCTCTACACTTCTCCAGCAGTGAAAATAAAGAGAATTTCTAAGTCCTGCCTCAAGATATTAAGTAGTTTTGTTTGTGGATGATCTTCATATCATGTTAGTGTAATTTCATGCTGCATTTGGGGACAGACAAACCTTAACGTGGGGTTGGGCATGGTCGGCATGCAGCTACATGAGGCGGGTGCGGGGGTGGGGGGGTGCGGGGGGCAGCAGCTGATTTATCAGCTGCTGCCTTTAAATGCAGTAGTGTGCTACACCTGTGATAGCCACACACACATACACACACACACACACGAGGAAACCGTCACACCAGCAGCTTATCGGAGACAGTTTGGCTCGAGGTGCACATTAGAAAGATGAATATTTATGTTGGATGTGTGTGTGAGCAGTGTACATAATGAAGACGTTGTAAATGAGCAGATTGTCTGGTGAGATTTTGTGTTGTGTTTGGTCATTTACACTGATTCTATTGATAAAGCAGCGCTGACTTTAATGACTTTGATGTTTCCTGTAATTTGTCAGATCTTACAGTCATATAATTGTCTAAATCAACATCTCAGCGCATCAGTTAAAGGGATATTTCAACATTTTGGCAAATTCACCTAAGGTTCATTGTCGGTGCAAGCTGTTTTTAGATCGGCGGGGCAGAGACGCGGGCTCTGCACGGCGCACGGTATTTTTGCCTTTCCCTCATCAAACTCATCAAATACACAGTCCAACAACAACTCCAAAACGCTCTCGTGGATAATAATGGGGTGGTTTTTGACTACATTCCAGACATGGCTGCTCGGCAGAGTGTCTTCAAAAGCAAGTAGTTCTGAGTATTTCCTTCACGCGTCGTAATGTTACATAATTATACATTATTTTTTTAATGGCGTGGTGAATGTGCAGGTCACAACTTGTCCACGAGAGTGTTTTGGAGTTGTTGGATTGTGTATTTAGTTTGATGAGGGAAACATGGAAATACCATGCGCCTCCGTTGCATTAGCTGAGCAGCTCACGTCTCTGCCCCGCCCATCTAAAAACAGCTTGCTCCGGAAATTAAAGGTAATGAACCTACTCCTAAAATTATAGGGATTATGGCAATAGGCAAATTTACAATATTTGTTGAAATATCCCTTTAGGGAATCAAAGGTGAGAGCTGAATCACGAGACATGTTTCAGACATGTTACATTATGACAAGTTGTGATTACTTCTCTGTAAGTAGTGGAGGCGTGAGTTTCCTGCTCCATCTCAACTCACTAGATCATCATAGAAAGAAACAGTAAAAAGCTTTGAGGGATAGAAGAGAAATGTGGGAGAATGTACAACAGCTATATCTCTCTGTTCTCTGCCTGTCACTCAAAATGAACAACAGCTCTTCTTTTATCTATTCACAGATTACATGGAGTGTATTTAAAGGTTTGGGCTTTAATCTGCCAGACACAATGCATTTAGCATTCCCTCTGATCCCTGTTTAGTTGCTCTTTAAAGAGTCCAACTCGCAGAACACAGTTTTTATTTAGTTAAATTAGGAAGGACCACATGAATCCCAGCTGCACTATGAGCTTCCTGTAAAATCAATTCACACCCAAAGTAAAGATGCAAAATCAGTTCGAAACAGCTCATTTCTAATTAATTAGCTCATTAAATCTGCACACCAGGGCTGTTTAATGAAAAAGGAGCGTACTCAAAGCTGCTGGAATTCACTAAATGCAAAGAAAAGTTTGAGGTCTTCCTGCCTTTAATCTCCTCTGAGAAAACGTGCATCATGGGAGGAGGGGAAATATTTCTGTTTTTACTCCAACAACACACAAATCAACAGTGTTATACACAGAATTAGATTTCACCCATCCTGCAAATTTTAATACAACAAACTGTGTTATGAGTAAAAGTGATACGGAGCATGTTTTCATTACATGCTCTAACACACTGAGCTCCTTGGTTGAGACTGTTGGTTTAGGAGTTAGTGCTGCATTATTAGAAATGAGATCAGCATGGAAATTTCATATATTTTATTGAATGATATTTTTCTGTGATACTTGAAGTCAGTATGTGGCTGCTCCACATCAAATCATAACCCATGTCAATAGAGGCCTGTACATTGTACAAAAAAATAATAAGAATAAAAAAGAATTATTAAGCAAGGATATAATATGTAAGGATGGATGAATGGAGAGAGTGTAATAAAATAGAGCTTGACATTTGCATTATTTAGTGAAACTGCTGAAACTAAATCTATGACACTCCATCTAAAACACACTGTTCTCTAATGCTTAATGAAGTTTCTTGTGTCTTTGGGTACATTAATCAACTTGGATTATATGTTATTAAATTATAATGAGAATGTACGTATATGCACACAACTTCTCTATCTTCTAAAACTTGTAATTCGCTCCATATGCTGCTGAGGGATTTGAGGGAGTCCTTGAAAATGATGAAAGATGCATCGCTGATGACCGGCCCACCTGACTGACTCAAACAGTGCAACCACTGAGAGAACCACAGTCTTGGAAAGAGTCCATGTCCCAAGGTGCTGTGCTGTGCTGATGGGTGTAATATACTCTGAGTCCAAGCTACAGTGTCCCTACAGACCAAGGTGTTAGGCCTGTGTGATGTGCTTTTTAAATAATTCAAAAGGTTTTGCAGTAATTTCATTAAAGCAAGTACAAAATATCACAGCATAAAAGTCTCAAGTAAAGTATTTAGTAAAGATAAAGAAGTGTTGTGTTTGTTTACTTAGGTCAACTTCTAGTGCCAGTGGAGCAATTTATTGGAATGTATTTGTTTGTTGAGTTATTTGCCTATTTGATAATGCACATAGTGAGCAGTGGTATGGAATATAGAGTGTAGCAAAAATACTAATTTACATCTGTAGTCCCTGGGAAATACATCCAGTTTTATTCAAGTTTATTGTTGAAACATGAATTTCCTCTATTTGATGTGATTATTTTCTCTAAAACGTGTCATATTTGTATGTAAATAAAACCTCAAAGTTAATTTAACATAACATTTCATATTCTAATCTTCAGAATGCAGAAGAACTTCAAAACATGAGCACCTGACTTTAAAAGAAAAAAAAAAGGATAATTTAATTAACTTACGTTAAACCAGTTGACATAAAAGGTTTTGTTTTTTGAGTGTAATTTCAACAGAAATTGTCATAACTAAAAGAGTTTGATGTGAACTGTTGTGTAGAGGAGCTGTTTATAGACTGAACGCGTAGGCGCAAAGCTCTCACCTGTAAATCTTGTATCTGGTAGAAAATCCCTGCTGGAACCTCTCTCTGAACTCGGTGTACTCCGGACATCTGTGGAAAGGTCCCTTCTCTGACAGCAGCCAGTCCAGCTGTCCTCCACTCTGCCTCGCGCTGAAGCCCCACGACGTGGAGCTGGGAGGGGACGAGGAGGACGAGGATGAGGATGAGGAGGAGGATGAGGAGGAGGAGGAGGAGGAGGAAGATGCCAGGGAACCGTGGAGCGCCTTCCCAGCGTGTCCCCCGCCGCCCACTTGCTCAGCTCGGGTCGGCCACGGCTGCCATAGTAACACCCACGGCAACCATAGGAGCATCAAGTAGGACGTCGACCATCTAGCAAGACAGGCGGAGCCATGGGAGCACCTCTCTCTTTTCATTGGCCAAGGAGTTGCCATGGTCCCGGTGGTGATGTACTAGGGCACCTGGGACCGGCATTTCTTCTGACAGTCACCTCTCACTGGCCTGAAGAACCAAACACAGAAAACATTTGGTTTTAGTCACAAGTCTCGGTGAATAGAGGCTGAAACACTTTACTACATGAAAGAATTCAAAACTCATGTAGTTTGTCGTTGACAGATGCACTGCCAACCTCACATTGTCACGCAGTCCAGAATTATGAAGGCAGCATGAAGTGGTATTTATCAAGTTAACATCATTCACAGCAGCGTGATTGTTTTCATGTCTGCTCTGAATGTGCACATGAAAGGTATTGTCTGCATGTCACAGGCACTTGTAATTATTGTAATAAAACCTTGAACATTAACTGAAAGCAGAAATCAGAGGGATGGCGCTTTTGTTCCTCCAAAAGAAATTCTGTCACCGGAGAAATCACATTTTACTGATGAGGGCCCTGCGTACAGTTTGTTAAAAAAAAAAAGTGAATTTTAAAACATTTTAGGAAAGAAAAAAAAAGCTGAATGCATGCAGTGTGGTTTAGAAGTATTGTGTCTGTTGGCCAAACGACAAATTAGTGTAAAACTCTGCAAACCAGGGTTGGCACCGCTTCCCCAGTTCCTTGGGAGCCCCAGAAGCCGCACTGTGTCTGTGACAACTGCTTTGTGGCAAGTTGATTTGATGGAAACTTAATTCCTTTTTTTAAGGGGGGGGGACTGGCAATCAACTGCTTTTGGGGCCCATAGCTCCTCTTCCAACTATTCAACCTTCTGAGCATCTAATACAGAGCTTTTCCTCTCTGTAAGTGTGTTTGTGTGTGTATTATACATCATATTACATATTTCCTCTGAGGACAACCTTTTTGAGTGCATGTGCGGTTCTTGTGGTTAAAGACATTTTGGCAAATTCGCCTATTGCCATAATCCCTATAGTCATAGTAGCAGGTTCAGTACCTTTAATTGTCGGTGCAAGCTGTTTTTAGATTGGCAGGGCAGAGATGCAAGCTCTGCACGGTGCATGGTATTTTCACCTTTCCCTCATCAAACTCATTAAATACGCAATCCAACATCTCCAAAACGCTCCTGTGGATAATGATGGAATGGTTTTCAAGGCAAATGCACGGCCGGAACTACATTCCAGACACGGCTTCTGGGCGGAGTGATTTCAAAACTGCAAGTAGTTCCGATTATTTGCTTCCTGTCATAATGTTACATAATGTTACATGATTATTTCATAGCGTGGCGAATGTGCAGGTCACAACTTGTCCATGTGAGCATTTTGTAGTTGTTGGATTGTGTATTTGATGAGTTTGATATGAGACAGGGGACCTGTACCATTCACCTCCATTGTGTTCGCTGAGCAGCTTGCTTCTCTGCCCTGCGGATCTCAAAATAACATGCACCGATAATTAAAGGTAATGAACCTGCTCCAATGACTACAGCCAAGGGATTATGGCAATAATTGCCAAAATGTTAAACTATCCTTTGAAGGGTCAAATCCTGACAATTACATTCCTTATTTCTTTAGTATTTGGATCCACTTGTCGTGGTGTTGTTGTGTATGTGTGCATTTGACTCTGTGGTTCATGATTTTTGTTCTATATTTGTTTAGTTTTTTAGTCTTTTAACCTGATCCTTTTTATTGATTTTACTGATACTTTGCTAAACTTGCATTGTCTTTGAATACATTCCACAAATAAATGTGACCTGGCTTAAATTACTGTATTATTATCTCACACTGCTCTTACATTTCCCACAGTGCCTTTCTATAACCTCCAGAAAACGAGCCTGAACCGCAGCTGCGACTGAAGCCAAGGTAACTTAAATTCTTCACTTTCAGTAATCTGCAGTAGGCCGCAGTGAGCCGCGTGTCAGTCATGAACTGGGGTCGCCCGCTCATTAATATCTGCCAGGTGAACTGTCAGTGGTTGTCCAAACATGCACCTGCATGCAAACCAGCTCTCTCGTCAGAGTGATCACTTGTTTTTATGCAAATGAAGGTCAAATGAAATTCAGCCAACCTCGGTCCTCAGCAGCGTGAGGAGACGCGATTCACCTTGACACATGGCGACTGAAAATAAACTGCATCGTCTATTGGAAACTACAGGGGAAACATGGTTCTGTGTTGGTCATTGACAGACACAGAGGGTGTAACATTATGATAATACAAATAAAAATGCTCTATGGAGTGAAAAAAGTGCAATGTCCCTACATTTAAGGTCCCATGTATCAATATTTTCATGTTGGTATCAATAAAAAGACATATTTGTGTTTCTAAGATCTAAAAACCATCTGAATGTTGCTTCATGTTTCCTCTCTCTGGCTTCTCTCTGGATCTGACATTTGCAGAAATGTGAAACCTGCGTTGTTTACATTTCATCTTCTTCTATATTGCTACATATATGGTATATTTGCACATTACTGCCACCAACTGTCATTGGAAATTTAAGTAGCATGACTGCGTCTCAAGCTGTCCGCATGCACATGTGCCAGGATTCCCAAAAGTTACAGACAAAACAAAGTTGAGCCATGAGAAGATCCACTACTGTATATTTGTGTTTTTAAGACCAAAAAGGAAAAAAACATCTCAATGGAGTTTAATATCTTTCTCTAGAGCTCATGTCAGTGAGCCAATCAGAGGAGCCCTGGAGGTTGCAGCTTGGTGTAAACACAACATAGAGAATCACTGACACATCTGTGAACACTGAATCAAAACTACTTGCCGTATTTGCTGGGAAAGAGATCAAAGGTCATTTACAAGACACTGCACCAAAACCCCAAGAACACAAAGTTATCACTTTCAGGTTCATGCAAGAGACTTTTCCGCAGGACATTATATATATCCTTCTGTTTTCTCAGATTAGTAAGAGGATTTTTTTTTGGAACTGTTCAGTCAAAATCACATATACAACATCCTTCAGGTCTTTGGACTGAAAACAATGTTTTTATTATTCTGAGCTCCCAGGGCTGGAGGCTTTTTTTTTCTATTGATGTTAGCACAACAAAAAACAGGAACTCTCAGAGACGTGTTTTTGTACAGCATGTCAACAGCCCTCTCGAAAAAACTGAAAGAAACAATGAATTTATCTGTTGAAGACTCCAGGATGTCAGTGAAAGCTCTAGAAAATAAAAGAACAGTAGGTGGTAAATATCTCAGGCTGTTTATAGGGGAGACCAGAGCTGCTCAGTTGTGACACTTCCACTACCTCCAATCAGAATGGAAAATGACAAGTTAAAATGTAAGTCAAAGGTAGGACAACTGTAAAAAGGTTAAAAGGTTATAATTTATTACGAGTGGCCATTCATTGATTATCTCTATATACTGTATAGAGATATACTATATCAATTAATACAGTATCTCTCCCTATATACACAACAACCCTTAACTGTGGTATAATCAGCCTTATACCACAGCCTGTCGTAATGTATTGGTGAAAAAGAAAAAAGTTATAAATGTAATAATAATAATAATAATAATAATTAATTTGATTTGTAATGCACTTTATATTGAGCAAACAATCTCAAAAGGCTACATTAAAAAAAGATACAATTTAGAGAGAGAACGTCTCCCCAAAAGAAACAACTAATGAAAGGCTTTTTTAAAAAGGTGGGTTTTTTTGTCTGTTTAAAATCAATTGTATCTGTCATTTATTGCTTCTGCCTTTAAGGTAACAGAGGTAACGATAAAAACCCCATTTTACTTGGGAAATGCACTTATAGTTACATTTTGAAGCGTTAACCCAACAACTCAGTAACAATATCCATCTGTTATTGATTACTGATGTCTTGTTCCTACAATGAACCCAGGCTGAATTGTAACATTCCACGCCTATGCAATACCTACATCACGATCGGTGCAACCAGTCTGTATAAAATTTGGAAAGCAGAAACCATTCCCAGTCTCCAATGCTTAATTAGAGAACAAAATAAAATCCATATTACCGTGGTAATTAGTGTAATTGCGGCCCTGGAGCTAAACAGAACATGTCTTGTAGCTGTGCTGAAGGATGAACAATATTTATGTTTCTGTCAGTAGAGAAAGAAGCCTCACTGGTGTACTTCTGCCAGCACATTTAGCCATTCATCTGTATATGAATTATACATGATCAAATAATAAAACTGACCCAGAAATAGCTGCTGTGTAATTATGCTACAGTGATTTTAGCTGAAACTTTCCTCTCAACATTTTCTATTTAATCACGATGGCTTGTCAAAACGTGGCCATTCATTAGAAAACAATACACTTTTCACGCTGAATGAAAAATGCTTTGTTCATTAATCACACAAATACAGGAATTTGTACCATGATGGAGGCACTCGAAATTTGCAAAGATTGCTGGGTAGCCTTGGTACAGTGTAACCACTGACCTCGGGACGAAGACAAGCTGCCACAAAATAGCCTTGAAATGTGGTGAAATGACACAGCTGTCACAACTGTAAAATCTTTTTAAAGGTTGAAACCTCAAATGATGTTATTAAAAGTTTCCTAGTGAATGGAAGTCACTCACAGGATCACTTGAGTGCAAAATGTGCAAAGTGGCCTCACAGTGCTTTTTTTTTTTTTTTTTCCAATGCCTTGCGTGTTTGGACAAGGATGTCATCACCCGCCTCTGTATGGATCAGTGGTGTTAGCGGCATACACATACACATACATACACACATCATGGCACTACAGCTCAGGTGTGAACCCTCAGCATCTAACACCAAACTCCCTTGAACATGGCTTTTATTTAGTCAAAGCAGGCAAAACACTCACTATATTAACATTTTTTTTTTTTTATAAGTGACACTTTGAAAAAACTTTGCAGTGCCCTTCAGAAAAGTACCGGCTCGCTTTTCATTCCACCGTTAATGACTCGCCGTGCTGCTGGGCGGAGTCTACAGGGAGAAATCAGCATTTCAGAGCGGATATGTAAAGCAGTGGAGAAGACGCTTTAAGTGGATTGGGAAGCTAAGTATTCCCTGTTTATCTTACAAACAAATTAGAGAATTAATTTCAGGTGGATAAATGCAGGCTCAGACATGAAAAAACAATACTCAGGGCGCTGCATTTTTAATTTTCGCTCTCTGCGCCAAGAGATTACTGCAGTTTGAAAAGGCAATTAGTAAAGTCATCTGTCAAGTGAATGTATTTATGCAACTAAAAGCAGGATGAAAACTTGATGAATGAGATGGCACGCTACTGTTGCAGGTACTGTATGGCTCGAGGTAAAACTGGTACAAATTAAAAATAAGCCACCTTGTGACTCTCCAATTTCTCTTTTTGTTATGTCCCAGAAAGTAAGAAAATATAATAATAATATTACTGTATATATACTGAGGAATAAAAAAGACTGAAGAAAATATAGAAACAAACCAGATAACTGAATGTTTGAAATCCCATACTAACTTATATCACTGTGCTGATAATAATGTTCCTATATGAAAAAGAGCTTTTAAGGTGCTGCAGGTCTATAGAACGGCAACATGAAAAGATGAATAGGCTATAATGGACCTTGAGTGTCTTCTGCATTGACCTCCTCCTTCTCATTTACTTCCTTGTTGAACTTTCCTCCTCATATCTTGTCTTTCACCATCTCAAGCATTCTCTTTTGATTTCTCATCTTAATGTCCTCTCCCTTTCATTTGCCTATATGCTTATGCTTGCTTTGCAAGATTTTTTTTACCTTTAAACTATTAATTTATTAAACAGCTTCGGAGTAATTGTGATGGTTAAAGGAGACATATTATGCCCTTTTTCCATAAATGAAAACAGTTTGCAGGTGTCTTAAAGACATGTCTGTGACATGCTTTGGTCAAAATACCCCAAGGATCAAACATCACAGCTCTTTTCATCCTCTCAAAACAGCCCTGTTCAGAATGGCTGGTTTTCTGTGCCTGTCCCTCTAAATGCAAATGAGCCAATGCTGACCCCCTCTACTGGTACAAATACTCACTGGGGTGGTATTATGCAAATTCGAAAAAACTAATGACATCATTGAATGACAACTGAGGGAACAGCTCGTGAAACCACATGGATTTCAACCTAGGGAGCCTGAAAATTGCAGATTTTATTGTCAATTCTCACATTTTGGGGGCCGGAAGACAAGACAAATACCCAAATATAAGTTAAAGAGCCTTCAAAAAGTGATATTTCCGTAATATGTCCCCTTTAAATGACTTGTTAGGGGGAGAATGGAGGCTCTCTGCCTTCCACCTAGTGTCTCTTGGCCGAAACCACTTTGCAAGTTTAGTGCCTCTGACCAGCGCCTGCGACCTGGTGTCCCTTGTGGTTGACACCAACACTATAAGACTACACATATATACACGTTGTAAAACATATATCATGTTATCCAATCCGCTCCACGGATTTCCTTCTTGTTGGGATCGTTGAAAACAAATGCACATGGCCGGGGAGGGGATGAGCAAAACAGCGGAAAAGCAGCCGGACTTGCATCATTCCCCTTTAAGACGGCTACATGAAGCATACACTGTGCACCAATCCAGGACCTCCCCAGAAACATCTCTACACGTAAGTATTCGTACAGATATTCAACAGTGCAGTGAATAAAACGCTGCAAATACAGATCAGGAGCTTCAGTTACAGTAATGTTTACATCAAACATGAGCACCAGGAAAAAACAATGTGATCTCAGTGACTTTGATCATGACATGATTGTTGGTACCAGAGTATTTCTGAAACAACTCATCTCCAGGGATTTTCACAAACACAACAGTCTCTAGAGTGTAAGACTCCCAAAAAACAAAACACATCCGGCGAGCAGCAGCTCTGTGTAGACAAACTGTTTGTAGCTGATAGAGGTCAGAGGAGAGCGGTGAGTCTGGTTGGAGCTGACAGGAAGGCTGTGGTAAATTCACATAATCCAGACAGGGGGGGTGGGGGTGTAATGGTTTGAGCAATTAATGTTATCTTGGCACACTTTAGGTCCTTTAAACCACTTTTTGAATGCCACATTATGTAATTTAGTTTATTTCTATATGGCCTCAACTGGTCATTTACCAGTGGCTTCTTCCAGTAGAATAAAACACAACTGAAGCTGATTTTTAATTTGAACCTGCGTTATTGTGTTTTTGTATTTGTATGTGTGGACATGTGTGTGGGTGTGTCTGTACTGCAAGATGCCATGCTCACATCAGCAGCACAGGAACAGGACAGGGAGGAGAGGAGGGAAGAGATGGTGCTGAACCACATTCTTCATTTCTTTGTAAAAAATATATATAATATATTTAATTTACTCACAATTTAAATTTCTTATTGAGTGTATTAGAAACATTTATAAAATTTACTGAATAAGAAAAAAAGAGAACAGGCCCACACAGGCCTGCATGCTTTAACTATTTCACTAAAAGTAAAAGAGAAAGAAAATCCACTTTTCTTTTAAATCGGAATCCAGATACAGATCATTTTTGTGTTGAACAGATACAGATACAAATGAAGGTATCTCTGCATGTCTATGTATGTGTCATGCTGTTGGGGTATGTGTGTGAGAGAAAGAGAGCAAGCGAGAGACATTTGCCTTTCAAATGAAATATTCTGTAACTTCTTAAACCACCACCTCACAGAAATAAGGGATCCCCACACACTGCGAAGCCTCCTCTCCTCTGAGACTCCCTTACTAATTAGAAGATGCATAAAACATGGTGCAAATGCCAGCGAGACAATGGAAGGAAATTGTGAAATTTTAGCCCTGACATTTAATGTTCGCCTTGCATTATTCACACACCCTTTGTGTATTTACCCATCTCTCTTTCTCTCTCTCTCCCCGCTCAACTTGAGCACAGAGCAGGAAGAAGGTAAGGTAAAATGGCACGGACACCTTGAATCCATATTGGAATCGGAGGAGGGCAAGGAGGAGGGGAGCGAGGTCTTCCAGGTGGAATGGAAAAATCGACCACGTGTCGCACTTAAATAACATCTCGGAGACAACAGCCCAGTCAGGGGGGAGTTGTGGCTCATGTTTATTGGATTTTCACTGGGCTTCGTGAGTTGTTGTACCGTGTTTGCACAAAAAACGCAGAGGGCGAGCGAGAGACGGGGGGAAATGAGAAACATGAGGAAAGCTGGGAGCGAGACAAGCGGGGAGAAAACAAGGACTGACTGACGGAGGCGGAACAAGCTGGAAAAAAATGGCTCTTAAAAACAATCTGCAGCTCTACAGTACAGTATATTCTGCTCCTTAAACTCCCCACCCAGCCACTGAGTGACCGAGCCAAAGGCCGAGGCTTTGACCTTCTGTCTGGTCTAAGTAATTTGTGCTTTAGCTCGGAACAGCGAGAAGCTGGTGGCCTATTTTTTTTTTTTTTATTCCAACTTTCCTTCTTTTTTCTTTTTTTTTTTTTAGCAGCAGCAGAGAATAAAAACCTGCACCTGAATTCATCAGCCTCCTATCTCTGTGCTGCAATTACTGCAGCTGGGAATCCTTATTGGATCTGACACACATATGTGTTTCATGCTTGCTTTTAGCGTATGTGTGCAGATTTGTGTGTGTGTGTGTGTGTGTGTGTGCATATGCTGCCCAGCACCTGGCTGGGCCTTTGGCAAACATTAGAACAGGTGGAGGTCCATCAACATTAGAGGCCAGCTGTATTCTTCAACCCCAGCAACTCACTACTCACCTCTCAGCGTTTATGCCAGTCAGCAGCAATAGCCGGCCAGATGCACACCTGCTCCTGCACCCTTCCCCCTTCCCCCTCCCTCCCTCCTCCCCTTGTGATTGGGGCTCTCCAAACAGCAAGGTTGGGTTGGATTTCGGGGGTGCGGGGATGGGGTTGGGTGGGGTGGCAGACGGAAGAAACGAGAGAGCAAGCTAAGGGGTGCAGGATTGATGCTAACAGAAAGGGATGACAGTCAAAGAGAGACAAACAGGGAGGTTAAAAGAGAGCGACAGAAGGAGAGACAGATGAATCCGGGGGGACAGGCAAAAAGAGAGGAGAGGAGAATGGCAGAGACAGAGAGCAGCTCAGATCTCGGTTCAGATGTGAGCATGGGCTCGGGTGTGAATAGCAAACACTGGCTGCAGGGGGGGACGGGTGGATGCCAATTTTTTTTTCTGCTTGGACCTTTGCTTAAAGGTTGGATTTGGTGAAAAGGACAACAGAGTGAGAGAGCTCTCTACACGTCGGCCCAACCCACAGCCTGTGGAACACTGTTTCGCTCGTAAATCAAGTTGACTATTTACATTTCAATGTTTTATTTACTTTGTGCAGATGAAGCACTGGCATTAGAGAGACAGGGACCAAATTGCTGTTTTTCCTCCGTGAGATGCTCATATGAGTTTAGTCTACTGGATCTACCCCCGCCTCCCTCCCTGAAACCTAACTGAGCAGTGTAGTGAGTCTGCTGGAACTAATTGACACTAATGGCAAACTATTAATTCACAAACACTCCAAGATGACGTCTGTTTTCACAGTATGAGCCACTGGATTCATAAAAAGCTGCTGAATGAGGCGCCATGTTGGAACATTGTATATCTGTGCTTCCACTAACATCAACTAGATAGATAGATAGATAGATAGATAGATAGATAGATAGATAGATAGATAGATAGATAGATAGATAGATAGATAGATAGATAGATAGATAGATAGATAGATAGAGGGGAAAAGTGAAACTGCACATATTCAGTGTTGACCTCACTGAACTAGTTGGCTAAAGCGAGGCCAAAGTGACAACCCCGGACTGTAAATGAAGCCAAGACTTAAGTTTCAAAAAGCTGCAATTCTTCAAATGGCCACTTGAGGCATAGACTCGCATGTTAAAATCCTCAACTTTTACCGTAGCAATGTTTACAGTGTGGCATTAAAAAAGCTTTGGTCTCTAGATAGTTTCCTTTTCCATGACAGCTTTACAAGGGCAGGTGACTTCAACTCAGCTGTTTATATTATATCAAGGTTTAAAATTCTGCATATTTGAAGGTCTGCTTTTTTGATTGACTTTGACCTGGTTGACACCAAGTGCCATGCAGGTGTCACTGGCCGTGGCTAGGTCACGTTAGACACTCTCAAGATAGTGAGAGCAGACCAGAGGTCACATCCATGTCTATAAAACCAAATACCAACTCATCTGTATGAATGGTTTATATTGTAGTTTTATGTTTCCTGCCTGAACAAGATTAAACACACTAAAATAACACATCATATCTCCTTACAGTTAGATTTAAATGTAAAAAGATATATATTTTCTTCCAGAATCCAACCCATTTCAGAGGTAAGGTCAAGAGTGGGTTTGGGCTGGCTGACACGTGTTGACTTTAGTCAGGATCTGGACCATTCTGACAAAGATCTATGATCGAAACGTTGATCTTATAGCCTACAATAAACATTTGAGGAGCTACAACAGTGTGCAGACTTCACCCCTTTTTCTAAAAGTCTGTTTGTTTGTTAGTCCTGCACCTGTAATACTTTGGATGAGCATGCTCTATTGTGACCTGCTCAGACACACCATGGATCGAGCTGATAGGCCCCTGTGCCTGCGTGCATATGCATGTGTGTGTGGCCAGCCAGAGTGTTTGTGTGCTCTTTTGCAGAAGGTAATATTTGCCAAGTGATTCAGCCAAGCTTATTTTAGAAATTTCATTTGCGAAATTCCACTCTGACTTTCAAGAAGTCATCAGCTGATTGAATAGAGGAATCAAACAAGACACGGGCATAATTGTTCAGACAAGTCTCATAATTAAAAACACTGAGAGCGGTAACATTAACTGTCAGTGTGGGGGCGGTAATTTGGCTATAAATATTCTGAAATAAACTTGACGAATTTTGGATGAAATGCTAAACAGCATCCAAATCTTCCCACTCAGTGTGGGCAAACACAAACACACACACATTGCGCCCAGTGTAACAGGCTCGAGTGTCTCCTTAAAGACCTCTGCAATCTGTCTGCATCAAATTAAGCCACTTCATCTGATCTCCCTATTTCATTGGAGAGGGTTTTTTTGTTGTTGTTGTTGATGTTTTGTTCAGTTTTTTTTCTTTTTTTTCCTAGGACCATTACAGAGTTTCTCATAACAGCTTGTTGACCAACCAAAATGAAGTGGGGAAAAACTTCATGATTAAAGCAGGAGAAGGTTGATCATGACTCGAGAGCTAACTCCTACATGTAGCTGTCAATATTTTATGAGGCCTTCTCCCAACCCGCAGAGATGATTAGGAAGCCTCGGCTCCGCCTTCTGACAGCGCCTCACTTCCACTTTCTGGCTTGCAAAAAAAAAAAAAAAATCTAGTTAACGGCCCAGTGAGAGGAGAATGGTGAAAGTTCTCTGCAATTAAAATGTGTGACCGGATTAATCAGCTCAGGACAAAAACAGGCCAAGAACACTGCAAAAACACAAAATCTTACCAAGAATATTTGTCTTATTTCTAGTCAAAATGTCATTTCTAGTCAAAACAAATCTCATTATACAACACATTAAGCATATTTTCACTTGAAATAAGTAGAAAAATCTGATAGTGGATCAAGTTTTTCTTTCTGCTTTCACTGGCAGAATTTTACTTATCTCAAGTGAAAATTTGTTTGAAACAAATGAAAATTATCTAAAAACAAGTTCATTTTTAGGTGATGATTCTTATTTTGAGTGAAAAGAGTTTAGTTTTGACTAGAAATTATACATTTTGGCAAGAAATAAGACAAATATTCTTGGAAAGATTTTGAGTTTTTGCAGTGAAGCAGAATCTGAAAGAATAAAAAAAAAGAAATTAATAGTTTTCTTTCTCAGATTCACAGAGCCTTCATCCCTGCAGCCTGGTTTTGAGTAAAGTAGGTGGTAGAAACCCTGACCCTTCCTCAGTAATACATGTACACAACACACACACACACAAGCGCGACTGGAATAAGAAGCAGCAGAGCAAGCGAGAATGTCAGCACAGAGCATAATGCCGATAATGTGCGGAGACACAGTCTGAAGGTCTGTGGTTAGAAAGTAGAACCCCCTACAAATTACATGCTGCGCTGGCTCCCTGTGCGTGCGTGTTGGGGGTTTGAGGGTTAGTCTTATCAGTACTTTCTCTGGCCAGTCTCCAGCTACACAAACAAACAGCCATATGGTCAATTAAGGCCCATCAATACCTCTGTTAACATCTTTACCAGCTGATAATTAAGGAAACAACAGTCTGTCAGCAGCACGCACCGCCTAAAGTCATATCACCTCACCTCACATACCGTACCTGCTGCTCGCTGGTAGGAAGTCAGGGGAACAGAAACACCTTATTTAAACTGTTAGTTTTAACGCAGCATGACAAGTCGTTGTTTGGTGAATTAAAACAGATCACTGCTGTGTGATTTCACTCTCAAAGGTGTATAATTACTAAAGGATGTTGACCACCACGACAGAATAACAAACAAAAAAATGCATATACAGTGTTTGAGGTCTGGTAGTATAGGAGATAATAGAAAGAGACTGTTGAAGAAAAATCATTCAAGTCCATAGTTCCAGAGTTTGCTGCGGTGCGGTGGGTTTAATAGTAATCTGGAAAATGGTGAGTGTCACAAAGCAGCAATAGACTGACCCAGAATGAAGGGCAGAAGGACAGATATACAGTTGAGGAATGAGGAGCGGTCACATAGACGTGTAACTTAATCATCAAGAGACAGGGAAGTCCTATTGTCACCAGTGATGGGACTAACAGCGTTATAAAATAACAATGTCACTAACGGCGCTACTTTCCCCCCTGTTACAACGCCCTTACCATTACTGACAATAAAATGCACTGTTTCGCCATTACTTGACTCAAGAATTCTCACCAGAAAATAATCCACCCCTTTTAAGTGTAGGGCATTATATACACATTATTTTCAGTCCATCAACTGGTCGGAAAAGGCAGTTTATCTGGAACTAACCAACTCAGTATTCCTGTTGGTTAGTGCTGTAGTTAGATCAACAGAGGTTAGGGAGGGAAGTCCAAGTAATTTGATATATTTGAGCATTTTATTTTTTTTTAAAAGTAACACAATAGTAATAGTAATAGTAATTATTACTTGTAATTAATTACTTTTATCATGTAGTAACTCAGTTACTCTTTCGGCAAAGTAACTAGTAACTATAGCAAATTACTTTTTCAAAGTCACATGCCCAACACTGATTGTCACACATACATGAGTGGATTAACAACAAATATATGACTTAATTATCAAGAGGAAGATGTGGCGCTTTGTTGGGGAAGGTAGCACCATAATACAAGTGAATGGCATTGTTTTGAGGGGAAGAGATCAATAGGGCAAACCAGTGGGATGTAGAGACAGAGACACTCATAGGTGTAGGGTTTTGCTGTCTTCACTACACAAAATTAATATTTTCTTCCACAAGACACAGAATGAGCCACCAGCAGAGGAATTAATGTGTGTGGTATCCTATCCAAGGACAAAAGTATTATCAGCAAAATGCACTCAAATGGCCCTAAGTAATTTATTGGCAGAGATAGCTTTATATATAGCACAAATACAGTATATATGTGTGTGTTTGGGCCATTTGTAGTAGCACAACAACGCTCCTTTTTCCACTACACAGTTAGAGCTCTACTCGACTTAGTTTAGGGTCTTGTCTCCCTCTCTTTTTTAGATCCTCTCGTCACTTCGATTACAGACCATGGTGTAGTTTTGCACGCAGCCGCCATTAAAGAATAACAAAAGTATCAGTACAGATCAGTGGGTGCTGCTGCCGCTGTGTTTTTAGAATTGGGGGGTTTGATTCTTGTGTCTGACGTTGCGCTCGTGATGACGCTCTGGCCAATCAGTGGCGAGCATTCAATTGACATCACATTTTACTATCAGTTCAGCTGGCTTGGAACCTCAGGAAAAAAAGTACCAGGCACCAGGCAATAATATCCTAGTGGAAAAAGCAAAACCAAGTAGAGTTGAGTTGAGGCAAGCAGCACAGCACCAGATCCACAGACTCTGGGCCATAGATGCCCCTGAGACAGTCCAGCACACAGTGGCAGGGTGAAAGATGTGAGCTGGGACAGCACACACACACACACACACCAAGAGGCATGACAGCGTACACGAACATCTGTGTGGCGTACGGATAAGAAATCCCAGAGGACGCACCACCAAAAGTGGTGGAGAACAACAGCGTCGAGATCCAGTGGGACTTGGAGTTCCAGACTGACAAACAGCTGCTGGCTACCCAACCACATACAGTGGTGGGCTGACAAAGGGGCAGGAGAGGGCAGTTGTGATAGATGTTGCGTTCCCAACTGAGGGTAATACGAGAGAGAAGAAGAAGCAGGGGAAGTTCAAGAAGTAGAGGGGCTGGAAGAACAAAGTGGTCCCAGTGGTGAAGGGAGCACCACAGAACCCTGATCCCCAAACTGGGAGGAGGTTCAACATCTGAGGTCACTGTACAAAAGATTGCAAACATGTGCGCACATGTGTGTCTGTACAAAAATATACACACACATTGGTCACAATACATATTTTCTATATATGCCTTGAGTGAAAACATATAATGTCCCTTTGTTGCAGATCTCGGCTGTAAACAACGATTCATGAATCATTAGTGAAGACATCTCTGACACAATACGTGGTTCTCAGCAGTAAACAGAGAGAGAGAGAGAGGTACAAACACCAACTCACATTCCCCGGAAATATGAACGCCTGAGTGGCTGTCATGTTACAGTCTCATTCATTAAGCCCCTGGAACTTTGTTGTCAGCTACCGGAGGAGAGATTCAAAAAATAATGAAAAACTAGTCGGCTGGGAGCTTCAAAATGCAATCAGTTACAAGTTTCTGATTACCTGCTGAAAAAACTGCTATCGAGAATCGGGGGAAAACAATCTGATTTCCATCAGTTGCGTCCACAGTAATTGGCTCCGGAATGTATTGATGATGGCATAAAAAAAGGATTGGGTGAAGTAGGCTACCTACTGCATCCTGGAAAATAATGTTGATCAGATTTGGGAGAACATGCATGTGTGTGTGTGGCTGTGTGTTTCTTGCATATTAAGAAAGGTAGAGGGTTTTATCTGTTATTAATTGACCCTTTGTTGGCCTTTTGATTGGTCTGCTGATCCACCAATCAGAGCGCTTCTCCTCATGTCATGAGATGTGCATCGTTCTAAGGTTGGACAACCCTGGGATGAAACTCTATGAAACAAGATAAGACAGCAATTATTTTGGCAAAAAATACTAAACTAAACTACTAAAATGTGTGCCTGGGGTTAGTAGTGACTCACGATATCCGGAACGTATTCCCGGAACATCATTTTTATCCCATTCCCCAAACCCAAGACATCAATTAACAACCTTCAAAGTTATCTAGCAAACATAACGTTACCGTTGCAAATGTCTTTTGAACTTTGTGAAGTTTTATGAGGAGAAACAGGAGGTCAACGGAGATAAAGCGTTAGCTAGCATCGTTAGGTAGCTAGCTAGTGAGTGATTTTCCCCCACTTTTCAGTCATGTAATGCCCATTCAATTGCTCTTTAGCCACTTCTGTCTTCTATCACAGACACCATTTTATTAATTTAAATTTTCCTTACAAGCAACTTAAATCTGCCTAATTTTCAATGGTTTCCAATGGGGGTTACAGTCCTGGCTGCAGATCTTTCCAAAAACCCAATAAATGATTTTTTGAGTACAAAATATTCTAAGTCTATGAATTCAGCCTAAAAGATGAGCAGAACAGTCACCATTTTAAAGGAGTCAGGGCTGAGCACTGGAGTCATTTCCTATTTCGAAAAAAGAATCACTTAGTGTTATTCAGTGGATATAATTCTTCTTTATAATGCCTCACATTAGACCAACCCTTCTGTCTTTCCATCTTTGTCACCCATCCGTTATCCCCTCCCTCCTACTTCCATCGCAGCACTTTCCTCCCTCTCTCATTAGCTCCCATCTCTTCTCCTGCCCCCCCCTCCTCCTCTCCTCTCCCCCTCTCCCTTCGTCATTTTTCTCCATCTATGGCTCTGATAATTACACAAGCTGCTCACCACCGAGTCAAGCAGCCTCATAAAGTCCCTATATGCATACTGCAACATCTCCTTTATTAGTTGCTAGCTAGTTTAATCCTCCCCAAATAGGTCCACACAGAGTCAGCTGGGCCTCAGCTGATATTCTGCCAGCAACAGCAGAAAGCGAGTTCTGGTAATTGAAAAGGCCGTGGAGGGATGTGGGTATCAAATTATAGATGTACCTGCGGCTATGTTTAGAATATACAGTTGGGTCCAAGAGTCACTTGAATATGAATATTCACATGCACCTGAGCGTCATTTAGGTCACAATAGTACCAGTGTGCATGAGCAATCTGCTTACTAAAGTAATAATAATGAGCAGCCACTCGCGACACAAAGAAGCATAATTAGAGCGATGAGTATGCAAATATTTAAAATTCTCAAAACACAAGCCTTAAAGAGCACATTAAGGCTTAATTTGAATTATTTCTCAGAGTTGCATTTATCATTTCTTAAACATGAACAAAGGCTTTCGCAGTTAGCCTCAGCTTTAGAGGCTTTCAGCCTATTTCAGCCTTTTGTTTTGGTTTTACACTTCACAGACTGTGCTTTTTAAATTAGAATGCAGTTATTAAGTTGCTTTGAACATGAGCATCTGCCAATATAATAGCGGCAGGCAGCCTGCCCAGCACCCAGTGGCAGACAGACAAAGTTGGTGCTTTGCTTGTGAGCATTGTAAGAAGCAGATATTTTTCTTAAGAGCTGTTTAAAAGTGGAACTAATAGTCAGTGAGGATTTCTCAGCTGCAGCCCGGAACATATTGATGTTGTTACACGTCTGTAAATAGCAAAAACAAGTCAACATGGTGGTACTATTAACTTATCTTAAATTGAACAAACGGACCTTAGGCACTGACACAAGGGCACATATGTAGGCTACAATACAGCAGTGTTTCCGAGTGGGCAGCTGACTGCTTAGTTGTGACATCATAACGTTTCAGAGGTCTTAACAGTTCAGTTTCTAAATACAGGCTGTGTGCATTTCTCTGTGGACTCACTGCAAACTTTAATGCTTTCACACTATTTATATGGAAATCTCACTTGTCACATTATACAATATAGGACCTTTAAAGTCTAACATTTTTTATGTAATATGTTCTTCCACAAACTAATTAAAAACAGCTTGTCAGCCCTTTTGCTCTTGCTCTTTGCATTTCATTTACTCGTCATGGTGCCAAAGGTAACCTAGCATGGTTGACCACCCACCTTGAAGTTGGCTGAATAAAGACTCTTGGAAACGCTTATTGCCTGGGTAACTTAAATCCCAGCGCACAAGCTCAAACAATACAGAAAAAAATTAAAAGGTCATACATGGTGGTATCATAGCTACTAATTACTGAATCACCCCAAGTCATCGCTAAATATAATCAATGTTGCCTGCATCCGCACGGCAGACAGTGAGCGCACAAACAATGTTAACAAGCTCTTAGAGGGATCGTCCACAGCTGAGTAAAATCTTTACATATAAAAACGGTTGGCGGATAATTGAGTGAGCATCAGGCCCCTCGTGGGCCATGGTATGCTTACCAGTCTGGCCACGTAGGGTAATAGGGCAGCGATGCAATTAGCACTGGTCCAAATGTAGCTGTAATGATTATTCCCACTATTACACAGACAAAAGGTCTTTGACCAAAAACACTAACTAGCCCCAATGTCATAGTGATAATAGCTGGACTGACACACATTGTGCCGGACAAGCTGATTTATAACATTTTCGGTGCAGTGAAGTCACATTGTCGAACAAACACATCCATTAATGAGATTACAGAAGCTTTTGCTTGCTGCACAGCTGTTTGAGTGAGTGAGCGAACAGGCTGTAGATGTACAGAGGGAAAGAATATAAATAAATACATTTTAACTAGGCGCCACTGCAGTGTGAAATTAGGGTGATATTGGATATTGGAGTCAAGAGGTGAGCTTTTCATCCATAGATGAATTTTCTGATTGATTTTATGCAATTATTTGCTTTTGTTATTGCACTGCCAATAGATAATGGCATATTTCATGTCAGTTTGAAGCTTGATTGATTTTGCAGCTGCTTCAAATTCCTATTATTCCTCATGTTGTGTGAAAAAAAAAATCCTCAGTGGCGGTGTCACATTAATAATATTTGGAACGGCTCTGACACTGTCGTGACGAGCAGTGGCGGCAGCAGCCCTGTCGACCAGCAGCATCCATTAATCTGTTCTGCCATCTGTCAATACCACTAAGTTGACAATAACAACTATTAATGAGTGGAATTAGCCATAGCCGGAGGGCGAGGCGCTTTTTTAAAGAAATCCATAGGCAAGCACAGCTGATCGTTCACCGCTGAGTCCGGCCCCTCACTGTCGTCGCACAGCTCCTGAGAGTCATCAAGGACGACCCACTGCCATAACAAGAGGGGAGTGTGCTGAATTCCCTGTGTGTTAAACAGAGCATCCCATCCTCTGTTGAATGAAAATAGAATAAAGCTCCTCTGGCAGCCGTTTATCCAATAAATGATGCTCATATGCAGATGCAGTGTAATTGCAATTTTTGTTTCTTATGTTTTCAGCAAAAGGCAACCAGAACCCTGCTCATCAACGGATCCATTAAGTTTGCACTATAATTATCACCAGTTACAATTAATGGGACTATTTGAATATTTAGCACTATCTTGTGCCATCTAAAAGAACACTTGGCTGTTAATTGAGCTGGTGTGAGCACTCAACGGCCTGTCAGAGCAAATCCAGGCAGGCCATATGTGGGCTAATAGGCCAACCATGGTGTTAGAATGAGTTTAGTTATCTGGAGTTGAATGTTCCCACTTGGCGAATTGCTCGATCCACACACACACACACACACACACACATAAAAACACCAACCTGGAAACACTCATTTCAATTCCAAACACACACCGTCTCGGTGCTCCACAACCTTAGCTAATTTTTTATGGAGAGCAGTCATTTTGCTGCTGCTGTGACCAGATGCTGGACACATGCACCCCGAGACTTGAGGTGAATGAGAATGAGGGCTAATTAAGCGTGGGAGATCGGCAAAGTTCAAGGGAACGTGCCTCCTCCTCAGTAAGCTGGGATGTTTTTAGAGAAAAGAAATGAATCTTGAAAGATGGAGACTCTGTTTATCCAACAGTGGTACATAAGGACAGTAACAATGAAATTTCATTCATATTATGGAAATATCACTTTTTGAAGGCTCTTTAACATATATTTGGGTGTTTGTCTTGCCTTCTGGCTTCCAAAATGTGAGAATTGACAAAAAAAGTGGCATCCATGTGGTTTTACAAGCTGTTCCCTCAGTTGTTTTCCAGTGATGTAAGTAGGATTCAAATTTGCATAATACCACCCCTACCTGGGACCAGTAGAAGGGGTGGGGCGGGGCAAGCACTGGCTCATTTGCATTTAAAGGGACAGGCACTGAAACCAGCGGTTCTGTACAGGGCTGTTTTGAGAGGATGAAAAGAGCTGTGATGTTTGATCCTTGGGGTATTTTGACCAAAGCATGTCACAGACATGTCTTTAAAGCAGAAGTAAGAAGAATATTTGTGTTAATATAAGTCTTAAATAGTTATATCCGATGGCAATCACTTACATAGAGTGTTTGGTCTGAAACACGGGTCTGTCAGTCACTCTGCTCTGCTGTAAGCTGAGAAGAAAACGTCTCGTATACTTCCTTGTATCCTACAAGCTTTATCCAATGAGGAGAGAGAACGGCATGAAGGGCTGTGTATGCAGCCAAGGGATGCACATGAATGTGGTGACGTAGGGACAAGGACCAATAGATCCATGATGAGGGCGGGGGCTGCTAACTTACGAAGTTAGCCAAAACGACCGGATTGCTTACTTCTGCTTTAAGACACCTGGGAACTATTTTAATTTATGGAAAGGAGGCATAATATATCTCCTTTAAAAGTATGATCTGCTAGTACGTAACTTGACTACTTGGTATTATAAAATACAGTTTTAAATTGAACTATCTAATAGCAATTAAAGGAAATAAAAATAATGTAAATGCTGCTTTCAGTCAATAAAATAAGATAATGATGTAGCTGTATTACAAGTACTTTACATATTATACAATACAGCCTTTAATTCTTTTCTTAATGCACTACTAGTTTGTATCAGCTTTAATAATCCAACATTTGAAGATAAAACCTTAAAAGGCTGTACACAGACATTCCTTTATATTGATCAATGTTATCATCAGTGACTCATTTTTCCATTTTGTTTGGCTTGATAACTGATTTGCATTCTTGACCTTTGAAATGCTTTACTCTGTAATGCGAACCTCTTTTTAATTTGCTGCTGGATCAAGAGTGCATCATCGGACGTTATTTTGTTAAATATAATGGGTCTGTTTTTAAGGTATAAAACCTAGATTTTTATGGTGTTCGGTCACATTTGCATATACGAGGGCTGCGTCGGCCCTTTTGAGGCCATTTTGCGAGGTAATGGCCACTTAGAAGTTATTCATCTTCATCGAGCGGCGGGCGGGCAGGTGGAGAGGCGCGGGCTGTCTGGAAACACGGAGCCAAGTGAGTTTGTTCTAAAACTGTCATGTTTATGCTCGTTCAGCGCTCACCCACACAGCTGTTCAACCAATGTTTAATCATACACAACTTTCTTTGCTTGACCTATGAAGAGATGCTCAATCACAGAGAAGGTTAATAACATATAATGACAACGTTTAGCTGGGCTGCATCCTCTTATTAGATTATATAAGCTTAATTGTCCTTTAAGGCAAAGAGTAATAGAGCACTGCGGAGCAAGCCTAATCACAACTTTATTCACCTAACCCTATCAAGTAATTAAAAGCACATGCTTACATACTTACATATACTGCTCATGCTTTTAAAACTGAACTTGTTTTTACATTATTTCAGCCAAAATACCAAAATGGAATTGAAAAAACAGACGACCTGAGAGACCGCAAGCTCACCCCCCGCTGTCCAAATTAAATTCTGCTGTTAATATGACCACTGGCAGGAAGCCACGGCACATAGGGTGCAGTAAATTGTTATAATTGTCTCCTTAAAATAGTAAGTGAGTGTTTGGCCAAGATAAAGTTAAAGCTAACAGCAGTAGATGAACCTCTTGTGTTGTTGCATCACCATCCCTCTACCATCACCCAAAGGTTAGGATAAGTTTGTGCTTGCAATTATAACTTTCATCAAAGTGTTTTTGTGTTAAAACTAAGAGTTCAGCAACATTGTTCATTTATTAGCCAATACTTACTGTTGCGTAACTTTCATTCAAGATGGATTTTCCTTTTTTATATGGGGAGAGATATATTACAGTGACTAGATGCAGTGGTTCATGTGTGATTAGATTTGCCACTGTATTAATAATAATATTTATTATAATACAAAAAATAACTGAGCTCTCAGAAGAAGTGAAACCTCACCAACTGAGATAAATGCAAGGGGAATCAAAGAGAGAATTGTCCACATGAAAATTTTATTAACGTTTGTTCCTTTTAAACATTTTTTCAAATTTGAGTTTTTGTTCTGTTTTGTTGTAAACTTTTTGACAATGTGAAGCATTTATTATTGATCGGCATGGCCTCAAAAACAGTAAAAGTTACTCTAAAACACAAGAGGGATCCATGAGCATTCCCTGCTTGAAACCCTTGTGTGGTGGACCCACCCTCAGGTGCATTGTAGGTCCTGAACCTCCACAACTATGGCTAATTCATGTCCTCCACATCTGCACATAAACAAGGGTCCAAAGTTCTTTGTGCAACATTAAAGCAGAAGTAAGCGATCCGGTCGTTTTGGCTAATGCTGCATTCCAGGCAGGCTTTTGAAACCGTAAATTACAGCTTCAAGTCACAACTTACGACTTTGTAGCGTTCCAGGCAACCCACTTGTGTTTTTCCGACCTGTTTTAGTGCACTATAACGGCCACTCGTAACTTCCGACCCGTGAACTCGTACCAGATCGAACTGGTACGATTTCACAGGTCGGAAAAACACGAGTTACGGGTTGCCTTGAACGCACCATAACAGTCCTCGTCCCTACGTCACCACATTCACGGCATCCCTTGGCTGCACACACAGCCCTGCATGCCGTTCTCTCTCCTCATTGGATAAAAATTGTAGGATACGAGAAAAGTTTTCTCCTCGGCTCAGAGCAGAGCAGAGTGACTGACAGACCCGTGTTTCGGTCCAAACACTCTATGTAAGTGATTGCTGTCGGAAGATAGAACTATTTAAGACTTATATTAACACAAAAATATCGCTTACTTCTGCTTTAATGTCATCATGGACCCTCACAAAAATCTCAACTGCAGTATAAATGGAACATGCATATCCAGCCAAAGAGGAAATGCATCTTGCTTCACTACATCAAGAATCACTCCCATACGAATGATAGCACAGAACATAAACTGCGCTGATTTGTTCAATGTAAATATAAATGGCAGGGATACTAGGATATCATGACTGAGCATGACAAATGGAAACCCTATATTTTAGAATTACATAACACATTTCAAATAGATCTGTCGTTACCATATTTTTATTACGACAAAATAAGAATTTCACAATATCTTGCAATATACCTACAATACAAAAAAGAAAAAGAACCAGGATGACAAACAAGGACGAAATGAAACAAAATGGACTGTGCCAAGCGTGGACATTGACAGTATCTGACTTCCTCCTAATGGATAAGGCTGCGTGAACACTGCCTTCCTCCAGGAATGCTGGTTAGGATTTTCTGAGTGCAAAGTGGATGCAAAGTGGACAAGTAGTGGATTATGGACTGAACAGACAAAAGGAGGAGGCCCAGGGCAGACGTCGACATCAAAGCGCTTGAGAGAGCAAATTAATGTCAGTGCGGCGCTACATCATTAAACTGACCGGTGTGTGCTCTCTAGAAAAAAAAAAAAAACTGAACTCAGACCTGCAGCATCAACACTGCTACAGCATCACAACACATGCATGAAAAATGCCTTTTAAAAGGTTTATCGAGCTGTGGTGAGACAGAACGACAGAATGAGCTCAGAACCAGAAAACATTGATTCAGGTTTTTTTTTTTTTTTTAAGCCTTGGTAGCGCCTTAAAAAGCAGAATTAATATAACGGAAAACTCCTTCAATAAGCAAAAAACCTTACGACATCCAACCCAAGGCGGACAACTGACAGTTAATTTTTGTATATATTTTGAATTTTAGAGAGTATCCACCTTTTTAAACGTTTTAAAGATAAAGATTTACCATTGTGTTTAGCAAATGTCCAATTAGCTACAGCCAAGGAACTGCTGGAGTGTTAACTCCCCTAAGCAGCTACAGTACAGAGCTAAGCCTACAGTTTGACATAGGCTAGGGGCAGCCTGGACCGTGACCTCTTAACAACTCAAAACAAACTTTTTCTTTCATTTCCCTTCATCAACATGCTCTTGCTTCAGCCCTATGGACACGAATAAAATCATTTGCCTAGTTACAGTTGCAAAGCTGTGATTGGACAACGGCTGCTCAAAGGCGGCTCTTGCAAACAGTCGATTGCTTTGACAAATTCATACTTCGCTTCTCACTGGCGAGGCTGCAAGAGACCACAGATGGCATATTGCTTACCATCTTTATCCCTCCTTGCCTTGAACTCATAACACAAGGATAAATCCTAGCTTTGGTTTTAATCAATGTCTTCTATATCAAATAGTTTCTGGGCCCAGACAATGCCTGATCTTCTCTTACTAATTACGTAGGACCGGAGCAGTCGCCATCGGTAAACATCACATTCTGCTTTCATTTCGCCGGCATTTCGGGAAGACACTTCTTATTTGCTCTCTCAGCTCTCTTCGCTCCCACTCCTGCGGGCCCGATAGCGCTCGTTCCCTACCTCTTCCTCATCCCTTTTGTCATTAGGAGAAAAAGGTTTGATGTCAAATCTCAATACATCCCTTTGTTCTCAACACTTCATCCCCTCAAATAACCCTCGATGTCTGAGAGGCTTTTGATAAACAGTGTCGCATGTAAAGCGCAATTCAGAGGGTCCTAAAAAAACTTATATCTGCTCTGAAACCAAAATGAAAAATGTAATCCCATCCCCTGGGTCGCATGCAGCCTCATTACTCATCGCCGCCAGTGTCATGCGGGAACTCGAGCAGGAGGTAAGGCTGTGAAATATTGTAGGTCCCCGCGTGTAGCTGGGAGAAGGCGAGCAGGGCACGACTGAATGCATGTGTGGGCAGCATGTTCTATTTGTTTAAATTCTGTGTGGGCTGTGCCAGTCACCAGAAGGGGGAGGGGGGGAGGAGAGGGGAGGGGAGGGGAGGGGGCAAGCATTGCGCTATTACTCCATTACCATGGGGAGATCAGTATAACAGGGCAGGGAGTATTATGACCCCGTCATCACCGAAATACATTCCTCATCGTAACAGCATGGCTTCTGGTGGCGATGCTTAATCAAGGGGCCAAACGGCAAGGCTGTCATCTCATCTCTCCGGCAGCCACCGCATGTTGACATGTGTCACTTGCGCTTTATCCCGAGCACCTCAGACATAATGGAATCAGCTGGTGTTTGCATAATGAACCCAGATGAAAAAAAAAAAAAAAAAATACAACCTTGGACCATTTTCAAAGAATGATCAACAGGGGCATTCTCAGAGGAGCATATGTTTCCTTTGAACCTTAGTAAAACTGCACAAATTGGCTGCGAGCGGTAGAAATTTGAATTTGCGAGATTAGTGAAAGAGGCTTGATTGAGGACTGATTTCCCCTTCCAACATCATCAGCGCTGACCCGCCTCCATTACTGTAGCGCATTAGCAGCTGATAGTCAGTTCACTGAGATGTGTTTAAGAGGTCCCCTCATCTGTAACAGATGTACTACAGTCTCCTGGGTCACAGCGAGTCTGTATACCTCACACACACACACACACACACACCTAGAGGGAGTATATCTCCCACTGCATCACAGACAGATTGAGAGCTATTTTTTAATGATCTTTTCCCCTGGGATTCCTATAGAAAACCATTTAGTTGGCAGCGCCGCTCCTAAATAAAGCCTGAAGAGGTCTTTGTAATTGCTTCGCGGGGCCACAGCGGTAACGCTTCATTTTGCCGAGCAGGAACTGCAGCTGTAGCGTCGCAGAAATGGCCCATCATGCCTCTCTGCTGCATTTAACCCCTCCCTCTGAACGACCGCCGCAACGCTAACCTTTCTCAAATCTCATATGTCTAATTAGCTTGATTGGGACACTAAAATATCAGTCAAGTGCCAACTACAGCAAAAAAAAAAAGATGGCTACATATGTTTTGTCACTATTAACAATATGAGAGACAATCATGGGCCATATATGTAATTCCATCGTCACATAGCGTTTTACACCCGTACCATCCACTCCAGGCTTGATTTGTCACAGCTCATTATCACTTCATTGCAGACAATGATTTGGCCTGGCCCTCGTGGATATGGAGGATTATCTCTTCCGTGATCTTCACCTTGAGGAGAATCTACAGTAAAACCGTTTAGCAGTGACGCTCTGTTCCTCAAGCGTGGTTAGATTAACGCCGGGCCCTGGTGACGGCCGAGTCGCCAAGGAGACCTCAGTTATCGGAGGAGGAGAAACACACAAAGCTCTGAGAAGAAGAAAACGGTGCAAAGCTTGAGAGGACGTTGTACTGTATGTGGCAAATGCACAATTGAAAAGAAGTCCAATCAAAGAGCATGACAAAGATTCAGTCTGACATCTACAGCACATGTTAACTCTCAGATAGCAGCCTGCCTTGTCTGGATTTCTGATAATGACCAAATGTCTCCTGCAGCCGACATGAGTGCTGAGGCTTCTTCGCTGACACTTGGCAATTTATTAGACAGTGCCCACGATGGATCCTGGCAATACAGACATGTTTTCCGTTTAAACTGATTCAGTATCACACACTCTTGAATTGGATAACAGGCAGGGGAGCTACAACTTTTGACTGATGGGAATAACAGCGTTACTAATGGCGCTTCTTTTCTTCAGTAACAAGTAATCAAAAAAGTTACTCTTTCCCCCATTAAAACGCCATTACCATTAGGGAGAATAAAATGCGCTGTTACTTGACTCAAGAAGTCCCTTCCCCTAATAACACACTTGTTAAAGTGCATGTTACTTAAGCCTAGTTTCCACTGTCAGTACGGTATGGCACAGTACGGATCGGTATGGGTACGGTTCGGGTCGGATATGGTCAGCTTTGCGTTTCCATTGTATAAAGGGGACCTTCAGGGGGAGGCGGAGTGCGTGTCGAAGCGTCACTACGTCGACTTATGTAGCGACACTGGCTCGCGGTCCGGTTGAACCCAATCCTGGGAAACATCTGAGAGGCGGAGTGATACAAATGCGTCGCAGAGCCTGCCTGTGCGGAGGAATACTGAGTGAGTTGGTTAGTTCCAGATAAACAGGGGGCTGGTGAAGTCCAAGTTACTTGACATATTTGAGCATTTTATAACGCAATGGTTTTTTTTTTTCCTGGTAATTAGTTACTTGTATAATGTAGTAACTTGGTTACTAACTCATCTACTGTTGAGGGAAAATAACAAGTAACTATAACTAATTACCTTTCAAAAGTAAAGCGCCGACACTGACGCTGTCCGAAGGTCTGGTCTTTTACACTGATCCTCTACAGTAGAACAAAGTCTCTCAAGTATTCAAATTGTGAGCATCTGAACATCTACAACAGAAATCACCAGTGGACCGTGATGCAGATCTGAACCAAAATGTCATGTTTCTGCAAGTTAAACATCCCCCATCTAAAACCTACAGTAAAAACCACAGCCACTGCTATAAAGATGTGGAAGAGGTAGTCGAATCCAAGCATTTTAGACATAGGAAACAGCAGTGACTAACACACACACGCAGGCATAGGAGGTGCTGGAGATGAAAATGTTAACCAATGATACAGGATATAAAATGAAAGGATGATGCCATGTCATTCATGCTGCTTTCAGCTTTGACGTTGCTATATTTGTAACAATGTAAATTGGGCCCTGGCTGCACGCTCCCACATGTTGGGGCTCAGCTCAGCACACTCCACTGATGATGTGTTTTTTGGATGCCTGTGCCCAGACATATAACCTGTGAATGACTGAGAAGTATTAAATATATTTTGGGACTGGAGCCTTTTTTCTATTTTAACCAGTGCAGCTTTTTCTGGTTGAATCACAGTTGGCTACTCAAACCAGCGAGTGAGATCACAGGAGAGAGATAACGTCAGAGAAATAAATATGAGAGGTGAGATGGAAGAGGGAAAAGGGCATGTTGAAGCTGTTAAGATGTGATATGAGATTCCTGGTTAACTGTTGGAGCTCAACATGAAGGAGAAAAATGGAAAGTGAAGCTTGTTTTTTTATCTTGTAAAACTACACACTTCTGTTATTATTTATTTATAATAATTTGCTCGAGGAGATTTCATGGCCCTGTTTGTATTTTAATTGAATACCCCTGATCTACATTGTACACTGTCTGGTCCTGTATCATATCATGCTTATCAGTGTGTTACAGGATCTGATCTGAATCTTATTGGAACTGTGTTGTTGTTTTTTTCAGTATGTACATTACTAAGTTGTTAATCCCCTGGAGGACAGTCTGTTATTTAGTGTTTACCGTGATTAAGGGCTGAGGAAAGACGCTGTAACAAAGTGCTCATAAAGACGAGTAAAGAACAATCTCAAGGGTATAATGGCATTTATAGAACAGCCCCTTAATGTGTATGTAGGCTGCAAACGTGTAATTCTAACAAACAGATTGCATCAGTTAATAGCTCCCCGCTCTCTGTGAGGGTTAGAAAAGGCAAGTTGAGTTACCTTATGAAAATAATTATCATGCAAGAGCCATTTATTAGGCTGCATGGTCGACATTAAGTGTTATAAAAGTCAGTGTCTGTATCCTGATAATGCAGTTTCTAAAAAAAACAAGCTTATCTACACATGATATACCTTCTAAGTCTCCCTCCAAATTATAATTAGTGTGATGATGATAAACAGTCATAAAAACTCTCATAAATTCCATCGATAAATCCCAGAGAAAAATGTGAGGCCTCAGAACTGTGTCAAGCCGAACGGGAGGATCATTCGGTAACAGAGGCAGAGTTCATTTTTCTATCAGTTGGTAATTAACACATTTAGTGGGTTTTTCTTTGACACAGTCCATGTGGTCCAACGCTGCGGAGAGACCCACAGCCACCTGGCAGAGTTTACTCAGACGTTGTGGCCAAAAAACAGGAGGGGAGTCAACAGTAGAGGTAAAGTTGTAAAGCCTGGAAAGTCTCTGAGCTGCTGTAGAGGCAAACAAACAGGACAGGCCCTGCAGAGAAGTTCCAAGATGAACTAAGAAAGAAATAACACAGATATACTGTATAGCTGCTTGAGATAATAACTGGATGTTGTACAGTATGTTATTTAGATAAACTTGCGTTGTTAATCATTCATATATAGGGTTGTTGTAGCCATTTCTTTTTTGGTTAAAAACACAATAGGCCTGTACAATATCAGGAAAATTAGTGATGTGCGATGACACCGTTCACTATCCCAATGACGATTTGACTTATAAATAAGTGTATATTCAGGTGTGCAGATTAATCATACAGTTCCTGTGTCTTTCTGAAAACGACTTAATATGCTGTAGTACATACGCCAGGCCTGTAGTGGCGCTGTAACACTGCTGCATAAATACACCAAAAACAGAAAAGAAGAGTGAAAAGCTTGCGCCCTGTAAGAAAAACTCAAAACATTATAAGTCGACTAATCACAAGAAGTCGAGCCAGAAGAAATCGATGTGTCCATGCGGCAGCCGATCAATGCCACATGGACGTGTTTCTGGTGTGGTATCTGATGGAAGTCGGCCATTGTTGTTGTTAGGTTATGTTACGTCCAGCGGTGTAGCCATTACAGGTATGTGGTGTAGGAGTTTGAATTGAATGTGAAAGCATGGTGCCTGTAAATAAAACGTACTGCTTTTCACAATGTTTTTTTGCGCATGTTGATATCGCGTTGACAATGAAAATAAGATTAATCAGGCAGCCCTAGTTAACACCTTGGTAAGTTGTTTGCTTGGAAAATGTATTTAGGGAAAATTCTAATGTAGAAATAATTAATTTACAAGTTATAATTTCTAACATCATGTTTTGAATCATTTGATTTTGGTCACATGTCACCGGTGGGTGGTAGTCAGTCCACAAATGTCAGATGGGTGGAGGCTGTGGTTTGATGAAGTTTTTGTTTAAACAAGTTAAGTTTACCTTTGTTAATTTGGTGGTATTTTCATTATTTTTGGAATTTATTATTGATATTCAACATTTTTCAACTGTTTTTGCTTTTAAAGAAGCAAAAATTTGTCTTTTCTTTGGAAGTGCATCTTGTGTTTACAAAAACACTGCCTTTAGGAAACTGGTCAGCAGCTGGTGGCCTATTTTATTTTACACATTCAGACTGAAAGTCCAACATTTAGCCATTAATGTCCTCTCTCTAGCCTCTGTTGAGAAGTTCTAAAGCTTCTCTAACTTACTGAGTGATATCATTAAAATAACTTTACTAAATGAGCATGGACCACGGTGCTACATGTGAACAATAACAAAGCAAATTCCATTCAGATTTTGATCAGTCAATTAGTCTTTGATTATGCTCCAGCCTGCCGTCTAATGGATTAAAGAAAAAACTGGCATCAGGCCAAATGTTGATGCGTATTCACTTTAAACTGATAGTGGGCAGTTATATTTGATAGTATCTTTTTATCAAGATCACATATCCATCTCAGTGTCCAGTGGTTGGTGCATGTTTTACCAGACCAGTCTGACTGGTACCAGATCACACAGACCTCCAGCAGCTTTCACATCAACCTGAATGACCCAAGCAGAGCAGATTAGAACCAAAAGTGCCCTAATATATGGAAAACGTTAAAAAAAAGAGGTTATAGCCATCGTTTCCAGTTAAGTGATTTATTTTGTGTCCTTCACTTGAAACAAATGAAGACCCACTGAACCATTTGCCTCATAACCAAGCAACCGTGAAATTCTGTGTGGTCTTAAAACGAGCGTTGCGTGAAGGTTAAATCCCATACCCCAGGATGTTGAAACAGGGCTGTTTCCAAACAACCTTTCCTGTCTATGCGATTTCTTTCTCAGAATTTCACCATTCACGTGCAACCATGGCTGCCATTGCCTCGGATTGTCTCACGGAGCTTTTTTAATGTGCCGGCACCCAGGAGACATGTGTTTCTTTTACTCAGTTTACAAGTGCGATGGCGGCAAGGTTAGACACAAAGAAATTGCACCAGATAGTGTCATCCAAAACCAGGAAGCACAAGAGGCGTCTTTTTTTTTTTTACTCATAAAATCACAAGAGCGGTATAACAGACTGTTCGGCTGCAGCTGCTCAAAACTAGTTTGAAATAACACTCCACAACTTCACACACTTGTTACTAATTTTCTCCATTAGGGTGGAGTGCACTCTTTCATGCTCTCTTTACAACTGTCATTGATGAGATTTAGATGGAGCGAGGTGGGAGGATGGGTGGGTGAGTGAGAGGTAAAGGTTAACACAGCGGATCAGCGGGAATACATCGGCTGATATGTATCTTCAAACGGCTCCTCCCACTATTTAGAAAAATCACTCACAACGCACTTAGAGGCCATCGCTTTGACTTTCCCCACTTACATGTAGGTGAGTGTAAATGCATGTGTGTGCAGTTTTAATTGGTGCGGTCTGTCCTTTGAGAGTTCCCCACCACTTCTCAAACAGTTAGTTTAATGGAGCATTACTCCAGTATCTGGGTTAGCAAAGTCAATACATTGACATCGCGCAGACATAAAATGTCAGCGCAGCCACCCATACAGCCTTTGAAACTCTGCCTCCCTCCCCGCAGCGTGGATTATTCACAGCCCAAGTGCACTCTGGTTAATACGAAATCCAGGATGAGATGTGGCCGTCAAAGATGCCATTTCAAGACGTATGCATGGAGAGCTAACTCGTATGTTGACATCTAAATTCAGAAGACATGGTTTCATTAATCTAATGAATAGGTTAATATAAAAAAAAATGAATTCTGAGGGGGGGAGTTGTTAACTACAAACTCATGTTGCATTTCTATTTGTGCACAGACATGATAAACAAGATACATGTTATACAGTTATCTGTGATTGTCTGTCATCATTCATTTTGGAAACAGTCAGTCTGACAGATTCCACCCACTCACTTTGCTTTAAGCTCCTGACTCCAGTTGCATGCTCAACTGCATGCAGAAGCAAGGCAACTCTGACAGCATATTTCAAACATGCACACTCTCCACTGTTTTTGTACTTTTTGCCATTCAATATCTCCAATATGAAAAGTTCCAACACTCAAAAGCAATTGCAAATGCTCAACTTCAACATACCTCCTGTAGCCACACATTGGCTTTGTGATGACTGTGGTAATTACATTTTCACATCTTTTTTTTTTCTTCTTTTTTTAAAGGGACAACGAGGAGTTTTGGAAAGCGATTTCCCATGAGTGCACGACGGATGAAAGCGAAAACATTTGCCACGAATGTTTTCAAATCAAAATGAAAGTCGGAGATTCGAAGACTATCAGATACTGTCGTAGTTCCGACCATAAACGACGAATCGGCGGCATTATTCCCATGAAATTCCTGCGAAACCAAAAGTAGGAAATGCTGGGCGAGCCGACCACTAATAATAATAACAAAATAACGATAGAGACAAAACGATATATTTATCGAAAATGGACCCATTAACAAGTGTGGGTAACGTAGATTCATCCACATTAATATGAGACTTTTTTATAACAAAATACAAACTCCTCGTTGTCCCTTTAAATATATGAAAATCAGTTAAATTAGATTCAGTTAGACTAAAATGACTGAATTCTCACAGGGATAAGATTCCTAATGTTGCTCCCCAACACTATGGCTGGAAATGAGGCCAAACCACAGACTTTCAGTTTTAATGCTACAACATAAGAAGATACTGTACATAAAAGCAGATGCAATCTTTCCTAAAAAAAATCTTGAAAGGCAGGTGTGACTGAAAACTATCATCAGGGACATACATTGTGGATCCTGCAAACCAACAGTGAGCGATTCCAGCAGACAATCACCGTGTTTGCGGTCAGTAATGAATATAATGTATTTGTCTGTACTATGATAATCCATATACTGCACATATTGTTCTTCCTGCGATTTACTGCAGCAATGCCAGAAACATCTAAGCCATTTTTGCTCAAAAGTTTGCTTGGCAAATATATCTCCACCTGAATACTCAGCACTTTGTGAGCTTAGAGAAATTAGCCCCCATCAACCTGAGATACTGTCAACAGACGACAACTGTAAAATGCACCTTATCTCACCTTATTTTTTCTCTCCTCATTGACACTAGAAATGAGAGCTTACTGCGAGTCTGGGCCACAGTATTCATGTCACGTCTCCCCAGCAACACAGGCAGAGTCTGCAAAAATATATATATGGTGTTTTTTTTTTCCATCTTCTTTCCTCACAATCTCTTAATGTTAAAAAGAGAGGGAAAGGGGGATATTTAGATTTCCTTTAATCTTGCCACTCAAATTTCAGCTCTTATCCCTACCAGCACTTCACAAACTGACATGCAAGCAAGTTCTTCTTTATCCATTCAGCATGGCTGCATCACTTCTATGCTGTGTGTGCGTGCGTGAATAGTGCAAGTTCACATGAGGTGTGTATACAAGCTATTGTTATGGTGTTATTCCTCTTGGCCCTCAGGTTACAATGTGCATCCACTCAAGTCCTGCTACTGCTGCAGCTGCAGATGATGGTTCTGAGGTCTGTTAAAGGGTCTTTTTCTTCTTTTCACATCTGTCACTCTCCCCTCTCTCTTTCATTCTTTCTCTTGCTCTCTCTCTCTCTCTCACTCTATTTGCCCAACTTTGGGGCAATTTAGGTCGTGAGCAAAGGAGACTGAAAGATGTGATACTAAACTGAGTTTGACACATGGTTATCAAAAACACATACAGACTGATTGTGTTTTGGAATTACTGTAGGTCCGGATAATCAAGTCCATTTAAGCTCATTTCCTGCAAATGCTTAATACAATTTACAAAAGTATGGCATATTACACAGCTACAGCCAACATAAACAAATAGCTACGCCCACTATTCTGAACCACCCCAGTCTCATCAATGTTTTCTCGCACTAACCATCTTGATATGCACCGTTCTTTCACCTGTCAACATGATGCAAATACCAGTAGATTTTTTCATTGAAGTGAGCGATCTGATTCCAGCCTCAGTTTTCACTTGATTAACATTAATTTGTATCATGTTAAACTTCATATGAATCATAGCTTAGGATTTTTACAGATATATTTGTGAAAAGGAGATAAACTTCCCCATAATGTTACATAAATCAGCTTCAATGCTGCTTTGTAATATGAGTTGTTGCTTGGAGTAATGAGCCCACAGAGGGATTTTTCACCCAGTGCAGGTTCATTTTTAGTTCTGTGGTTACTGTTGTGGTGTTGCAGCACACAACTTAACCACCATTTTTTTGGGTCAGTCTCACTGGTTCCATTAACCTTGTTTCCAGCAGGAGCAGGAAGCTGTTTTCCGAAAAGTAAAGTAAAGTACCTCCCAAGCACCAAACAAACAGGAAGAGAAAGCTATTGACACGCTGGTGAAGATGGAGGAGCAGTTTTCTTTCTCAGGAGATGGAGGGAATCAAAACAGAGTCAGGAAAAAAAAGAGGATCTAAATTGGGAAACTACAGCTTATAGTCAGTCGCGGATACATATCAAGAAGGTTGTAATAGAATCAAATGTGGTTTGAATAATTACTTCAATGATCCAGTAATCTGCTTATGGTGTTTTTTTAATTAATTAATTATTTATTTATTTATTTTTTGTAGGGGAAGGGTGTTCATATGGAAAGAGATGGAACTGTTTAATCTGTAAAATGCTTAAAGGGATAGTTCAACATTTTGGCAAATCGGCCCATTGCCATAATCTCTATAGTCATAGCAGTAGGTTCGTTACCTTTATTTGTCGGTGTAAGCTATTTTTAGAACGGCGGAGCGAAGCAGCAGGCTGCTCAGAGCTACGGTATGGAGGCTAAAGGAATTTCTTGGTTTCCCTCATCAAACTCATCAAATACACAACCCAACAACTCCAAAAGGCTGTCGTGGACAAGTTGTGAGCTGCACAATCACCACGCTATGAGATAATAATGGAATGTTACGAAACGGAGCCGTTTTCGAGGTAAATACAGTCTGCTTGCTGAAAAACTGTCCCTGAACGCAACGCGCGTCAGCGGTTTTGCATGAATTTACCTCTAAAACAGCTCAGTCTCGTAACGTTCCGTTATTATCTCATAGCGTGGTGATTGCGCAGCTCACAACTTGTCCACGACAGCCTTTTGGAGTTGTTGGGTTGTGTATTTGATGAGTTTGATGAGGGAAACCAAGAAATTCCTTTAGCCTCCATAGCTTAGCTCTGAGCAGCCTGCTGCTTCGCTCCGCCGTTCTAGAAATAGCTTACACCGACAAATAAAGGTAACGAACCTACTGCTATGACTATAGAGATTATGGCAATGGGCCAATTTGCCAAAATGTTGAACTATCCCTTTAAGCTTTCTCATTGTTTGCAGTGATGCATGTGTGTGTACGGTACACACTCCCCCCACCATGTGATGACTTTGCCACTGAGGCTCAGTGAGCTCTCTTCCTTCCTGTTCCTGCTCTGCTTGCGTTTTGGGACTTTTTCAGAGCGTAATTACCGCGCCCGCTCTCTCACAGCAGCAGGTTCGCTACGTGAGTGGAGTGTAATGCTTTTACACCCCCGAACATTCAAACATTCAGGTTTGGTGCAGGAGCCTGTCCGGCTCTAACATGAGACAGATGTTACATTTTGATTTGGAAATTAAAACTGTTTTGACGTCAAACATCCAAAAGTTGTCCAGCTGACATTGTGACATTTAGCAGATGTTGGGTGTTTTGCTGAGGACTAGAGTGTCAGAATGTCACGATGGCATTGGGGTGCGAGACATTTGGAGGATTTTGGTTACCGAGCAACACAACATAAAAACAACATCATCAGCTGTTGTTAATTGACAGTGTCATCCAATGTTGTTGTGACCTTTAACTTTGGTGATCCGACATCACAACTTAGACTGAACCATTTTTCAGCACATTGGTGGTCACCTGCAGGGACAAGGCTAAAGCAAATATATGTGTATGTAATAAACGTGCATGTGTATCTGAATGAGATGAAACAGAATTAATATTTGGTTATTAAAGTTGTGTAGTATGTACTGTAAAAAACATTTTAAAGGAGACATACTATGACCACTTTCCACAAATTAAAATAGTTCCCACGTGTCTTAATGACATGTCTGTGACATGCTTTGGTCAAAATACCCCAAGGATCAAACATCACAGCTCTTTTCATTCTCTCAAAACAGCCCTGTTCAGAACGGCTGGTTTCAGTGCCTGTCCCTTTAAATGTAAAATGAACCACTGCTTGCCCCGCCCCACCACTTCTACTGGTACCAGGTAGGGGTGGTATTATGCAAATCCCAATCCTAGTTACATCACTGGATGACAACTGAGGAAACAGCTCATAAAACCACATGGATTTCAACCTAGGGAGCCTGAACATGACAGATTTTCTGGGGGGCAATTCTCACATTTTGGGGGCCAGAAGGCAAGACAAACACCCAAATATATGTTAAACAGCCTTCAAAAAGTGATATTTCCATAATATGTCTAAGTATGTAACACGTGTTTTGAAGTGTTTTGACCACTTGCGGCAGCAAACAATCTGAAGTGGCCAAACAATAGAGAGAGAGCAGCTGGTGTATTTGCTTATTCATCATGTTGTGTTGGTTTGATACAAAAGGCGAACTGAAGAATAAAGAGAAAAGTCAACAGTGTTCTCCGCCACAATAACACTCAGCTCTGATATTGCACTGAATGCGAACTGCATGCAGACTCTCCTATTCACGCTCACACCCCGAGTTTCCGCTGACTCCTTTGTGTGGAAACTATATAGAGATGAAAATACAAAATGCAAAGTGCAAAATTGAATGGCCACTGCTGCAAACATTCACAGACTCTGGTATGACTTTTACCTATTTGAAATATCCCAGCATCCAATCTCCTGAGACCTCCTGTGATATGTGATTCCAATCAGACTGTCAGTGAATGCGAGCTTGCCTCTCTTCGCTGTGTAAAGTGCAGCGCTATCAGCAGTCTGAGTGATCCACCACACCCCACAGGACAGTTCAGACCGCTGCAGACGGCTGTAATATCAAAAAATGTCTGATGCTCTTGCAGCAGTTCATAAACTGATTGTCGTGCTTAAGATCGAATCTGGACGGTAAATGTCTGAGAAATGCTCAGGACAAGTTTTTATCTGCTTGCTGACTGCCATAATAATTGTCCTTTTCCTCTGTGCTGCTCCCTTCTCCTCCTACAAATAAACCACAAATTACTACTGAGTTACATGAAATAAAAACAATTTAAAGCTGAATTTCATGCGCTTCTCTACAGGTAAATGGACTGTAAGAGATCCCATAGTTACTGCTGTTTGTCTGCGCTACAGGTTATTATGACACATAGTTACATTTGAAATCAGGCGACATCTAGTGGTCATACTAGATATGACAGGAGCAACACGTGACACAGCGTGAAGAGACAAAGTCAAGGTCAGGAGGTAGTTGAGGTGGATGGAGCGCAACGTTCGACTGCTACTACCTTTTTTACCTGACTCTATAATGTTATTTTTTATCATGTTAATGTTAATGTATAGCTAGAGATATGTACAAGTTATAAAGTGAGTGTTCTTTCTAAGAAGATATGATTAAATATGGTATTTATTGAAATTTAAAGGGGCTTGTGGATAATTTTCCTTTGGCTAATGTGGCTGAATTCATAGTGTCTCAATTAGCAGGGAATTTCTGTTGTGACTTTATTTTGTGATTTAGTCTAATAAACACTAATTATTTATACATGAAAACCCTGTAGTCTAATATGGTAATACACTACTATACTAAATACTTAACTTGTAGCCTGCTGAGACAACATGTATTGTACTCGATTTACTTACTTACACCACTGTTTCACACTGATTTCACTTCATGGCATTCACTGATGGCATTTTGATATTTGTCTCTGCTGAGTCAAAGACAGCAGGATTTTAATTTGCAGCCTCTTTCTCTGTTTTTGCGTGTGCCTTTGTTCATATTGCTTCTTTATTATTATCTTATTTTTTAACCTCGGCACCTTTTCAGAATAAAGGAACATGACTGGTCAAACCAATTTTATACACCACAACACACTAACATCTCTTTATTATGTGAGCCTTGGTAACGAGGCACATTTGTCAGACACATTACTTACACATCGCTGTTGCTGACTTTAGTCCTGCCAGGACAAAGAGAAAGAGTGTGACTTGGAAATGTTGAAATTTCTTTAATGGCTCGCATTAGATGCAAAAATACTCTAATTTAGCCCGAGTCCATTTATACCTCGGAGGGAAATGGCTGCTGTCTCTGTGGGTAGGAAGAAAATTAAGCTTTTTATATTATTATATAGAGGTAACAACACATTATCACTGTGTGTATAGCCTTTTTATGCATTAATGAGCTGTATCAACACATTCTCATATCAATTATGTTTCTGTACATCTACATTGTAAATATGTTTTTGTGAACTGGCTGGCTTGATATATTTTTGTTGTTTGTTTTTCTTAACATTTATTAACGGCTGCAGAGTCAGCAGGAGGTAGCAGTGGTAGATGGCAGGTGTACAAAGCACATGATTTTCACACCAGATAGTGGGGCACAGGCCCATCTGTGGTTAGGTTTCAGCAATAAAAGCACTAAGGGGGGTGGGGGGTTTAGGTGAAGCATACAGTTTCTGAAGGTACTCTGACCAATTTACGTAAACCAGAAGCTTTCCCCAACATTTGGTGCTGTGAGCGTCTTAACAGCTAACAGCTTTAAATATATGGAGGATGCTATGGTCACTACATGTGGATATTGAGCTCAGATCAGATGACATCCTTCATGACAGTCATGGCTCAGGAGGTAGAGTGGATTGTCCACTAATCCGAAGGTTGGTAATTCAATCCCCGGTTCCGCCAGTCTACACGTCCTTAATGTATCATCAGTGTGTGCGAAAGTGTGTGATGGATCGATAGAAATAGAAAAATGTAGTTAGAAGTGCAGTATGAATGTGTGACTAGAAAAGTGCCATATGAACGGAAGTCCATTTACTGTTATGAAACATCAATAGAAATTAAAGTGGTTGCAAATAAATAAATAATAATGAATCAAAAAACAACAACAAAAATCACATGCAAAAATTTGTAGTCTTAAGAAATGACTAGTCCTTGTCCTTTTTGTTGTTGCACTGACGTTCTTTAGATGAATGCCTGGGAATTATGATCACTAATGATATATGTGGATAGACCATACACTCAGAAGACAGAAGTCAATCACAACACAGGCCCTGACATGGAAGTTTCATTGATGGGCTATATATGTTTCCGAGGGAACTTACAGGCCTAAGTAAGTAGTAAGTAATGATAGATATGTAAAAATTAAAGAGAAAGAAAAGTAAATAAATAAATAAGGCATCTGAATGGTGATAAACCATGACATTTGTTGGAGACAATGTCATGGCTGCCATTGCTGATCATGGTCATGAGATATGCCGTGTTTTTAATGTTGTGTTCATCATCCACCGCGCTGGAGAAAATTAACTCATCTGTGTTTGCATGGGTGAATAAACAGACATAATGTGGAGTTCAAAGAATTAAATTTCCATTTGCAACAGACTGGGCCCAAGGTCTTGTTAAGTAAATACTGTATTAGTTAGGTAATTTTCTTTCAGTCTTATTGAAGACGATCTCTTGATGGTACAAAACTGAATTAATTCAAATGAAAATTCCTCTGACTTTATTATGTGCATTATATGTATATATATATAGAGAGAAGGCAGCCTCACACGGCTGGAAGTAACTGCCACAACAAATCACACGACTGAAAGTGCTGAAATATTAATGTCAGAGAATGAGAAGTTATTAGTCAGGAATGAGCACTAGTTAAATTATCTCCTAACCACTGGCCCCACCATCAGCATCATCACCGGCTACCAACGCCGGCCCCCCATCAGGGGTCCTGGGCTCCCTGCTAAATGGACACAGCTAAAATTAGCAGCAAGACACGTTTGGCTTCATCCGCTGGCATTAAGGAAACATGGAGAGTCCCTAATAGAGTGATCTTGCTCTCTGTCTGTCTCTGCAGCTTTAGCAGTATGTAGCAGGCTTACAGGGTCCCACTGCTATTTTTTTTGGATCAATAACACATGTATTGGCTTTCCTACTGGGGTTGCACTCTGTGGATCGATGTAACAATAGCTGTGCGTGGTGCTGTGAATTAATTACTCACACGCTAGCATGCATGACTCATCTGATTCCTACAGTAAAGATCTGAGACCGGGGTGGCTTGCCTTTGGGACGTCATTTATTTCTGCGGTTTGTGAAAGTTGCCGGCCAGGACTAGCGGATCCTCTGTGCTATTTGAGTGTGTGAGAGTGCACGCTCTTTGCTCCCTGCTCTTTTAGTGCAGCACAAAGTTTTGAAAAATACCTTTTTAGCTCTCAGCAGCTTTTGACGAGGGGAGAAAAAATAAAAAAACTACTGCATGGTTGCTCATGGGGCCTCTTTTAGAAATCGGTGAGAAGCTGTTTTTCTGCATCGTAGACAAGAGGAAGAGAGAAATTGATCACCTGAACTATTCCCAGGCCTCAGATTTAAGCAGCTTTAAGGGGCTGTAAAGGTGTGTGAGGGGAGGGTGGCAGTTGTCATAGTTGCTTATTTCCCACTATGCAAACATGGGAACTTCTCCCCAGGCTCTTTAGAAAATGCTGAAGCCATTTGACAAATCATTTTCTCCAAGTGATATGGCTTGTAAAGTGGCTGTGTGCATGGGATTTCATTCCACTCTAATAACACCGAGCTGAGCTGAGCTGAAGTGAGCAGAGATGAGATGAGAAAATAGATTGAGCCACAACTGAGCTCTGTGATGGCCTCGCAGAGAAAATGGATGCAGCGTTGAAGAGGGGAACACGACTAACTAAAATCAGGTCAGTAACGCCATAATGGACAAAAAAACAACAACGCTCCGCTTGTGGAGCTGGTGACTATACCTACCACACGCATTCAATTGATCTAATATCTCCCCTCCTGGGCATAATTCATACCTCCTGCATATCCAAAGCTATTTGAGAGCTTTACTTAACTAGCAGAGGTGGAGTGACGCATTTTCAGACTCTCAACCTACAGTACCGCTTTTTTTTCTTTGAGGTTTGCTCAGATAAATCCTCTGCAACACACATTTATTGTTGTGTTTACTGTTTTGTGTCCAGTTGATAAATAATTTGTTAATAAGGGTTAGGGTGCTCCAAAGTGTAAAAGGAAATTATGTGTCCTGTGATAAGAAATCAGCAATCCCCATCTAGTTAATTATGTCCATCGGGGATTGACTTAATGTATAGGGGTATGTGTATAGTATATGTACATATCCAACTATTAGATGGCCAATACCTTTAACTCCATAGAGCTACTGTATCATATTGATATTTCGTACTACGTATAACTACTGTGATCTATATAGGACGATATGTTAATATTCAACTATAACTATAATTATGATGGGACATTATTGGTATGATGAGAATAATAATAGTATATGTGATTATTATAAAGGATGGTATATGACTGTGTGTATGACCAGATAACTACATTTCTTCTAGAACTAGAACTATTAAATGGTTAGACTGTATTGTGTTATCGTATATTATTAGATAACTAAATTTATTGTTATTATATAGCTGTAACTAGAATCACGAATTAGAACTATGTATGTATGTAATTGTGTGCATATATTGGCTTCCTATGTTATTTTTCTTTTCTTTTCTTGTTAATTGTAAATTTAAAATGTGTCTTTGTGTTAGTTTATTTGTTTGTTAGTTTGTTTTTTTGTTGTTGTTTTTTTTTGGGGGGGGACAATCCCAGTGAGTTTGGTGATGACACCAGAGCCACTTCCTTCAGCTGATGAAGACCGTGAGATGTGTTTGTCAGGTCTACAAAAGCTATTAACTGGACCTCTGAGTTTAGATTGTTTTGTCACAGTCTGTGTGTTTCTTTCACTTCAGTTTCTGCAACCAGGTCTATTGTGGAGGAAGAAAGCTTGTTGGCATTCATTGCTGTCAACCAGTTTCCTATTTAAGGCTTCCACTGAAGGGCAACAAAGCCCTTCATTTCTACACATAACAGGCTTATTTTTTTTTTTAAATCAAAATTAAACTAACATGACACAAGTAAATTGCACAAATGGTGAAGTTTTAATGCTTTTTAGGATCTGGCAGCAATGGAGACTTTATAACTGTTAATTGGAGATTTACTTAGATGTGTTATTACCCCATTAGTGATCAGTGCACAGTTTATAGGCAGGATGCCGGAATTTATGAATCTTTAATGTGAGCTTATCAAAATGAACCAGTGAGTGTATCTGTACAAATAGCATTTCTTAATAGTATTTGAATCTACAACTAACACAATATGCAGATGATACAAATATCTACATTTAAGATGCAGACAACCATATTCATATATTCATAGATTTTCCAGTGGCAAACCAGTGGTTAATGGATACCAGCTAACCTTCTGCACGTTTCCAGTGTCGTTGTAAACCATTAAACCCCATTATACTCCATTACATAAATGCTTTTAAAACCCCCCCTTGCCAAGTGCCCTGTTTAAAGAGTAAAGGTCTTGTCTTTTGGATAAGAGAACACTGGATATAGGCAACTTTCTACCTTTGGTTACATCACAATAATGTCAATTCATTGGTCCAATGTCTCAAAAGCCAGATATCTGTGGTTGTAGTCATAAGACAATACTGTATTAAGTAGCCTTTAACACTAGAACCGCCAAGACGGTCTCACAGACCGTTTGTGTTTTTCTTATGTAAATTACTTTGTTTACATTAAAACTACAGGTCTCTCAGTCCGTGACTTTTCCTAAATATATGTGTTTGATGGTTTCTGAAGCTTACAACTTACTAAAATGAAACACACTCGATTTCTGAGCAATTATACCTCGGACCGCCAACAGCGGTCCCACAGACCGCTGCATATAAACGGCAGTTATTAGACCGCTGTGTCCAGCTGTGATCACACAGCAATTATTACAATGTTTCCATTTTGCAGTTTTCGCGCTTCTTTTTTTCACTTATTGTGAATTGTATTTTTATATGCCGAGAGAGAGAGAGAGAGAGAGAGAGAGAGAGAGAGAGAGAGAGAGAGAGAGAGAGAGAGAGAGAGAGAGAGAGAATACGGGCAAAAACTGAAACAGGCCGGTTAGAAAAGAAAAGAGGAAAATCACAGAATACAGGATATATCCAGACTCCTCGGGACGTGAGGGAGGGAGGATTGGATGCTGGCTCAGGTAGTGATGATGAGGAAATTGTAAGCTGCATCTGTCAGATATATGCATCTGTCAGCCGTCAGCTGCACACGTCTGCTCCATGCAGATGTAACGGAGGTGCGCGGACTGTACACAGACACTTCACAAACTTTATTTTGTGGGCTCAGGACAGACTAGATCGTGATTAGCCTGTGTTGGATATAAAGCGTCATATATAATCACTCTCGTTTATAATGATTATTGAATTATAACGTAGCCTAATAATAATTCTCTCGACTGCTGTCCAGTCCGGTAATAACGGGTTTCTGTGGGCGCGGAGCCTAAACTACGTAATATCCAGGCAGAACAACTGTAAAACACTGGAGTTGATAACAAACTGACCTAGAAAAAATAAAAATCCAGTGAACATCGACTCTTGATATGAGAGCAGCACACGTGTCCAGATGCGTCACTTTCAACTGTAGGCAGATGTGTGTGCTGTAGGTGCAACAGGCGGTGCTGTAACATCACTCAGTCTACCCCCCAACCACATCCAATCAAGACCCCAACATAACATGAAGAAGGACTAACACTACTAAAAATTAAATCTTATTTTTTCCACTTACAGAACTGTTTGCGACTGGAAACAATGTAATTACACGTGGCGGTCTGAGAGACCGCTGTGGCGTTTTAAGGGGGATTAGAATGTTGGTGGTTCTAGTGTTAAAGGCTGACTTCTCCTTATACATCAAATTTACATAAAAAATAAAAAACACCACAGCTTCTTACACTGTCTCCCCTACCTGGAACTCTTCAAGCCCATTTCTTGGGCTTGATAAACAACAACTTGGATGTTTTTTGTTTCTAATTCTAATCCCATGACTAGATGTGATCTAGTTCATGTTCTTCTGTGACGTGTTTTGCATTTGGTCTGCGTTGATGTTGTCTCAACAGTGTAGTGTTTTCATGCTAGACTGTTGACAAGCTCTGTCTTGAGAAAAATTCAATCTTGGTGTTACTTGGATAAACAGAGAAAAGAAAAAAAAAAGTAAAGTAGCTCCTGCTGTTTGTTACATAAAGCATTGTACTTTCTGAACTTCTTCTGGATTTACACAAGCCCAAATGCATTTTAGATGTTTCCAGGGCTTCTGCGTGCACTATTTCCAGCTTTTGTAAAAAACGCAGTGTTAAATAATTATGAGCAGGTGAGTTGGGTGCTGAACCTTGGAGCGCATCAGGTGCAGAGCAGCACTTTCATGCCAACTCTTGGCCCTCAGGGTAAGAGTGGAGAGGAGAGACAAAAAAGCAGGGAAAGGTCTGTTGCTTTAGAAACACTGAGTCACCTCCATGAACTTGTTGGTAAAAAACAACAACAACAACAACATGATGTTTGAGCAAAATTAAGAGATGCAAAATAGCTGGAAGAGCGGAGGAGAGGTGATTATTTAAATGACTGCCAGGGGGACATTTAGGTGAGAATGTTGAGCCGTTTTGGCCACCATCACTTTTCTCAGTGTAGGCACGGGGCTGTGATGCTGGAGGCACAGTGCCCCTGGCAACGCTGCCATGCCAACTCCAATCATGTGTCCTGCATCGCTACAAAACAGCCCAAGTCCCCCGGGAGGATGCAGCCAACAGCTAACGAGAAACAAACACCTCTCTGTTCTTGATGCTCAATGAGAGACACAGCCTTGGAGAGAGAGAGAGAGAGAGGCTGAAGAGAGAGCAAACAGAAATGGAGAGTTTAATTTGCTGGCTGCTGCCTCTGAAAAGCAGTATGCCACAGAAACAGCTGGCCCACTGTAGCTGTAGTTGTTAGCTGCAATTGTATTTCACTCAGGCAAAGAGAGTGTATGATGTGGCGTGTGCGAGGGATGACTTGTGTGTGAACTAGATTGAAAACAAGTTACTCCTCCACAGGGCCTCCTAAAAAAAGTAGGAGAGGAGCTTTACGAAGCTGCCGACAGACAGTTTGATGAAAGACTTTCCAGAAATAATCGCTTTGCTCTGAGATGAAAAAAGTCCCAGGGTTACTAACTGCTATTAAACTGAAATTAAAGTAATAAATAATCAGTGATACTTTTGTTTAAAGCTGCTCTTATCTATATTTGATATTACTGAGAGTGGGTGAAGTGACTGTACGTAATGTGAACCATTCACTCATTATGACCAGTCCACTGCCAACGCCATAGAGCTTTAAAACTCCTCCTCAGCTTATCCTCGTATTTTCTCTGGCCTACGGCTGCATCTTCTCAGGTGCAGCAGCTCATGTGTAGGGGTGGTGGAGACCAAACCAGAGCTAAAATGAGAATTAATAATGGATGTATTCATCACATGGTAAGAAACAAAACTCCCCATTGATGCTATGTTGCCTTTTGGGTGTGTGAATTGTCATGTACTCGGTAGGGATGCACCGATCTGGCTTTTTTCAATCCCAATGCCGATACCAATACCACTGTTCAATTACTAAACTGGGTATGTTGCCATGAAAGACAGTGAGGGAATCGTGCTTGACTTTAACATTACATTCCTAACTTTGTAAAACACTTTTGCTCTGTGTTTGTTGTTGAAAAAACATAGAAGTGTAATGAACCTTTTTGGCCGGGCGCCCCCTTCAAATTCCTCACCTAGCTGACACACCCCCAATGCCTGACACATAAAAAAATAAAGGCAAAAGCCTGTCGTGGAAGCTGTATCTTTCAGATACAGCTGTCAAGATGCTGTATCCCTTTTATTAAATATGAAAGGAGGCTGAAAATCACAGGACATGTCTGTTCTGATGATACATGTCAGTGGTCCTGAAATGAGTGTTTCTCCTCTATAATAGACATTCTACATCTCAGAGGCAACGTCTTTCCACATACAGGCTTCCTTCTCCTTTCAAACAGGGCAGAGCTCCGTGGGAAACAGTAGGAGAGACACAGCCCGAGGGGGAACCGGGATCTGACATAACACCAGTGGGAGAAGCAGGTCCGTGGAGCCGTGTACTGCGGACGCACACAAAGAAACAAGGGTGTCGCACCTAATGTCGTTGAGTGGGCATAACGCGCGTCTACATTGAAAGTAATGGGTTTGTACGCACACAAGATGCTACATCTGAACACGCCCCCCTCCCCCCCATGCACACACACATGCTTTAACCAAGGTGATGGCTAAAATCACCCAGATGGCCCACCTTTGACTTAGATAGGCAGGGAAGGCCCTGGATTAGTAAAATATAACCCCATACTGCCGCCTTTACCCTTTTCATGTCACACATCCCCTAGCGGGGGAGCTAGCTTGCGCACCGTGCACCACAGTCTGGGAATCCCTGCGATACCCCATCTTACTATTTTGTTAATATCTGGGCCGATATTCGATGTTAATACCGGACCAGTGCATCCCTAGTACTCAGAAAGCTTAAAGTGATAGTTGAGGTTATTTATTGTGTGGATAGTTATCTACAATTAGTGTTAAACCTTCAGTGGATCCCAGTTTAGAGAGGCAGTGGCACAGAGGCTGAGTGATGAGCTGCTGTGCATTGGGCTTTCAGAAAAACAATGTCTTTTAGCTACTTTGAAACAATGTCTGTTGAAGTGTTCACTTTCTTTAGAGCAGTTTCATCACTTTGTCTTACTGTCGGACAGTCTTTTCCTGCAGGACTACATTTTTTTCAACCGCTGAACCTCCATATTCTTATGCACAAGTGCAAACATATAGCTCTTCCATACCTCACACAGCAAACCTGCAGAGGAAGACCGTGCAGGCCACAGTTGTGGTTGTGCAAAGCAACTACCAAGTATTAATATGCATAAACTGCCATTGTAAAAAAAAAATAGATGTCCAAAAAACTGTTTCATGATGTCATTACCAAAAGTCTATGGACTGAGTGGGAACATGTGGGCAACCACAGAAACCACGATGAAAGACCTCGAGAAATGTTGACTGTTTGTCCTTAAACTATAAACAAGTTTAATATTATTAATTCAGTCCCCATGAGGAATAAGTTCTTGTCTATTCTCATATTTAAAATGTCATCTATTTTTCCCTCTGCCCCTCTTCCTCTTACACAAAGATTTAATGATGTACAAATGTACACAGAGAGTCCAGGCGCTTAAAAGAAAAAAGGTGGAAAACTTTAGTTCACAAATGGAAAGGTTGGCTAACTGAGCCCTAATGGCTGCAGTGATTACTGAAGTGCCCTTTAATGAAAGCTGTTTCTCTGCGACTGGGCTTGGCAGCACAGATACCATGATTGCTTTCCTCCACAGTTAGACATGGACGTTAGGGAAGAGGAATCACCTCGCTCCCTCTTCCGTGGCTGAGGCGGCGTTTAGCGCGAGACGCCGCGGGCTAGAAGTTTGAAATTAATTTCCTTAAATTCCAAAAAGTTTATAAAAAATGTATCAGAGAGATAATGGAGGCTACGGCCGCATCTCGTCTACACTGTATCTGTCAGTCGGCGCTGACTCTCTTTGTATCCCTCTTCTCCTGTTCCATCTCTCTGTTCCGTCTGGCTCCGGACTTTTCCTCCCCTCTTTCTCCCACAGCTCACTTCCCTCTCTCGCCTCTGAATCTATATCCACAGGCTTTTTCAGAATCTTCTTTCAGCTGCGCAGCGATGGAGGAGCAGCATTATTTTCCGGCTCTTTTTTTAGCCTGGTAGCTTCATCTGGCTGCCTCTCTTATCACCATGAATTAGAGAAAAAAAAAGACAGCGAGAGAGGAAGGAAAAAGCTCTGCTGAGGACATTTAATATACTGCCTACATATTCTAATGGAATGAACATGAATGTAAGGCTCAAGTCTTTATTCAGCTTAATGTAATGACTAGTTTGCTAAAACAGTCTTAACCTCCCCGCCTCTTTTAATAGGAATATGTGCATTTAGCTTTGCCAGAGGGAATTGTTAGAGGTTAGAACAGTGGTTTCAGATCAAGTGAGCTGTTGTGTGCGTTACATTGAAGTGCAGCCTGTAGGTTCTGCGTGCCCCGGTGTGGGGTTAAAGTGGTTATCCACTCTAGTCACCCCCCCACCCCCCACCCCGTCAGAGCCTCCTCCATATCAGCAGCCAGTCAGTAATGTTTTCAGACAGATAGGAAGACGAGCTGTGCTCATTATGAGGAGCATTGTGTAGTGGCTGGTTGTGCGGGTGCTCAGAGGTTGTTGAAATGTTTGAAAACCCTTGACGAGCGGCTCGGCACCCGCAAAATGTGACTCCGAAATCAGAGACCGCAGCTCGGATCCAGTCTCCCACCGACTGAACTGTGACCACAAACACAGCAGAAGCTTCAGTAACCTTAACCAGACCTTTTAACCAGACCTCAGCTACGAACAGTCATTCACTGCTTTTCCAGCGAGTGTTGAATTTTTAGACCAAATAATGGAACAAATGGATATTTCATAAATCTCAGTATCGTTAAATGAAATAGTTTCAATAAAAAAAAAAAAAGTGGGGATTAATTTGAATGAGCACTTACTTGCACTTAAAGCAAAGATGTTTCTTTTTTAAAAGGCTTCCCTATGGTGCAAACTCATTAGACAAAACCTCAAAAAGGTTCTGATCATTTATAAAGATGAATAATATCAATACAATCAAGGTGTAAAAATGATCAGCAAACCAGCTGTAAATCTGGCCCATCTGGCTGCAGGTGTTCAGCTCACATGACCTGACTCTGGGGGGAAAACCAGTTTACCAGAAAACCAATTAACAATCCCAGTATCACCATGGTCCTTATCTCATCTTGTAACAGGTGTGCTCACAAGCTGCAAGGAACAACAGGCGCGGCACAGAGCCGTGGATTAGGACCACCTGATTTCTGGATCACTGCTGAGTCTCCTCTGAGCTCTTGTTACATGCAGCAGGAGAGAACATGCAGCTCCTTCCTGTCTTCTCACCTCTCACACTGACTTGACTTTTCACTTTATTTGAGTATGTTTGGAAGTTGAGTAATAACATTAACTATTGGTGAGGCTTCTGTGCCACAAACCGCTACAAATGCTGTGCCAAATGTTTATGTACATGAACAAAATCAATAGAAGCATACAAACTGAACTTTATGATAATACAATTAAATCACTGATTTGAGTCTATGGTACTGTTAACCAGTTACTTCTATTGAAGAATTTTACTGTTAATATTTTCCAGGAAGATGATAAATGGTTCTCAGAACCACAAAAATGTTTTTGAAACTGGAGGCTTCAATATCGTTTTAGTATGTCCAAAAACAGAATTTATGTAGTTTCCATGTGGGCAGCATAACATTATACTTATTTTGATTTTCTTTTTATATTCAAAATACATTTGTTTTTCCTTGTACAGTTTTTTCTCTAATTACAATTTGACAGTTTTCAAAAATATGCCTGATATAAAATTCTTTATTATTTATCCATTCCGTTAATACAAGTTTAAATTAGCCTGTGAAAAAGAAAACTGCACTCAACAGTATAATCCTTAATGTTTGCTGCTATATTAAAGCAGAAGTAAGCGGAATGTTTGTGTTAATATAAGTCTTAAATAGTTGTAACTTCCGACAGCAATCACTTCTATAGAGTGTTTGGTCTGAAACACGGGTCTGTAAGTCACTCTGCTCTGCTGTAAGCCGAGGAGAAAACTTTCCTTGTATCCTACAACCTTTATCCAATGAGGAGAGAGAACGGCATAAAGGGGCGGTCCTCTCTGTGTGTGCAGCCAAGGGATGCGCGTGAATGTGGTGACGTAGGGACGAGGGCGGGGACTGCTAACTCCATCGGCTGACAGGAAGTTAGCCAAAACCACCGGATCGCTTACTTCTGCTTTAAGGCTGCCCTGATGGTGTTTTTAACTTTTACACATACCTTTTATGTATTATTGTTGTGTAGTCCCTGAGAAAGACACATATTTTAATTGCACTGCTGGTATAGTGACAAATAAAGTTCAGTCATTCAACAGTATACAACTGTCAAGAGAAAACCACTGACAGAAACATCAAAAAATGACGTGGTCCATTTAATAGCTCCAGATATCAGTTTCTTAATAGAGTTGTTGAGTATCACACACATTTGAATATTATTATAAACATATGGATTTTAATTTGATATGCAATTCATATGTGAGCCACATGCACATGTGCAGCATAATGCACATGTGCAAAAAAAAACTGCACAGGTCTGAACTTTTTCAACAAACCTGCAATCGTGGCACACTACACTGTATCCAACTCCCACAATGCACCCATCCCCGAGACTGTCACAGCCCAGCTGTCTCTTCCAGCCTACTGTATCTGCGCAGCCATGTAACCACATTACATATCCATGCTACTTAAGCTGATCGGCAAATATGTTTCGAAAGAGGATGCTGAATATTTTAGGTGGCCTTTAGCGAAGCAGCATAATGATTACATTGGGTAGTCATTTCCAGTGGAGATGGGTGTCAGCAGTATAACCTGGCTCATCAGGGAGCGTTTTCAGGGCAGGACTGCTGACATAGCTTCCGCCAGAAATAGCTCATGACTTAGCAATTTACTCTGGACGAGAGTGGAGATCATTTTATAATTAACACCATGTGACTCTCCATCCGATTTGACTGAGCGATATGGACCTGAGTATCCTGATGGGATACTGTATTCGATAAAATATGCTGTACGAATGTACCTGCAGTATGTGAAGTGATGCCATAACCTTATTTTTTAAAGGAGACATATAATGCCTCCTTTTCCACAAATAATTAAAATAGTTTGCAGGTGTCTTAAAGACATGTCTGTGACATGCTTTGGTCAAAATCCCCCAAGGATCAAACATCACAGTTCTTTTCATCCTCTCAAAACAGCCCTGTTCAGAACGGCTGGTTTCAGTGCCTGCCCCTTTAAATGCAAATCAGACACCGCTTGCCCCGCCCCCTTTCTACTTGTACCAGGTAGGGGTGGTATTATGCAAATTCAGATCTTAAAACCACTTTAATTTCAATCTAAAGAGCCTGCAAATTACAGATTTTTTTGTCAATTCTCACATTCTGGGGGCCGGAAGGCAAGGCAAACGCCCAAATATATCCTAAAGAGCCTTCAAAAAGTGATATTTCCATAATATGTCTCCTTTAAGTGGTATCTTGGTTAACATGACTTTTGTGAGACATCTATAGTGGGTGGTGCCACTGTTTGCAGGGACGGCAAATTGGAGCCGAGTCTACATCAGCACGGAGAAGAAAGACGGGTGTTAAAAAAGTGGTTAAACAGATATTAATATTAACAACAGTCTGTGGCAGGATCTGTTAATTTGTCATGGTGTTTGGTATTAAGTCGAGCGTGTTACCGCAGCCTTATCTTAATAGTCTGTTACAGTGTCGGGGCAGAGGAATTAGAACGTTTGCTGTACTTTTTTATTTGTCACGTCTGTCTGATGTGCTCTGTCCTCAACCACATGAATTAATTTATTGACATTTTGGCCATTTTCCATATTTGCGATACGGAGCCAGAGCTGCTGCTGCCGCGGAAATCATTTTCCAATAAAAATCAACAGGCAGTGATTTTCATATTTATGATACCAGCCGCCGTGTTTGCTTTTCATTCCCCCCTTTTTTTCTTTTTTCTTTTTTCCCCCCGCAAAGTCCGGCAGGAGAGTGTGCAGCCAGATTGGATGTCAAGGTGAAACAAACACGAGGAGATCCGGGGAGTGTTTATTCAGGCTGTCGCGTGTGCTCAGGGTGGTGCTCAAAACTGTAGGGTTGATAGGTCCCCTGTTATCCATCCGTCCTGCACTACAGCAGCAGCTGCCACTGTATCCTTCCCAAGTGTCCTCTGTGACAAGTCTCCAGTAGAAGGATTTCTTTAGCCTCGGGCGACACAGTTGTGACTCAGAGTTGTGAGGTATAAAGCCTCAACTTCACAGAAAAGTAGCGCAAGGATTTTTCTTTAAAATGTAAACCGTACTGGTGGGAGCAATTAACGCACACTCACATTCTTTGGTAGATGATGAATAATTTTGTGGAGGACGATCGCCATCTGTTAGGTACAAAACAAACGCATGCTGGTTTTCTACATTGGATTTTCATTCATTATCCCCCTCTACTCATACACTTAGAGATACATTGCTGAACTTCAACTTCAACTCTTCAACCTTGAAGCTCATTTTACCTACTTGCTAATGTTTCAGAACCTTTGATTCTGAACAGAGATTATTACTGAATACCGCTACCTGCTTTTAAAAACAAGGTCAAATTCTGCGAGAAATACCCCAACAAGTAAGAGAAAACAGTACAAGAAACATGATGAGATTAAAGTATCCTCATGACACATGCTCTCAGGATGCCAATGTGATGTATTGATTATCTTTGTGCTATTTTAAATGTCATGCATTTAGTATAGCCATGGAGAAAAGAATAGGGAAATCAAAGAAGTTGGTGCTATGTAACATGAGATATGATTTATTGATTATGAGCAGAGGAAAAAAGGGGTTTGGAGATTATATATCATCCCTGGTGTGTTTACTGGGCGCTGCAGAACTGCAGTGAGCTCACTGCTTGGAGATAAGGAAACAGAGGACGTACAGATGATGCAAATGCATCAGTTTGTCTTGTGTTTTACAGTAACCTCCTCGGTTCTGAGAAACGCATCTCTGTTTATTTTTGGTATACACACAGAGCAACACAATGGTTCTTTGTGAAAGTCATCAAACGACTACGCTGATTTCTCCGGGGGTCAGTTTTCTCATCGTTTATTGGATGCAACGTAACAAAACGGCCTTTATTCAACACCGCCTCCTGTGAGATATGTTGATATACTAATTAGCTTTGTCAAGTGTGTTTTTTGGGAGCAAATGTAATAGAGAGCAGATGCAACCGGAATAGAAGCAAGAATCAAAATCCAACTGATATTTTCTAATAACTGAATATATTATGGAAAATCCTCTGCAGCATATTGGCATGGAAATTATCCAATGACCTCCACTGTTGTCTCCACGGTCAAACATCTCAGCTGACCACAAACATCATCCACCAACATCATCTACCTGGTCTCCATGTCCGAAAGCATTGTCTGTCAAGGCAGTGCTTATGTTTTCCCATCACAACATTCTCTTATTCCATATTTTCTTGTTTATTCCTTATTTTCTTGTCTTTATTTATAACAAATTTGGTTTTTGATTATGTTCTTCATGGGTGAGGTTTCATATAAGCCCTTTTGGGTTTCATACCTACCCTTCGCACATCCCAATCATAATAAGTGTCCATACTATTTTAAATAATAATAATAATAATAATAAATTTTATTTGTAACGCGCTTTTCCAAGTGCTCAAAGACGCTTACATAAAAACACAATTTAAAATACAATGCAGTAAATTATCACAGTTAAAATACAAGAACAAGATACACAAATTTAATTTATGGATTAAAAGCCAGTTTAAAAAGGTGGGTTTTTAAAAGTGATTTGAAGGTGTGGGGGTCTGTACAGTCTCTGATGGGTTGGGGGAGTGAATTCCAGAGGGTGGGGGCGGCAACGGAGAAGGCTCTGTCCCCCCAGGTTCGGTGCTTGGTCCGGGGGGGTAGGGTCAGGAGATTTCCTGCTGAGGATCGGAGGGCACGGGGGGGGTTGTAGTGGTGAAGAAGGTCTGTGAGGTAGGTGGGGGCCAGGTTGTTAAGTGATTTGTAGGTGAGCAGGAGGATTTTGAATTGTATACGGTGTGCGATGGGGAGCCAGTGCAGTTTCTGGAGGACAGGGGTGATGTGTTCTCGGGAGCGGGTGTGGGTGAGCAGGCGGGCGGCAGAGTTCTGGATGTATTGCAGTTTATTGAGGAGTTTGGATGATGAACCGTATAGGATGCTATTGCAGTAGTCCAGTCTGGATGTGATAAAAGCATGAATCAGGGTTTCAGCAGCAGAGTTGGTGAGTGCGGGGCGGACACGGGCAATGTTTTTGAGGTGAAAGAAGGCGGTCCTGGTGATGTGGTTGATGTGGTGGTCGAACTTAAGCTGGCTGTCGAAGATGACTCCAAGGTTCCGGATGTGTGGGGAAGGGGACAGAGTGCAGTTGTTGAAGGTGAGGCTGAAGTTTTGGGTTGTTCTGGTGCAGGATGTGGGACCGATGATGATGATGTCTGATTTGTTACTGTTGAGCTGGAGATAGTTTCTTTGCATCCATTTGTTTATTTCGGTGAGACAGTCACTGAGTGTGGAGTGGGTGGAGTTGGTGATGGCTTTGGTGGAGATGTATAGTTGGATGTCGTCAGCGTAGCAGTGAAACTGGAGTCCGTGATGGTGGATGATTTTTCCGAGGGGGAGCATGTAGAGGATGAAGAGGAGGGGACCAAGCACTGATCCCTGGGGGACGCCTTGTGACAGAGGAGCGGTGGTGGAGGTGCAGTTGTTGATGCTGATGAACTGTTGTCGGTTGGAGAGGTAGGAGTGTAACCAGGAGAGTGCTGTGCCAGTGATGTGAGCTGAGGATTTCAGTCGGGAGAGCAGGATGGAGTGGTTGATTGTGTCAAAGGCTGCTGTGAGGTCGAGGAGGATGAGGATGTTGAGGTGTCCGGAGTCTGAGGAGAGGAGGAGGTCGTTGGTAATCTTGAGGAGGGCTGTTTCGGTGCTGTGTTTTGATCTGAAACCGGATTGAAAGCATTCAAAGAGATTATTGGAGGTGAGGTGGGTTCTGAGTTGAGAGGCTACAGCACGTTCCAGAATTTTTGACAGGAAGGGGAGATTGGAGATGGGGCGGAAGTTATTTGGGTTGTCAGTGTTGAGACCAGATTTCTTGATGATGGGTGTGATTGCAGCCAGTTTGAGGGTTTGAGGAACAGAACCAGAACTGAGGGAGGTGTTGATGATGTTGGTGATGAGTGGGGAGATGACAGGGAGGCAGTCCTTAATGAGTTTGGATGGGATGGGGTCCAGGGTGCAGGTGGAGGTTTTTATACCGGTCATGAGAGTTAGTAACTGTGCTGGGGATATTGGAGAGAACTGTGACAGGGGCTGGATGGTGGCAGGTGGTGAGGAAGGAGGTGAGGCTGGTGGTGAGACGGGAGGGATTCCAGGGGCGTTGAGGTTACTGTAGATGGTGTCTATTTTTGTTTGAAAGTGTGAAAGGAAGGACTGGCATTTTTCTGTTGTAAACGATGATGGGGTGTTGTCGTGAGGTTTGAGGAGTGAGTTTATGGTGGAAAACAGAGCCTTGGGGTTATTGGAGCCAGAGTGGATGAGATGAGAGTAGTAGGTGGTCCGGGCTGCGTTGAGTGCATCTTTGTATTGTTGTAGGTGGTCTGTGTAGGCAAGGAGGTGAACAGATAATCCAGTTTTATTGCAGAGTCTTTCCAGTTGGCGTTTCCGGGATTTCATTTGGCGGAGTGCGGGGGTGTACCAGGGGGCAGAGTGAGTGAACGAGACAGTTTTTGTTTTGGTGGGGGCAAGCTGATCCAGGCAGGAGGAAAGTGTGCTGTTGTAGTAGTTGACCAGGTCAGCAGGGTCATCAGAGGGTAGGGGAGGTGTGGCAGATAGACAGTAGGTGAGAGAGGCTGAGAGAGCTGCAGGTGAGAGGGAGTTAAGGTTTCTGAAGGTTATTGTCCGGCTCTGAACTGGGGTAGGGGTAGGGATTTCAATGTCCATTGTGATTGCCAGGTGGTCGGAGATGTGCAGATTGTGACTGGATAGCTGTTGAATGTTGAGTTGAGTGGAGCAGACCAAGTCCAGAATGTGACCGTGACTGTGTGTTGGGAAAGTTACGTGTTGAGTAAAATTGAGACATTGCAGCAGTTCTAAAAATTCTATGGCCGGTTTATTGTTCAAGCTGTCAATGTGTAGATTAAAGTCGCCCAGGAGGAGAACAGATGGTGAGATGGCAGATAGCTGGGTGAGAAAGTTAGCAAAATCAGAGAGGAAGGAGGGATGTGGTTTTGGGGGGCGATAAATGATGGCTGTGACCAGAGGAGAAGGACCAGACAGTTTATAGGTGAGCTGTTCAAATGAGGGGGGTGGCGGAATGGGGATGATGGATGTTTTGATATTTTTCCTGAAGATGGCAGCGATGCCACCTCCCCGGCCCTCTGTGCGGGGTTTGTCCATATAAGTGTATCCTGTGGGGGTGGCTTGGTTTAGTGAGAAGTAGTCCAGATGTGTTTGCCAGGTTTCGGTGAGACAGAGAAAGTCCAGGTTATTGTCCATTATGAAGTCATTGAGAAGGAGGGTCTTGTTGTTGAGGGAGCGGGTGTTGAATAAGGCCATTTTAAGATGATGTTGCTTTGTGAGAGACTGTGAGGACCGGGGAAGTGGACGCAGGTTAACCAGAACAGCATGTCTTGTACAAGGTGGACGGGGGTGCCTGCATCTGGTGATGGTCTGAATGTGAAAAGTTACAGGTTGTGGGTGTAATGACTGATGTGACCAGGGGGAAGTGCTAGCGGTCATGAGTGAGCCGTGTGCTGCCAGTGAAGCTTTGGGCGGAGAAGAAGAGTGAGCGGAGTGAGTGGGGGGGGTGTGGCAGGTAAACAGTCATGCATGTGCGGTGGTGTGGATGGCGTGCTGCAGGTTAGCCGCTAGCATGCGGCTACCGTGTCGATTTGGATGGAGGCCGTCGTTTTTGAAGAGGGGGGAGCGGTTCCAGAACAGATTGAAATTATCGATGAAGTCCAGGTTGTGGGTGGAGCAGGCGGACTGTAACCAGGTGTGGAGACTGAGAATCCTGCTAAAACCTTCTACTCCGCGAGCCATGGTGGGAATCGGTCCGGAAATAAAAACAGACTTCCCGCAGCTGGTTAAAAAGTTTAAAAGGTCCTTAAAGTCATGTTTTGTCACCTCAGACTGTCTGCGAGCGGTGTCGTTGGAGCCAACATGGACAACCACTCGTGTTATGGAGGGAGGGAGAGAGCGCAGCAGGGCCGGGAGATGTTTCAGAATGACGGGAACTGTGGATCCAGGGAAACAGTGTGTGGCGGCGTTGAAGAAGCGGACGTTTCTGATTATGGAGTCTCCAGCTATTAATGTAGTTGGGGAGAAAAGTGGGCGAGGAGATGACTGTGGGTTTCCTTCTCCGGGGAAAGAGGAGCCGTGAGAGCTGGATGCGCTGTGGGAACTGGACGTGGAGTGAGGACGGGCCGGGTCGGAGGAGGCGACAGCAGCAGCAGGGACGGGAGAGGGATTCCTCGTTACCGGCTCCGGGTGGGGAGGCATCCCGGAGCGATTCGGCACGGCCTCTTTCAGGAGTTTTTGATGGAGCGGATGGATGGAGGAAACCGGCTTTGATGGCGGAGGGGACTGATGTTTTTTAAGCGAGGGAAAATGGTCCTCGTCCAGGATGGAAAACATGTTGGACAGCTGCAGGGGCTGAGATGTGGGTGAACTGTGTTGGGGCTTTCCATGCCGAGGAATCGACCATGATTTCTCGGTACGGGTCCGGGGAGCGGGGGTGAAATTTACCAGAGTCCTGGGCCTTGCCCCCAGCCGGGTCCAGTGAGCTGGGGCCGAGACCGGCGCGCTGTCCGGACACTGGAGGGGGACGGTCGTGTCTAGTTCTCCGGTGGATGTGGAGTTAGCGGCGGGACCCAGGGCGACAACCATCGAGTCCATGAAGTGCTCCTCTTCTCTCAGCTGGTGCAGCATGGACACCCTCCCTTCGAGCTCGTTGATCTTCAGGCTGAGCCGGTGGCAGCTGTCACATCCAGGCGAGGTAAGTGGAGCCATGTCACGGTGGAGTCGGTGGAGGTTTTCGACACAGGCACAGAGACTGTGCCTGCTGAGTTTGATCGGCCTCCGGTAAGCTGGTTTGGTGGTCTTCAGTGCGGGTTAGCACGATGCTAACAGCATTGACGCGGTGTGGTGCCGGCCAGGGTTTTCGGGCAAATGTTAAAAATCCACGCAGCCGATTATTAAAAGTGACAAGCCGAATTTAGCTGCAGGCATGCCACAACTGGATTCTGTCGACCTGTTTTAGTTTTGGGTTTAAAATCAGCTATAAAACTAGGTTGTGGTAGCACTTTGCAGTGGTGAAACACAGCCCGACGTTTACTACCGGCGCATGCGTCGTAATGTCAGTGTATTCGGCCTTGCTTTGCGCAAATGATATGTTCGTACAAAATAAATAAATACAAATAGAACATTCATGGTGAAACAAAATTACCATGATATTAATCTTATTTATTAGACTAATCCTCCTGTCTAGTGTTAAAAAATGTACTTGTATCAGTACGATCATTGAGTTTCACAAAGCAGTCATGAATAGCAACATTCACATGTGATAATTTATGCAAAACAGTTGTTTTCATATTTGGGGTGTTTCGTTTTCATGAATGTAAACAGGTGGTAAATCTGTACACAGGGAGATAAAATCCCTGTAAACATGCTGTTGGAGTTGTTGAGTCAATTCACGTATAATCCTTCACTGGTTAAGAATTACTCAGCAAGATAAACAATATGTTGGTTAAATGTTTTCTGATGTACATTTCTTGTAATTGCTGGGTTTAGATTGCAGATGTGTGTGGAATGAAAATGCACCATCACAGCTCATTATCTGAGCTCAGTGGGAAACTGTGTTTATGCTGATTTCTGATTTGCAGGTTTGTATTCTACTTTGACTTTAGGTTAGCAGTAATTCTGCATAGGGATTTTACAGGGCGATGTTATTTGACTTTTCCTGTTTTGTCCACCCTGTAGTGGAATTAATGTTGTGTACCATACACTGGCTGTGTTTGTGCTCAGATTTGTATTGAATCTGTCACAAAAAAAAGATTGGAAACAATTTCTTCCAGTTGAAACCAAGACCTATTTGACTTTATATAAGGAACATAAAAATCCAAGAGTGAAAACACAGCACATACAACACGCAGAAAAGAGGATAAATCATTTGAAGCTGTGTGGTTCATCCTAGCCTTATGTTCTAAATAATTACATGTGCTTACATCATGTGAATTTGCTCTATTTATAAATGTCTTAAAGCCAAAGGGTTCACATGTGAAATGTGGTTTGTAGGAGTTAAATTCACTGACTTATGAATGGAAAGTAGAGATGCTGCATGTCACTGATACAGCAAAGTCTATTATATTTGCTTCAGCATTGACACAGTTTTTCAAGTGATCACATAAGTGATTTTTATCAGCTTTGCGGCTGGATGGTTAATTAATTTTAATGACGCTCATACATCTCTTAAGTGACTTAAATGGCATCAGATAGATCCAGCTTCAGACTATTAAAAGCTCCACCTTCATGTGGTGAATAATGTGTGCTGGCTTATTGTAAGAGCTACGTTTATTACCGGTCTTCTTGTTATATATTGTAAGAGGTGGAAAGTGTGACACAACAAATTGGACTGTCAAGTAACCACACATTTTTTATATACTATCACAGTATTGTATATTCTCTATCCTCTGGCTTTTGCCAAGAACAATAAATTAGCCGTGAATATAGCGCAGGCTTGGCATTGTTTGAATAAGAGATAATATACTAGGAGTCTGCTTTGGCCTTCACAGTACCTCTAGGCAACTACAGAATATGTTGGGGAAGATATCAAACTATTTCTTCTCTCATCGTGGCTTACAAGGTTTCAGGCAGTGTTGCTTTTGCCACTAATAATGCAGTGCGGCGCAAGAAAACGCACAGACACAACTGCAGATTTTAAAGAAGTGTGGGTGGATGTGTAGGTGCATTATAAAGCGGTCTCATCCTTTTATTATCTTAAAGGCAGTTCTGAAAGGTGCTTTTTACATTTCACCTCCAGGTGTTATCTTTCATATCTCCGTCTCATTTTAAAGGCAGATATACACACACATTTATTCACGCACACACGTCCTCACCGAATACATTTCCAGTTAAAACAATGAGACACTTACACTTCTTATAGGTGACAGACGAGGCATACTTATTTATATTTGGACTCTCGGAGACCGTAAAGGGAAATATGATAGATGGCAGCAGTGGCGGTGAATGAGGAGAAATGTGATCGATGGCTGCAGTGACACTGGCCACGCCTTTTTGGTTTTTGCAGTAAAAGCCAAAAAGAAACAAAGACGATGATGAATGATTTTACTTTATGGGAGTTGATGTGGTCAAAAATGTTGCACAGCAAGAACAGAATAGCTTACATGGTGTGTAGAACAATTACTGATATGAGGCGAATTTACAATACACCTCACCGTGTCCTCTCCATAGCCATTTCAGCTGACAGGAAGGAAAACGTATTCCTGCTTTGTTATTATTAGTCGGGTGTTTTCTGTTGGCCCAGAAGGAGACTCATGGAGAGAAAATGAATTCTCATAGTCTCTATATTGCAGTGTCTTATCAGGGACTCATTCCTGGTATCACAAAGCACACTCATGGAGAAGGAAGACAAGACAACAAGGAGAGCTAAATGACTGGCTACCTTTATCTACACAATATAAATGTCATATTAGCTGGGAAATACTACCTGTCATTGCTTTTTAGGGTAAAAGAATTACATGTTTGGTTTTGACTGGAAGTGCTTTGGCATATATGAATGTAAATTCTCAAGTAGGTTGGACAGAGCAGATTAAATCCATATCAACATGACAGAAAGGACGTTTGTGTTTTATTTTATTGACATTTTTCCAGTGATTGGTGTATTTGTCTGGAGCAGCCATTGCCCCTTCTGTTATTGGTCATTACTGGACATTATTGTACCCATTCCCGTTTTTATGAAGTCTCACAATCTGGTTTCTCACTTGTTGGGGCCCTTGTGTTGCATCAGACACAACCCAGGCCAAAAACTGAGAAAGCTTTTGGTGTTCACAGCTTCTTTTATAGATTTGTTCATGCAACTAGTCTTAATTAAACATCACTGGTGTGTTCAGGTTTGCTGCAGTGATCACAGGTACACTGCCGTTCGTTTGAGCAGCCAGAGGTGCGCTCACTGTTGTGTGTAGGTTCACAGGTTGGCACAAAAAGCAGTTATAGTCTAAGGCTAATTTCCCCCCTCATGAATTTTTATACAACTCACCTGTTTAAATTTTATTGGGGCTTAAAGTTCTGCATTAATCAAGGTTCGGCCACTTTGAGCGATGGGTGAGTGCCATCGCAGTCCATGAGCTGTCTGCTGGGCGTCACCTTGGCTAATTCATGTCATTAAATGTGACCTTTCGGCTGTATTTGTGGTGGTGTCTGCGCCTTTTGAACAAATTTTCATGCAAATGCGGGAACAGGTAATAAGGCTTGCTGTGCGGATAATTGACCAAAAGAGCGGGAGACCGAGCTCCTGCGTTTTGAGGGGAGTGAAGTGAAATTTCTGGTGTTATTTCATTCAAATTTTACCACTAATTAGCCAGTGTCGTTGTCTGCACTCACCACAAGGCGTGTTAGCTTGTGCACTAGCTGATTAGCCACTGAGTGAATTAGCCTTTGGTTAGCCTTCAAGCAAGTTGCCCAGCTGTGCTAACAGAGGAGAGCAGCGTGTTTCCCGCTATTACTTAACTCTTAAACAGGCAGGAATGGAAAATGAATAGTGAATGAAAAATATTTTATTTTTATGTTACTGCTTGTCTGTTTTGCACCTCAGTAAAACCTTCCCATTGATTTCTTTATTAATATTTTGTATATTTTGGATTGTTCTGAATTGTATCTCCCAGGATACGTTGTCCTGTTAGGGTATTAAAAGAGTTAAAATGGTACACATTGTAGGTCTAATATTTAAATTGATGGGGAGAAACTACTACTACTACATTTTTGTTTTTCCTGGTCATTTACATCATACATTTTAGTTTTTAAACTGATTTCATTTTGTTTTACCAGTTCAACTTTGTGCAGTAAATAGCGACTGCTCAAAAATGTTACAAAATACAAAAGAAACAAGGCATTGAAACTCACAAGGCATATCCACAAAATGATAATTTTGTGTGGAAATGTCTGTCCACCACTTTCTTTTGTCAAAAACAGGAGTGCAATGCCTTCTTCTTTCTACTATACAGTAAGTGCAATACTTCAATGCAAAACAGTATTATAGCAAGTATAACTGTTTTAATGTACGTAACTTTGCATGATAATATGTTTTTGTAATCAATATGTACATTTCTTCCAATTTGATACAACATTTTGAATAATAGCCACACAGTGACCAAATTTCAGACCTCTTTTTTTTAACCCCTAATCAGACGATGTATCCTAGGGGATAGATACATTTCTAAGGTTGCTAAATAACTCTACAAACATCAATCAGAATGTTAAGACAATAGTCCTTATTTGTTTTATGTGTTAATATTGATATTTTATTGAAATTATGATGAATTAAACATGTTTGCTAAGTAATTACTTTAACTCTGAGTGAGCATGTCTTGCACCTTTGATGCTGACAAGGCTGACTAAACAATGACACATGACATAAACCAAATCATGTGACCCATATGTTAATTCCACACAACACTATTGATAGATGATAATTTCATGGGGGAAACTTTCCAGTATGTCACCTACAGAATGTGTATATCTCCTGGTGCACATCGCCTGTTCAAGGATTAACTGGCTCCATGCAGCAGTATCGAAGTATATGGACCTGTTTATGTCCTGTTGCTGTCTCCATCATTTATTGAACGTCAACGCTATCAATGACTGCAAATGAGGATGATTTAAATAATGTACTACCGGTATATGAAAAGGAAGAGGAGGAAATTAGAGCAAACAGGGACAGAGCACAGGGCAGATGTGTTTTCTGCAAAGCAAAACGCCACAGCAGCGTAGTGCATCATGAGCACAGGGAGTTCATTCATGGCTGCCTCTCCTCTCCCTCCATAACGAAGCCAATTCTCATCCATTCTGTCCAGTCTTTGGTAAACAAACCATCTTGTACAATGCACATGGTAGAGTTTGCTCCCGGCTAAAACTGACAGATATTTAAACAAGAAGGGAAAAAAATATGCAGGGAAGCAATGAGCAAAACAATAAGTTCGTCCACGTTTGACATTTTCTGTTCACGCTCTCCCTCTCTCTCTCTCTCCATCTGCTCAGTCTGAGCTCAACACTCCCGTGCCAGTGTTACCTTTCGATGTATGCCCTAATCAAATACACAGCCCTGAAAACAAACCGTAAAAGCAAATGTCAGCACATCCTGGGCGTGCACGGCCACACGCGCACACACATGCTTACACATCACCTCCATCCCTCCCTTCTTCTCGCCACCATCTGATTTATTCATGGGGGCTGATTAGGCTGCAAGGCCAATGTAAGCCGGTTGCATCATTGTGCGGATAAATTGCTGTTGGTCGGCGCTGCTCGCAAGATTTACAGCTCCTTAATGGGGCAAAATTGGAGGAGCGGTGGTCGGTTTAATTAAGGCTAAAAGAGCTGAAGAGCAGCTTCCACAGCCACATGCAGGTGGAGGAGGAGAGTGACTGATGGAGGCTGGATGTGTGTGTTTACATGTGTTTAGCATTATTTATTTAAGCAACCTGTGCCAAGAGCCTTGCTCCATTTCCCAGCATGCCTTCCTCCCCGTTATACAGTTGCACAGTAGAGACCTCCACTGAGCCACTGCTACAGGGATACACATTAAAGCTCCAAACTACAACCCTGCGACAGGGTCACTCTGGGTTATCAAAGCCTTATGGGTGGGGGAAAAAACGATTCATGTAAGAATCACAATTCTTATCCTCTACGATTCTGAATGGATTCATAAACTTCAGAAATCAATTTTTTATTAACGCTTCCTCCATCTCTCCGTGCGCCCTCACAGGCTTCTGTACACAGCACTGCAGCAAGCTCATCAATCATCATCATTAAACTTTTTCACATGGTCTGGCATTAAAAAAAAGCAAACAAAAAATCGCAAAAATCGGCAATATCGAAGAATCGCAATTTGAATTGAATCGGCACCCAATAAATCGTAAAAGAATATAGCCTACTTATTAGCCTATGGCACACAACATGAATTGTTTTTTATGAGGTGTAACTGTTAACTGTGAACATGAAGCTAAGCTAGACATCTAGCAGCTATAGCCTACATGCTGACGCTATTATAGATCCCATACTGCTCCCACTGGACTGTCCAATCAATCAAACCCTGCAATAATCCAGAGACATAATGTGTTCATGTCTTCACTTGTTGGAATCCAGTATTCATCTCCCTCAATATCACACACTTTAATCAAAGTTGACATGTGCGTGTGTCTCCCAGTGTGTGACTCTATTTTAACCCAGGCATTATGTAACTCCCCGCAGACTAACCACTTCGCTTTTTATTTTCCAGGAAGTTTCTGGAGCCCTCCTGCTGTGAGTCTTCTGTGAAAAGCGGAGGGCAAAGGCCCCCAGAGGAGCTGCTCAGCTGCTCACTGCCTCCTATTAAAGACAATGAGGCAGGGACACTGGTGGCATAATGAGCTTCTATCAAGCATATGTCATGTAGAGTTCAATATAATTAATGAAATTAGTCATACATGGGCTTCCATTGTGTCATATTTTACATGCAATGCTTCTTTCTTTTGCATTATTTAATTGGATTTATTGGTCAGGAAAACACTGATCTCAACGGAAAAAAAGCTCTGACACAACACAACAACATAGGCAATATTATATTTTACCCATACGCATGAACAAATATCACCTTTACTCACCGAGAGGCAGTGCACCGAGATAAACAGTTTTGTAGTGGAAGCAAATGAGTTGTGTGTGACTGTAGAGACTCCAGCTGTGAGTCAGAAATTGTTCCATATCTCAGTCAAATCACCACGGTCGCTGCCATTGTCTCCCAGGAGCCGGAGCATTATTCACCGTCTGTGGAGCAGCTCCAGGATCTGTCTGTGGCTGACGTCACCAGTGTCACAGTCCTCAACTAGACCTCAGCACCTATTGAACCACTGACTTAGGCCATGAGCCAAAGCTTGGAATTTCATTGATCGGCACCACTAAACTAAATGTTATGATAGCCAATCCTAAGTGTTAGCTTTGTGACAATTATCAGCACATGAATTCAACCCTTTAAATGCAAATGAACCACTGCTTGCCCCGCCCCACCCCTTTCTACCAGTATTATGCTAGTAATGTAATGCTAGTTACATCACTGGAAGACAACTGAGGGAACAGCTCGTAAAACCATATGGATTCCAACCTAGGGAGCCTGAACATTGCAGATTTTTTTTTGTCAATTCTCACATTTTAGGGGCCGGAAGGCAAGACAAAGAGCCTTCAAAAAGGAATATCTCCACAATATGTGCCCTTTAAAATTAAAATAGACAATACAATTCTGCTTAGCGCCCCAATTTGACCAGGGAACACTGACACAAGCAAACAACAAAAACTATAATACTGACATGACTAACAATTCAGGAGGTGTATAATCTTAGTAAAGTATAATCTTTCCATATTACAGTATCCCACTATGAGGGGAGACACATACCAAATTCACATATACCTTTTCAAAAAAAATCTTACGGGATTTTCCCACCTTGAGTGGTACGAAACCGAGTCTGGCCCATTGACTAACTGTCTCAGTGTAAAAGTAAAGTAAATCCTATTCCAAGGTTTGTTGACATGAGTAGAATGGGCAGGGGATTATGTTTTTTTTAGGTTCTCAATTGATTGGAATTGAAAACATGCAAAGGTTTATATGCTTCATTCAAACACTTCAGCTCTCAGTTTGAATACAGCACATTCATGTGAGTGAGGAAATCATAGTTTGAGTCTTGTGAATTCATCATGTTCATATTTGAGCTGGCAGCTCTATTATAATCACTTCATAGAAGACGGTAACGTCTCTTCCAACAGAGGTTGAGACGCACAAAAGTAGCACGACAGGGAAGTGAGTTTGTTTAGTTTCATCCATCACAGGCTTCGAAAAACTGGAAACTGCAGAGATGACACAGTAGGATCCCATTACCTGTCGTGTTTGTATTATTCAATAAAGTTTTGTAGCTCAACAAAAGCTGTTTACACTCGCACCGTGTGAATCCTTGAGGTCGAACAAAAGTGTCAAGAACATTTCCTTCCTCTATTTTTTTTTGCCAAAACTATTTTCTGGATATTTGAACTCCAGCTTTGTTTATGTTCATGTGAACTTTGTGCCCCTTTTTCTCCTTCACTACTTTTACGGAAACAACAGCACGCTACATCGATGCCTTTCAGTGTGGATCAGTTGAGTGGTTGGAAAATTGGGCGCACAAATGCTTTTTTTTTCTTTTTCTTTTCAAATATTAGCATGTTCTGTGCTCATGTCTTTTAAATTGGAGAGTTTAAAGCATTTTTCCATCATGTTCTCTTCCTTTCATGGTCTGAATTAATTTTCTCTGAAAGATATTTTGGCTTTGATGTTTGGTATTACTACCTTTGGAGACAAACTAATGTCCTGCCTTTTCAGAAGATTGACAAAAACAATATGTATATCCCAGCCCCAGAGAGGTTAAGGTGTTGTTTAAGACACAATAAATCATCACTTAATATAATACTATATAATATAGTATATAATTCATCACTACAGATAATTTGCTTATGAAGCCAATTATGAAAAATTAATAACTGCAGCCGCATTGGAATCTATTCCAGATGCTCCACTGATGCCCTTGATACACATTTTGAATAAGAGAATATTAATCTTCTTCTGTTTATAAATAATACCACCAAGATGTTCCAATAGCTTTCGTTACTACTGTACCAAATTCTTGTTACATATCTTTCAAGATTTCTAATATTTCTGCTTTGAGGATTAATTCCATCTCAGAAAGCTGAAATTTCTTCTTTTGATTGAAAATTATTGCAAAAACAAACCTTGTCTTTTTTGTTATTCAGTTTTGAGAATAGTTTATTTTTTGGTTTGGTTTGTTTTTTCAATAGATAAAAAAAAACCCGGCAGAGAACAGACTAGAATACAATAGTTTTGTAGTTTTAAGCAGGAGCTGGAACACACCTAAAGACAAAATGACAAAACCATCTTTCCAAATCTGGGAGCGTTCTCTCTGTCTCTGTCCATTGTGATCCTGATGGAACGGTCCTATCCTCTTCCATTTTCTTTGTCTTGATTAAAAATGAATCCGCAATTTACTTTGTGTTTCTTTGTGAGGTTATAAAAGACGTGATTTATAAGTCCGACGTGCTCTCGGGGGCTGCTGCAGAACTCTGCAAGGCTTCCTGAACACACCCTCTTTATCTTTCCCTGCTTAAAGCCCTGAAATTGCAATCAGTGACAAGCAGACAGAGACACCACCACGGCCGTACAAGCAGAGGCGCAAACCAGTGTACCATAAATCATATTTCATCTCTTATTAACTTATTCTACCTCACACTTAAAACCTCATCGTCACAGCTCTCTATGCGCCTCATGTGCAGCTGTTTTTTCTTCTGTCTGCTGCATCTGTGATTAAATGTCCCTCTCTATGTGTGTGTGTGTGTGTGTGTGTTTGCGTGAGGGTGAGTCCATAGGAGACAAAAGGCCAGCTTGTGTGCATTATCCTCCCCTGATAAAAAGGGAAAACATGAACCCATTAAGGCCTCTGGGCTTATCTATTAGGCAGGAACAATCTCAATGACCTTTCTGTCTTTGCTAATTTCACACAATGGCCTGACCTTTAAGCAAGCCTGTCGCAGACATGCGGCTAGTTAAGGATCTTTGCCGCAACAATGGCGCTTTATCCTGCCCGCAGACGATAGAGAGGGCTGTAATTATCTCCTCTATTATTGCCGAGCCTCTTGGTCGCCCTGTTCTTTTAGTCGTGGAGTTGGCATTAAAAATGATCTCTTTCTCCACTTATTGTGATTCAAAAATCCACGCCTGTTTGTAAATAATCTATATTAAGCTCTCGGCTGATGAATAATCATGCTTCAAACTCAATTTCGGCTGCATTGTTGCATTTTTGATCAGTATCAACAGATTACGCTCAAAGGCACGGAGCTGTGGAGAGTTAAACGATTACATGCGCCGGTTCCTCTGCAAAAAAAATGCTGCATTCCAAATCTTAAAGAGCAGATTCATTACCATTATTATTCATTATCATACATTTGTACAACATATGCTACTAAGAGGTCAACACAGTGCAATTTAAAGGGACTACGAAGACTTTCAGAAAGTGAAGTGTTTTGAAATTGTTGGACCGGGCGCAAGATGGACGAAAGCGAAAACATTTGCCAAGAATGTTTTCATTAATCAAGAACGAAAGTCGGAGGTTCGAAGACGATCAGATACCGTCGTAGTTCCGACCATGAACGATGCCAACTAGCGATTTGGCGGTGTTATTCCCATGACCCGACGGGCAGCGTCCAGGAAACCAGGAAATGCTGACCACTAAATAACATCAAAATAACTATAAAGACAAAACGATATATTTATCGAAAATGGACCCATTAACAGGTGTTGGTAATGTAGATTCATCCACATTAATATGAGACTCTTTTATAAACAAAAGCAAACTTCTCGGGGTCTCTTTAATAAAACACATGCAAGAAAACAAAACAACATTTTGAAAACAGCAACCCACACACCGCACAAAACCAAACACAAAAAAACATTCTGCACATTCTCGCACAAACAATAAGAACGTCGTTTCCAGGGGACACAAAAAAGTGATGAACCCCCATCACATCTCTGGGCCCTAGTTTGCTGGCGCAGCGCAGGTGGCGCAAGGTAGTGCAGCCGGTCTAATGCAAGTTTCGACCAGCGCAGCCTAGCGCAAAGTCAGATTGGAAGACTGGCAGATCGCGCTGCGCTGAGATAGGCGTGGCCGCGCAGCAGGGGGAGGCGTCACAGATTCAGCTTGGTGCAGTGGAAGTTTTGTGCGAAAATGTCTCGCCGAGGTTGCGCTGAAAGCTCGCCACCTCCAACCAGGTCTAATCTCAGCGCAGGGCGGAGCGCAGCAGGTGCAGTGGAAGTTTGGCTGACTGACCTGCAGTGCACACACGTCACCAAGACCTCACAGGCAGATCTCCACAGTTCCAGACACATTTCAATGCAATAAATATCCACAATAACCACTATTTAATGCAACTAATGGAATCAACACGTGAATTTATATCTATATAGATTGTCCCGTCATCTGACGTCAGATCAAAGCAGAGATCAAAGGCTGTGGCACGCGTAATGGAAACTCCACCTGAATTAACACAGCGGGGACGAACTGGCACTGAAAAGCAGCTGTGGATGTCCCAAGCAGGACTGAGGGAGGAGGATGACTGCATGTCTCTGCCGTGTTGAGACTACGCACTGCAGTTGTGATGATCGCTTTATTTATTTATTTACTTATTAATTCATTAGCGGAGCGACCGCGTCACGCAGCCGTAATGAAAAACAAAACACAAATCATTATCTCTCTTAGTCCACCATAACAGCCTCGGTATCAGATAGTCAGTATAGCCTATACTCAGCATCTCTATCACAGAGAAAAAAGAGAGGAGGACAGAGAGAGAGAGAGAGAGACAGAGAGAGAGAGAGAGAGAGAGAGCGCGTCCTTTACGCTGATTTCATTCCGCATGGTGTTTATGTTGTGATTAGTGTAGGCTAAACCTCTCATCTGTCTTACACAGGGAATAATAAATTGAAATGAATAAATGTGAGTTTCTTCATTAGTTTATTAGTTGTTGTTTCTTACAATGAGCACCGGTTCTCAGTGTATCAGATCAAACCTGATTAAAGATGTTAGTAAACTCATTATTGGTCACTCTGATCTCGGACCTCCGGGGAAACAGCTGTTTCCTCCTGGGAGAGGTTCGGCCTCTGGCGTCGCTGTTTCCTCCGTCCATGTCCAAGTATAAAATGACAAACTTGCAGCGCGCATCACCCGCCGCGCAGTTAAAGGTGAGGAGAGGAGCTCCTTTGATTGGTGAAGATCTGACTCGGCTGTGTCAAACCCACTCCACGCCTTTCTCTCCTCCTCCTGTCTCCCTCCCGCCCTCTCTCCTCCCTCTTCACCGTTTGCGCCGGTGGGAGGGACGAGGGGCGGGCTTGCGCTGGTCTAAGTCTGACTGCGCGGCCCACCAATCTTGCGAAATGGACCTGGGCCACACCCCGTTGGCGTGGCGAAGCTGCGCTGATGTTAGACTTCACCTGGTCTAAGAAACTAGGGCCCTCTGTGTCCCCTTGAAACACTTCTACTGCCATCAGTGCTACTTAAGTTCCTGTGTTTGCTTGTGTTCAGTATGTGCCAAGTGTGTGTCTGTTTAGGCATTTGGTGTCAAATTGATGAAGATATTCCCTGAATTTGTTTTGTGAATTTGCACGTACGTTCTTAAATTGCCGTGTTTTGAGCTCTCGGGGCCACCGTAGAAATGTTATCACTGATTAAATTGTTTGAGGAATAGTTGGTTAAACATAATTATTTTTATCTTAAAGATAGGTCTCTGTAGTAATAATAATAATAATACATTTTTATTTGTAAGCGCTTTTACAAATACTCAAAGACACTTTAAACTTAAAAAATAAAGTAGAGTCTGAAATTAGGGGTTAGGGGTTATTATTAGGGGTTATGAAATGATTCATAGGTGTCTAAATAAACATATTATTTTAGGGCTTGGGATATTATCTACAGGGTAAATGATTGTTTGATGGAGCCAACATCTGAAATGTGACAAATGATGAGTCTAAAATCACAGACAGAAGGGGTGATGGGCAACTACTGGTCTAATCCTCAACAGTTCAAATCAAGTTTAATATTTCATATATATTCAACTGTAATCTGTACATAAAGCCGTCAGATAAACACAGTGGAGTATCTCAAAGTGCACCACTTCAGTAAATGGGCTCTGCTTTCCACCAGTGATGTTCTTGCACTTTCTTTAATATGTGGAACAAGTTCATATCTTTCAATTTGTGGCATTACAGAGAGTTGTTGGAGCATGTCTGCACCCTGCATTTGTCTTCTCCGCTTCCTCCAACAATCTGGTCATTTGATTTCCCTCAGCGGCTTCTTTAGAGAAACAGAATACAGGCTTAAGGATGAGCATAAACTGAGCCCTTTTTTCCTCCATGGCTTCATTTAATTGACTAATCTGCTCTGCCCTGCCCATGAGCGCAGTAAGCCAGTTGTCGACTCAAAGAGGCCCCTCACTTCAGATAAATGAAAGAAAAAAGGAAAAAAAAAAATCCAAGACTAGAGCTGGATTTCACCCTAAACACAGAGAGACTTTTGAATTCTATTAAGATGTATGAGAAGACAGTTGCCAAAGCCATTTAATCGCGCTTCCGTTCTGCTTAATCCCAGCCTGGCAGATGTGTGCCTGTAGGTGAAACAGGACAAGGAGATGATGAGTCACATAGCCAGCCCCTTGGAGAAAAAACTAGGAAAAACAACACAAAAAAAACACTCGGAGACACGTATCCTCGTCCTACAGATGAAAAAGTAGAGCTCAGGTGACAAGTGGATGAGTCGATTTTATGTAAAACACTGTTTTTTTTTCTTTTCTTTTTTTTTACATGTGCAGAAACAGAGGTTGCATGAGTAGATAGAACCTAAATTTAGATACTGAGCCCTCTTGTCACCTCGCTCTCTCTCTCACTCTGTCTCTCTCTATTTTTCAAAGGCTTATTTGTCCTCTCTGGCTTCACACCCGCTATCATCTGCCACATTAAACCGGGGGCATAAATTGTGCCGAGGACTTTTAGGGAGAGGCCAACGCATGAAGCAATAAATTAGCATGATGGACAAGGCAGAGAGGGAGGGGGAGGTTGGACACCTGTGGGTAAAGTTCATGACATGCACTTAACATTTTTGATGTAGTGCAAATGGGAGAATTTTAACACAGCCGTGGCTGACGGCTATTTTTCATGACACCTTTGTGATCCTCCTTTGTGCCGCTGTCGTCATCCATATTGATTCCTCCGACGAGAGCTGCTCTCCCCGCTGAAAGCTATAAAAACCCACTCAAGTGTGATTTCCTGCGAGGGTGAAATATTTACAGGTACAGCTTAAAGCGTGAGGTTCCTCATTTTGGAGTTCTCTTCATACAGCAAATACATCTTCATCTCTGATAGTTTCAAGTCCATGGACTGGATCTGATATGTCAAGACTTGCAATAGTTTCTGTTCCTAGCATAGTTATCATTGGATCATATTCCAGGTGAATGCTCACCCACTCATACACAATCATTTTTCACTTATATATTATTATATATTATATTATTATTGATTCTGTAGTAACATATTCTTATTATAATTGTTTTATTAAGTGTCTACCCTCATATGTGCAGCACTTTGGTCGACTGCTGTCGTTTTAAATGTGCTGTACAAATAAACACTGACTTGACTTGATTTTTGACTCTAGTTATAATAAGGCACTTGTATGGATAGGGTTTTTAACCTCTCCCGCACTTACTGTTCTTGTTTCATTTCTGTTTTTGTAATAGTCCTATGGTGTAAATAAAAAAAACTGAAACTAAAACTCCATTGACAGCTGCTATGCTTGGTCTTCTGCAGGCCGAGGCCACAAAATAGGTGGGCTGCGGTCTAGATCAGGACTCCAGAGTCTGTCCTATCTGAACCCAGACGTATAAGTTCTGAATTATTGAGAATTATTAAATTTTGACAGAGAGTTCCTATTTTAGCCCGCACAGCTTTTCTCGCATTTGCGCAACGGGTCACATGACGCAGCCTCTCAGCCAATCGCGGTTAGTCAGCGAGCGAGATCCAGTGCACAGGAGAGATGATGTCAGAGGGATAATTGGGGTAGAGGAGGAAAAATGAAAAGGACATAGTGAAGCTGCTCAGGCTGAAGATGTGAAATGAGACGACTGTTGGTGAAGAAAATGGAAAACCAGCTAAATTAAGCATTTTATTATAATATATATTAAGCCCCCTGTGATGTAGTGATTACTTCTTTTTATTATTATTGTTATTGTATAGCAGCATTACAGAGGACATCAGCAACTGAATCTCCTTGACTTTCAGTTCAACCCCTCTGTTAAAGGTCTTACTATAAGTGACACTTCTCAACTCAGAGCTGTTGATTTACGACAAATAAGGAGCTGCCTTCAGACAGCTGCAGTGATTTACTCGGGCGCATCTTTTTTTGGCACAATTTCTGCCTCTTTTGTCATAAAGGAGTCCATTAGTTATGGCCCAACGTGCCCCATGCACACTACACTGAGCACGAAACTTAAGTACAGGGGGGGGAAAAAGTCGGCCAGTGCACATTTTTAAAGGTCAGAAAATATTAGGTCGAAGGACTTTGCACTTATAACTTACAAGGTTTTGCAAGTGCAAAAGGATCACAAACCCCTGACTGTTAAAAACCTCAAGTGCTCCTGCCTCATCAATCAGCTGTACTCACATGATTTATGATATTTTGGTCCTCAGGCGTGTATCAGGTTAAGAGAAGCGGTGCAGGCGCTGCAGCCTGTGTGGAAGTATATCTCAGACCAGTGGGAGCCAGAATACTTCAGTTCCACAGAGGTCAAGAAAAAAAAGCAAAGTAAGTTGAGGTTTTTAGAAAATAAAAGCCCCAGGCCTGATGATTACTGTTGGGATGAAATTATTAATAATTAAAATGTCCAAAAACAAAATCCAATCATAATTTCCCAAAGGCTTCTGTGATGCTTTTTTTGTTTTATTTTTAAGTGGCTTGTTTTGGCTGACAAACAGTCCAGTAGCCAAAGGTGTTCAATTACCAAAGGGAAAGCAGCACCTATTTACATCTGCACAACCGGAGACAGGACATTTTTTGGCATCTTTGCTTCTTAAATGAATGTCACCTCTACCCATCGTCCAAAAGAATACGACGAGACAAGATAATATGTCTTTGAGGGAGATTATAGGTGGGCAGGTGCGTCTGTATGACATCTGCACAAGCCGCTAAATGCAGCGCATGTGAAAACAGCGTTTAGTGACAGCTGTGTTGTATGGAGGCAGACGGCACACTGCGTCCTCCTGACATCAGACTACAGTGAACTTGTGCTACATGGAGTTGAAGCTGTATTTCTGTAACTGTGGCTCAGTTGTGCTCAGCCTGTCTGCTGTGAAACACTGTGAAGTACACACACACATACACGCACAACAGCATGGGTTTGTCATTGTCATACACTCAAGGTTGAGGTACTTCTTTTTGAGTATTTCCATTTTGTCTATTTTTTTTATTTCCACTCCACTCCATCCTGGAGGGAGCCCATATATGAAAAAAAGCTTTTCAAATACAACATACTGTTAGAGATTTAATCAGTGGATTAAAATCTGTTTCATGTGTCGATGAGCTTCACTTGTAATTTTTCCTCCAAACTAAACGTTAAAAAAAAAGAAAATCAAATATTTAACCAAAACTCAAACATCTGGGAAAAAAGTTAAAAATCAGAAAACTGATTTGTGCATCTTCTACTTCTTTCCTCTCCACCCCTCATCTCACTGTAAATAAAAATATATGTGAAGTTATTAAAACCCTAACAGGCTGTTGAATTTAAAGGGATAGTTCGACATTTTGGCAAATTGGCCCATTGCCATAATCCCTTTAGTTTTAGGAGTAGGTTCATTACCTTTAATTGTCGGTTGCAAGCTATTTTTAGAACGGCAGAGCAGAGCCGCGATCTGCTCAGAGCTACGCTACGGAGGCTAATGGGATTTCTTGGTTTCCCTCATCAAACTCATCATATACACAATCCAACAACTCCAAAACACTCCTGTGGACAAGTTGTGACCTGCACATTCACCACGCTAGGAGATAATAATGGAACATTATGAGACCGAGTTGTTTTTGAGGTAAATTCATGCAAAGCTGCTGATGCGCGTTCCCGTCTGGGACAGTTTTTCGGCAAGCAGTCTCTGCATTTGCCTCTAAAACAACTCACTCTCGTAACGTTCCGTTATTATAGCGTGGTGAATGTAACCCGCATTTATGTTGTCTCTCCATTTTTACAGGTTTTTCTCTTTACTTTTTGGTTTACCATGGAAACATGACGTTCTTTAACAGGTCCCCCAGAGAAGATATTGACCAATGACAGCACTGATCATTGGCACGTGGTTTTTAGTGCGGCATTTGGTCCAGATTGAAGAAAGTAGCCTACGTGTGAACGAAGGGACCAAGCTGAAAAATGAAACAATGTATCAATTTTCACATCAATATATGTGAAAATGCTAATGCTCCTGTATAATGAAGGATTCTATATGCAGGGCTTCTCCTAGTAATAGACTACTCTTGCTGTATAGACACTTTTGTATAAATTAATAATCTGAACACTTTTTTCCACTGGACAAATGCGAAATAACTACGTCTGTGCAATCAAAGTGTTGCTGCTGCCAAAGGAACGTATTATTGTAAACATCATAGATTGTAAATAAGAACACACACATCTCTGATGTACATCAAAGCAACCCACAGCTCTTGTTGTGCGTGTGTAAAGCCCACACACTGACAGCACGCTTCATTAAGAACTTACAGATACGCTGTTTCCTGTCTACCACTGTCAGCACAGTCAGCATTTTACAACAGCAGCAATGTGATCTCATTTTATTTTATTTTATGATATTTCCTTCTTTTGTCTCGATTTGTATGATGCACTGGGAGAATGACACTGGCACAGCAGATGTGTTGGCTAAAGCAGCACCGATCGATATCTTATATATAGATACATGAGTGGTAAGTTAAGTGATCGTGATTGGAAAAGTGTTTCGCAGCTTATCAGGTTACATAGATGTACAGTAGATGTTTTAATAACTTGGTGTGAACAGTGGAGAAATGAGCACACTGTGCAGTTCCCGTCAGCTCTGCAGAGGGTTTTTCCAAACAGTTCTGCTTTGCAGTTTAAACTGATTCTGTTGTAGTAGGTCTGTTGTATTGAGTCTTTGGGTGACATGGTTTCCAGCTGCAATGGGCAGCTGTTTCTGCCGGTAAATGTGCCGTGGTTTACGAGCTCAACACCAAACAGCACAATGTTACACAAAGGCAGAGACTCTGTGATCAACACAGTGAAGCATCTAGCAGCTACAGAGCCTGATGTTTCCCTGGTGGAAACCAAACCAGACATAAAAGCAGATTGACAGGTGAGCAGGAACACAACTTAAAGGAGACATATTATGCCCATTTTCCACAAATTTAAATAGTTCCCAGGTGTCTTGAAGACATGTCTGTGACATGCTTCGATCAAAATACCCCAAGGATCAAACATCACAGCTCTTTTCATCCTCTCAAAACAGCCCTGTTCAGAACAGCTGGTTTCGGTGCCTGTCCCTTTAAATGCAAATGAGTCACTGCTTGCCCCGCCCCTTCTACTGGTCCCAGGTAGGGGTGGTATTAGGGCTGGGACGATATGCTTTTCTCCCGATTCGATTCTTCTACGATTTTTTGGATGCTGATTCGATTTAAATTGCGATTCTACGATATTGCCGATTTTCTTGATTTTTTGTCAGGCTTCTGAAACCTTTCTGACAAAATGAGATATAGACTGAAATAAACTGCTACATTTTAACATTTATCTGTACACAAATACTGTAGGAGCCTATAAATTAACATACTCCATTATAAAGTGAACTTATACCATTTTTCAAAACCTGGACTCTCTGCATGTAAAATAAAAAAAGGCAAACAAATGCACATTGCACAATATAAAAAATAAAAAAAAATCGATTTTTGAAAAAAAAAATCGATTTAAAAATCATCAAAAAAATATTGCGATACTTATGTGAATTGATTTTTTCTCCCACCCCTAGGTGGTATTATGCAAATTCGAAAACTAATGACGTCATTGAATGACAACCGAGGAAACAGCTTGTAAAACCACATGGATTCATCCTCGGGAGCCTGAAAATTACAGATTTTGTTGTCCATTCTCACTGCAAACCAAACACCCAAGTGATATTTCCATAATATGTCCCCTTTAAAACTAATTTGTGTGTCTACTGGATGTGTAACTAGGCAACCACTGGCACATTGGCCTCAGCAGCTCCATATGTTAAAGCTGTGTCTGATGTTCAGCTCGTTCTGGAGACCAGGCCACTAACAACAACAGAAAAGTGACTAATGCAACTTTACTGTTATGTGAGGATGTAATTTTCTTTTAATGAGTATGTAGATAGTGCTCAGCAGGCAAGCACTCTACATTTAAAACAACAAGTAAATACAGTACACATTAGGTTTCAACAGAGCCGTGTTCACTGTGAATGCTGGTAGGGGAACATTTAGCCATTAGAAGATCTTCTTAGGCAAAGTCATTCATCACATGTATATGGAAAAGAGATTCTGCTCCATTACAACAACTGGAAGCTTTTATGAAACAGCATGAGGAATTTGTAATGTCGGGAACTGTGTGACCTGCAGATGGAATTTAAAAACTTTAAAAAAGAAAAAGATGTATATTCTTTATATGAGAGACTCAAGGACAACAAACAAAAATATCCAGATTAAATGTTTGTGTTTTATCTGACCACAGCAGTTTCCTTATTCATCAGGAGGGATTTCACGCCTTACATAATATATGAGAGCTTAGAAATATTTAAGGTTTACTCTAGCTGTGGTGCCGAGGCAAAAATAATTACACACAAAACTAAATGCATTCATTCAGGCATCAGTGAGGTCAAAAAGTTCAAACCTGTTCTGCATAACAATGAAGGTTCCAGCCTGACGCCCGAGAGGCTGCAACCCTCTCCCCGGCCGGTTCAAACAGCCAGCCGTTCCTGCTCCTGCACTATTTGCTGCTATCTGGTTTTTAAATGCTGGAAGAAGCAGCAGACGTCAGACAAGAAATGCAGCCCCATATCTGGAGGTCAACCAATATACTGACCTTAAACTTTTTAAATCTGAACATCTCATCTTTTTTCTTTAGTTCTTTGGCTCAATATGAGTCTAGAAAATATGTCCAGGTCATCCACACCAAAAACTTTCGTAAATGCTGCATTTGTGATTGAGCCTACGCATTTTCAGGGTATTTTAGTAGTGAATGACAGTGTATTAGATGATAAAACCTTAAATGTCACTGTCAGTGGGTTCGAATGAAAATCATTTTTCATTTTAAACCAGAATGTTTATTTTTCCTCTCTTTGTTGGTGTCTTCTTCACTGGTGTATATGGTCTTACCTGAGTTAGGACAGCGGAGCGTAATTGACGTGATTGTATCTGCTATAATAAAAATAATTTTCCAGCTCATAAGTCTATGGCATCGTCTTATAATTGGGAGTTTTAAAATAGCATTTAGTCTTTCTTGTGGGTTTTTTTTTCTTCATGCCTTTATTTAATGTTTCAGTGTCATCATGACTAAAATGATGTTGACACTCAGACTCAGGTATTGATTTCATTTGTAGGCAGTTGACAACAAAGAGCTCAACCTTTGTAACAATGCGCTGCTATATAAATAGTTGGTGCCCATTCCACGTACTGCAGGGGAAGGGAAAAAATAAAAGAGAAAACCTTCACCTCACCTTCTTGGGACTTTGGATTTAGAGAGTATAAGTGTATCTCTGCGATGTTTGGCAGCAGTCTGAGCACATCTACCTCAGACTGAGTAAGGGCATCTAATCGGAGGAGGATTTCCATACCTGCCTCCCGCCTCCGGTAATCTGAAGTACATCACACGTCTGGCCGAGGTTTATTTCAAGAGTCTAGAAAAGAGATAAGCAAGTGACACAGATGGAGATAACACTAATCCCAGATGGGCATCAGGTTGAAAGGAGTGGCCACTGCACAGTGAAGAAGTAATGAAGGGACCCCGGGGCCACAGCAATGCCATACTGAAATAGACGGGAAAGAGGGAGCGGGTGGGGTGTTGAGAAGCGAGGGATGAGGGAGATAAGAGGAGAGGAGGCTGAGAGAGAAAGTTGATAGATGGGGAGAGGAAAGGAGAAAGAGAGCAGGAAAGGTGAAGGAGAGAGAGAGAGAGGAAAAAAACAAGAGGGGGAAGATGGAAGACTGCGAGCACGTTCATTGTATTATTGCAGCCATATAATATACTGTGCTGCCAGGTTCAGACTGCTCTCTACGCGCATCCCTGTGTCTATATAACGGCCACCTGGTTTAACACAGGTATCACAACCAGCCCTCCAAACTGGTAGCTTGTCATTGCCTCTGAAAATGTTCCCAACCGACATCCTGACTGACCGGATGTTTTATCAGCGCCTCTCTCACTCTGACTGGGTCTGGGTTTCCATGGTGCAAAGATTGTGCTTGTGCTTCAATCCGCATAGAACAAAACATTTTTAGAGCACATAATTTAATCATCTCGGAACAGTAAAGACTAACATATTCACAATGTTAGTCCATAAAAGGAATGTCTCACTCTAGCTGAAATCAGCTGATTGATCTTTGTCTGGACAGGAAGTCTGTAGTGCAACAGATGACCAGTGTGGCTGGAAATGAGGTGGATAAGAGCAGAGCTGGGAGAAAAGCAGCAAAAAAGCCAAATTAAAGGAGACACATTATGCCCCCTTTCCACAAATTAAAATAGTTCCCAGGTGTCTTAAAGACATGTCTGTGACATGCTTTGGTCAAAATACCCCAAGGATCAAACATCACAGCTCTTTTCATCCTCTCAAAACAGCCCTGTTCAGAACGGCTGGTTTCAGTGCCTGTCCCTTTAAATGCCTTGCCCCGCCCCTTCTACCGGTCCCAGGTGGTGGTGGTATTATGCAAATTCGAATCCTAGTTACATCACTGGAAGGCAACTGAGGGAACAGCTCGTAAAAACCATGTGGATTTCAACCTAGGGAGCCTGAACATAACAGATTTTTTTTTATCAATTCTCACATTTTGGGGCCGGAAGGCAAGACAAACACCCAAATATATGTTAAAGAGCCTTCAAAAAGTGATATTTCCATAATATGTCCCCTTTAAGGTACACCTCAATAAATGAGAATATCATGGAAAAGTTGAAAAAGTGAAACTCATATAATATATAGACTCCTTACATACAGGCTGAAATATTTCATGCCTTTATTTCTTTTAAATGTAATTATTAAGGCTTACATTTAATGAAAACCCAAAATTCAGTAGCTCAAAAAATTAAAATATCGTGAGAAAGTTCACTATTGTAACCTAATGATGTCACACTGAAATCAACTGATGAACACCTACAAAGGTTTCCTGAGCCTTTACATGGTCTCTTAGTCTGGTTCAGTAGCTCCACTAACTGAACTGACAGTTATATTATAATTTATTGACATGCACCATACAGTAGCCACATAGAAGTGGTAGAAACTGCAGTTCCTGACACGGCCACTTGAGGCTGACTCAACTTTACAGCAGAAATTAACACATCCTTTATTGACCTGGTCAGGAGCTGGGCAGAACCCACCAGTGACATCACAGAGGCCACGGCTCCTCTTTAGTTACACTCCGTGGGTCCACAAAAGCAAAACAGCGAGCCGAAAGTCATTAAAGCACTTCACAGAGCCGACAGAAAATGTCACAGTCGGGATGACCCTCCGCGGGTCCGTCACTGAAACCAGCACCTGGTCACCGGAGCGACTGTCGATATAAAAACACTGATTAGTGCAGCTTTAAGGCCAGGGAAAGGTCGTGGTCATCGCCTGTTGGTGGGGAAGCTTGATGAGAACACCGGTCTCCAGTGTCAAAATTTCACGCTTTGTTGTTCTAGTTACCGACCCGCGCTGACCTTCATGCTGGGATTTGTGCCACTGAAACAATAACACTCTATTTCAGCCTTCGCTTGAGAGGCCGCTTCTCGTTTTCGCATGACTACACGAAATGCCTCTCAGGTAACTGTAAACACGGGCAGTTTTAGACATTTGAAGATCCAATCTGAAATATTCCTAGTGGAAAGTTATAAAGTTATTATTTTCAAACTTCATGCACTGAGGCTAGACCGTCCAGTGTTTTCCTTATTTCATGTATTTTTCATAGGCGAACGGCAGCTGAAACACCAAGAGCAATAAAAGATAAACAAACAAAATAAGCTCAACACAATAAGATAACTCTCCCATGAGGCGATAACACCTACATACAAGAAAACAATGTTACATTAATTGCTTTAAGCACAATTGTAGCAGGAAGCAGATTTTTCTATTAAGTTTTAACCGTCTAATACATTTTAATATCTTTACCCAGCACGTCATGATAATAAAATGCACTTAGGCTTGAATATAATTTCATAATAGGTGAGAACATGTTAGTTTCCAATTACTAGAACATTCTAGATAACCAGGAATAATAATGAGGGGATGGGCGGGGGGGACGGGGGGGGGCTGCTGTCTGTATAACGGCTCCACTCTCCTACCCAACCCTCCACATCGTGTGTGCGGCCTCGGTCTGAGCCGGTGTCTGACTGTGACAAGGACGAGAAATGACAAATCCCTTCAGAGCGGCATCTCTGTGACAGACCTGAAAGAAATGTTTGACTAAAATTATCAAATATCTGAACTCCTTGAACCCCTTGCACCCCCACCCCCCACCTCCTAACCTGCTCTTGATCTATCGCACCAGACAGCCTCAAAAGTGAACATGACACCCCCAGAGGAAAGATAATAGAAATCAAGCCCCGTGTTGGAGCTGCATTTCCAATCTGTGATTTAGAAATGACTTTTGAGATTTTTTTTTTCAACTGTAAATGTGCAGCATTCAAAACTGTTTTACCAAAAAAAAAAAAAAAAAAAACTGTTTTACCATCCTGTCTTAAAAAGCACAGAGAGGTGGATCATCCCTCTGAATCCCTTCAGCTTTGTCTCATGTAAGACATCTCAGATGACTTAGTTCTTCAATCACAGAGATACACAGGTGTGCACACGCAGGCTGGTGCATATGGTTACTGGCAGCTTCACATACACACACATTTTTCAGTCATGAGTCATGTGTTTCACAATACATCCTGTGTATAGGGAATCTGACACCAAAATAAATCAAATCCCAAACTGATCATCGGAGTAACTCTGTGAGACAAAGCAGCTGTCACATGATCACCTGCTCATCTGTGCTGCATGTCTGCAGCAAGGGAAGACTGGCTCTTTATCTAGTCTGCTCAGGGCTGTTCTTTATGTATGCTTCAACTGCAAACAGGTGAGTTGGTGAGATATTAGATTTGGCCATAATGATATTCATAGCCAGTGAACTGGGTGACAGTGTTTCTAAAAATGTCTGACATTTCTGTACTTGAGAATCTTATTAATAATCTCCAAACATGTGGGCAATACATCTGTAATTGTCTAATCACAGCTGATAATTGTCATCCCATCCACTGATCAGGGGTGTCAATACTCAAAATCTGATTTTAAACTCATTCATTCACCTTCTGTACCGCTTATCCTCACTAGGGTCACAGGGGAGCTGGAGCCAATAGGGTCAGAGGTGGGGTATTGGTCACTGTCAATCACAGGACCAACATACAGACAGACAACCATTCACACCTACAGACAACCTGCATGTCTTTGGTATGAGAACCGGTGTCAATAAGGAAAAAAGGAAAAAAATTATAATAAATCGATCACAGACTTCATGATCGATTACCATGGCAACGAACGAAGCTTTGAAGCTTCGAAGCTTCGAAGCTTCAAATTTTTTGGGTCAGCCCTACATACAACCATTCACACCTACAGACAACCTGCATGTCTTTGGTCTGTGAAACTACACATGCACAGGAAGAACATGCAAACTTCACACAGAAGGGCCCCAGCACACCAGTGGGTTTGAATCCAGAACCCTGTTGCTGTGAGGTGACAGCGCTAATCACTGCACCACCGTGCCAGATTTCAAATTGATTATAAAAACGTGCAAGCTATTTTTAGAATGGCGGAGCAGAGCCGCGAGCTGCTCAGAGCTACACTACGGAGGCTCATGGGATTTCTTGGTTTCCCTAATCAAAATCATCAAATACACAATCCAACAACTCCAAAACGCTCTCGTGGACAAGTTGTGACCTGCACATTCACCACGCTATGAGATAATAACGGAATGTTACGAGACAGAGTTGTTTTCGAGGCAACTGCAGAGTCAACAATAAAAAAAAATGAATATCTGTACCGCTAAATAAACAAATACTTTGATCAATATTAAAGCTCTGTCTTTATGCCATTTTCATTAATCAAATCTCACCAGTTATTTGTAATACCTTCATAATATTACATAAATACACACATCACTACTCCTTTTTTTAATTAGGATTGAATGGCTCATGTCACCGTGATGGAGAACAGGTTAGGATGGGAATATTAATGCAGGGTGAAAGCCATCGAGCTGTCACCCATCATGCATCAAATCAGCATCCATCTTCCCCTCGAGCTGCCGCCGCCTCGTACCTCCTCGCACTCACCCAGACACAAGTGTCACAGTGAACTTATGTCTCTCTATCAACTCAGCCACATCATGATTGTCTAAAAGGAGGGGGAAATAAATTTTTCATTGTTTTTTTTTGTTTTTTTTAAAGCTGGTGCACAGCAGTGACACTGTATTTAATTAAAGTTGTGGGGCTAATGCACTGCTACATCTGTCGGAGCATAAGAGACTGTTCATATTACATGAACACACAGTTTCTCCAAAGTTCACGCCTTGTGAAATCCTTTTGATTCCTATTTCCCCTCCTTCAGTCTCACTCTTCTTGACAGTTGACATCCCCTCCCACCCCCCCCTCAAGGTATCATTTTATGACCATGGGACCGAGCCAAGCTGCTGAATATGTATCATAAACCTGTCAGAACCACCACTGAGTGTGTTTTGTGAATGATTGGGGGGAAAAAAAGAAGAAAAAAACGTTTTTTCTTTTTTTTCTTTTGGAGATTCGAGGAGCTGGCAGGAAATTCATGTAATATTTACGGGCGAACGCACAAATGAGGGAAAGACTTACAGCGGTGTCAACATCTAAGCCGCCTGTTGCATAAGCCTGTATGTACACACATCAAAGCACAAGTTGATGGCTCAATTATCAGGCCGAGCTCACTCCCTGCTACTTCTCCATCAGCTTCATCCGAATCCACATGAGAGAAGAACCAGCCAATGTATTGGTACATGTCATGAAAATGAAGCCCCACCTTTTTTTTTCTTCTTCTTTACTACGTTCGGTAATTAGCAGCAGTTCGAGTATGATGATGTTCATCTGCCTGAAAAGTGTGTCATCACTGTTGATGTCTCTCCTTTTTTCTTCTTCTCCTACTCTCTCAATCCTCCAGTTTTCCAAAAAGATCAAAATGCTAATCTCATTAGCTTGTGGGTATGTACGCGTGTGTGTTCTTACATTTGAGAGTAATTCTTGGTATGTGTGTGTGTGTGTGTGTGTGTGTGCAAAGTACTAAAGGATTCCTTCTTCCATGTGTATACTGTACGTGTGTGCGTGCCAAAGTCGGCATGCTTTAATACAATATTCAAACGCTCCCATGGTGCTTTCACATCAGGGAAATATTAAAAGCTACTCCACAACACTTCTCCCTGCTTCATCAACTGCTCGGGCTCACATAGACTGAGAACTGGGCTTAATCATCAGACATCGGGAGGGAAAAGGGGGAGCGATTCCCTCCAGACCTGCCAAAGTGAACTCAAAACCCCCAGCGTGATATTCTGCGATTCTTCCACGAGGGCTTGATATTTAATGCATAGGTGCAGCAGCGGGGCGATGATGGACGGGAGAGAAAGGCAGAGCTGACGTCTCACTGGCAGAATGCAAAGCCGTCAAAACAGACCCCACCATCTGTGAGACACGTTCCATGAGAGACGTACAAAAAGAGGGAGAGAGAGAGAGAGACATAGGAAGAGAGGGGCGAGCGGGTCCGAGGGAACGAGGGAGAAGTGTGAAGGTGAGTGAAAGACGGAGGGGTTGAGGAGAAGAAGGAATAAAGAGAGAGGAATTATGGAAACTGCCTCTACCTGAGTGGTTCCTGTGAAAGACCGTAAAGCATAAGGTTGTCTGTGAACTTTTCCCCAAGAGAGCCAGAAGGAAACTTGACTATCAAATTCCCTTAACTTAGCATAATCAGGGTTGTAAAATGACTCTTTAAACTTTAGATTCACATGAAATCCTTTCAAACTACGATAAAACATCAATTTAACAATGATTTCTGCTTCTTTATTCAAATAAATCGTAATTAATTTACACCTAACGTCTGCCATACACTAGAACACCTTTGAAAACTGTATGCCTTAAAGGAGACATATTCTGCCACTTTTCCCACAAATTAAAATAGTTCCCAGGTGTCTTAAAGACATGTATGTGACATGCTTCAGTCAAAATCCCCCAAGGATCAAACATCACAGCTCTTTTAATACTCTCAAAACAGCCCTGTTCAGAACGGCTGGTTTCAGTGCCTGTCCCTTTAAATGCAAATGAGCCACCGCTTGCCCTGCCCCCTCTAGTAGTACCGGTACTCACAGGTAGGGGCCAAAGCTAATGACATCGTTGGATGACAACTGAGGGAACAGCATCAAAAAATTATATTTCCATAATATGTCCCCTTTAAGATTATATTTGTTACTCAAAGTGGCACACTTTAAAGAGGAACTAAGCAGGATTATTCCTGTGGCTATGCTACATCTTTACCTTCCGGAGTAATTGTGATAGTTAAATATGTGACTTTTTAGGAGTGAGAATGGAGGCTCTCCTTCCACCTGGCGTCTCATGGCTGAAAACCAACCTTGCAACATCAGTGTAGTACTTGGCCACAGCCCCAGTGTCCCAGCTTTAGTCTCAACACACCGCAAAACAAACGCACTCCAAAAACCCGTTTATGACAGTTAAGACTTCACAGATATACACGTTGTGGCATTGTATGTTATATAACCTTATCCACCGCTCCACAGATTGCTTTCTCGCCGGCTTCGTTAAAAACAAATGCACATGGCCAGGAGTAGGGTTAGCAAAATAGCAGAAAAGCGACGAGACTTGCATAGTTCCACTTTAAATTATAGGTTAACATTGCTTATTGATTTGTTGAGTTAATATAAAAATTAATTGTCATCTACAGTTTTGATGAAGGATGAAATTAGCTGTGAAAATCAAAAAGCCTCTAATACCAGACTGCAAACATGTTTATTCCTGCTGCAAAGTTGGACATTTCAACATAAGAGTCTATGGAGGCCCTGCTCACATTTTGGAGCTAGCCTCAAGTGGTCAGTAGAGGAACTGCAATTTTTTTTTTTTACAACTTCCATGCTGGATGTGGGCGTGGCCTGCCACTCTTGGCTCCTGGCTTCATTCCACACCTGCAGCTCATCTTCTCATCCAGCTCCAGCTCCAGACTGGCTTCTCTCCACTCAGCAGCAGATTGTTCGATCTGCTAAGTGACAGCTCTCAGCCACTCGTGTTTTCTAGAGTAAATGTTGGAGTGGTAATCAGTTGTTATCCTGAAGCTCTCTCCTCTCACCTGTTTTGTCCTCGTGCCCAGACTCCCAGTGCCTTTCTTCGCCCTGCCTACGCTGGCCCACAACACCCACCTCTGCAAACCTCACTGTCTTCACTCCTGACCTCATCCTTCACCTCTCCTTATCCACCTTCACGCTGCGTAGGTGTCGAATAGGTTTCCAGCAGGTGATAAGCCACAGTGTTCCGTCTGAGGTTTTTCTTTTTTGCATACTGCTGCCTGAGAGACTCACTTCAGGGCATAAGAGTCCATGCATAATTCTTGACCTGTATTAACTTCTAGACGGTCGGTTAGACACCTCGGGAAAAGCCAAATTACATTATCCTCTTAAATTCACATTGTGTTTTAACACAAGTTTCAACAATTTTGACAGCAACTGTGATTGCAAGTAACGTCTAAAGACAGAGGATGTTGCTACGATGCCATGTAAAGCCCTTTGAGACAAACTGTAAAAACGGGCTATACAAATAAAATTGCCTTGCCTTGCCTTGCCTAGCCTAATGCAACACTTCTTAATTACATGTCATTATTTCCATTTTTGAAAATTAAAATTGATTGAATACACACAAAACTATTACAAGATGCCATATCGGGGCCTAAACTTTAAACTTTATCTATTTTCTTTTATTTTACTTTTTTATTCTTCTTTGCTCTTCCTTTTAACTCTGTGTTTTTCGTTTTTATGCTGTTTTTTTTTTTTTTTCAATGTTTTGTCTTTATGTAAAGCACATTGAGTTGCCTTGGTATGAAATGCGCTATATAAATAAAGATGCCTTGCCTTGCCTTGCCTTGCCTAAACAAATGAATCAAGCGCACCATTACAACAGTAGAGCACTATGAGTCTTCCTTTGACCGAGTGATGGTAGATGAATATTGAACGCTAAGATTCATCTCCTCTACGTGTCAAGGCCTTTACACAGGAGGATGCACTCAGTGAGCCATTCATCAATACAGACATCATCAGTCAATCAGTGGCTGAGAGGGAGGATCAAAGCAGAGAAGCATCTACAGGACGAAGACATGCCGGCGTGCAACAGCTCTCTTCTTTCACAGCAAACAACCTATATGATACTGACAAGAAAAACCAAAGACGTGAGAGGTGGACGTTATGGAATTCAGGTTCGGAGGGAGAACGCTCAACGATTCCTCCACCAACTTGGCAGATAGGGTTGAGTTGTCAAAAAAAAAAAGAAGCAGTGAGATGCTTTAATAAGTGAAAGACGTTGTTGGAGAGGCAAAGGGGAAATCATGTAGCTCCAACACAGAGATGAGAGCTGCAAAGACGAGATACAGGCCACAGGGATGCAGGGTGAGGAGCAGTTCATTTTGAAGTCTAGTCTGGTGAAGATAACCTACTCAGCTACTTTTTTAAACATTAGCATTTCCAAGCAAGTCTGCTCTTCAAATTGGTTGCATTTGAAGTCGGTTCGGCCTCGGTGAGCCTTCAGCAGGAACAACAGTGGGATGTATGAAATTGGCCTCATATGCCGCCAGATTCGAGCAACGCAGAAATCAATTAGACTGTGACCACATGGATGAAGTAGCAAAGTGAGAGAGAGAGCCAGGAAGCAGCAGCCGAGCAGCTCCTCCGATACACCGTGAAGGCCTCGGAAAAGATACAAGATGTTATTTCTAGTTAGAAACAGACGACGTGACTGGACAGAATGAAAAGGCTTTTCTTTTTCTTTTTCTTTTTTAAATCATATTTGCAAATATGTTAAACTCCAGGAGAAGGTCAAACTATTAGACATCCTCTGCACACAAGTGGTCAAGACGGAAATGGATTTTGCAGTGGAAGGTGTGCTTTGACAGATTCTTAAGTTTCTTTATCAGTGTGTGTATGTCTGTGTGTATATGTGTGTGTGTTCACATACACTGTGTATGCGTGAGGGGATTAAAGATTCAGATCGATACAGGAGTCGGGGATCTGTCCTCATCCAGACACAACCACAAACAACAAACCCTGTGTGTGTTTGTGTGTACTTGTACAGCTATACATGTGAGGACCAGTTGGAGTTTTAAACCATCAGAATGAGGACATTTTGGGAAAGTGAGGACATTTTAACATTAAAGGTTAAGAGTGATGGTTGAGGTTAGGCAATTGTTTTGGACGGTTAAGGTTAGGGTTAGGCTAGGAAAAACATTATGTCAATGAGTGTCCTCACAACGACTGCTGTACAAACGTGTGAGTGTGTGTGTGCTCATGTGCCTCCAGCATGTGTTGAGTTTGTCACTAGGTGGGTTTCTGTCCATCTGTTGTCATACACATTTTCAAAAGAATGGGAGTAGAAATGCCAGAAATTCAACAAAAAAAGGAAGAAAATTTTGATAAATCACGTCTCCACTCTTGGCTGGGCTGGAAGGAGTGGGTGTGTTTACAAAAGCAAAATGCCTTAAAGTGCAGTGGAAACAGACTTGGTGAATAAATCATGCCGTGCATGAAACATGCAACCTAAATGACGACTGACGCTTCTGCGACCCTGCAGAGGCTGAAAACAGCAGCAGACAAACATATTAGATTTAATGGGACTGTAATGTTCCTTAAGTTAATAGATGAAACATACGCTGGATACAATGTCTCCAAAATGTTCTCTACTTTGTGTTTGACTGGGGCCTCTTTCAGTGGCGTCATCTTGTGCAACCCTGCTTTTCTGCAATGTCAATACATCTGAATGTCACCCTGTTGCAGAAATAGTGCCACCAGCTGTTTATCTAGACAAACTCCTGATATTTACATAACAGCAGCGGAAGTCCTGGGAGTCCTGGACTAAACTTCATTTTCCTTTGTGGTCTTTCTTGAAATATGGTTCAAATTTGAATGGAAACCAACCTGTTTGTCACCCATCATTGAAGCCTCTTTCACAAATAAAAGCATAAACGCTATTCTTTGTCAAATACTGTCTGAAGTCTTTATATTTACAGCCTGCAAAGCAGTGGGATCATAAAATACGGCCTTCTGGTGTCTTCAACCGCTTTCCACCACTTAATCCGCGGCCGAGTCGCAGGTCAAGCAAGGTAGTCTAGACGCCGGTCTCCACCCAGATGGGATGTATAATCCCTCCAGCATGCCCTGGGGTTTCTTACCAGTTGAGCAAACCCGGATGACTTCCACCGGGACGCATCCTGATCACATATCAGGAGACCCTATCCTGAACTCCTCACCCTAATCTCTAAGGCCGAGCCCCTGCAGACGAAGCTCATTTCGGTCACTTGTGTCCGCAAACCTCATTCTTCTGGTCACTACCTTAAGCTCACGACCATAGGTGAGGATCAGAACGTAGATCGTCTGGTAAATCCGAAGCGTCTCCCTCCTTCCAGCTCACCTCTCTCTAACTGTTAAGGGCAGCACATGTTGGAATAGTCTCCCAATCCCCATTACTGTCCCACCAAATCTGCACCCATGAATGAAATATTGACCAGCACTTTACTGTAGCCCCTATTTCTTACTGTATCCTAATCTTATTTCTTACTGTATCATATTTTGATTGTAATTTATTGTGTAACTGCTGCTAATATTCAGTTTTCTCTTATATTTATGCAGATAACAATGGCATACAGGTTATTGTCTGTTTATTGTTGTAACTAATATTTGCTAATAAAAAGCCAAATAAGTTACACACTGGGGCTTTAAATGTGAGGACTACGGATGGAAATTAGCTTTGAGCTAAATCTGGCATATTTGCATGACGTCATGTGTGCATCACCAATTGTTCATTAATGTGCATTGTCCTTGTCAAATAAACAATAAAATGAAATGAAACTCCTTATTTCAGAAAAGAAAACAGGGGTATCATCTGTTCTTAGTTACTGTTGCTGGGCAGCGGCATGGAATCTGTAAGTGAGTAAGCAAGTGAGCAATATCCAACTGCAGCATTTCTGTGAGGTATCCGTACCCCTTGGGAATAGTCAGCCTTGTTACCACAGTGCAGCACACACAGAGTCCGCTGCACCTGCTGCCTCTGGTATTAAATGCGTCACCCTCTGTGTTTAAACTCCCTCACAAGGTGGAGGTTCAATCACTATCACTTAACGCAGGGGAGGAGGAGTGCTGCGGACAGCTGCCGGACACACGCCGGGGCCAAACAAGATCTCAGCAGGACACGGGAGACACCATATTGTTACAGTAACTGTTACGGGGAATATCTAAGTCCATATTTCATCACGAGGCTTGTTGGGGGGGTGGAAAAGATTTGTGTATAGATGGGGGGGGGGGGCACGATCATTCATCATTCGCCGGCGCTAGTTCCTCCTAACGATCCTGCTGGAGAGTAACCCCGGAGTGACCCCCCCCCGCCCCGCCAAAATAAAACTGCAGCTCAATATAAAAGACAAGAGTAATGACCTGACGCTGTGCATGAATCAGAGTGGGGACATACGTTCAAAGTTCTGCGTCCTCGTTAAATCCTACCTGTTTGTGTTTGTGTGTATGTGTGAGAAAGACACAGAGAAAGAGAGGGTGTGGGTGTGTTTGTTTGTGTCCTCAGAGGCCCATTGTTCAGTCCATTGGTCATATTGCTCACTTTAAATCACCTCATCAACTTTAATACCCTGTGTGAGTTGATACAGCCATCAGCAAGGTCAAGGAGACACACAGGCTGAACGTTCAGATCTGGAGGGATCATAGTTTCGGTCAAGGAGATGCACACCAATCTCAGCCCATCACCCGCTCTCATCTTGTTGATAACCGTCATTGTGGCCGTCAAACACACACACACACACACACACAGACACACACATCTACACATTGTAAACACTTCTATGTTTGCTCCATAGGTAATCCCCGACTGCAGCGGCCCCAGTAAAAGGTCAGTGGACCCGAGCCAGACACCAGGGGAAGGGCAGATAATGACAAACATCTATCTTGACGCACAGAGGGCACAACGAGGGGAGAGGGGGACGGGAAAACCACCATGGTCTGCGATACGTTGTGACGTGGTGTGTGTTATAAGCTCCCGCTCTGATTTCTCATTACCTCGTCAGATGGCCGGGCGGCCCAGCTGAGCTCCAGCCTCTCGCTTGTTCCTCCTCTCTGCTGCTCGCAGACTTGAGCAGAAATTTCCAGCACAGGGTTTAAAATTGCAACAGGGTCAAGTGTTGTGTTTTAATGGACCAGTATGTCGTTGTGGGACAGACTGTAATAGTAGCTCTGCTTCATTAGAATAACAACACTTTCTGTTTGCCCTTCCAACATCGCAAAATAATACCTCGTATCCATGACCCAGTCTGGGATCAGGCAGGATCTGAATAAAAATTAGACCAATTGGTTCATGCTAGTGTCCCGTTCTACAATAGAGATCAATATAGTATCTATGTAAATGGACGCCCTCTCAGCTCTTATCTACAAGTAAGACTAAAACTAAAACTAGCAGCGAAAATATAATTTAATTAACTACAAAAATAATAATATTTTTTAATTTCTTTAAAGGGTTAGACTGAAAACTAAATGAAAACTGCAATGAACAATGCAAAACTTGAACTTGAATTGCAGAGTATAGTTTTTGTTTTTGTAGAAATTTCTATAGTTCCAAACAACTCAATATGGGACTCTTTTGAGTACGACCCTCTGGTAGATAAGAGTAAATGTATCATCATGAGGACCGATGGGAACATTGTGGGATGCAACTAAAAGGGAAAAATCTCACAAATTTGAAAGTTCATCTTCAGAGCTCTCACAGATCAATACCAGAAAAACTCAAACTAAAACTAGTCAATTCCTCAAAATCAAAAACCAAACTAAAACTGCTTCATCACTTGTTAAACTAACCCGAAATGAAAAAGCTAACTGTAAAACTAAATAAAAACTACAATAACCTTGCTCTGAACATGTGGTGGAATAATCAGCACAGCAGAAAACATTGTAAATTGTATTAAGAAACGTGATAAATGCTGTGGCTTCTGCTTTATGACCCACCATGTTGGCGTAATCTTAACAACCTGGGTCTGCTCAGGTGACTTAAAGCAGAAGTAAGCGGATGATTGTGTTAATATAAGTCTTAAATAGTTATATCTTCCGACAGCAATAACTTATATAGAGTGTTTGGTCTGAAACACGGGTCTGTCAGTCACTCTGCTCTGCTGTAAGCCGAGGAGAAAACCTTCCTTGTATCCTACAACCTTTATCCAATGAGGAGAGAGAACGGCATGAAGGGGCGGTCCTCTCTGTGTGTGCAGCCAAGGGATGCGCATGAATGTGGTGACGTAGGGACGAGGGCGGGGACTGCTAACTCCATCGGCTGACAAGAAGTTAGCCAAAACGACCGGATCGCTTACTTCTGCTTTAATCCATCCCATCCTTATTTCTTGCATGTATTCTTATATATGAGAACAGGCCTGTTATGTGTGTGACAGAACTGAAACCCTGCGTCAGTCAGAGCTGACAACTCCTGGACAGCTCCCACTTTCCAATTCCATGTAGGAAACTCTATTATACAGAGAGGAGATCACAAGATGGTCACAGTCTGCTAAACTGTGCTATGAAATGGGCAGTAGTTGGAAATTTTAATCTATAAGGAACATTTCAATTTTCCCACCATTAGCTTCTGGAGATTTTAATTAAGCATAAGCCATAAATCTCCATTTTTCTCCCATTTCTCTGCTGTCCCTTTTTTTTTTTTTTTTTTTACACTCACAGTCAGTGCACTGCATAAAAACCAGCATGTGGAGAGTATGCAAACTAAATCTTTCGGTGCATTAGTTTCAGTACACACGGTGGCGTTAATATTATGGGTGGTGTGGTTTCACTGCAGTAAATAGCCCGCACCGCTCTGAGCTTCGAATGCCTGGAGTCGACCACTTCAGCTGCTTAGAGGCCCATATTCCTGACACATAATATTAAATAATATCAGCATATTTCAATTTGCTGCTGAGGGATGATGCACTCATGTTGCTTTAGTTATCGCATTTGTACAGCAGCAAAGTTTTTAGCCTGTGCAAGACCCTTACGCCGTATATTCATGTAAGTGCTTTCCAACTGGATTCATGTTAAAGATCCTTTGGATAAATGTGTTAAATCTTTATTGATTTTTGCGTTTTTGTGTTATGATGACCATTAACTCAAATGTCAGTTTTTATTCTTTTTACAGCCCCCGTTCGTCTTCTGTAACAGTATCTGGACAACACCTCATGAATAATGCGCACTCCTCCGCTAACTGAGCATTCGCATGCTGATGTTTTTCCAATTATCTCCCGAGCTGTAATTCTCCGGTGCTGCAGTTCAGGCTGGAAGTTATTAAAAAAGCAGGGGAGGGAGGGGGTGATTCACAGGCTTTATTTTCTCATTCTGAGCCAGCAACACGGTTTAATATGATATTTCTCTCAATCTTGGGAGCAAATCTTCTCTCTTGTAAAAAATCAATACCTCACCTCTTTTCATGCTTTTAATTCTCTTGCTTTCTCTTCCTCTGCAGCAACCTCTGCAGTTCCTCTCCACCATCCCGTCCCCCCTTATTTCCGAGTGAGAAGACAGGGCGCAGAAGTAATCTCTATGCGCCTCATGGAAACTCTTGCAGCGGTGTAATCAGCGCTCCGCCGACCCACCGGCCAAGCTGACCCCCTTTTTTTCTGTCTCCTTCCCCATCAGAGACCCTCCCTATCTCCTCCCTGAGTAATAGCCATCCAGTCACCGGGCTCTCCGGGTGACCTGTGGGGCCCTCCCCGTACCTCTCCCCCTCTCTCTCTCAGCGGCCAATTAAAAAGCGGCCACGGCAGTGACAGGAGCCCCGCTGGTGCGAGTGATTGGACAAGTCCCGGCCTGCTCCTGGCCCCGTGGTGTGAGTCAGAGGTTCCGTCCGTCTGTTTTGATCTCCACCGACTTCCCCGTGTCCAATAAATCATTTTCTCAGCGAGCGGGGGCCCCTTTTGACCGAGCCAATCAAGAAATTCCACTTTATCTGCTGCTGATATCAAAGCCAGCTCCGCCGTTAAACATTAAATGGTGATTTTCAGATGACCAGAGGATGGAACGGGCGGACGGTGAGTGGAGTCGGACGTGATTTATTGTACATGTATGTGTGTGTGAAAGGGGAAGGGACCCAGGGTACAGTGCAATCACACAGAGGAAAAACAGATTTACACATCCTACCGCACGCAATGCATGCCACCGGGCCCCAACTGCCATATTTACAAAAAATTTTAGGGGATCTTGGATTATTACATGTGTTGGTGTGAGTGTCCACCACAGTACAGTGTTTTATAATCCAACAGAGGGAGCAGCTGGTCCAGGAACAGCCCCTCTGCTCCTCCCCACGTCCTCCCAAAACCTCAGTCACCTCACTTTCCCCCGAGAGTGCAGAGAAAGAGAAGGATGAAACAACCCCGCCTGGCCTGCTAATTAAAAACCTGCAAGACATGAATTATTCCTCCAGATGAATGAATGACATGTTGGAAAAGAGACGGCGGTAAAGACGGAGGGTGAAGAACCACTTGGAATCTCAAGCTTACTATTAACCACAGGAATCTTGTTATATAGAAGAACTGCAACACTGTGCTTTCCATGTATTGTCATCGTCATTTTACTGTCATGTGGCCAAGAGGAGCGACAAATCTTCATATCTCAGATTTCAGTTTTATGTCATCTGATATTGACTTGAGATTTTTTGCCAGTTAATATTATGAACGTATCATTTTGGGTAACTCTATGGTTTGAAATTACAGATATTATTATTATTATGTAGCATTTTATGTAGCAGGGTAGACGGTCATGAGCCAATAAAAACTCGAATAGAAGAGGGAACATAGTGTATATTGAATGTGTCTCAAACCACTAGACCAGAAGACATCAGTCACAAAGCTGCTCAGGAGTTCACTTTATACACATTGTTAGCCTTAAAGGGGCTGGGGGGTCGTTTTCCTATAAATAAAGATTTATACATAAAGCCACTTTGCCCTCCACATTCCTATTTTTATGACATCTTAGGTGGACCGTTGTTGGTTGGCAGCACCAGGAGACTGATAAAAGACTAATAAAACAAAAAGGCTGAACTGAAGCCCCGCCCACAGGTAAAACCTCCGGCTAAAAGTAGGTGCCTCTCTTGGGAATTCATCAGACGGACACTGTTCTCAGTTCACTGTGAGACTTTCATGCTCACAGATTTATGAATGGGATCGACTGAAGCCGACACACTTCTCCAGAGATTAGCCAGTAGTCCCAGATGATAAGAAGCCCCGCCGATTGTTATGGTATTTCTTATTTCCGCACTGTTTTATGTTGTAGTCTGTATGCGCTTCCCCGCTGAGGTGTGTGTATTTGAATGGAGATATATCTAGGGAACAGGCGTACATGACTAGTTTAAGATATAAATGTTGTAGTATGAGGCACTGGTGAAAACTTTTCCAAAACTACCATCCTGAGAAAAAGGAAAAAAATACATCCTTAGATCAAAACAACAGCATTTAAATAGAAAAATATCATAGCTCATAAACCGGGGCAGAAATCCCACATCGGGCCAACGGTGAAAAATATCCTCCATTATATAGACACTCAAATAGAAAAGCACATTGTGTCTCGACATGAGCACCGAGCAGAGCTGAAAATGCAACACAAGCCTCGGCTTTCATCACCCTAATCTAACAGGGAAGCATGGGCTCTCTCTCTCTCTCTACATCCCGCCGAATACACAAACAAATACTCACAACGAAAATGCGCACACACTTCAAAGTTTATTATTTGGTCACTAGGTACAGATGTGTGCAAACACGCGCTCGTAAAACACAATCATTTACGAGCCGGCCGTGCCACGCACTCACACCTACAAGTGTAAATTTACATTAAAAAAGTCAAACATTTACCCGTTTAAATGGCACGCTGAAACATGTCGGCTACTCCGCCCACACCGCTGATGGCTCCATCTCCCGCCATGCTTGGATGTCTCCCAGTCAACAGCAACCAAATCCCCTCACAGCTTTTAATCAGATGGGCGACTATTGGAGCTTAGCTAATGAATGCACTGGGATAATATAATCTCAATAATCTCTATGAAGCCTTTAATTGAACCATATGCTAAATGTGATGTATGACTTCATTAAGAACTGATGTCTTTCTTTTATGTGATGCCGCTTGTGACCTTGACTGGCTCGGCACGTCACCGCCGAGACAAAGGTCCGGAGCCTGTTGGAGCCATCGTATCACGGCTGATGACACGGAGCTGAAAGTGACGCCTCAGACTCTCAATGGCCTCAGGTGCAGAATAAAGCCGTCCTCTCAATCACTGGCTCCACTATAGTGTCTTTAAAATAGTAATAACATGCAGGGCATAATGTGATTAACCTGTATCTGCCCTTTAAAAACCCTTGTTATGTTGTAAGATTCAATTAATTCTGTATTACCTCTAAGTGGAATATAGAACATTGTTATATTCAAAGTTTAAAAAAAATTTCATGCGCACAAACTCAGGGAGCAATTTGGAGCTCAGCGTCTTGCTCATGGACACCTATATAACCTCAACCTATAGCGGAAGGAGAAAGTGATAGAAAAGATATAGATTTTTGAGGCAAGGCATGGAAATTAAGACTGGGAACAGTAAATAATAAATAATCCTTGATTTCCAATAATTGTTAAGCTCCTAAACGTGCCTACTTCTTATCTGGATTAGCAGTAAGAGGCTAATTCTGACACTGGAGAGAGCTAATTGAAAGAGTATGGCCTTCTTATGAGATCAATTCAAGCGTGTAGGTTTGGTTTCAAGTACTTATTCATCAGCTCATACTGAAACTCGTGGAGTCCTTTCATGGCTTGAAAGAAGTTAAAAAGTAAAGACATCTTTCTCTCCGGCATGTATATATCGTCCAACAAAAGACCTCTTTGAAATACCATTAATTTATCTCAGTATGATTGTGAAGACTGTAAACACAACAGTACATTAAATACAATTGAAGTGAGAGTACATGCTGCTGACAGTGCAGCTTATAGCAAATGGTATAATTACAACTGAAAAGTGGTCGACTTTGATCCTCTCATCTGGACGATGGAGGCTGAACAGTGAGAGAACCATGTTCAGACAGAGCAGATCAACTTGAATTATCTAAACGAATGGATTTTTCCTTTGACCAAAGACACTTTACGGCCACAACAAGCTCCACCAATCACATGGCTTCTTCTGTGTGAGGGGGTGGCCACATGCTCCTCAATGTTTTTTTTATTTTTTATTTATTTATTTTTATTTAGCACAGACAATATCATATAAAAAACAACATGAACAATCAACATGACTGGGATGTGCAAAGGGGAGGTATGAAACCCAAAAGGGCTTATATGAAAACCTCACCCACATATTCAAAGATCAAATTTGTTACAGTTTAAAAACAATAACATAGAAAAATAAACTGTTCAGGGTGTTGAACATTTAAAGATTATGATCAACTTCTGACATCTGGATTTTTGGCAGCTGGACAACAAACTGAAACTGCAGAAGTGCAGAGACAAAAAATATATATAACAGCAGGTCCACTCCATCTTCAGTAGTAGTAGTAGTAAACCTTTATTTTACCAGGCAAGAATTGCTAAGAATACATTCTTATTAAGGCAATGGCCTGGTAGGAGGTGAAAAGACCTCCTAAGGGGAAGGGAGAGGGGGAGTATAACATTAAAATATAGACAATAAAAGCACATACAACAACAGTGACACAGAAGAAGAAAGACTAAAGACAATAAGCCAACATAACGCAATGACATACCACAAAATGACAGTTAGTTTGACGTACAGTGACATACAAAGTTATGTAAGGACAGAGACATTAAAAGTAAAAACAGTGATACTAGACAGGGGAATGAACTGTTACAGTCCATTAAACAAACTCCACATTGTGACATGAAGCTAATGCATACTGTAGTCTGCCATCTTGCCTTGCCTTTTTCATGTTTTATGTCTTACATTAAATATACCTGTGTGTTCTCATAACGTTCACCATCCTGACTTTAACCCCATTCTGCTCTCTTTTTGTGAATCCGCTTTTCAACTCACCCGATCCAAAGAACCAGCCCCTATTTCTTCCCTTAACTGCTTTATTATTAATAAATATTGATTGAGATCAAAAGCCCTCTTGTTTCTTTCACCCTTTAAAGACAGCGCGCGCGCGCACACACACACGCACACAGAAAAACACATACACAAATCTCCCTCCCAAGCATTTAATTTCATAACATTCAGACCCTGGAATGAAAATCCATGTGTTCGCCTTTGGTGTTGTTAGATGTGAAGTCAGATTCGCATGAGCGCTTTCTCAAAACCGCACACATGAGTAAGTTCAAAGGCGCTCACTGGGTTAGTCAGCCAAAACGCAAGAGAACGGGGAGAGGAGAGGGGGGGGGGGGGGGGGGGGGGGCACGCATTTTGGAACGTCTTCTCATGAATTAAATATGTAATCAGGCATGCAAACTGAGCCAGACAAATTTGGAGTTTTAACTTTGCTGAAACCGAGCCAATAAACGAAGAAAAATGCCTCTTCAACGAATAAATTTGCATTATTAGAGGCACGGTTATTTAGAAATCATTTTCCTCCCTTCACTTGGAAGATTCTCAGTTAGTTAAGTATCACATTTCCCCTGTAACAACAAAAGAAGGGCTGACAAACTATGGTTGATATTTAATTTTCAACAGTGATTAGAATAAACACTAAATCTCTGCAGTGTTGTGCACACGCTCCTCTTGTACTGACGTGGCCTGTTTATCCTTAAAATCACAGTAATGAAAATAAAGTCCCACTGATGCCTTAAAATTTAACAATCTGATATTATGCACACGCTTTTTTAAACAGTGTAAATAGATCAAAATAAATGTGGCCTTTTATCTATCTATTAATATTTCAATTCAAACTACCCAGTTACACAGTATGAATCTGATCCATATACAGCATGATCATAAGATGCTACTTCTATTAGATGTTAAATGTTTAATAATTTTCCGGTGGTAAAAGTTGAAAGTATTTTTAATTTACTTCATGTGCTACTTTTTAGAAGCTGGTTATCCCATATTCTGCTGACCTTCTCTGTTGTTTAGTGTTTTAACATTGTTGACTGCTATTGTGCTGTTCAATGTATGAAGATGCCTTTCAAATGAACACATTTGATCATAAAAAAAAATGCTACATCCACAACTGGACCAGTTCTGGCGCACACAGAAACTCTTCCAGCTGTCAGTCAGTACCAGAGGATAACAGCCAGTTGTAGGGGGATGTAGGCCAGACTCAGGAGGACCCTGGCATACAGTATGTTGGTTCATTTTGTTGTCAGTTAGATATTCATGTGCAAAATGCACTTCAAAAATTCACTGCAAGTATGTGGCTGCACTGCTTTGCACTGGACAATGATGTGAAAACTTGGGTCTTGAGAAAGCTGAACTCAGTACCAAAGTGCAACAATGTCCAAAAAAAGTGTTAAACGATTATTTGTTTTAGAAATTCACAACAAACCTAAACTTTTTTTTTTTTTAGACAGAGGAAAAACCACCTCCAGTGGAACAACAGCTAGCTAACTGAGGCTTTCTGTAACATGAGCAAAATATCTCACTTTTACACCTAGCAGAGACACAGTAACATCAGCATTGATGCAACAGTATAAATGGTGACTGTTAAAATATCCAGTAGCCTATCTAACTTAGTGCATCTTTCTTCACCACTAGCAAGCAGCTAGTTGCTAGCTTTGCCTGTCTGTTGTTTGGTATCACCCTTGTACTACCACAGACATATAGAGCTGAGAGAAAAGGAAAACAATGACATGTAGCATGCTAACTTTACTAGCCGAGTCAACGTTCTCCACTTCTGTTGGTGAGCAAACGACTCAACGACCAGTACCCTGACTAAACAACTGTTCATGCTGCAGCGGTGACTAACAAATAGCTCCAATAAAAACATTAAAAGCAACATTAACCATGTTTACATGGACACAAATAATCAGAATAAAATAGGAATAAATGCTGATCCGAATAAAACTGCATCAGGTAAACATGTCACTTAGAGAAATTTAATCAGAACAGTCTCGTTCTGAAAGAAATATCTTTCCGATTAAAATGGTTAATCTGGGGTGGTGCGTGGCCCAGTGGTTAAAGCGGCCGCCCCATGTAGAGGCTACAGTCCTCAACGCAGGCGTCCCCGGTTCGAATCCCACGTCGGGCAGACCTTTCCCCCTCTCTCTGCCTCCCCCTTTCCTGTCTATCTCACTATGAGCTATCAAATAAAAAAAAACTTTAATAATAAAAAAAAAGCTTAATTTGATTCAAGTAGTCCTACTGCACAAAATTAACCATTGCACACATTTAATTCATTCTGATTACTTGCTTGATGCATGTGCATGCACGTTTGAATCAGATCACTTATTTTGCGTCCATGTAAACGGTGAAGTTGGAATTTCTGATCAGAATGATTACAGTATATTCAGATTGTAGAAAAAATGTAGGCCTACATGTAAATGTGGCTATTCACTTGTAAAGTTGCATCACAATTAAAGTCGTCTCACAGGGGATAGGCTACTCCTTGATTTTCTATGGACACCTGCTGTCTACACAAAACAAATAGAAGCCGTCGTGCCATGCTTACATCTGCTATATTCCTGTCCTCATCACTGCATCTGCTCACGTAGGCTATGTAACCGCAGTGCCACCCAGTGTCCGTGGGAACCGCGGCGACACGTCTGACCGAGCAGAAAGGCTATATCACGTCCTCCCAGATGTTCCGCAGCAAAGTGTGCTGGGCCGATTGCAGGTGCCTGATAAGTTTTTAATAAGCGCGCCCATGCCGTTCCACTTCATTCTACTTTGAAACAACCTGAGCGACCTGAAGGGAATAAGGCCCGTGTTTGGCCATAAAATGCATTCCAGTAAACAAGTATCTTACTGATGTGACAGACAAGGGGATGCTGCGCTGTTTGACTAGATTTTTTTTTCTTCTATTTTTCTTTGCACGGTTGACAAACTCTTCACCTTCAATGCATGAGGTAAAACAGCATGAATATAAAGTAACAAGTATGTGACTTTCTGCTCTTACATTCTCCTTGTCTATCAAAAGCCCGTCCTGTACCAAAGGCCCAGACTCAACATTTTGCACAAGCCTGATAAAACAGGTCAGGGAAGGTACAACTGGTACATTTCTGCAGCATGACTTGCTTGGCTGAGGGCTGGTTGTGTGTATGTTAGTCCAAGGAGGTGGATAGTGTGTGTGTGTGTGTGTGTGTGTGTGTGTGTGTGTGTGTGTGTGTGTGTGCGTGCGTGCGTGTGTGTGTGTGTGTGCGTGCGTGCGTGCATGTGTGGTGGGTCAAATCGCTTCCAACAGCAACAGTGAAAATCAATGGGAGGAGTTTGGATGTCAGAGCCAATGACTCAGGATGATATAGCTCAATACACAGATCAATGCTCGCAACTTATAATCATTGTATTTCTCACCACTAAACGTCTCTTCTAATCATCGTCAGGAGGTGGAGGAGAGGAAAAGAAAAAGGGGGGAGGTGGATGTAGAGGAGAAGGTGAGAGAAGGAGCTTCACACGCAGCATCACAATGGTCATGAATAATGGAGTGCGAGCGTATGAGCTGGGAGTTTGGTGTTCCTTATGTTTCTTCCTTCCAGTGTTTGACAGGGACCTGGATGACAAGTTTTAGACTCAACGTCACTTTATACACAAATTTAAAGCAAGAATGCACTACATTTTTATGCAAATGTGTGTCCATTGTTCTCTATCTCTGACAGATACAGGAAAACTCTAATGCAGTCCTTGGGGGTTGTTGCTTTAGTAATTATAGATGCATGGCAGAGTATGTCTATTCCTGCAAAAAAAAAGAAAAAACTCTTGCCCAGGGAATGTGATGTGTTTTCTGTTTAGCAGTAACAGCAATTTTTTTTTTGTAGGGGATGAATAGAATAAGTAGATAGGATAAAAGAGCAGAGCGCCACCTACTGAGGATTCAATGGACAGACTTTAATTAACCAGATTTGGATTTTATCAACATATAACATATAAAAAGTGTAAATGGGATCAAAGAAAATATGTATGGACATATTCTAATTTAATTTAAAGTATTCATGTGATGTAACACCTCTGCTGGGTAAGAAGATCAACAAATCAAACTCTTTGTATTTCGATTTTTAAAACTTTGAGAGAGATGTTTGGCCTCTCCGTTCGGTTTAAAGGGAGTGACCAGACTGTAATGAAGCAGCAGTCATTTCGGAGACATCTTGCACTTGACCTTCCTGAAACACGTGTCCGCAAAGCAATTTCCACAAGCCTTTGGGAGAGGCAAACCAATCCCTCGGCTGATTTTCCAAAGAAAAACGTATTAATGAGGCAAGACACTCTTCTACGAAACTCAACTGCTTAGTCCGTAAGAATATTCAGAGGCAGCTTATAAAAAAATCCTCAGTGGATTAAATAAAAACAGGAAGCTGTGGTGTTTTTGTTTTTTTTTCTATGTAGTGGTAAAAGCAGTATTAAACACTCCCCACCCACATGCACAATATGCACACACAAATCACTCCCATCCATCCCTCTGCTCTGACTGAAATGTCAGAGTGGCTTTGCACCGCCACGGTCCGGCTCAGGATTAATGTACATATATAAAACAATAGAGCGTTCGCACTGCTCACTCAGGCCAATTCTCCTCATCCCCTCCTACTACAGCTGCCGTGGGACGCATGTGGCTTCTCCTTAGCAGAGATGAGCACTTTGATGTATAAAGAGAGTAGGAGAAAGGGGCAAAGAGGAGAGAGAAAGAGAGAGTTTAACTGCCTTTCATGTCCCTCCCTCCCTCCCAACACTCCAACGCTCCCATGTTTTGCCTTAAACAAGCCACTGAAAGCCAAGGCACGGCTCCAAGGTTTGCCACGGGAGGCTTGTCAGATTGGAGCAGCAGTGGCGGGGTGTGTTGGTGGTGAGGGCTATTGTTTCATCTTTCAGTTTTTTTTCCTAGAGGTACTGTTTCTAATGAATGGCATGAAAACAGGGAAGATAAAGAAGAATCGCAATCTTGGATAAGAAGTTCAGATAGCTCAGTCCGCTGGCTGCTGGCAGCTGGCTGCAGTAATTTATAGGTCAGCACAACTAAAAATAACATACTTTAACAGCAGCTCCTGACTCTATGATGAGTCCTCTCTAACTTTATAGAAAAGAGGAGGGATCAAGAGGTGCTCAAGGTGATCGATACCAAGATGAGTGACAACCACTGGCTTAAATGTTTCCTGTATTTCAGGCCATCTTGTTTTTTCGCAGTTTCTTTCATGATTAAATATTAAATACATTTGGTCACAGCACATCTCAATTCATAAAGATCTGGGAGTATCTAATTGACATGTTTTCACTTCTCTAAAAATAAATCCAAACAGCAAATATATAGAGGGTCAGTTTACACAAATAAAAGAAACACATTTGTCATTTGGACTGGTTAAATCCAGATACTGAGATAGTATAGTAGCTATAGATAGTATAAGATTAACAGCCTCCAGCCTGAAAATATCTGACCACAGGGAAAAAACAATCTTTGAAACATCCAAGAGACTAAAATCTCGATAGACTCTGAACGGTTTGTTTTCCAGTTTCTCTTGTGGTCTCTTGTTGGAAGCAGGTGGTGGATACTGGACAATGGTTTGTCTTCCAATGACGTGTATTTGACACTTTCCTGTTGCAGTATGATTAACACACAACATAATCTACCACCATTAGGCTAAATAATAGGAAATGCATTGCAAAGTGCATCAAATGATAGCACATAACATTTAACATTAGGAAACATCAAAATTAGGTAAATAGATGGAATGCTTAGTCTTTCAGTCCATTTACACCTGAGCAGTGATGATGGCTCTATGTTGTTATTGAAGAACAAAGTGATTTTTTCCACATTTTTACGCAGAACACAATAACTGAGACGCACCGCCCTGCATCATCACATAGTTCACACAATGAAGACATCGAAAGTGCAGTATTATAAAAGAGAGAAAAGCATCATACCATGGTCTCTGTCTGACAATGGAGTTCACTCACTCATGTTATAGTTTTGAAATGTTGTGCAGGTGGCCAGTGAGAGTTATTATTCCCTAGTGTGTGTACCTCACTCAAACTATCCCAACAATGCAAAAAAAAAGTTGAAAAAAATCATGTGGCATTGAACTGACCTATCGTGCATCACACACACTGTGTAATCATCCACCTTAAATCTCTGAGATAAGCAGTAAAGTGAAGATGATGTTTGTTTCATTTATCCGGGAGAAGAACGGCTCCACAGGTTTCACACAGACCGTTTCTTTATTGAAAGACTGCTGCAGTAGTGAGTGAAGTCTGTGCATCGTCAAGAGAAACTGGGACACAGATGCTGCTGGTGAATCTTTTAAATGTCACTTTTCAATTACGTTCCCTTCACTTCCACTGTACTGACGACAGGTAGAAATCTAAAAGATGAATATCTCGAAACCTGGGCACATGAAGCTTGAATCGTCTGCTTAGCCACTTTACCCGGCATGGTTCGATGGAAATCTTAGGACTAAGATGAGCCTAATTAAATGCAAACGATAACACTGTCTTTTAAGGGAAGAGGTTAATTATCATAGGAAATAATTAGATTTCTCACAAGATAGCTGGTTGTTCGCAAAAACTTTGGTCTGACAAACTTTAGATAATGATTAGCATGGTGAATCAGGATCTGCAGCAGGTTAAGTCATGACACAACCAAAAGAAGATAGATCCAAGAGCTTCGGTCTGTATCGAGGACTTCAAATTATACCTATGCATAAAGATACAATGATAATGTACCTCTACCAATCAATAGTCTATTTATCCGCTGATATATTTACAGTAAATGCCATGTTTTACCCACTAACAGACCAAAAACCAGCAGAATTCATCAATGAAACAACAGTAAATTTATAAAACCCAACTCATTATGATAAAAAGTCATTTCATCATCAATAATAATGCTCAGGATGACACTTTTTTTCTATTTGGTAATATATCATAGTCTAGTCCCATCTAAAAGTAACATAATCCATCTACCAACACCTCTGAAGCTCACTAATTATGACTGCACTGTAAAAAAAAAAAATTACAAATAAAGTTCCTGCACACAGCTGATACTGTACCAAGATAAGCCAACAGGCAGCTTTAGCTTTATTATATCACACATAGGCATGAGTGGTGTCGTCTGATGTTTGGCAAGGAAGCAAATATTGTATTTGTCAAGCCAAGCGACGGCTTTAATCAATCAACTATCATCAACACAAAAGCGTGCAGCGTGAAAACAAGATGGATATTCTCTCAGCTCACCCTGAAAAACAAAAGTCATTGTTAACCACTGCTGGCTGACAGATGGTTGATATATAGCCAACTTAAAATTCCATAGGAAAAAAAAAGTAATCTTTGTGTTATTTGAATATAACGTATTATGGTTATAGTCAATGTAGTTACATTGGGATGTGTCCGCAGCCTGACAGGAGCCTTAATAACCAGTATACCACTTATCTTGAAAGGGACAGCTGACAGAGACCCAAAAGATATCCTGAGCGATGAGACCGGTGGAAAAAAAAAAATCTAAAAGCTCGCTATTATGTATCAATCGTTGAAAAGGCTGCATCTTCAATATGCGCCGCGTCCTTGCAGTTTGAAGGGCACAGCTATATCGCATGCACCAGTCGATCTCTGGAGAGCAAACACAGCGAATACACAAGTTTACATTTATACATTCTTTGCAGATAAAGTTGTATCAGTAAAATGCACAAAGTGAGTCAGAGGGAGAACAACAGCCTGGATTTTTTAGATTTTTTTTTTTTTTTAGATCACTTCTGAGATAGAGCAACGGCCAAGAGACAGACAAAGAGCTTCCTGAAAATATGCAACCTCGGATGACAATGTAAGTGGGAGAAATAAAAGCTAATAAGAGAAGCCGAATGGATTTTTCGTTTAGAGGAGGACAATAGGTGAGCGGAGATATTGCCTCCTCTGCCGTGCTGACTGTGCTTTCACTAGAACTTTGCAATTGTACAATATTTCATAAACTAAAGCTGCTTCCCAGTAGTCTAAATAGAAAAATTCTGCACTGCTGCTTTTCAGGTTTGGATTAAAAGGTTGAGAAATTCAACCTGAAGCCATGTCCTTGCAGAAAAAAAAGCTTTAACAAAAACCAGACACCACCTCGCTATGAGAAAGATATAGAAATATCTGCAGTATTATGCTATAGGCCTAGAGGTCAATCAAAGTGACAACAGTGATCGGCTCAAGAGTCATTGCCTATGAAGTGTGTTTATTGAGGTCTGTGGTATAAAGTATATTATAAAACAGAGAGGTGAATTCAAGCCATCTTAACTGTGGTATACTAGCAGCAGATGCTAGCCGCCACTGCTAGCGGGTGCAAACGATGAGCCAACGGGTGCTAGCAGTGAATAATAGCATCTACCGCTAACGTTAGACTAGCCAAAGTGCTAGCAACAACAGTCCATATCTTTTCATGTTGTCCTCACAGTGCAATTATTCTGTTTATGCTCAAATAAAATGTATTTTCATTATTGGCAGGCTATAAAATCATAGGCCTATGACTCCAGGCCATGATAATTATTTCCGGCCCTCTGTGAACAACGCCTCGTAGCTGTGGTATAATGAGCGTATACCACAGCCTGTCGTGATGTATTGCTTAATCAACTAATTTCCTCATAGAGGAATGTAGTATTGCACGTCCACATCCATTCCAGAAGTACAGACTGGGGACCGTCAGGGGACTTCAAATGGTTTCTACAGAGTCCTGTTGGAAATGAAAAGTGGTTTAATTTTACTCTTAATTATACTGGTGAATCATGGGTTTCATTCCACCAGCTGTGGTTATCACCCTGCTTTATGATTCTGAACCAAGATAAACAGCAGCAGAAACAACATCACAAATGTCTGTTTTCGTCTGTGGTCTCATGTAGACATAAAGTGAGACTTTTATGAAAAGGTCAGGTGTGAGGTCAGCTATCTGAGATGTGTTAGAGGTCAAAGGGGCAAAAGGAGGTGGAAATCATGAAGATGGCTTCATTAGTGTTGAACTCTCAGTTTTTTTTCTCTTCAGACACTGTCTCCCATGAGTCTTAGTTAGGAACCTATCTTCAGTCAATATTTACTAGATGTTTTTTAATGGTTTAAACATGTTTAAAATCTTATGATGTTGCTATTCATCATGCAACTATCACCACTATTTTCTTTCAGAGGGGGTTTGATGAATTATGTAGACTGGTATCAAATCAAAACCTGCTGCGATTTTCAAAAACATGATGGTCTTTAACATTTTTCTAAATTATTAACATAATATAATTATAATCAACGTTGGATTTCTGCTATGACCATAGACTATGTATGCCCTCTCTACTATAACACTGACATGAAAAAATATATCACTAGCAACAGACATTAGCAAACCATTAAAGTGTGTCTCTTTATGCATCTGGAGATTAAATTGCCTATGAGGAAAATTTCAATATACAGTGACAAATATTGTGCATCACCTACAATTTAAAAATATTTTGATGGAACTTATCAACCATGTTACCCATTACACATACTGTAATGTCTCGCAATTATTTGCTTGACTACTTTGAGTCTTGTATTTTCAATGTTTGATCAAGATATCATAAATATCAGAATCTAATACCTCCTTTCACTTCATTCTGATGTTTTATTCGGTCAAAATAAGGTATTTAAAGTAAATTGACAACTAATTAACAGGAATATATTTGTCTGATGTATTGCACATCACAGTTTTCATTACATTTTCACAATCTGTGATAGATTACTGACAAACAAAGCTGAATAAATGAGAAGAAAACACAGTGTTGTTGCTGTCTGCTGTCTTGGTTCAGAATCATAAAGGAGTGTCCAGGCTGATAACCACAGCAGGTGGAACGAAACCTATGATTCACCATCCAAGAAAAAGGTTGAGTCGAGGGCGGCTGGAGCTTCACCTCTCATCCCTCTCGGATCACCACGACCTGGATGGCTGAGAGTCTTCACAGCCGAGTGTGATTCATCCGCTCTCTTTATGCATTCACTCGGCCTCAGAACATTGCAGCAAAGCAGCAAAAAAATAAGAACAAAATTAAACTACTTCTCATCCTGATGGGGACCCTGTGGAACCAATTTAAAGGCCCCTAATGGGCCCCAGTCTGTACTTTCTGAGCCTCTGATACAGACGTGCGTGTGGCAATAGTTCATATGCTGATACTGTCTCACAGCTTAAATAACCAAGTTTTCTTTAGGCACATTTCACTGCAGACTAACTCCAGATCAGGGATGCAAAACAACTGCAAAGAGAGACAAACAACTCTGAATCTGCATTGTCTTGTGTCTATAAGTGCACTCCTGTCTCCATCATACAGACGGACGATGAACTAAAGATAAAACCTGAAGAGGCGGTGCAACATGATGAATTCAGACGATTACATAAACATGCACGGTGTGGGCTCGCTGGACGGTTTGGTGAAAATGGTGCGCATCGCTCCGCAGTCATCGGATCTCAACCCATCTGAACGCCTACAACGTGGGAGACCGAAGAGCGCCGCGTTAGCCAGCGACTCGCCACCTCCGCTGTGTTGACACAACCAAACAAGGTGTAGGAATGTTGCTCATCCCCGCAGGGACAACGTGTACCGAGGCTGCTGTGGAGGCTGCTTTTATTTTGTTGTTTGTTTTTTATCTTCAGTTTGACTTGTCCCTTGTCCCTCACACCTGATCAGATTCTCTAATGGACACTCCTCTCGCCGACTCCAGTGTTTTTCACCATCAATCCAGCCGCCGTGACGTCAGCACGGATGTAACCTCAACAACACGCCATTAGATCTCTGTGTCCCGCACTCAGCCTTTCATTTATTGGTTCCCATGCTGCTATACATCATATTAATGTCCACTGTACCCACACGTCTCACTTCCATTTAAATGTCCACTCAACTAACCACTGTTATAACGCCGGCTGGTTCTTCTCTTCGCTCTCGCGTACTGACTCCCTTCTTCATGACATCAATCCACCCAGATTGTTCAATCTTCCCTCTGAGGCTGTGCTCCATGTTGAACATGACTGCATCCCATCATCTCAGCTGCACATTCGTGTTCCACCACATCCCAATAGTGTTTAGTTAGATTCAGATCTGCAGACTGAGGAGGCCACTGAAGTTCACTCAGCTCTCTGTCATGATGCCAAAACAACTGTCAAAGTGAGACAGTAAGGTGCTTTATGTTGTTGGAAGTAGCCATTACAGGATGGTGAACTGTGCACTAACAAGGGGACACACCTCCTCTCACATACATTCAAGCTTGTTTACTATTTTAGCATAATAAAATGTCGACTTCATCTAATATTATCATCATACAGTTAGATATGACGTCCACCTCTTACTAAAAGTCTGCAAATTACACTGGGGCCAGAGCCAGGCCTGTTACTATTTAGGGAACCCTCCCTCCCATAAAGGGATAGTTTAACATTTTGGCAAATTGGCCCATTGCCATAATCCCTATAGTTTTAGGAGTGGGTTTGTTACCTTTAATTGTCGGTGCAAGCTGTTTTTAGAACGGTGGAGCAGAGCAGCGAGCTGCTCAGAGCTACACTACGGAGGCTCATGGGATTTCTTGGTTTCCCTCATCAAACTCATCAAATACACAATCCAACAACTCCAAAACGCTCTGGTGGACAAGTTGTGACCTGCACATTCACCACACTATGAGATAATAATGGAATGGTATAAGATGGAGTTGTTTTCAAGGTAAATTCATGCAAAACTGCTGATGCACAGATTTTTCGGCAAGCAGTCTCTGCATTTACCTTGAAAACAACTCTTGTAACGTTATTATCTCATAACGTGGTGAATGTGCAGGTCACAACTTGTCAATGAGAGCGTTTTGGAGTTGTTGGATTGTGTATTTGATGAGTTGGGGGGTTGGTTAAACTATCCCTTTAACCTGTGACGTTACAAAAAGAGACTTTAGAAAGAATCCTCCAAACTCAAGCATTTTCAGTTGTTCAGAGCTCCTGAAACTTCCCCCTGGGATTACTTCAACACACACACACCTCAAACTGTGTCAAGTAAACATTACCACTGTTGACCCAGGCCATGTCGGGTCTAAGGATATTCAAGCTTTTGGTGCCAAATTCTGGCCCCAACCGTCTGCTGCCTCAGCAGAAATCCAGATCCATCAGACCAGACTACTTCACTTTAACATGTCATGAAATATCAAGAGCTGGTGCTTCTGTGCAGCCTCAGGTTGCTCCTCTCCTTGACAAGTCAAACCTGATCCGTTCTGCTGCTGTCATACACCATATTGTTCATTCTCATGCTTTTGTGCTCACCGAAGGTGTAAAGAGAAGTTGCGCGAGTAACCGTAGCCTTTTCTTTCAGTTCACCTCTCTCGTCAACAAGGCTCTCTTCCCTCCACTGACCTGCTGCCTGCTGGGTCTGTGTTTTTTGGGGAGGTTTTATTTTGTTTTGTTTGTTTGTTTGGGGGGGGATCTATTCTGAGTTAAAGCTCTAGAGACTGCTGTGTGTGAAAGAGATCAGCAGTTTCAGAAACGCTCCGACCGTGACATGATCGTTGATGCCAAAGTCACCGAGGTCACAGTTTTTAACTCATTCTGGTGTGAATTGAAGCTCCTGTGATCTGTATCTGCAGGACGGACTGTATTGCATTGCGATTGGACAACTGATCAAAAAAGGTGAACGTGGAGTTTAGATGCATTGATTTCACTGGAACAATATTTTAAAAAGAGATGTTATTCTTTTCTTGCTTTACATTTTGTAGTTTGACTGGACTGTGACTCTTTCCTCCTCCTCCATCATCACCACTCTGTCTCCTCCATTATTTCTTTGACAAGACCTCTTCCTCCCCACCTCGGGTTCTCTGGCAGCAGCAGCAGCGGCGGTGGTGGGTGTTCAGTATAAATCTGAGGCAGCAGCGCCTCTTACTTCTCCGAGGATTTCTTACGGCCACATACAGTACAGTATAGTCTCGACAAAGTAGCTGACAGGTAAATGTTGTGCTTACATGGTTCAGAGAATTTGTGAGAAATTGCACAGTGCGTAGCAAGGCATTCGGGGTGACTGATGGAGCAACAATAGCGCGCACACAAGAGGCAGAGAGAGACACGGGGAGCAGAGAGGCAGGAAGGGATTCATTGGTTAGGAGCACACACACATACACACAGGTTGGTGAGATGAAGCAAAGCAGAGGTTGAAGGACAGGTCAGGCTCAGCTTAAGTTTTTTTTTTCTGTGTGTGGCAAAATGATGTGACAGGTCCGGATTGTAGTAGGCACGCATCCACACACACAATGCAAAATCACTGCAAACTTATAATATGCAACTATACTACAATTTTGCACGCACACTTTAGTTCTGTGTATAGAGCTGCACACATACACACTACGCTCCTTCACGGGTTTAAACCAACCATAATATTCACAAACAATATGCACATCGCGTGGAAAGGGAGCGTCTCTAGTCCCGCGCGTGAACTCTTATATGTATCTAGTTGTGGACCATCTTTCCAAAGCATTTATGTTTTTTTTTTTTTTTTGCACAGATAGGCTACTGCCACACGGGACACATCCGCTCGTTCTGCTATCTGATTCCTCTAAATTCAAATTCTTATCTCTTCCTTCTTCCTCGCCCTCTGCTCATCGATCATGCGTCACGGCATCAACTCTGCCACACTGCAACTGACCGTCCGTCCGTCCGTCCGGATCCCCCTTCCGCCGCCGCCGCGTTGCTTCGTGTGCGCTGCGCGTAAAAACGCACCTGGCACCGAAACGCACACACTTCCCGGTAGATACATATTTTTGTGTTACATTGCAAAGCACGCAAACTCACCCAGTGTGTCAACGCAGGTTCCTTCCCCGTGCGTCTCTCGATGTGTTGTCCGTGTATCCAGTAAAAAAAAAAAAAAAAAGAAAGAAAACGGAGGTGGGAGAGCCCCGAGCGGCAAAGGCGCTAACGAACTAGTGGACGGCAGCCATACGCTACCGACTTCCCTCCTTCTCCTTCTTCTTGTTCCTCTTCTCGTCTCTCTTTCTCTCTCTTGCTTCTCTTACTCCCCACCTCTTCCCCGAGGCAGACTGAGCAGCGGCTGTAATAATAATCCAGACATTGTCCTCTTCTTTAACACATTCAAAAACACACACACTGATGGGAAAGGAAATGGCTCCGCTTCGCGTCAAAACACACAAGTTTGCGATTCAGATTCAGGATTCTGCCTCTGTGGCTGGTTGTCCTGGGTAAATCCGGTGTGTGAACCAGTCCACGAATTAAAAAAAAAAAAGACAGAAAGAAGCTCCCAATTAAGATTTAGATTTTTTTTTTTTTTAAGAAAAGCGAGTAGGAGAAAGTTTGCGTTCAGATTGGCCCGATAAAAACAGACGAGACCGGAGCAGAAAAGAAGGAATAATCCCAGGGAGGTCTGTTCTGCTCTTCCCTCACTCCTCTTCCGGGCCAAAAGACAAAACTCTCCCTTCAGAGGGATCGCAGCGCACCTGCTGCCGGAGCGGAGCCGCGCAGGTATCCACAAACTGACCACCTTCCTCTCCTCTGTCTGTCTTTTACTCCGCGTTTTATATTTTTAAAAGATTTTTCTTATTTTTAATGTTGTTGGGTTTTTTTTTTTTTTTTTACTCCCGCTCTGCTGAGTCTCTGTGCGCCACGGTCATCACTCACACTGTGTCAAGCCTGGCGTTGCTTTTCCAACTAGCTCAGGAGGAAAGCGTCTCTTTTCACCAACGCTGTCCTCCCCTCTCTCTCTCTCTCTCTCTCTCTCTCTCTCTCTCTCTCTCAAACACACACACATACACTCCCTCTCTCTCTCCCTCTCTCTCTCTCCTCAACAAGCTCCGTCTATCCTCCTGTCGTGAAACCACACCTCCCCTCGGAAACGATTGGCTGAAAGCCGCAGAGGAGGAGGAAGGGGGAGGAGGAGGAGAGGGAAGGGAGGTGAGGCTGCGATGATGCGCACTGAGGAGGGAAAGAGAGAGAGAGAGAGAGAGACACAGAGGGAGCACGGGCGAGAAAGTGGATGGAGGGAGATAAATCTTGATGAGAGAGGATGGAGGGGAAGATGAGAAAAGTGGGATGAAAGAGAAATGAGAGTGTGCCAGGAGAGGAGGGCAAAGGAAGCAGATACACAGAGTGTGTGTGTGTGTGTGTGTGTGTGTGTGTGTGTGTGTGTGTGTGTGTGTGTGTGTGTGTGTGTGTGTGTGTGTGTGTGTGTGTGTGTGCGCGCGCTGGTCTGACTTAGGTTACTTTTGGGGACAAGCTTCAGACTCAAGCCCACGCAGTTAATTTGGGACGGGGTCAAGTTGGGGACAAAAGCCGTGACCTCATTTGGAAAAGAGCTGATTACTGGGTCAGTGGTCAAGGTTGGGGGGGGGGGGGGGATTCACTGCCAAAGAGTGCCCTTACAACACATGCAAGACAAATATATGTGTGAGTGTGTGTGTGTAGGGGGGGAGTTCATTCACTGAGCTCCATGTGTATGAGCCCAAAGGGACGGGCTGGCTAATGAAAGTGAAAATGCTTTCCTCCTCCTCCTCCTCCTCTCCTCTTCTCTTCTTCTTTTTTTTCTGCATTCATTCACGGAGCTTTAGCCCAAATTTGCCTGCAAATCTGCTCTGACTCCCAGCAAAACTGAATTCATCCTGACAGCGTCCCCCATTACTGAGCAGAGTCACACACTTGTGTCTGTCTTTCTGTCTTCCCCTCTTTATAAAAATCTGGTGTCTGTCAGCTAAGCAGCTTTCTTGTTGAGTCTGTGATGAATAAGTAAGTGGTTCGAAGGGAGGCTGGAGAGTAAAGTGCATGTTGAATACACTGCCCAGGGACGTCAGAGGTGGGGGGGGGGGGGGGGGGGGTAAGTAACAGCACTGAGCCGCCTCTGTAATGGGAGCAAATGAGGTGCGCCGGATATTGTTGTGGTGCAGCCGTACATGGCTGCAAAAGAAGGCAGACAAAACCGGCTGACAGCTGCAGGGAGAGGCTGTGATTGATGGCAGCGCTCCAGGGAGTGTTTCAATATGAACTTGGTTAACTCAGAGCCACATGAAGCATTCATCATTATAGCTGCCATGCTGGAGTGAGATGCTGTAAACTCTGGTACAGGAATGTATGGACAAGGAAACTGGACAGCGTCTTAAAGGGATAGTCCACCCAAAATTGAAATTTCACTCATTATCTACTCACCCTCGTGTCGACTAAGGGCTGGGAGAAGTTTCAGAGTCCTCCGTGGCTTCTCTGAGTTACAGGGGGTCTCGGCGTAGCAGTGCATGTCCATATAACGGTTGCAAATGGATACCAACTGTCTTTGTAACAAAAAGACACACCAAAAAACATCCAAATACCTCCATGCTGCTCGTATGTAATGTCCGTCTTGTATTGAAGCCCCGAAATGCGAAATTGTCCCGAAAAAAATTAAATAAGTCAAGCTTGTTTTGTAGCGGAAGCTTATCTGATGAACCAGGAAGAGGAGCTTCCGCTACAAACAAGCTTTAAATATAGACTTATTTAATTTTTTTACCCCCTGTAACTCCAGCCACGGAGGACTCTGAAACTTCTCCCAAACCATAGTCGACATGAGGGTGAGTAGATAATGAGTGAAATTTCACTTTTGGGTGAACTATCCCTTTAAAGCTGAGCAGAGACAGTGATGTACATTTAAAGGTCCCATATCTCACATGTTTCTGGTGTTTTTAGTGTGAGCTCTGACCCTTGCGTCTAAGCTATTGAATATGGATGTAACAAATTTCAGGTAAACAGAGAAACCGAATCCGTGGGTCCAGGTGGGCGGGGCTTTGGGCGTGGCTGACAGCTGTGACTGCTTCGCTGTGACATCATAAAGTTACGTAAGCCCTGATGGCCCGTTTTTAGTTTCTGAATACAATCTGTGTGCATTTAACTGTGGACTGAGGTTTTGATACTTTCACAGTATTAAAGGAATAGTTCAACATTTTGGCAAATGCCATAATCCCTATAGTTTAGAGTAGGTTTGTTACCTTTAATTGTCGCTGCAAGCTATTTTTAGAACGGCGGAGCAGAGCCGCGATCTGCTCAGAGCTACGCTACGGAGGCTCATGGAATTTTATGGTTTCAAACTCATCAAATACATAATCCAACAACTCCAAAATGCTCTTGTGGACAAGTTGTGACCTGCACATTCACCACGCTATGAGATGATAACAGAACCTTACAAGACGGAGTTGTTTTCAAGGTAAATTCATGCAGCTTTTTGGCAAGCAGTCTCTGCATTTGCATAATTAAAGGTAAAGAACCTACTTTCCGGACTATAAGCCGCTACTTTTTTCCCCGCCCCGGTGTCCCAGCTCTCGTCTCTGCACACCCGTAATCTTTTGTTCATGACGGTTAAGACTACATAAATACACACAACATCGTATATGTTATTTAACGTTATCCACCGCTCCATTTATTTATTTTTCGCTGGCTTCGTTGTAAACAAATGCACATGGCTGAGAGGAGCGTAACCAAAACAGCGGAAAAGTGAGCGGACTTGCATAGGTCCCTACTGTCTTTCTGTGTAACATGAACATGTAACAACATGAAAACCTGTGGCTTATATTCAAGTGCGGCCTATTGTATTTTCTTTTAAAGTTTAGCTGGTGCGGATTTTATACAGGTGCACTCTATAGTCCGGAAAGTACGGTACTCCTAACATTATAGGGATTATGTTAAACTTGACTACACTTTTAATATGGAACCTAGACCTGAATTGAAAATTGACCTTTACACAACATGGGACCTTTACATTTTGTATCTTTCAAAGACACAGTTCAAAAAAGCAAAAGTATTCAGACCTCATTTTATTCTGTGGTGCACAATTGCGGGCTTTAGGGCAACTTCTGCAAAAAAAAAAAACATGTTGGCCCCTATTATGTATCAGCTTTGTTCTTCCTGGTGCTAATGCACTTTTTTCAGCAGCTATAGATTCTTACAGTACAAAATGTTTTTTACATCCCTCACACTCATGGACTCACCCTGGAACACGGCCCTCATCGCTGTCAGCCACAGGGGAACATTTTATTGGCAGGATGAGCATTGTTAAAGCCAACACCATAACATTTTGTATTGTGAAAGCCAAGTGTGCTTTTTTTTCTATATCTTCAAGATATTCAGTGTGGAGATGCCCCGCCCCAACACACACACACACACATCCCCACCCCATCTTGAAACAAATGAGGGATTAAAGCAGAGACATCTCGAACAGAAGACTGTGATGTGAGAGGAGCAAGTGGATGACAGCAGCTCACTGAAATCCTAAGAATATGTATTTTTCTTTTTCTTTTTTTTTCTTTTTTTTTGTCTTAAGGGCTTAGAAAGTACAACACCCACTCAGTAGCTCTGCTCACTCTCCCTTTTTATTATTTGTCTTTTAGTTTTGCTGTGTGCTGTGATGTTTAAATACTGGACAGCAGGGATGTTTTTTCCTATTAATTAGATAAGACAAAATATTTGTACATCCAGACATCACAAGTGTTGGATTATGGAGACAAAAAATGCTGAAGGCTGAATTGAAATGCGGATTAAAGTGAGATGTGCAGTCATATACAGTAAGTATATTTACAGTATATTGTGAGACTCTCTTATAGACTTAGATTTAACAAAATGGTCATAAATAAAGTGTTCATTGTGCTGCATGACAGAATTAGTTTCTGGTCCTATTCAACCCATAGAGGCCAAAATATATACTGTACTGTATATATAGCCTATATTCACACATGGAAATCAGACTCTGGGTGTGAACATTTTATAGAATAGAATAATAAATTGGTTCGAAAATGGAATAAAAGCAATTCTATTGATACATAATTTCAAACTTGTATCAATTCCCATAACTTTTTGGATGGTTTTTGACACTATAGATCCTGACCAGCTGTTAACAGTGTCATATTACATCACCATAATGAGCTGGCAATGATTCTAATGGACTGTAAAGGCAAGGCTGTCAACCAGTGAGACACAAAGAAATGACTAAAATGAAAGTGGAACCAGTCACCAGTAGGATCAGCTTGTCCACCATTGGTGAGCTAGCATATAACACTAGCCTGTCTGTCTGACAGCTGGCCCACTTTTTATACATTTAGGTAAACAGTGTTTTGACTGGGTTCTTGTAAATTAGACGACTTATCATGTGGGCTTCACTTTGGTTCCACTGATGAAAAGTTTGACTGTGCTCCAAAACTGACTGACACTGACTTCAGTCAGACTGACATGCAGCCATTGACAGCAGATGACCATCAAAACCAAATGTCCTCTAACTTTATTCCAGTGAGGATGAACTTTTTTTATTCCCCCCCAAACTGCTTTTCATGTAAAAGTTTTCACCTCTTTATATGAGTGAAGAGTTTATTTATTTGTTGTTGAATAAAAGTTAAAAGTTTATCTTCTTCTGTGAATAAATAGGGGATGTTCTAGGCTCTGATTGGGCTATGTTAACACTGAATTAATGGTTGATTGCTTTATTTGTTGCTTTATTAAATACTTCTGATGTACAAATCAAGCACACAGTGATGGGCTGTGTGTGAACGCCGGCCTGTGTGATGTGTGTGCCGTTAGTCACAGCAGTCTGATTGTGCTAATGTTAGGGGAAACTCCATCAATCTTGATTTTTCTTCTTTTTTTCCCCCACACCCATTCTTCTCCTCAGTATCGACTTCACTCAGGTCATTAGTAATCCATTTGGCGATGGGACTCTTGTTTTGACTGATAAACTGATCACCCTAATAGTGGTAATGGTCTGAGTGTAGTTTGTAGAGATGTGGATTTAGTGTTTGTGCAGGTTTGTGTGTTGTGTTTTCCTAATAGAGAATAGGAATGAGTGGTAGATTAATAGATATATCATTCACAAGCACCATAATAATCAGTTGATCATTTAAGTATATAATCAAGTATAATCGGCAAACATGTTCTACTTCTGTTTTCTATTTTCATTGTTAATAGAATATGTGTAGGTTGTTATAATTGTTAGTCACACACCTAGAAATAGACCTGATGCTTTAAAGAGGAACTATGCAAGTCTGGTGGCTTTCCCGCTGTTTTGCTAACCATCCTCCTGGCCATGTGCATTTGTTTATATTGTAGCTGTGGATAACTTTATATAACATACGATGTTATGACGTGTATTTTTGTGTGGTCTTAACTGTCAAAAGCAAAAGATGACGGGTTACAGAGCGTGTTTGTGTTGCGGTACGCAGAGAGGAGAGCTGGGACACTGGGGCGGTGGCCAGGTACTACACTGATGTTGCAAGGTTGGTTTTCAGCCATGAGACGCCAGGTGGAAGGTAGAGAGCCTCCGTTCTCACTCCTAACAAGTCAAAAGTCATGTAGTTAACTATCACAATTACTCCAGAGCTTTTTAATTAAAGCAGATATCAGCTTCACGGCCGTTTCGGCTAATGCTGCGTTCAAGGCAGGCTTTTGAAACCGTAAGTTACAGCTTCAAGTCACAACTACGACTTGGTAGCGTTCCAGGTAACCCGTAGCTCGTGTTTTTACCATCCTGTTGTCTGTGAAAGTTCCCTATAACGGCCACTCGTAACTTCCGACCCGTGAACTCGTACCAGATCGAACTGGTATGACTTCACAGGAAGGAAAAACACAAAGTACGAGTTTCTTTGAACGCACCATGAGTTAGCAGCCCCCGCCCTTGTCAGGCATCAATTGGTCCTCGTGCTACGTCACCACATTCACGCGCATCCCTTGGCTGCACACACAGCCCTTCATGCCGTTCTCTCTTCTCATTGGATAACACTTGTATCCCACAAGGAAAATTTTCTCCTCGGGTTACAGCAGAGCAGAGTGACGGAGAGACTCGTGTTTAGGCTGAAATACTTCATGTAAGTGATTGCTGACGGAAAATAGGACTATTTAGGACTTATATTAACAAAAACATTCCACTGATATCTGCTTTAAGTTAAAAATGTTGCATAGCCACGGGAAAAATCCTGCTTAGGTCCTCTTTAATGTGCTATATATACATGCATAGATAGACACTCAAATAAATGAAGACAAGGTTAAGCAGAAAACTTAAAGTAAAGGCATAGTGTAAAATCCACCGTCGGTGAAGAGTCAGTTTTTCGGCAAATTTAAAAAGTTGTCAGTGAGTCTGTGAATCTTTGAGCCTCAGGCAAATCATCCTTCCACCTGGGGCTCTGATCGCAGACCTGTGAAGTCACCTTTACAGTCTGGGCCTGCGGGTGGTGAAATATTTTTACTCTATCTCAAATGTGACAGCACTGAGGCAGTCAAAGAGACATGCCAAAAAATGATAATGACTAATTTGGCAATTTTCTCGACAAAATATGGGATTGTGTTATGACTTTTAATACTGAAGTAAATCTGTAAACTCACTGATGTGACGGCTGTAAGTGAATGAGTCTGTAGAGTAGGTCTCTTTCCAGCATCAGCGTTCCAGCCTTTAAACAAGCTCATACCCATTCTGACATGTGATAAATAAACAGCTGAAGGGAAAAGACACAGCAGTTGTGTGTTTATGATCCTGCAGATTATGAATAATCACAAGTACATCAAAGACTGAGTTCAATCGTATTCAACAATAATAAAGCTGAAGCTTGAATTGCAGATACTCAACACTTCAATTACATCATTCCACAAGAGTGAATAGACAGGAAATGCACATCCTCCTTAGGTGTAGTCTTTTACATCCAGTTGTCAATTACCTGTCAGTAATAATTCATGGCATTCCTATATTGCTATTCTCTGTCTCCAGCTAATGTAACACATTCATACTTAAATCCACCTCAAGATACTTGTAATGATGCAAATTTGAAAAAAAAAAAAAAAAAACAGACTAAAAGTAAATTTGACAATGATAGTGTAACTCTTCTTTACAGCTTTTAAATGAACACCAGGTCAATGCAGTGACATGAAGTCAGCCAAAGTGGACAAGCTGCCTCAACAGCAGTGTCATAATCTCACTGTAACCCCAAGCAATAACATGATTGTGTGTGGAATAATTTTTAAACTCTCCTCTTACAATTAAACTTTTTTCAGTTTTCAGTTTTATAAATTGGTGGACTCCATCTGATTACAATGCAAGAAATGTTCTTCTTCAAGTGTAAAAAAGTCAGTGTTGAGTTATTTGGTGTTCAGTGCCTGCCTGAACTCCACCAGGCTTAGCAAACCCACAGAGGACTCAGGACAACTCCAGTCTTAACTCAAACCTTTTCATTCAACTTTGTCAAAAGGGTTTGATGAGTCAGGTTGATAACCTCCAAAATAAACAGAAACAGAAATCAGTACCAAACATAACTCTGTTATATACAGTACATAAATTAATTGATCATACATCTAATTTAATCTAAACAATATTAGATTTTTTTACAGTGAAAATGAGTAGGGAACTTTGTAAAACTTTACATTGATGTGAGTGAACCCAAACTAAACTGTTTTTGGCTGGACTGCAACAGCAGGGCCAACCCTCCGACACACATGTCACACACTGACTGAGTAGGGGGGGCAACCGCCATTCTGACATCCCACCAGTCCGACATAGCCATCTAATTGTCTAAATGGCAACACTATTTCTATCAAATGTCCCGTCATTCTGACAATTTTTGCCTCCTATGGTCAGAATGACAGTATTTTTTTATTTTATTAAACATCCTGCCAATACAAATATACATGTATCGTTACACCCCTACTGGGAACTATTTTAATTTTTGGAAAAGGGGCATAATATGTCTCCTTTAAACCATCTAATGCTAATAGCATTAATGGAACAGCAACTAACAACAGAAGGTGATGGAGCAGAAGCAGCAACACTAACTATATATCTGTTCTCCTACCGATCTCTACGAGCACAATTTACTATTTCCAATCTGCTCTTATTGGGCTGTCCACAGACTAATAATTTATTCATTCTGATTTGCAGGCTTAATGGTAGTGTCTCCTTAATTTAGATTGGTGGAGCTGTCTACAGGCTTTGGCATCCCATGCTATTCTGACAAGGAGATGCTGCAGCATACTAGGGGGCAAAGCACAGGAATAGAAGCTAGATGTTGGCTCCGGGCTGGATGAGCTGCAGAGGGTGCATTTATTTCCATCATGTGCCAGCATTATCACTCACCATCAGAAATTATCTATTGTTATGAGCAAAATGGTAGCGTGTGCGCATAATCACCTGCGTGGTGTAATGAACGTGTTAAAATGCTCAGCGGCTGTAAAATATCGTTTTCAGTCACCTCTCCGGGCCCTTTTCTGAGTGTCGACACATTACAAGTGTGATTCTACCACAGTGAATAACCTGTAAAGGCACCGAAGCCATGTCTTCTCTAATTACACCAGAAATAGAACATAATGGCACACCTGCTTTTCTCTCTTCATTCCCTCCCCCTCCGTAGGCAGCGGCCCATAAAGAACCAGAACACGCAACGAGAAACGAGATGTACAAAATCATCTTTGATATCAACTTTAATTGCAAGAATACGAGGTAGAAGATTTAGCGCAAGGTCAAGGTCTGGATCCTCTCTATTCATGGCACTTGAGGTCCACAGTCTATACAGCAACACTGATGAGAAGTTTTAGAAATGAGAGGTAGATTGAAGAGCCATTCACATGGGATTAACATTACAGGGGGATGTGAGGAATTGAATATTCATTGTGCTCCTCTGTAATTTAAATGATCATTACAGATGGCATTTTAAGCACAGTGAAATTAGAGAATATGGTCTGTAGATGTGACCATTCAAAAGGACAAAGCCAAAAGGTCTCCCCAGGTGGGTTGAAAGCAAGATGAGTGTACTGCATGAGGTGGATTGAAAACATGTCTTTCATTAGTCAAATCATCATTTTTAGATTCACACTAACCGCAGAGTATCATTATATAAATGTTCTTCAAGCGTAGCGATAGCTGTCTGTTTATCTGTCAGCACTCTGCAAACAAGGCCTACTAGAGCCAAAGCTCAGACTGACGGAGGTTTGGGACTGGGTTGCATCACGCACGTTAGGAGAAACTGCACAGATTGTCCTCTTTTTAATTACAAACATGCACATATACTGCAGGATTTGAGAATGATGACCTGTCACATATTACAGGGTATTGTTGAGATTATTGTGCCTAAGGGACCAATCAGGGGGGAAATGCACCATCTCATGTGTTCTCTGGGGGAAGAAGATGTAAGCAAAAGGGAGTGAAACACACATATTCAGCGATACACAGTTGACATGAGTGGTCAATTCTTCACTGTCGGCTGGAGGTGGGATCAGTACCGGTTTGTCTAATTCGACGCTACGCATGTTGCATATGGCCCCGCAAAATGATGCAGGCCCCCAAAGTGGCCAAAGCGTAACTGCGTCTATACTTCAGCCAGGCATTTCACAATAAACAAGACAAAGTACAACCAGAAAGATGGGTATTAACATTAAAAGTGTGTGTGCTGTAATTACGACTTAACTTATATAAAATGGAAAGTAAGGGGTACATATTGGATTTTGTTTGCTTGTGTTTGCTTGGATAGCCCATATAGATGCAGATATCCTCGTAAATTAAAATCAATATGATGACAATTGTAGTGTTTTTGTGCAGGAGGCAAGAATCAGGCCGGGCATGGCTTCATAACACGTCTTTACTTCTAGACTTCCGGGCAACAGACTCACACACTACAGGTGCCGCTTGGGCTCAGTAAACACCTCAAAAGTGTTGGCCAACCAAAACATAACACAGCAACTGCCTTTGCAGTAATAACCCACAATGTGATAACCTAAATTGTAAATCACTTCAATCTATTACAACAATGGTCCTATAAATAATTACATACATTTGAAAAATATGAAAGTAAAACAGGTGCAGCAAATTTGATGGAGCTGAATTAATGGTATAGCCTATAATTTACAGGTACTATGCTTCAGTTTGTCAGCAGAGATGCTGGACCATCAACAATGGGAGCACTGGGGTGTCAGGTGCAACTGTTAAAAAAGGGTTACATTTTGGAACAGGTGCCCCCTACCAGAGTTTTGCCCAATGAAAGTTTGAACCGGCTCTGGATGGCAGGATTTTAAAATCTGTGACCTGTAGTATGCTAGGTAATGGTAGCCCCAAGAGCTAGCATTTGGTAACACTATAGCTCAGAGACAAACATATAGGCATATTAAATCCCATTGGCTATTATGAATATAGCCTACTGACATCATTGTATAATTTTATTATTTGCAAATGAATACCCAAGTGTCAAACATGTTTGATATTAGTGGGCCCTTGAAACAGTTAATAGACATGCTGCGTTGCCTAGCTAGGGGGGGGGGGTTGTGTAATCAGGCCAAGCTTTGTCTCCCATAAGCTGAGTGGTGTGCCTTGATGGAAGTGGATGCCTATTATTGAGCTCCGTGATCTTCAAGCTCCACAACCCAGGAGCGATGCTTAGGGAACATGTGATTTCGATAAAGTTCATGTATTATCAGATCAGAGTCATCCAATGGGGCATAGTAAGGTTCAACTTTCTTAACAAGTTTTGTGGAAGTCCCAGTGCTTGTGCTACTACTCCACGCCCTTCAACTGCCTCAGCCAAAATACATGGACGCAAAACATCACACCCTGATGCGTCTGTAGGCAGTTCAAGAGGTTTACGACCGGAATCTGTAACCTTCATCCTGTCACTGTCTGGACGTGTAAATCAGGAAGTTATCACTACGACACTCCTTTAGTCAGAGCCCACCTTTGACAGAGAGTGTCTGGTTGCTGAGCGATATAAGCTAAATACCACATTTCATACCCTTGTTTCTCTTCCCTTGGTTCCTGTGTCTCTATTGGCTGCCAGTTATCAAATACAGACAAGAAGATAAAAGACTTCGGTCAAAAATAAAATAAAATTGGATATTTAAATATTCAAAACAGATTAGCTTTGTTGCTGATGAGCTTTTATGAGGTCTAGCATTGATGCTTTCATTTGTTAGAAACCTTTTTTCTAATACCATCTCATATATTCTTTTCTTCTTTTTTTAACACTGAATGATTTACAAAAGGGGACAAAATCTGACAAGTATGAAAAAATTAAAAATAAATGAAAAAGTGATCAGTAGGATCAGCAACTTAAAGCCGCACTTAAACATTTAATAATTGTGGTTATAATTGCTACAGATGTAAGATGTAAAATTACACTGAAAATGATCACCCACCAGCACAAGTTCCATTAAAAATCAGCTCCATCAGACATAGGGCTAGAGGAGAGACAGCTGCCTCTCATCTCTGTTGTCCCTCAGCTTGATGGCTTCTGTGAAACAATAACCCTGTCTTCTAGAAATTACATTATACGGTACAAAACTGATTTACCAATGAGCCTGTGATGACAAATGTAATATCTGGCTGGTAAAATGGTCACAGGCAATGTCATTTTTTAATGTGGTACATTTATTAACGGCAAATGATTCACGTGGAGGTGAAGGGGCAGATGGTGAGATATAAGGCTCAGCACAGTGGCACCTGAGACCATGGCTCACATCCACCCATTGCATTTCCTTGGTTTTAACCCTTTTGTCTGTAAAAATTCTGTTGTTGCATTTCTTAGATTTATGCATTGCTCCAGATTGTGACTCATTGTTGAGTTTCAAATATGCTGAATACAGGTTTTACTCCTCATTCCACGTATATTCACACCGGTGGGCTCTTTAGGTTGCAAATGAGGCCCAATGCCTGCTGGGAAGATCTGTTGGTGGTTGGTGGAATTACTTCACTTAACTTAAGTAAATCTATAGTCACAACCTGCAGTGGTTTCAGGTCAGCCATGCTCTCAGTTTGGAGGAGCAGGCAGGAGTGCTACCAGCACTATGTACTAGCAGAAAAATATGTATTTTCCACTTAAAAAGGTCTTCACTAACATAAACAATATCAGACTTATGAACAATATCAGTTTAATGGACCTAGATTTAGTTGTAAGTTTCAAAATTTTTAATTGTAAGCTGTTGTTTTTTCACCAAATCACTGTAGTGTCCACTGCGCCTGGAAGATGTACTGTAAGTTATTGCAGATACATACGTATGCTGTTTATTTTGTAAATATAGTTTTGATGGATGTTTTATAACCAGCACCTGAGAAAAAGGGGGAGGGAAGGGGGGGGGAGTTTTATAAAGAAGTCGACCTGCAATGGACCGGCCACCTCCTACGGGTCTGGTGGTGGCCCAAAGCAAGCAACAGCTAGAGGCAGAGGGAGGGAGAGAGGAGAGGAAAAAAATAAATAAATAAAATCTTTAAAAAAAAAAAGAGGAAACAAGGAATCACACCAAATTAAAATACTGAATTTATTTCAATTGAATTATATCGCAAAAAATAACAGGAAAACCACAGAAAACAAATTTACGAATACATTAAACTCTGCTCTTCCTCTGCTGTCCTGACTGGTCTCGCCCTAGGCCCACCCTGGGAAGTCCTAGTCCGCAGGGGCCGGCAGGAGGCGCCTCCCCAAAGCCTTCTTCTTGTATTCTTTTTTTTTTATATATATTATTTATTACCTATTTAATTATTTATTTACTATTGTTCTGCTGTCTCCCCCCCCCCTCCCCCTTTTTTGCCATATCTACCTCAGAAGTCCAACATACTTGCTCGCATGCTCATCACAGACACGCATGCGCACACACACACACACACACACACACTTACTTACACGCACACAATGCGTATCCTAAACAAAAACATTGTCTTTGCTATTTCAATTGTGTTATTTTATTTTATTTTTTATTTTCATTTATTTGTTTTTTTGTTATTTCCTTTGATTGGTTATAATAGTTATCACTGCGTATTGTCTTGTCCTGTGTTGCTATTAGGGGTGGGCCAAAATATCGATATGGCAATATATCGCGATACTTTATCCCGCGATACGATATCGATATTCAATATTTAAATATCGATTTTTTTTTTTCCAAAAAAAAAAAAAAAAAAAAAAAAAATTAAATTTTTTTTTCAATTAATAAATCATGTTTCAGACCTAAATCCAATTGAAATATGTTGTTGTAACTTGCACTTGTATAAAATGGCATGGATATTTTGAATTACATTGTTTTGACTCAGTTTGTCCCATGAATTATCACTATCGTCTGATGTACATACAACTCGGATTTTAAGTGACACAGATATCGTGATGTATCGTGGATGAAATTTCTTGCAATATATCGATAATCGCAGAATCGCTGTACCGTGATATTATCGTTATCGTGGGTAAAATATCGTGATAGTATCGTATCGTGGGGTACCTAGTGATACCCAGCCCTAGTTGCTATATATGTTTGTTTTTCACCCGTCTTACACACTTTTACACTTGTATTGTTTATCACCTGTATTGCACTATAAATAAAAAAACAATAAAAAAAACAATTGCACATGGCCGAGAGGAGGGTTAGCAAAACAGAGGAAAAGCGACCAGACTTGTGTAGTTCATTTAACATGTGCATAGTTTTTGTTGCTCCAGGCTTTCTTTGTGCACCAGGACCTGCATGGGGTCAAGTGTTACAGAGACCATATCTGTCATAGTAACCTGCCACCTGGCCGGCTACAGGAGGGGAAATGAAATTTAAAGGGTTTACCACTTTATCGTACTGAAAAATGTAGGCCGATGAGTACTTTCGTGGATCATTTGTGCAATACTCTTCTTTAATACCAGATATAAAGAACAAGAGATCCTTCTGAATGGAAAACTCTGGTGAGAGGTTCACTCCAGAACCAGCATTACTAGAGCACATACTTCTGAATCCACAAAGCAAATTTGCAGACGCACAAAACATCTCATGAACCATTATACAGCCTCCACATGTCCAGATCAATCATGCAGCACCCAGCCCACCACACAACTGAGCGTCAGCCTGTTCAACCCCAGCAGGCCTCTCTGGTCATCTGTGTTTTTAATGCAGCCAAACTGATGAGCCGCTCTCATTTACATATCTTTGTGTGCTGCTGAATGAGGAGAAAAATAGGCCGGTGATTAAACTGTGGGTTAAAATGTCCAAAATGTCATCCCAGGCTGCTGCTCCACAGTGGTATACAGCTATGAAACCTCTGTTGTCTTCATCCCTGGTCAGTTGAGGCATGTTTTAACGCAGCCAAACTGACAGTGTGTCCAGACATCAGACCAGATATGAAAGACACAGCGTACTATTGTTAACCAGAGGTCACTGTGAGAGGTGCAGTGTAAAGTGGCCTGGAGTGAGATACTAGTGCATATTTTATCTCTCTTTTTCTCCACTGACAGCTGCCAACAGTGGGGTGGATGTGTGTCACTTGGCGTGGTGATGATGGCGCTCCACTTCCTGCGGTCACAGAGTTTAGGTCCCTAAAAGCTCTGAGAGCCCGTCCACAAAAAAATTAGATTTAAAGGGACATTGTGTAACTTCTCCTGTTATCTATTCACAAAAATCGATTATTTTGTTCAAAAGTATGTTTTTCATTAATCAGTAATCACCCCCATCAACAAACTGAAGTGTTCCTTTCAGCTCTGAATTAGCCGTTCATATCATTCATATATACATGGAGCGGGTAAGCTCGGTGCTGGCTGCCATGTCATGTCGCCATGTTTTTACGTTCAGTGGCAGCGTGACGGTAGGAAACCACGGAAACTCAGCGGAGACACCGGAGCTGTCGGCTCAGGTCGAGGTGGCGTCTGTGAAAAGTCACCGCGGTAACGCAGTGAGGAGGAATGGAGCGTTACACTGATGCTGCATTCACATGCAGTCGGGCAGACGGCCGTCGGTAACAAACCAGATGTCATTTTAGTCACAGAAGTCGAAAGAAAGCCAGTAAAACGTGGGTCAGGTAAACAATATGACATCGCCATGACAACATATTGTCTTGTGTATTGTTTTGCCTCGTGCTGACGGACCACTTGTTTACATAAAGGCTTGTTTATGCCGTTACGTGCAGCGGCTGTTGTCCATCTGCCGTCTGCCCAATTTCAGGTGAATGCAGCATGAAAAATACGATTGAGCTGCTTGCGATATACAACCACAACGCTAGATGGGAGTAATTCCTACACATGTACCTTTAATGAATCTGCATAAGTATTTCATTGTTTTGGCATCTCGTCCGGAAATGGCGGGGGGGTGAAAACAGTATTTATTTTAAACAAGTCCCAGAGTGGGAAAATCTGAAAACACCACCCCAACATTTTCGTCTGGATGCCATAAATGGATATTTTATGAAACGATGATGTACAGTCATACTCCCCACCACTCTACCTGTAACCTGAGCCCCACTGCTAAAGGTTACAGTATATGGACGTAACGTACAACAACAGCCGATACTGCCGGGTCCCTCGGACACTGCAGCTGAATCCAGCCCGTTAAATCATCATCGACCGTCATATTTGCACTGACACGACTCCCAGTCAACCGTTAATCCACTTACAATGTTTGGAGGTTGAATAGAGTGGGGGAACTTTCCTTCTTCTCTGTTTTTGGTGTTTATGTGTGGCAGCGTTACAGCGCCACACACGCTCCACACAGGCCAGCAGCGTTTTGAGTCGTTTTCAGTGGATCCATGTGTACGCATTTTCATAAGGCCTGAGAGCTACAGGGGTGTGTACGTGTCCCCCCGCTGTGCTCCCTGTACAGTATCCTCCTGCTGTGGGTTATTGTGATTCTTTGTTTGATCGTAGAAGGCCAGTGTTGCATGCTCTGTTTTCATCTCCAGTGACATGCCAACTGCCCCACCCCCCAGGATAGCTGGGATCCAGCACCTTCTTCATCGCTTTGAAGTCATCTTCTGATGCTGGCACGTGACGAGCTATCATGTTGAGTTCTTTCTTTCGAAGGGTTTTCATGACACCAGTGAACACACTGTTGCACAATGTGGACTTAACAAACAGGAGTGGCTGAGTGTCGCTGAGTTCACCATTACTATTTCTTACAATGTGCCACATAACTTAACTTCAACTGTCACAGTGTTTAAGTCTGAAACTAGAACTTTATCTGTACATTACAGTCTCCCAACAGGCCAAGTTGTTTGCATTCTTCTTATTTTAATTTGTTTGCTCAAAGATTTGCACTGTTCAGTCTGATCCTCCGTGCAGTGGAAATGCTCTGATTGACCTAAATGGGAGCGAATTGCTCCAGCATTTGCAACGGAGTCGGAATGAAGACAGAGTCGGTGGAAAGTGGGGTTACATTTATTCACATTTAAGGTAATATTGTGTAATTTTTTTAATTTGTCTGAAAATATCTCTCTTTTTTATTTTTTCTGTAATATAAACCCTGATATTTCCAGCAATTTCAGTATTCAGTCAACTGTGAGGTGGACTTAATATTTGGATTTTTCATTAGGGTATTTAATGTTTTATTTTGAAATATCTAACCTGTTGTGTTTATGGTTCAGTAACTTCCTTCCTCAGTGTATTCCACACTTATTCTGATTGTCTGTCCTGCTTCAGTTAGTTGCAGCTGTGTCTCGTTGCCTGCTCATTGTGTGGATTTAAGTGTCTGTGTTCCCTCCGTTTTCCTCAGTTCATTAAGTTCTCTTCTTTTGTGTTGTTCCAGCCTTTTCCTCTGGTGTTTTGTCACCTGTTTCCTTGGCGCCTGTTTTGTTGCCTTTTTAGACTTTTTCACTGCCAAATTCAGCTGCAGACAAAATCGGTCTCTTCTTTCGCTCTGTTTGTTGTGTTTTAAATCAAACACACCCAGGATAATTTTTAGTGAACTTTTTTTAAGTGAACCTAACATTGGCTGAACTTGATGATAACCTGTACTATGAAGCTGGTTACCACCTAGTTCAGTTCACCCTGGGTTTTCATCTCTGGCAGTGAGCATGTTCATGTGAAAGAAGATAAGTTGTTATGCAACATTGTCAGAACTATTAGAAACACTTATGCCTGCAGGTTATTTTGGTCCTAGCTGCGTCCAAAGCTATACTCAACAAGGTGACATAATGAAGTAATATCACAGCACTACAATAAAAACAGTATTTCTAAATATAATTTTGGTTAAAGTCAGACTAGGGATGTATTGTAAGTTGTAAATTATTGAATTAAGTGCATGAATAATCATTAAGTTTCTTACTGATCATTTGTGTCTGATTATGAACAAACAAACTTTATGGATGTGAATGAGGAAATAAAAGCTGAAGTAAGAACGAAAGAAAAGTAGTTCACGCGTAATGAGTCAGTGGGGCCTGAAATGTTTAAAATTTATAAATCACATTGAACAGTGCACAGAACATTGTTTTAGGGAAAAACATCAAAGGTTGGTTTTCATTTCCAGTCTCCACTTTGAGCTGCAGTGATGAAGAAGAGTAAAATCATCACCACTGTTTGGTTAGAGAATCTTTGCTCAGTTCAAATAAGCTATATAATAATGATATGATATGAAAAACATTCATGCCGTCTGAAAATAACACATATTTTTATATTCTTGAGACCTTGCATATGCCATTGATATATACTATATAAACAAATTGTTCGGGGCCCAAAACTGACCCCTGGGGCACTCCACAGATAATATCAAGGCACGTAGTCATTCATTTTTAAAATAACTTCTCACCAAGTTGAGAAGAAAACCTCTTTCTGAGTTTATTAAATCTGTCATGGTCTGTTGTATCAAATGTTTGTTTTTGTTCTAAAATCTCTCATCTATGATTGTTGTCTAAATAACTGCCACTGATGTAGATCTATAAATTCTAAAACCAAAGTTTCTCAATAAGATTATCCATCCTACTGAAAAATACTGTAGTTTTTCTGATATCTTATCTGAGAAAATTGAGAGATTAATGATACCAGCCAGTGAATTCAGATTCAGATTCAGATACATTTATTAAGGACTGCACAACAAAGTTGGCAGAATTTGCTTTCGGTACATAATACAGCACATAATTTTGTGTTGGCAAAAAAGCAGACAGTACATCAAACATTACACACAAACAGGACATTTTTGTTAGTGGTAAAACCTTGGCTGTTGGCTGTTCATTTCACATGCTTGTTGTGAATGACAAATTACATATATGAGTTAATGGTTTCACAATGACACCAATAACCTTCTTAATTAATGACATATGTCATTCCCATCTGTGGTGTCTGATTTTTTTTTTAAATTCTAATTAATCCTAATGAATCCTTAATTCTAATGATTCACAGAAATGTCAAATGCTCATTATTGACATACCGCACAGCAGCCCCGGCGTCAGGGGGTCAATTAGGGGGGCAGTGCCCCCCCGCCCGTGCCTCCTTGCCCCCCCCCCATTGGCTGTCAGAGGAGCAATGAGTTTTTTTCCTGCTGAATTTTGTTTGGGGAGGAGTCATAATTTGTTTTGTGTGTCACATTGTATTAATTCATATTCAGTTAACTGAAGTCAGTCAAATTTAAAATACAAAAAAATATTTCATTATGATTTAATTCATTATGGAAGATACGTCTCGGCTTGTGTCACGTGACGCGTACGTGCTGCTGCAAGTGACGCGCGGAAGTTTGTTTACATTCACACTGCCGTCTCGGAGCGAGAGGAAATGTGTAGGCTAATTAAAAACTGATATCAATGGATATTAGGAAATTCTTTTCCGACCACCGCCACAAACTAAAACTGCCTCTGGTAGGACAGAGCAGCAACCTGAGGCGCGAGCGACAGCTGAGCAGGAGAACCACAACAGGTGTGTGTGTGTGTGTGTGTGTGTGTGTGTGTGTGCGTGTGCGTGTGCTTGCGTGTGCTCGCGCTGCGTGTGTACATGCTGTAAAAGGCTTTATTCTATAATCATAGAAGGGTGAAAATCTCAGGACATGTCCGCTCCAATTATTCAGCAGTATAAAGCTAAAGCATGTGTGGGTCTTATATTAATATCTGACAGTAGCTGCAGCTATCAACATAAAGATGAAAATAGGGCAGAAGTGTGGAAGGAGACAGTGAGCTCCATGGTGAAGCAGAGGAATCAGGCCCTTGAAGGCTGGTCCAGGGCGAAATATTTAAAAACTGAGTTTTGTTTTTGCTCTCCAGCCACAGCTCCCCAGACCAGTTTAATACACTCTAGCCATTCTTGCCATTACAATGATAGGAACCCCAGTCAGTAGGCTACTGAATCAGTTTTTGTTTTGTTTTTTATCTGAGCAATGTTGTCCTTTCCCCCTATTTCTCCTCAGAGTGCACCAGAATGCCTCATTTATGTGTTAATTTTTTTTTTTTTCTGGGGGACTGCCCCCAAACCCCCCTATTGCAAGTGGTGCGTGTGTGTGTGCTTGTGAGGGGGGGGGGGGGGGGGGGGGCAAGGGGGGGCGACACTCTATTAGATAGTAAAGAAATATTTTTTAAAAGTGCGCCCCCCTGAAAAGATGCAATGCCCCCCCTTTGATTTGGTTCTGCAGCCGGGGCTGCCGCACAGTTGCACAGTGGCTTCTGTCGGGATCCTGAAGGACGAACGCCTCATCTTATGCAGTGATCTGACTGGTCAGTAGACTTTTGACAGGTTTTCCTGTAAACTTTACCTGTGCCGGAGCAGATTAAGGGCTCAGCATCAGTAACCATGGTGATTTTCTGTGACGATGCAGCCATTGAACAGGACCCACAATGCAGACAGACTCAGGAAACCAGTATGGTGGAAATAATTTATTAACTTACAGGATATTCAAAAGAACACACAGGCAGGGCCACATAAGTCAACTAATTCAACTACAGTCTACTTCAATCCTACTTCTCCTAGGTTTTAATTTCCCTTTGGTCTCTGCTCTGTTAGACTCTATCCACATTTTGGAATTGTTTTTGAAGTAACCTCACATCTGACTGTCCACATTTAAATTGTTTTTCTACAGGTATTTTCAGTCAGTGCATGTATGTCTCCTTTCCTCATGTCACAGTTGTGATTGTTAAACAATGTAAATGGACTCGTATTTGTACAGCTGTTTTCCAGTCTCAATGACCACTCAACCATATTCACATCTATACTGTGCTTTGTATCTAGATACTGCACATTTTAATCTAACCACTGATTACCACTCTAGAACCTGAGCCACAGCATCCTCTCAAAACAGCCCTGTTCAGAACAGCTGGTTTCAGTGCCTGTCCCTTTAAATGCAAATGAACCACTGCTTGCCCCACCCAACTGGTACCAGGTAGGGGTGGTATTATGCAAATTCGAAACCTAGTTACATCACTGGAAGACAACTTCAGACTTCAATCTAGGGAGCAAATTACTGATTTTTTTTGTCAATTCTCGCATTTTGGGGGCTGGAAGGCAAGACAAACACCCAAATATATGTTAAAGAGCCTTCAGAAAGTGATATTTCCATAATATGTCTCCTTTAAAGGTACAATGTGTAGGAATTACTCCCATCGGCTCTGGCTTTGTGGCACTGGTACTCCAGCAGGCTTTGTGGCTCTGCGTTGCGGTTGTATATCGCAAGCAGCTCAATCGTATTTTTCATGCTGCATTCACGTTAAATTGGGCAGACGGATGACAGCCGCTGCACGTAACGGCATAAACAAGTGGTCCGTCAGCACGAGGCAAAACAATACACATGACAATATGTTGTCATGGTGATGTCGTATTGTTTACCTGACCCACGTTTTACCAGCTTTCTCTAGACTTCTGTGACTAAAATGACATCTGGTTTGTTACCGACGGCCATCTGCCCAACTGCACGTGAATGCAGCATCAGTGTAACGCTCCATTCCTCCTCACTGCGTTACCGCGGTGACTTTTCACAGACGCCACCTCGACCTGAGCCGACAGCTCCGGTGTCTCCGCTGAGTTTCCGTGTGTGAGTTACCGAGCTTACCCGCTCCATGTATGATATGAACGGCAAATTCAGAGCTGACCAGGACACTTCAGTTTGTTGATGGGGGTGATTACTGATTAATGAAAAACATTCTTTTGAACGAAATAATCGATTTTCGTGAATAGATAACAGGAGAAGTTACACAATGTCCCTTTAAAGGTTCTATACTGTAACTCAATGGACATCTGGATCAGTAGGCATCAGAGAAACACGCTGTGCAAACACTGGGGATGTCTAACAGCAGACATTCTAAAATTCAATATATAACTTTTGAAAAATCTTGCATATATTTGTAAGATTAAAACGCCACAGATATGTAAATTAGCGCATAACGCAATCTAGTGACATCTACCAACTTTTCAAGCAGGCTTTAGCCGTTGATGCAACCCTGAGTCATTCAGAAGCTCAACACAGAAGTCATGACTCACAGGATTTTAGTCCAGATGCTTCTCCTGGTGCTGCTCCATACCTCCACCACCCTCCACTGAAAAGCTACAGAGATTTATATATAGTTAAACAAGCATCATCACCACCGGTGTTGTTCAAACACTGACTGTATAATAAAAAAAATATCTCTTTTGCAGTTTTTTCCCCTCTAAAGCCAGAACAGGAGGTTTAATTTACAGAGCAAATGTGTATACTGTAGCACTGAAATTACACAGTTTTCCTTTAAAACAAATTAGTCAGTGCAGTGTTTATGATGCAGGCGGCATTATAAACATTGTTCTGCTACATTTAGAAAAAAAAATCTGGTTTCTCCTCCTTCTTGTTTTTGAGCTGTTAGCTGTCACATTTCTGCATTTTGCTAATCTTCTTATTTAGTCCGCTTAGCAATGAATTTGTTCATTTAAATCCACTTTGCAGCTAAATTTGATTTTAACCATGTAGCCTATCTTGCGTTCTGTTCCATCCCCCCCACCCCTCTCTGTTTTTCCACCCCTCTTGCTAAACTTTGTCCGCCTCAATGTCACGGCAGCAAGGCAAAGACAATTAAGGTGTATAAATATGTAAATATGGTCATGGCAGCTCAGCGGGAGGAACAGCGTAATGACATTTTCTGCCCTCGTTTGGCTAATCCCCGAGACACCTTCGAATTAGAAACCTTAATGACAACCAATAACGCACAGATGGTCAAGCTCTGGGGGCACACCGGCTCTTCTGATGCTGCCCAGGCTCCTTGCGGCATTGCTCTTCATGCCAACAATACACACACACACACACACACACACACACACATACACTCTCCACAGGCACAGTGACACACAGATAAACACATGCAAACAGGCAAACCGGCACCGGCATGCAGGGAAGCAGGCAGAACACACACAGTGAACACATACACACACACGCATATTACCTAGCCAGATGCCACTTGTGCCCATGGGGGTGATCATGGTCGTAACTAGAAGGTCAGGTCTTGGCAGGCCGGTTTAGGCCACGCAGGGATCTGAAGCAGAGACCAGTGTGTTTTCCGTGTGTATATGTGTGTGTGTGTGGAGGTTATTGTTTGGTGTCTCAGGTAATATGTCCGGTGAGGCTCTGTGGCAGATGTCGACCATCAGTCTTACAAAGCTGACATATAGAAACGCTCCCTGTGGTCACATCTCAGGAGAGGGAGAGACGGAGTGAACGCAAGGAATCAGCGCTTGTGTAATGTGTATGTGTGTGTGTGAGTGTGTGAAACAAAGACAGAGAGTGCAATGTTTTGGCTGGTTTCCTACAGTAATTAGTTCAACCTAGCTATTTGTTCTTCCTACCTCCATTAGACAGCAAAATGTTTCTTCTGGGAGTGAGCAAGTTTTTACAGAGGGCAAAACAGTGCATAGCAGGAAAAGGATTGTGGGAGTTGCCAGACTCAGTCAAAGAAACAAAAGTGCACACTCGCCACTTAACAATTAACACCAGCTTGAAATATAAATGATTCATGCACTTCGAGAGAAGCTGATGGATGGAAATGAAGGGTCACGACAATCTCTGTGATCTTTCTGCTGATGGCTAAGAGATGGCTAAGTAAATTTTTTCACTTGAGTTCTCCTATTGTGGATGCAGTTGTGTGACTTTCAGCTTGTGTTGTGCCACTAGTTAACTCCAGTGTCTACAGGAAGAGGAGTCTGTGCCTCTGCAGTGACACTTCCAATACACTGTAGGTGTTCTGGCAACACTTTGTTTCTTTTACAAGGAAGCTGAAAACCATTCTGGGGTTCAGTATCTTCTGTCTGAAGAAGGGCTGTGTACCCAAGTTACACATTAAAGGAGACATATTATGCCCCTTTTCCACAAATCAAAATAGTTCACAGTTATCATAAAGACATGTCTGTGACATGCTTTGGTCAAAATACCCCAAGGATCAAACATCACAGCACTTTTTACCCTTTAAAAACAGCCCCATTCAGAATGGCTGGTTTCAGTGCCTGTCCCTTTAAATGCAAATGAATCACTGCTTACCCCACCCCACCACTTCTACTGGTACCAGGTAGGGGTGGTATTATGCAAATTCGAAACCTAGTTAAATAACTGAAAGACAACTGAGGGAGCAGCTCATGGATTTCAACCTTGGGAGCCTGCACATTACAGATTATTTTGTCAATTCTTGCATTTTGGGGGCCAGATGGTAAGACAAACACCCAAATATATGTTAAAGAGCCTTCAAAAAGTCATCTTTCCTTAATATGTCCCCTTTAAGGTGATAATAAAGAATAACTTTGGAGCTGCTTCTAGTGTGTGGACCTTGTGATTTGCCATTTTATGCATTTTTTTTGTCTAACACCCAACTGGATGCTTCTATAGTTTTTCATGGGCTCTGTATCTTAAACCTGTGACAGGCGGACTGGCTGGGGATCACCAAACCTCAACTGTGCAATACTACCACAAAATGCAAAATTGATGCATTTCTGCCCATGGATATTTCAGATGGAGTAGTTTATTGTCATTGCCACAAGAACAATGAGACAATGGGCCCTAGTTTCTTAGACCAGGTGAAGTCTAAGTTCAGCGCAGCTTCGCCACGCCAACTAGGCGTGTCCAGGTCCATTTCGCAAGTTTGCTGGACAGCGCAGTCCGACTTAGACCAGCGCAAGCCCGCCCCTCGTCCATCCCACCGGCGCAAACGGCAAAGGGGGAGGAGAGAGGGCGGGAGGGAGACAGGAGGAGGAGAAGTGGGATTAACACAGCCGATTCGGATCTTCACCAATCAAAGGAGCTCCTCTCCTCACCTTTAACTGCGCGGCGGGCGATGCGCGCTGCAAGTTTGTCATTTTATACTTTGACATGGACGGAGGAGACAGCGACGCCAGAGGCCGAACCTCTCCCCGGAGGAAACAGCTGTTTCCCCGGAGGTCCGAGCTCAGAGTGACCGAATAATGAGTTTACTAACATCCTTAACCAGGTTTGATCTGATACACTGAGAACCGGTGCTCAGTGTAGCCTAAGAAACAACAACTAATAAACTAATGAAGAAACTCACATTTATTCATTTCAATGTATTATTCCCTGTGTAAGACAGATGAGAGGTGTACACTAATCACAACATAAACAAACATGCGGGATGAAATCAGCGTAAAGGACTCTCTCTCTCTCTCTCTCTCTCTCTCTCTCTCTCTCTCTCTCTCTCTCTCTCTCTCTCTGTCCGTCTCTTTTTTTCTCTTTTTTTCTGTGATAGAGATGCTGAGTATAGGCTATATACTGACTATCTGATAGCGAGGCTGTTGTGGTGGACTAAGAGAGATGATGATTTGTTTTGTTTTTCAATACGGCTGCGTGATGCGGTAAATAAATAAATAAAGCGATCATCACAACGGCAGTGCGTAGTCTCAACACGGCAGCGACATGCAGTCATCCACCCTCAGTCCTGCTTGGGACATCCACAGCTGCTTTTCAGTGCCAGTTCGTCCCTGCTGTGTTAATTCAGGTGGAGTTTCCTTTACGCACCGACAGCCTTTGATCTCTGCTTTGATCTGACGTCAGATGTGACGGGACAATCTATATAGATATAAATTCACGTGTTGATTCCATTAGTTGCATTAAATAGTGGTTATTGTGGATATTTATTGCATTGAAATGTGTCTGGAACTGTGGAGATCTGCCTGTGAGGTCTTGGTGACGTGTGTGCACTGCAGGTCAGTCAGCCAAACTTCCACTGCACCTGCTGCGCTTCGCCCTGCGCTGAGAGTAGACCTGGTTGGAGGTGGCGAGCTTTCAGCGCAACCTCGGCGGGACATTTTCGCACAAAACTTCCACTGCACCAAGCTGAATCTGTGACGCCTCCCCCTGCTGCGCGGCCACGCCTATCTCAGCGCAGCGCGATCTGCCAATCTTCCAATCTGACTTTGCGCTAGGCTGCGCTGGTCGAAACTTGCATTAGACCGGCTGCACTACCTTGCGCTACCTGCGCTGCGCCAAGAAACTAGGGCCCATAGTATACAAGAGCTGTCTTGTATACTGTATGTCTCATTGAAACATTGAAAACAAAAAAAAACTACCCTGAAATAAAGTGTGACAGCCATAATATTCTATAAAAAACAGAGCAATAAATGGATAAATAGTAGAAAAATAATACAGGCTGTACCGAGCAGTGTTAAAGTGAGTGTGTGCATGAGTACTGCAGTGCAATTGTTTCACACTGACGCAGTTGTTGCTCTCCAATCCAGCACCTACATACAGTTGGGCACTGGTGTAAAAGACAACAGTGCAGCATTTCAGCATTATGTTAATGCTTTATCAAAAGATTAATATGCACCTACGTAAATCGGTGGGCGCACACCCGTTACACACAAGCAGAGTGAGCTGAAAATGAGCGTCGTCAGATGTTTAGATCAGTCAGGTGGAACATCAGAAAACAGCCTCAGAAGGTCGGAGCTTCTTTGTGGTCTATTGTTTGTTGCACGTTAAGAGAAATCCATGTTGTTTTCTCTCTCACTACCCACTAAATCATCTGACTTTGTCCTCAGCTCCATAATGAAGATTTATTCAAACTCCTTCTCTCATAGGTTTATTATGATAGAGGTTGTTGTGATTTGTGCCATCACTTCTTTATACAAATGTTAGCAGAACACTGATATGCCCAGGGATTTTGCCATTTTGTGAAGTTAGGGGCAGCAGAAGTAAGCGATCGGTTCGTTTTGGCTAACTTCTTGTCAGCCGATGGAGTTAGCAGTCCCTGCCCTCGTCCCTACGTCACCACATTCACGCGCGTCCCTTGGCTGCACACACAGAGAGGACCGCCCCTTTATGCCGCTCTCTCTCCTCATTGGATAAAGGTTGTAGGATACAAGGAAAGTTTTCTCCTCGGCTTACAGCAGAGCAGAGTGACTGACAGACCCGTGGTTCAGAACAAACATTCTTTTGTGATTGCTGTCGGAAGATATAACTATTTAAGACTTATATTAACACAAAAATTCCGCTTACTTCTGCTTTAACTAAGGAAACAAAAACTGATTTTCACCCATAAAAAAAGTTGTTCTTGTTTTTGTTTTTTTTCTTGTTTCTTGTGTAACTGTGAAGACACACCCAGGAAATGGATTCACCCATTACACACTGCACCACTGTGTTGTGCAAAGCCAAGAGTGGGCTTTATATTCACACATCATCATGCATAAATTACCTGCATCTCTATAGCCATAAATAGACAGTTATTAGTATGAATTTCTTATCCCATGTACACTACTTTGTCATTGTCAATTGCTTTGTAGTCTTCCAATATAGAGTACTTGGTAATCCAAGCAGCTTTGCTTTGCTGAAAGAAAATGGAGCACTATAATTGTAAACCTTGAAGCCCTCTGTGGTTGAATGTTTCAAATCTGTTTCACCTGTGCCCGGCGCACCTGTACCCACACATATCTGTGACATCATGGTACACTGACACACTCCGGCATGCACTGCATCACTACAGAAAAAAAAGGAAGTTAAAAGCACCGGAGGTCGGTTCTGAGCGATACGGCACAAGGTAAAGTCTCTCATTTCTCGCTCAAGGTTTTGCAAGAATAAGAAAAAAAAGAGCTGCATCACCTGCAAGGCTATATGCATATAATGCACTTTGAAATGGCCAGAAGTAGTGAGGCATGACTGTCTGGAAAACAGCAACAGGTGCACAGGAATGCCATGAATAAAGGCATCTAATGTAACCAGCCACATTACTTTGTGATTGAAAATATCCATTATGTGCACATTGTAATAACCAGGTGTTCATGATACAGATATTTTACACACTGCTATCAGGGTTTGAAACAAAAAGAACCATATGCAGACAAACGCAACGACTGGAATGGTATAAAAAAAACTGTTTATTTTACTCACGGAAAAAAAGAACAGGAGAACATGCAGGCAGGTACATTATACAAAGGAAAAAACTGAGCAGAAACGCAGAAGAAACAGAGCTCAAACACACATGAACCGACAAAGGGCAATGGGAAAACACTGAGGGAAAATACACAAGGGAGAAAACGAGACACGGGTGGGGAAAACAAACATGGGTGAGACACATGAGGTGATCACAGGAGGGAGAGCACAGGAAGTCAAGACAGGAACTTCAAAATAAAACAGGAACTAGCGACAAACTATGACAGATTTCAGTTAAAGGGATAGTTCAATATTTTGGCAAATTGGCCCGTTGCTAATAATCTCTATAGTTTTAGGAGTAGGTTCGTTACCTTTAATTGTCAGTGCAAGCTATTTTTAGAATGGCAGAGCAGAGCCGCGAGCTGCTCAGAGCTATGCTAATGGAATTTCTTGGTTTCCCTCATCAAACTCATCAAATACATAATCCAACAACTCCAAAACGCTCCGGTGGACAAGTTGTGACCTGCACATTCACCACGCTATGAGATAATAATGGAACGTTACAAGATGGAGTTGTTTTAGGTAAATTCATGCACCGCTGATGAGGTGAAAGTGCAGGTCACAACTTGTCCACTAGAGCGTTTTGGAGTTGTTGGATTGTGTATTTGATGAGTTTAATGAGGGAAATCAAGAAATCCCATTAGCTCTCGTAGCGTAGCTCTGAGCAGCTCACGGCTCTGCTCCGCCATTCTAAAAATAGCTTGCACTGACAATTAACCTACTCTAGGGGATTATGGCAATGGGTCAATTTGCCAAAATGTTGAACTATCCCTTTAAAATGGCTTAGATTTTCAATTCCTATTTGAGTTTAAGTCATTTTGTATTTGGAAACAAGCTTTGTTTATAATAATAAAAATATATAGTGATACTGATAATATTTTAGATTATATATCAAGATAATACTACATTGGTAGTGCCATCAGCACTGACTGATACCATAGATTAAAATACTACGGTGCATCTAAGAGTCACACTGTGAAACCCCAGAGCAAACTCTTGATCCTGAGCAGCAGTTCTGTCAAGAGGCTAATTACAATCATATCTCTCTGGCAATCACCATCAAGCACAAAGGGGAATGAGTCTCCAGGTGTCTCATTTCCCATCCTTGGGCATTGCTTAGCATTTTCAAGTTGCAACACAATAAAACATTTCTTGCACTTTACCTGAGCTCAAGAGCCTCTCAACGCTCGTAGACAGTTTGCCAGTTGTGGGAGACACAGGGTGAAGGAGAGATGTGAAGAGTGCGCCTGGCTGCACCACTCAGTCATTACCACCACCTACAGCCAACACCCTCTTCACACACACACACACACACTGAAACAGGCTGGTGATGTAATATTGTTCTCAGCAAGGAAGACTCATTTCATATGTCTATGAATTATTAATGGCCCTAACAAATTATCCATCACTCGAATTTGTTTAAAAATTTATCGACCACCTTCCTCCCACCATGATTTGGATCATTTCTGCTCATTACAGCCTCTGCCTGAGCAACAAGAGGCGCACAAGAGGTGGTACTGTATGAGTGAAAAGTGGGTCCTGAGCTACGACATACTTGTTGATGGCCAAAGCACCTACTGTACGGTGTTAGATTTCCGTAAAGAGTAGCAAACACATTTAATTGGCCCGTCAGATCAAAGCCTCCCCACAAATTCTTCTTACAAGGGAAGAGGATTATCAACTGTATATTTGCACAACAGTCAGTGGTAGAAAATCAAATTAACACCGTATAGAGAGCATGTAGTGTTCAAGTCCAGCAGGCACTCCTTTTCATCTGTCTCTTTCATTTATCCTGATGAAAGTCTTCCTCCTATAATATCTAAATCCTCTCTAATAAATGTAAGAGTGGAAGACACACCTTTTTGTTTGGTACAAGAACAAAAGCAAATAAGTCGCTAACAAGGATTTTTTTGTGTGTATATAACTGGCAGTGTAAATAGGCAATAACTTGTTTACTTGTTTCATATAAATTTATACTGAATTGATTTGATTCTATCAAGGATTTAAGAAGCCCCGTACCACAGCCCAAATCTGGCCCATATCCTGCATAACTGGGAGATGCAACCTCCTCATCTGGAAAGTCTTCTGGCTGTCAGTCAATACCTGTCAATACTGGAGTCAAATTCTGATCAGATGTGGAAAAATATGAGCAAGACTCGAGTTGAACCAGAACTCTTGTTTTGCTTTCTGGACAGGCCAAAATTTTGTGTTAGTGATCCATTAAGTATCAAGCATGCTTGTACCAAGATCGAATAATGTTCAGTCCAATACTTAAGCTGCTACTGGCTGCTTACTAGAAAATTGTTTATTGTGCTTTGTAATTTGATTTTCTGGTGTTCACATTGTGCAATCTGTTTGCTGCTTTACAAAGAGCAACACCTGTTGTTACCGCTGTGTTGCTTAAATTTCCCATCCTTACCATGCACACCCTATTTGCTTGAAGAACGATCACACAAATCAATATGCATGGCTCCTACAGTTGGTAGGCTATAAAATAAAAGTTTGATTAAAGGGATAGTTCAACATTTTGGCAAATTGGCCCATTGCCATAATCACTATAGTCATAGCAGTAGGTTCGTTAACATTATTTATCGTTGTAAGCTATTTTTAGATTTGTTTTAGAGGTAAATTCATGCAAAACTGCTGATGCGCGTTGCCTTCAGGGACAGTTTTTTCAGCAAGCAGTCCTCAAAAACAATTCCACCTCATAACGTTCCATTATTATCTCATAGCGTGGTGAATGTGCAGGTCACAACTTGTCCACCAGAGTGTTTTGAAGTTGTTGGATTGTGTATTTGATGAGTTTGATGAGGGAAACCAAGAAATCCCATTAGCCTCCGTAGCGTAGCTCTGAGCAGCTCGCAGCTCACGGCTCTGCTCGACCGTTCTAAAAATAGCTTATAACAATGACTATAGGGATTATGGCAATGGGCCCATTTGCCAAAATGTTGAACTATCCCTTTAAGAATTGGTATTGAAGTCAAGGTATCAGTATGAGGATTATTATGGAGCTCCAGCTCTGGTAGTGATGGAGACAGAACACCAGAACAAACATGCTAATTTCAGTTCCTGCTCTGTGCTGATGTGTGTCAGGCAAGGCAAGGCAAGGCAATGCAATTTTATTTGTATAGCCCGTTTTTACAAACAGTTTGTCTCAAAGGGCTTTACATGGCATCGTAAAAACATCCTCTGTCCTTAGACCCTCACATCGACTGAGGAAAAACTACATAAACATTGTAAACACATGTGTCACCTGCTGTTAAACTAGCAACGCTGAAAATGCAGCTCATTTTTGTACAGTCTGTGAGCTACACACAGCACGGTAACGGCTATGCTAATGATGCTAGCCAAGCTAACTAGCTGCGACTCACTGTGCAGGCCCACTCCCAGCATGCTGCACTGTAGCACACGCCCAATATAAAAGGATTTGATTTGAGAAGCAATTAGCAGCTTTACCATCATTTACAAACCCTTCATGCTAATTTGAAAAAACCTGCATGCTTAAAGTCAAATAGAAATGAAAAAAAGCTGGAAATCCTGTTACTTTTGAAGACTCAAGTGATAAATGAAAAGACAGTGGACAGCATATGTGTATGTATTGAAGGAGAGGAGGGATTCAGGGATTCACCCAAGGATGCGGCTTAAAACATTCATCCATCTATTTTCGGAAGCCGATGTGGGTGCAACGTGAGGTTTGAGTAAAATGTCTCGCTCAGTAGCCACGTCTTTTTAAACTCCTCCCAGGGGATCCCAAGGTATTCCCTTAATCCCTCCGGTACATTCTCGACCTCACCCAGTGTCTCCTTCCTGTTGGATGCAATAAAAATATCTCCACAAAGAGGTGTCCCAATCACATTGTCAAATCCATAAAGGTTGTGTGCAGCACCTCCATTCATTTAAACAGGAACAGACCACACAGTGCACAATGCAGGTCCCAGTGCAAAGTATCAGGCTTTTGGGAACACTTCTTATATTTTTGGTATTTGCAGTGACACTGAACCGTTCTCATGTTGAACCTCCAGTAAAAGTGAATCTTAAAGAGCACTGAAACATAGAAATGAAAATAATTTCTCCCAAAAGCTTATGACTAAAGGTGAAGGCTCTATCCAACACTGAGTGAAAACATGTAAAAAAAAAAAGAAAGAAAAAAAAAGAGACACATTTCACGCATGGACACGTTTTCAAATTCAACACAATTAAGAGCCTTTTATCGTATTCCCTGTATAACATCACTTAACCTCCTATGTCCTTGTAAAAGATAGCTGATAAAAAAAGTGAAAAGTCAGTGGTGTGAACTCTAGTAACCTAATAGTTCATGAAAGGAGGGGTTAGAGGTGTATATAGATAGGTCACTAAAACACAGCAGTTCGCTTCCTCTATGAAACGTTCAGTAATGTCTTTTGGTTTATCCAGGAACCTTGACAAAGTTAACCAATGCCATAATTGGAGTAACTATGGCAACAAAGATAGTCAAATCTGGAGGTGCTTATTTTAATCCAATTCATGATCTTTTCCAAAACTTAACCAAGGAGTTTTTTGTGCCCAAACCTAATTGAGCCATGACTTTTAGTACGGTAACCATGGTAATGTAATCAGCATGCCAGTGCACTAGTGTGTTCATTATGTTACAGTAACAATAATAGCTGAGGTCTTTGATAAATGCGAGTGCTAGAAACTCCTAAAAACAACTGGAATATCTAAAGAATGTGTTTCTGTATGTGCTCTGTTCCACAGAATATAACCCGTATACTGTAGGCTATGATAGCCAGGTGCTACTTCCACTAGCAGACAGATAGATAGACAGACAGACGGACGGACGGACGGACGGATAGATAGATAGATAGATAGATAGATAGATAGATAGATAGATAGATAGATAGATAGATAGATAGATAGATAGATAGATAGATAGAGAGATTTCTCTACAATATTTCAAAAAAATATTCGAAACAGATACTGTGATTAGAACGTACATTAACTGAAAAAGTAGTCAGTCTCAGTCTCAGAACAAATATTTGTATATTTCTGGTGTTTGCTTCAAAATTTTGTCTAGGGGTCCGTGGCCTAATTTGTGTCAATTTAAAGGTCCTTGATGTAAAAAAAAAAAAAAAAAAGTTTTGAGAACCACTGCTGTAGGTGACATACTGGAAGGTTTCCCCCATCAAATTATTATCTGTCAATAGTCTTGTCTTGTATTAGCATATAAGTCACATGATTTGGTTTAGGTCATGTGTCATGCAGTGGTGTAGTGGTCGTTGGACGCGAGGGTGCGCCGTCCCCCCAGTCTTTTTTTTTTTTTTCCTAAAGAGGAACTAAGCAGAATTTCTCCCGTGGCGTGACGTTTTTACCTTATTTAAAAAGCTCCAGAGTAATTGTGATCGTTAACTACATGACTTGCAACTTGTTACGAGTGAGAACGGAGGCTCTCTGCCTTCCACCTGGCGTCTCACGGCTGAAAACCAACCTTCTAACAACATCAGTGTAGTGCCTGGCCCCGGTGTCCCAGCTCTCGTCTCTGCAGCACCGCGACACAAACGCGCTCCGTAACTCGCAATCTTCTATGACGGACACATCGTAACATCGTAATGTTATTCACCGCTCCCTATTGATTTTTCACGGGCTTTGTTGTAAACAAATCCACATGGCCAGGCGAAGGGGTGTCAAAACAGCGGAAAAGAAATGGGTTTTTCCTCTGAAAAATGACTATGGAAAGCTGTAGATAGTGCCATTAGAAACGATTGCAACTGATTTTTAAAATGTATTTAATTTTGATGTTGTTAACTTACAGGCTTTGTTAGTTTTAGGTTCAATATGTGCAAAAAAAGTCAAGGTTCTCAATAAACAACTAGTCCGGCCCTGGACTTGTACCAATTTTTAAAGTTTGGCCCACAGCGTATTTGAGTTTGACACCCCTGGTCAAGATTAAAACTTTGTCTTGGACTTTCAACACTTTGGAGTGAATGATTGTGACAGTGGCATTAGGCTAGATAACAATTAAACATTACAGTCTTGTTCAGTCACACTTAACTCTCGTGTGGCAGTGGATGGTATTTCAATGACGTCACATATTTATTTTAAAGCAGAAGTAAGCGATATATTTGTGTTAATATAAGTCTTAAATAGTTATATCTTCCGACAGCAATCACTTACATAGAGTGTTTGGACCGAAACACGGGTCTGTCAGTCACTCTGCTCTGCCCTGAGCCGAGGAGAAAACTTTTCTCGTATCCTACAGTTTTTATCCCATGAGGAGAGAGAACGGCATGCAGGGCTGTGTGTGCAGCCAAGGGATGCGCGTGAATGTGGTGACGTAGGGACGAGGACTGTTATGGTGCGATCATGGCAGCCCGTAACTCGTGTTTTTCCGACCTGTGAAGTCATACCAGTTTGATCTGGTACGAGTTCACAGGTCGGAAGTTACGAGTGGCCGTTATAACAGGTCGGAAAAACACGAGTGGGTTGCCTGTAACGCTACAAAATCGTAAGTTGTGACTTGAAGCTGCAATTTACGGTTTCAAAAGCCTGCCTGGAACGCAGCATTAGCCAAAACGACCGGATCGCTTACTTCTGCTTTAATGGCGTCACATATTTTGTATTTTGATGGCGTCCACCCAGTAAAAGAAATCCCCACACCACTGGTGTCATGTATTAGTCAGCCTTGTCAGACTCCAGACCTACTGTAGATTTTTATAGTGGGACACCACCTCAATGTCCACGCCACAAGTTTTCACTGGCTGAAGAGGGGGCTTGAACCTGCAGAAATCCATACCAATTTCCTTTGCCATTGAGGTGTTCAGTAAAAAACTGTTCTTGTAACTCCAACATCTGGACCTGGGTTTACACTCCACAAAAAAAATGTTCTTTCTGAAAACACCGCTGTGTACAAGGTCTTGTCATGTAACCTCATCTGAATGTGATGTTTGACTCTGAATATTCTCTGACAAAAGAAGAGGTCAGATGACCTCATTGATGACGATGATGTCTTAATTGGTGCCTGTGAAATGTCACTGACATGAGCAGCTTCAGAGTCATTTCTTCATTTTGTATGAAATCCTCAGTGTGCTCACCACATGCTGTCCTAAACCACAGTTCAAACCAGTCAGTGTCAGACATTTCCATATTATCAATAGATCTCTGCACCCTTTGTTCTCCATGAGGGAGCTGGGGGTTGGGAGTCTTTTGTCCGCCTGAGCTTTGTTGTTAATTTGTGTAAAGAATTGATTTAAATACAGTGAATTTTGCATTTATGTGTGTGTTTGTTTGTTTTTTTCATTTTCTCTGCAGATATAAAATTATTTTCAAAAATGCAGCAGGATTTAACACAGGGAGTGTCAGTGGATGTGCATACTGGTGCATACGTTAAGGTGATGGGAGGTCCCTGGGGGTGATTCACACTGCTTGACAGAGGAGCTGGAGGTCTAATTTTAGCTATGGAAGGAAACCTGAACACCTGAGATCAAATCTGTCGGCCCTGGCAGATGTCTGGGATGATTTGTAGCTGTTTTGTCCTTCAGGACGTTACTCCACTTCTGCCTCCTGAGTGCGGTCAGAGCATGAACAGAGTTTGTTGTCGTGTGTTGCTCATTCTCTGCCAAGCCCCCCTCTCCTTCAATATCCACTCATGAGCTCATGTCGTCTTCACTAATCTTCTGAACAGCTTTGTCTGCCATGTTTAGGGCTTCTTTTTTTTGTGCACAGATGGCTTCTTCATGATAACATCTATGCATGTAAGAAATCTCCCTTTCAAGTATGGAATTAGTTTTCGCCAAGTGACCTTTTCTTTTCTGAGCCAGATGTTTTTTTCTTCTGCAAAGAGCAAATGGCATTTTCTGCTGCTAAAGCTCTAGTGGATACATTCTTCTTGTTCCTTTGTGGTGCAGGCCCGATCATTATCGGTTACATTGAACTGTATCTTATACACCGTCATGCTGACATCTGCCATCACTGATATCATTTCAGTGCCACACTTTCAAATACACAATATGCATGGAGATTACGGTTTTGATGTGGGAATCAGTGAAAGATCGGTAGATGTTTACAACATCAGCCAAAATTCTGAAGAAACCATATCAGTCAGAAGGATTAGTGGAGCTCAGGGAAATTGTTTTAAGAAATCTCTACAGTGAAGTCTGGTCCGATACCCTGATACCCACTTGATATGGCAACATCACAGTTCAGTCCAGACCATTCACCACTATCCAGTGGGTCAACCTGATGTTTTGGTGTTTCTTTTGGCAATTAAGGTTCAGGTTCAAGGTTCAGGTTTTTTATTGTCAATTCAACCACATGTACCAGACATGGTACAAGTTGTGTAATGTGTTTATTTTGTCAAGAGTAGGTGGTGGTGATTGTTTCTTGATAATGGCTCCATCCATCCATCCATCCATCCATCCATCCATCCATCCATCCATCCATCCATCCATCTATCCATCTATCCATCTATCCATCTATCTATCTATCTATCTATCTATCTATCTATCTATACTATACTACTTTCTACAATGTTAGTCACTTTATTGTAAAGATTAATCTAATCTAATCTAATCTAATCTACCCATTATCTTTTTCCGGTTATGGTAACAGGCGGCCCTGGTTTGAATCCCGCATCTGACGGCCCTTTCCTGCATGTCATTCCCTCTCTCTCTGCCTCCCCATTTCCTGTCGCTCTTACATAACTGTACTACCAAATGAAGACATGAAAAGCCAAAAAATATATTTACGTAAAAAAAAAAAAGTTCACTATTCTTCTGTAAATGACGCATGGCAGTTTTATTCATCCTGAGTAGTAATTAAAATGAAATGCGTTAAAATAAAAAATATATAATAACTCTCAAATTGTGCTTCTTGGCAGTGTACATGCAATTACTGATACAATAAGTCAGAGAGCAGTCAGCTTCCTGTAATCACTTAATCCTTTACAGTAATACAGACGTCCAGGTTTGGCATGGCCAGCTAAAATATACTTGTGAGTGATAAAGCATCTGCTGCCAGGTACCAGCGGTTCACCTTTCAAGTTCCATCTTCCCTCCAGACTCATTCAATGCAAAATGATGCTATTATTATAAAGGCAGAGGGAGCCGTGATGGGAGCGACTTCACAATGACACTGTAGTGGGATCGACAGCAGCAGTGTGCTGAGGTTGCAAGTGCTTTTCTTCATGAATACTTCAAGTGTCTCGTTGTGAAGAAAAGCTCTCCAAATATTTCCCCAGCCAGGGGTTTACACAGTATCTGTTTCTTATGGTAATTCCTCTCGTCAACCGGTCCCTGGTTACCATGGCAATCATTCACTCTGCAGGCACTGGTTGGGTTGTTGGGGCTTGAGTTGACAGTGTTCATCTGACACTGCACATACAGTGTCATGTGAATGTGAGAATGGCTCTGATGTGATAAAGCATCACAAAGAGTGGAAACAAAATGTTAAACCCCACATCGGAATGAAGTAGATCTACAATCCCTTTGTTTTTTATAGTTAACATCAATTTGTCTTTTCCTTGTTAGTGCCTATTGCTGTGAGACGTGCATTTTGTCGAACACAAACAGCCTCATCATTTATCAGATCAGGGGCCTGTTCCTCATGTTAAAACTAGCTCCACTGATACAGTTCTTTTACAAAAGTGCAGAGCACAGCAATAACTTATTTATCCACAGTGTCACATTCAAACCTAATTTTCAAAGATCTGCTGACTAAAGGCTAATTCCTACATCACAGAGCTCTAGTTCGCTGTCAAGAGAAAGAGCAGGGACTTTAATATCGGCCCCCCTTTCTTAGATGTTTGTGCGGAACAGCTAACTTTGCTTTTAACTAATGGATGAAAATGAAGGAGCAGTGATATAACAGTGGACGGCGACGTGGGTGTCGCTCACTCTCTTCTCTCTCCCTCCCTTCTAAAGGCCGTGCAGCACGTACTGTTCTGGAGCAACAGCTGATGTGCTGTGGATCTTACATGTTTTATTTTATACCAGAGGATATTGTGTACTTTGTATGTACAGTGTACAGTAGATAGATAGTACAATAAGTCAGCAGTACAAAACCAGAGTGCAGCAGGGGCGGGTCTTCCATGGTGGCACAGGGGGGCACATGCTCTCCCTGCAATCTGATTGGCCACCATTTGTGCCCCCCGCAAATGGTCATTGACCTGTGGTAATGTCACTGTGTAAAGCTCTTTAACACTGCTATCTTTACTGTAGGCTCTTAATCAACTCTGTACAGCAAACATCCTATAGTGTTCTGTATAGTAAATGTAGAAAATGGTGTAAGATTGTTATTGTTCTCAATTTCACCATTTCAGTAATGCTTGTTCTGGTTATTCTGCATTGTTACACACAAAACACTGAGATGTTTATTGTACAGAGCTGAGCTCAAACTACTGGGTAAGAGTATAAGATATTGATGTTCAGTTTGAAAATGTATTGTGTTGCTTATTCTGCTAAGACTTCTTATTTGCAAGATAACGTTGATTATTGATTGACTATAATTTTTTATATTGACAAGTGGAAAATGAAAAGGTCACAGGCATCTTCCTTACAAGGTGAAAGATTCAATGTGGCCAATAAAAGCAAGATGAAGACATGCGTAACTGTAAAATATAAACATTCAAGACAGTGATAAGTGGCAGCCTTCATTTTTGTTACTTTTGGGCGGCCCCCCCAGATTCACTGTTGCTACCCCCTGTGCCCCCCACCAGAAAATACTCTGGATCCGCCCCTGTAGTGCAGGACCTGGTTCATCTAAATGGAAAGCAGCCATCATTATTGCTGTTACCACCTGTGTTGTCCTTCATTAATAAAATCAATAAATATAGTTAAAGGAGTCTGTGTGGTTTCATTTGTCCACTCATGCTCTACCAGTCTAGCAGCCTGCCAGTCATATTTGCTAATTGCAACACACTAGGGTTGAAAATACCAAACTGGATGTTTGTTTACTCCACCACCTGTTTACTTCTTTACTAGGAAATTGGAATTGAACAATGTGGAAGAAAGACACTGAGAAATTTAAATTAAAAAGAAAATAGAACAAAAATAAAATCCACAAAACAAAAAACAGGCAGAAACAGGTAAAGAAAATATAAATATATACAAAAACAACCATGATAAAGTATATGTAGCCTACCTAAAAGACAATTTAAATAGACTGTCACCCAGATATATCATGAAATATTGTAATAATGTAAGATTTCTTCACTAGTCCTTATGAACTGCTGATTCCTGTTGGATTTCTGGGGATATATTTAAATAATGATTATTGTATTAAACATTTTGTCTTTTTATTTGTTACTTTTTTCCATTGTATTCTTTATTCATAATTTCAGGGATACGCAATGCTACAACTAAACAGTGGTTTAGGGGGGAAAAAATCACATTTGGTAAAAAAAAAAAAAACACCATAATATTCTTTATTTTCAGTTATCAGGCTTTGTGTGTATGCTTTTTTTTAATGCACATTTTTTAGTCTTGTTTACAACATAGCCTTGTATTTCAGCTGAGAGAAAAACACTGCGCAATTTACCTCAGCCAACATCTCTAATAAGTTTCCCTGCATATGGTAAACGTATGTACCATTTAGTCTTCTGATTATAAAAACAACTTTGAAACATTGCTTTTGTCGATAAGCACGGAGGATTGCAGGGGATTATAAGAAGATAGAAGTAAGCCTGTAGTATATTGTTTTAAATCCATAGGTAAGCTTTGGATTTAGATTTTGTGGAGAGAAATTGTGCAGCTGTGTGTGTGTGTGTGTGCATGCGTGTGTGTACGTCCGTGCGCCTTTATAACCAACCAACAGTTTTGCATCACAACAGGACATTGTGTAAATCACGGCAAAGTGCTGGAAGGAACCCACCACTTTGATCCATCACCATCTGAGCTCACAACACACGCAGACCCACAATTCGCGCACAGAGTCATGTAACCAACAATTTCAGGCCATTTACAATCCCCCGGCAGTGGGTTAAAAGGCTCTGCATAATCTGCACTGGTTTGTCTGAAGAGGCTCGTTCATATCATCGCGCCGAGGATTTTGAAGGGGGCTAGCACCTTATACGTATAGCTCGCTGCGGGACCATTTGGACCAACAGCGCTATGACAAAGGCCTTTTTCTAGGCTGTAATCAACTTTGCAACCCACGCAGAGGCTGAGGGGCAAGCGAGCTGAAAAGATGAATCTGTTTGCTCCTGATCACAGAACAAGCCATACAGCGGGCCAGAGCCTTGCTAGTCTGGCGAATGGGAAGAGTCTCAAGATTAAACAGTGAGATCTTTCTCTTGCTCTGCCCTCCCCACCATCCCCCTGCACCTGCGAGTCACAGCATCCTGATGTATGTGCTCTCTTCTTCAACCCCCACCCTCCCCCCTCCCCCTCCTCCTTCCCCTCCCCTCCCCTTTCTCTCGCTCAACTTTCACTGACTGTCTTTCTTCTGCTGCCCTCCCCCCCACCCCACCCCTCCCTCCCTCCCATCTTTTCACTGCTTTTGATTATTGGCAGCAAACCCAGCGAGCAAATCTATCGGAATTTCATCTCTGCTTCGCTTGCAATCACTTTCACATGTGCACACTGTCTCACAATCTCTTCGCACATACATTCATTCCCTCTCCTTCTCGCCCTCTCTCTCTCTCTCTCTCCCTTTCTTCACACACACACACACATTCACAGAGACCTATTTTGTCATTCTCTCTTCGAGACTTTCTCTATACCCTTTAATCATAAAATACTGGAACTCGGCATAATCCAGGGTAGACTCAAGCTGCTCACTCATTTTGTCTATTTATCACTGTATAATACATGGAGGAGACACTTTTCCAATTCCGCTGTAAGAGTCGACATTAAAGTCCTCCTCACTGAGTCGTGGAAGTTTCAGGTGAATTGTTAAAAGCAGCCTCAAGACTAGATGAGTGCTAAAAGCCTTTAAAGTAATTGGAGAGAAATAAAATGGTATTTAAGAGATCCCTTTGGAGAGGCTCTCTGCAGCTTGCAGACTAAAAAAGAGATCAGAGGTGCCTGCAAGGTGCAGCACGGTGCAGGTTAAGATTCAAGGACACTGCAGAGGGGTGGATGCTTGGCAACACTGGGGTGTTGACCCGAGTCCCAGCAATTTGTTCAAAAGCAAAGGCACCTTACTGCGTGCTATAAATAAAGAAATTAAAGGTTAAGGCTGGGATTATTCTAATGTGACTGCAGAAGAGTTGTCCCTTCCTCATTAGAGACTGGCAATCACCTCATGGTTAGGATGTGATTATGGCAAAAATACTTTATAATAAGTACACATTATTAAGCATTAGTTAAGCATTAATAAATACTGAATTCCTCATTTATAACACATGAATACTCATACAGTTAGTGCTTATCAATAATGAGAAAAATATTTTTAACTGGGTTTATGAACATCCTAATGAGTATTATAAATGATGAATTCAGTATTAATAGTGTGTACTTATTATAAAGTGTTACCCAAAAATATATAATATATATCTCTAATTAATGAGATTTTGGAAGTGAATATTAGGGGACGATTTACCCCATTTAAATGACTGTATGGACTTTGTGTTTAGGATTTCCTGTTTTATTTTGAAATTATTTCCCTGGGTTACCGTCGGTTGTGTAACTTCTTGTCTTTGTTTGCCCTGACCTGATATCTTTCACCAGTCTTCAATTATCCTTCTGCACCTCCCCCGGTGTGTTGAAGTCTTCTTCTTGCTTTGTTTGGTTTCCTGAGGTGTTGCCAGGTCTGTGACCTGTATTCCCTCATGTTTCCCAGTAGTTCCACCTTTTGGCTTTTGTGTTTTGTCTCTCCTCCAGAGAGTCTTCCTGTGAGGATCACCTGTGTTCCACTCCCGAAGATTATGGCACAGGAACATAAACAAGGTTTATATGGTACAGTTATGAAGAGCAGATGTGTGGAGAATACTGTGTGAGAGACTGGGACTGCCACCTCACTGCTGTATGTCTCCTCCAAGCAGTTAACCAGCCTGTGAATGTTTCCTCCAAAGGTTTTGTGCATTAATGGTGACATTTAACCTCTCACCACTGATATCTAATCAGTTCATCCATGAGTTCAAGTGAATGTTTGCACCCAATGAAACATTTTCTCTAGGCCTTGCCTTATCGCAAGAATGTAAGATCACTGTGACCTTGACCTTTGACCACCAAAATCTAATCCATTCGCTTTTGGTTCCAAGTGGATATTTGTGCAATATTTGAAGAAATTCCCTCCACACAGTCATAAGATGAGGTCAAAAATATGTTTTGTGAGGTCAATAACCCTGACATTTACACCTTTTACCACTAAAATCTCATCACTTCTTTGAGTCGATTTGAGCACTTGGAGTTCCCCTCAAAGTTTTCCTGAAATATTGCATTGACATTCAGCAATGCCACCTTGGAGGTTGATAATTTGCAGTCTACAGCCATTATTTCAGTCTGTTCTGTATATATTTAAATCGGCATTAGTTAAATTGAATCCAACTCAAAATGAGCAGGTATCTAATATTATTTATGGGGAAAAAAAGTAATTTCCTGTCATTTAATCCTGTTTAATAAAGATGAGCATGAGACAGGCAGTCTTGTGCATCAGATGAATTCCGACATCTGTGAAATCAGTCCCAAGTCACTTACATGAAAATCACGTGTTATGAACTCATCCACCACCTGGACTTTCACCACCTGCTTCCCACCTTGCCACATGAAGGTCTTATAGTGCTTTTGGCATTTGTTTCCAGTCTTCATGACTTTATCCACTCCTCATCCCACTGGAGCCCCCACAGAGTTCAACACCTGACCTCCGCAGGTAGATCGGGCTGCTGAAAGCAACATTAAACTCCCCCAAACCTCTTCTTCATGCAGTGCACTTGCTCCATTTTTGTCCATTCAGCTCAGGTCGTTCCACTGGTGGAGGCCTACAGGGCGGTGAATGGAATGCTTCTTCCTACTGCGGAGCCTTTTGGCAAATGTTTCTGAAACAGCAGTGATTAGAAATTAAAGCAGATATCAGCTTCACGGCCGTTTCGGCTAATGCTGCGTTCAAGGCAGGCTTTTGAAACCGTAAGTTACAGCTTCAAGTCACAACTACGACTTGGTAGCGTTCCAGGTAACCCGTAGCTCGTGTTTTTACCATCCTGTTGTCTGTGAAAGTTCCCTATAACGGCCACTCGTAACTTCCGACCCGTGAACTCGTACCAGATCGAACTGGTATGACTTCACAGGAAGGAAAAACACAAAGTACGAGTTTCTTTGAACGCACCATGAGTTAGCAGCCCCCGCCCTTGTCAGGCATCAATTGGTCCTCGTGCTACGTCACCACATTCACGCGCATCCCTTGGCTGCACACACAGCCCTTCATGCCGTTCTCTCTCCTCATTGGATAACACTTGTATCCCACAAGGAAAATTTTCTCCTCGGGTTACAGCAGAGCAGAGTGACGGAGAGACTCGTGTTTAGGCTGAAATACTTCATGTAAGTGATTGCTGACGGAAAATAGGACTATTTAGGACTTATATTAACAAAAACATTCCACTGATATCTGCTTTAAGGAGGAGGAATATAACATTTAACAAACATAAATATTCTATAATATTCAGCAGATCCGATGTCAGGATTGGGGGGGACACAAAAGTGATTTTTCTTTCTTTTTTTTTGCACGTATGCAACTCATACCATGCCACCATAAATCACAACTTGGTAGAGGTTTGCCATATCATTCAAAAAGTACTGCACAGGGAATCATTTATTGTGCTTACCTTTCTTGTTTATTTGTCCAAAACAGCCAACAGTGCATATCACTGCTTACTTAACTGTTATATTAGTAAATCATAATATTTAGGGTCTCCGCCAGCATGTAATGTCTATTCATGTTCTTATCTTTCGCCTCCCTCCAAACCTCCCAGATCCCCAATTCTTCTCACCATCTTCCTTATCTCCCAGTGTATGGGACTACTTTATGCATGATTAATTGATATGGATGAATATCAAAATATGAAGCCCTAACCAAGTTGTGTAAACCAACTGATCATGTTTTTACAATGCCAGTTATTCTGGTAAACGGTTCTAAAAAAAGATGTGAATTTTATCTAAAATGTGAAGAATGTGAAGTCTGAAAATACATTTGTTCAGTTTTGAATAATTTAGGGTATTTTTATTGGGGGGGACAATTAATGTTTTTCAGAAATTGGGGGGGGGGGGGGGGGGGGGACATGTCCCCCCCGTCCCCTCCAGGATCTGCACCCATGTATATATTACCATTGTACCAGAACAAAATAACTGAAAACTAAGAGGAACTATATTGAACTGGTTCCAATCTAGGTCACCTCAACCTCCTCCAATGCCAGCTGGTACAGTGCAATAAAGCTGATTGAAAGCAGAAGCAATCTTAGGTGTGCCCTTCATGTAAACACCGGGTAGAGACGGAGCTAGGAGAGAGAGGAAGAAATGAAAAGCATCAAAACAAGTACACTACCTGACTTGAAATGAGATTTCATACAGGCAAACTATATTCTGTCACTTACTTTCACTCGGGCCCGGTGCCTCAGTGTAGCAATCACAGAAGAACTGAGCCTGATCAACAGACAGTATCTGATAGAAAATAGGTGTGTATCACCTGAGTAGTGAGGAGATGTCTCACAGCTCCATGAGGGACTATTTTCTTCTGTTATGGATGATAAGTGCAGTATCTTGTGCTGTAGTTAGTTGCAGGACAGTGTGCAAGGTTACATTAAGCTGCACTGTGGATGTTGAGTGGAATAAAGTCAAGCTTTAAGTGCCGGTTCCATATTTATTGGGATAAAATTATTGTTGTTTTTTGGTTTTTGTTGACAAGCACAAAAAATATACAATATAACCAGCCCCGTGCTTTAAATCTACAGAGAAATAACATTTCATTAGACACTGACGCAGTGTCTGAAAAATCTTCCAAATGATCACTTAAAAGTTTCTAACCCTTAAGGCAATGTACTGGAAAGGAAAAGTTTTTGCTCTTTCCTTATCTGTGTCGTCACTTATTTCTTCTGGACTGTTCAGCCTGAGAGGAACAAAAAAAAGGGCAAACACACCCAGAAGCAAAAACTTCTCAAATCTCATTTGAATACCAATGAATTTACTTTCACCAGTGTCTTGAGGAATCTCCAGTCCACCATCAGCAGTGAAAATATGATAATCTGGGCCCTGTTTATCCCACTTATTTTCCTCAATCTCTGTCAACTTCTTAATATCCCTCTGGAGTAAGCTGAGGTCAGCCCACTTCGCCGTTCTTTTTTTGTTTCTTTCCTCGCTTCGATCTCAAACATTGCCCCATTTTGGACTTTCAAAAAAAATAACAGTTTCAACAGATCAGAAAGCGAGAGGAATTGTAGTTAATTGGAAACCACAGAGCTGCTTAAATATTAAATGGATTGACAGTGGTGACACAGAAAAGACAATCTTCTTTTCTTTGGCTTTGCATCCAAATCTAAATGGCAAATTGTCTGGTCAACAAAACAGTCATGGGATTTAGAGTCGAAAAGCTCTCTGCAAATTCTAATTCTAGTCTTGGTGCAATTTCAATGGCGCTGTGTTTGTTTGTTGTTCGTTTTATTCTTGTAGTCATGTCACTGTAAAACCCTACACTGTAAAAAAAAAAAAAAAAAAAAAAGAAAGTATTATAATACTGCAAAAACTAAAACTTTATAAAACTGATAACCGGTATGACGATATATTACAATATACACAATGTAATGCAAGAGGTGTTAGTTATTACTTTAGTGATACACTTGCAACCCACTCTGCTCTGTGGAGCATTTTAGCATCTTTTAGAACATTGTTTTGGACGGAAGAATGAGCATAGAGGAGTATTCCAACAAGAGGGATTTGGAAACTTCTCTCAGCAGTTTGCAGGGAGCAAAACAAAGTGTGAAAGAGACTGAATCATAGGCTCACATTCACCTTTTGAGAGCTACAACAGAAGTAGTAGTGCTACTGAGCAGAGAGTAGGTCCGTAATTTGTGAATCTGTAACAGTGCTGCAGGTGAAAAATCAAAACAATCTCCTTCCCTAAGCACTTTTCCCTGATCTCAAAAGAAAATGTCATGAGGTCAAAGACAAGGGGAATACATAAAGAGTGAATCCAGCTGCACAAAGAAACAAGCAAACAGGATTGAAATGTTGAAAAGAATGGACAAGTAAAGCCAAAATACAGAGCAGTTCCAAATGTATGCTCAGATATAAGGATATAGAGTTTCCTGCCATAAGCATCTTTGACCTACTTTATTTATTAAGACAAGTTGGCGATAATCTCTCAAGGAGTTTTGGATCATGTCACCAGCATAACGTCGGCTCTGTTTTGCTGTTGAGGAAGCCCCAGTGTTTGTGGCAAACAGAGATAAGATAAGAAGCATTCAAGCTCCTTTCCTCAACATTTAGAGAATTCAACCAGCTCTTATCATGACTGCCACTCAGTAAGGAACCTTCTTGAGCAAAAAAAAAAAGACTTTGTCTGCAGCCAAGGACAAATACTTGCACAAGTGCATGCAGGTGATGTGGAACCCAGTCCTCTGATCGACAGATGCTGGCAGTAACATATCAGGAGAAGCAGTCAAGGATTGAGGAGACTGCTAGCAAGCAAACCAGTCAGTTTCAAAATATGGGTTTCAAATTCCATACTGTAGAAACAAATCTCTGCCAACAATTCATTGAGAAAGACATATGCATTCAGCATGTTTATGAGAGATCAAATATACACAATACATCTTTTTATGTTTAGGGCTTTCAGAACTTTAATAAATGTATGGATATCAAATTGTATATTTACTGTAAAGCAAATTATCCATTTTCTCTACTCCTCTATCCTGGTATTAATGAATGGCAGAAGAATGGTTGTAATCATATGCTTAACTTTCATCATCACAGTATAATGCAGTCCTAAATCTGCAAACATATATGGAGACTATTTCCTAATGGTGACATCATGTAAGATAAACAAAAAACAACTAAAAAAGGTCATAATTAGCATTCTAACTTGAAAGTACATAGATAGAGAGAGTGAGTTGGAGGTTAAAGTCACTATGCAATGTGAAAACTGGATGATCTCAGCTGTGGCTTTACATACAGTACCTGACATTTAAATGCTCAAAGCAATCAAATTATGAGTCATGATGGGCCCGGAGGACTGTTATGTGTCCAGCCATCATCAGTCTCCACCACTGATAAAATATCCGCTGTTGTCACTGGATAGTAATTTACCATAGTGACCATTAACACCATCCTGGATGGCTGTGATGGCCACTATTATGGCCCATTTGTGGGTCTTTTACTTCATGATTGCAACTAATGGAGAGAAAACAAAGCAGAGTGTGTACCTCATCCACACATCCAGTCTAGTGTAGTTTGGGGCAGTAGAGTTTTTTCTTTTTTTTTTCTTATTTTCTGTCCTGATTCTGTTCATGTACCTGACTTAGTTCTGAAAAAAGGAAACATCATTAAAAATGAGTTGCACTTGCAGTTCTTAATTGGAACAAGTGAAAAATGTTAAATGCAGGGTATAGTGGACATTATTTGTTTTTTTGTTTTCTTAAATTCTATTTGGCTATTATTTCAAAAGAATCAGTTTGAGCCACAGGTGCATCGTGCATGTCCATAAATTAGAAAACAACTGTCAGGTCAGCAGTCTTCCCTATGACAGTGTAGCCTCTTGAACCAGATCATGTCCAAATGTAAAAGTAAACAGCCAAAACCAGATACTTAGACGTGTTTGGGCCTATCATCCACATCTAAATGGCATTTTTGGTCCTTAAAAATTGATATTTTCAAAAACTTTTGAAATGTAGACTTTTCAAAACGCTGTTTTCACATTTAAGTGTTGAGAAGGAAAACTGTGCTTTTGGTTGCACAGCGGGCTTGACTGGGGGATTGAGCTGCTGCTGAATGGTTAATTCTTATCACATGACATGTGGGACAGAGACATATATTTATTTTAAACATGCTGGGGTGGATGTGATTGTTTTTTTTTTTAATGGGAGAGAAAAACTTGTTTGCAGAAGTACATGGGTAAGTGTGGACTAGGCCATTTAAAGGCTCACAAACTTTGCAGGTAGTTAAAGCAGAAGTAAGCGATATTTTTGTGTTAATATAAGTCTTAAATAGTTATATCTTCCGACAGCAATCACTTACATAGAGTGTTTGGACCGAAACACGGGTCTCTCAGTCACTCTGCTCTGAATTCGAGGAGAAAACTTTTCTTGTATCCTACAATTTTTATCCAATGAGGAGAGAGAACGGCATGAAGGGCTGTGTGTGCAGCCAAGGGATGCACGTGAATGCGGTGATGTAGGGACGAGGACCAATAGATCCATGACGAGGGCGGGGGCTGCTAACTCCGTCGGCTGAAAAGAAGTTATGGTGCGTTCAAGGCAACTCGTAACTCATGTTTTTCCGACCTGTGAAGTCGTACCAGTTCGATCTGGTACGAGTTCACGGGTCGGAAGTTACGAGTGGCCGTTATAGTGACTTTCACAGGTAAAACAGGTCGGAAAAACACGAGTGGGTTGCCTGGAACGCTACAAAGTCGTAAGTCGTGACTTGAAGCTGTAATTTACGGTTTCAAAAGCCTGCCTGGAACGCAGCATTAGCCAAAACGACCGGATCGCTTACTTCTGCTTTAATTATCTGATTAGAGTGTGACACCAAATAGGTTAATATAGTGAACTTTTTCACTATATTCTATTGAGATGCACCTGTAGGCGATTTTTTTTCATGCAGTAAATTAGAGGAATATTGATGTCGCAGAAACCAGCATACAGACTTGAAAGCGATAGAGAAATGTAGGAAAACATGTCACTGAGAAAACAGGCCCTACATTACTGAAGCTTCAACAGCTGCACCTTTCCATGAAGGGAGGACTGCTACAAACCTACACAGGTGATTTCTATCATGCTTGATTAGAACCTTACTCAGGGCTGTGACCGACTTTGATTGACATGAGGTCACTCTGTTTGCTCCTCTTTTTGGGGTGTGGCAAATGACTATATCATTAAAAAAAAAAAAATCATATTTGTATATTATATAATTAGTTACAATGTTTCAATTATCCATTTTGTAATTTTTATTTCACAATCATCTTAGAACACAGCATTAGCTTTACAGCTCTATTCCATCACAAATCATTAATACATTTAATTGTAGCCTATCCCATATTCCTGTCTTGTTCAGCCCAAGCATATCTGAGCAGATAAGCTCCAACTATTTTCACTTTAAAGTGCCACACATTCAAACAGCATCTGCTGCCCTTTGTATCCACAATGTTGGCAAACGCTGATGTGAGTGTTTAAATTCAAGTTGTGCATTTAGACATTTATCAGTTAGACTATTATGCATGCACCCAGCTGAGTGTCTACCTAATCACAGAGGTCAGGGAAACTATTGAAGATGCTCAGTGGCGTTAGATGATATGCAAATTTGTAGGAGAGGGCAAATGTGCAATTAAATTACAAATGCTTTTGTTGATGGGACCCCCAGGGCATTATGGGTGCACGTCCTTTTGGTAATCTATGCTGAGCCATTACAGAGCCATTTGGACAGTTTATCAATCAATTACAGTAAAGGGGGTCAACAGCATCACAACAGTCACGCCATACATCCAGAGCCTGGCTGCTGTTCCTACAAACAGCCTTCTGTTTGTTGGTATATGCGAGAAACGGGAGGCGTTTGATTCCGACACTGCGAGAGCCCGCCGGTGTAACGTTATCACACCCCGCTCACACACTCTGCCGCTGCTCTCTCCTCCGCCGAAGCAGCCTGACAGGAAAATACAGCAGAGGAGGGGGAAAAGAAACGACGGAGCGACGGAGAGATGGCGAGCATCAACATGGGGCCGAGACCGCTATCGCTACCACCGCTGCTGCTGCGTCCGTGGCTGGCGTGGCTTCTCCTGGCCGTCTTAACGGCCAACGTCCGCGGTCTACGCGGCGACGAGGACCAGAACCAGGACACCGAGTGCAAGATGAAGAGCGTCACCGTGTCGGCGCTGCCGTTTCTGAGGGAGAACGACCTGAGCATCATGCACAGTCCGTCGGCCTCGGAGCCCAAGCTGCTGTTCTCCGTTAGGAACGATTTTCCCGGAGACGTCGTGGTGGTGGACGACCTGGAAAACACCGAGCTCCCCTTCTTCGTCCTAGGTGAGTTTATTTGAAACACAACGGTCCGCGCGCTTCATTAGCCGCTACCGGAGCAGACTACAGCCGCTGCACTCTTTAATATCACTCCGGAGCATCTGTGTATTAGCTTAGGCCTGGCCCAAACACCGTGTTTTCACTGTTTTCAATAACACTACAGTCTATATATGACAAGCGGAATTAACGCAGCCACCTGGTTCTATAGGCTACATGTCATAACCCGCCAGTCAGTGGCTAATAATTAGCTCAGTGTCCATTTAGCTACTGTAACACTGTGGAGGGCTAAATCAACACTTTGGACTTGTTATTGCAACAACAGGCCGCATAGCATCCCAATGCTAACAAAACTCCACTATTCATTCAGTTATAGCTAAAAACAAGTATTTATAAGAATGACTTGTCCTGTGTAGTCTTCCTATCTTACACACGTGGCTCTGGTAACTGTGTGCAGCAAAGCACTGTGTAGTCAACAGACAAGCAGCCACACTGCTCTGACTGGAGTGCAACTTCTACACTTGTCTGTTTTAGTTGTGTTAAACTTTAGTTATGTGGCTTTTATTTTTATTATTTTATGTATTTATTTATTTTCACTCTTTTGTGTTCCTTATTTGATTTCATTCTCTGACTTAAGTTACTGTATGAAATAAACTTTATGCTCTGTTCACGTGTCCAAAGTGAAGTGGGCATGAGTGAGGCTCCATAGTAGCAATGTTTACAGTGTGAGGTCTGCTGGCCGCTGTCCATGGTGCTGAATCCCCTCTGGCTGCTGCTGCTGCTGAGAGGCTGCCTCTGTTATTGTGAGCATTGAGACACATGGAGTTGGGGGTGGGGGTGGGGGTGGGGGGTGGTCTTTGGGTGCCTGTCTAAGCTTGTATAAGGAGTTAGTGTGGTGTTTCTTTGTCTTGTGTAGTTATTTAATGTTCTGTTGACCCAAGTCAGCAATCAACAAGAAAGAATGTGAAGTGGCTGTAGTTGTTGGATGTGTTGAGCTCTGCTGTCTCCCTCTCTGTGTGTGTTTTTGGTGCCGTCTTTGAAGCAGCTGCTCATTTCACATGCCCATTGTAGCTTTCTTCTTTGTAGTGTGTTTTTGATCTTTCACATTTGATGAGTCCTGTGAAAAAAAATAGGCATTGCTTTGAAAATTTTGAATGTTAAAGTAAATAGTATGCCCACCATACATACGGACAGAAAACTTTATAACAACAAGACAGGAGGAATCTATTTCTCCTAAACAGTGGCATACAGGTCACACAGATGATCTGTAGACTTCCCCATGAATTGTATTGTTTAATTTATGTGAGAATTTAGATTTTCCCTAAGTATTTTTGAGGGGATAGTTCAAGGCTGACAGGAAGAAAATGATGATACACTGATTATATCCAGCCTTGTCCATACCTAGACCACCAGGGGCCTGTTGTTCAAAAGTAGAATAAAGATATCCAGGATAAGTGGAAAAGCCAGGTTGGACAAAGTCTCATAAGTTCATCCTGGTTTAGTTGGTTGTTCGAACGCTGAGCCAGGCTGAGAAGGAGCAGCTTTGTCAAGCCAGGTGTAACTGATTCTCTCGTCAGTAGAGACAGAGATTGATCACAGATTCACCGATGAGAGGACAGGTGTGGCTACTTTCCTCCAATCAACAGGATCTTAATGCTGACGTCAGGTGACACACCTCTCTAAAAAAAAAAAAAAAAAAAAAAAAGCACCGTCGCTGTCGTAAAGCTCAGAGAGAGAGCGCAGCGGACGACTGTGGACTAATTTAATAATCCAAAACTATAATCACAACTCAAGTTCCTTTCACAAATTAACTGTTGTGCACTTTGCCTTAATGATGAGCAGTGGAAGATGATACATTGCACAAATCTGAAGTAAAGTTTATACAGCACATGGCCAAATGTGCAACAGGTGAAAATTAATTAAATATTAGAACATTATGCTGATGCTTCAATAAATTGCCAATAACAATGATGAGGTCTCAATTTTATTCTTATTTTCTTACCTCAACCAATATTTATGCCAATATATTTTGTAACATATTTTATGAAAATTATTTTGAAGGCCTAATTATGAAAAAAAAGCCTAATAAATATTGTAAATGTTTCATGTTTTTTGATTACTGTTAATGCATTTTATTTGTTTAGAAATCGGGCCAATATGTACATAAGAACATGTATGAAACACATTGATTTCTGATCAGAGTGACTGCTGACTGAAATCAGAGTGACTGCTGACTTCACAGATAAAGACAACAGAATCAACTAAGCCTGGCTGTTAGCCTGGTCTGGAGCAGGCTAGCTGCAGAGAATAAATCACCATAGTAACTTGACCAGGATAAAGGTATCCAGCTTTCGAACAACCGACTTGAGGCTAAATTAGGCCAGGATACCCAACATATCCCGGCTTAATCCCTTATCTAGGTTTCGAACAACAGGCCAGGTCAACCATAGAAATGACAACAAAACATAACAGTTTTGCTAATACATTGGGACCGAAACGTTTTAGATCACTAATATATAAATAGAAGCATTGTAGTAACTGATATATTTCTTTGATACTTAAAGGGATTATTTACCCAAAATTGATAATTCACCATTTTTCTACTCACCATCATGCCAAGGAAGGGTTGGTAGAACTTTCGGAGTTATCAAAACGCTTTTGGAGTTCCAGGGTCGGTCCAGCTGGCAACAGATTTTCATATAATGCCAGCGAATAGTGCTCACTTTTGAATCGTCCAAACATCTCGCAGCAAATCTCAAAATTATGGAGGTATTTGGATGTTTCATAGTGTGTGTTTTGGACGATTCAAAAGTGAGCACAAGATCCGACTGGCAATGGATTTTCATATAATGGCGGTGGATTGTGCTGAAAGTTCTCCAAACCCTTCCTTGGCATGACAGTGAGTAGAAAATTGGTGAATTATCGATTTTGGGTGAAGTATTCCTTTAAGGAGGAAACAACTTACAAAACCAGTTTTTCCATACAAATATCTACAGACTGAAGATAGAAAAGCTTCCAGATTCAGAGGTCACAGAATGAACACTCCTAAGAATCTAAGCTGCAAACTTTAATGATTACATCAATTCATTATTAATATCATTCCTCTGTTTACAAAATTGATCCAGGAAATGGTGAGAAATATCCATGCTCTGTGTATCCTCAGATTACAGTGTGAGTCCAAAACTCACAAACATTCATCGAACAATGATGTGAAACACGGAGCAGCAGCAAATCATTTGAGATGCTGCAACCAGCAAAACATAGGGCTTTTTAGTTGCTAAATTAATTTGACAATTGATTTCTCAATTTAATAAATTAAACAAATGATCAGGCTACTTCATTAATCCATTCAATGTCAGGGAAATATATCCTAAACACCACATGGTATCATCAATTTACTCTATCTGACCAACAGTTCACAAAGAAATAGACTTAGTTTTTCATTAAAGGGGACATATTATGGAAATATCACTTTTTGAAGGCTCTTTAACATATGTTAGGGTTTTTGTCTTGCCTTCCGGCCCCCAAAATGTGAACATTGACAAAAAAAATCTGTAATGTGCAGGCTCCCTAGGTTGAAATCCACATGGTTTTATGAGCTGTTCCTTCAGTTGTTTTCCAGTGATGTAACTAGGATTCGAATTTGCATAATACCACCACTTCTACCGGCCCCTACCTGGTACCAGTAAGGGGTGGGGTGGGGCAAGCAGTGGTTCATGTCTTCAAGACACCTGGGAATGTCTCATTTAAATTAGAATTTCTCACAAATGAGAAGCTGGAACCAGAGGATACTATTTGGTTAAAGACTGATAATCGATGATCAAAATACATAGATAACTTTCCTGTCAGTTGAATAAGTAATTGACTAAACGCTGTTTCTCTAAATTAAAAACTTAAAGCTAAACTATTTCTTTTTTTGCTAGATTCTTTGTTGTGACAAAGTTGTTTCAACACTAACTGAGCGTTGTCTTTCAATACCTGAAACTTTTTCATCCTTGATGCCACAGAGACATCTAGTTTGGATCTTCCCCACCAAGCTTTAAACAGAGGAAACTGTCAGACTCATATCACATAAGTATTACAAGCTCTTTCAAGTCCTGAAAACATGAATTACTTTTCCTCTACATCCAACACAAGTAGTTAGGTGCTTTAGAGAGATGGCGTCAGCGGACTCACTCTGTTGTGTTTCTCAGCACCTCACAATACAACCACACTATATACAATATTATTCCAATTCTTGTTTTGATTAACAGACATACGGATGTTAGGAATAGTTCAGTGAAGATCCCCCATGATGCTCGCAGTATTAATGAGTGTTTACACTGCCAGGCCACGGTGACTCTTTGAATACTTGGAACAGTTCATTTAAAGGCCTAATTTAGACAACAGTTAATTCATTATGGGGTGGAGGGAAATAAGCTAAAGCAAATGCACAGCACAACAGATCTCTCAGGACCGGTGCTGCATATTAATGAGTCCAAACTTGTGTCTGACATTTTCTTACGTAGCATTCTGCTCCGGAAAAACTTTTAATGGAAATTCACACCGGGGAGCCCAGCACAAAATTCACATTAGCGGTGCAAGAGGCATCCCTGCCACCCGAATATAAACACTGGAGCAGCTGCCGCCTTTTCTTTATTTCTTCTTTTGTGTGTTACTTGATTTCCTTTGGTGTTTAACAAAAAAAACTTCCTTTGTAGAAACAAAAGGCTGCCAGCTTTGAATCACTACAAACCAGAACTTTTGCTCGCCGTATACATGTTTTCTCTGGAAATAAAAGCAATTTACGTTAACATTGTGCGGCTGTCTTGATAATAAGCAGTAATTACATTTAAACGGATGTTCCTGCAGCACTGTGACAAGATGCATGCTGAATGCTGTTTGTGCGAGTGCTAAACTCTTCCTGCATTCGGCGTTAAGGATCCAGCGGCTGTCGTCTCACACTAGACCTGCACGAGTGTGCCACGGCCTCATTATGATTAATGAGGTACATGGTTCCTCTACATGTATTTTATGTCTCATCACCACAATGTAAAGGAATTTTTCACAGGTGTTGGTATCGCTGCTTGTGTGTGTACTGTAAACACATGCTGTACTGTAGGTCAACCCAACTAGCACTATAGATAACTTTAAGGTACTCACTTGAATACTTTGTGTCTATCAAGTCAAGAATAGAATGTTAAGTTAAGCTTCTAATTCACATACATCCATAATAGTGGATGTATTTACTGTTTAATACAGGTTATTCAGGTTTTAGTTTCTTTATTGTGGCTAAAAATAAGTAATTGAACGTAGGGCTATCGTAGGGATAGGGTAGGGATGTTTTTTCACTTCCTATACCAGGGCCGTCCCTGACCAAAATGGGGCCCTGAACGAAAAAATTTCGTCGGGCCCTCCTATAATCGATTATAATGCAAACTACAACCACTAATACTGGCAGTTTAGCAGTTGTATACAGTACTTATACTAATATTAATTAAAAAAAACTATTGCTATTGCTATATATTATTACTATTATTGTCATTATTATTATTATATAGACTACAACTACAATCCTAATAAAACATACTAATTCAGTGCCAAAGAGACTGATATTTCAAAATGTAGCTACATTCAAATTTAGTTCCTTCTGTCAACCAAAGTATCAAATACACTCATTCTATCAATATTTATCTCTAATATCTCCTCCAAAGCTGCCTGTCATAGATTAAATGCACCAACAGATCCTTGTGTGGAGATAAAATAGATAAAGTAGATAAATAGATTATAAAGTTTAGCCGAAAATACGACCAACAACTGATAAGTTTACCACTGCCTTTCAACAGAGGTGAATGCATATGCAGACAAAGGTGTTAACAAGACATTTAATAAATGGTAAGGGCCGCTGGAAAATGACTTTCATCTCCAGACCACAGTCCTACTGGAGGCTAGTATCTCTCCTCCTACCTGCAGCAGCAGCAGCTGTGCTGAGCATGGAGGTTTAGTGCTTGCTTATGCCACAAAGTTTTACATTTTTACTAGTGCTGGCGTTAACACCATTAACAGCGTTAACGGACATAACGGCGGTAACAATGCCGTTATGTCCACCTTCGAGAGAAGCACGAGTTTCCTCTTGTTTTGGTTTTTTCCCACTCTAACTTGTGCCTGAGTTGTAGGTTCTTTTCGAAGCCATGATCACGTCTTCACCTGCAGCTGCTTGACAAGTGCCTGCAGCGCATCTGACCAGTGATTGGTCAGATCGACGCGTGACGGCGCGTGCGGTGTCAGATTACAAAAAAAATGTCTCTTCTCCCTCTTCTCCTGCCTCGCGCTGACAGCTGATCTAGTAGCGCGCACCACGGCTGTGCATATGCGCATCCTTTGTGCAAAACGGGGCCCTATTGGATCGCGGGGCCCTACGCACTGTGTGTGATCTGCGTGTAGGCAGGGGCGGCCCTGTCCGATACGATACCGATATTGCAGCCTTGAATATCGGCCGATACCGATATCGATCCGATATGAAATCAGCACAAATCATACGTACTTTCATTACTTATTTTGTAGTGTGGGATGTTAGAAAAGGCTTTGTCTATATTACTCAAACAGAGAACAATTATAGTCAGCAGCAGTACGAGAAAAACTGACCCATGTATTTTTAACAAATCAATTGAATAGAATAAATAAAAAATAATTTAGGAGACCCTGAAAAATAAACTCCATAAATCCATAAAAAACAAATTATACTTTTAAAGTGCAAACAATTCAAGACAAGTTCACTTAAGTAATTTAATTTTTACTGTCAGTATGGTGGACACAACTGCGTATGGGGACAAAAAGTGGTCCTTGGCTCTTGGACAACTCTTCTTAGTTGTCTTTTGACTCTGTCAGAAATCTCGTGGTCGTGGCCAGTTTATGGTGAAATGATGTTCTTTTTAGTTCTGGATAATGGCCCTCCATCATTAGATGCCTCTTGTGTGACACCTTGGTGATCAGGAAACCTTTTCATAGGCGTCAATTTCGACTAAAGCAGCTGATATTACTTTGCACTGATAGGAGACAGGATTACTTTCTAAATACTGACAGACTCCAGCTGCTTTCTTGGCTTTCCATATCTTTTCTTATTAGAAATGTTGACGTGTTCCATTCTTATTTTCCCCATATTATCAGAGGCAAAACTTAAACATCTTAATATGGTCAAGCAGATCTCAAAAATGTATATTATTAGCCCAAGGATAATGTGTCAGAAAAAGTGATGCAAATATAAACTCCTGTTCTTGTGTCACACTTTTATGATGGTTCCTCTGTAAAATGTAGCCGTTGCGCTGAGTGATAAACTGTTACAATGAATCAGAAATGCCATATTTTAGGGGGAAGTTGTTGAATTTCCCCAGTGTGGGCCATAATCCCATTGTTGTAGCCTTTCTGGTAGAGGTAGTGCAAAGTTTGCCTTTAGAGACTTGGGCAACATCAGGAAATGTGTATGGAGAAAGAGAAAGAGTGCAAGCTTTCTAAAGCTCTCCAAATGAACTTCAATTTTACATGAATCATTCAATATGTTTTTTTTCTTTCCAAGCGGAATACAAAGTATAGCCTCCTGGATTAGCTATTGTCGCTAACTGCAGAGGAATTCATTTCTGGGGCGGTTTGTTGGCTAAACAAAGCGGCTGCCTTTTTATCTGCACATAAAAGACTGGTTTTCATGTTGGAAGGCTGTGAATTGCTGGAGATGTAGTAGAGAACTAGAGTTTTTTTTTTCCAAGGTGATTGTCTTCTAAGAAACTATACAGCATCACCTGGCTGGCTGTAGTAGAGCGGTAAACACTCCACTCTTTGTCTGGCTCTGATAATAGTCAGGGATTGGAAAAATAGTTATGATATACTCACAGTGCTGCAAAGCTCCTGTCCATCATTTTATAGTAATGTGGGAACAACAGGTAAATGTTTGGCTTTTTTTCTTTCTCTTTTTTTCTTTTTAAAACCCTTTTTTATTTTCAATTCATAGTGAGGATATATTTAAAAGTGTAGAAACTGGTTATGCTGTATGAAGATTCTCTGGACATGTTCTCTTCACTGTAGCTGACAATTGTTGGTCCAGAAGTGTCTTATAGTAAAACATATTGTTGTTCATCTCTTTAAATATGATATGTGTGACTTTTGGCTTAAAGTTAGAGTCCTAAAAAATAAAATATAGACTTATTATACAAAAGAAATCCTGATTAATCATCACCGAGCAAGGCGTGCATGAGGGTGGTGGTGGGTTGGTTGGCAATTTAAAAGCCACATTTTTTCCCCCACTTTTCTTACAAAGGCTCATATTTTTCTTGGCAAATTGCCTCTGCGTGAAGCATCTAAGAAGCAATTTGAAAACGAGGGGGGATTCAGTGAGTGACGGTAAATTTCAGCTGCAGGGCTGCAGCCACTCGTTAGTGTCAGAAAGGCCCCGGATATGTTATTAGAAATTTACCCTTTTGGTGTTGTGTCATAAATTGCGTGGGAGGTGAAGCAATAAAGTTGCCCTCTGGGAGAGACTCAAGCTGTATTTGCGCTGGCAGTGATTTGCACATCTGGGCCAGGGGCTTGGAGGGAAGTCAACTCTTAACTGCCTCCCATTCAAGCTTTCTCAGCTTTCTGGAACAATAATTTGGCCCCATACAATCCGGTCCCATGCCACAGCAAGCTTTATTCTGTTGCCAGTGAAACGGGCATTATACTCCAGTGTGGTACTAGTTCTTTACGTGAGTCCTGAGTTCAGGGTGCTCTCCTCAAATCTTCTGTCACATTTTCAGAGTGTAGTGGAGATGACAGTGCGGAAAACTCTCTCATATTGTTGGTATACAGTGAAATTGTGCTCGACCAGTGAATAAGAATCTCACAAACCAGATTTTTTAAATGTTTTTTTATTAATTTTCAGGGAAGTGTAGCGTCATTTCTCAGATTTTTTTTTTTTCTCCGAGATTTTTTACATCTGGAGTCACATGACGTACCACGCTCTTTTTCCGGTCAGTCGTCATGGAAACGTGACACTCACGGATCTACTGTTTGGACCAGAGAAGACAACGTGTGTGATCGCAAATTTTACGAGCTGAAAAATGAAACAGTCGATCATTTTCACATCAGTGAAGGCCCCGCGGCTCACAGGAGTCCGGAGCTCTGACGCTGCAGGGGACGACGTGCTAACAGCTAACAGCTACCAGCTACCAGCTAACAGCCGCTACAGCAGCTGACTGAGCCTCTGGAGCTGCGGCTCCGCTCACGTTAACGTGGACTCGTTGCGTTCCTCTCGGTCAGCTGGTGAAGCAGCGATCTGATGAGCATGATGTCCATGACGTGTCCCGTTATGCGCAAAGAAGTTGTGACGTTGTCAGGTGATGAAAAAGACACCTGATCACGTGTTTATGGAGTATAAAAACTGATTTAAATAAAATTAATAAACGATGCTGGCGGGGGGGCAAGTAAGGCCTGGCGGCCCGCCAGGCTTATAGTACACTGGGGGAAACCCTGATTTTCTAATGATTTTTTTTTAATTAATTGTTTAACCACTGAAATGTCAGACACTAGAGCGAAATGCACTTGTAAACACTTGTATGCAAAAATCATGATAGCAGTTTAAACAGGCAAGAGGTACTGTAGAGTTGTTGTGTTGAAAAATGATCATATGTGAGGGGTTAGGCTGTATATACATCCTTCTGACTTTATTTGCAGGTGGCGCTTTCACAACTTTGACTGCGAGAGTCAGGAAAGTCGGAGAGAAAGGGGATGAAAACAGAAACCTGCTGATGTCGAGTTACAACTCGGGCCACTGCCTTAATGGTACAAGCACCACCTGCCACCTGAGATTAAACATTCTTTGGTGTTTCTGAAATACCTTCTGCAGGAGCAAGGCCTATTATAGTTTTCTATGGTGCAAGGTGTCATGTTTATAATCACTATTTTGCCTGACCAGTAATTCAGACTCCTGAGGTTTTCACACACACGAGGAACAGCAACGATCAACACATTTAAAATGTTGGAACCGCTGTTTCTGCTGTTACGAGCAGAAATGACGAGCAATAACAATCTGACAGGTGAAGTGTATAACACTGAATTACACTTAATCAGGGCACCTGTTAGTGGCTGGGATGTATTAGGCAGCATGTGAACATGTTGTCCTCAAAGTTGATGTGTTAGAAGCCGGAAAAACGGACAAGGATTTGATGATCCAGCTTGACCAGGACGACGCAGAGCATCTGAAAACCTGCAGCTCTTGTGGGGTGTTATATCTATACTAAAACATGATGTGAGTTGTATGGCTGCTGTTTAGAAAAAAGAGAGCAAGACGATTTGACGACCCCGCCCCCGCTGAAGAACTCTCTGCTGTAATGGAAAAAGACCTAAACCGAGTTGAGTCAAGCCGAGCTGTAACTGTGTAGTGGAAAACGGCCGTTGGTCTTTTTGGCAACAAAATCCTCGCTGGCCTTAGCAAACGCAGACATGTTAGTTAACAGTGTGTGGGGAGAGCGGGATGGGAGGAAGGAGGCTGAAGTCACTACGGTAACCCAGCGCAGGCCAGATACAGGAAGGGGGGCTGTACTGTAATTACCCTAGTTAGAGTAAAAAATCAATTTTATGATTTCACGATTTTAAAGGGGAACTATGCAAGTCCGCTTGCTTTTCCGCTGTTTCGGTGCCACTTCTCTCAACCATGTGCATTTGTTTACAACGAAGCCGGCGAAAAATCAATAAATGGATCGGTGGATAACGTTACATAACATATACTATGTTACGGCGCGTGTGTTTGTGTAGTCTCAACCATCATAAACAAAAGATTACGGAGCGCGTTTATGTTGCGGTGTGCAGAGATGAGAGCTGGGACACCGGGGCGGCGGCCAGGTATGACACTGATGTTGCAAGGATGGTTTTCAGCTGTGAGACACCAGGTGGAAGACAGAGAGCCTCCGTTCTCACTCGTCACAAGTCATGTAGTTAACCATCACAATTACTCCGGAGCTTTTTAATTAAGGTAAAAATGTAGCATAGCCACGGGAGAAATCCTGCTTAGTTCCTCTTTAAATCCTAATGGCGATTATTTAGTTAGGATGATCTTAAAGAGGAACTAAGCATGATTTCTCCTGTGGCTACGCTACACTTTTAACACATCCGGTGCGAGGGGGGTGGCTGGGTGGGTGCAGAGCAGCGCAGTCTCCACCCACCGCCCAGAGGTGCATTGCTAATGAGCTGCTGGTGCGGTGCAGAAGAAGAGCCCTGGGAAATGGCACAGGATTTGTGATTTTGGCTAAAAACTTCATAATCACAATTTAAAGACCACAGAACCAAACCAAAAAGGGTCATTGGAGGGGGACTTTAAAACTGATTAATCAAACAGGCCTAGAAGGAACCAGGGACGGACTGGGACTAAAAAAACAGCCGTAGATATTGACTGGTGTCAGAATAGCGCATTGCAGTTAAGATCAGTCTGTTGAAATGAATCTAAGATGAAAACATGTTGACCTCCAGTTCATTATTGCTTTTAAACCGGTGAATACCAGCTTTTTCTTCCATTCAACTCTAGCTTGAGCTTATTTGCCACTGTTGCCACTATTCACCTGTATCCTATGGTTGCTCTCGCTCTGTAAATACTTTCATCAAACTGCCTTTATGCTGCAGTGCTTCTGTTACATGAGGAAATTGTTTGGAAAATGATTATCAATAATTGGTGGGAGGACTTCCTCAACTTTGCCAGTTTCTGCAGTGGAGCGGAGATTCCAGCATGGGATGTAACCCTGCTGTGAGACAATGGGCTGAGATGTGTCTGCCTGAACAATTAAAACCGGTGTCTTATCCTCCTGTCATAATGAGTATGTCACAGAGACATCTAATTACTGTACATGTAGGGTGTCAGAGATACTTTGCTGAGCTCTGTGATCACACAACTCATTTATTAATTGGATTTTCACATTGACTAAAGTGTTTTCCCAGCGTAGGTGAGTTGTATTTTTACCATGGTCAGCAGAAGTGGGTAGTAATTTCCTCTGTTACATTTACTTGAGTAACTTTTTGGATAAACTGTACTTGTAAGAGTAGTTTTAATGCAGCATAGTTTTTACGTTTACTTCAGTATATTTGTGAAGAAGAAGTGGTACATTTACTCTTGAGCTACATTCCGCTCGCGACTTGCTACTCCCTACTTCTTTTTATCGATCCAATGCATGATGTTTGTTTATGTTTTGACGGAGGTATTTCCAACAGAGGCCACTAGCGACGCTTGACTCTGTTTCACCAATCAGACAGAGCCAGGTAGTCACATGACCACACACAGAGTTTATGGACAGTTCATAGACCTCTGCATTTGCTTTAATTTACGTTACTTTGTAAAGATTGACTTTATTGTCTTAGTTGATAAGTAAAGTTCTTTGGCAGTATCTGAACTAGTTCATTGCTGTTTTATATATTTGTATATTGGATTACATTCATGCGCTGATTATCAGACGAATAGATCGGAGCTGTTAGCCAATACTTGAGTAGTTTTTCCAACAAGTACTTTATAATTTTACTCAAGTAAATATTTGGATGGCTACTTTTTAATTTTACTTGAGTAATATTTTTCTTAAGTAACACTACTCTTACTTGAGTAAAATCTTTGGCTCCTCTACCCTCTGATGGTCAGCCTGTGAGCAGTTACACCCACGACTGAGTGTGCAGGCCTGTCTGTAACCAGGGTGTTAGTATTTCTATCTGTTAAAAATAAAAAAGGCATCTATTGGTGTGCTGCACCAATGCAGCAACAGCAGGAGAAATAAAATGCCAATGATCATGAATGAAACCACAAACAAAACAAAATGTTTTCAGAGCAGAAATGGCCAAAGCTATAATCATAAAACCCAGGTTATAAAACAGTCATTATATTGCTGAATTGAGTAAATGATTATCCACTGGAATCCACAACTCTTTCATCAAGTAAAAATAAAAATGTTCTCTGTTTCTAGTGGATTTTCTGTATGATGCCAGGCCGGTCTAGAGGAAATGGGAGTAACATAGAAGTAGAGACAAAAATCTGAGTCAGAAAGTTGGGATTTCAAAAGGTTTATTAACAACCTGAAGCACAGTGCAACATCAGGAAGAGCCAAGGCCAAAATATTAAACAAAACAAACCTACCTGGCACAATAAATAGATGACACATGAGTCTAGAGCTGACCAAAGAAAAGGAGTACCTTTCCTTAACAGTCTGAAAACAGGAGAGGAAAGGATTTAAACAAAAAGGCAGCTCTCTCCGACAGGCTTCTTGGCTTGTCTTGGCTAACACAGCTACTGGTGAGCACAGATCATATATTCACCAAAGAGTCCGATGGAACATAAACATAAAAGTTGCTGGGATGTAGAATATCAGTCAGACAACATGGTGGACATGGTCACGGTGAACCTGAGTGACATTTGTTGCTCTTTCCTGTCGTCTGACTAAATAATGAATCTGTTGGATTTCTGTCCATTTTAGATGGATTATAAAACACTTGTTCCAACACGTTTATTGCAGTAGAGACTCTCAAACTGAGCTGAAATGAAACAAGCTCACAAACATGATATAAAGGATAAAATATTGGAAACGCAAAATATGTCATTCTTTCCCTTGGTTTTCTGAATAGATTTGCATGTCATTCAGATCACAGTGATTTAGATAAGCCGGTGCATATTCTCATTTGTCCAGGTCATAGTATTTCAAAGGAGGTTAAATCGAAAGCAACTGGACTTAGTTATTTGTCTAGGAAGACGTTTCACCTCTCATCCAAGAGGCAGCTGGGGCCCACTTTAGTATTCTTTCAGGGGCCCCAGAATTTCTAGCAACGGCCCTGATTATCTGACTAAACTTGCTTATTTCAAGTGGACCGGCGGATCAGCTGGTGTGCAGTGCGCACTGTATAGCCTATGATCTCTCTCTCTCTCTCTCTCTCGCCCTCTCTCCATCGCGCTGTACGTCTTCACAAGACACAGGTCGACGTGTGTGGGGTGAGATGGAAATAAGAGCAGAGCGCACCTTCGCTCTCATGTTGAGTTCCATATTAAGACAGGTGCGTCAGTGCCAGTAGATCATCGCGGAATCGCGCGTCAGGCATTTGACTCTCCTAATGGGAATGGCTGGTTTGACGTGACTTTATCATTAAAAGTAAAAAAAAAAAAAGAAAAAAGAGAGAGAGAGAGAACTGTCAACCACTAGACGCGTCAGGTCAGCATAGCGCAGGGGGAGGGATATTAGTATTCTGTGGTGAAAAATACACTCATTCATGACATTTTATTGAGAATTTTACAGAGGTGCACAGCGCATGTTTACGGTGTCCGGCGATCTGACCCCTACACCGCAGCAGCCAGCAACAGACTTTTACAAAATAAAAGCATGTGAGCAACATGCATTAATGCGCAGTAAAATAAATGTCGGCGTTAATAGTTTAATGAGTTGCCATAACGCAACTTGCACAGCCCTAATAAATACACAAATGTAGCCCGTGGTTCTGAGACGTGACGCGCTGTGGTCACTAGAAATTTATTTATTTATTTGCGGATCGGGAGTGAATGAGCAAGCCAGAGATGCACAGCAGATTTCATGGTTGCCGACTGGCAAAAACTGAAAGAGGGGCTTGTAAATAACTGTTTATATTACAGGTTTCACACAAACAAACAAAAAACATCCAGTAGCCTATGTTAAGTCTCAGCTGTGCCATGGCGAGGGCGCACGACGCACTATCATGTGGTTTTAATTTATGAACCTCATAATTATTTCTCTTTCCTCTTGTTTGAATATAAGGGCGGTCACTTTAGGACCACACTTTAATTTTACACATACAGTCTCATGCGTGTATATTCACGGACACGTTGGCATGTTGTTTATTTATTGGTTAGGGTTTATTTGCGCACCGTATGCTTCAGTGTTAACATTAAAACCACCACAAGGCAAACATTTACTAGAATGCAAAATCTGTAGACAGGTAAACTGCGAGTGATATACATTTTTATTTGTGCTCTGTCCGTGTTTATTTATCTTTGAAGCTACTTATAGATCGCCTGTTTTGGAGGCAATTATAGCAATTCATCTGAGGGGAAAAAGAAAGGAGGAGGAAAAGTGATTGACAGATTAACTCGGGTCAAAATCACTGCTCCTCCCCGTGGACAAAGGCAACACTGCAGCTGATTTTCACACGGGCTGCAGAGAGGCGTTAACAGTCGTGGCTGCGTTCGCTACGTCATCGCGGGGGATTACATTATCGCCACGGGCCAAGCGGGAGCCCGTCACGGACCCGCCACGGACCCATCACGGTCCCGCAGAGGTCCCGACAGGGACCAGGGGGAACTTCTAGGTGGCTACATCTGTACTATTACTTGGCACCCTTTTCCACGACACAGTTACAGCTCTACTCGGCTCGACTTGACTCTACTGCACTCGCGGGGTCGTCATATCACGGCGGCTACGGCCACGTTGTCTCGTTCTCTTTTTCCGATCCTCTCATCAGCTCCAAACTCACTCGTCTGCACCTCGATTACGGACCACAGCATGCACTCTAAAATGTGACAAGTTCAGCTTACTTAAAAAAATCTAGGAAATCGATTGCACTAAAAAAGGTAAGTAACTAGGGATGCAAATTATCGAGTAATTCATTAATCGATAGTTGATAGACCTTATCGATCGATGATCGATTAATTGATAAGCGGCGATTTTCCTGAGAACCTAAATTTTAGGGGAAAATTTAAGATCAACATTCCTTATGGATTTACACTAGTATTTGTTAGTTTATTTTAAGAGCACAGCACAATGAAAATGTTTAAGTAGCACGTTATTGGGACAGAGAGCTCTGAGGTTGAAGTCCTATCATAATGAGATGAGATGAGAGACACCGCTGCGTTTCCATTACAGATTTTTGCAAAATAAAAGCGATATTTCTGAAACTTCGAAAAAGTGCAATTGCCATTTGCGGGTGTTTCCATTGAAAGGTATTTTGCTAATGAGCCGTAATGCGTCTTGCGTTTCTATGGTGACGGCACAGCGATCTCAGCTGCCGACAGCTGTTGCTGTTATTGTTTTTAACTTTGACGAAAACAGCTCTTGATTGCTGAAAGGCAAAGCCCGTGTGGCGCTGCAGCGGCCACAGATAAGGACGCACTCACACTAGGGCCAGTTGTTCTGTACCGCGCTGAAGCTCAAATCCCCCCCCCCCCCCCCCCCGCTGGCCCGCACTCACACCACCTCCAACCCAAGCCTGCAAGCACGGTTTCCTCCGTTGATACAGAGGGACTATTTGTTTACCAACACGGCGGATGTGCGCTTTAACCTGACTGCAGAAAGAACGGAGCCTTTTAAACACCAGCGGTGATGAGGCGCTGACAACAATATAGGTGGTTGTGTCCACACACCCGTACAGGTTTATGTGACTTAAGGTGACATGTCGGCGCAGGAGGGAGTGGGAGTGTGGATGCGAGCCAGTCTCCTTCAACCATGCACGGAAAAGGGGAATGATAGGAAAGGGTTTTCTAATTTAATGAGAAACAATGCCCAGGTCAGCAATGCATGACAATAAACATGTGGTTCATTTGTCCCCTCAAGTTACATAAACCAACACAGCGTGGACACACGCGCTGTTCTCCGCGGCTCCGCAACGAGCGCTTTTTTTTTCTTTTTCTTTTTTTTTTAAAATTAAGCTCCGGTAGCGACCGGCTAAACTACGGAAGGATACTGTAAACCAGCGCGGATCCGGTGTGTTTATCAAAGCTTGGTCGCAGTGCTGAGGCACCGTGGGTTTGAGCTGCGTTCAGGCTGCATTACAACTCCTCAGGCAGCTCCGTGTCGGCGGCTTTTTGACTCGTTACTCACTGGTCGTCTGTGTGTTAGCGATGGTACAGCCTGAGTCCCGTAAAGCTACAACAGGTGTTGTTGTCTCTTTTCACCTCCTCTCCCTCTCTCCCTTGAGTGCTGCAGTGCGCTGCGCTGCACACGTTTACACAGAGATCCGCTACATTATGTCGGCTTTGCTTGTTTACATTTCACAGTAAAACTCCCATTGAAAAGGAACGATTAATTGCAAGTAATTTAATTTAATCGATTAAATTCTTATCGACAATTAATCGATAGTCGATTAATTGTTTGCATCCCTATAAGTAACTGTAACAAATAGTCTTAAGTTAAGTTTACTTCATATCTACTTGTTAAGTTTACTTTAAATCTAGTTGTATTCACTTAATTTAGTGAAGTTATTCAAACTTAAAAAGCCAAACCAAGTATAATAAACTTGATCTTTCTAAGTGGTACCAACTTAAGTAAGTCAAGTTAGTCAGACTTAACTGAACAGTTGTGTTTACTTAGTAGAATCTAAGAAACCGATTGCACTAAAAAAATCAAGCAAGCAGAACAAAGAATGATAAGTTTGCAGGCTTATTTTATTGAAGCAAAATGCCAAGGCCACTCTGTTTGTGGAAACAAATCAAATGACACAATAAAATAAATATGACAGAAAAAACAAAGACACAAAGGATATCTCCTAACAACCTATGAAGTCAACAATGAAGTCAACGGTGTTCTTTAGTCTTTTTTGGCTTATCCAAATGAAGATCGTATATTAGTCCAAATGTAACACGAAAAGCTTGCGCATGGCTTCCACCGTCATCCACGACGATATTACCCTCCAGTATGATAGCAATGCTGGAGGGTTCAAGGTGCAGGGCATTTGTGGACCTGGCTGCTGTCTGTCTTCGGGTATGACAGTTAAGACTCCGATAGGGACTTGAATGAAGTCTGCAATGGTGTTAGTGTCCTGCAGATACAAAGCAAGGTTAAAAGCGTTTAGCTCACTTTGGTAGAGCTGCCGCCCCATGTTGAGGCTACAGTCCTCACTGCAGGCAGTCCCGGTTCGAATCCCGCATCGGGCAGCCCTTTCCTGCTTGTCATTCCCCCTCTCTGCCTCCCCATTTCTAGGAAACTAGCAGGGTGTGTGTGTGTGTGTAAACTAGAACACTGTCAGAAAGGAACAACTTGCACGATTTCCTGCACTTATATAAAATGAGAAGGAGCGCTTACCTTTGTTTCAACCTGGGAAAGGATCTCCCGAAGTGTCCGTCCAATTATTCAAAGAAGTCCCGCTCAAGATCTTTACTTGCCACTCTTGTGAATTCTGCAAAGACCTTCAAAGACAAATACAACCCAGTCACAAACACAATCAATTATGATAACCCCTCCCAGCACATGTTTTTAAGTTGCACTATAATTTGAGGTAGGCTACATTACAATTAATTTATATTTTAGCACAAACCATGGCACATCACACATTCACTTCTCTCTGTTTTTTTGCTTTTCCACTAGCACTGAAGTGCGACGTCCAACACAAGAATCAAACTCACTAAATTTAAAAAATACAGCGGCGAGACTGTTGTTATTCTGTCACCTGCGTTCACTGACTGCTGTGTGGAAAACCACACATTGGCCAGTTAACGAGGCTGAGGTGGAAAACCACCTAAACGACATGTGGGTTTTAGTTAGCTGGCTTGGCTAATGTTAGCTAACAATAGCATTAGCCTATCTTCAGAGATATTTCCCATGTTCAGAAAAAAATGTCCTACCAGAATTTTAGTTGTACGCTAAGTAATGAAATTATAGCTGGCAAAAGACTTTGAATAACTTACCAAGAGACCCAGAAAATGTGGTATTCTTCTTCCAAAGCTTTTGTCCACAGCTTCTGGAAACTTCCCTTGTGCTGCTCTACTGTGCATGTGCACTGCCGAACCTCTGCGTTAACTCCAGGAACAGAATGTTACAAGCAGTGTTGGGCACGTTACTTTAAAAAAGTAATTAGTTATAGTTACTAATTACTTCTCCCAAAAAGTAACTGAGTTAGTAACTCCACTACTTCACTATAAAAGTAACTAGTTACCAGGGAAAGTAACTTTTGCGTTACTTAAAAAAAAAAAAGTTTAAATACATGTCGAAGAATTCAGATTTTTTTTCTCTCATTTTAAATTGTATTTTATTGTTTTCTTACATTTCACTGATTGCAATTATGGAATGCGAGTGTGTGTTTTATTGAAAGCGAGGCTGGTGTGCGTATGAAAAGAGGCTACAGTGGATTTTTTGAGTGCTGTGGCTGCCTACAAGCAAATCTCATATTGTTTCTGTACAAGGACCTTTTTAAATGTGAAAACAGCGGAGACTTATTCAAGATGTGCGTTTGGGCAACACTGATATAACGGGCGAAACATCAAAATTAATTTATTCATGGCCACATTAAGTGAAATTATTAACTTTACCGATTATCCATCTGATTATCTGTCCTGCTGCGAGCACAACTTCTTTCAGTGGTGATAAAAGTGAAATATATAGGCTATAGTCTAATATACCTACAGTATGAGCTCCTGACGTGAGTCGGATCAACAGCTGAGCAGAGAAAGTAAACAGCAGCGGATCAGCGCGACCTCTCCCTCCGTACAAACGCTCCGTTCTGATCCAGATCCACTGGACTTTCAAATTTCAAAAAAGTAAAGGTGACGCCAGCTGAAAATGAGTTACATAGTGAAACAGCGGCGCTGTAGCCGATTTTAGGATTAAACTCTGAACATAACCAGGTCGGGACCAGGTTATGAGTTAAGCATAAGTTACCATGGTGATCTAGCCGGGTTAAAAGAGAGCCACCTTTGAGAGCCTGGCTTTAGACTCTACATACCTCTCGCTTCGCAGTAGCCTACTACACCCTGCTATCACCACAAACAGTGTCAACAACGGTGTTTTGGGCCACTAGTTTTGTAGAAGCGTGTGCCGTTGAGAGATGCTTCAGTGGATTGGAGTTGCTTACAACGGACGTGGACAAACACTTCGCTCCGGGACATAATGTGTACACCTCACATGTATGTGCTTGCCTTTTACCTCAAGGAGTGTCTGTACTTCCACTTTGAAAATGCCAACTTTCCCTCCGAACTCGGCAGCTTCCCTCTGCTACTGCCTGCGTGCGTATGTGGTTTGTGTACAAACTGAACACTGCCTCTGATTGGCTTAGCATGAAACCTTACTCTGCCTTAACCAATCATCATCACTTATAGTAATTAGTTAAATTACTCGTTACTGAAAAAAATAACGCTGTTAGTAACGCCGTTTATTTTAACAGCGTTATTCCCATCACTGGTTGAAGTCCAGTTTACTCAGATGAACTTAGTTTTAGCGTGACCGTAGGTAACCACGGAAACTCACCGGAGCTTGTCGGCTCGGGGAGAAAGTTTTCCAGGTAGCGCCTGTTAAAACTGTCACCACTGTGTAGTGTGAGGAAGGGCGGAGGCACTGATGTTGCATTCAGGTGCAGTCAGGCAGACGGCTGTTGGCAAACCAACCGGATGTCATTTTACTCCACCAGAGAAAGATGGTAAAACGTGGGTCAGGTAAACAATACAACATCACCATGACAACATATTGTCACACCTGTATTGTTTTGCCTTGTGCTGGTGGACCACTTGTTTACATAGACACTTGTTTATCCTGTTACATGCAGCGTCTGTTGTCTGTCTGACGTCTGCCTGATTTCACGTGAATGCAACATCAAGAATACGTTCCAATATGCAACCGCACCGCTAGATGGGGGGTAATTCCTACATACTACACCTTTAATTCATGTGAAAGAACTACAACAGTCTCAGTACAGATCACTTTTAAATCTAACCCTGTGCATCACCTGTGTGTTGAGATGGGACGGAGTTATCACTGTGAGAGAAGTAACATGATGGTATTGGACACAAACTGTTGCAATCATGCACCACCGGTTCAAGTGGTCTCAGACCTGCGGACCCTGCTGTATCTTAATCGCCTCCTAGAGCTGTGTGCTGTGCTGACTGTGTGGATGCGTGGGCCAAACAGCAGGCCAAACTACACTAACCGCTTCCTCATTGTTTTCATAATGCAGCATCTGTATCTTCCACCTCGTGCAGCATCTTTGCCTCACATCTCAGCCTCTGTGCCGGCCCCCAGCGCCTGCACTCTGCCGTTCACCAACGGACTCTGTGGCATGTGTGTTATTGCACTCAAGGCATTACCTTCGATACATTATAGCACACGTTTGTGGTTACTTTTTCAAAAAGCCACATTCAAACCGGCACCACCATTCGTTCAAACTAATTCAAACACAATCCAGGTAGCGTACATCCAATCCATACCCCGGCCAAGCTGCTGGTGAATTTTAATAATGTCCTCCACCGAAGCGCAAGGTGAACTGTTTGAAATTGTCTGATGTGCTTTTGAATTTGAACTGGTCATTACAATTTTCAGCAGCGCCGCCCGCCTCCCATGTTCAAATGACTTCAATTTCGAAATATAACCACACGGTGTATTTACTCCGACCACTCAGAACGGTGAACCGTTGTTTCATCACTTTCATATTATGCTTTGTTGGACGTCATGTATGTAAGTATGTGGTTTACAAAGTCACAGGAAGAACATCTGGTCGCAAAATTCTTCTGTATTCAGGATTAGGATTGCGATATTTTGCTGTAGCAACCAAAAACAACCAGGTGTTTTTAAAACAGTGGTCGGCAGAAACGGAGAAAAAAAAAAGAGACAAAAAATTTGGAAATACAGCTGACCTCCTGCAGTTTGTATTAGCTTTTGCATCACTGTTTATTATTCTTATTGTGCTGACTGCAGCTCTTGTCTAGACCGTGTTGACAATAAAGGAACACAGAGGATTAATTCAGTGATTTTTAATTGTATCCACTTTTCTGAATTATTGCAAAAAAACTAATCTGATTTAAACTCCTATTACAACAGAAAGAGCTTAGTTGGCAAAGGGAAGATTGGACTGGAAATTTCATTCTTGTTTAATTTTGGAGCTGATTACAGCATCTGATCTACAGATCAGCGCATTCTGCACTGTTCTATCATTAAAATATGCAAGTTTGTTATTTTAACAGTTTGTAGTTGAAAGGAAATTTTGAACCTGGTCATTAAAGATGCCACTTAGCTGGCGCGTGAAGAAACTGCTGTTTCAGGTGCTTCAGCCTTTATTACCTGAAGGTAACGTAGCAGAGCTGCAGTGCAGCGTCAACATCAAGTGACCTGAGGTTGTGTCAGCAGATGACAGACGGCTGACAGTAGAACACAACAAGCATTGTCTGACTCTGGTGTTTTTTGGACTGTTTTCATGTGACGCAGTTACATCCTCTGTTTACACCGAAGGCTGCATGTTAGTTAGTGTTTCCTTTCACGTTGTCGTAAATCCTTCAAGTAAGAGACATGTTTAGGTCGCCTTCACACCAGCCTTGTTTAGTCCGGTTGGACCGAAAACTTAAGTGTTTACCGCTCTCTGGTTCACCTAGTAAGGCCGGTCTCAGACCGCTATCAAGTGAACTCTAGAGTAGTACATTTTTGGGGCTTTTTTGCCTTTAATTGACAGGACAGTTGAGAGAGAGAGAGACAGGAAATGGGAAGCAGAGGGGGGGGGGGGTGACACGCAGGATAGGGCCGCTCGACGCGGGATTCGAACCGAGGACTATAGCTCAACACATGGGGCAGGTCCTCTACCAACTGAGCTAAACACGCCCAGAGTAGTTTACTTCTGGTTCTGCAGCAATCACAAGAAGCACACTGTTTTAGTGTCATTTCTTTCATTCGTTCAAGGAGATGCATGGATTCTGCTTTTACGAGCCAATGATTTTTACATGTTTGTGATTGTGAATTATTACTGTCCACTTATCTCACTGGTCCTGCTTGTATGGCAAAGCGAAAAACAAGTCTAAAGGTGCTTTTATCACCAAAAGTTCCAGGAACTTCAACAGCGTGTTTCAGTCTTATCTTAAAACATAATGGGGATAATAAGTTCTTTGTCCCACAATGTTGTGTGAATGTGATATCCTTTAGGATTACATTTTTATTTATGGTGGAAAACAATCAAAGAAATCCATGTAAAAAGAGTTGAATATGCCGCCGGGTGAAACGCTAAAAGTACTTATCGCGGCCACATGACTTGAAACACGTTTATGGACGGTTTAAATTTGGCCTTTGTGAATGGAAACCGGACTACAGTAAATGGAAAAACTGCAACAATATATCATCCACGTGTTGGTTCTAATCAGAAAACAGACCTTTAGGTGTGAACCAGCCTTTATACACATCAGAAATATGACTTTTATGTGAATGGATCATCCACTTGTGAAACTGTCCTCGTTCTATATGACATACTTGGAGTTCTAGTTAGTCTATGAACATGTAATGTTTTCCCTGTGCACAACAAACATCCATCCAGAATATTTCTCTACTCTGGAGCTCTGAGTAGCTTTGTCATTTCTGTTGTGCTGTCATACGTCGCGCTGGGTCTATCGGCACTACAAAATAAACAGGGACATCTTTTTTTCGCTGATATTTATGTTTGTCTTTGTCATTCCCATTATCGGCGCATGTAGAATTTGTGCTGTACCTGCAGGAGGATGCTCTTGCACAATAAGTCAATAAGGCTGTAACATACCAAGCTGTTCCACACTGTGTCCTTGTTTGAACAATGCACAGTAATGCACAGATACAGTATATGAATAAAGATGATGAATGGACAGCTTCATGAAAGACCTTTACATCATCCTTCCTTCTTCCTGATCCTAATTCAGTCTGTGTCCTCCACACATTCTGACCACATCATGACATTTTCTAAAGACTGTTTTTCCCAGATGTAACACAAATATCAGTTTGTTATTGGTCCGGGATGCGCTGATTGATTGATCGGCCTCCGCTCATCGAAAAAATATGTGATTAGTAGATATCAGAATTATTGCTCCTAGTTATCGATCGCCTTAAATCTGTCTGATCACTTTAGTTGACTTTAGTCTGGGCTGAGAGCAGCACTGTGCCGTGCAGTGTGGTCCCGCCTTCCACATGGTTCACTAAGCTGGCGCGTGACACACCACCAAAACACACCATGCTGCCCATGTGGAACCTTTACAGTGCGTGAGACTGATATAAAGTACACCATCTGCCATGATTTTTACATTTTTCCTTTAAAAAGAAAAAAAAAATACACACAGGGGCCAGGCTGCACACCATGTTCTGAAGCATATAGTTTTATTTGTTGCATTTGTCACATTTGATGCGTTTATCTGGACTGAAATCCTATCATTCTAACTGTAAGTTTGCATAATTCTGAGCCATGAGCACAGCTGAGCTGATGCCTATTGAATAACCTTAACTGCTAACTCGACACAGGGAATGATCAGTATCCATGGGCTGGCTGATAATAAGTGTGAAGAAAATGAACTGTTCAAGTGGAGAATCTTTACACCAACACTTGACAACGTTTATATAGTTCAGTCGAGCTGAGCACACCAACACTTGATGTTTTTCTCTCATACGCAGACATACTTGTGTGCTGTTAAGTGCAGCTTTTTCATAGCCCAAGGACTTTATCAGGCTGATACAATACGAATATGTACATGAGATACAAGGTCAACTAATAAGTAAGTTAGTTAGTTGCTTTTATCGTCTCCCTTAAGAGAATGTCACATGTTCACACATACAGTATAGCACATCACAAAACACACACAAAGGAAAAAGAGTTGGAAAAAAAAGTCAGTTTACATACAGCACAGAAACATCTAATAAAAAATATTTAACAATAATAATTAGAAATTTAGATTTACACTGTGGGTTTCTGTGAGGCCCTATTATATTTGTGCCTTTTCATCATAATAAAATAATATAGGCCTACTGAAGCTTTGTGAATTTAGTGTGATGTGTGGATACTGAGATGTGGCTGAGAGGATGAGACGAGGTCATTTCATTGGTTACAGCTGTTACCGTGATCCTTCCCTCCCTTGAGGTTCCTCTAAAGCTTTTTATCATGTCCAAAATTCACCAGAAATCTGCTCATCATGCTCAACGTGCTGCGGGGCAGATGTGCCAAGGCCGTGTGCTGTAATTCAGCACAACAACAACAACACCCCCCCCCCCCCCCCCCCCAAAAAAAAAAATGGCCTCACCTCCCTTTTTTTGCCCCCGCGCTAGCTTTTGTCCAGGATAAATCTGCGATTAATATCCAACAGAGATAAAGGCGGTCCAAGGACTGAGAAGTGAGGAGGAGAGCACAACGGGGGGAATTAGACGGAAGGAGAGCAATGAGATATAGATAGAGATGGTGTAAAGTATATAGCGGCGAGTGAGTGGTTTCCATGGCAACATGGTCGGTTGCTTAGACAGGAGTTCCAAAGAGAGGTGACTTTTTTTTTTTTTGTATCAGGTCGGCAGAAGACGACAGGAAGGAAGGAGGGAAGTGGAGAGATTTGAGGCGGCATGCACCTTTAACACTGAACAGCGATCGCCCTGACAGAACAATAAGGATTCAAACATTAAATCATCAAATATCGTTCAGCTCAGAGGAAGCTCAGCTCCCGTTACAGCTTTCCACCTTCAATCCTGATCTGTTGTTTCTCCACATTACTGTATGCCTGAATTAAGTCAGACAGTGACTCAGAACAGAAAAAGGCAAAAGAGAGTGCAAGTGAAAAGCTGCTGTACAGAAATATGAAAACTCTTCCTACCTCGGCTGCTTCTAAGCCGTTTGATCCAGTCAATAAAAACCTCTCAAAAAGAAGAGGTAACCAGGCTTTGATTATTCTTCTTTCTTCAGCATCACTTTCCTTTTCACACAGTAATAGAAATTTGCTAACTTTTGTCACATGAAACTTTTTTGCACAGACACAAACAATTTTTTATAGTTTCAAAGTGAGATATAGAAATGTCTGGATGACGATATTTTCCTGGATCTGAAGCCAGCCTCGGATCCACCCAATAAATCTGAATCACTTAAGGTTTTCTAAGTAGGGTTTTTTTTTTTTTGATGTCAACATTTACAAGGTGTCAAAAGTTGTAAATAGCAAAAACGTTAAAAGGTTTGGCCGCAGAGGAGGCGGAAACAGGTTTTATTTTATTTTATTTTTTAAAGATATTTTTTGGGCTTTTAATACCTTTTTTTTTTTTGGTAACATTGTGAAAGAGACAGGAAATCAGGGGGAGAGGGAGGATGACATGCAACAGAGGGCTGTGAGTCTGGTTCAAACCCAGGCCACTGTGGTTCAGGCTAACCCTATGGTATTTATTTTTTTTATTTTAATGTTTATTTAACAGGGATGATACATATAACATTGCCACAAAAAAATTGGAAAATGCGATCCATATAAGACGTCTAGCTTTAGCTAATTTGCAGTCTTTGTCCCTGGTCAGGCTTTAGAATAGGATAAAATATACTGAATACAATAAATGCAATGATACAAATACAGTGAATGGGTATCATGAATAAATAAACACACTTACAGTTATACATTTCAGATTAAAACACAAGTTAAATTTAGCATTAAACATTAGTGAACTCATACTGTAGCATTAACATTCTACATGTTGAGCTAGTGGAGTACCCTGGAGTAACAGTTTTGAGTTGCAGCATGGTTAATGTCTGTGACTTGTAGCTACAACCTGAAAAATTATGTAAACAGCAAACAATGATAAAAAAAAAAAAAAAAAAATGTTGATTAAATGAGTCACACATGGAAATAACAGGTGTTACTAAGTTCATTTTACATATTTTTCACAAGCTACCCGCTCCTAATACTGACGGTGCCAGTGCAGATGTGCTAAGTTGATATATTGAAAACATCAACAGAATATGCATGACACACCAGTCTCGCAAAATGAATGTGATGGAATCTGCTCAACCATTTCTCTGGTGAAGACTCATCACCGCCTCTGTGGTTAAAACATCTGATTTGTCAGATTGGAGGTTTGTTAGCGATGGAGCTCAAAGTTCCTCCCACTTTGAAACTACATATAAATATTCATCTGTGATTTATATTTTGTTTTATTTTCAACATGTGGCTTGAAGCTTATCTAATGTCACTTCCACCACCTGCTTACTCCAGGTGAAAAGGCTGAGAGTAGGAGGAAACATCAGAGACTCAGTCACATGTCTGAGCCTCAGATAGACTCAGGTTAGCACAGTAAGCATCTTTGACTTGTTAAACTTAAACAGTGTAGGTGTGTGAATCCGTGTTTGGTGTATTTCACAGCAGTATAAGGTGGAAATACTCAGTCATGGTGTTGACTGATTATTTTGCTCATAAAATGAGTTTTGCTGTATGAAACTAGATATTCTTGGGCGTCTTGAACACATCTGGGCACCGGGCTGTCAGGGGTATCGATATGAACATTTTGCAGTTTACCATGCCTGCACAATTTGGGGGTACCCAAAGGAAGTTGTGCTTTGTATCGTTCTGCATCTTGGATTCTTTGTCTGTTTGCTGTCTGCTTTGTAGAGGTTAGATGCCCGATGCAAACTCGGGTTAGGTCGGGCCGGGATTTCTCACCACTTTCTCACCACCACTGTCAGGTCGGGCTTGTGATAATGTCCAGTTGTTTACCACGACTGGGATGACTGGGAGTATTTCAGGAGCATGGAGTGATGAGGTGAAGATCTAAACCATTTTACTATTACTACTCCTTCTTTCCTTCCGCCTCCATCTTCGTTGGTTTATTTATGAACGCGAAACAATTGAAAAGTTTGATTAATCCATTCAGGCTGCCGTACAAACAAGATGGCCACACTCTCTAAAGCAAGACCCTTGCTATATATAAAATAATAATTATAAGGCTACGAAAACCAAAATATATATTTTTTTTAATAGAAATTATACACTTATGCAAATATATTCATGGGTAGTATATTCAGAATTTGCCAATTAAACAACCTCGCAGTATTACACTCTGGACCTTTAACTATTGCAGGACTCCTTCAATACAACTCTCTCCCACTCATATGAAAGCTTTTTCACCTTTTCCTTCCAGTGCGCCTCCACTTGCCCACATACACTACTAAACATTTTTCTGATGCTTCCTCCGTGTTGCACTATTCATTAATTCTGAACAAATTCCTGCCGTTTCATGCCAATGGTCCACTTATTAAAAAAATGTTTGTTGGACGGACCAGGAAGAGGAGCTTCCGCTACAAACAAGCTTGACTTATTTAATTTTTTTCGGAACAATTTCCCATTTCGGGGCTTCAATACAAGAGAGACATTACATACGAGCAGCATGGAGGTATTTTGATGATTTTTGGTGTGTCTTTTTGTTACGAAGAAAAGTGGTATCCATTTGCAACCATTACATGGACATGCACTGCTACGCCGAGACCCCCTGTAACTCAGAGAAGCCACGGAGGACTCTGAAACTTCTCCCAGCCCTTAGTCGACATGAGGGTGAGTAGATAATGAGTGCAATTTGAATTTTGGGTGAACTATCCCTTTATCCCTAACACCAGCAGCCATATAGAAAACTAAATAGTCTAACACTGTGTGAACTACAGTAAAGAAGCTTTCAAAACACATTTCATTGGAAAACTATTAAAGTTCAATAAGCAGCCCTCTAACACATGAGCACTATAGATTCTTAAAGATCTTGCTACTGTGAAGAAAGAGGGAAAAATCCCAGTATTAATCTATAAAAGAAAGCTTTGGTGTGAAGAAAGAAGAAAAAATAAATCAGCAAATGGCAAAAACATAAAGGCACTCTGAAATACGGGGTCAGTTTTGCCCGCTCCCTTGTAGCTTATAGTTTTCAGAAATGGTACCACTGCCCACATGTGTTTTATAGGCTGTCAGGCCAGAGGAGATCAAGAGAGAGAGAAACTGTAATCTGTATGCAGGCTCACAGAGGCCAGTGGGAGAGGGTTAGGAGCTGGACAAACAGTCAGACAGCAGCCAGAAACATTTTCCATCCCTGTTTTAAGATGGAGGTGTGGTAATTTATGGCACCCCATGAACACACTGCCTCCGAGAGTTCTTAAAGCAAATAAAATGAAAGATTGAAGAAACTTGTTATTACGTGCACATACACACCCACACGTATGTGGAAATTCACCCACATGAAAAATGGAAAACAAATTCCCCAGTGGCTCTGGGATTAGCTTCCGTTCAAGGAAGCGCATGGAGAAGTTCTGGCGCCGAGAGCGGGCAGACTAGTTTTCTGGGTTTCCCCTCTGATGTCCTGATTTCATCATCCCAGTAAAAGCAATACATCTTAATTTGCTTCTGTCATCACAGGCTGGCCTCGATCTGTCAGTTTCTCAACCTCAGGGAGAGGTGTTTCACACAAGAAGGACATCGGTTCAAAGGCAATACAACATTTTACCTGACGTTTTTTTTTTCCAGAGGGCTGGTTAGCTGGAGGTTGATAGAACTGTGAAGAGCCCGTTTCGATCCTCCTGATGTGTTGGAGTGAGAATTCTTAAGTGATAAGTCAAACTGTACATTAATGTTAGAAAAGCACCGATAAGTGATCTGACTTTGATCATCGATTCAGCCGGCTAAATCTGAAAAAGAGCAGGTTCCTATGGCGAGCGGATTTAACGTTTAAAAGCTGAGGGCTGGATTTACTAAAGGTTTGCGTGTATTAAAACGTGTGCAAACGTGATTGCACGCGCAAACACATGTGGAACCTGATCTACTAACCGGGCGCATCGAGGATTGCGTCTCTCAAACGGGCAAAATAGCACGTGCAATCCATTTAGCGTGTTTGCCTTGATGAATATGTAAATATGGGCGTTTCTGCCAGAATGCACAAAATACTGGGAGGAGTAGATGCAAATTGATTTATTTAGTGCACGCAACGTGATTTACCAAACCAGGAAGAGATTGCGGTGGCTGTTTTTGCTTCTTTATTTACCACGTCTGAAAACCATGTACTAACTGATACAACTTTCCGAAAACATATGCGTTTATTGATTTGATGCCTACTAGAGCCCCATGATCTTACATCTCTGCATTTCCTCACATCTGCGTAATTCTGTAACAGTTTTTCAGCCGTGTTAAAAGTCTTTTACGTTTTTTTTTTTTACGTTACGCACGGCGAACGTCTGTCCTGCAGTGTGCTCCTCTCCTCTCCTCTCCTCTCCTCTCCTCCCTCTCCAGTACCTGGCTGCTCAGCTCCGTCTCTCAGTCCCGGTCCCGGACTGAGAGACGTCACCGCTGCCTTCACCCGTCTTTGATCCCTCTGGTCAGTGGTCAGAGCGTTTAGATCCGTGTGTCCCACCTGAGCTCTCTATTAATCCACTGGATCATGGGCGGCACACATACACACATATTATAGGTGTGTGATTGTCGCTGCAGCTGCTGCCTGTTCGTCACTATATGACGAGTTGGGCCCTGTAGCGATTTGTGTTTATTAATCTAAACAGAGCGAGAGAGATGAACACACATGCTGTCATTGTATGCATCGGATCAAATGTCATTCTGTCCCTTCGTCCATCCAGCTCTCTGTCCACACTCTCCATGGCGGAAACGATTACCACGCGCAAAACCCTCATTTGAATACTGTGGTTTGCACGTGTTGTCATTTAGCGGGTTACTCTTAGTAGATCAGTTGTTTTGCGTGCACTAACCAAACATGCAATAGTTTAGCAGGTGCAAACAATTTAGCGCCCGCTATCTGGGATCTTAGTAAATCCGGCCCTAAGTTTGACTATCCGGAATTAACATTGTAGATATCAACAACTTCTTTCTGACTACTAGTCATGATTACATTTTGAATCGTTGGAGTCGTCAAAAAAAACATTTCAGATCCACATCTACATTCTTCCTAGGACTCACTTTTGCCATTCATGTGTATGGGGTTTGTCATTACAGATATCTACAGTTCAGTTGTAGATATCTGCTATGTGAATTACGGATATCTGTAGCTGAATTATGACTATTCCTAATTCCAGTTTGAGATATCTACAACGTCATTTCGCCTAGTCAAAACCTAATTTAGAATACTTGAAAAGGGACGTGTAGATATATCTTTAATTGAGGTGAATTAAAGATATCTTGAACTGGAATTATGACTAGTCAGAATTAAATTGTAGACATTTCAAACTGGAATTACTAGTCGTAATTCAGTTACAGATATCTGTAATTCACATTGAATTGTAGATATCTGTAATGACAAACCCCATACACATGAATGGCAAAACGTCATTTGTCCTAGGAAGAATGTAGGTGTGGATATCTGAAATGTTCTTTTTGACTAGGCAAAACTGAATTACAGATATTTGCAATTGCAACACATACCCAGTCTGGCTTTTAAATGTTAAAATGGCTTGCCATAGGTTCCAACCTGTTTTCCCTCCATGACAAGAATCCAGCATCCTCAGAGTGATATCTATCTAGTTTTTAGTTTCAAATTAGCCTGAAATATCCGTGCTGGACCTCATGTTATTGTACAATATATTTTACACTTGATATGATGACTCAATATGATGTTATGAGGCCTAGACTTAACCTCTGCTTATACTTCTACTATATTGAAAAGTCCAGATCCTATCTATATGTATTGGCTCAACAGGGTTCATTTAGTCTAAGAATTGCTATTCTTATATATCAGACAAGATGTTCTTTTCACACCTTGACATGTTTGGACTATACTATTCTTCCATCTAGGCGTCACTAAGTGTTGGTGTGACTTGTCTTATCAGCCGATGTTATGTAGATGTGATCGCCGCGTCAAATGTGACAGGATGATCATGTCTAAAGAATGTGAAAAAGAAACGGGAAAAAGAAAGACACAAGCAACAAAAGACAAGGCACAACAGGGAAATTCAAAATCAGGGAAACATCAAACACCAGCTACGGAAGCGATTGAAATAAGCAATTGGGCCCACAGCATGATGAACTGGGGACGAGAGGGGATATGTGCTGGCACACACCTGGCAGCAGTAGGCGTGGTCGTCCTGTCAAGTCTGGGGGAGCAATCACACCTCCGTAATGTGAACTGATGTCAAGGTATGGAAAAGATGTTTTCTGATACATAAGAAAGCCAATAACTATCAATATGTATATTGGTAATTTCTTAATCGTCCACTTCGGTTCAAAGTCCATAGAATGCAGCAGGGATGATCTTTGTGTGTAAACCCTGGTTCCCTCCATTAAGAGCCAGTTGGCTTTTTCCTTTAGCTTCTGGATTATTGATAGATATAAGACCACTTTATTAGGATCCCCATACTCCTTGTAGAAATGAATTGATGGATATTAACTGATGTAGTCTATGCTGCAGAGTAAAACAGCAAGATGTCTCGAGCCTTTATTAATAATTTATGATAATAATAATTGTATTTGTATAGCACCTTCCAAAGCAGAGTTACAAAGCGCTTAACATTAAAAACAGTTAGTACAAAAAACGCAAAATCAATAAAAATATAGGAATACACAATAAAATACTGAAAGATTCACAAATAAGAACACAATCAGGCCAGACGATAAAAGTGCATCTTAATAAATAAACAACACATCTTTTTTTAGGTATCCAACCAAAACACATTCAACTTATTATAAGTTTTAGGACTCATTCCTCCAGCACTTTACTGTCAAAGCCAGAAATCTACCCTGACTACCCTGACAGTCATAGAACTGCACTGGTCCGTATACGTTACTGTTTATTTCATAAATAGCAGCTCAAGCACAGAGAGTCTATATGTGTCTTCATCAGATGGAAATACATATGCATTTTACCCACATAGCCCCACTACATTGGGATGACTATATAGAGTTGACAGTCTAACACTATTGATCACATCAGTTATACATTACAGGCTCAGCTCCATACTTTTTTTTTTTTTTTTTTTTTTTTTGTGCGTAGTTCACTTGCTTGATATTTGCAGCTACCTACTGGCACATCTCCGTCTCCCTTTGGCATCTCCTGACCTTGTTATGTCAGTCTCTCAGCCCCAACCCAGGGAAATATGGCTGCTTAAGATCAATCAGTCAGAACCCAAAATAGGGCACAGATTGTCTCCTGTTGATTCTCAACAAAGTAAAGATATGTTTATCGGAGCCTGGGTCAGGGGTAAAAGACGTGCATTTGCATCCGCTCCTTTTCCCGCTGTGGCCTTGATATGTCAAGGCTGGCATGTTCTTTGACTAAAGTGGAAGTTTGCGCTGAGTTGAGCTGAGATGTCTGATTAATGTGAAGCTAAGTTTTGAGAGGACCGGTCTCGTATTTTGCATTGGTTGGTGTTTAGAATAATACTGCACAACCACAGCAGCTGGATGAAACAGAACAAACTAAGACAAGTCAAAAAAAAAGACAATTGTCTGTCAGTATGACACATTATTGTCAGCATGTAATTTGGATTAATTCTATTTCAGATTAGACTCATGTCAGTTTTTTTTTAGTTTTTTTATTAAGCTTCGTGGCAGGGCTTCCCAGCATTCTGCCACTGCCAACAACTCATTTTACCGGAGGACAGATACAATGCACGTTATTATCCCCTGTTGTACAGCATTGATTATTAGGATTCCGGTCCCTAATTGTCAACTAAATGATGTAGATTACGAAAAGGCGTCACATTGTCACACACATTCAGGGTTAACCAATTACCGCATTATCAGTGATGCATGAGAAATCTTCTGACATGGAGCAGTCTCCCCTCTTGCTCCCAGATAATAAGATTAAAAACTTGCTGCGGCTGATCGGTAAAATACAAGAGTACGCTCAAGCTAAAGCTCTTGACGTGTTGTTTTTAATTATCCAATATTAAGAGACTTTACTAAGCGGATCCATGTAACTTTAACCATCTTAAATTGGCTTATACTGTAGCTCAAGAATAAATGTATTAATTTGATGGAAAAGTTTGCAACAGAGAGGGAATAAAAGTTTTTTTGTGTGAATATTCCGAGTGAAGCGAAACCAAAGAGATGACTCTGTTTCTCCCTCCATCCTTCCTCTGGCTTTGATAGTGCACAAGGTATCAGGCAGACAGCGCTCTACGCCTTTCATGGGAAGCTTCTTTCTTTCCATTTCTATCCACTTAAGCTGCTGCGAGGAGCAAACAAAAGAAATGTGCTGTAGGGGAATGTCTCACACTTTTTTTTTTCTTGTCTTGTTTTGCCGAGCACAGCACAACTACATTTCCAGTGAGACGTCTCGAAAAGTCACCTGGCCGACCGCGTCCAAGGCAGATATGTAGATCTGGAGGTTTAAACCGAGTGGATTAATGGAAACTTGACTTTTTTTTCTTCTTTTTTATACAATGTCAAGACCGGCCTGAGGCTGGTACTTGGGTTGTCCCAGACAGCTGTAAATGTGAGTGCATGCCAGCCGTGCCATGTTAGTGAAATATTTACATGGTCGTGAATTTTCAATTTGTCAGGAGATTGGTCCCATGGGGAGCTTATCGCCTATAAACCATACAGGTGGTAAAAGTGGAGCCCATGTGTTATAAAATGGACAATGACACAGTGGGTTTGGGAATGGAAAGGGGCAAAGGTTTAAGACACGGGTTTGTGCTGCTGTTGGCTAAATTTTTAACCACCTTTGCAGTGAAATTCTGTAATATTTTATTTCAAGACATATGAATGCTTTACTGTGGAAATGCCTTGTGACATCTAGCCAGACTCTTCAGTGCGCATGTCAACTAAAATTTCATGATTGTGGCAGCCCTAGGCCAAAGTGTTCGTGCAACCACCATAGTGCAGTGCAATGATAATGCATTGCAAAGCTGCTTCTCCTGCAAATATATGCAATATTTCAGCTGCATTAAAGCCCCAGTGTGTAACTTATTTGGCTTTTTATTAGCAAAAATCAAATATTGCTTTCATAAATACGTATTTCACTGAAGTCGAATCACACCCGCATACAAATGAAAGCTTTCTCGTACCTTAGAATGATTTGTTACAAGTCGTTACAAATACATAAGTGGGCGAGGCACCGAGCCTTGGCTGCCATGTTGCATCGGCATTTTTTACGTTCAGTGGCAGCGTGACCGTAGGTAACCACAGAAACTCACCGGAGCTGTCGGCTCGGGGAGAAAGTTTTCCAGGTAGCGCCTGTTAAAACTGTCACCACTGTGTAGTGTGAGGAAGGACGGAGGCACTGATGTTGCATTCAGGTGCAGTCAGGCAGACGGCCGTCGGCAAAACCAACCGGATGTCAATTACTCGACGAGAGAAAGACGGTGGGTCAGGTAAACAATACAACATCACCATGACAACATATTGTCATGCCTGTATTGTTTTGCCTCGTGCTGGCGGACCACTTGTTTACATAGACACTTGTTTATCCTGTTACATGCAGCGTCTGTTGTCTGTCTGACATCTGCCCCATTTCCCGTGAATGCAACATCAAGAATACGTTCCGATATGCAACCGCACCGCTAGATGGGGGTAATTCCTACACGTTATACCTTTTAATAATATCATATCCAGTAACCACATTTCTAACATGTTTTTGGTAAATTCTGTAAATTAATGTGTATTTCTTCCTCTGGGTGTGTCTGACACTCATGTTTTCAGCCTTAGCACCAGCTCTTGGCTCTGTAAATTGGGGCCTTGTCCAGATGGAAGTTGCAATGGCAGCCATTGCATCACCGCAGACAGGGTTCCTGTGTAGGTGGTAAAAAGGGGGTTGTGGTGGTCGAGCCTGTCGCTTTCAGTTTGGGGGCATAAGTTGTTGTTTTTTCATAGCCAGACCACATCTACTGTATGTAACAAAAGTATTCCCACATTAAAATACAAACTCACTCCTCCAGGTTTGATTGTGTTACCTTGGTGCAAACGTCCTTGTATCCTTGCTGTGTCGGAGAATCCAAATGAGATGAAAAAGAAAAACCTATTTCTGTAACAGTGGTATTTGCGATACAGTGAAATAAATGATAGAGCATAATATGAACCGACAGATTATTTTCTGTTGTCACATGATATATATCATCACATCACACAACCCTAATCACTAGAATAGCGTGTTCCCAACAAAAGCAACAAAATGCTGGCATCATAGTGACTGCCACTTTTATAGTTCTTCATTTTCTGTCCAACAGTCTCAACAAATACACACTTTATTTTTTTTTCATTAACTCCAGTGTTTCAGTGTCTTGATTACAGTTAATGGAACATTGTCACTTTTGTGCAAGCTATTTTTAGAACGGCGGAGCAGAGCCACAAGCTGGTCAGAGCTACGCTACAGAAGCCAATGGAATTTTTTTTGGTTTCCCTCATCAAACTCATCAAATACACAATCCAACAACTCCAAAACGCTCTCGTGGACAAGTTGTGACCTACACATTCACCACGCTATGAGATAATAACGGAACGTTACGAGACAGAGTTGTTTTCGAGGCAAATTCATGCAAAACCGCTGATGCACGTTCCCGTCAAGAGCAGTTTTTCGGCAAGCAGTCTTTGTATTTGCCTCGAAAACAACTCTGTCTCGTAACAGTTTGCCAAAATGTTGAACTATCCCTTTAACAAACTCTGTCTCATCTTCTCTGGCTATATCAATGTATCAATTAGGATCTTTTCTTCCTCCATGGGAGCTATATACGGCTGATTCTGTGTCCTCCTTTGAGTTCCCCTGTAGTCTTTATTCTTCTGTCAGTCCCTGCATTAACCAATCACAGAGCAGCCTTCCTGCTATGTCTCAATATATGAACTCAGCATCAGCTTCATACTATATGTCTGTGACTCATCCTCACCCAGGTGATCAAGGCAGCCCAAGAGGTTTAAATTCAAAGATTTTATAGGCGTAGAATCAAGCGAACACAGGCAGAGGGAGCTCAGCAGCTCGCATGAGGGGAGGGGGCTCCGTCATGTTGAGCACGTCTTTCAACATTCTTACTACTTTGCAAACGAAAGCCAGAGTCACAGGAAGTGTAAGATCCCCCAACCAGCAGGGAGGCGGTGTGGCTGTTCATGTGCGCGCGGTGTCAGGCATCCCTTAAATAGGGTGTGACATTAAGCTGATGATTAAAGCCCCTCGAGGGTGGCAGGTGAGGGAAGGAAGAAACAACCGAGCAAGGTGGCAAAAGACAGCTGACACGAGGGGAAGGCGGAAGAGGTGACAGGGAAGGAGAAAGAGGGAAGCGAGGACAGGAAGAGACGGCGGCAAAAAACAAGATCAGGTCACCGAGAGACATGCTGACAAATCAGAGAAAGGGGGAAAAGGATTTGAGTTGTGAACGAGGGTGGGAATCAAAGACAAACAGACAGAGCAAGAGATGAGCCAGTCGATCTATTTGATAAGTGGCAGTAATTGTCAGTGAGTCCGGGGGCCCAGGAGCTGCTGCTGATGAAGCTTGGCTTTGTTTGCTCTGCGGTAATGTAATTAGCAATAAGATGCAGTCATTACCAATATCCAAATGCCGAAACGCATCTTATTTACTGCCGCCCTGTCCATGAGCAGAAACACCAACCCAAAGCGTTAAGCAGCTGTCTGCCGGTGATACGTGTAGCGAGAGACCATCTGGTCAACATCTTAGCTGCACTTCATGCACTGTTTTCTATCACAACACTGTGCTGACCTTTAAAAAAAAAAACGTTATGGACCTCTGGGCCCAGCTGTATTTCTTTAGGTTCACACGGCTTCACAGGTTCTGGGTTTTCTTTCCCTCTTTAGTTACGTAGCAGCATCTTCCTTCAATAGTTCCTGCACATTTTCTGCAGCATCATTGCGTTTTGATTCGCTCAGGCCTTCGCTGGCGGACAGAATAGGCATCCGTCCCGCCGAGATGGGAAATTTGCACCAGCCACCAGCCAGAATATGAGTGCTGGTTCGATTTGGCTTTGGCACTGCCTTTTTTTTTTTTTTTTCACAAACTCACACTTGATATTTTCCATCTCCCTCACAACAGCCAGTGAGAAAACATCATTAGAATGTTAATTACCTCCCTGATGGCTTCATCCAAAGAGATAATGATGCAAAGATAGACTGAAAAGTAAAAAAAAAAATGTTTTAATGAAAACAGTTCACAAATACTTTGCTGGATTATCCAAAGTATTAGGAGGCTTTTTTTTTTTTTTGAAAGATACATTGATGGAAATGGCAAACTATTTAAAAACATTGCCCATTACACAGTGCATCAGAGACCACTGACAATACCATTTTTCAACTAATATTTTCCACTGATTATACATCTTTAGTCATACATCATCAGTCAACTCTTGACAAACACAGTAAAAGGCATAGACATCCAAAGAACTTACTGAGGTGCTGGATCAAAAGAGAAACGAGAACAAACATCTGCACACCGCACTGACTTCTCTCAGCAAATTAAATTTAACGGAGCAGTGTTTCCATCTAACGAGGCAGATCTTTGTCAGCCGTTGTCACAAAGTAGAAGGAGCTTTACACAGATAAACAAATGTATCACCTTATCCGCATGATTGAGGATCGGCCCGCTCTCGATATGGACCAATCAGGACAGACCTGGCATGCACCAGCCAGATATCCCCACATCAGAACAAAACACGGCTCAATGGAAAAGATTTAAAAAAAAAAAAAAAACAGAATCTAATCCATTAAATAAATAGAAAACAAAAACAATCCAATACATCAACAAATCTAATCAAATACTGTATAAGGCAGTAAGTAACATAGGACGTCCAGAGGAAATTACCATTGGAAAAAAAACATCCAAAAAGCAGCAGTTAGAATAAGGATTCTAACAACCAACGCAAACACAGACCAGCGATGGGAGAGAATCTGAAGGATCTGCTAGATGGGAACGTTTCTCTGTTAAATTAAGTTTGCTGGGAGGGATCAGCCTAGTGTGCAGATCTTTGTCTGTCTTTTCCTACATCTACAGTTCAGCAGCAGTGAAGTCACTGCAGCGGGCCTAATGCAGTGTGTGTCACCTTCACACACTTGCTCTGTAATGGGTTTCAATGGTTCACGTTCCACCATGTGAAACAGGAGATTATGTTATCCAAATAAGCTGACAACGCTATATTTCATTGCGCCACCATAAATAGTTTTTACGTTACACATATTTGCAAGTGGAGATATCGTGGCTGAATCTAATCAAATGAACATGATGGAATATTGAATACGTTAGGTGCATCTATGTGCACTAGAAGGGCCTTGAAATGGATCTACATTCCTCTCCTTTGTTTATTAAATCAGGACAAAGGTCTTAAGGAGATAAGTGAAGTTAGGTCCCACTGAGAAAAGCACTGATAGCAAAATGATTCCCTGTACACAACAATAAAGCCAATGATCTTTCCTTTGGTTGCTGCTGATCACAGTAGGTTTTTTTTGGGGGGGATAGGATCAGCTGTGCACGCATTTCTACACAATATAAAATAAAGATGCACAACAGCTCTTTGTACAGTATAAGTCAGTATTTACAGGGTGCCCACAAGGAAATGAAATGAATTTAATTGATTTCCACAACCCTCTATATCGAAACTTTTATTTTCTTATTTTATGAGTAAAATGGAGATGGCTGAATCTGTATTGGTTACTTGCTACAGGCAAACAATGCAGCAGACCTTCAATAAAGAAGCTAAGATTCTGTTCAATACCTGCTATTAACATCCATCTTAGTTGATCTGATCACAAGTAGTCAGCTCTAAATCCAGGTATGAACACAACACACCCAGGACACATTCAGGATGCATCTCATCACTCAGACCACTATACGCCTGATGTCCTCTGAAGGACCGCCTACTCTCCTGACGTCCTCTGAAGGATCGCCCCATCTACTGGCGTCCCCTGAAGGACCTCCTGACGTCCTCTGAAGGACCGCCCCATCTACTGGCGTCCCCTGAAGGATCGCCTGCTCTACTGACGTCCTCTGAAGGACCGCCCCATCTACTGCTGCCCTCTGAAGGACCGCCTACTCTACTGACGGGACCGCCTACTCTACTGACGTCCTCTGAAGGACCACCCACTCTACTGAAAGGACCGCCCCATCTACTCACATCCTCTGAAGGACCACCTACTCTACTGATGTCCTCTGAAGGACCACCTACTCTACTGAGGTCCTCTGAAGGACCACCTACTCTACTGAAAGGACCGCCCCATCTACTGACATCCTCTGAAGGACCACCTACTCTACTGACGTCCTCTGAAGGACCACCTACTCTACAGACGTCCTCTGCCACAGTGTCATTATCCCCAATACAATTTCATAAGGAACCAAACATATTTTACGATTTCAAATGGATACCTTTATTTCAGTCTAATCTGGGGACCGTGCATTCATTTACTCCAGTTCTGCTCTCCTGCGCTCTCTCCCTCATTCACTCACACAAACACACTGACAACAGACCTGTATGTCAGTTGGCTGAAAACAACAACTTGTTTATTTGCATGTAAAGTGAGAAGAGAGATCTGATTTTGGGCTAATGGAGATGCATACAGGGCATTTTAAAGTAGGTGTGAACAGATGCGTACCTCTGAAAACTGTGATTGGATCAGTGAGGATGTAGATGTTACGGTCACTTCCGTAGGTTTGAGAAGGGGGGGCTGCCATATTGTGTAATGTTTTGATTGGTTGCCTGGTTACCTGTCCGCTTAAGTTTGATGTGAGCGGAAGGATCAGGGGATGTTGGGAAAAGGCGAAAGAGGACACGAGGCAGCTGTCCCGGGGAGCTGACGGAAGAATCCCCTTCACCTTCAAGATTGATTTATCGTTTAGTTATTGTCTCGTCTAAACTCAAATGAACTGACAAAGCCACGGCTGCGTGACGACGGACGGAGGTCGATACACGCAGGACGCTGGAGGCTGGAGCTGGCCGCAGACCACGCTACAGGTGATGAACGAGAAGCGGCCGGTGAGTCAAACATTACACTATATGGCGGCGGATCCCACCAGACTCCAGGGTTTTAGTAATAGAAATATGTGCACCTGTGTCAGCCCTGAAGCCTAGACTTGTTAGAGCCTTAATTGTGAAACTTAACTTCCCAGGGTGGCGCGTGGTCGCGACATAGGTAAATACCAGGTATGAACAGAGCCTAATAAAAGGAAGCTAACTGTCAACATTAATGAACTGATTCTATGGTCCTAAGATTCTCTAACAACATAAAAGTAGAGTGCCCGGTCACTCAGCAGCTTTGAATTCGTAATAAGACATTTTATGGATACCCTCTACACCTACAACTAATTCCTGTCACTCAGCCACTGAGTTGAGCCAAATTAAATGGTCTTTTACCTTTTATTATGGCAGGTGAAAAAAAAAAGAATGACGCTCCAAGCAACCTTGAAATACAAGTGAGTCTTAACAAAAGGTTGTTCCATTTATTCCTGTATGCACAGTAACAAGATGTATGATGCAACTGCCAGTCTCAGATTACATTATAGCTGAGCCACTTCATGCACAAGCCAGAATTTCTCAAACAAACACATACAAACAAACATGAACATATCAGAAAATAATAAGGCAACAAGATTATGATGCCTGAGCTTCCCCACCTTTAGCTCCCTTGTCCTTTCTACATACACTAAGACACTGTCTCACACATTGGCACTGTCTCACATGATCGGCAGGATGTGGAGTGAATCAACGGTAAGTCAGGCCAAAGTTCCTGTAATCCACATTTAGCCCAAAGGACCGTACCACTGCAATTTATTTTCCTTTCACCATTAATACTCATGGAATTCTAAACCCACAGATAAACAGCTCTGATTGTCTGCACTGCTGGAGTACTCCCAGAATTCACTGCCTCCCATTGTTTCTGAAAGTGCATCAAAATTAACTCACTATAGACTACTGCATCGCTGACTAATATGATCCATTATTTAGATAACCTTTGTTAAATTGTTTTCTAACATAACATTGGAAAAAAAAAGAGTCTGAATACACAACGTTTTCAAGACACACTCAAAGATGCGATTGTTAAACAACCATCTATCTATCTGTTATACTGGAATATAGCTGACACAGGGGTGAGGGCGAGGTACACCCTGAACAGGTCACCCGTCCATCACAGGCCTGACTTATAGACAAACATCCTCACACACTCACATTCACACCTAGGGACAATTTGTCACCCGTCAACCTAGCGCATGTCTCTGGACTGTGGGAGGAAGCTGGAGAACACAACCCCCCAAACACATCGGGAGAACATGCAAACTCCACCCAGACAACTCCTAGGTCATTCTTACTTAGAGGTGGCATTGCTAACCAATGTACCACAATATCCTTTTTCTTCACATTACATTGGGAAAATTAAAAAAGAGAGTGAAGAATAGAATGAAGATGCATCACTGTGACTGAATTCAAACTGATGTCTGCAGGGATAGGGACAACTCTGTGGTTGATAGGGATGCTCAGTGGTCAGGATTGGACAGTCTTTTTTATTACAGGGTTCCTATGCAAATATGGAAAGTATGGAATTTGATTTTATACATTTCCAGGTCTGGAAAAGTATGGAACATGGAAGCTATTGTATGGAAATATATTTATCTTAATACTTCTCTGGCTTTGGTCTTATGTGAGTTATTTGGGTTAATTATTTTGTATGCTCTATACATAATGACATACAAATTCAGAATAATATAAACAAACAATTTATTGCATAATTTATTTAAATGATACACATCTAATTACTCCAATGTCACAAATTATTTGAATTTGAATTGAAAGTCTGGGAACTAGGGTCTGGAAAAAGTATGGAATTTTGAAATTTCAAATGTGTAGGAACCCTGTTAAATATTTTCGTATTTCCTAATCTTATAAAATACCACAAGGGAACGAGAGCACTTTCCTGCCTGATTCTAGACCATTTTCGAATGTTATTAGAAGACTTCCAATACTGCAGTTAAAGGGTGGACTGGAAAAGCATTATGTCTGGACTGCACAATGATTTTCTTGTACTATAAATAGTTAAAACTACAATAAACATTGTTGAAGTGGAGGATTACAGTCACCATTGCAACAGCACGCCTCACACAGCTATCCGTTTGAGATAATAGGACGCTAAAAATTAAGCAAACCTGTCGTACAATAGACAGTAGGATTTTCAAACTGTGGCAAACACATCAGCAGGTTTAGACTCTTGTTGAGATCAGTGGGAATTAAGTAAAATTGTTCTTTGAGAGATAAACACCCTCTTTCAGAGGAGCTGCTTTATTCAGAGATGGCTTTTATATCTCAGTGGATGGATGATTCCGACTACAAAGCAACCGCTGGAGAACAAATAGCAGATGTCTAATAAATAGAGTTATTTGGGTTGTTCCTTTGCCCTACCATGAAGTAACTCCAACACCGCGAACTTGAGGCGCATCCCTCACCACGAGGTGTCCGGCTGTGATGGACTTTGTAGGGACTCTGGCTCTCTGCTAGAAGGTTAAGTGAGCATCTGCTGGTCTCAAAACATAATGGCCATTAGGCTGTGTGAATGGCAGCGCAGAACAGGGTGGAAGCCATTACTATTTATCAAGCAGGACCTTATAACATATCCTGTCTGCAGAATGAATAAAAAGGGCTAGAAGGAGCAGTCCTGATCGAATCAACTCTCAAGACGGACAGGGCGTCTTTGTTTCCATATAGATTGGCCTGAGAGTCCCCATGTATCTCCCTTCTGATTCTAATCTCCCTTTAATTTATAGATTCACCTGCGTCCATTCCTCGCACAAGAGAGTCACACATCAAACAGGATCGAGAGACATCTTTAATTCAATAGGACTTATTATCTGATATCTAACAGCAGCTTTTAGAGAAGACGTTACACTCGCGCACACATGTTCAAGAGGAGCGGAGGGCAGGGCAAGCAGCCAGGTAGACGAGGTTGCATCCGAGAAGACGCATTTGCATCGACGTCCAACCCACGCAGGACGGGAACGGCACACAATACTGAATGTACATGTTAATCAGCGTTCGCAGTCCTTGTCACACCTTGTTGTCACGGTTGCTATTAGATTTACAAACCTACTCTTTTTCCGATGAGCCATATGCGCCAACAGATGTTATCATCGTGGCCCAAAGGAGGAAGACAGATGACCTGTCTTCACAACTGAAGCTGAGATATTGTGTTTTTTTTTTGTTTGTTGTGTTTTTTTTAGGGGGCTAGGCAGCTCTCACATTTGCATTCTGCACCACACCTCTCACTCCAGCTGGCTGCACCATTAACAATGGCTCACTCTTTCTACTCTGTTAGCAGGCTTGTTTTTAGAGGCCAGAGGAAATATTTCAAGTTTTTTTTTGTTTTGTTTTAAAGCCGTCTGTTGGCTGAAGGTCTTTACTGAACAGACATGCCTTCATTTCTGAAGTAACAATGAAAGCAAAGCTCACCAAACAGTGTCAACGTGTGTATTGCTCCGGGCAGCTGCGACATAATTATTTTTTATGGATCAAATTATCAACAAACACAAAGAAAGCACTCCCCCACCCCCCATGTCCCTACGGAGCTCTATTAATATGCCACAATCTCCCAGCGTTCTTCCTGGACACTATGCCAACATCACAATAAACCGCAGCTTGCTTTATTTACAACGCCATCACGTTTAATTAATGTGCCTACAATTCAGCAGCCCAAGCAACCCTCAAGAAAAGAAGTGCCGCTTTGCTTAATTACTGCAGATGAAATTTTAATAAAGCTAACAGAAGAACTCGACACGCAATCAGGAAGCCATTAAGTAGATGAAGGTAATCCAGCAGGACTGGAGTAAAATTAGAAATCAGCTGTGAAACAAAAAGCGAGGGGAGCAACAGGGCCAGGCGCTCTGAAATTGACATTTGATTAAAGCTCGGTGAGATGCTCTGAGCAGACTCTAAAAGTGCTTCTTTTTTTCTTCTTCTTCATGATTTTTTTCATGGAAAACTTCAAGCAGGAGCCGTTTAACTTCATCTACATATCTTCAGATCCAACAACTATATCTTCAGCCTTATTTTCTCCAGTAAGGCATGACAACATGATAAAAGTTATCTGCACCACAACAACGGTATCGGCTCTTCTTCCTGTTTTGCCGTTTGGAGACGCATCACAGCACAGCGGTGAAGCATCATGGGCCGTGATTCCTATCATGTGGCTTGTTAAAAAGCAGCAACGGCGCTGTACGTGCAGCTGTGTATGTGGAGAGAGAACCCGTGTATGCGATATGACACGGCGGACATAATTAAGATTGATGTGGACTTACTTTGGCTTTTGTCTGGGAAACACAGCTTTGTCGCGCAGGAGAAAGCAAATGTGTAGCGTGGTAATCATCATATTTGGATGGAACCGTGCTTTGGCCCCCAGGATGCTGAGAGGATGAATTATTTGTGTGAGAATGAAGAAACATACACAAACAGCCACATACATATATATACTTTCTTCATAAAGGCAGTCATAACCTGTTCCACAATGATGCAAACAAAAATGGCAAAATGCACAAACACATTTTCATTAGTGTAAACTCTAGCCGGCCGTGCCTGTTCATTAGAAATGACAAACAATTGAAAATGAGGCTGAATGCTAGAGGCACCGTGCCACTGTTGTCTCTCAGCCGTGCCAGACACTCACTGTGAGTCATTACATGTGAATGTATGGCTCTGTAATGACTGGCATTTTAGAATCGCTGGAAAATGTCGAGGCTTAGTCATTGTAACACTTGCAAAGTAACTTATTCTGAATTGTCACATTCTCCATGGTACCCAACAGAGCTGTCTGGAGATGATGACACATCTCAAATAAGGGACGGCACAGCATGCACTGATTTTGTGTAGTTTATGGCATTAATAATAATAATAATAATAATTCTTTATTTATATAGCACTTTTCGCAGCACAAAGTCACAAAGTGCTTCACAAAACATAATAAAACAACACAACAAGTGCAGCAGAGTGCTTCATGAAACATAATAAGACAACGCAGTATATAGCCTACATAGATGAAGAGCAGCAAAGAATAAAACAACAACAGTAATTAAGTGCCATGCAGTTCAAAAGCCTGTCGAAACAGGTACGTTTTTAACTGCGCCTTGAAAGCTTCAATCGACGCAGAGGCTCTTAAGTGTGGGGGAAGAGCGTTCCAGAGTCTGGGGGCCACCGAACGAAAGGCTCGGTCCCCTTTTGTTTTGAGGTTGGTCCGGGGAAGAGCGAGGAGCCCCTGGTCGGAGGACCTTAGGGACCGGCTAGTGGAGTAAGGCTGGAGGAGGTCGGAGATGTGGGCAGACCCATGCAGGGCATTGAAAGTGGTTACCAGAATTTTAAATTGGAATCTGAAAGCTATGGGGAGCCAATGTAGGGCGCGGAGGATAGGTGTGATATGGCAAGACTTCTGTGAGCGAGTTAGTAACCTGGCGGCAGCGTTCTGTATTAGTTGTAGACGGTCCAGAGATGATTTATTGAGGCAGGTAAACAGTGAGTTACAGTAATCTAGTCTTGATGAGATGAAAGTGTGGACGCAATGTGTTATTGCATTTTGCTATTGCTACATTAATGGTTTTACTCACCATTTGCATGCTAACAAGCTAGCCCTGGCCCATCACTTTCCAATACCACGTTCACTCACTCCACAAGAAACCATTTTCTCTGACAGAAAAAAACAGACAGTTTGTGTTGAGATTTTGCCATTTTAGTTAATTAATTCAAAGGGATAGTTCAACATTTTGGCAAATTGGCCCATTGCCATAATCCCTATAGTCTTAGGAGTAGGTTTCGTTACCTTTAATTGTTGGTGCAAGCTATTTTTAGAATGGCGGAGCCGCGAGCTGCTCAGAGCTACGCTATGGAGGCTAATGGAATTTCTTGGTTTCCCTCATCAAACTCATCAAATACACACTCCAACAACTCCAAAACACTCTTATGGACAAGTTGTGACCTGCACATTCACCACGCTATGAGAAAACAACTCCGTCTTGTGATGTTCCGTTATTGTGAAAGGTTCTGTAGTAGGGGTGCAACGATTAATCAACATAGTCAACAAAAATTGATAACAACTTAGTCGCCAGCGTATTCAATAGTCAATAATTATTTGCTAACATCATCATGTAGTGCACTTTTATGTATTTCGCTATATGTATTGTATTTATTGTCTTGTTTTTATTCCTTGTGGTGTACTGCTGTATTTTATTCATTTATTAGGGACGTCGGACGCAAATTAGCCGCCTGGCTATAATCCGGCATATTTACAGCAGTATTTCTTTTAGTTATACTAATGTTCATTAATATGCACTGTCCCTATTCAAATAAATGCTATTATTATTATTATCGCCCGTTGTTCCTTCCAATCTCTGCTGGGAGTTGCACAATAGCGAGTAGGAAGTGTTCTGCCCCATTTGAAAGGAGAAGGAAGCCCGTATGTGGAAAGATGTCGCCTCTGTGATGTAGAATGTGTATTATAGAGGGGAAACACACATTTCAGGACTGCTGACTTGTATCATCAGTACAGACATGTCCTGTAATTTTTCAGCCTTCTTTCATATTAAATAGAAGGGGAACAATACCTACCTGACAGTATTCTCAGTTGTTTAAATAACAGTCACTGAGTAATTGTACACTTCATAATCTGATTAGTCAATTAATCGTTTCAATAATTGATCGATTTATCAACTATCAAAATAGTAGGGGTGTCACGATTTCGATTTTTTATTGAAATCGATCGAAATTACGTCACGATCTCGAGCATCGAAGTCAAAGAGAGGAGTTTTCCTTTACTTTTTATTTCGAGACAACAGTCACTCATTCTCTCTCTCTCTCTCTCTCTCTCTCTCTTTTTTATTTTATTTTTTACCGGCGGTGTCAGCTGATGTGCCCGTCTGCAGCAACCCAAACAAATGCACATGTTGACTGGCTCTATTCCAGCCACATGATTGGTTCGGCGCAGCGGAACTCTCAATATCATTGGCTATTTACCAAAACATGGATGAATGAAAACTGTCGACCACGTCTCATATTTCTATCGAAGAAAAGTTATTTCACAATTTATAGCGTTTTATCACCCCGCCCTGGTGGGCTATTGTCCCTCTTACCTGGGAAACAGGAGGGAGACACAGCTCTAACTACACAGCACCGACAAGCACTGAGAGCCGCATGTTGCAGTGACGTTATAAGATTAAAAAAAAAAAAACGCAAATAATAAGCCGACGAAAAGGTGCAACTTGCCACTTTTTGTCGATGTATTATTTGCGGGGGCTTTCGGGGGATGCACTGTGGGCCACCGCCAGTCTGATCAGGTCCTGATCATCAGGTCCATGGCAGCACAGCAGCTGCAGCACTGCCCCGCTGTCACATGACTCTCGCGTATCAGCGCAATCTCGTTTACATTACATTAAGCCGACATCAGGAGAATAATGAGACACGACAGTAAATTAATGAAAATAAAATTATGATAGTTTCAAAACCTTGGGGGCAATTTTGGCCACTGGATCATGATTTTTAGGGGCATGTTACCTTTATATTGTAAAGAAATTATTTAAATGTGACCATTAGTGCCTAATATGATACATTATGGAAATTTCATCACTTATATGTATCCCATCTTTTGAAATAAGATTGACTGTACAAAATTTGATGAATAAAACCAATGATCGTAGACTAGACTAGTCTGAAAATAGCATAGGCGTCTGTGCTGTTAGAAAAAGAAATAAAATCGAGAATCGAATCGAATCGTGACCCTAAAATTGAAAATCAAATCGAATCGAGGATTTGGAGAATCGTGACAAACCCTACAAAATAGCCATTGCAGCCCTATTTTGTACACAGATATAGAATTATACTTACTTATAATGGCAACAGTGGACATTCACACATTGAGGTGTACATTGTTTTCCATATGCAGTTGATGCCGGCCACTTCAAGTTAGGGATGGGACGATTTACGATTTTATCGTCAATCGCGATTAAAAACACCCACAATTATTTAATCGTCCAGAATTCGTCATAATCGTATAATCGCCATAATCCTGAATTTATTGTCCATTTTGTAATCCTTGCGAGGTGCGCAGCACGCCATGTTTAAAAAAAAAAAAAGAGTCAAGTCTCACCAGCGTGCTTGGCAGGCATCCAGCCACTAGTCACAGCCGCACTCTTGCATAGCATCTCTGTGCTCCTTTGGCCAACACTTGCAATTTAAAAGCGCACCTAGGGATAAACACCTCTTTGTGGGACTCAAGGTAAAATGTGCTTTCTTTGCTTGTCTCAGTTTCCTCCTCCTGGCTAAACACCCTGTGCATTGTGAGCTCAGATTATTCCGAGGTGAATATCGCCGGCTAAAGTTAGCATACGTAGCTAAATGTCAACAGTGGCAACATGTGAACACGAGAGTCGAGTCAGTCGACCAGCTTGCTAATTAGCTGCTGCTAACATTAGCTCGCTAGCTAATATTGCCCCGTCGTTTTTGTTACAGATAATGAGCTCACAAAATCACAGCTAATGTTAGGGCTCACCGAGAGGTGTTTATCTTTGGAAAGTTGCGATACTGCTGGCGTGGCTCAAGGGAGCACCGCTCATTGAAACAACATTAATACGTGCTGAAAAAAAGCGAGCGGCAGTGAGGGAGTGTCACGACTTCCTGTTTCTACACCTTCAAATTAAAAGCCCTAAAGCTTTTAGTTCAGTCATGGCCGTGAATGGCAGAGGCTCCACTGTAACTGTTACCCCGCTTCTAAAAGGGTTAAGTCTGATGACTGGAAAGACAAAGATGTTGACAACCCGACCTCTTTATTATCGTGATAATATCGTTAATCGCGATTATTTTGGCCACAATAATCGTCACATGAAATTTTCATATGGTCCCATCCCTACTTCAAGTAAACAAGCTGGGATTTATTTTCTAATTCCACCAACTACTTTGGAATAAAGCGACTGATCCGTGTGTCATTCCTCCCTAACGAGCAACAAGATAACCAGCAGCCCTTGGAACTCAAGTCACTTCTCAGCCTAGTTACCACACCACTCTTTTTTTTTCACAACTGCCTGAAACGAAGTCATTCTTGGTTGCAGGACCTCAGTGGGAAGAGCAGCTTCCCCCGATGAGGTCAGTGACAACATTGAGGCGAGTGATCTCTGCTGTAGAAAGAAAAGGCAAAGTCAGAGTGGCAATCAATGCAAGTGCATGCTGCACCAGGAAGAGTAACAGGACTATTTAGGGACATGCAACCGGAGCTTACTCATATGAAAAGATTTTCTTACAGCGCTCAGAGGTATTCAGAGCTTCTACTGAAGGAGAGAAACACAATGTAAAAGTACTTCCAGTACTTTCTAACCCTAACCATAACCCTAGACTTGACTTTAAGTATGTATTAACAACATTAATAAAAGTTCCTATATATTATTATTAGTAGTAGTAGTAGTAGTAACAGTAGCATTATCAATCACCATTCTGTATCTCAGGCTTGGTAAATTTAAGGCGCAAAGTTGGAATAAAAATCATTTCTGGAAATATAACTCAGATCTTCGAATCAAAATTTTACCTGCAAATCCACACATACAGTATCATGACACACTAAATAACTTGGTAGCAAAAAGAAGATTTGCTTAATCCAAATTACTTTGACAATTTGGAAAACAATGAATAGAATAGAAAGTCATGCACCTATCTATCTATCTATCTATCTATCTATCTATCTATCTATCTATCTATCTATCTATCTATCTATCTATCTATCTATCTATCTATCTATCTATCTATCTATCTATCTATCTATCTATCTATCTATCTATCTATCTGTACAGTATTTCTAATGTGATGTAATGAGACCACATCATTCTGTTGACCAATGGACATTAAAATATAAGAGGATTGGTATCTGTTGGACTTGGATTTTCATTCTATCACACCCCAGTCATTTGTATCACTTTCTCTCTGTATATTGCTTAAAATCATCTGTTGCTAATGAGTTGTGTTGTCTGTGTCACGCATATTCCAACATGATACATGTGGCTACAGATGTCTGGCACACAATTGCATTTTATGTAAATTCACAAGCCTAAAGCGTTGCACAGTGCAGTGGTCTAGACACAATTTTAGGTCTTGTAATTATCCAGTATAAAACATAGATTTACTGATTAAAAGCAATTTCGGTTTGCATGATAAAATACTGACTGATGAGAATCCCAACATCCATTTTTACATTTGCACATTTGCTCAGTAAATGTGCACATCTGTGCTGAATGATGTGTAAGCAGGAGTAACTGCTCAATGTTTAAAAATATCTGATATGTGGAAGCGAAATTATTAGAGTATACACAGAAAAAGAACTTTAATTCAAAAAGTAACACATTGTTGTTGGCTCAATGATCTGCTTTAGTTGTTAAAATTAGTTTGCGTATGTAAATGTGCAGTTCATGCAAATGTATAAGCTTTTTAAATGCAGAAAACATTAAAGCAATACTTACCTTTCTGGAACTTTTGCACATTTCTTTGTCTAAGTTAAAATGCTATTAATAATCTGATGATACATTAAAATGTAAGAGAAACCCAACAGGGTTAAAAACTCATCATTTTTTCATTCTCATATAATTCTGAGAAAAGTCTGACCAATAATATTATTCGGTCCGATTAATAAGATTTGAAGAGCGACCGAACCTACTTAATATGTAATCACTTTGCGCACCCCTCTCCTCCTCTCCCCCCTCCCGACCAGGAAGAACGCTTATTGACAGAGCAGAGTAGCAGGACACAGAGAGCAGAGGAGACTAGAGTCACAACACACACAAGAAAGAAGGTTTTTGGAAATAAATAGTTTTTTAAAAGACCAATAACTGCAGCCGCAGCTGGTCGTGGAGTTTCATGTCTGATATTGTAACGTTGATAGTGAGCAGCCCCGAGTGATACGTAAACACAGGAAGTCATGTGTCTATAAAGCATCCAGTGCTAACGGCTAGGCTACTGTTAGCTCCCTTAGCTCTGTGAGTTCTCAGCGGTCCGGACCCGGTTGAAGTCCGGACCGGCGCGGCTCGACTCGGCTCGGTCTGGATTTATTTTCGGCCTGAACCAGCGCATCAGGTGGCGCTGGTCCGGCCGCCAGCCCGGCTCGTTGAGAACTGTAATCTGTAACAATCACTTCCCCTGCGTCTCCAGTAGCAGTAGGCTAACAACAGTTTATTATAAAACTCATCAGTCATCATCACTGAGTCCGTTTATACGGTTTAAAACTCCGGTGTTGTGTTTGTTTGTGTTGTTCCCGTTTCACTCGCGTTCCTGTTCTGTTTACCGTTGCCATGCCAACGCATGCAGCAGGGAGGGTGGGGGCTCGTGGAGATGCGGCAGGAGCGAGAGGTGGGTGGGACTTGTGAGGGAGGTGGAGCTGTTGATTTTCAAATGTTTGTGCTGTGCTGAGTGAAATGCCAGATCGGTAAGTATTGCTTTAAAGGATACATTCCAGGTAAAGGAATTGGTATTTATCTGATGTTACTGAATCATGTAGAATCAAATGGAATTTAAAATCAAACTGAATCAGGAGATCATCACAAATCATTCAGAGATTGAATAATTTGTTTCACTGTGCTTTAGCAAGGTTGACGCTCTACACGACAAATAATGAAATACTTAGATACTCTGCAGTGTCTATTGTCATAATGTGCGGCATACTGTTGCTTGTATACATAATTATGTTGTAATTTATACACAACTTATAATGATTTCTCGATGGAACTCAATTTAAATGTCAGAAGGAACTGAATTGAATTGTAAATTGTGACAATATGTGTGTGAATTAGCTCAAGTCATTAGAGTGGAAATTAAATTAGGCAAATCTGAATCTTCCACATGCGTTGCTCACATTTGACTGATGCTGACAGGGCTGGAGCTGCGTTGGGCAGCCGCAGCCTCAGAATAAAGCCTGTGCTGGGAAATGCACATTTTTCCAAAACGGGGACGGGCTCTGTTCAAAAGGTTTTAGAGCTGACCATTTCACATAGGTGATGCAGAAAAACATTTGGACTGTTGTCCCTGTCTGTTGCAGATAAACATGTTACCATAAAACATTGCTCACTGTCATAAAGCAGAGAGCTGTGAGGCTTGATGAGGAACACAAACCTGGCTCAAATGGAGGATCCGTGTGGTCATGGACCTGAATCCTAATCCCATTATTGGCTGTTTTAGCCCAACAGAAGTAACGCTCTGTGTCACATTATCAAATGAGGGGTAAAAAAAAAAGAAACAACACATAAAAACCTATGTGTTACAAAGGGTAGCGCTTGGATTTTTTTTATCCGTGGCAGGTCAATAATTGGCCGAGCACTGGCATGGCTTTTTACTATTAGAACTCTGTAAAGTGTAGTTTATTTACAGCGTGTGCATAGATTTACTGGGGACAAACTGCCCTGTTGCATCTGTTCCAAGCAACTTGAATGAACAGTATCCAAATTCTCTCATGCATGAAATAAGTCGCTTGATAGGTAAAGTCACAGGTGACAATTAATGACTGCTGCTGCCTGGATTTAGTGCTGCTAGTATCTACAGCAATAAAGTTTAACTTGTTCACATGTGACTGAATGGACTGGAGGTACAGAGCTTTACCCCAAATCTCCCTCTCTCTACCCTGTTATGTTTATGTTTTGCTGTTGCAGCATTATTGGTTCAATCGGCCGGGATGTGACGTCCCCAACACAGTTAATACATTCGTCATACTGTTGTTAAGATAGATTGACTGACTGCTTGCCAAGTCTTCCATTAAGATGAATTGAAATCTTTATTTCGAACATGCATGAAACAAAACTTAAACAAAATCTCCATTGTCAGAGAGAGAGAGAAAAAAAAGTTGTATAAAGTATAAAATAAAAAGTATATATTAAATAAAACAACATCTGCAAAAACACAAACAACAAAATGCAAACAAACAAAAGGACAACATGTTCGAAAAGGAGTAGGAAGAAGTAAAAAGACTTGGATAGATATTTCTTCTATATTATGTGTTATATTATTCTGGACATATATTAAATGTGTCTCTTTGCACATTGTTTTGATGATTGAGTTCCTGTCATTTCCTGCAGATGTTTCACATTAGAGACACATTAGAGCAGTAGAGGATTCACTTAAGAGAACTTTGCATATATACCATTGCTGTGCAGGAGTCGTTGAGTTAACATTTACATTTACAATTTACTAAAACTGATTTTTTTTTAAAGAATTGCAAAGTAGAAGCACAGTGAATTAGCATTTGCAGCATGTAAAAGGATCACATGGTGAATTCGGTTTGATATACTGATGGTTTCACTGTCCTTAACAGTTTTTCTTTTGAACATCTTGGCAAGAAGTATTGAGTTTCATCACCATGGATGGAGAGATTGACAAAGTCACTGCAGTTAGAGATTGAAAAAACATAAGAACTCTTGAAACACTATGATGTTTTATTGTTGTATTGTTAATTGCATGAAAACGTAGACTAATTATATTTGACAATGAACATGTTCCATGGATAAGGCAGCACTGTCATTAAACAATTTGACTCTGCTATGATAAAATATTTTGTAGAGATTGGAAAAATACAAAAAATAAGACCAGTCTTTCATTTCATTTCATCACTTGCTGTTTTACATGATAGTATTATTAGTAACAAACTCAGTGAAAGTGGAATTCATTCTTTCTCAGTGACCCCCTGCTGATCCCTCAAGAACATTGTAATTGTTTACTTTACTCAACTTATTTATTTAGCCTCCGTCTTCTTTTCTCTTTGTTTTTGACTGTTTTGCTTCTCTGTCGGGGAGATTTATTATAGATTCATTTTTCTTTCTTTTCTGTTTTTTTTTTGTTTTACTGTGTTGTTTCACGTTGTTATTTTCTATTTTTCATGACAGAGTTTGGATCAAGGCTCGCTGAACCCATGTCATCAATGTCTGCTCCCACATCTGACATATCACACACATTCATGTAACTAAGATTAAAGAGAGCTGCAACTTCTTTTGCTGTTGCTTCTTTCACTCTTGCTTATATGTGCATTAATTTTTTAACTCTCGCTCTGCTGCTATTGACTTTTTGCCTCACATCTGTCGTTGTTTCTCAGCAGCCGTGACCACAGAAGCTGTTTGTGTTGTTAGATTGAAACCAGGGCTGCATAAATTCACCGTGGTAAAAATGAGAGACTCACTGAATAGGCACATTGTGTCCTCATTGATCAGAGGGAGCTCTTCACTCGAGTGAACAACTGTAAAACTTTGGAAGTTAAGTGTTGTGATAGCAGCACTGAATATATGTGACAGGATAAAAAAGATAACATTATGGGCAGTGGCAGTTCTGTAGTTCAAAATAATCCATCTCCATTATGTTATATTTACACTGACATCCACCAAAAATGTACAGCATTTTCAAAATAAAGCTCATGAACAATAAACAATTCTAAATACATAATTTAATAACTTAAACATTAGCAGATTGTAAATAGGCCACATTTTAAGGGCAGTGCTCATCAACACAAAGGCATTTTAAACAAACTTCTTGACTTTTAAAACCATTTAGGTGTTTATTTTTTTCTTTCCTTGAAGGCAGCTGGGAACATATTAAGTGACTTTGTGGACAGATCTTATCGGTTGTGAGTGAATGAACTCTGATGTGGCTCTGGACAGGCAGTGTTTGGTGTTCAGTGGACAGCGCAGCAGCATGTTCAGTCGACCAACCAATCAGCATCCACACAAAGACGTGAATTGGTGTATTTATTCCAGCGCTTTTTCATTATTCTTCAGTTACAGTGCGAGCAACAATCTTTTTGATCTAGAAATGTTAGATGTACAGTTACTTTAAAGGGATAGTTCAACATTTTGGCAAATTGGCCCATTTCCATAATCCCAGGTAGGTTTTTTTTACCTTTTTTATTGTTGGTGCAAGCTATTTTTAGAACGGCGGAGCAGAGCCACGAGCTGCTCAGAGCTAAGCTACGGAGGCTCATGGAATTTCTTGGTTTCCCTCATCAAATACACAATCCAACAACTCCAAAATGCTTTCGTGGACAAGTTGTGACCTGCACATTCACCCAGTATGAGATAATAACAGAACATTTCGAGACAGAGTTGTTTTCAAGGTAAATTAATGCAAAACCGTTGATGCGCGTTACCATCGGGGGCAGTTTTTCGGCAAGCAGTCTCTGCATTTGCCTCAAAAACAACTCTGTCTCGTAACATTCCGTTATTATCTCATAGTGTGGTGAATGTGCAGGTCACAACTTGTCCACCAGAGCGTTTTGGAGTTGTTTGATTGTGTATTTGATGAGTTTGATGAGGGAAACCAAGAAATCCTATTAGCCTCTGTAGTGTAGCTCTGAGCAGCTCACGGCTCTGCTCTGCCATTCCAAAAATAGCTTGCACCGACAATTAAAGGTAACGAACCTACTGCTAAGACTATAGGGATTATGGCAATGGAACTATCCCTTTAATTATATAGGCAGTTAGTGCAGTTCAATTCAATTATGTTTAAATTCGTAAACTTTGGTATGCATGTGTGTGCTTCTTTACTGAAAATAACTGCTTAGTAGATGTTCAAAAACGGTCAAGGGAATGGCATGGGGCATTCAGGTAGCTATACTACTCGTGTCACATTGGATGTTAATGGGGGAGGGCGCTGCATTTTGAGATTGATTTGATTGATTTAAGTTTGTCAGCTCTTGGAAGTTGCCTATGTCTTTTACTATTATCATAAATTAAAATACTTAAAATACATCACTTCTCAACAATTGGCCGTATTTGTACTTTCCAACCATTCCAATCATTTCTCTCTTTCTAAGACCCCCTTTCTCTTTGATTTACATTTCACAGCCTGATCGCTGTCTGATTGTCTCCATCTCTTCTTCCCACGACCGCGAGCAGTCGCACATCATGTCAGAGCAGAGGCAACAAGAAGACAGACATACGCTCGCACCTCCCAAGAGTCACAGCCAGTAAATATTAGGTTAATTGCTCAAGCACATTAGCACTTGTTCCTCATGGTTGTCATTGACTTCCATTAACATCAATTAAGATTAGCCTCTCCTTTAATTCAACGAGACAGGGGAAGACTGGGTTATGCTGCCGAGAGGAATTGAGCTTGACTTTCCGTCACTCAGCCGAGGCAGAGAGATGTGAACTGGTGAGGCAGCGGAGGGACAGAAAAAAACAAAACAAGTCAAGGACATGAAGTTAATACAACTTTCACATATCACATGCTGTATTCCTGTTTTCATGAGGTATGCTATAAAAATCCATAGGACATGTTGAAACTCTTTAAGTTGGAAGGATGTAGTGGGCACATCGTGGTATTGGTTCTGGTTTGCTGGGATTAGAAGACCCAGTCCTGCGTTCAGCCCAGCGTTCAGCTCTCATGGATGATTTCATCAAGAAAGATAGGATGTAACTGTGACAACTACAGGCTCTATATATGGTATCTAGAGGACTTGACATACAGTTCTTCAGGAATCTAATATTTTCCTGGGTAGAGGAGATTGTGCTTTTACAAATTAAGCCATTGCTAGAGATGAGATAATTCCATTCCATCAGTGAAGAAAATAATCTAAAATAAAAAATGCTCGTGCAACTCATTGCCTGAAGGTCTGAAAGATGTTTAATTCCATTAAAGCAGATGACTCACGGCTCCTTTGTCATAAGCATAATTGGTTATGACATCTCATCACCCTGAGGGCTGTTATTTTGTCTTCCTCCCGCAGCTGAAGGCAGAAAAAGTAAATTTAGAGTCCTGGACTTTGAAATCATGGGAATCAATAAAGCACACAGCCACACAGTGATGAGTTTCACACATTCTTAACACGTGAGGGAAGGTGTTCTGATCTTGAATGAGTGTCAGATTCATCTCTTGCGGCCCTGCAGCTTCTGCGGTGACCTGAATATTTCAGTCTCTGCTGGCCCTTGTTTCACTGTAAATCATTAAGTTGTGCTCACTTCAAAACTTTCACTTCAGTCGACTGGCAGATCCTGTTTCCTAGTCCCTCTGCTTCCTTGAACACAGAACAACAATTGGTAAAACCTTACAGTGCAGTGTGCTGACATGACAACACACAGTGAGCACTGACAAAACTGGTAGATGCAGATGCATTTGAATCATGTGCAGACCTATAGATAGGGACTGTCCTGACAAATCCCAGCAATCTGGACCACCTCATGAACATTGGACCAAACTTTCCAGAGTGAGAAAATGAGAAAAATGTGATAAATTTGAGCTTTGATTAATGATTTTCCGTAGATGCACACTTTAGAGATGTTGGGGGAAATTTAAAGAGGAACTACGTAAGTCTGGTCACTTTCCCTCTGTTTTGCTAACCCTCCACCTGGCCATGTGCATTTGTTTCCAACGATCTGGCGAAAAATCACTAAATGGAGCGGTAGATAATGTTATATAACATATACGATGTTATGACTTGTTATATTTGTGTAGTCTTGACTTTCATAAACAAAAAATTGCAGATTACGGAGCGCGTTTGTGTCTGGTCTGGAATCAGTTTCCAAGTAGACTTCCAACAACCTGAAGAATTAGCAATAAACTAAATTTATCATGAAGGCTGGACACAAATATTGAACCATTCAGGCATTTACTCATTGGGCAGGTATTCAGTTTTGCAATTCCACTACAAACATAGCCACTTCACAAACTTTATGTGAATATAACCTAGGAGAGACCTCGAGCTTTGACCACCAAAATCTGATGAGCTGTCTCATCTACAGTAATAGTTTGATAAAATACTTACTACACTTGTACTTATACACCTACAGTAACATAAAGTGCAGTAATAGATGCCATCAATGTGAATAATAATTGAGTTAAGTGTACTTCAGTGAAGTCCGTGTCAAATGCGGTGCATGTGTGTGTGGAGCTCAGACTGAGTGTGCAGCCCCACCCTGGGCAGACGGCAGAGAACAGAGAAGCACACATTTGCCCACAGATGTTAAAATAGAAAATCAATATGTGGCATTCGGTTGTGATCTTGTGGCTGGTGTCAATTCAATCTATTTATGGGAAATGGTGCATTAATTTAGAATATTGATTTTTCATTGTTGACGTCATTGACCACAGCGCCTAATCGTGTCAGCCCTGCGCAGATGACAAGAACCTTTTGGCCAAACCCATTAATCCAGTTTTAATAGCTGATATGTTACTGTTGCCAACAGTTACTGTCAACAAACACTAGCGCCGATGTCTGTTCAAGATAGTGAACCAAAACAAAATCTACTCATGGTAACTTGAAGCTGAGATGGCTTTTAAACTCAGCTTCTTTTTTAGCAGACGCTCCCAGTTTGTGGATCAGAACCAGCAGAGGGGATTGCAAGGTAAACGTGAAGGGTAACAAAATAATAAGGAAAACAAGAAAAGATATACATGCTGCATATGTTTTGGCCTTGGCTGTATGCCTGCGAGTTAGCACCCTCAGACATCCATCCTGCAACTTAATTAGGGGCTGCAAATTGCCGGTTTTGAATAAGCAAATCCAAAAAAGAAGAGGTGCTGTTTCAGACAATATAGAGATATCACATATAGAGATATTAACAAGATATTGTTGTGTTGTACTGCAGTTGAGAGCAGGAACTATTGTGAAAACAATGCTCGTGGGAGGAAGAAAAAACTCATTCATCAAAAAGGAAAAACCTAGAAGAAGCTTTGAACTTCAAAAAAGGAGAGAATTTTTTTGTTTTACCGAACGACTTAGTGAAGTGTAAAACTTCAAAATGAGATAAACTGTTGCTACGTGAGTCACAAAGTCGCCTAAATGCCCCGTCCTGATTGAATAAACCTAACTGATGACTTTTCCGATGCTGCATAATCTTATTTCCTACAGTCAGAAATGCGCCCCCTTATAAGTATCTCACTCATCTGCTGTTTTGTTTATCTTAATGACTTTTCTGATTAGCACTGTTAACCAATCTGCAATTAGCATATGCAGATATATGATAATTAACCGTGCGCTCACGCTGCACTGTGCTAACAGTACATGCATGAAATTACCTTTCTAGATACCTTCGGCTTCACTCGGTCACACAAATTGTTTGGAAAATGACAGAATGAAAGCGTCGTTTAGATACAGTCTGTCTCCTTTATGCTCACCACTCACTTTCTAATAACACACTAGAGCTCAACTCATCCAAAGAAACTCTAAATGAGAATTGACCCTCAAATGCATCGTACACTTTGATTCTGGTTTGAGTAGCAGGAACGAGTACTTGGCCATTAACCGTTCGCCTAATGCAGTTTGATATTCATCCTGTTTTCTTGCAGCTGATCATTAGCTTTGCTGGGATGTTGTGAGACAGTAAAGGTGCTTCAATCAGTCAATCAGCTGCTGGCACAAAAAAGGTAATAAAGCAGTGCAGTGCATCGATTTGGTGTTTGAAAGCCATCTGGGTCGATTTGAAGTGTTTGAATCAATTAAGAACGAGGCAAGGTCTGTCACGGTAGATGACAGACTACCTGCACACCACCTAAAAAGAAAAGTAGAAGGCCTGTTTAAGGCCATCTGAATAGTGAGAGGTTTCCAGCTAAACAGCAAAGAGGTGCATGTAATAACACATTTAACCAGCTGCTGGGGTTTCAAGCTATGAATACAGACATACAAAAGTTTTTTTAAAGAATGAACAGCACTAGAGATATTCACAAAACATCCTCAGGCTTGTATCTCTGACTGATTCCTGAGAAAAAAACAGTTTCCAATGCAGGAGTAACTGATGAAGTATTGTTTAGCCCCTACATCTGAGAGAAGTTGCTGGAAGTTGAAGTCAGGTGTATCCAAACCTATAGGTAATATATTCTGGTTTCAATCAGCAGAGGTGTTTCTGACCAATAAATTGCATCATCAACGTGATTGCAACAAACACACCACAAAAGACAAACTGAAATGTGATGAATAAAAAAAAAAAATGTTATCAGCTAATTCTCTATCCACTGTGGTTTGTTTGCAACTTATATCATTGCAAAACTGACCATTTTTATCACACATCACAAATTTTCAGTTTGGTTTTTGGAGGGAATTCAAGAAATGTATCAATTAAGGCCAAGTGTCACATTTGACTATGCTCAGTGCTTATATCTGCTTGGGTAGCAGCAAGATGGCAACATATTACTAGTCCAGGTCAGGTCTTGGTTCATTCTCTGGCTAGCTGCAAGCAGCTGTTGATTTGACGTCTCCCAACCCCCATTATCATTATTGGTTGGAGCTCCAGTCAGGTTTTGTTGTGGCTAAAGTCTTTGACTTATTTAAGCCAGTATTTAGGTCAAATGGTAGGTGTCCAACCCAAAGGATGCCTGTACTGTATTGCTCATTGCTCATAGTATTTCAAGAAATTAAAAAGGGAACATGTGACCAACTGAAAGTTCTCTTAATGAAAACACAAGTACAAGATGTAAATGTTGAGTAGGCAAAATGTTGAGGTCCACAATGCTGGACTTCACAAGTTTAAATGTCTGTTTGAAGACTAAGACGATATTTTAGGGTTATAGATTGGTCACTATACATTAATATCTTAAAATGAAGGTAAGCTCCTGAACATAGATCCTTCCCTGGAATTTGACAGTCTTTGATAGAGTTAGTAAGTGCCTGTTACCAGTCAGCCAACCAAAGATACTTTGAGGAAGTTAATTTATGAAACAGGAAGTCATCCATAACAACAGAGTGAACGGTGCCTCTATGTTCTCTCAGTTCCATAGTAGTTCCTCTTATGAAAATGAAAATGAAGATGGAAGTTTAAACAATGAACTTTTATCATCACTTGAGAGAACTCAAAGCAGCGCTGCATGTACAGTGTCAGTCATATGTTGTAGAAGAGCTGGGTTGTCAGAATAGATTTATGGACAGAATGCGTCTGATCAAACATCCCAACTTTACGGAGAGAACCAAATTCAAATCAAATTAGAGTTGAACTGAATCACCGTGCAGTAACCCGAAGGCGCCGACACCGCGCAGCGAACCTGTGTTTCTCAAATTAACTTGGACAGCTCCAGAGTTCTGATTCCATACATGCTCGGTCCTTGTGGGAATTCATCCTCTAACTATAGTATACGGTTGCGGCGAGGTGCTCGCAGTGTTTCTCTCGGCTTACTCACTCGTCTTTGATGACTCCTACAGCAGAGTGTCAGGATGCTGGCGGGGAACAGATTTAGGAGCTGGAAGGATTTACTGTCTGATGCAGAGAGCAGGTTCCATGGATCTATTACCTCAATGGCTTGTTCGCTACAGCAAAATCTTCAAACTGAGCTTACCATGCCAGCATTCGAGTCTAGCTGTAGAAGGAGTCCCAGAATATCTTGGAGCAGGGACATTGCTGCTTATTTTACTTTTTATTTGCACATGGGTAAAAATAGACAAAGCAGAACATTTTCATTTTCAGAAAAATATGCTCTGCTTGCCTTTTTTTTTTCTTCCATTCTTGGTTATAATTCAGAAAAGAAATTACAGTTTTAGAATAGATATGGCAATACATGACTATGCCTACATGCCAAAAAAAAAAAGATTAACTTGAAGACGAGACCCTTTTAATACGTTTTTTAATAACTTTATTAAAAAATCGACACTTTGGGAAATTTGCTAGATGGAATGATTAATAGATAGTTGTTGAACTCTATTGCTGTGTCTCAATCTGAACTTCCATACTTACACTAACTATTTTGTAAGTATGTAAAAGTATGTCAAAATGCTGTGTACTGCAAGTACCCGGATGATGCACTCATACGGTCAAAAAGTTGAGTGTGAAATGATGGACATTTAATGAATTTCCCTTTGTGGATTAATAAAGTAATTTGTATTCGTGTTCATCCTTCCATCCCTCGATGATCGCTGTCTTGGCCACTTAGCGGAATAAATCAACATACAGGTATGTAGCACCAGTAAGAGAAGCCGGCTGACTCTCCGCAGGGGCGATATAATCTCCGCCTTGCATTAAACGGGTGGCATTAGTTACTGCTAGTTGAAATTACAAACAAAAGACATTGGCAACTGCTGCGATCGCTAGTTTCGGTAAGTGCACAACGACAGTATTCGATTTGAGGCAACACTTATTGTCGAAATGCAGAAGTAAGTACATAGTGTAGGCTACATAGTATACTACATGACAGTGTACTCACGGAAGTATTCGAATTGAGACACAGCTTATGACCTTTAGATAGAATGACCACACAACATAAACACAAACACGTTAAAGCAGGATGATACCGGCTCCCCCAAAGATAGCAACATGCTAATGTGGTATATTTCGATGTTGATGCTGATGAAAAAGATGACCACTCTGACACGTCTTCTTTGTAAATGGTAAAAAGAGTTTATTACAAAAAAGATACAGTGTCAAACAGCCGAATCTTCGAGAAGCCTCCGGAACCAGATATGAGACCTCTGGCTCTTGGCCAAAAGTCCAGACCTTATATACTCTAAAACTCCACCTTCTCTAAATAGAAGAATGTAACTTGACCAGGATGGTCATAAACTAAAACAATACCTAACCTGTCCAAATTACCCTCTGGTATTTACCATCCTGACCAGGCAATTATCAGCAATCTGGACATTACCATTCTGGAAGTCAGGACAGTATCATGGGTAAAATTAGGCATTTTTTTGAGGACTTTTATCATTAATATTCTATGTTGTGACAGTGAGAACTGTCCTTGACTGCTCTCATTTCAAGCCTGGTAAAGAATATTGCATTAGCATGAGGACTCATTTAATATCTCAAAGTTCTGGATGTTGAATCTTTGATTAATCTGGTGGGATACCACGATTCAAACAAAGATGAAGATTCCTCTTGATTTTCATCCCAGTGGTGTCGGTCACGGTCGTGGGCAAGTGCCAGGATCCACAGGGTGTTTTAAAAAATATATATATATATATATATTTTATTTTAAGGACAATTATGCTTATGTAATGTCATGTGGCTTTTCCTTGATTAAAACAACCTTTGAACTCTAAAGTCAATTTTCCATAACAATTAACATTCACCTTGGTCCCTCAGTGAGGGGTCAGGCCCCACACAGATGAACCTGACATTTAGTTCAAAGGAATATTAATGTCAGGGATATATAAAGCACCGAGTCGGTCTGGCAAATTGATGTCAGTATGCATGTAGCTGATCGGAAAACTCACTGAGGATGAAAAGGTGACAAATTAGATTCCCCCAAGGGATCCTAGATGAAACCACCCTCTTTTTGTTCTGGTCACTGCTCTGTAAAGGCCTCTCCTTTGTGTGAAAATGCACCCATCATTTGGGAAGTAGGGAAGGGTGTTGAAATTACAGCAAGTTTACTCAAGTGCATAATGATGTTTTGTTTGAAAAAGTAACACACTTAGACAGGTATGTACAGTTTACGAAGGAATCTACATAACTACATTACACAAAGAAATGTCAGGCCCAAAATGATCTTTTATGCATTGGAATTTATTTAAAAATCACCAAGTTAAACGATTACAGGGGCCCAGAGACGAGCAGCAGGGTTTTTCATTTGAAGCTACAGAAAATCAGACTCTATCAGTGAGGAGAAATGTGGAGCAAATGGTGCTGGAGCTGACAGTGATTTCAGGGAATATGGAGGTGTCCATCACTTTAGGATGAGTTTAAATCTACACTGCAAAAACTCAAAATCATATTTCTTGTCAAAATGTCTCATTTCTAGTAAAAACTAATCTCTTTCATCTTAAAGCAGTACTTAAAAACTTTCAATTTTGGTTGAGTTTGGCGGCGCCAGTGGCCCAAAGTGGTAGTGTTTTGCCTGAAGGAAGACTTCATCTCCCATGAGCACCAGTGCGTAGCGCCGTAAACATCCTGATTTCCCGGTGCATGGAAATTAACAGAAGACGTCCAAACTAAGTTTCTGTTACCAGCGGATCATTTCTCAGTAAACACACATATACACAATCCGACGGAAAGGTGCCGCATTGCCTGCTCCCTCCTCGTCGTGACTCGTGAAAGTGAAACTTAAAGCAGAAGTAAGCAATATTTCTGTGTTAATATAAGTCTTAACTAGTTATATCTTCCGACAGCAATCACTAGAGTGTTTGGACCGAAACACGGGTCTCTCAGTCCCTCTGCTCTGCTCTGAGCCGAGGAGAAAACTTTTCTTGTATCCTACAAGTTTTATCCAATGAGGAGAGAGAACGGCATGAAGGGCTGTGTGTGCAGCCAAGGGATGCGCGTGAATGTGGTGATGTAGGGACGAGGACCATAGATCCATGACGAGAGCGGGGGCTGCTAACTCCATCAGCTGACAAGACGTTATGGTGCGTTCAAGGCAACCCATAACTCGTGTTTTTCCGACCTGTGAAGTCGGTTGCCTGGAACGCTACAAAGTCGTAAGTCGTGACTTGAAGCTGTAATTTACGGTTTCAAAAGCCTGCCTGGAACGCAGCATTAGCCAAAACGACCGGATCGCTTACTTCTGCTTTATGTGAGAGCCGGGTTCCTACCATGCTCCTCAGAGTTGCTTAGTGCCAGTGAAGGCGATACAGACCCCCCTCAGGCCATAACAGGGGTGTCATTCAACCTGTTGTAAGGCGATGTACCATCACAAAAGTTATGAAAATATTATATGAAGGTTGAAAAGTTCCTTAGTGTTGGTTTAAAATAAGACTCATCAATCAACTAAAAATGAACTTGTTTTTTGATATTTTTTTCTTGTTTCAAGCCGATATGCTAAACCCAGGTATCGGTAGCGGTGAACTTGGGACAGAAAAAGCCAGATCAGTGCATCCCTAAAGCTAACACTTCCTCCAATAAATCACACTTGCATACTGTCAAACAGGAAAATGTAATTAGTGCCTGGATTATGTTCACTGGCGAAATACAGAACACATGACATTGAAACTGGAGAGCTGGGTTCAAGACCTCTGATGGGAACTGGATTTAGACATTTGAGAGATGATAGTTTTGATTTACTATTAAAACTATGAACACATCCTGTCCTGTGCTCCAAAATGCTTTTTAATTACTTACTCTGATTTTTTTTATATTCAACCAGGAGAAAAACCTTCCTTTTTGTGGTTTGAAGCATACATTCAGAAAAAAGAAACAAACAACCCAAAAACATGTATATGTAAACACTATTGAACACGTCTTTTTGCCAAAAAGAGATTTGGTATGGCTACACCAGAATGAATGGTGCTTTGAAAGAAGACTTAGATCACTCTGTAAGCAAAAAATAATATGCTAAATATAGGCGTGTGTTTAATTAATAAGATTTGACATACACAGTTTCTGGTGGGGGCGGGTGTTGCACTAGGGCATTATGAACTCTTGAACTCACATTTCTAAAATCCTGTTCGTGGCTTCAGAGGGAGCCCTGTCTTTCTCATTCCTCGCCAGGATTTACTTTTAACGTGGAATTAATGTTGATACAACTGCCTACAGCTTTGGAACACCAGTGTTAATGTTCCAAAATGAGATGAAAATGCACAGTGCATTTAGAAAGTATTCAGACTCCTTCACTTTTATCACATTTTATTGTTTTGCAGCCTCTTGCACGCGCACACTCAATACCAAAGCAGGCTATAAACTTTGCAAAAGCTGAAATATCACACAGGAAAATGCTCAGACCCATTCCTCTGGACTTAGTTGTGGCTGCTCTAGCAATGCAGCTTGTTGTGATTTTGGGGATATTTAATGTAGATTAATCATGGAAAGATGAATTTAAACAAATTTAGAGAAAGGCTGCAAAATAATGAAATGCGACACTAGTGAGGGGCTGAATACTCTCTGAATGTACTGTATCGTTTCAGGCATCAGTGGATGCTGAATAGTTCAAATAACCTCAAAGACACATCACAGAATGTTAGGTAATGGCTTACATTGAAACAATTTCCTGGAAATGTAGAGAGGTGAATGTAAATTACTTAAATGACGACACTCTTTCCACTTCCATTGTGTTCCAAATCTGTAGATATTTGGTTAAAAAGAAGGAAGTTTGGCAACTCCTGAAGATCTCCCTATGATTTAGTCCAATAAGAGTCATATTAAATATTCTATTGCCATATATGCAAGTCAATGAAGTCATGTTGCAGGAAACTGCGTGCTGTTATATAGTTTGTTTCCTATGATGGTTAATGACTTAGTTTGTTTCTTATGATGGTTAATGACTTTGTTTGCTCAAAGAGTTGATAAATGCCTTTAAATGGCCTTTGATGTACACTTGATGCACTCACTTGTAATAAAAATAGACAGGGAATGGGAGCTACTTCATTAAATGTTAATTAAAAAATAACAATAGCACTTGTAGTACTTCCTCTTGTGTAAATCCTGAAAGTGCGCTGTGGTGCAGAGGGGCAAAAATGATTGTTGAAGCGCTCTCCAACATCCCGGCTCCTATAAACTCATTGAATGCAGCACACATTCGGCACTGGTTCCTCCACTGACATCGGAGGATGGATCGTACATTCCGGTGACACAGCCATTTTCCACAGAGATTCATTTGTGTCAAAACAGGTGTATTTGCATAATTCATCAGCAGCCTGTGTTGTGGATGGATTAAGGTAATCATTGGTTACAAATAAACCTGTCTACCTGTAAGGGAACACATTTGCATCATAAAACCAACTTTGTTAAACAATGTTCGAAGAGCAAAATCTCACTCTGCATACAGAGTGTAGATTTGTAGGCTATCTATAGGAATATTAACTCGATGTATATGTTGTATGTAAAATGTTGATTTGACTGTATAGCATATTTTTAATGCAATGAAGATTTTTTTTTAAAACCGAGTTTGGTCTGGAATCTTTCTAAACTCATTAAGCATGGACTGAAACAGTTACGTAATCAGCTATTGTACTACAGTACAATCGATACATGTGCTAATTCACATGGGCTCTGTTTCAATAGTGTTGGATCTTAGTGTTACTTTTGACACTGCACTATAAAATTTTATTGTGAACATTTTAAAATTCTGTGAGTTATTCTGGAACTGTCCACTGAGGCTAGGTTGGTTCCTGACCAAAGATACAATGACATTGGTAACTGCATATTTAAGCAGATGGCCACCATGCTTCTGTTTTGGATGGTTTTTGGGCAGAAAATGAGCAGTGCCTGGTTTACTTAAAAAATGAACTTCAGAATGGAGGCCAGTTATTGGTTTCATTGGATCAGTGAATCTTGTTTCTTCATTGTTTGGCTTTGTTTGTTTTTGAAAAGCTGCAGATGGTTGTTTGTGGAAGTTTGTCCTACCTCAACACAGGATCTCTGGTGCTCAGGCACAACCATGTTTTCCCCCTCATTGCTCAGTTTGGCCAGGTGGGCAGCTCTGGTTAGAGACATGGTTGTTCCAAATTTCATCTATGAAAGAATGAAGACATTCAACAGCGAACCTTCATTGCAGCGGATTTAATTTGTCTCCTTCATCAGAGCTGAGGCTCGACACAGTTCTATCACTGAGTGTAGGCAGCGCCTTCCTCATCATGGCTTAGTTTTTGCTCTGATCTGCATTATCAGCTGTGGAAAAAACGGACCCTTGCGGGAACATTTGAGGATGTGATTCTGCGTGGTTGTGTTTCTCAGACAATAAACTGTTGAAATATTGGAAGTTTGGTTTGGTTAACTACTGTTGTGTGTCCCGACCGTGAGCCCTAACAGCTCCAGCTCGCATGTGAACTGTGGCTATTGGCTTAGCTTGTAAGCTTGTATTTACTACAGTTTCTTTATTAGATTGATTTAATGCTGTCTGTTATTGTTGGGATGCTGCTCGCCCAACTCCTGCTCCTCAGGCGAGGCAAACAGAGCGAAGGCAAATACGTCTGAGGAGTTTTTATTTGTAAATAACCTAAAGAAATCGTATCTAAAATGTTAATTAGCTTGCTCGTCCTCTCTGGCAAAACACGACCCCATTGCATTGTGGGATACAGGAGTAGAAAGTAGTATACGTCGCTTGTTCACTCAATTTTGCGGTGCATTGTGGGTATTTTGTTAGTGGATGAAATTAACCACGGAGAATTCAAACAACACCACAAAATGGCAAACACACTATAGTATAGTGCACTACATCCGTGATAGGGGGCGATTTCGAACACAGCTCTAAACAGGGTCATAGAGACCGGTGTGTGGGTTTTACATCCTGTCCAATCCACTGGTTGAACCACAGGTGGACTCTCACAAGGCTACAGCACCAGAAAATGGAAAAGAAGTGAGGGAGTCTGAATAGTTTTTGGAAGCACTTTTATTAAAAATGAATAAATAGATTAAAAAAAAAACACCATCCAAAACACTTTGAATGAAAGTGGTACATACAGGTGGTGATTCTCTGCTCTTTTGAGAAAACGGTGACATTTTTTTTTTTTTTTTTACTTTTATTAGCATTCTAATCACTGTTAAGCTTGTTGTGTGTGTAAGTGGGTGACTTTGACGCAGCGGGTGGTCTCAGTGTGCGAGGTATTATAGTAGCGGTATCCTGCCATGCAGCCTTTGTTAGCGCCATGCTTCTGGCCAACACACCAGTTGAGCGAAACAGAAGGCAAACACCCAATACAAGCTTGTTGGCAATTTGTCGTGGAAGGGAGCTTTGCGTGTGATGTGGTTGTTTGCTTAATATGTTTCGACATGGTGGGTCCATACTGAACGTGAGCCACCGTGAGGAATTATTCGCGAGGTCCTCGAATCAGTTCTGACACAATTAGTCATATGTTTGGTAGAGATTAGGCAGCGGAGTGGCGTCAAGAGGAAGCAGAACACAAGGGGAGCAGAGGAGTCAGATGATGACTACGACGACGACGATGATGATGATGATGTCGGAGCCAGAAATCCCCCCCCCCCCCCCCAACTCCTCATGTCTGATCAAGCCAAGACTCTTTCTTAGCCAAGATTGTTTAGCTCTGGTGTCATTTTGGGAGATTTATGGCTACTTTCCTCCCACCCCCGCCATAAAGCAGTTTTCTCCTCGTGAGCTGGTCTGCAGGGGGAATGTGAAACACTATTTTCCACAGAGAAGTACAATTCCGAGTCCCCCCCAAAGGCTTCATTGACTCTGCCAGCTCTTGGCAATCATTATTTTTTTTGTCAGTGTCTAACCTGTTGAAGGGATGACGTATAACTTATCTTTGGAGGCTGAGGTAGGAATGGTCTGTATTTGTATTCAGGACAGGACTGAAGATGTGTTTGATCAAGTTGATTATTTTTACATAGCCCATAATAAAAGGTTTGTCCCAGAGGGTTTTACCATCAGAACAGCCCAAGGCCTCTTCCTGCTCTGATGATGATGGAGAAATATGAAGCATAGTATAAAATCAGCCCTTATGATATTCTAAGACACTTGTACTTGATATCATATGATATAAACCATCATACGATTTGCTCCACAAGCATTTCAATCATAGCTTTGTTCCTACAACCATGTATACAAAACCGTATGGAGTAGAACCCATTGCTGCCACAGAGCTCCACTACCTACATACTTCATTCACACATATAAAGTTTGTAGTAACACATGCAAAAAATAGAACCGAGACGATGAATAATTACATACATTGAACATATACACAGAATGTCTGATTTGTTTATGTAAATATGCTTATATTGTACACACACGCACACACACTAACCAAGACCGTACCATTCTGACTATATGGGGGTGCCCACGGCTGCTGAGCATAAATTGTTACATAGAATGTCTTTTTTCATTATAAAAAGCCTATTTTGATACAAAATCTGCCTACTTTCTGTTAATAAATAGTTCAAAATGATGTGTGCGTTTAAACGGTAGTCCTAGCTTCTTACTACGTATTAATAAATCACCCACTGCAGTTGGACAATCAAATGAGCAGAGTTTTTTTTTTTTTTTTTTTTCTCAAATGAGCGGAGGTGAGCACTGCAGTAGGACCGTCAACGTCACGGTACTCAGAAGTCACTGCAGAACGCTCACTGAGTGGCAAAAAGACGAGAGGCAGAGCCGCCAAAGATTAAAATCAAGGAAGTCTGACAGTCTAACTTTGTCAGCATTTATCATGCATGACCTGACAGAACAGCAAAACATTGTGGGGATACATCTGACTTTGACCGAGTTACCTCCTTCATCACGTTGAGGGATGTTTGATTTGCCACTCACAGGAGCAAAAGGAGCGTTGTCCAGGGCAACGTGACATAAACGCATACCCTGGCTCACAATGGCTACTAAAAATCATCTAAAGTGTGGGAAATAAATAAAGGTATTTGTTTTACACCTACCATATTTTTTGGGTGTTTTAGCTCTTTTGTTTGAAACAGGAAAAAGTCGCAACTTTGCTATCTCAAAAAAAAAAAAAAAAAGGTTTGACGATCAGTCGACTATGGCAAAATCTGACGAATCAGATTCGACTATGAAAATCCTTAGTCGAAAACAGCCCTACACTGTAGCATTAACTTTTTATAGGGAGATTCTTGACAAATATCCCTAACTATTTGTGACTATTGTCTTAATTGAAAAGAAGAAGATTTTTTCCAACAAAAGCTGCAATATGTAATATGAAAAATAATCATAGATATTTTTAAATGATGTATACATATGGATGCACAATACATCTCTACCTCTTCAGTACAAATGTTTGGTTTATTAATAGCTTCCAGTCATATTCACTCAGAGTGGAGACACTTCTTGCTGTTGCACTGTTCCACCATCATTCATTCAGTAATGTTTGTTGCTGCAGATATTTCCACCACTACAAACCTTTTCCAGTGCTTTTTGTGTTTTTAATTGTCATCACAAAACATATTTGTGTTGGGGAAAAAAACTAAAAAACCATCTCAATATAGTTTTCCATCTTCCAGAGACTTCTCTCTGGAGCTCCAGTAGGCTCTGAGACCCTCTTCTGATTGGCTGACATGAACTAAGATGTAATATTTAAGATGTACTATATATGTAATATAAGTGTTTGTTCTGGAGGATTGTTCCCTCAGACTGAATCCCTCTGGCTGCCTGTCTGCTTTGACAGCTCCCTTTAAGGCCACTGTGGTTTAATTGGCAGAAAAAGTGAAAGACGTCTATCGTTATCAGACGTTTCAAGGAACACGTTCAATCTGGCTTTAAATGCAAACAAGGCCGCTATCACCAGATTCCTATCAGAGCGCATTTCACACCACCGCAGCCGTCACGTCTGGGCCTATAAAAATGCGCTCGGAGTAGGAGGCGTAAACCGAGCTATGATCCACTTGAAACACAGAGGACGTCGGATCGTCTCTCTCATAAACGGCCTGTCAGACGGAGAGAATGACTCTGATCCGCCTATTTCCGCTCGTCAGCGCAGTTATTGAAAATCACCTTCAATTTTCTCCAGATATCAAGATTGCGAGGGGCAAGCCGCCATGTTCCATTTGATGTGATGATCACTCCGATCCTTCCCTCTAAGACAGGACACAGGGAGTCAGGAAGGATGGGAAGAAAAAAATCTGAAGAATCAGTCAGCAGGAGAGTACAAGAGGCTTAGATAATAGGGCTATCTTTGAAAAACGGGAAACGGCTGGAGCTGTAAGTATGCAGGATTGCTCCCTGGGCTTAATTGATTGTAGAAAACCCAGAACACAGAGGACAGAGAGGATATCGTGGCCCGAAAAACACATCGCATCAGGTTTTTAAAAAAGGCGCCGATGTTCCATATACACGACCTGAATGATTTCTCTGTACTCCTTCTGCAGTGGCCGTGAAATATCTAATATCAGTGACAGTGAGTGTGTCAGAGCCTAATGCATTTGTCTGGGTGTTAAGGTAACCCACCTGTTTTGTTATTCCGCACGTGAAATCACATTGCACGCTTTAGAAATTGCCTGTATAGGATGGTGCCTCTTCATTTTCACTCTGACACCTCATTTTTGTTGCTGCCTTCAAAGCGTCACAGGCAGCAAATAGACTCAGAATCAGCTTGTTGGTTTGTGTTTTTTTTTGTTTTTTTTTTTTAGACTGTTGTCCCAAAAAGAGAGTTCTCTCCCCCACCCCACCTGACCTTCGGTGGAGCCCTCCCTACTGAAACTTTTATGCATTCTTGTGGAAGTGTAACCGATTCACCGACAAAGAGAAAAGAAGGAATAGAAAAGCCCCGCTGCGGGTTTGTGCAGAGCTTCAATCAAAATCCTGGAAGCTAGTTGACATGCAGGGTGTGGAGGTCCCTGCTAAGTTATTGAACTTCTTTCTCTAGGTTTTTTTTTTTTTTTTCAATGGAGCCTTTTTATATTACCTGACAAAACTTCTCTTTTTTTCCCCCCTGCCCTTTTCTCTGTCCAGAGCTGGAGCCTGTGGTTTGAAAGGCTCACTGTCCCAAGATTAGGTTCTGCCGGTGTGTATGATCAATGAACCGGAGCCGGCTCGTGGTCAGAGCAGCGCGGCTGGGTTGCAGCTACATCCCGCCAAGTGGCTGGATGGTGATAAGTTCATTGTTGTGCCTCCTGCGCGCCCCAGATAAGCCCCAGCATGTCGGGAGTTCGCCGCAGCAGCAGCCACAACGGCGGCAGCGACAGAACCCGGCGTAAGCCAGTTACAGCTGGTCAGACCGCGGCGCTCCGACAGATTGTCATTCCCACCACTCAGGGTGTTTAGTGCTAATTTACCAACCTGATTACACAGGCAAACAAGTTTGCCACATTTAACACGCGCCGCTCGGATTCTCAAAAGACACTGACTGCACACCGCGTTTACACAGAGATATAAAAGCCACACAATTTGTGTTTATGCTCCCTGAAAACAACTTTATATAAGCAGAAAACTGGCACTTAGAATCCTGCAGGGGAGGAGGGATAGTCGATGAAAAATCATGTCCTCTCTCTGAACAACTGCTGCTGGAGCCTTGAGCGGGGCTTTTAAAGATGTACACCTAAACGACATCAGACATCAGGAAAGGTGCTATTGAATTGTTCCATAGGAAATGTTGGATTCATGATCTAGTTTAGGAACTAAAGCCCTATTTGTGGTTTAAACTGGTAAAGTCTAGTTCAATTGATTATCTAATAGTTCCTTATTAATCTTGGACTAAGTGAATAATTGAAGTAGTTGCAGCTGTAGTGACAAGTTGTGACCTGCACATTCACCACGCTATGAGATAATAACGGAACGTTACGAGACAGAGTTGTTTTCTAGGTAAATTCAGCAAAACCGCTGATGCGCGTTCCTGTCTGGGGCAGTTTTTCGGCAAGCAGTCTTTGTATTTGAGAGCGTTTTGGAGTTGTTAGATTGTGTATTTGATAAGTTTGATGAGGGAAACCAAGAAATCCCACTAGCCTCCGTAGTGTAGCTCTGAGCAGCTCACGGCTCTGCTCCACCGTTCTAAAAATAGCTTGCACCGACAATTAAAGGTAACGGACCTACTCCAGACTGTAGGGATTATGGCAATGGGCCAATTTACAAAAATGTTGAACTATCCCTTTAAGTGATTGCAGATAGTCACATGGTTTTCCTTTATGTTTTTAATTCAAGTAATACATTCTCTGTTACAACTCGCCATAATACTGAATCAGTTGGAGCCCTTGTTCCCCATTGTGGGGTGATGGTGTTCCTATACAGTCCACACCGTTTAGCTGCCGTCACTGCAGGGGGGGGGTTACGTTTTCTGTGAAGTGAAGTGGTTTTATTTACACACAGCGGGCTTGGAGCATTTGAATCACCTGTTGCAATGAACCTGTAATTTAAATAGGACTCTTGTTTTTTCGTTTAAAGGGAGCTTTATCTCTTTATTTAAATTCCACCTGCTGTGTTGTCTCAGTACTTCAGGCAGGGCTGGCAGGAACAAGGCCAGGGGTGAGTGTCATGTATATGGTAATCATCACTGCACAGGTGAAGGAGGTAAAAGGAAGGTTAGATGACTTTCCAGCCTGGGGCGCAATCTTAAAGGTCTCATATTGTATAAAGGTAGATGTTCTTGTCTCATCTGATCTAGGTTATATCTTACTAAACCCCCTCACTACAGAGACATTCACAGCCTGTATTCAGATGCTGAGATGTAAAACCAGCTGTCAGGACTTCTGTAACTTTGTGATGTCACAACAAAGCTGTCCCCCATCTGGCCTCACCATCCAACCTTGCAGTATGTTCCTTTTTATGTTTTTCTTTCTGGGCAATTACTTTGACTATTTTATTAAATAGCTGATTTATTTAAACAATTAATTTTCCTCCATAAAGTCTAAATGAAAAATGGGCTTTTTCAGTAAACCAAGACCCTGAACATTTTCTTTAACACTTATTCAGTGTCAATTCTAAGGCAGCAGCAGACGGCTTTATGAGAATATTTGTTATTGCAAGGACAAACTATATTAAAAAATATCTCCCCTCTATTGAACAAGACACCTCTTAGAAATATAAATTGTTGCACCATGAAATATAAGAATTAAACTATATGCACATCCTCCCAAAAGCCAGCCACATACCTGGTGATAGGATTTTTATCTTTAATGTATCCATAGCTGTATTTATCCAGCTTGTGCTATTGCTATGGATTAAATCAGAATAGGATTCAAACTGAATGGGCTGATTTGTCTCAGATGTTCAGTTGCTCAGTTCATGGTAAACAAAGATAATTATTTTACTTCTCCACACAAATCACAATTAGCTCAGTGCAATAATATAATATAATATAATATAATATAATATAATATAATTTATAATATAATATAATATAATATAGTTGTAGGTGATCACTAAACATTAAGAAGAAGCCTCCTCCTTCCCCATTGACTGACAATGACCTGTTGTGACTAGAGCTCCAGACAGAAGCCTGAAAGAGTTGTAAAACTACATAGAGATGTTTTTTAATTCGTAAATCACAAATGTATCATCTTATAGATCAACACTTCAGATAAGTGTAAAATAAAGATGACATCTTTAAGAGAGTGGTCACACTGAATAAAAAGCATTTACACCTGTCTGGTATCATTTGACATTGGTCTGCGTTTGTTAGCACCTACATCAAAATGTATTCCTCATCCAGACAGGATACACAGATATAGATACTAATAACAGGTGTAAATGACTTCTGGATGTTTTGATGTTCGCTGCAATGATTTAGACCACTCTTTTTTATTTTGAGTATTTCTAACTTTGTGGAAGTGAAATACAAGATCGCTCCCCTCTAACCAGCTCCTCTCTGAAGAGGAGTGTGCGAGTGTTGAATAGCATATTAGAGTGAAGGAGCCAACTCTACCTGAATGAATGACGGGAAAAACAAGTTTTGCACCTTCTGTGAAAACGGAAGAAGCTTCTGCTGTGAATTCTTTCTTTATGTAGCGCAATCAATATGTGTTAAAACCTGCAGAGCTTTTTCTCATTTATTTATTTTTTATTATCATCGGTATAAGGAATGTGGGGGCCTTTATGTTTGAGTGTGTTGCCCACCACACTCAACAGCTTACATTGTTATTCGATTCATACAGCATTGATGTTTTTTTTCTGTCTAAAGCCAACCTTCCAGTGGATGGTCATGCCTAACTGCAGCGAGGGGGGCTCAGCTGACTCCAGAGTCATGGATTATACAAATTGCAAAATGCTTTTCTCATGTCTTTGCTATTTACTGAAGTGGGATAACACAGAGCGGAGAGACCGTGCAGCTCTACGGATAGAAGGATGTGTCAGCGAGAGGGTCAGATACTCTGTCAGAATACACAATCCACTCTTCAATTTTATCAACTTTAAAGGGATACACCATTTTTTTTTTCGTGTCTTGCCTCATTCCCGACTCCATGACAAGCAGATAGACACCATCCTTTTGACTGTGCGTGCAGTAACAAGGGAGATACGGGCAGAGCTGGCGCACCGCTAATTAGCTTAGCTCAAACGCTGGAAGTGCATAGGTAGTGTTAGCCTGCCTCCACCTAAAGTCATCAGAGACACTCTTCAGCAACTCTAAACGGAAACCGGCGGGCCGATCTTCGTCCCAGAGCTGACAAAACTCTCCGGTAAGGCATCTTGAGCGGTCAAATGCTGGTATCGGGACGAGAACGGTCAAAACGGAGGGTTCAAGCAAAGACGGTTTATTTTGGTTCAAGCTAGCTACATCGAGGGTAGGTAGTGTTGCCACCCGTCCCGTTTTTCCCAGAATTGTTCTCTTATTTCATCAGCTGTCCCGGGGAAAAAGAAATCTCTCCCGGGACACAGTTTGTCCCGTTTTTTGGGGAAAATATAAAAAATGTCATTTGGTTTATAGCATGTCACCATTAAACTCTTCCAAAGCAGAGAGATCAGTATCGCCTATGAACACATTCTATCCATTGCTGTTCTACGCTATTGCACGGACGCATCAGTTTTTTTTCTGGCTGCTGCGGTGTAGGGGTCAGAGTCGCCGGACACTTTTTACCCGGTAAACATGCGCTGTCCCCCCCTGTAAAATTCTCAATAAAATTTCATGAATGAGACCTATTTTTCACCACAGAATAATATCCCTCCTCCCCCCTGCGCTATGACTGACCTGACGCATCTAGGAGTGGTTGACAGCTCTCTCTCTCTCTTTTTTCTCACTTTTAATGATAAAGTCACGTTAAACCAGTCATTCCCATTAGGAAAACCAAATGTCTGACGCGCGAGTCCGCGACGACCTACTGGCACTGACGCACCTGTCTATGGAACTCAACATGAGAGAGAAGGCGCTCTGCTCTTATTTCCATCTCACCCCACACACGTCGACCTGTGTCTTGTGAAGACGTACAGCGCGATGGAGAGAGAGAGAGAGAAGAGGGATCATACAGTAGGCTATACAGCTGCACTGCACACCAGCTGATCCGCCGGTCCTCTGAGTGAAATATGCAAGTTAGTCAGATAATCAGGGCCGTTGCTAGGAATTCTGGGGCCCCTGAAAGAATACTAAAGTGGGCCCCTGACTTTTCCACTTTTTTTCTTAGACTACGTATGTATTATCATTTTTTATTTATCCTACTTTGTTTTGATGCTAATGCAGAATTACTATGAGTATTAGTCAGGGTCTTATATTAATAATTCAGTCATACAAAGATTAGACTACTGGGGTTTTTTGTGGGCCCTACTGGGCGCTGGGCCCCTAGAATTATCATCACCTTTCTCCCATATACAACGGCCATGCAGATAATTAATGTAAATTAACATGTAATAAATGTCCTGAATCAAAAGGTGGCAAAGTGACTGGACTGACTAGTTTTGTTTTATTTAATTATTATTTTATTTTAACAACAAATGTTATGGCACTTTCGTTCATATGGCAGCAGAACATTGAAATAAAAGTGCACTTCACACTACTTTTGAATTAATTATTGGATTTTGCGTATAGCTACAAAAAATTGGTCGAATGTCCCTTTTTTTCACAAATTCAAGGTGGCAACCCTAAGGGTAGGTTAGCTTCCTATTTCGAAGTAAAAGCATACATTCTATCGTCATGGTTTTCTGTATGTAAAGGGCAATGGGTGTTTTATTTTGTGAAAGTAACCGGAAGTGCGGCTAGCTTTAGTAGCACTTGCCTATGTAATTCCAGTGTTTGAGCTAAGCTAGTTTGCGGTGCGCCAGCTCTGCCCGTATCTCTCTTGTTACTGCACGCACAGTCGAAAGGATGGTGTCTATCTGCTTGTCATGGACTCAGGAGTGAGGCAAGACACGAAAAAAAATGTTCCCTTTAAGAGGTCAGCTCTGAATACGTGTTCTTCATTCAGTCATTTTGCAATACAATTCTTCACCATGCCCCCCCCCTCCCATAGTAACTTTTAACAACCTTATCAGGAGCTGTTAGATGTTGTAACCTCAGCGGGTGGGGCAGGTGTTGCTCGGAGTGTCTCCCTGCCCTGCTGGGAGTCAGACAAAAAGCTCTGTTCCTCCGCTGCTTGCTGTTAACTTGAATTGCTGTGGTGTCATGATTGCCCACGTGTGCCTATTAGTCTTATCTGCCATGTCTGGGTCTTCATCATTCCAGACAACATTTAGGCCCTACTGACTGGAGGTGTTGTACAAAAAGTGGATGAGGGGCTGGACATCACTTCTGATCTCCTGATTCAGCTTCAGTCTAGAATCAGTTTATTTTGATTCAGTTTTTGTTGATTTGTTAGATAAATACCATATGTTTTTAGAATTTATCCTGAGAACCAACAATTATTTTCTGCCAAAACAGTTAAAAAATGATTCATCCATATATATATATATATATATATATATATATATATATATATATATATATATATATATATATATATATATATATATATATATTGTCTTTTTGCCTTTAAACGGACACAGAGGAGTTTTTCTGGTTATAAAAGAGTCTCATATTAATGCGGATGACTCTACATTACCCACACTTGTTAATGGTTCCATTTACGATAAATATTGTTTTGTAGTTATTTTGATATTATTATTTAGTGGTTGGCTCGCCCAGCATATAGTTTCGGTTTCCTGGACGCTGCCTGGTGGGTCATGGGAATAACGCCGTTGAATCGCTGTTTATGGTCGGAAGTAACTACAACGGTATCTGATGGTCTTCCAACCTCCGACTTTCATTCTTGATGAATGAAAACATTCTTGGCAAATGTTTTTGCTTTCATCCGTCTTGCACCAGTCAAAGAATTTCACTGTGCGCGCGGAGGCTCATAGTGTGAAGACACTTCGCTTTCCAAAACTCCTCCTTGTCCCTTTAGTTGTAGGTACAGACAGGAAATGGGAGGCAGAGACGGGGGATTCGATACGGGGCCGGCTGCAGTGAGGGCGCCTACTCTGAGCTAAACAATGCACTGGATTCATCCATATTTTTATTTGCTAAACTAAGAATAATAGTAAACTCTTCCTTTTACAGGGCGTCATCATTATGCAAAATTGAAAAAAAAAAAAAAAATCCTGTCCCATTCAGCTGCGTGTGGACCATCAGGAGCAGATGCTTCAACTCAACACACTGCACACATTAATGATCACTGTGAGTACAGACAGGGTGGAAACCCAGTCTGCTCATTAACTCGTCCCGCTGACGTCTTGTCAACACACAGAAAGGGTTAACACGGTGCAAGTCACACACTGTTCTGTCTACCTCCTTGACCTCACATCTAGAAGCCAGAGATATAATCTCCTCAAACCGACCTCAGATCAGCAAACAGCTTTTCAATCCGTCATGAGACATGATCTCTAGATTTCAAGGACAGCTGATAGACTGTAATTCTTCACAGTGCTACTTACGGGACTGGTGTGACCTCAGCAGTTCGTACAAATAGGTTTTTATCTACTTTGCTTTTTAAATCATTTTGTCCACATAGTCAAAACTTCCACAAATCAAACCAGGCTTGTCAAACTTTATGATAACCTATATATAAAGAGAACTCCCTTTTTTTTGCCTTTGTTTTCGTGCAAAGAAGTACAAGCACATTATTAAGATGTTTAAATTTAATATCCATTTAGGAAACATATTGTGAAAAAAAGAGGTGCAATTTCAACGATATTATGCCTCTTGTGTCTTCTATGTAATTTTCACACTTTGCAAATTCCCAGGGCTGGGAAATCATCCACATATTTTTAACTGCAAACTTTGTCATTCTTGATTAACGTCACTTGACGAGCTGAAAAGCTTTCTGACCCTAATGTGAGCCCTTACTGCCGCAACTGAATCGATCCTGAGGTGAGAGAGGAGTCAGGATCTGTTTGACTCAGCTCAGGTGAAGGATAAGTGGTGATTTTTTTTTTCAGAGCAGTATGATGTGGAAACTTGAAGCCTCCAGCGCACGTACACCGAGATTGGACTTTTCAGTTTTAACGCATGGCTGTTTCTGGTCCGATACACCACACCTCAGCTCACTTGGAAGATATCAGACACATTTTCAGGCTTTGATGTGGTTATTTGGTGCAAAGCTGAACTTGAATGGCACGTGAACGGTTTGTTCCAGGAATAACTCTGAGGAAAAAGTTTGGAAGTGTTTTTTTGTTTTGTTTGTTTTTTGTTTTATTTTATTTATTAGTTTATTTGAAAAGGGACAGTCCAAATTTTGTAAAAACAAATGTAAATGTACCCGAGTTAGCTAAAAGGCTAATTTTCATCGGTAGTCCCTCTGCCTGATGTTAATGGGCATCCTTAAAAAAAGTCAGCAACAATAAAATACCACATAACAAGGTGACACATTCTATACACATTATTATATACACAATTGACAGACAATAACGCACATCCACGAATCTCATGCTTTTATATACTCTTAGAAAAAAACAATCTATCAATGTTCACATTTTTGTTAGTTAACAAGCCATTTTTGGGCATTGTGCTTGAATGAGTTGTATGATGGAGACATTCTGATTGATGGTGGAACTGTATTCCACTGATGGCTGAACTTCAATGCTCTCATTAAAAAAGATGACATATTTGAAAAAACAACAACAAAACATTCACTAACACTGGGGCTGCATTCGTTGATGATATTATACACACCTTTTTAATTCAGATGTTTATCAGCAAAACTGCCAGCATCGCCGAAGCATAAGCTCGGCGCTCATGCTCTCCGCAACATGATGAGAAACAACTAGTTATTCAAGCAGTGCGGAGGTCCTTGTTCTACTTGGCAGGCATGCTAAATTGCCCATTGGGATTGAAAAGCAATCCCATCGTAACACCACAGCAAAGGAGTCAAGGTGACTTGAGTAGCGGGCTCACTTTAACTGTTTTCTCTCAGCCATTAAACTTTTCCCTCCTCCAGTAGGCCTACAGGGCACTCGTAATTTGGCCTGATGAAAAATGGACAGGTGAATTGGCAGAGCAAGGCATTGTGGGATATTCAAAGTAGGTGGTTGGAAACACACCCGAGTGTTGCCATAGAATCCTGCACTCACTCTAACTTTGGAGTACAACCAAAGGAACAGTGTTCTTGTATACTCAATATTACATGCTTTTTTTTCTCTTTCTTTTTTTCAAGTGTTAGCTTGAGGCAGCTCTGTGGAGACAGAAGAAAACATCTGCTACAGAGTGCGTGAAGTATTAGCAGCATATGAGAGCTGATTGAATGAGGATGCGAGTGAAATTAGGATAGAGATCTTTCCCCACCATCAACGTATATTTCTTCATCCCTTATACATGGAGATTAAGCTGTTTTCCATGTCCGCCGCTCCGCAGAAGAACAAATGGCTAAACCAATGAGACATAACAGAAATCGTAATTGGTATTCGTCTCAGGATGGCAAATGGCTTTGGTGTTTGTTTGGTCCATTGCACAGCGCGTGCCTTCTTTGTGAGGCCCTGACGCGCATGTTGAATTAAGTCAACATGGAGATGAGGCGACTGCATTACAGGACGGCGGCGGTCATGTTTGAATGCCTGCTTCGTTAATCTCATTCTACGTGGAGGCGACACTTGAATTTGTGCTGCAGGTTGATTCAGTGGTGTTTTTGTTCACGGAGGAAGGGGAAATGTGTTCCATTCATGGCAACGGCGGTCTTCGTTTTTTTTTTTTTTTTTTTGGCAAAAATGTGTAACTGGTGTTGATTGTTAGTTCAAAGGCTTCTTCATTTATTTATTTTTCTCTCTTTCCACATTTAAAAAAAGCCTTGACAGTTGTGTGGATGCTTCAGAGCTGCAGCATATAGGTACAGTTGTGCTCATAAGTTTACATACCCTGGCAGAACTTAAAATATTGGCCATGTTTCAGAATATTTAAAAAAAGAAATATATATAACCGGAGTTACTGGTTGGGCAAAGCCAATTATTATCACACAATTGTGTTTGCTCTTTTTAAATCATAATGATAAGTGCAAGCACCCAACCAAATCAAAAGTTTACTTACCCTCAAAGTTTTGGCCTGATAATAATGTACACACAAACTGACACAGACAGTTTAAAGGGCAACTAAGCAACATTTTTCCCGTGGCTATGCTACATAAACAGCTCAGAGCAGTTGTGATAGTTAACTACATGACTTGTGACTTGTTACGAGTGAGAATGGAGGCTCTCTGTCTTCCACCTGGCGTCTCATGGCTGAAAACCAACCTTGCCACGTCACGTGCAGTACCTGGTTGCCGCCCCGGTGTCTCCGCACACCGCGACACAAATGCGCTCTAACCCGCAATCTTTTGTTTATGACAGTTAAGACTACACAGGTATACACGTCGTAACATCGTATATGTTGTATAACGTTATCCATTGCTCCATTTATTGATTTTTCGATTTGATTTTTTTGCACATGGCCAGGAGAAGGGTTAGCAAAACAGAGGGAATGCGACCAGACATGCATAGTTCCACTTTAAAGGTGTTCAGAAATGGCCGTTTGTCCTGTTTGTCGCGCCTCCTTCCACAAATTTTCACAAGTTGCCGCACAAGTTTAGCCGAGTAAGGAAAACGAATTTGGTTGTTATCTAGCGGGCGGGATATTCAATGTTTGGGGCGAGACCGAGCTCAGTGTGTGTGTCTCAGACGTTTGATTGACGGATGACGGATCCAATACCATTGGCTGATGAATCATGAGTAACGTGACACATAATTTGTGGGTCTGCATTATCCAATGTGAAAAAAACTACCGCACTTTCATCCTGGATTTACTCGAAAATAGAATTTTACACAAAGTTTGGGCTACATCATCTGATAGAGGAGATATTACACTAAAGTTAAGACCCACAGTGGGCTCAAATTCAATTTTCTTTTCTGAATACCTTTAAATGGAAGCTAAGGGTAACTGTCCACACCTGTAACTTGCTTGCTTGTAATTTGTGTTATTTGTGTAAAGCAACCAAAGACAGTAATCTCTCTAAAAGTATAATTTGTCAGATTTATCTCAGAGCACAGAACAGATGAGTGAGTCTCCTCAAATAAGTCAGTTTCATTCCACCTGTGCACACTGGTGGAGTATGTTTTTTTTTTTTGTAAGTAGCTACTTTTTCCACTCTGCAGCTCCCCGGCTTAAAAGTACTAAACAAAGCTATAGCTGCAGAGTTAGCAGTCCCAGCTTTACTTTGTTTGCCTCTACATACAGGGATGCATTACGCCTCACTGCCTTTCATTTAAACAGCTTAGCAAGCTGTCGAGACCATTTTTGAAACTTCCAATCTCTGCAACAATGCGATCCATCCTGCTCCGCCTGCCTCTTAATGGGATTCATCTGTGTGATCACATTCACAGAAACTCTGCTGGGCGTGTGACTTTTTCCACCGGCGGCATTTCTAATCACAGCCCCAGCTTGGTGGTGTGGGGTGGGCTGGTCAGTCTCGTCGAATCTCATCAAACACGGCACTCCTTGTCTTTCACATCAGCAGCTGCCAGATCCTCCTGTGATCTGGGCTCACCTTGAAGCGGAACCCGCTCGGCCCCCGTCCTCTTGCGCTCTACGTCCCCATAGGTAGAATCTTTTGAAAAAGGAACTTCTCACACTACCACAAACAACACATTTGCCGGCTGTCTTCATTAATATGGAGAGTCCCGTGTCGGGTAGCTTGTTAGGAAAGGCAGCGACTTTGATTGATTGTGCTTGTTTCCTATTCTCATTCATGTAGAAAATTGGCAAGGCCGAACGACGAACACCTTAAAACAAACCCACGAGCGCTCTCGTGGGACATGGGAGTGTTTATTTCTGTCTGTGAATGACTTCCACTTTCTTTTTTAGTCAGTGCATTCCATGCAACAGCAGCACCAGGAATAAAAAGAAAAAGAAAAGAATAGACTGAAAGAAAGAAAAAAACAAAACAAAACTGGCCGTGTACCGAGCAGATAAATATGAAGAGCACCTGTTTTCTCTTTAAAAAAATGTTTCTCATGCGTTTCAGGTGTCACCCACTACAGTGTTTTATTCATGAACCTCTGGATCATTCCAGCGCAGGCATCAAGGTTTCTCTCCAATCTCTGTGTTTACTCCCTCGTTTCTGGGAAATATCCAGAGTCATCATGCTGATGAAATTGCTGTAGAAGTTTTTTTTTTTTTTTTTTTTTTTTTACCACATCCACTCGCAGTGTTTTGTATTGGCAGCCCCGGCCCTGCTGACTGTGTTGTGGGCGGTGGAGGTGGTGCTAAGGAGGTCTTTGATAAGGATTCTCGACATATTTAGGCTGCTGCTGTGAAGCCCATGAAGTTCACAGCTTGGGTGTGTGTGTATGTGGTGGTGGGTTTGCACCCTGAAGTTTGAATTTAGATTAGTCCTCCAAAAAAGAAAAAAGAAAAAAAAAATCCAAATCTGTATCTTTCTCATGTTGTTCTTTCTCTCTCCCTCTTCATGCCATCCAACCTCCTCTCCACCACTCTCCCTATCTACTCATCCCATTACACCTTCGATTTCAATGCCCCCCCCCCAACCTTCCCCTCCACCGCTTAACTATCTCCCCTCCTCACTCTAACAAGAAGCTATGACTGCGAGTGGAGAGGTAAGAGAGGGCAGCTTCCCCTGACACCGCATGAGGATGTGAGCAGAATCGCTTCAGCTCTCCCTCCCCTCTCTCTCTCTCTGTCTCTCTCACCACTACATACACTCAAACAAACACACACACACACACACACACACACACACACACACACACACACACACACACACACACACACACACACACACACACGCCCCTCTCTGCTGCTGTTAAATCCCAGTACAAGCACACAGAGCTCCGTGGCCATAAGGGCTCCTTCCTCCCCCATCTCTCCTCTCCCACTGGGCAAACAGGACTCGAAAAGAAAAAAAAAACAGCCGTCCTCTCAGACTGTTGTTGAGCTCCTGATCTCCCATAAACAGATCTGTTTACCCGTCTCATTACTTCTTAATGCCCCCGTCGATATCCTCACATTAAAACCTCAGCCGGTTGGGCATGCTAAAATTTTCAACAGGCGTGCACCCTACTGTCTGTGCCTCTCTCCTGTTTGCTGTCTCTGTGTGTTGCCTACTGTTCTATAATAAGACACGACGCCTGCTTATCTAACACACAGAACTAGATTGCATGTTAAAACACACCTGTGTTTTTGGAACTAAATCACACTGCAGGAACTTAGGGGTAATTTTACGGGGCCGGGGCCGTTGTTGCGTGTCTCCACTGCGGGAACCGCCCCCTGAAGGACCATCTCCTGGAACTTTTACAGGGGCCAAACGAGTCCCTGCCTCGAGGTATAGATACCCCCAAAAAAACTCCTGGGTGGGGCTTGAGGTTTTCTCTGTGCTGGCAACTCCGTCTCATAACGTTCTGTTATTATCTCATAGCGTGGTGAATGTGCAGGTCACAACTTGTCCACCAGAGTGTTTTGGAGTTGTTGGATTGTGTATTTGATGAGTTTGATGAGGGAAACCAAGGAATTTCATGAGCCTCCGTAGCGTAGCTCTGAGCAGCTCGTGGCTCTGCTCCGCCTTTCAAAAAATAGCTTGCACCGACAATTAAAAGTAACGAACCTACTGATATGACTATAGGGATTATGGCAATGGGCCAATTTGCCAAAATGTTGAACTATTCCTTTAAAAAGGTGTCCACATGGCTGGAATAAAAGGGAATAAGTCAGTAAAAGATGTATGATAGTCGTAGTATAAGACGTATGATGAGTGGACAGACACCTACGCGATTGCACGATTACGTGACAATCAAAACGACATTTTAAAACCCGTTATTGTTAGAAAGCATCTATACTGCCAGAAAAAAAGAAAACAACAAGAGCAGTAAAAAACAACAACTGCACAACGATTTCACGTTGATCAAAACGGTTGCACGTCGTCTCAAGAGTCTAGCGCGTCCCGCTCTACAGTGGAGACACGGCAGCTGAATTAAAAACTTAAATACTTGAATATTAGCACTTATCTGCTAACAGTAAGTTCCAAATTGAAATGTAAAAGTGAAAACAGTCAGTTCTTTCATTATTTAGACCAGTGTACTCATTTTCTTTTACTCACATCAAACTGGAGGTTTTTCATCTTTTAGGACGAAGCATGAATCTCTCCTCCTGTCAAGGACTGTGTGTATCCAGAACATGATGCAGCTTAGTGCTCTTTGCCCTGAGCCACACTGTTGTATAAAGACTAAAAACACACATGTGAGTCACACAAACACTTCGTGACATGTATTTTTTTTTATACTATGAACATCCATGAGACTCTAAATTAAACTAAGGTTATTCTGGGTTCATACAGCATGCTGCTGTGTTGTTCTTAGGGCAAAAATTCAGTGTTAATCCACAGCTGAAAGTAGTCCCCAATAATGCACCCTGTTGGAAAAAACTAAGACCATGAACCTCCGAATGAAAATTACCAATGTGAGGTCAGAAAGCAATAGTTGACAGTGAGAAAAATACATTTTGGTCAACCTTATATTTCAAGTTTTCACAAAAATGTTCCTCTGCAGATTTTAACTACCACTGTGAGACCGTCCCTCAGTTCCTTGCTCCTTCCACCACTATCACTCACCGTGTGGACGGTGTTAATCATACTGTAGAGCTCTTCCCATCGACTATTTTTGTCTTATCACACCAGAGAATATTTTCCCCTCATGCCCTTAGTACTTTAAATGCCATTTAGCAAACTCCAAGCAGGCTGTCATATTCCTTTTACTCAAAGTGGCATAAAGGCCTGATTGATGGACTCCTGCGGACATGGGTGCTGCAAGGCTCCTGAAGCTCACTTTGGATCCTCTGTCACCTCTTGGGAAAGCCCCAGTAAAGTTCTATTACAAAATTTGGGGCTGTGTCCACCAAACGCGCTTTTTGATGCTCCCAGCATTTACTTTCTATAGATCCTATGAAGTTCAGCGCTCGAAATAATATCCAGTCAATTGAGGTTGTAACGGTTGGACTCAAATTCAAAATCAATCAATCAATCTCAAGACTTATCTCAAGGATTAAAGGGATACTTCACCCAAAATCAACAATTCACCAATTTTCTTCTCACCGTCATGCCAAGGAAGGGTTTGGAGAACTTTCAGAGTCATCAAAACGATTTTGGAGTTCCAGGGGGGGTCCGGCTGGCTACGGATTTTCATATAATGGTGGCGGATAGAGTTCACTTTTAAATCATCCAAAACACACACTATGAAACATCCAAATACCTCCATACTGCTCGTCCGTACTGACCCAAGTGTCCTGAAGCCGCCACATGAAAAAGGTGTTCGGAAAAAAATAATTTGATCTCTGTTTTTAACCTTGTTGTTGTAGTAGTGCACATACACATATTCGTTCGTCGTTGTAAATCACACTCGCTGCAAATCTCGCGCAACCACCGGGAGCTACTTCTACAACAAGGTCAAAGATCACATTATTTTTTTTCATGTCGAGGCTTCAGGACACTTGGGTCAGTACGGACGAGCAGTATGGAGGTATTTGCTTGTTTCATAGTGTGTGTTTTGGATGATTCAAAAGTGAACACTATCCGCCGCCATTATATGAAAATCCGTTGCCAGCCGGACCCCGCCTGGAACTCCTAAAGCGTTTTGATAACTCCAAAAGTTCTCCAAGCCCTTCCTTGGCATGACGGTGAGTAGAACATTGGTGAATTATTGATTTGGGTGAACTATCCCTTTAATGGAGGTACATAGCACATGTTATAGTGTATGTATTGGTTGGGTTAAAGGATGACACAGTGGTCGGCGTTGTCTCCTCACACCATGAAGGTTGTATTATTTCTCAGGCCGGGCTGTGTGGAGTTTTGATGCTCACCCTGTGTGGGTTCTCCAACAGTCCACAGACATGCACATTAGATTGATTGTCCGTAGTGTGTGAATGTGAGTGTGTGAGGTTGTGTGTCTCTATACAGCATGTGACCCTGTGATAGACCGGCACCTGATCGAGTATGGTACCCCGCCCTCACCCCACAGTCCACTGGGATTACAGAGCCTCAAGTCTTTTCTCCTTTACAATTTCAAATCATTCTTACCAATGTCAACTGCCAACACTGAAGTGTCATTGGAAATAAAAAGAAGTGATTCATCTGATTTCATTTTTTATATATTTTTATTTCTATGGGGGGGAAAATGAAATTCAAATGGTTATAGACAGATGGACTGAAGTGGGGGCATCTCTTGAAGTGAAAAAAAACATGGCTGGAAGGTTTTCTGTGTGTGGACGCCATGTAAAGAATCAATTCTAGTGAAGTCATTTGTAGTCAAAAGTCAAAGTCAAGTAGAGAGTCTTTTTTTTTGTCATTTGATCATCACATTCATGACTGGTCTGGATGGTCCACTCCTCTGGTGATCCATCTCATTATATAGTATATCACAGTTGCGGCTCCCACATTGTGGAACTCTCTGCCACTTTCTGTGCGGTCTGCTACGAGCCTCGCTACTTTCAAAACGCACCTTAAGACCTACTTGTTTACTCTGGCCTTTGGCTGAGTTAAGTCACTGTACTTTGGATTTATACTGTATTACTCCTCTCATGTGTATTGCTTATCTGTTCATTTATTGTACTGCTTTGCTTGTATTGCTCGTTGTATTGCTGACTTTTATCCTGTAAAGCACTTTGGCTGGCCTCCGGCCTTTAAAGGTGCTATATAAATAAAGCTGACATTGACATTGACATTGACCATAAGTGTCTCACATGTCAAGCAGTCTCTTCCCAAATCAAGTTTACAGCTTTTTAACTCATTGAGTGCCGCGCTCCTTTCCAAAGTTTTAGTCAAGTGTACCGGCAATTTAGACCATTTTTGACTTTTTATGTAGAGCCACAGTGTATTCTATATTATTGCCACCAACACATACTGTGGCTCAATTGAAAGGTTTACCTTAATGCTTCAAGTGGCCACAAACCGTTTGTTTCTACGTGCCTCTGTTCCTGAGAAAAGTCAAGCTAAACATGGCTGGGTTTCACCAAAATCCCTCCTTTTTTTCTAGAAAAGGAGATAGAGCGTCTTTTATGAAAGGTGCTCTGTTTGTGTCTGTCGCTCTTCTCACACTCGCATTTCTGGATCAAAGGGCTCGTATAAGATAAATATATACAACAATGGTTGTTCTATTCACAAAACCACCAGCGGGGGCGGGGGGGGGCGCCACTAAACAACAATAACACAGACGCACCGTGCCGTGTCACAGCTTCTCCCCGCGGAGCGTGAGGGTCAGTCGGCCACCGCGGCTCGGGAACACCGGTCCCGCCGGTGGTCGCGGTCCTTCTGTGGTTCGGGTCGGTGATGCCGGTCTGCTTCGGCCCAGAGACCATCAGATTTTACCGCGGGAGGACTTTGGGGAGGACACGGTGTTGCTCCAGCTGAAGACCGGGCGGACTGTCGGCTGAGAGCTTCCTGTTTCTGCTCCGAGCAGCTCGAGCAGCTGGAGCTGCAGCGCGGGTGAGAGCAGAGCAGCAGCGGAGCAGCTGCGCTGCATCTGCATGCAGAACTCGTTTGCAGAAGCCGAGTTATGATAAAAACTTCCAGATCATGAGCTGTCATGTGACTTTGATCGTCATCTATTTCAGTTCTCCTCGTCATAGAGTCCCCAAATTTACATATAATGTGTATTAAAGTGTCTATTTTCATAATTTTAAAAAAAAGCAAAAAACGTAAAATTACGTTGTTGGCACTCAACGCATGGGAACGAAAAACGAGAAATTACGTGGTTGGCACTCAATGAGTTAAAAGTGCAAATTTTTGGTGAACTAATTTTTTTTTTTTTTTAGTTGAATGAATAAAAGTAAATGTGATGATGTTGTCCTACTCTTTGGAAAGAGCCCAGAAGTTCACAGAGTCTCTGTAGTTAATTATACCTTGCTGAGCTGTAAGACTGTTTCTTCAGTTTGGTGATTATCTCCAACAAATTCCAGTAAACTGATACACAAGTGCTGATTAACCTGTTCACGCAGGCCCCCTAGTGGTTGGGACGCCGGCGTCCCAAATCAATAACACACGAACGGCGTCCTTAATACAAACGAAAGTAGGCCTGGTGTAATTAAAACTCCACCACAGACCTTTTAAGGACACTTTCGGCAACATGTAGAAAAAAAATGAAGTTTTTAGGTGCTACGGTTTTTTCACAGTCACTGAAAATGTCTCAAACAATATCAGACTACGGCAGCCCGCAAGTGACGTCACGTCAACAACGAAGGTGATTTAAACATATATGTACCATCTGTACACCTCTTCTTTCACCACCAAAAAATCATAAACTGTCATATAAACAAAGGCAAAGCACAAAAATGCAGTTTTTACCCCATTAAAGGTTTAAACAAGCCTGCTCACTCTACACAAACAAACCCGGAAGTCATTTTCGAGTGCCGAAAAAGACGGACATAAACAGTCACAGACCCACTAAAACACTGAATAAAATTACAAGCTTACCCTCTTTTTCAAGCTGAAGATGTGCTCGACAAAACAGGCATGGGTGATTTAATCCATCGTGACCAGATAATCCTTCAATGGTTACGTTTACCCGCAGTGCTAATGCTATGAGCTATTATCCGTCAGACTGCGCACCCGCTTTGCGCATCTCTCGTCGCCTGTCAATCAAAGTCACGGGGGTGAAAACTTTTTGGTCCAATAGCAGAGACTCTAAGGTGGGACCTGATATATAATGATCCCTGATTGGGCAAAGCTTAAGCCTGCACCCAGCTGGTTCCTGTGGTTCCCTCTCCCCCTAGTGTCAACAAGTAAGCAATACAAGTCTCCACAAAAAGTGTGTTTTTACTGCCCCAAGTTTAATAAAAATAATAATAAAAGACAAAATGAACTATTTCAAATGTCCTTGTTAATTTAAGCCATCCCTGATGGTTGTGGGATGTTTACTTCTGGAGTTTTAAAGGAAAATAACAATATAATACAGGCGAAAATAGGTAAATTCATGTTTGGATGGGTTTTGGACACTAAATATTCATCCCCATAAATTAAATTTTCAAATGGCATTTTACTTATGTAACTGGTGTTCCTAAAAGCCATCAAGTGTGTGATTGGCCCCAGTAAGTTATCTGTTGGAAAAAAAAAATCTCACTAAAATCTTGCAGTGTGCATTTTAGCCAAATTGGACAATTTTGGACAGTTTTTGCACGCTGTACATCGCCAAGGGACACTGTTTGGAAAAACTCTATAGTGCCTCAGTAGTTTTACATATCAACCTAAAATTTGGTACATATGTGGACAGGGAGTGTGTGAACCATATATGTAAAATTCAACCTGTTTTATAATTAGGATTTTGATATATCACCATTTCACCAAAACTTTCAAACTCGTTTTTTTTTTTTTTCAAAAAAAATTTGTAATTTCAGAAGCCCATTTTTTTATGGAATGACTCAATTCAATATTTTATAGATATAGATGTAAAGGGACAAAGGTTTTCTTTCATTTAAGCCATTAACCATAGTTGTGGGATTAGTACTTCTGTAAATAAAAAGCTTTAATTGCAGTGATACAAAAACAGGCGGAAATTGCCAAAAATGGCCTCTGCATGAAGAGGTTAAGATAAGTGAATATCATTATAAATATTGTCTATAAATAATAATTAAAAAAAAAACCTCCCACTGTCCTCCCAGAAAATCACCAGAAAATGCTGCTTTCCTCGGCGCTGACACTCCCAGAGGTTGTAATACCACAAGTGTATTCTCTCTCTAAATTCTTCTCCGCCGAGACGACGATAACAATCATCACACAGCGCGGTCACCGGAGGGCACGGCGATAAGCAGAAATTACTTTGGAGCTGTTGATTCTGAATTCCCCAAACTTAGCCATAATAAACGACTATTAAAGAGAGCGCGGCGTTCTCCAGCTGAGAGGCCGGCGGCTCCGAGGGGAGGTGCACGAGGTGGAGACAGGGTGCTAATTTCCAGATCATTATTCCATTGTGAACACGTGAAGGTCGTCCTTCAAGCACGTCCTCTAACTAACACCAAAGTGAGGCTGATTTCTGAGGCGGCTGTGAAGTATCCACTTAAAATAAACACAGCTTTTTATCCATGACAGAGAGTTAAAGGAGACGTTTTATGATGATAAAACCTTTAGGCTGTTTATACCAAGTGGATGTATGATTTTCTGAGCATATTGTGACCTTTGCACAATATGTTTGTCTTTTTTTACATCATGTTTTAGTCGTGCCGAGGTTCTCCTCAGGCTTTTAAAGCATGGAGTCTCACAGTAGATGCAGCCGACACTCCGTTTGTTTGCATGTTTGGTATAGGGATAGAAAAATATAAATAAATTATCATGGAAACCAGACTTGAAAACCGTCACTCAAAAGGAAAGGCCATAATATAGCCCATATTGTTACATCAGCACATCTCAGCTTCTCTATTTCAGATTCTTCTGCACAGGATATGAGATCTTTCATGATAAGTAGCAACTCATAATGGTAAACTTTAAATATATATGTATATTAAAAAAAGGTAAACTGAAGCTGTGTCCTATATTTCAGTCCCATAAACAAACAGTATGAAGTGTATGCTGCATACTGATCCACTTGTTTTTACAGTTACACTATAGGAATCTATGTTTTCTACTAAAATAGAATGATGCATTTTTTAACAGTATGTGACTTATCATAGAATTGCTGAAGCGTAGGCACATGGAGGTCACATACAGCAGATGCCCAGCGACCTTGAAGTCTCTGAGCCTCTCTTCTGATTGGTCAAATGTTTTCCCAATGGAGAAATAGAACATATCTAATTTCAGGTAAAAGACTCAGAGAAACCAAACCCTGCAAAGTTGAGCGTAGGGTCTGGGTGGGCTGTGCTGTTACAGGAGACCTGTCGGCTTCCTTTTGTATTCAGGCGTTTTGTCTGTGGACACACTTGAGCTCAGATCTCAGGTTCTATAATATGAGGTCTCTACCCTTCCACAGCTGTGTAATAGCTCCTCCACTTTCTTAACAGTACACTTCAAAAGTAAAGCGCCGAGCTGAAGTGGTTTAGCCTTGTATCAAAAGAAACAGTCTGGCTTGGTCGTGTTGGTTTCTGAACAAAAAGAGAAATTTAAACACAATAATAGCTGTGTTTTTTATTCACTTTCAAGGGTCTACAGTGGTATGAGATTCTTAATAGATGGAAAAAAGTAACCTAAATACAAACTTCCCATTGTTATCATGGATTATTAAAGGGATAGTTCAACATTTTGGCAAATTGGCCCATTGCCATAACCCCTATAGTTTTATGAGTAGGTTCGTTGCCTTTAATTGTCGGTGCAAGCTATTTTCAGAACGGCGGAGCAGAGCCGCAAGCTGCTCAGAGCTATGCTATGGAGGCTAATGGGATTTCTTGGTTTCTCTCATCAAATACACAATCCAACAACTCCAAAACGCTCTGGTGGACAAGTTTTGACCTGCACATTCACCACGCTATGAGATAATAACGGAAAAGTACGAGACTTGCACCAACAATTAAAGGTAACAAACCTACTCCTAAAACTATAGGGATTATATGGCAATGGGCCAATTTGCCAAAATGTTACACTATTCCTTTAAGTGTAGAAACATTCAACAAGACCTTGAAAACAAGCATGTGACGCCACTGTATTCATGACACAAAACACAATGTTCAACATGATATTTCAATAGCAGCTTCTTTTTATGATAATAAATTACTCACTGTTTAATTCTGACATGATCACAACTGGGTCAGATCACAGTGAGTAAGAAATGTTGATAAGTAGTGCTCTAACTTGTGGGCAGAAGATTCAGAGACAGAGACTCCATAACCTGGATAAATAAAACTCCTACTATCTGCATGGTGCAGAAATCAACTGTCCACTGTTTTCTCTGTGTTTCAGGTGAACTCACCAGTTGATATATGAGTGGTAGTGACAGTCGACTTAAAGGCAGCCCACTGACATTGTTAACAGTAAGCTGGAGCCTGAAGGGTCCCAGAGGTAGCGCACGAATCTACTGCAGCTCCAGTTTAACACCGAGCCCATCATCCAAGCCAGGAACACTCCGATATGATGAATTATTTTATTCCACTGTTGACACTTCGCTGTGACGTTATTGCCTGGGACAGAACAAAACCTCCCCGCTGGGTGCTAAAACCCCCACAGCTTTATGTTGCTGAATTCTCCCCCAAAAAATGAGAAGAAAAAAAAACTCCCTAAAACTGCATCAGACAGACCACTTTACTATAATTTGTGTATTTCCATCCTTATGCATTAATCTCACGACGGTAAGAATCACATCCATTTTTTTCATTCTTAAATCCCCTGTGAGGATTTTCTAATTATATCAGTCATGCTTGGATAAGCAGAGGTCTTTGAGACTCGTGACTTGGAGAGGAAGAACCAGATTTTACTTTACATTTTAATGCAAAATATAATTTACCTACTAGTATGTACACATAGGGCAAACCTGTGACAGCCACAAAGCACACTCTGTGTTCCCGCTAATCTGTCACATTGTGGCGGTCTCCGTCAATCCGTTATGGGATGGGGAAGGCTGTTACGCTGCTACGCCGGGATCCTCTGTGGTTGGAACTGCCTGTTTGTTTACGCCTGGATTAAGGATGGAATGCTGGAGAGAGAGAGAGAGAGAGAGAGAGAAAGAGAGAGAGAGATGCTACGTCATTTTAATTATAAAGGAATTGAAACTGCTTTAAAGTAAATTGTACAGCGAATCAGCATTCAGAGGAGCAGCGCTAATAAGGCGGCGTAATCAGATTACTTTGATCCATCTTAATGTTGGTGGGTGGGCACTTTCTCTTTTTCTCTCCACCTCTCCCTTTTGAATTCTCTCTCTCTCTCTCTCTGCTGGGTGGTACTGTACACTATCCCGTGCTGTAACAGCGGCAGTCTCATTAATCCCACTCTTGTGGCAAACTAGTCCCCAGGGAGCGAGAGAGCACACTTTTTAAAAAGTGCCCTGTCACACTCTGGCACATCATTTGCATTTAGGTTAAAACCAGTCGGGACTCTTAAATCTTATTTATGGGCAGAGGGAACTCCCTCTCCACTGCGGCATGAGGACATCAGTTATTGTTATACTCTCACAATTACAAACACACTCGCACACACACACACACATTGCTGTGTCACAGTAAATGCATTAAGTGTTTTGGTTTGTAAACAGGTTATAATCTATATAAGGGTTATAGCTATTATCCGGCGAGCGAGTGCTTCCTCTGCCAGCAATCAGTATAATGGACTGTCTAACAAAGACGGCAGTGCACAATGTTGCACAGCGTGAAGTGAAGCGCTCGAAGGTTCTGCGCCGTAATGTTTTGCATGTTCAGTGTGTGCACAAAATATTAATGACCCTTGCTTTTACCATGAATACTTAAGGCCAGGTAAGTGCTTGCATAGACGGTGGATAGGGAGTGAATGGAGAATTTACATGAGAAACATTAGTTACTTTAAGGAAGCCCACGAGGGGAAAAATCAAACAAAAAAACTCTTTATCAAGATAAGTAGGCTGAAGGTCCACAGCTCCACTAGAGTCTCTTGACGGCTCACAGCGGCTTTGAACCAGATGCTAACATTAGCATGCTAACATACGCATGTCACATAATGGCAATGTTTGCATGCTAAGGTATTACATACGGTCTTAGTTTTGTGTGTTAGCATGTTAACGTATGTTGTGCTAAATTTACACTACAGTGTCCTATGAGACTGTTTTCTTATAAGTTTATAAGCTTGTGGTGGTGCAAGATTAAAGGTCCACCTGTCAGGACCGATTCAATATTTACATCATTATGCAACACACTTGGTTGTTCTCCTAAATGGCAAACATTCAAAGCATGATACGTTTATTGTATAATTCACTTGGATGGATCTCCTTGGACTTATTGCATTGATGTTGTGCTTAGTACTTACATCCATCCTGTAGCTACAGTGATGACTCTCACTTGTAAGTTGCATATGAAGAAAATTCTGTTGTTTCATTTTATGAACATTTTTGTACATAAAGAAGTATAATGCCATGATCGATGTTTTCATTAAGCTTTGAATATATGTAGAGAATCATTTCTTTGAAGATCATGTTTCATTCCCGTGTGGGAAGAGACATATGTTCTTGATGACATGGGAATAAGGATTAAAGGCACACTGCCATGCTTAAGTGTCACTCTCCCATTGTCAGACTTAAACATTGTCACCAGGGAAGGTGTTAATATTAAGACTAATGGTAAAAAACAACAACACATCTTTCAAAATCCATTTTCCCAGTTTGCCTTTCTGTTAAAAAGATGTCACCTAAAGCTTCACCGTGTTTTATTTTATATACTGTATATTCTTGACAAGGCAGGGCTCCAGACTAACTTTATTTTACAAGGAGCACAGTGGCTCCAACTTAAACTTTTAGGAGCGCAAGCAGAATATTTAGGGGCACATACTGAAAATTGACTTGCAAAGCAAATATTGACATCTCCTTTTCATTCATGATCCTCACAAGCAATGGCCTGCCACCTGTAAAGACAGATTCCAGATACTTTGAGCCATCCATTCCATTTTTTCACCAGTGTAATTATGTAATGTAATTTACTGATTTCACATACGCAAGTAGTTGAAAACTTTAATAGTTGTAGAGTAGAGTACAGTGGAATATTGCTCCTTGATGATGGGTTAACTGGCTTTAATGTGTAAAACGTACTTCCCCCCATTAACTACTAAATACAACACTTTACCAGCTTCAAGTGGCTGACCTTGGATCTTTAATGGTCGGTGTCGTTATGCTAAGGTTTGAATTACAGACGCAGACGGAGCACACAAAGCAGATAATAAGGTCTGAGAGTCTTGACTCACTTGAGACAGAGGTGTGAAGGGTGTGCAGCTCCGTGCATGCTCTTAACTTCTTCATTTCTTTTTGCACAGTGTGCAGAAGCTTGTGATCAGCAGGAAAATGTTGCTAGCAGCAACATCTTAGGCTGTAATCACACTATTGGTGTTGTGCAGCGTGGGGTTTAGCCCGTGTTTATATATAGATCTCTACAGTGATAAGTAGGTTTTGTGGCGTGAGAACTGAAAGTTGCGAGGTTGTTTGATTCCCTACCTCTGCCTATACCTCTGGCTTCACGCTCCCTGTTATTGCCGTCCTAATTCTCATCTCCCATGCTAACATAAATGCCTTAACTTAGCGCTTGAGTCACTCAGTTGTTGGGTTTTCTTTTGATCTGCTTTAAAGCTTATTATTATTTACAGACTGTGATTTCTCCACTCAACCACCGGCGTGCCGCACCGCTACAAGAATAAACCGGTACATAGTACGGACTTTGATCAATTATGAAATATTCGCTAATGGACCGTGTCCCTTCAGTGCACCCTCATCCCCACCACCATCCCCTTCCTGCTCCACGTTGTGCTTGCACTTGCTTCTTTGTTAGGCTCATTTTGACATCTGTGTGTGTAAAATGAGCTCTGTTTGGGAGCTTGTATAACAGTAGAGATAGCATATCAGAATAATAGATTTGTATAGTTCAGTGGGTCATGCTGGCAATTAGTCTAAGTTTTTTTTTTTTTTTTTTTTTAGTAGCAGACTGTCCAAAGTTTAATCCAAAAACAGTCTAAGCATGTGCACCATGCAGCCTGTACTTAAAACAGTGGCATTAAACAGGATGTGATGTGCAAATTCTTAATTAGAATTTGGTGAGGGATTACTGGCCCTCACTAACAGTGGAATTTATAAATCATGTTTAAAGAATACACACACTCTGAAAATATATGAATAATAATATGCTACTAAAAATGTAGTCCATATATTTTTCTATGAGATAAAACATTGTACTTACTTTGAGTTTTGTTAATCACTTCTTATAAGTCTTTCAGCTTTAAGACACAATGTAGCAGTTTGTTCTCATTTAAGTGTCATTAAATAGATTTAAAAGGACAAAAATATATGATGGTGAACTTCGTGTTCTGCTTTAACTTTCTCTTTGCTCCGACTCCTCTGAATTTATCGAAATACGGTCCACGGCGTACATGTGAGAAATCATTATTCTGATGAATGTTGTACTTGTGGTACAGAGGTATGAAGCTGTGTCACTACTTGGAGTGCTGATGCTCTCAGTGCTCAGAGTCGGGATCCAAGTGGGAGAACCACACACAGAGGAGTGTGTGTGTAGTGTAGTGTAGTGTACTCAGGCATTCAAATACTGTGTGAGTCACGCAAGAAATATTCATGTGTACATGCAAATTGTATTTGAAAAATCAATATGAAAAGGGATGTTGCGCAACAGTTTGATTCCACGAAACTGTAAATTGCCTTTGCGGTTAATGCAGTTGGAGTGGAGGCTGTTGTTAAACAGGACATTTATTATAGTAAATGACTTAAATTGGGTTGTGTAGCAGTGTCAGAACAGTGACAGACTAACTGCGAGTGAGTGAATGGATGAGTAGAGAACACAGAACACTGTAAAAAAACTAAAAAAAACTAGGCCCTTTAACATCTGGCTTTTGTCTGCAGTTGGACAGAGCATTCACTCCCAGGTCATATGACTCTGCAGCAGTCACAGGCGGCGATCGGCAGCGACGTTCACACGAATGAATGCATTTTCGTGGTATTTTTACGCCGTCATGCGTTTCCCAACACAAACGCTGCAAAACAGACCTGTCATCTGCGCAACTCTGCAGCTTCACCGAGCTCGGGGTATGAAAGAGTGAGCTGCAGCCCCAAAATAAGTATTAGAACACACAATCATCAATGTCACACGGAGGCTCCCACACTTCCAGCAGCACCAACCTGGGTAAGAGATGTGTTCCCTTTTACCAGTCTGCATGACAGCTAGCTGCTCACTCTTTCCTCCTGCATCTGTGTGTGTGTGTGTATGTGCGTGTTGATGCTCTGTGAGTCCATGTGATGTCATTGCTCCCTGCAGTTGTTTGTGTTCTCAGCTGCCAGTATAAAGGACTCAGTTGCCTTTTATGTGGGTTGACCAGCGTTTGAGAAAACCCATTAATTTTGATGTGCAAAGGTTATAAGAGACTTTATGAAAATGTCTATATGAATTTAGTTGAATTTTTTTTTTTAATATGAACATATGTTGCTTGATTTATATTTTCTCCTATATAGGTTTTACTGGGATCAGGCCTTATTCAATTCAATTCAATTCAATTCAATTCAATTCAATTCAATTATTTATATAGCACCATATCATGCAGAGGCAGTTCAGAGTGCTTTACATATAGGACAACATATTAAAAGTAAACAGTGATAGATACACAGAAGTTCATACACACAAAGACATTTAAGGAAATGCACAGCTAAACAGAAAAGTCTTAAGTTTCGCTTTGAAGGAGCACAACGTCGGAGCATTTATGCCTCGCCCACCACGACTACTTGCTCCAGGTTGACAGGTGAAATTTGATCTCAAGTGGGCCGGACCAGTGAGATAAACCTATAAATAATGAGAACTCTAAATATTCCCTTTGTTTTACTCCTTTTACAGAACATGTTATGGGCAACTTGCCATTTCTGAGAAAAAAATACTTTCTATTTCAACAATGTTATGTCTCTTCTGGCTTCTATGTGATTTTTTTTTACATTTGCCAAACCATCCTGCGGGGCGGATTGGAGGCTCTGGCGGGCCGGTTTTGGCCCGTGGGGCCGTATGTTTGACATCTCTGATCTAGATGGTTAGAGGAGGAAACATCAGAGAGACTCTGCTACGTGTCTGAGCCTCAGTCAGACACAAGCTCTGGAGTATATAATGGGTTGTTGTGTCAGCGGCCTGTGGGACTAGCAGACTAATTAGAATGGTTAGGATCTTTAGCATGTTGTTTGTTTACCTTGTATTACCTTGCTCTTCCTTTTTGTTTGTAACTGCCAGTGTTAATGACACAGTGTTAGTGGCTGTGCTGATGCAAACAACTCTGTCTCGTAATGTTCTGTTATTATCTCATAGCGTGGTGAATGTGCAGGTCACAACTTGTCCACGAGAGCATTTTGGAGTTGTTGGATTGTGTATTTGACGAGTTTGATGAGGGAAACCAAGAAATCCCATTAGCCTCCGTAGCGTAGCTCTGAGCAGCTTGCGGCTCTGCTCCGCCGTTCTAAAAATAGCTTGCACCGACAAATAAAGGTAACAAACCTACTCCTAAGACTATAGAGATATAGCTATGGGCGAATTTGCCAAAATGTTGAACTATCCCTTTAAGACTGTCATTGGTTCACCACGGTTCAGGGTAGTTCAAGGAAACCATGTATAATGGAGCTCTTTTTTTATGTTGATATTCATTGAAAGTGTTAGAAGCAATCCACAAGTCTGCCTTCCACTTTAAAACCAAATGACCAAATCAGTGCGTACTGCTGTGACTGCAGTGAAACCTCAAAATCAGCCCGAGAACAAGTTTGATAGTGCAGCTGGGACCAGGATTCAGTATCTAGTCCTCGCTGCACTTTCTGTGATCTTTGTTTCAAATGATGTCTTCCAGTCAGCACTCTCAGTTCTCATGACTTATGAGCCTGATGCATCTTTGCTACTCTTCACACTTACATAACAGAAAAAATCACACACAAAGCTCAGTCATGCATTCATAATGTTTTCTTTTTCTTTTTCCATTTCTGCACAGTGCGTGCGTGTGTGTGTGTGTTTTGGCGTACAACACTAATACTTCAAACAGCTTGGAGCAGAATGTATTGTCTGAGGGACTGAGGCATGACACAAAGCACACTGTTTCTCATGATCTGCTGCCTCCGTTAAAAATCACTCCTTATTCTTCTGTATCCTCAGTGTTCCATCACTTCTGCATGTAAACTCTGCTAAATCTAAGTTTTAGCATACTAATTTTTGCCAATTAGCATTAAAACGTTTTTTTTTACTGGAAGCTGGTGAGAATGTTCTTAGCTTTGCAGGTATTTGGTGATAAATCAAAGTAATTTGAGGGTCTGTACCAGCTGCAACAAGCAGGAAGCACACCATCAGCAGTTAAACAAGGCAATCTATTAAACAAACAGACATTTTTTATATACATAGTATAAGTATAAAAACACATAGGGTATGGGAGACAGTGGGTCAATTGTGTAGGAGGTGGAAATAGTGTGCAAGTGTTGTTAGGTGCCTGAAAACAAAATAAAAGGAGTGAAGGAATGAATTGAACAGCATGACCAAGTGGCTGCCTATGGGGAGGGACAGAGAGAGAGAGAGAGAGAACCAGCCATGGCCAGAACCTGGGGAATCACCAGCCCAGTTGTTCTGAAAATCTGTTCTCCACCCACCAGGATGTAATCAGACCAAAAGACACAGATTGACATGGAAATTAATTATACAATTGGCAACACTTTATAAGTACACACTATTAAGCATTGGTTAAGCATGAATAAATACTGAATTTTTCATTTATAACGTATGAATGCTCATTAATATGTAGTTTATAGAGTTAGTGCTTATCAGTGATGAGTAAAACATGTTTAACTGTGCTTCTAAACTACATACTAATGAGTATTCATGTGTTACAAATGATGAATTCAGTATATTAATGCTTAAAAAATGCTTAATAGTGTGTACTTAGCATACAATTTAATCAAAACACAAGCAAAAAAAACAATTACAACAACAATAGCATTAGCATTTAGCGTTCATTAGCGTTCCAGCACGACCTGCTTGTGTGTGTGTCATGTCAGTCAGCCCCTCGTCGCGGTGCACACAGAGATGAGAGCCGGTGAAACCTTTTTTTTTTTTTTTTTTGTGAGACTACGACCAAAGGTCCAAGCGATAGCTAGCTAGCATCAATCGACGCACGTTTTTTCTGCGTGTTGCCATGAGATTGTTTGACGTGGGCGGAGCCAGAGAGATGTCAATCAAAACGAGGGAGCTGTCAATCAGAGCGTTATCTGCCACGCCCACTCTGTCCTGACAAGTGGCCTAAACAGCAAAATGAGCTGTTTTTAACCAGGTTTTCTAATAGTTATGAATAGTTATTTTCACTCAGATGTTTGTGGATGCTTAATGAGACACTTGACTATAATATTAGCAAGCATTTAAAGTCATGTTTCCAGAGGCTTTAAAACCAGCTGTCAGGATTTCTGTAACTTTGTTATGTCACAACAAAGCCTAACTCTAGCTCTGACAACTTTTTAGGTGGGTTTTGATGCTTAAAACCAATCATACACTTGGAATAAAACACTGTACAAGTGTATGATCTGGGACCTGTAACAAATCACACCCATTAGCTGGTGTATATGCCAGTTTTAAAACTTTATTTATTGAACTTCAAATCACACCAACGTGTGTCTGCTTTCTGACAAACCGCCTAAATTCCAGTGGATGGATCTTCATTGTGATGTTGGCAGTGGCTGCTGGGAAATGTGTGCTGCAGCCACAGAAAGCCTCTCATTCAAGTCCTCCCCTTTGTTTTTCTGTTGTTGTGTCTGGCAGAGATCTCAGGGAACTCGGAAGACATCCCTCTGGTGCGCTGGCGGCAGCAGTGGCTGGAGAACGGCACCCTGCTCTTCCACATCCACCATCAGGACGGCAGCCTGAACCTGCCAGAGCCCACCACGGACCCGGCCAACGACTCCGCCAAGGAGGAGCTGCGCATCCTGCACATCTCTGTCATGGTAAAACTGACTGTTCACTAAACAGCGAGAAAAAAAAAAGAAATCTTTCACCAGTTCTTTTACTTCATGCAGATCAATATATATTCAAATATATAACATGACTTTAAAGCAGCTGAGTTTTTTTTTCTTGTTAAAGCTGAGACATCCTCAGAGATATCATCTTTGAGATAAGATAACACGCTCCATCCTCCTTTGTTGAACGGGAACGGACACGTTCGACATAGAAATACGGGTGTCTGACAATCCTAAGTAAAACATAAAAGAAGACGAAGACCCTTCTCCTGTTTTTTTTTTTTTTATGTCAGCGGGACGCTGCGCAGACAGGCGGCAGAAGGACTCTTTGTGGAACGCAAAATTTTCTAAAGTTTCACATTTGAGTTGCAGAATGTAGATTTTTGCATGCCTGCACTGTATCAAACCTTATCTGCTATGTCGGCAGAGAAGGAAATGAATCCTCAGATCTTGCAGCTTCCTCCTCTTGCCTGAGGAAATGTATATTTATTAGATCTTAGATATGCCACACCTACTCCCAGTGCCCTTTTTTCCAGCCCAAAGACATTACAATCTCGCTTTGATGGATGATATGTATTTTCAGACATTGAAAGCATATTATAGCTGCATACACAAATGATTAGTCAGCTTGAGGAGACTCTCTTGCCAGCAGCTACGTCGGGCCGAGCGGAGGCAGGGAGCCGCGCGGTGATGCCCGCTGAATGTCAACCACCCCGAGACCTTGAGATAATAACAAATAACTGACCTTGACTACCCCTCCCTGCATGTTTTGCATGAATTAGCGAACATCAAGCCGATCCACCGGGCGCACAGGTTTGAGTGTCGGCAACGTTGTTGTTGTTTTTTTTCTATATGGAAGCGAGTTAACCTGTGTGGAGGTTCGGCTTCCTCCCTCTTTGATTTCCCTTCTTATCGCACCTTTTTTTTCTTTTTTTTTTTTTACTTCCTTGCTCCATCTGCATTTCACATCCCATCAGCTTCAGGTCCAGCTCTGTGTGTTCCCTGCTCTGCTAATTCCTCATCCTCAAAGAGCTGCGGCAAGTGGCGCTGCCACCAGGGTGTTTTCATGAAGGTGTGGGCAGAGACGGATTAGCATGCAGATATAAGCAGACCGTGACAACAGATGGAGGCAGTGTTGCCACTGCGTTGCTCAGGCCCCGCTGCAGCTTGCCACCCGGCTGGAGGCCCTGACCTATAAATCCAAAGCCATGTCACTTGTTCAACTCCTTGTGGAAACAAAAAGGGTCCCGTGAAGGCTGCTTTATGGGTAGTTGTTTTTTTTTATTTGCTGAAGCCCACACCTGTCACACACCTGCTCCTCTTTCCATTGGACGTCATTGGGAGGACTGCAGAACAGCAGCAGTCAGCACAGGTTAGTAGTGAGGGGAAAGGAGCTGTGGTATGCACTTGTGTGTGCTACAACTCTCATTAAAATGTTAGGGAACCCTTCTGATATATGGTTACACTATAAACAGCAGCAGTAGATATTTCAGGCTTAGTTCACCTCAGAATTTTGTGGCTTTTACACACAGCAGCTTTGTATCTGCCAAGGAACTTCTAAGATCTGGCAACATCATGGGGCGGTGTATAAGAGCAGGTCATCAGCAGTGTTGGGCACTGACTTTTGAAAAGTTATAGCTACTAGTTACTTTCCCCAAAAGTAACTAAGTTAGTAACTGAATTACTATACATTATTAAAGTTACTAATTATTCGGAAAAGTAACTATTGCGTTCACGTCGGGTCGCCTGTAATTCAAATGGGGTCACCTGCAATGTCTAGTAATTGATTAAAAAAATTACTCTCACTTCTTAAATATGAATTAAGTTCAAATAAGAAGCAGCATGGAAAAATATCGTACCTGGCACATCTTGATTGAGAGGTTGGCCAGAGATTTGTGATGTCATAATGTGGTCAAGAGCCAAAAAAGGGTTAACCATAACCCTAACCTCCCATTTATCTGGAACTAACTGGAACCAACTCACTCAGCATGCCTCCACACAGGAATCTGTAATGTATTATTTTGTGACAGGACTTATTAAGTCAAGTAAAGGCACATTTTATTGTCTGTAACGGTAACGCCGTTATTTTATACACCGTTATTCCAATCACTGGTCATCAGGTGGATATCCTACATCCTTTCAAATCAAATTCTTACTCTCTTACACACATATTCTTATTCTAGTTTTGTATTATATGTCATATATGCATGTGAGAGTGAGACTGTATGTATGTGTAAGTAGAATATATGTGTGTGAGAATGCCAGAATGAATTATGTCATGTACAGCCCCTCATAGGATATCACAAAATAATACACCCATCAAAGTGCACATAATATACACTTTTTTTTCCGTCCATCAACTGGTCGGAAAAAGGCTGTTTATCTTGAACTAACCAACTCTTTCATAATTCCTCTGCACTGGCAGGCTCTGCGACGCACCATCAGAACAGCTCTCAACTACTTCTGCAACCCAACCAACCATTGTGTGTGAGAATGCCAGAATGAATTATGTCTTGTATGGCCCCTCATAATATCCTACATCCTTTCAAATCAAATTCTGATTGGTCGGACTGTAGAGGTAGGTTGAGAGCTGATGCTGTTAGATTTTTTTTCCTGCAGGTTGTCTGGTCTGTGGTTGGCAGAGGTCCAAATCAGTTGTCAGTGACCGTGTCACAAAGACAATGGGAGATTTTTCCTCACGATTGTAGGCTTTCATCTCAGACGGCAAAGCACTGCAGAGTTTAAAGGGGCCTTGTCTGACAGGCATGTAAACAAACTCACAGTTTAGCCAGACAATGTCAATCACTTTATTAGGAGGTAAAACCAAAAGCACACACACAAAATAAACTGTGCACAGGTCAAAATGGAGCTAGGAAATGAGTTTAGTGTTTGTTGTTGTGTTTTATAAAGGACTCGTATCCCCTGTAGAGCTCTGCACAGGCCTAAGCTCTTCAAACATTAAACTTGGCCCCTTCCTACATGATTAAGACCTGACCAACAGAACCCAACCGGTGCTGCCAAATTTGAGACGTGAACCCGACCTGAAAGCCACAGCTATATTTTTGCTTAATTTTACCCATTACGGAGCATTAGTTTGCCGGGATAATGAAGTGCACTGGGTACACACTCTTTACCTCAGCCCACTGGCTGTTGTGCATCCACTCAAACACATGACTCATACTTGTTCAGACATTTGGCACAGAGCAAGACAGCCTGAAGCGTTATGCAATAAAATGGCCTGAACGATGGTCCAAACAAAAACAGTATTGTAGCAAAAGTTCTGGAATTAGAAAAATAGTAAAATAATACCCACGGTTGTTTGATTATCAAACAAAATTGCTCATTCATTTTCCGCCCATCAACTAATTGAGAAACTAATAAACTGCTCAGGTAAGTATTCACATTTTATGAACAGAATGCTGAAATCCATCGACTCTCCAGCGTTAAAAGGAAATGCTTCCTTTAACATTTGTCTCAGGGGCTGTGTTTTACAGCACCGCTGCCATGCTTTTATCAAACACTCAAAATTGAGTTGAACTGGTCCCAGTTCTGCACATCCAAGGCCAGGTGGGCTTAGCCAGGAAGCAGAACGTCTAATCTGCCACAGTTCATTGCCTGGCCACTATGCCTACCATGAGACTGTTTATGCCTAATGGATGAGTTGGGACTCCAGCATTTTTAGGCTTGAAGACAAGCCAAGACTTATTATGGGTCTGATCCTAAAGGGGAATCAGGTTCAGTGAACTGCACCAAACCCAGGGTGGGTTAGGTCGACCAAGCTGTAATTTTCCCTGAATCCAAGGTTTTCTCCTCACTTTTAGTTTTTTTTTTTTTTTTCAAAATGCAGAACTAAAGATAATACCCACATTCACACTGAGAGCAGAGTAATTGTCAGTTGCTGTGCCCCAGTGTTTTTGATGTGCACTGTTCTATAGTTGGAGGCTTCCTCACACAGGGTTCAAAGCTTGCCCTCACACCCAACAAGGTAACCGTAGTGTCCTCCACTGACCACGGCTGGTCATCCATAATAGATGACTAACCTTGTGTATGTCTGTACCAACACCGGTCGAGACACTGGCAGTTCAAACTCACATCCTAAACTCCAGCTGGAGCCCTACAGGCAGGGACAGAGTAAATCGAAACCCACTCTCCACACAGCTGTGGAAGGACAAATAAAGACACTATGTATTTAAAACAGTTTAAGATATTTAAAGTGGCAAGATTGATTGATTTATGTCGACAGTCTGGAGCTCCAGTGTATCTCCGCTTCACACAATTCTCCAATTTTAATTTCCAAATTTTAATCAGCTGCGGTTTTGCCACAGGGGTTCAATGGATCAATCCAATCATTGCATACAGTAAGGAGACCTCCACACCATAATGAGTAAATTACATTATATCAAAGACTAATATAGTTTTAATACCTAGGGATTAGATTTGATGTTTCTTTTTCACCCGTGGATCTTTTAGCTATATTGTTTCTGTCTCATTTTTTCCTTGGAGGCCATGAAGTAACTTTTTAATTTGTGAAAGCATCATAGTAAAACACAAACTCAGAAGTGGGTATCAAAGACTTAAGAAGGGAATATATATAGTCAGGGGCGCCGCCAGGGAGTTTGGGCCCCATGAAAAAATAATCATTCCCATATTTGTGAGAAGAACACTATGGCAGGTGCTTGGTAGGGGAAGCACTGAACGCTCTGAATACAATGGAACTCACTGTAAAACTCTATAAAATATAAGCCAATGGCCATCTCTAAAGCAACTTTTATTTGTGGTGCGACAAAATCACATACAAAGTCAAGTGTTACGACTTGTCGCTCCAGGAGGCACTAGCTTGTTCGAAAAGTCCACCCCGTGACAGCCAAACAAAGCGTTGTCAAACTGGGCTCTGGTGAGTCTCAAGTAGCGCTGGAAGGAATGGAACTAGTGATTAACAGGCTAATCCAGACAATCCACCACTAATTCACGGATGATGAAACACTTAGGGCGTATTCACACCTGGTTTGTTTGCTTTGTTCCGATACAACAACTAAACCGCTACAACTGTTGCATTCTTTTTTGGGAGGTTGTTTGTGTTCACACGGCAACATTTCCAAGCAGTTCAAAGTTGTAAACAAATGCCATGTGCGAACCAACTCTTCTGTTATTGGTCAGAAATCTTACCTGGAAGGAGGAGGAGGTTAATAAAAACCATGGAAGAGCGGTCTCAACAGGCCTGAAAACTATAATCCAAAACCAGTCCGAACTGCGGTTGAAGCCCAGACCCGACCCAATCCGAGTCTTTTGCGTATATTTTCAGCCCAAATCCGACCCAAACACAGTCAAAAAAAGAAGCCAAACCAGGTGTGAATACGCCCTAACCCACCTTGATTTTTGAAAAAAATGGGTGACAAACTGTCTCCCTTTTGCTTCCTTGTCTTTCTTTTTTTTCTTTTCTTTTTTGACAGATTTTTGAGGCATATTTTTTAATTCGGCCACCTGCTTTCTCCACCTCCTTACTGGCTGCCTGTGGCATGGGGAGGGCGGGGTCGAGAAATGTTTCTAAAACAAATAAAGTACTGTAGGTGTCACCAGTACATGATAAATAAAATATATTTGTGATTATAAGTTCATAACTTAGTGTCATATTATTTTTGTCAGTATTATATTCTTATTAGGGGCCTCTCTGGGCCCTGTCAGTCATGGGCCTCTAGAATCCTTCTCCTTAATACCCCCTTTTGCGCGCCCCAGGATATAGAAAAATCCACAAAGGTCGCCAGTGTGGGTCATAGAACTTCTGACGATTCTGCTGGATGGTGCAGAATCTGGGCCAGATCTTACTCTTTTACCTCGGCCGCCTGGAAGCCCTGGAGGTACAAAGTTTTGTGTGGATCAGTAGTGTGAAAATCGCCCCTGACTGTGCCCACTCAACCCAAAAGGTGAGGAGCAGTGGAGTCTGTCAGCGCCGCATGTTGTCTGACGTGGAAGGTGGCAGATACTGCTGGACTGTTGCTTTTACTTCAGTCTGCTTTGTGCTTTGGCAGACATACTGTACTGTAAGTTTGAGCAGTAACAGTGCATCCACTTTTTCGAGGAGGGTTAGTAAATAACATATACCGTCAGTTTCTTAAAATATCTATTGATCCTGGTCCTATCTTCTAGAGTTCAGCGAAACACACAAAAAAAGTTATTTTCCTTTTCCAGAGAAAATCACAGTAATTCTTTCCATTTGACCTAAAAAAGAAATCTGTGAAAAATCTTTGATGTACTCTCCGGGTCATTACCCCCTGGAATTACAGCTGTGGCAGTCATAGTGGTAGGTGATAGTTTTGATGTTTTTCCTTTTCACTTTAAAGGGATAGTTCAACATTTTGTCAAACTGGCCCTTTGCCATAATCCCTATAGTCTTGTAACGTTCCGTTATTATCTCATAGCATGTTGAATGTGCAGGTCACAACGAGAGCATTTTGGAGTCATTGGATTCTTTATTTGATGAGTTTGATGAGGGAAACCAAGAAATCCCATGAGCCTCCGTAGCGTAGCTCTGAGCAGCTTGCGGCTCTGCTCGGCCGTTCTAAAAGTAGCTTGCACTGACAAATAAAGCAAACGAACCTACTCCTAAAACTATAGGGATTATGGCATTGGGCCAATTCTCCCAAATTTTGAACTATCCCTCTTGCAACTTATTCCCATTTCAACATTTTAAAAGTTATTTTTTTATACTGTGTACATATTTTTGATTTAATTAAACATGTTCACATGCCGTACAGCAGCAATGAGGAGGAAGAGGGGGAGGAGGGTTTTGTTCTGTGACACAAATGCAGCTAAAGCTTTGGTGACAGATGGAGAAAGAAAAGAAAGTAGGATGTAAAGGGGGAAAAAAAGCCTGCAACATGTTGGGAACCAACAGGTTTTGTGTTATGACATGCTTCCTTTGGGCATTACAAATCTTTGCCAGCATGTGGATTAAAAAGCAGATATGTATAGACTCCCTTTTTTTTTTTGCTACTAACCATGAAAGATTCCAGTATAATTTTAAAATATTTCAAAACGATCTTTTGATCTGCTGTGGGCGTACATGACTGTGGCGAGTTAGCAGGGCTATAGCCAAGACAGTTTCCATGGTGCCGCCCCACCACACAGAGGAAAACTGACCAGACTGACCCGAGCGTTTTTCTTTAATGTGATCTTTCACATGTATATTCTGTCAATTTCATCCCCCTATGTCATGTCATTTCAAAGGCATCTCTCTCTTAGCACAAATATTCTGGTGTAGAAAAATGAAATCCTTTGACTTCAAAATTAGAATGTACTGAGAGAGAAACACCATCTCTGAGAAAAACTTTGTAATTTACCTGCTGAAACACTGACAATTATTGCCAATTTATTTTTTAAAGTAAATGTTTAATTTAATGCATAATAATCAGGTAACTCTCAGTGTTGAATCTAATGTTATGATTAGTCATGACATTTCTTCCAGTAGCGCCTGAAAAATATTAAAATTGATAATGGAACGATTGTTTCTGAGAGATACAGGGATCCACACTGCAGTGTGAAGGGGATTGTGGCTGTGACACAGCTCTGCTCGGTGTGTATTGACATGCATGTGGTGACCCTCCTGAAACCTGTGTTGATAGCATTGATCGCATAAATCTTAAATCAATGCGGCCCTGACCACTTGTAAAGCAGCAGTCGGGGCTGAATCCCGGCCTCCAGAGCCGCTCCCCGAGCATCACAGCATGGCGTGTTTTTTGAAAAGCTGGCCGAGCAAGACAAACCAATCCATAGCTTCCCTATGGGTGGTGAGGACGGCACACAGCCCGAATGCCCGGTCTGTTTGTAGTGCCTCAGAATCTGTGATGCAGACAACACAGAACCATGGCTTCTTGTTTTTTTTTCCACCAAAACAAGAACAACACAACAATCTCTATTTCAGTTGGAACAAAAAAGGTTTTCTTACATTCAGTGTTTGTGATATTAACAATGGATCGCTTTACAGTCACTCATTTGTTGTCCTCACATAACACTGAAGCTGTGTTAATGGTTACTAAGAGCTGTTTGTTATTTCCACAAATCAACTTCCAACCACATGTACCTCATAGTGTTCAGTCTTTTATCTCCCAACATAATCAACAGAAGATGAATAGGTGGTTTTCAGGTGACGTCACGCGGAACGTCACGACTGCAGATGGAGGGCAGGAAGTGTTTTGCTAGCAGGAAAAGAATATGAAAATGTCTACGGTCTGCGCTGTCGACGGCTGTTCAAACCGGTCAAACCGGGAAAATCAAAAACGTTACTTGAGAGTTCCTAAGGTAGTAACACATAAAGGACTCAAATTTCAACAACTGACCGAAAAACGGTGGGTGGGAGGGACGGAAGTGACCATAGTAAACAAACGGTGTTCTAGCCTGCCTTACAGTAAAAATGGCACATAGAAAGAGGAATAAAGCAATATATTAAGCGGCAATATATATTTAAGCATCAAAGATGTTCAACCAAACCCACATAGTTTGAAACAACGTTCAAAACACACACAGCCAGTGTCACAACTAAGCATATAAAGGCATATAGAGTCTGTGGTCAGTTTATAACGCTTGGGAATTTGCTCCGATGTTTGTTCTGGGAGAAGTGCAGAGTCTGTGTGAGCCCCGACCGGGGACCGTGGCAGCGGCAGCAGCCGCTCCACTGAGCTAAACTACGGGCGGGCCCGGAGGAGGAAACGAGCCAAGTAACGTATCCGCACGCTTTTAGAGGTTTACCGCTGGCTGGTTAAATTAATTTTAGGAGATTAATGTTGGTCTCATTGATGAAAATGAACAACTGTGGCAGTGGCATTAGTTTGTTTGAATGAAAAGTGAGCAGGGCTGCCTCTGGGCTACGTAGGGGAGAGCGGGGTAAGTAGTGCCAATTTTTACTTAAATTGCCTTTAAAGCAAGGGGATTATTATAATGCCCCCAACTAATATGTGTACATATAGTTTAGGATGTTGTGCATCCCTGGGAACAATCACTTTGAATCTTAAATCAACTGTTTCAGAAATATAGCTTTAGAAAAAAAAAAAAATTCTGGCACAACATGTTTTGTTCATCCACCAGGCTACGAGCACAACCAGACTGGGCAGGTGTGTTCAGGGGCGGTCCCTCATCACACATGTTAAGTTTCAAGCAAATCAGTGCCCATTGTCATGTTTCTCCTATACACAGACAGCACTGCCACTGGCACAACTTAACCCAGGCCCTTTGGCACAAATTACCCCAAGCCCAGCATTTTGAGAAAAAAGGATTCCCCAGCTGTTTTGAGCTGGCATCATGCTAACTGTATAGACTCATGGTGTAGCTTAATAAAGCACTAAAACATGTGTGAACTGTTTTCAAAGTTATCTATAATTGTTCAAACATGGCAATCAAAAAAACGTTGATCATAGAAATTTTACTTTGGAGGACAAAAACTTGTTTTTTGAACATAAATGTGCTTTCCTCTCAAGCCATGTGTCTCCCTTCTTGATAGGATGAGTGAAATGACCAACTTCTTCTATGGTTTTCTAGATAACAGGGGTGGAACTACTTGCCCCATGGCACAAATTACCCCACTCTCCCCTACTGAAATCACCACATTTATGTAAATAAATAAATGTTTTACTATGAACCGATCAGTCTAATACATTTTATTTTGTTGAGTCAACATGGTTACTGTACATGGCAAAGATTATTACCACTTTATGACTTAAAATTACTCGGTATTTCTATGGGAGTCCTATGGGAGTGTTGCCACTCTGTTATATCAATCGCTCTGGTCGACGCGGTGTGTTTCACTGCTTCCTTTCTCCTGACTTAAGGTTGTATGGATCGTATCCAATATATTTCTAAAATTTTTGGTGATACCTACTACGTGCCGGCTCGACCAAAAGCTAGTACTCGCTTTCCATCATTTTCAGGCACCGCTCTCCGCTTCCTGCCCTCCATCGCCCCGCCCCCTTTGCGTCATCATAACCACGTGACTGAAAACAAGCTATATAATATATTTAGAGAGCAAGACCAGTGTATTAATTACACACATAATAATAGAACATACTAAGCACTACAAAGGTAAAAAAAAAAAAGAAGAAGAAAAAAAGAGTTAAAACACATCTGCACACAAAAATAAATAAATAAAATAAATCGACTTCAATCAAACATACATTTAAAGAGATACTCCTACATTTTGGCAAATTGGCCCATTGCTGTATAGTCTTAGGAGTAGGTTCATTACCTTTAATTGTCAGTGCAAACTATTTTTAGAACGGCAGAGCAGAGCCGCGAGCTGCTCAGAGCTACGCTACGGAGGCTCGTGGAATTTATTGGTTTCCCTCATCAAATACACAATCCAACAACTCCAAAACGCTCTTGTGGACAAGTTGCGACCTGTACATTCACCACACTATGAGATAATGATTGTTTTCGAGGTAAATTCATGCAAAACTGCTGATGCACGTTCCCGTCGGGGGCAGTTTTTCTGCAAGCAGTAACGTTCCGTCATTATCTCATAGTGTGGTGAATGTACAGGTCGCAACTTGTCCCTAAATAGCTGCAGGTTGACAAATCATTCCAAGTATTAAGGCACTCATATCAAAGAAGAGGAGGAGACTTTTTTTTCTGAACAATAAATAAGATTTAGTGATGTGAAGTGAAGTGTGTTGAAATTACAATTCATTTATTTTACTGCATGACTTTATAACTTTCGTTATATAAACACACAACAACTTAAAGTAAAAGTATTGGGCAAACTTGTGCAAGTAAGTACTCACCAGGCTCAGGGCTGAGCCGCATCACAGCAAATGGTGATCACAAATAATAGCTTCTAGAGCTTGTGAGCTACATGTCTACTCAGTTCAGTGTCTCTAAAAGCACCAACAAAGCTTTGACTGGGCAATTATTTCTAACTCTGATGTAACTTTCAGTGGGTATAACACCAGACCCCATTCCACCCACTGAACATATAAGAGAGACGAACGGCAGGTCAGAGGTCTGACACCTGGCCTGTTGTTGTGTCAAATTCTGAGTTATCACCAACTCATCTGAAGCTCATTTCTTGATTCCTGAAGCAGCCGCTTTTTACAGAATAAAAGTTCTGATAAACTGAACGTGCTCGGCACCAAAAAGCAGACGGGCTGGAGCATTGTGCAGCGAAGGAGTAAGATAATGCTGGGAAGAGACCGAAACGGAATGTTGGCTGTAACTTTGTTAGAGTAGCAGAAACCAGACAATTAGGGTATGCTCCAGTTATTTGTAATTAAGCATAATTAGCCCAGTTCCCCCTCCATCATTATTTAAGAAGCGAGAATGCTGAGAATGCTGCTGACTGACGGCATTGTGGAATCACTTGGGATGTGTGGACAGCTGATACACCAAATTGTATGTTGCCCATGACTTTTTTTGTTATTAGGGGCCAGGCAGCCTAAGCTGCACAGCAATTTAAAAACTTAAACATTTCCTAACAAATCAACCGTATGTGCTACAGTTCTGCAAATTCATCAAAAATGTAGCCCCAATACTTTAGAAACCTATGTACTATTAAATCCAATGATAAAGTCCATCACTCAGTTTTTTTCAAAAACTGTAAAACTTATTAATCTTTTCTTCTCCCAGAATTTCTGCGCAGTTGACACCAAATTTACTACACTGCATCTCCAGACTGTCCTCCACAAAAATAGCACCCGGATGTTTGATATTTGGAAAACTGAGCCAAAAGTGCATGAAAATGTTTGACTGTAAACATATAACAGTCAATTCTCGATAAATACATTTTCAATCTTCCTGAAAAAAATTGACAATATTTTGGAGTTGTGGTTGATGAAGTTTGGCAAATATCAGAATTTTATCTCAAAAACTTAATTTGGAATTCTGTTCTCATGGCAACAATTACAGTCAATGCAAGAATGGCATTTTTAAACATCAGTTTTTCACTTAAAGGAATAGTTAACCAAAAATAAAATTCAGTCATTATTGACTCACCCTGATGCTGATGAATACTCCGGAGTAGTTTTTTATTCCTCAAAGTGCATCGGAGACCCGGGAGGCCGGTTCGTAGTCCAACAAAATCCTTAGGCCTATATGAGAGTCAATAGAGCCCGACACAAAAAGTCCATAAAACTACACAAAAACCTTGTAATATTCCTCCACATAGCTCATTTACTACAATCCAAGTGTCCTGAAGGGATATAGTCCAGAGTTAGGACCTTTTTACAGCCTAAACAGTCCTGTATTGCGCTTTGACGTTCACACTCATTAACATGAGAGCGCGACCCATGCAAATTCAATACAGGACTGTTTAGGCTGTAAAAAATGTCCTAGTTTTGTAGTTTTGAGTAAACTCTGGACTATATCCCTTCAGGGCACTTGGATTGCAGTGGACGAGCAGTGTAGAGGAATATTACAAGGTTTTTGTGTAGTTTTATGGACTTTTTGTGTCGGGCCCATTACTCTCATATAAGGATTTCGTTGGACTACGAACCAGCCTTGCGGGTCTCCAGATGCACGAGTATTCATCAGCATGAGGGGGAGTCAATAATGAATAACTGAAGTTCATTTTTTGGTGAGCTATTCCTTTAAGGAGCAAATCACTTATTGCAAAAACAAATCACCAACATTTCCATGCTGTCAAGATTCAACATGTGTATTTTCAGATTTTTGTCTTGTTACCATAATTTTTGACACTTTGACAGCTGTTTGAAATCTGCCTTGACAGCTGCTGTCACCATGGTGACTGCTTTAGTCCATTTGTGAAGCCACACACCAGGTTTCACCTCTATTCAATTAGCTCCATGAGGTGGGGGCTGGTTCAGTGTCAGTCTGAGTTTGTGAGTTCAAACCTCAGTTAATCCAGAATGGAAATTGTAATGTTGTTTTCCTATTCTGTCTCTTGTTGCTCAGAATCGCCTAAATTTGTCTAAAATTGCCCGACCCCCGACCATTCCTGTGAAGCAGCTTTAACTGTTATTATTGTGTATGTTGCTGTTGTGGGCAGGGACTGGGTCACAGGACTTCTCTTAAAAGGCTTGGGTGCTTTGCGGGTGTGAGTTTGGATAGTGAAAGCTTTTAATGAGCGTAGCTCCAGCTCTGGAGTGAGTCTACACTAGAGGTAACAGAGGGCGAATATAAACCTTGTGTCAGTGTTAGGCAGAAAGAAACACAACTTCAAATCGACACCAATGCCTCCCCCATGCCGGCTGCTAAGACGCCACAACAACTAAGCCCTATGTCTGTTGTGCTTTTGACTTGTGTGCAGCCCCAGGCAGCCAGTTAATGCAGCTTTAAACGATCTCATGTTACACTTTTTAACCTTTCTGGAGTTAATGTACAGACTATTTTGAGCTTGGATGCCTTTATTTCCTCTTCCTTCACAGGATGATGTATTGAAGCTTTCCCCGTTGGCTGTTAGTAAAGATCACCACTGAACTTTCTACACTAATGGAGCACATATTAGTCGGTGAACTGCTAGATAACCACAGTTTTACGGTTCAGAGCAGCGTCCGATAACCAGGAAGTCACAGGACCAGATGACCAGACTCTGAAGTCTGTGATGTACAGTATCATTTTTTATTTTTTATTTTTGTCTTCCTCTCTTGCGTCTGCATCTCAGCGAACACACAGGAAAAGACAGTCAGACTGAACGTGGCGTCGGCATCAAATAATTTCCGCTCAGTGTTGGGATGTAAGTGAGAGGGCCAGTGTCTTATAAAGCAGACAGCATGCTTTTAATATATCAGACTTGCACAGATTCTGGGATGTTACATGCTGCTTGGTTGCCTTATTGTCCATTTGCAGATGTAGAGGACGTTGCGCCGACGTAATGCTGAAAGAAAATGAATCGTTGGACTTTTAGCCTCAATTTAATTTCCTATACAGACAACGCTGACTGCAGTGTTTTGTTTTGTTTTGTTTCTTCATCCTTCCTCTCAAATTGTTTTTGTTTCTTTGCTTTTTTTCCCCCCAAGTTCCCCTGGCTGCCATACTGTACCTGCCTGGTTGTATTGTTTTGCTTCCATGAGGATAAATGGACAAGTTTCTGCCACCACTTTTATTCAATTTATAAATTCAGGGATTAAAAGCATTTACCATGCTCATACTTTATACTGCAATTACATCACAATAGTGTCATTAGAGGGTCTAAGTGCTGTGCATTGACCTTACAAGAGAAAATGTGAGTAAGTTCTCCTTTTTCTGTTTTCTTTTTTTCTCGTTTTGAAGCTGAGATTAGACTATGCAAAACAGGCTTAAGCACTAAAATGTCTTTGCAAGTAATTCAGATCTTATTTAAAGTGTACATTTACATGACTGTTGTGTTCCTCAGGACAAGACTCTGTCTTATCTGAACTCGACGACTCAATAATCATCACAACTCCCTGACTAATAGTAATTGATTGTCACACGGTTCTATACAAAACACCCGAGCGATTATTTTCCGTGCGTTCTGCTGTATGTTTCTAATTTTCTGGCTGCTTGTAGAAACATCTCGTTCACCGGCGCCAAATGAATTAGTCACGCCTCAACAAGCGCAAAAATGAGTTTTGGGTTTGAGCAGATGAAAACTTTGGAAACGATAGTCGCTTGAACAGTTAAACGTTTTTTTTCCCCCAGTTGAGATTGAGAATATGAAATTGTACTCATGCTTGAAACCAGATAAATATATCATATACATGTGAGATACAGTTCCATAGGAAAGAGACAATCAGTAACATAATTGGATATAATGAGGCATAATTAGGACATTAAAGCAGCTCACATACCTGAAGTTCACACTTAAGTTTTTAAAGACTGCTCCTGACTTCTTTACAGCATCCACCTGGAACTCAGTACAGCACTTTGGAAATGAGTCGTATTTATATGTTCGTGTTAATTGGTGTTCTTATTTCATCTTGTATTTTTATTTTGTACTCAACCTAATTGCAAACGATGCTTTACCCTCACTGATTTTCCAGTATAAATAAAGACATAATGAGAATGGTGAAGCCAAGTACCGCAGAATATTATGTGATGTTGCAAATTGTATTCCCTATCATTACATAAAATATGCACACATACTGTAGTTTAGAGCCGAGCTCAACTCCCAGACTTGTTGGTGACAGTTAGACAAACTTTCAACATATAGCAGGACAAAAGAATGAAACCACTTTAGGTTTTAGTGGAGTAACCTTTTTGTGTGTGTGTGTGTGTGTGAAACAAGGTTGTAGCCCTCATATTTGTTAAATGTCATCTGTGCCAGCTCAGACTGTTGGTTTCTAATGAGACCCACACCTCCACTCTCATTCCATTCCATTTCTTTTTAGTCAAAGTATCAAATATTTCACCTGGACAACTTTAACCCTGAATTCAAGAGTTGGCGGAATAACCATTCAGTATGAATACTGTCAATTTCCCTCATTTCCTTTTTCTTTCATTAATATTGCATCTTGCTCGTCAGATTCAATCAGTGACCCTTTGGCTATGGCAAAATTGTATTATATTTAAAGTAAGAAACTTCCTTTTGCTATCTTGTTACTGTCAGATAGTCTAGATCTTCCCCCCTTCCTGCGTCTTAATGCCTCATATCCAAAGACTAAGTGACAGATTGATAGCTCAGTGCTAATACCATGCCTGCTCTGTCAGACTGAGAAAGGCCATGTCTTCTCTCCTCCATTCAGAACTTACATGACAGGAGTGTAAGTCATAAGGAGCACTGGAGCCATTATAACATCATCCTCATCCGTTAGTAAGTGGATTATAGGCCCTGAGCGCTGGCATGCTTTGATATGTGGTTTGGTTTTATTGGCTCTATAAGAGGACACAGTCCACTTAGTCCTCACTTTGATTCCAAGTAATGCCTGGCATTAGACCGGTTCTTTCCATATCGCCTGTATTAGCCCTGCTACGCACGGGCGCTAATGCATGTTGATGGGTTTGAATTACATTTGTCACTGAGGTAGATTTGATTGAGAACCATTCAAAGTGCTTGACATTTGACATCTTCTCGTTTACTCAGTAATGAATGAAACAATGGCGGTGCTTAACATTAAACCTGTCCTTTTGATATATAAATATGTTCACTTGCTCAATCAGAAAATTCCTCCACACTATCTTTATTTTACCATGTTCATTATAACAATAGCAGAATTCAAGCTCTTTTTCAACAATAATTCTATTTAAATTGCATTCAGATCCACTACCCACCACTCCCATCACCGAAATGTACTCTCCCACCCCCCTTCACAGTTCTGACAGATCGTTTATCCACTGTCCTTCCACCGCTCCCTGTATCCTTTTACACCGGATTTGTTTCAGACACATTTTTTAGTCGCCTGTCTCACTTTTAATCAATACAGATGTCCACACAGGTCAAAACACAGACCCGTGAATTTTAGATAAGCAGCGTGGACAGGGATACCAGGATTTCCATCATTCATTGGATATGGTCAGAAAGAATGAAATAGACATCGGACAGCTTCAGTTTGTTTGTGTTGGAACAGGAGGGCCCTCTAGAGTGAACACAAGCTCAAAATATGATGTTTTTTTGTTTTTCTGGGGATTGATAAGGCAAAGTTTCCAGGGTAGAGACTACAGTAAGACCACTATAGTTACCATTAGCACAATGGACTGGGACAAGAATATATTCATATTAAAAGAAAAGGGGGAAAAAAAAGAAAAAAGAAAAGGCAATATCTGGCGACTTCACAAGTTGAAGGATCCACCAACTCCTTTGGGAAATATTTGTTCTTCTTTAAATTGATTCATGCTTAAACACATTAAATAGATAATTCATAACTTTAATCAAACTGGAGAGGCTGAATAAAAAAACAACTGGTTGAAAACCCAAACAATAAATGATGCTAAAAGATTTTATCGATCTGCACACTGAGTTTGGTGAAAAATTGTCGTAATACAGAACATGTCATGTCCTCCATGTGTTCCCTGGTTTAGTTGAAGTTTTTCCTGTTTTATTTTGAAATCTCCCTTGTCTTTTTCCTGTCTCTAATCATCAGCACCTGCCCCGCCCTAATGTGTTGGCGCCTGTGTTTCGCTGTCTTCCATTTGTCTGTGTGTTTATACTCCCATGTTTTACCCCTAACCTAGTCCTTGGTTTCTTCTGATTTTGAGTTTGTGCTTGGATTTCCTTTGTATTTTCTTATTTCCTGTTGTAATTTGTGGGAGGCCCTTTGTGTTCCTCTTTAAGTTTGGCCAGTTGACCTTTTGATACTTTGGTTTTTGTTCAGAGACATTTTGCTTTTGCCCCTTTTTTTTGTTCAATAAATTACATTTTGGTTGCCCATCACCCTGTCTTTGGTGTCTGCATTTGGTGCGTCTTTCCCTCAAACCTGACAGAATATTGATTAAGTGCAGGGCGTTGGGTTCTTTATGGTTGTCTACCTGCAGTGGGTTCAGATCCACTGGTACTAGGCAAACTTGACAGCTGAAACTCAGCTGTTTCAGAGCCAGAGTGGGCTTGTGTGAGTGTGGAAAATATTCAGAATCAAGCAAGCACTTCAACTGATATGAGCTTTTCCAGTGTGCTTTTTTTTAAGTGTGTGAACCAGGTGTTTGTGGATGGCCTCATCACTCAGCTGCCTCTCTAAACTGGGAGCATGCTGATCTGAATCTACTGCAGGTAATGCATTAATGATTGATAAGTGTCTCACAGCCCTATGTCAAATATCAATAGCTATTACTTTAATACATACTGTACTAAAATATTATGTAGCATCCAGCGCTGGATTAGACAACAAACTCGGGCCGATTATGAACGTGCCGTAGTGTCACTTAACCGAGGACACTCCACAAGGCCCCGACAAAAAAGTCTGGCATGGTAGAATTTTTTTGTGTTTTTTGTTGTGGGAGTTTGAATCTCCTATGACGTGAACCTCAACATTGACCAATAGGATGACAGAGCGCTCTGACGCATTGTTTACACACCGTGAAGGTTTGTTAGCCCGCTCCATGTGTGCTGTGTAAAGATGCATTTCCACTAGTGTGGTACAGCATGGCACGGCTCTACTTTTTTTTTTTGCTTTTCCACCAGCCTCTAGTACCTGGTACTTTTTTGGTAACGCCTGCAGCCCAGGTTCCAAGCGAGCCAAGCGATACTAAAACGTGATGTCAACTGACTGCCTTCCACTGATTGGCCAGAGCGTTGTCACTAGAAGAGTCACGAGTCGCGCCCCAAACGAGAATCAAACCCACTAATTTTAAAAACACAGCGGCAGCAGTGACCACTGATCTGTACTGAGACTGTTGTCGTTCTTTCACCTGAGTTAGAGCACTGTGTGGAAAACCACGCTGTGGTCCGTAATCGAGGTGCAGACGAGTGACTTTGGAGTTGACGAGAGGACCAAAAAAAGAGAGCGAGACGACGTGGCCGTAGGAGGAACTATGAAGAACTCAGCTGTAATGGAAAAGCACCTAAATGGAGCCGTGCTGTGACTGTGTAGTGGAAAAGCACCATGAGTGAATGGTTTTGAGGTGTACATATTTGTTCACTTAAAGCAATACTTACCGATCTGGCATTTCACTCAGCACAGCACAAACATTTGAAAATCAACAGCTCCACCTCCCTCACAAGTCCCACCCACCTCTCACTCCTGCCGCATCTCCACGAGCCCCCTCCCTCCCTGCTGCATGCGTTGGCATGGCAACGGTAAACAGAACAGGAACGCGAGTGAAACGGGAACAACACAAACAAACACAACACCGGAGTTTTAAACCGTATAAACTGACTCAGTGATGATGACTGATGAGTTTTATAATAAACTGTTGTTAGCCTACTGCTACTGGAGACGCAGGGGAAGTGATTGTTACAGATTACAGTTCTCAACGAGCCGGGCTGGCGGCCGGACCAGCGCCACCTGATGCGCTGGTTCAGGCCGAAAATACATCCAGACCGAGCCGAGTCGCGCCGAGCCGCGCCGGTCCGGAGTTCAACCGGGTCCGGACCGCTGAGAACTCACAGAGCTAACAGTAGCCTAGCCCCCTAGCCGTTAGCACTGGATGCTTTATAGACACATGTGACTTCCTGTGTTTACGTATCACTCGGGGCTGATCACTATCAATGTTACAATATCAGACATGAAACTCCGCGACCAGCTGCGGCTGCAGCTATTGGTCTTTTAAAAAACTATTTATTTCCAAAAACCTTCTTTCTAGTGTGTGTTGTGACTCTAGTCTCCTCTGCTCTCTGTGTCCTGCTGCTCTGTCAATAAGCGTTCTTCCTGGTCGGGAGGGGGGAGAGGAGGAGAGGGGTTCACAAAGTGATTACATATTAAGTAGGTTCGGTCGCTCGTCAAATCTTATTAATCGGACCGAATAATATTATTGGTCAGACTTTTCTCAGAATTATATGAGAATGAAAAAATGATGAGTTTTTAACCCTGTTGGATTTCTCTTACATTTTAATGTATCATCAGATTATTAATAGCATTTTAACTTAGACAAAGAAATGTGCAAAAGTTCCAGAAAGGTAAGTATTGCTTTAACTCAAGTTCTCCGTGGAGGACAGACGGTCCACACTGTCCTCTTCACCAGACCCAGGGACGGCTCCACAATCATTTTTTTTTTTTCCTTTTCGTGTTTGTGTTTGAGCTAAAGCATCACACACAGCTCTACAGTAGCCTTGATTGACAGTTTGTAGTACGGTTCCCTGCTGACCTATGAACTTAAGCATGGTGGAGCTTGATGATTGGTTGGGGTCATACTTGTAGTGTTTCCAGTCTCCTAAACAAGACATGGGAAGCATTTATGCCACTCTGACATGTATATATGATATGCATTAACACAGTGTATGGTTGTATCCAGCACAGAGTCATTGTTTTATGTTTTATGTGTTTTATGTGAGTGTGATCAGTGAGATGTTATCAGTAACTTTCAAAGTGCTGGAAATTTAATCATTTCTAACCAAGTGACTGTGGCCTCCTCTCTGACCAGCACACATGGAGATTTCCTGCATAAGTGGCTTCGTATCATGGTGTCATTTGTTAATGTCCTTGACTATGCAGATTAAGCAAACAACTTATGCAAATAGACCTCTACTTTAGATTAATACGAGCATCTGAAAACCACATTTTAATTCAGCGTGAGAACCCCTGATATATTTGAAAATGGATCTTTTAAATGTTAATTACTGATTAAATCCAGTTTTCCTTTCATCGTTTTTACTTATCTTTCTGTAGCCCTCTGTGTGTTTGACTCAACTGGCACAGTTTAATTCCAATTTGTTTCTTTCATTCTTTAAAGATCTTTTTTTTTCTTAGCCCTTATTATTATTCTGTTTATTTTGTCTGTCATTAGGTAAATAATTCTGTTTTAAAAGTAGTTTTAGTGACATTAGAAAAAAGGAGCCTGTGTGTCAGGATGAGTATTGTTCACCCAGAGACAGGAACATCTGTATGCATCTGGCCGGAGGGAGACCCAGTTCTTTTTGTTCTAATTTTAAATGGGTTTGTAACTGTCTGACTGAGATGGATTCACTCGCTTTTTAAAATCCATCTCCAGTGGCAAATTGCTGCCATCTCCCTCTCTCTTTGTGCTGTCACCTTGACATTTTCATAACTCTTTCTGACATTTTTTTTTTTTTCAAATTGCACAAAGTATCCCATTTTGATTTCCGCTCTCAGCTGGGTAGCATCAGATTATGCGACGCGGATGTGGTAAACTGCACATACTGTACAGGCCAACGTTGTGTCTTCGAGTCGAAATTATAACCGCGTCTGTATTTTATCACATCGTTCCTGTCACTTTCTCTAAATAGTTCCTTTCTGTAACCTTACAAATGCAAATAATGGAATTAGATAAAGAATGAGTAAGACTGAGCAGCATTCTGCTCCCACTGCTTTCTTTCATGGGGAAGTATGGTCTGATATTCAAGCTGACAACCCTTGTCTCTCCCCTGTGTTTCCACAGGCTATGTGCTTTTGACTTGACTTGACTCTGATCCATATCCTCCTCCTCGGCCAGATCCTCCGACTCTGCTCTCCCTTTTTTTTTTCCCCAGCTGTGTCTTTGACTCTCTCTCCATTTGCGCCGTCTCTCGTCCTCCCTCACTTCCTGTCAGATTTTGTCTCCGTCCTCCCTGCTAACCTGTCCTCAGGACAGGCTCAACGCCCTTCATCTGTCCATCTTATGCCCGTGCCCCGTCCTCCGCACCCGCAGGATGCGAACGCTGCTGCATCCCTCAACCCCTGGAACAGCCTCATAAGTCATTAAAATCAGACGGAAAAAGAGTAAAATGAAAGTGGTCATGTGAAATGACCCAGTCATCTGGGATCAGCGCTTCCTGGAGTACATCTCTGAGCGGATATTTGAAGTCGCAATAAACTTCCATCTCCTGTATTTCCATGACAGTTTTTTTTCTTCTTTCTTTCTTTTTTCTTTGATGCACGATCGACCGGTGGAGAGCACACATCTCTGAGGAGGATACACCTGGACCATACTTTAGAAATGATCATCCCGTTTGTTATAATGTGGGCCAAGTGGATTTCTGTTATCAGGAAATGTGGTGATGTTGCTAAAAAGGAGAACACAAAGCAACCACTGTGAGAATGCTTACGGCCCGCGCTAGAGATGAATGAAACTGACCCTCCAAAATAAATAAAACCTTACTGTACACAGCCCACGCCACTTAGCTTATGTTTTTGTTTTTGTCTTGTCATTATCTGAATTTGCCATCGGCGACTCCCAGCATCTTATCTGCCCGAGCTGACTATGTCATCCCTGAACTGTATGGAAAACAAAAGAAAGAAATGTCAAATGTCTACGGAGCGTCTTCGATCTCTGCACCCATCATGTCTTGTCATCACTGTGAGTCTGCCGTGAAGCCAGCGCAGTCCGGAAGTCCCACAAATACAACGATTTAAAGCAATGAGAAATACCCTTTTCCTCCTGTAGGTGCTGAATGAGCAGCAGACAGTAGTTAATATACAAACATAAGTGTTTAATATTAGTATTAGTATACATGTTATTTCTTTAAACAGTCAGGATGGTTTAGCATCGATGTTGTACTGTCAGTGGGGATCCAGTCTATTTAAAGAGTGTAAGTCCCTGAAGATAAGTTGTTGGTTAGAGCTGGTGACCTCTGCACACGTTCCACATGGCCTTCAATTACTAACAATCAGTCAGCAGCCATGTTCTGAACCTCGCTGTCCTTTGTTTCAAGGTGAAGCGGCTGCAATGTAGCGTGAGAGCGGCTGCCGTTTAAAAACACTGTATGTGTTATTCACTAAATTGCACTGGCAATGTTTTTCAGATTTTACTGTTGGCATCATGACTGTGACTTTGATCCGTATTCTACTTGGCAAGAGTCTCTGACTCTGTTCTCGCCTTTGACTCTCTCTTTTTTCCTCTCTCTTTGTTTTTTTTTCTCCTCTCCCTTTTTTTTCTCCCTGTCTCTGCTCCAAATGCCACCCTCCTCCCCTCAGGGCGGGATGATCGCCCTTCTGCTGTCCATCCTGTGCCTGGTCCTGATCCTCTACACCCGCCGGCGCTGGTGTAAACGCCGCCGCATCCCTCAGCCCCAGAAGAGCGCCAGCGCCGAGGCGGCTAATGAGATCCACTACATCCCCTCAGTGCTGATGGGAGGCCAGGCGAGGGAGAGCCTGAGGAACTCCCGGGGTCAGGGGCCCAACTCCAGCGGCACCCTCAGCATCCGGGAGACGCCGATTCTGGATGGGTACAAGCTACAAGCAGGGTTTGGATAGAGGGATGGATGTAATCTGAAGTAGTTCAACCACAGATATGAGCACATGAAGCATCTGAAAGTGACCAGATTATATATTTGAAAACCCTTTAACACCCACTGGCCGATGGATGTTAAAGGGATAGTTCAACATTTTAGCAAATTCGCCTACCGCCATAATCCCTATCGTCATAGGAGTAGGTTAATTACTTTTAATTATCGGTGCATGTTGTTTTGAGATCGGCGGGGCAGAGACGTGAGCTGTTCAGTGAACACAATGGAGATGAATGGTACAGGTCCCCTGTCCTTTAACTCATCAAATACACAATCCAACAACTCCAAAACGCTCTGGTGGACAAGTTGTGACCTGCACATTCACCACACTATGAAATAATCATGTACAATTATGTAACATTACGACACATGAAGCAAATATTTGGAAATACTTGCGCTTTTGAAATCCCTCCGCCCAGCAGCCGTGTCTGGAATGTAGTTCCGGCTATGCATTTGCCTCGAAAACAACTCTGTCTCGTTATGTTACATGATTATTGATGATTCTTTCTCTTCAATGTTGTAGTCTATGTGCCTTAGTGTCTCTCTCCCATGTTTTTAGTCCATGTGTTATGTGTTTGTCTTCCTTGTTTTAAATCCATGTGTACTGTCTACCATCAAATATAGGACCACAGTGGAAATAAGTCTTTGGGCTTTATTGTGTTTTTAATCCTTTTGAACACTTGTCTAATGTTGTTCAATAAAGTTATCAATCAATCAATCAATCAATCAATCAATCAATCAATCAATCAATCAATCAATCAATCAATCAATCAATCAATCAATCAATCAATCAATCAATCAATCAATCCATCCATAGCGTGGTGAAGTTATTGGATTGTGTACCTTTCACCTCCATTGTGTTCACTGAGCAGCTTGCTTCTCTGCCCTATGGATCTCAAAACAACATGCATTGATAATTAAAGGTAATAAACCTACTCCTATGACTATAGGGATTATGGCAATAGGCAAATTTGCCAAAATGTTGAACTATCCCTTTAAAGGGTTAATAATCCACTCAACATTTTAGACTTGTATTCATTTTAATCCAGACACATCAGGATAACACAGGTGTAACTGATATCTGCCTCATCCCCAGGTACGAGTATGACATTACTGACCTACGTCACCATCTGCAGAGGGAATGTATGAACGGTGGCGAGGAGTTTGCCAGCCAAGTCACCCGTACCCTGGACTCTCTCCAGGGCTGTAATGACAAGAATAATATGGACCTCGCACCTGGTAAGTTGACAGATGCACAAACAGCAAGGTCGGAAAAGACAGAGCAGATCATGGAAATTAAAAACAAAAGCAGCCGTAAAGGTCCGCTGAACAGCGTTATTTAAATTACCACCGAATTAGACAAACTAACCTGCATTATGACCGGAGCGAGCACAGGTCTGTGACTGCACAGCTCCTCACACAGCACGGTGCGATGCATTCCATGTTGTGTGACACATTCCTCCCATACCCATCATTAAAATTGTGTGCGACTTTTTCCAACAGAAGTTTTAATTGACTCACAGTCTTAGACCTTGAAATGTGCCCGTGTTACATGATAATGGTTATTTGCGTCACCTATGAGCAGCTGTGATGTTTTGGCTCATTGGTGTAGATGTAATGTGAAAGGGGTCGCTTGAAGTGAGAGCGAGCACAGAATTACTCATCACTCGCTATGTATTTAAAAGAGACTTTTTTTTAATTTTATTTCCTTTAGCATTTAGTTGTAAAGGACATTTCTGTGTTGTTCAGTCTCACCTCTTTGTAACCTGATTTCCAGCAGCAGCAGGTGGCTGGGTTCAGTAAACAGCTCACAGAAATCCACTTTGTGGTGGCAAACAGCAGAGGAAGAAGACTGAGGGAACATTAAGCAGTGAAGGGCAGACATTTTTCTGCAGAGTCTTGCTAGACCAAACCCTCATACTTGCATTCATCAGGTGGCCACAAATGAATCCTAATGTTGCTCTGTGTCGGGAAATACCGTAAAACTCTGTGTAGAAGTCGCACCTTTTTTCCCTTTTTTTTTCATCTAAAAAGTTGGGTGCGGGTTATACCACGGTGCGACCTATAGACCAAATTTCAACCCCGTTTACACCTGGAATTAACATGTGTTTCAGTGATCAGATTCCAGTCAGATAGAGCTTGACCACATGAAAGTACAGTGATCCGATCGGCCAAACCACCTCCAGGGGTGGTCATGGACGCATTGTGACCACAAACAATGATGCATCCTGTATCCGCATACAATTATGCGGAATGGTGTTTTCCCATAAATTAACGGTCCGCCATAGTCTCGCCCAGAAAATAATCTTATTGTTATGTTTCTTTTTAAAAGCGTTTCACCATTTCTCATTTCTGTCAGTCCGCCCCTCCTCCTGCTGGACTCAGTCTCTCTCTAACGCACGGGCACACACACACGTGCTATGTTGCGCTAAATGTACAATATTCAAATTACCCCACAATCTCTTTTTCTTTTTTTAATTTAGAATAACAAGAACAAGCTACAGTACTGCAGCACAGAAACTTCACGTTGTAGACTTGTGGAATAACTTGTATGACGTTTTTATTAAAACCCTCAAAAGACCCTCAAAAATAGACTGCGACCTTTATTCCAGTGCAACTTATATTCCAAATTTTACGGTAGTTTACTAGCCTGTTAGCAATGGGGGAAAAAGTCTAAACATATGATATGAATTATTGTCTGGGAGATGTTTGTGTATTTTTGCTGTTCCTAAGTGGACAAAATAATCAACTAATGCAGCCTCAATGCTAAAAAGCTGATGAGGAGTTTGATTATTTTCATCACCAGCTACATATTGTCATTATGGTTTCAAATCTCTCAGGTCTCTGAGATGTTTTAGTTCTTGTTCACAGAGTTGACATCCTGACTAACTTATATTAACACACCCACAGGGAAAAGCTTCATATTAAACTTAACAACTTAACTTAACATTGGAGGGCTCATGAATCGGATGTTTCTGGTAAAACTAAACAAAACACAAAGCTTCATGTAAGGAGGGATGAGGTTGATGGGAGTATTCAGGAGGAAATGTGTGTGACCATGACCTGAGACGGAGTATGTTTCACTCCAGAGTGTCTTGATGGTCGTCTGATTTCACACTCAGTGCACTCTAAACCAGACACAGCAAAGCAGCTTGGTAACATACCTGAGTCTCCTCCATGTTCCTCAGGGGGTCTCTCTTTCAGAGCCTCATTCATACAGCTGATGTGATCAAAAAGCTCAAATTTAGTTTCATCCGTCCAAAGGACATTCTTATTGATTCACTGCGGCTTGTCAATGTATTTTAGCAAATGTTTCACTCTGCCCATCTGAGCCCATTGTCATTATTTAGGACATTATTGTTCCTTGAAAATGACACAAACTGACCTCCAGGATCAAAGTTTTCTTCCGTTCTTTTTTCAACCGACCTTCTGTTGGATGTCGTGTCAGTTTCTTATTGTGGCCATTTACAGTACAAAAGGAGACAATGGGATAAACAAAACGCCAGAACTCACAGTGAAATAGTCTTGTTATTAAAAATCAGTTTCAGCTTCAAGCTATCGTCAGCATCTACAGTAATACAGTAACTGTCCCTGGCAATTTCAGAAGTTGTTTCTAAGTAAGAATTCAGCTCTCCCTGATGATGATGGTTTAATTAATGTTCTTGTGTTAAATATGTTTTCTAGGTGGTGATAAAAGAGCTTATTTTACTGTGCCTATGAAACTTTTCAAAAACCTTTTAAATGACAGATTATGCTGCATGGTTGAAGCCCTCACTTAACCAAGTTACAGCCTCATGTTATTTTCCCTCCTCTGCAGCTATACCATTTTAAATAAAAAACAAAGCAATAAGACAGTAGGCCAAAAAGGTCACTTTTGCCAGTATTGCAGTAGGTATGAGGATGTGAGATAAATTATTTTCGATGTGGGGGACAGTATAATTACATTAACAGAAAAGCAATAATTGAAATAATCAGCATGAAACTGAAGAAAACTAATTTGATTTTTAATTAAATACATTTCACATGTTTTATTTTCACATATAGGAGGGAAATAATGAGCTAAGTGTATGTAGAGCTATTGGCAGATGACTAAAATGTGACCGTCACACACGTGGAAGCAGGAAATACCTTTTCTTTACAAAAAGGAACAGAAAAACAAATGAGGTATTTGTTCATGTGTTTTTTTTTAAAATGCAGACACTATATCAGTTGTAAATATCAAAACTGCAGGTTTTCTTTTGAAGGGTTTATTCCCCCCGCTTTTGAATAATCAAAGGCTTCCATGCCTGCCAAGAATCTGTTTTAAAAACTATACTATACTTACTTGCTTTCATGATCAGTGGATGTTGGAGTTGAGCACCATTCCCATGAGACTGAGTCCATGAAAAGGAGCAGTTGTGATGCAGGTATACTTTCTGAATTTCAATTAGCAGCATGGAGTCACTGCTGAGATTCATCAAGAGATTGTATTTTACAGCAACACTATGTGAAGCTCCCTCACTGTAACCAAACAGCTCCACCCCACAAGTGATGGAAAGAGAGTCACTCTGTAAATTATGCTAATTATGATGGTTAATGTGATGGACTAAAGACATCGACAATGATGGGAGCAGGCTACGCATTGAAAATTATGTTTAGGCTAATATAATGGAATATAAATATGTTTTTGGCTGCTCTTACTATACCCTTTCCACTGACATTTGATAAGAATTGTATCATATTGTACATTACTATTAACTCAATTCACTTCAAAAAGCAAATTATTAATCTACAGCTCTTTGAGCCAGTCATCAGAGCAAAGTTACAGAAGCTGCTTTTAAAGCTCAGTTTGTGAATCAAGTGATGTGCATTTCTGTGTGGACTTGGGCTTTGATACTTTTATAGTATCAGTATGGAACCAAGACCTTCTTTACTGTCAAATAACATTCACAATAAATAATTGGCCTGGGAAGCTGTGAGTTGTTTCAGTGTCAGTTTATATGAATAAGAGCTCTCATATTGGCTCAGAGTTGATTGACAGCTGCTATTTACATTGAGCTGAGGTCGTCTGTCTGTGTGGAGAGAAAAAACATAAACATTAAGCAGCAAAGAGCCACAGATAGATGCTGGGTTTACCAAAACCAACAACGGAGTGGTAAAGTAGGGTTGTGAAAGTTAACTTTGTTAACATGCTAACGTTGCTAATCAGCAAGAAACTCAAAGTACAGCTGAAGCTGATTACAATCACCATGTTTAATTACCAAAATGATTACAATTCATCCTGAGGGGGAAAAAAAAGAAAAAAGTGAATGTGCGTACCAAATTGCATGGCAATCCATCCAGTGTGGCTCAGAAACTGTAAATGTAAACCGTATGGTGGCAGCGCAGGAAAAGTCAGCGTGTCATCAAAAACACATTAAGATTCATCCTCTGGGGATCATGGATATCTGAAGCAAATGTCACAGCAGTTTATCATATGGGTGACAAGGCATTTTACTAAAAGCCAGGAGTGTCTGCCTGGTGGTGATGTTAGAGGGAAACGTCAAGGTGTCAGGAGGATTCATTCATTCTATAGGGACCATGAATGAAACAACATCTAATTAATCAAACTGACTGACCAATCAAATGACAGACATTTTCACCTTTTTTTTCATTGTTTCTGGGGAAACTTCACCTGTTAATATTTACCAAAGCCAATGATTTCATCCTGTGAGACTTAAATGCCTTCTGCATATTCCCTTAATGACTTTTAATTTCATGCCAGCTTTTATTACACGTTTGACTCCCTTAGTTAACAACCTGCTGGATGTGTATTTTACTTATTACTTTACTTTTTGCTTTAAAAACTTCCTATCTCCTGCCAACAACCCTTTTTTTGAGGAGTTACAAATGTCAGTTTTGAGAGAAAGCTTTCACTTTGTGCCTCTGCTCTTCTTATTTATTTATTTACACATTGGTAATTACATCCCACCTCTCCACAGTGAGTGACAACACCAAGCTGGCCCTGATGAACAAATACAAGGACAACATCATCGCCACGAGTCCCATCGACAGCAACCACCAGCAGAACACCCTGCTTCCGCACAACACGTCCACCAGCCAGCGCAAGCGCCTCTCCAGCAACACCCGCGGTGAGTCAGCCTCTCCCGTAGATTTACCCTTTGACAGAGAAAAGAAGAAAATAAATCCCGTTTCAAAACGGCCGCTCCACGAGTTCCACCTACCACCGGCAGCAACAAGCGGCGTCTTGTCTGGTTAATTGTTTCATTTCTACATCCAACCGCTGCGACTGTCAGTGAAAAGCCTCGTTTCACCGGGTGATCCGAAACAGTAAATAAATGCTAATGTCGCTCTGTAAACACATGATGTGCCGATACGCAGCTGTTTGTTAACACATTTATCAATCCACTTAAAAGAAGAGGATAAGACATCCAGAAATCCATACACCCTGCAGGGCTGCAACATTTAGGATGTTAGAATTAGAATTTGGACTCCACTCGGCCCATACGTCTGTGTTCAAGGGCCCCGTCACACACAGTCAAAACAAATATTTTATTTACTGCTGTGAAAACACATTTCTTCTTTTTCTTTCAATAAAAATGCACCATGACGCGGAGCTATTAGGTCCTCATCTCGCCGCGGCATTGATCAGCACCCAGCTGCACATTTTTTTATACTTTTATCTCCACATGTTTATCTCTCGCAGCTCTGCCTCCTGTGAGAAGTCACGGTGAGTCTCTGAATGCCACCACGCAGGTTTAATCTTTCACAATAATACGAGTGCCCTTTGGAAAACTCCCAAGGACCCGGAGACATTTTCAAAAACTCGGTGGACAAAAGCTATCAACAATACAGTAAAGAACGCAGAGCAGTGTAAGAAAAGATTCTCTATGATCCATATTATCCCGAGGGATGAATACACTTTGAACAACAAACCAATAAAAGTTTTTATATAGCGTGAATGCGGTGTGAATGTGAAACCTCAGACGTGTACTTTGTTAAACTTTTCTTATTCCACTACATCAGTCAGTCAATCCATCTCAAGTACGTTTTGTTCTTGTTGCATTCATTTGTCATCATCACCAACTTCCATCTCCCTCCATGCTGGCTGCCGCCTGCCTGAGCTGTGACAGTGTAGGAGTCACGCAGGAGACCGGGGAACAAAGGAAATGAAGGTTACTGCGCATGAAATGGGAGAGACTCCATCCCATTATGGTAAACAAAAGGAAAAAAGGAAGGCGACGACATTTTCAAAATGCCATTTTAAAAATTTTAGTTGACCTCAGACCACTCACTTTCCTCCTCTCTTAGCTGCATGAGTGCTTTATTTTCAGCCCAATTAAAAACCATTCTGTGGTGTTGAACGTCAGAAATAAACTTCTTTCCTATCAAAAAAAAAAAAGAAAAAGAAAAGAGAAGAAACTGGAGAACACATTATGCAGCTGTTTTCTCCACGCTGTCTCGCAGGATTGTTATTTTAGAACGGCACAAGCCGTGTTTTCATCTGTACATTTGATCACCGATCGCAGCCACCACCCATGTATTTGTTCGCCCATTCATCCCTTTAAATTCTCTTTCATCGATCACTGGCAGAAACCCAACATGATTCTTGGGACATTCTCGGTTTAAAAATGTAGAAGCACGTTTCTTTTCCTTCATTTCTTCCTCTCTCTGCCCATCGTTCTCTGGCCTTGCCTGTTTCGGTGCACACCTGCAGCCACCGCAGCTTTCCTGCACAGTGATGGAGAAACAAGAGAGGAAGAAGGCAGCGTTCACCTGCTTATCAATAATAGAGGGTGAGAACAAAGAGTGAATGCCCCTAAGAGGCACTGGGCAGCTCTGAATGGGGGTGTTTGGATAGTAAAAAAAAAGAAATGCCCGTGCCCAGAAATCCTGTAACGGTTTCAGTGGAGCTGCAAAACGACAGGGTGATGTTTTCTTTCCCGGCCAGTCTGCGAGGCTTTATACAATAGTAATGAAAGCATCAGAAGGTCCAAGGCCTTTAAAAGCACCGTGTCAAACTCCAAAAAAAAAAAGCAGAACTGCCTCCTCATTCGTTTTAATGAGCTAATTGTGTTGGCACTTCTAGGGTCCTGGCACAAAGGGGTTGTGTGAAAAGAGTGATCCAGCAGCATTGTGCGCTGCCAGTCTGTTTAATATGTGGAGGTGAAGGGTTGTCGGTGAAAAGATGGTCATGGCAGTCGGCATATGCTTGAACACCTGAGACGAGCCGTGTCTTCATACCTCTTGACAAAAACCTCTTGTTGGAGCGGACAATGAGATTGCTGTCTCTGAGCTGTGAAAGCAAAGCCAGTGTGAAGGAGCAGCAGAAAGGGTCTAAGGAGAAGGTTATGGTGAAGGAGTTGGTGAAAAAAAAAAACAGCATGGTACACTGAACATGGTTTTCTTTTTTTTTTTCTTTTTTTTTTTTAAAGGTAGGGTCTGGAGTTTTGTTTGTTGCAGTTTGTAAACAAAACATTGAAACTCGGCCCCTCCTCGCGGGCTCAAGTGTGTAGCCTCCTGCCCCTGACAGCAGCAGTTATCAGGACCGCAAAGGAAAGGAAATACAGTCAGAGTGAAGGGCTGGAGCCGTGGGCAGATACCCCTTTGTCACCAACACCGGGAGCCTATGCCGTTGTGGTGAGCTGGGAAGACAGTGTTAGCGGCGGATGCTAACCGCTACCGCTAGCCGAAGTTAGCATCGAGCTAGCTCACTACAACGGCCCCGTACTTGTTACCCCTTGAGGCGTTAGTTGTCTTGTGGTCGGGAATCGGTCCACAGCTCCAGCGCTTCACTCAGACTGTTTCTTTTTCTTTGCGGTCCTGACTGCTGCTGAGAGAGAGAGAGAGAGAGAGAGAGAGAGAGAGAGAGAGAGAGAGAGAGAGAGACTAGGCAGCATCCAGGACAGCTAGTGCGCTAGCAGCCCTGAGCCTCCTAACTCTGCTGCACGTAGCTTCACCTGAGCTCTGTCATTGGCTGGAGAGAAAACACAGACTCTCTCACTCTCCACCCAGAAACGTCCACGTGCACAACAAAACAAAGCAAAAGACCAAAATACAGGCAGGGGGAGGAGGCGCTGCAAACACAGCCACCACCACACAGGACTAGAAGCCCATAGACTGTGATGATTAAGATGGATTTCATTTGTATAAGTCTCGTGTTTATTTTTGGACACATAACTCCAGAACCAACCTTTAAGAATGGTGGTGGTTTGAGATAGAGGTGTTGGACAAAAAAAAAAAAATCATATTAATCATTGTCAGCCATCAAACATGGATGCCATGTTTAGGTGTGTTGTATTGGAACCTGTTGGAGGACTTGTTCTTTTATAAACTCCAATGCAGTAGCCTATGTAGTTTTTATGAAGTTCAAACCAGACTTCTTAGACTTTTTTTTTTTTTCCTCCTACCTGTAGGACACTACCTTTATTAACACATTACTCTTTTGGGTGTGAAGGCTCACCAGTGTTGGAGTCACCACTGAAATGCCACCAGCCAAATGTCATTGTCAAATTAAAGTATCAAAATCTCCCTCAATCTATTTTAGGATTTTTAAAATGGAAAGATTTGACTGGCTGGTTGTTGCAGAGTGGTGTAGTGACTGTCTGTTACAATATTAGCAGTTGCCTTGCCAGCTACGCTGGTTCTTAAGGCAGTATTCATGTCATCAAACATCCACAACCATGTTAGAATGAACCATCTGTGTGGTAGTCTGGTACATGTTTGCACACACTTAATTAGAGGAGAGTTAGTTCAGAGGATGCTTAAAGGAGCGATATGCAAGACTGTGGCCAAAACTGTTGTTGCTGCAGTCAAATTCAGAAATATTGCAGCTCAGTGATAACTGGCAACCTGGAAGCTGAAATGCTACTGACTTGGTGATGGGAAGAGAGTGGTGGGTGGAGCAACAGGCTTAAACCCAAACATGATTTGCATGCTGCTAATAACATTTTAAAATGTGAATATTCTGGCTGTTCTATTGTTGTCAGTTTGATCGGTATTTCAGATTAACATGATTCCTAAGTCTCTTGTGACATACTGTGTGATTTTAAGATGAATTGCCATACTGTACATTTCTTGCATATACTGTAGCTCCTTTAAACACAAGGACACGAGCTGCCACAATGGCTACCATACTATGACTGTGCATTATGTTCATATGAATACATCCAAGGACATTTTTTGAAATAATCAGTAAATTCTTTCATTTCTGTCATTGGCTGGTGAGCTGAGACACCTGTCTGCAGTAATTTAAGAATCCAGCTGGGGTCGGAACATTTTGCTCCACAACTGATAGACATCCAGGAAACATTACATAATAGTAAACTAAGTTTGGGTGTTGATTTGTGTGTCTGTGCTATCATCAAGCCAATGCCGAAGCTCCAGTTTACTGTAGTCCATGGGCGACTTTGTTCTTCGCTCACATTCTCCACTCTTTGTTGCCTTCCACATAAAAACCCCTCACACTTTACCTTGGTCTCGCTCTTTGATTGTGTCTCTGAGAGCTCGGCCGTGTCCTTGCTCCGCTTTGCTGTCTCGGAGCCAGCCGACCCTCTGACACCGCAGCTCCACACTCAGAAACAGAAAGACGAGATGTCCACCCAATTAATTTAGCAACAGTGTTTATTCCAACTGCTAGAATTCAGAATAGACAGAAAAGGAGAGCTGGAATAAATCCCGGCGCAGTGATTATAATTATATATTATCTGGCTGCCACAGTTGTATTAAAATAGAGGGTGTTGCTTCTTAACGTACCTCACCAACACACATAACACATATACACACACACCACTTTTAAATTTCATTGCTTCCAGGTACAAGACAGTCTTCTACAAACCTGGCTGCATAGCAATGAGGCTGTCTAAGCAGGTAATTAGATCTGCTTCATGCAGCTTTCAGTCGCTGTTGTTGGCGTTTCCAGTCAACTGTTTTCATCTTTGTCATAAAATATTCACAGACAGAACTATTGTTGTCCTCAATGGACAACTTCTGTAGATGTGCGGTGGCCATTATTGGCAGGTAAGGTAATGACTCCTTTCCCCCACTTTTTTTTTCTGCTGAAGATGCCCAAGTGCTTCTCTTTGCTCCGTATGTCAGCACATTTAATGGACTCCAGAGTTACTTCAAAAGCTACAAAGATGACAAATGGGGAGGAAGCGATGTCTGATGGAGCGACTGATGTGGCCCCAGGCCTCCGGGCCCCCATCACTATTTCATGATTATTATTGCTGCGCGGGTGCATCATTTAGTCCTAATTAGTGGTGGACCAGACAATGCAATGAAGTTAATGATGTCTAAATTAGTGGAAAGGGTCAGGGATGCTATGGTGGAGTTGCTGCATGAATGGCGAAGACGGCACAACAGTTAAGACTTTGGGGCGTATAAATATTAATATTGTATTAATATTCATGGTTTTATGGGAGTCAGGTGTACTAACAAAAAGCCTGCCAAGGAGAGTTTCTTAAGCAGAAATGATTACTTTACTTTCTGGAGGAGAAAATATCTGTGATCAAACAAAGAAAGTATAATTATAGAAGGATGCAGGTGACTTTGAAAGAAAATTAACTGAACACACGATTATCTTGATGAACACAGAGATAAAAATCATACACAGATTTTTATCCATCAAATGAATCAATTAAATTAGCAACACTGATGGGGAGTATTTGATATTACATAAGACATAGGAACATATTGGGGAAAACAAAAAAGGAGAGAAGAGAGAGAGAGAGGGAGTGTGTGTGTGGTGTGTCAGCTCATTATTGTACTGTAGGCCTACTACTGGATTCTAGGGCTGGGACGATATGCTTTTCTCCCGATTCGATTCTTCTACGATTTTTTGGATGGCGATTCGATCTAAATTGCGATTCTACGATATTGCCGATTCTGTCGATTTTTAGTCTGCATTTTTAACATTTATCTGCACACAAATACTGTAGGAGCCTATAAATTAACATACTCCATTATAAAGTGAACTTAAACCCTTTTCAAAACCTGTACTCTCTGTATGTAAAAAAAAAGGCTAACAAATGCACAATATTAAAAAAAACAAAAAAAATCGATTTTTGAAAAAAATAAATCGATTTAAAAATCGTCAAAAAAGATATTGTGATATTCATGTGAATCTATTTTTTCTCCCACCCCTACTGGATTCGTTGTCCTGCTGCTGTTGCCAAATTACTTTAGCTTCAGATTTTACAGTAACTTGCATCGACACCAGTTCCTATGCTGCTCTCTTTCAGTCTTTTGACGCCAGACATAAATTCTGTGCCATTACCTCACACTGGGGCCATTCGGTCACACCCTCTCGCCTCCAAATGGTTTCAGGGTCTTGTATTGTAAAACACCACCCTCATAAGAGACGCCCTGGGAAGTCAGGTGTGAACTGGGATCTCTCTGATCAAAAGCGCAGAGAGAGAAGTGGTCGAGGGGAAATTTGGTTATTTTTTATTTTATTTTATTAGAGGAAATGGGGTGATTTTTACAGCGCCTTTGTTGGTCAGTGATTTTAATTCCATCCAGAGCACAGTGGTAATTACAGCCACAATTACCCACTGTTTTTCACTGGTCCTCCTGTAATTTAATTCCTGTCCCGACTGATGAGCCTTTATTTGAAGCTGCTTCATTCAGGGTGAAAATGGAGGTGAGAAGGTTTCTGCTAACCTGATAGATGGAGACATGCTAATTTAATATACAGTATCAAGCAATTTGTCAACAAGTGAGAAAAGCAAGACCTGTTGTTCTTTTGTGTTAACTCTGTTGACATATTGTCAAAATGACGTCATCTCAATGTGTTGTGCTAGCTTGAAGAAACAGTAAACCAGAGTGAAAAAAGATTAAAAAACAAAAAAAACATTGTGTTATTGCACTCCCAAACAAAGAGCTGTGGAAACTGCCAAGTCATTCTTCTGAGCTCTGCGGCAACTCACACGTCTGAAAATAAAGTTTTGTGTTTTGGATTGATTCTTCTGCTGCTCAGATATTCAACAGTGCCTTCAAACCTCCCATGCATTGTTATAGCCTTGACTGTTGAAGGGGAATCTGTGACTCATTTTCATTCATTATAATAACCAAACACATTATGATTACAGTCATGATCATTAAACACTTCAAATTGAAGATTATCTTTGTTCCTTTCTGTGGGCTGACACGTTTCATGCAGAAGAAACAAAACAAACAAAATAACTTACCCAATAACAACATACAGTACATCTGTGTGCATTGATTAATCATGTATGCTCAGATGATTATTTCATACTGTACTCTTCCTTGAACCGTGTGCATGCATCAACCACACAAACATGTGTATGAGGGATTCAAGAATAACACAGGGTTTGTAGGGTTTTCAAAATCTATTAACTCATTGAGTGCCAACCACGTAATTTCTCGTTTTTCGTTCCCATGCGTTGAGTGCCGAAAACGTAATTTTACGTTTTTTGCTTTTTTTTTAAATTATGAAAATAGACACTTTAATACACATTATATGTAAATTTGGGGACTCTACGACGAGGAGAACTGAAATAGATGACGATCAAAGTCACATGACAGCTCATGATCTGGAAGTTTTTATCATAACTCGGCTTCTGCAAACGAGTTCTGCATGCAGATGCAGCAGCTGCTGCAGCGCAGCTGCTCTGCTCTCACCCGCGCTGCTGCTCCAGCTGCTCGAGCTGCTCGGAGCTGAACCAGGAAGCTCTCAGCCGACAGTCCGCCCGGTCTTCATCTGGAGCAACACCGTGTCCTCCCCAAAGTCCTCCCGCGGTAAAATCTGATGGTCTCTGGGCCAAAGCAGACCGGCATCACCGACCCGTACCACAGAAGGACCGCGACCACCGGCGGGACCGGTCTTCCCGAGCCGCGGTGGCCGACTGACCCTCACGCTCCGCGGCGAGAAGCTGTGACACGGCACGGTGCGTCTGTGTTATTGTTGTTTAGTGGCGCCCCCCCCCCGCCCCCGCTGGTGGTTTTGTGAATAGAACAACCATTGTTGTATATATTTATCTTATACGAGCCCTTTGATCCAGAAATGCGAGTGTCAGAAGAGCGACAGACACAAACAGCGCACCTTTCATAAAAGACGCTCTATCTCCTTTTCTAGAAAAAAAGGAGGGATTTTGGTGAAACCCAGCCATGTTTAGCTTGACTTTTCTCAGGAACAGAGGCACGTAGAAACAAACGGTTTGTGGGCCACTTGAAGCATTAAGGTAAACCTTTCAATTGAGCCACAGTATGTGTTGGTGGCAATAATATAGAATACACTGTGGCTCTACATAAAAAGTCAAAAATGGTCTAAATTGCCGGTACACTTGACTAAAACTTTGGAAAGGAGCGCGGCACTCAATGAGTTAAGTATGTCCACATAAAAGATACAGAAAATCTAAGTAATTAGTATTTTAATACTTAGTATTTAGATTAGATTTTACATGGCAGCTGTCACAATGTGTTTTGCATTGCAACAACACAAACAACACTGGGATTCTGCAGCAAGCGACTGCAGAAGTTATTATGGCTGCTGTGTTAGCAAGAGGCTAGCAGCTGTTAGCAGCTCTGCCCACTATTGGCTATGCACTGCAATTTGATGGTACAGAATTATATTCAGCTCATCTTTTCCTCAAAACTAATTATGAAGCATTTTTTTAATAATGTATGCATACATTTAAAGGTCCAGTGTGTAAAAATGAGCAAGGTTTATTGGCAAAATCTGAATAAACTACCCATGAATATATTTGTATAAGTGTATAATCGCTATAAAATTGGTTTTCCTAGCCTTATAATTCTTCTTTTATATATAGCAAAGGTTTTGCTTTAGAGAGTGTCGCCATCTTGCGCCGCCATGTTTGTACAGCAGCCTGAACGGAAAATCCAGCCAGCCAGAGAGCACGTTTCACGAGTTTTGCGTGTATAAATAAACCAATGAAGAAGAAGGCAGGAGGAAAGAGGAAGGAGTAGGAAACAGAGGAGGCCACCATCACTTTGTCGACGGGAGGGGTGAGTGCGAGCGAGTGAGTGCTGCAAACTAGAACTGAACGCTAGATCACAGTTTTACCTCCATATTACACACTGGACCTTTAATGAATTAATTAATCCATTAAAACATTTATTTAAATAACATGAATGCAACATTTAAAGGGACAACGAGGAGTTTTGGAAAAGCAAAGCATTTTTACACTACATTTATGACCCTCCGCGCGCACCGTAAAATTCTTTGACCGGCGCAAGACGGACTCATGTTTTCATTCATCAATAATTAAAGTCAGAGGTTGGAAGACGATCACATACCGTCGTAGTTCCGACCATAAACGGCGATTCGGCTGCGTTATTCTCATGACTCGCCACGAAACCAAAAGTAAAGAAACGCTGGTCGGCTCGACCAGCATTTCCACCACCACTAATAATAACAAAATAACGATAGAGACAAAACGATATATTTATCGAAAAATGGGCCCATTAACAAGTGTGGGTAACGGAGATTCATCCACATTAACGTGAGACTTTTTTATAACCAAATAGAAACTCCTCATTGTCCCTTTAATTGCTAATCAGGGAGAAATTGGCAACGTTGATGCATACTGTATGATGTTAATATCAACATCCATAAGAGAGGCTTGCAATGAAGGACTATGTTGCTCGTCCATATTACATCGTTATAAGTGATGTAATGTCATGTTTATCCTTAGTTGTTATTAGTGCTATATGTGTGGGTATGTGTGTCTAGTTGCTCTTGCAGGTACTATTTGTTGATACTGACATTTTGATTTTCGATTGGATGACTTGGATGAAGTTGACTAAGAGAGAACTTCAGAATATAATTTTTTTTATTGATTTGCTTTTAGCGTTTTTTTTTCAACACCAGGAAGTTGTATAAAAATTTGTTTCGTAAAATTTCAATCAGGCTTTAGCAGGATTCTATAATTAAGCACTAATGATTTTATCAATTACTCTGAGGGATAATAAGCAGCTCATTTGCATTTCCACCACATTATCTTATCACTCTCTATTGTAGGTAACATGTTCTTAATTGTACTCATTGAAAGAGACTTTTTGTTTGTGTGTGATCAGAAAACAGTCACCTTCGGGAGGCTGTTTTCTTGTTTTTGAAGAGAGAAAGTCAGGTATTCTTGTGTTCACCCTGCTTTGACTTGTAAGGGATTCGCAGTACAAAACCTACTTGTTTTATTGTGTAAAGTCATGTTGCTTGATTAACTAAGATTCCAGCTATTCTTGATCCTAATCCATTTGTTTGATTTCACGCCCACATCCTCTGTCAGAATAGATTGTTATTCTGGTGCCATACCCTCTCTGGCTCAGGTTTTAGCACCCTTACACATTTATAGAGTTGTGCTGCACTAGACATAATAACTTTTTTTTGGTTTATAAGAGGTACTCGTCCCTGCTGTGTGTGCCATGCTAAGTTGTAGGTGAACTTCCTGCACTGAATATTTCAAGAGGTCTGTCTTGTTTTCATGGCAGCATCGCGTCCAACACCTTTTGGCTCTTGAAGGCTGACAAACACCTACTGTGTGAGATTTGGTCTTAATTCCTCTGGAGATGTCATCTCTGCTCTGCGTTCCAAGCAGGGACTTGCCGTTTCATTTCAAATGCTGCATTGGTGACAAGTTTTGAAGAAAGCAGTCACCAAGTTGAACCTGCAGCCCTGCAATTCAATGGATTTGTTTTTTGGGGATCCTTCAAATACCACTTACCTTTAATTGGAATTTTTTTAGTCTTTTATTTAGACAACCTTCTTAGTTGATTATCAATGTCATCTTTTGTACATTTATTATGTTTTGAAATTTCTGTTACTCTTAAATCTTAGGCTGTAAACATTATTTCATTTATGTCTGATGGCTGGCTCTCACCTCAGATGTTGTATTGGACAAATCTTTCTTAACTGTCTTTGCAAATACTTTTTGTGTGGTGCACCTCATAGTCATGTTGTTGTACTTGGAACCACTTTATGTTATTTCAGTGTAGAAGTACTTCCTCCTCTGTGAAACCTGTGCAGCCTTGGAAATGTTGAGGGCAGCTGTTTTCACTCTATTCAGGTGTATTAGTGAGCATCTTTTACAGTAAAAGTTCCAATTTCTCAAACTTTCCAAGATCTCCAAAATATCTACAACTATAGCTGCTGTGCAGCAATGGTTGGGGATGGGCAATTTTAGGCAGAATTAGGCGATTTGAAAGTAAAAGTTCCAAAGCTGTAGCACATATGGTTGATTTGTTATCAATTTTCAAAGTTTTGAAATTTAAAGGCTTGCTGTAGCACCACCATCAGGACTATTGTCTTGTGTTTCCAGTTGCGGACATCTGGCATGGAACTGGACCTTTGTGAAAAATATGGGTAGATTTTTCAAATGGAAATGTTGCACGAGCTGAGGCTTGAATGCACAATCTTCAACACCAACAACCACCCTCTATCTCAGTGAGCTAATTAGCAAGTAGAAATGTCACATGTAGCTTCACAAACTGACTAAGCCTGTCAGTCACCTGTGTGCAAGACAGCAGCTGTTAGTATGTAAAGGCAGATTTCAAACGGCTGTCAAAAATTCAGTTATTAAGACAAAAATACAACAATACACAAATTGCATCTAGACAGCATGGAGATGTTGGTAATTTGTTTCTAACAATGATGTATTAAGTCCATAAGTGAAAAACTGATGTTTAGAAATGGCATCTATTGACTCCAATTGTTTGCATGAGAGCGAAATTCAAAATGCTGTAAAAGTCAGTTTCTATCATGACTCCAAAATTTTGTCATTTTGGAATATTCCACTAAAAAATATTCTGACCAAGAAATGTTTGGCCTGAATTATACACACAAGTAAGCCTTTTCTGACTGACTGTCAATGTGTATGGTACGGGCCGGGCAGGTGGGATGAGAAGCTGAGGGGCTGGGGTGAGGAAGACAGGAAGAAGTAAGTGGTGTTGCAAGTTTCAGCAAAGAAAACTTGGCTCATCATTTGAATTGATTAGTCGGTGGACAGAAAATACTACTGAAAGAGGAGCGAGAAAGTAATGTTTAAGGAGGGTGATGGGATTGTAGTTGTGCCCTGATGGTGGCCATAATAGAAAGTGTCATCCTATTGTCTCAATCTACCCATTAGATGTGGAGACATGTTGTAAAATGTTGATGGCGCTATATGGAAACTGGATCTTTCCACTGTACCAACTCACATCCACCTCTATCCAGCAGCTGTGGAGACAGTCCACTAAATAAATCATCATCTTCATATCAGGGGAACATCAAAGTCAACAGAATGTGTTCCCAGGGGACGACGAACGTCTGATGAAGATTTCATCACAAATGATCATTGATGATTAAGCAATTTAATAATCAAAAGAATTATTAGTAAACCGATCAATAATTAATTTCAGCCAACTTAGATTAGACAGAATACAGATCAGCTCACTTAGGGGCCCAGATATGTCCATCGCTGTACTTAAAGTCTCACCATTAGGCCACGTCTGTCTTAAATTCTAAATGCCTCATATGGATTTGAATTTTTCAGGCACTTACCTAATTGGAGGGGGAAACTCATTGTGTTTTTGTCGGCCTGTATAAACTACAACACAGTCTGGCCCAACTTTATTAATGCTGTTGCAGAACTGCTGTCATTTCTCCTGCCTGGACGTGACAGTTTCTCGATACTGGGTGATTTAACGTCCATGTTTGTTGCTCTGACATTTTTGCCTCAGAGTTCTTTAGCCTCCATTTAGTCTGTACTCTCACTGGACCCGCTCGGTCTGAGAGACACAGTCGTCCATGATCCGTGTCCCCAATCATGGCTATACCTATGTCGAAGCACGTGTTTTATCATCTCAAAGATATTCAGACAGGCTCCCCCATTGTAAAGTCTCTTTATGTGGGAGAGAGCTGTGTCCTTCTTCTGCTAGTGTTTGTAAGACACATCAGACCCTCAATGCCCCACAATCAACTCAAATAAGGTTTTGGAATATAGGCCGAATTTACCACCTTTTTACACCACTGTTTATCGTAAGAATTTTATTGAGCTTTTGGGGCTAAATTGCTGCCTGTAAACATGGAACCGCTCAACCTTCCTGCTTGATGAGGAGGACACAACATTATTATTTGTTCTCTGTAAAAACCAGAGTGTTTCTATTTGTGGAGGAGCAGCAGGTTCTGCCCACTAGCTCTCTGTTATCTCAAGGCTGCATTCACCTAAGTGGATGCCTCTTGAAATGGGACATATGTTCTGAGTTGTCACATGTCATGACAGCAACTGCACAATGCTCGGCTCATGTTTCCATGTCTGGCACATAGAGAACCACATTCTCCCTGTACATTGAATGCAGTAGGCCTACATACCTTATTGTACTCTAACATAATTTGACCTTTTCAAGGTAAAAAGTAAGGTCACCTTTTAAAGGACAATGACGGGCAAATTCAACTCGGGGCTGTATTTTCTTAACATTTTAGGTCTAAAAGAAGGAATCTGAAGATTTTCAGTTAAATTGCTCCTGTTTTGCAGTAGTTGTGTCTGTCCCCGCATCGCCACGGCAGCGATGAATGGGAGCGGATGGAAGTTCCGCTGCTTAGGCTGTTTACATCCCTCAATTTTTTTCCACAGACAGGGTCATATGGCTACTCAAACATGCACCGAAAAGTTTATTTACTTCAAGCAAGTAAAGAGTTGATATTCCTGTGTTTATGACACAAACGGGAGCTTCCGACTGCACCTGAACACACCGAGCGCGTCAACTTGGATCTCGCGCTAGACTCTGGGAGACTTTGAATTAGATCTAGTTTTACAAACATGTCGGCTTGCTTGAAGTAAACAAACTTCTCGGTGCATGTTTGAGTAGCCATCTGACGCTGTCTGTGGAAAAAAAATTGCGGCTTTGAGGGATGTAAACAGCCTAAGCAGCGGAACTTGCATCCGCTCCCATTCATCGCTGCCGTGGCGATGCGGGGACAGACACAACTACCGCAAAACAGGAGCAATTAAACTGATCTTCAGATTCCTTCTTTTAGACCTAAAATGTTAGGAAAATACAGCCCAGAGTTGAATTTGCCCGGAATTGTCCTTTAAGGTCTCAGCTGGTCCCTATCAAAGTGAAGCCTTTTCACCAGACATGTCTGTTGTACTACTTCCTGTACTTTGCCTTTAACCCTCTGAGGTCAGTGCCGTCGTATACGATGGTGGGTGTTGTTTTACTCTTTCACGTCTGTAGCAACCAAAAACGTAATAACAGCCAATAACGTAATAATTTTGGCCATTTTAAATGTAATAAAGCCAGTAATGTAATAACGTGCCAATAATGTAATAAAACATTTGAGCTAATAACGTAATAACTTTTTGCCAATAATGTAATACGTTATTACATTATTGGCTGGTAATAACTGGTGCCGATAATGTAATAATACATAAATATGACTGCAGTTCTTGGAAATTAAAGGCTTTTTTACAATTTTTGTGCAGTAATAGGTAAGTAGATAACATAGTCGTCATATTTATTCATCCAAGATATGTACTATCTTTCACCTCTCTCTCTCTCTCTCTCTCTCTCTCTCTTACTTAGTAGTAGTAGTAGTAACTTATTTGTCCCCGTTGGGAAATTGAGTGTTTAAACTTGTGTATTGAATGGTGTCTGCCAGCCAGTTTATGTTTCAGTCATGTATAACTTCAAGCCTGAGACAAACCATTGGAAATAGGCAATGTGAAATGTGATAATCCCAGCATGGCTTGGAGGAGCAATGGAATTGATTTGATTTGACCATTCTCTTTCTATTTGAATTTTTTTTTTTCAACACGTTGAGCTTAAAAGTCTTGTGTTGGAAAAAGTGACATTTTAATGTTTTTTTGTTTTTTTACAGTGATGATAAAGCAGCATAGGTTCTACTGTATATTAATACTGTGAAAGTCTACCTTTAGACTTTCACAGTATTAGGCTAAGGTGGCATTGGTGCAATAGCCTTTATATTTTATGAAATGCACACTCTTCTTGTATTTTTGCACTCTCTTTTATTTTTGTACTATTGTATGATTTGTGATATGGACCTGTGTCTGAAATAAAGCTTTTATATATATATATATATATATATATATATATATATATATATATATATATATATATATATATATATATATATATATATATATATATATATATATATATAGTATATATAGTATATATAGTGATGATAAAGCAGCTATATATATATATATATATACAGCGGGGAAAATAAGTATTGAACACGTCAACATTTTTCTCAGAAAATATATTTCTAATAGAGCTATTGACATGAAATTTTCACCAGATGTCGGCATCAACCCAAGTAATGCACACATACAAAGAAATCCGAACATTAATGTCCATAAATTAAGTTATTTGTAATAAAGTGAAATGACATGGGGAATAAGTATTGAACACATGAAGAAAAGGAGGGGCAAAAAGGTATGGAAAGCCAAGAAAGTAGCTGGAGTTTGTCAGTATTTAGAATGTAATCCTGTCTCCTATCAGTGCAAAGTAATATCTGCTGGTTTAGTCCTGATTGATGCCTTTTAAAAAGGTTTCTCACCACCAAGGTGTCAGACAAGAAGTATTGCATGGTGGGCAATGGCAAAGGGCTGTCTAAAGACCTACACAACCTTACTATTGCAAAACAGGAGTCAAAACAATAATCAGAAGGGTTCCCTAACAGTCCAGGACACTGGTGGAGAGCTTCAGAAAGACCTGGGATCAGCAGGTACAGTTGTTTCAGAGAAAACAATAAGTAATGCACTCAACTGCCATGGCTTGCATGGTGTGTGTGCATGGAGGCCATGGCAGTTGAGTGCATTACTTATTGTTTTCTATGAAACAACTGTACCTGCTGATCCCAGGTCTTTCTGAAGCTCTCCACCAGTGGTCCTGGACTGTTAGGGAACCCTTCTGAATATTGTTTTGACTCTTCTGTCTGAAATCTTTGGTTGCGTAGGTCTTTAGACAGCTCTTAGACAGCTCTTTGCCATTGCCCATCATGCAATACTTCTTGTCTGACACCTTGGTGGTGAGAAACCTTTTTAAAAGGCATCAATCAGGACTAAACCAGCAGATATTACTTTGCACTGATAGGAGACAGGATTACATTCTAAATACTGACAAACTCCAGCTGCTTTCTTGGCTTTCCATACCTTTTTGCCCCTCCTTTTCTTCATGTGTTCAATACTTATTCCCTGTGTCATTTCACTTTATTACACATAACTTAATTTATGGACATTAATGTTCTGATTTCTTTGTATGTGTGCATTACTTGGGTTGATGCCGACATCTGGTGAAAATTTCATGTCAATAGCTCAATTAGAAATATATCTTCTGAGAAAAATGTTGACGTGTTCAATACTTATTTTCCCCGCTGTATATATATAGCTGCTTTATCATCACTGTAAAATAACAAAACAAAACAAAAACATTGAAATGTCACTTTATCCAACATGGGACCTTTAATCTCAATGTGGTAATGTAGTTTTTAATTTTCAAACATGAAAAACAAAGTTAGAGGTATGAAACCTGCAGAGATTTCATTTTAGATCTCCAACAGCTGGTTTCAGTGATCTATTTGTTGATTGGTGCTGCGAAAGAAAACATTTCTTTGAGAAAGAGATTTCTGAATGTGTACAATTGTGCTGCCACTTCATTTGGAACTTCAGTTGGGTGTTCTGGAGATAACGCTAACCATCAAGTTGGAAAAATGATGGCTAAATATGTTAATAAAAAAAAAAAATCAATGGTAAAACCAAATCAACTCCATTGCTCCTCCGAGCCATGCTAGGATTATCACATTTAACATTACCTATTTCCAATGGTTTGTCTGAGGCAGGAAGTTATAGATGACTGAAACATAAACTGGCTGGCAGACACCATTCAATACACAAGTTTGGTTATGTTTTGGAGGTTGTTGATAGCCTACAATGCTTACTCCTTCCGTTTGCAAACATATCTTTAAGCACGGTAGAAGTGAGAGAGAAAGAGAGGTGAAAGATAGTACATATCTTGGATGAATAAATATGACTATGTTATCCACTATACCTTTTTTGATTAGCAAATTGCACAAAACTGCAAAAAAGCCTTTTATTTCCAAGAACTGCCGTCATATTTATGTATTATTACATTATCGGCACCAGTTATTACATTTTCAAAGGTTTTTTTAATACTAGGCCAATAACGTAATAACCAGCCAATAATGTAATTACTTATTACAGTATTGGCAAAATAGTTATTACGTTATTGGCTCAAAAATGTTATTACATTATTGGCACGTTATTACATTATTGGCTTTATTACAAAATGGCCAAAATTATTACGTTATTGGCTGTTATTACGTTATTGGCCGTTGTTACGTTTTTGGTTGCTACACACGTCTATTTCCAGGAACACAGAATGGAAATGACGTAACTCTTTTTTATTTAAAGTGGGACACTCCTCTGGTGTGTCTGTAGCTCACCCAGAAGCAGAGTATCCGTCTCAAACATCCGTGTCCAATAGGAGACCTTTGCACCTTCACACAATGTGTCAAAGAGTGTTCATTTATTTTAGTTTCTTTTTCTAATAATATAATTTTTCTACATTCATATGACACCATTAAAGAATGAATAGTCTGAAAACCAAGGTTGTCCTGGAAAAAAGATGTAATTTGCTTGATTGTGCATTACAAGGCTGAGGCTTTACAATGATTAATACACAAGGAGACCAGGCGACAGAAATAAAGAAGAAAATGCCGTAGACTCTGAAGGGTTAACTGAAATCAGTCATATCTCCATCCAGAGGAAAATGCCATCAGTGGTCCATGAGGCTGACGATTCTGATTCCTGGAGAAAATTAGTGTAAATATTGACATAAATATCATAAATGTCCTCACTTGTTCCTGTTTTGTGGAGAATAGTTTTATTGCTGGAAGAAGTAGCTCCATCTCCATCTCTCAGTTTAGTGCAAATAGATTTTATTTGTCTTTGTCATTTCACTGCAGAGTTTTAATAGCATGCTGAATAATGTTCCAGGAGACTGTGTTCCCAGCCAGTAAACATTTCTAGTGGGGAAGTGTACAGTGAATATTGCTTTATTATTAAATCAGTCGTGTGAAATGCTGCTGAAACAATGTTGTCATTGGAAAAAAAAGAAAAAAAAGCCGTCCAGCTTGTGAAGTAAAGCAATGCCAACATCTGCGCTGTCAGATAGTCATGGCTGCCAATAATATTTACACTACGCATTCATATCTTCAGCGCATATTGTTTTAAAACCAACAATATGAAAAACTGATGAGGCCGCTGCCATGAAAAAAAAAAAGTCCTTCTCAGTTTGTCACACTGACATTGCTGCCAACAGTTTTCAGTCCCCCATTGTTTCCGAGGGATCTTCTCCAGTTTAATCAAATGCTTTGTCTTGGTTGGGGATTTTTAAAGCTCTTGTCACTGAGCAATGTTAGCATGAATTTTATTTCGATTCACATACGTCCCGCTGAGGCGGCAAATCTTTGCAGCTTTGATGGATTTTCCCCCTCACTTTGTGATTCGGATTCCGCTAACACTTGTCAGACAAGCCTCAATACATGCCCTCTAAATATAGCTAAAGCCTCCGCTAAAACACTCTCATCTGAAATGTACTACGGACGTATTGTACTGTAAGAGCAGTTTGTTTATTCAATTGTTTTTGCGCCCACTATATATCAATCCTCCTCCTTAAGATCATAATGTGGCTCTAAACGACAGATCAGTGAGGCTCCGCTGCAGAGAGCGACGTTTACTGTCTCACAGGAATGGAAAATGGAAAATCATTGAAGGGCTTGGGATTATTTCCCCACAGAAAGCCGTGGATTTGTGCTTTTATTTTATTTTATTTTTATTTTTTTAAACATTTATCCTGCTCTCATTCCTGCCCGTGGAATAACATTTTTCATGAATCGCCAAATAAATAAAACACACACTATCAAAAAAAACAAGAGTCATGTTGGTGTCTCACAAATGACCGTGTGTGTTTAGCTGTTTATTTAGCCTCTGTGTCATCATTCATCCCATGCACGGCGTGTTTCTCGTCCATTGTTCTCCATCTGTCATTTCCAAATGGACCAATTCAATGTCATTCATCCAATTGTACCTCTACAGTTACCAAGCAGACACATGTAGCATAGGTTACTGCCCACGTTTCCTATAGAAACTCTGTCACAAAAGATAAATGTTGTCAGTATTGCTTCATACTGAGATGTTTTGTCCTTTATCAATCAAAAGAACCAAATAATAGGTGGTTCAGGCTTTTCAAAAGACGTCATTATACAAGTGATATTATTGAGTTTTAGTATTTGAACAGATACAAAAATGCTTTTTAAAGAATCATAAATAATGAATAAATGACCACCTTGGGCTGTTTCTCCTATTCTTTGACATTTCATGGAATACATTTTAATGAAAAGACAAATAATTAACAGATGAATCTACTGTATAATGAATCCAACACAACATAAAGGCATATTGATAGAGTACATTTGCTTATGAGTCATATACACTGCTCGTCCAAAAAAAAAAGTCACGCACACTAATTTTTTTTTGTTGAACCACCTTTAGCTTTGCTTATGGTACACATTCGCTGTGGCATCGTTTCAATAAGCTTCTGCAATGTCACAACATTTATTTCCGTCTAGAGTTGCATTCATTTTTCAAAGATTCTCAGTGGGGTTCAGGTCTGGACTCTGTGGTCACATTGGACCGCATTTCCTCCTTGAAGATGATGGTTCCTCACTCTCCTTCCAGTTTTTAATAATGTGTTGGACAGTTCTTAACCCAATTTTAGTAATTCAGTAATCTCCTTAGATGTTTTATTTGCTTGATGCCAATAATTGTTTCCTTCTGAAACAGATTAACATCTTCTCCACGACCACAGGATGTGTCTCCTGACATGGTTGTTTAAGAAATGAGACTACATCAGTTAGGGTTAATTAAATTTTTGCCAGTTGAAACATAATCATCCATGCAGTAATTATCCAATGGGAGGCTCTGACCTATTAGATTCGTTGAATCCAATTTTTGGATGGGCAGTGCACTACGCTGCTGCTACAAAAAACAGTGCAATGCCACATTTTAAACAATAGAACATTCATTCAATTCAATTCAATTCAATTTATTTTTAAAATGGGACAATGCGAGTTCATGGACGAAAACAATCGTAAACACGCTGGATTGTAGCCACAGGCTAATTTACATCCGCTGTCCCATACATAGATGTTCCCTGGTACAAGAGAAATTACAATAAATAAAAACAAAAGCATGTTATTAAATAGCAGCAGTCAGTTTACAGTACAAAAGATAAATAATACAGATTCAGATAGTACAAAAGTGCAACCGTGTCATGATAAAGTGCTTATAATCATCAAAGTGCGTAGAAGGTCCTGGGGGTAATATCTAGTTGAGCTGTGTTACAATGATAGGTCTAAGGGTATAATTTAATCACTTTCACTGCTATGAATAACTAAAGGTTATGTAATAATAATGTAAGTAATAATACTATTTAAATATATGTGCATACACATTCACATATATACACACACACACACGCATATATATATATATATATATGTATACATACGTACATATATACATACATATATATATACATATACATATACATCCATACACACATATACATATCGACCTATAACTAGTGCTGGCATTATTCATATTGCTATTTTGTCTATGTTAGTTATTATAATAATAGTAATAATAATAATAATAATAATAGTACTGGTAGTAGTAGTAATGGTAGCAACACAGCAAAATTACAGTAATGGCAACATCAACACAGTCATAACAGTAATACAACAGTCAGAAATAGGTATACACTTCTAATAGTGGGTGCAGGTCTGGGTTGATAGCAACCAGTTTTTTAGATGTTTTTTGAAAGTAATATGTGTGGTGCATTCTCTGACTGTGAGCGGCAGGCTATTCCATATCCTGCAACCCATGACGGACAGAGCAGCCTGACCGAAGGTGGTCCGTCTGTAGGGGATAGCACAGTCCCCTCTAGCTACTGATCTTGTGACCTTTGTAGTTGGTTGGCTATCAGTCCGTTTTATAAAATCTTTCAAGGGTGGGGGGGCCAGGTTGTGCAGGGTTTTGTGTACCAGGCAGGCTCGTTTAAAATCAACTAGGTTGTTGAAACTCAGTAATTCGTGTCTGTTAAGGACGTTGCAAATGTGGTGTCTTGTTTGTTTTTTATCGAATACCTTTAGAGCTTTGTTGTAAAGAGACTCAGCTGACTTGAGGGTGGTTACACCTGTAAGGGACCAGCTTGTAAGACAGTATTCGATACGGGAAAGGATTACAGAAAATAAAAACATTCGGGCTGCTGTATCCGTCAGGTTGTGTCTGATCTGCTTGAAGTTCTGCAGGTGAAATTTGGTGGTTTTAGATAGTATACTGACATGTTTTTTGAATGTTAGGGTCGAATCTAGGGTAACACCCAGGTATTTAAAATGCTCGACCATGTCAAGTTCCACACCATTTACAAACACGTTAGAGTTGGTTATTTTCGTTTGTCGTTTGCTGAACATCATACAAGCAGATTTCTTGGTGTTAAGCAAGAGACAAGATGCAGTAAGCCATTTCTCAATACATGATAAAGCTGATGTGAGAGAGGATGAGGCCTCTGTGATGGATTTTGCTTCCTTGAGGATCACTACATCGTCTGCATACATTAAAGTGTGGACATTCTGATCAAGGCTAGGCAGGTTGTTAATAAATAGTGAGAACAAAATTGGTCCAAGGACCGATCCCTGAGGGACCCCGATACTGCACTCGAGACTGGCTGAGTTAACCCCATTTACCACCACATGTTGTTTTCTCCCCGAGAGGTAGGAGGCAAACCATTTTAAGGACTGTTCTGAGAGGTTAAAATGGGTCAGTCTGGACAGCAGTACATGATGGTTCACAGAGTCGAAGGCTTTTTTTAAGTCAAGGAAGGTGGCCCCCACAATTGCATTTCTGTCCAGCAGACCTTTGACCTTTTCTAAAAACACACACATGGCAGTCTCAGTGGAATGGTGGGTGCGAAAGCCAAATTGCATGGGGTGTAGTGGCGTGTGACCAAGGTTAAGGTGCTCCATTAATTGTCTGTTGATCCATTTCTCAGCTATTTTTGATATTACTGGTAAAATACTTATTGGTCGGTAGTTGGATGGTTCAGTCTTTTTACCAGATTTGAAGATGGGTGTTATAGCTGCCACTTTCCAGACTAATGGTACATGTGCGTGTTTAATAGAAAGGTTAATAAGATGGGTGATAGGGCGAACCAGAGCATCTTTCTGTTGTTTCAGAAAGGTGCTGCTGAGGCCAAAAGCGTCCTTTGCACTGCTGCTTTTAAGACCCGTGATTAGGCTGGCTACATCATAGTCAGTTATCTCAATGATTGAGAAGATGGGTTTGTTATTGTCCAGAGGGCTGGCTGTGCATTTGGGAGAGGGGAATAGTTTGGCAATCTGAGCTACAGACTCTGAGAAAAAGTTGTTAAAACAATTTGCTAGGTTGATAGGTTCTATGACTAGGTTGTTATTTATAATAAGTTCTAAGTTATTGTTATTGTTTTCTGGCTTGTAATGTTGGCCTGTCAATTTGTTAATACTTTGCCAGATTAGTTTACCATTGCCATGTGCATTTGCAATAATTTTCATGAAGCAATCTGCTTTTAACTTCCTCAGGGTTTGGGTTACCTTGTTTCGCATGGAGGTAAATCTCAGGCGGTCCGTAGCTAGACCAGTTTTTAATGATTGCTTCCACAGTTCATCCCTCGTGCACATCAGTCTTCTGCAGTCCTCGTTTAACCATGGTAAAAAGTGCTTTCTTTTTTTCTTGCCCCTCCCTCTAGAGGTGAAAAGGCCCGTGACCTCCTTGACTGACCTGTTAAAGAGATCACATGCATGAGTGACATCTTCACAGGATATAACATCAGACCAGTTGTTGTTGTGGAGGGCTACAGTTAAATTTTGCTGTTGACTCCTGGGTATAAAGTCATAGAGGGAGGTGGAGTTTACAGGTTTAACATGGAAACGGTGCCGTTTCTTTGTGAGTTTTCTGGTAAAGAGGATGGCATTATGGTCAGAGAGCCCGGTAAGGAGGTTGTAGGTTTTTACAACTCTGTCAGGGCATGTAGTAAATAGCAAGTCAATTCTTGTTCTGGAGTGCTGTGTTAGTCTGGTGGGCTGTTCAATCAACTGGGAGAAATTATGGTGATCCATAATGTGTTTCAGAGTCTTTCTTTCATGTTTTACATCCCAGTTGATGTTCAGGTCCCCTACCAGGATAACTTCATTATTTGAACTGAAATGGTCTAATAAAAGTTTGAGCTGGTCGTAGAAATCTGTCTTGGCAGATGGTGGTCGGTACACACATATCATTACAAAGGACATTTCAGGAGATAGTGATACTTTAACACTGACATATTCAATTTTCATCTCACTGGGTGCAGTTAGCCGAATGCACTTAAGTGAGTTTTTAATGTATAATAGGACCCCTCCGCCTCTGCCATTTCTGTCTTGCCTAAATACTGAATAACCTGGCTGAAATACAGCAGCTTCTGGCGAGGAACTGGAGAGCCATGTTTCAGACATGCCTAATATGTCAATGTTTGAGTCACACAGTAAATGTTCGATTTGTTCTCGTTTGGGAGTTAGGCTCCTGATGTTTATGTGACCACAGAGTAGCCCTTTGGGTTTGAGATGGTGGTCCCAGACTAACCTGGCATGATTGAGTGTCCTGAAGATTTTGATGGACCGGTGCTTCTTGAGGATGGGGTTCCTGGTCCTCTTTGCAGCTGGGTTAGCGGTGGCCACTGGTGGTGGAGGTAGCCTCGGTTCAGCTGGGCTAGCCTTGGCCGATGGTCTGGTCCCGGTGATAGCCGCCGATGGTGAAGGCGGCCTCACAGCTGCTAGGCTAGCGCTAGCCGTCGGCGCGACCCCGCTGTAGGCCGCTGGTGGTGGAGGTAGCCTCGGTTCAGCTGGGCTAGCCTTAGCCGATGGTCTGGTCCCGGTGATAGCCGCCGATGGTGAAGGCGGCCTCACAGCTGCTAGGCTAGCGCTAGCCGTCGGCGCGACCCCGCTGTAGGCCGCTGGTGGTGGAGGTAGCCTCGGTTCAGCTGGGCTAGCCTTGGCCGATGGTCTGGTCCCGGTGATAGCCGCCGATGGTGAAGGCGGCCTCACAGCTGCTAGGCTAGCGCTAGCCCTCGGCGCGACCCCGCTGTAGGCCGCTGGTGGTGGAGGTAGCCTCGGTTCAGCTGGGCTAGCCTTAGCCGATGGTCTGGTCCCGGTGATAGCCGCCGATGGTGAAGGCGGCCTCACAGCTGCTAGGCTAGCGCTAGCCGTCGGCGCGACCCCGCTGTAGGCCGCTGGTGGTGGAGGTAGCCTCGGTTCAGCTGGGCTAGCCTTAGCCGATGGTCTGGTCCCGGTGATAGCCGCCGATGGTGAAGGCGGCCTCACAGCTGCTAGGCTAGCGCTAGCCGTCGGCGCGACCCCGCTGTAGGCCGCTGGTGGTGGAGGTAGCCTCGGTTCAGCTGGGCTAGCCTTGGCCGATGGTCTGGTCCCGGTGATAGCCGCCGATGGTGAAGGCGGCCTCACAGCTGCTAGGCTAGCGCTAGCCCTCGGCGCGACCCCGCTGTAGGCCGCTGGTGGTGGAGGTAGCCTCGGTTCAGCTGGGCTAGCCTTAGCCGATGGTCTGGTCCCGGTGATAGCCGCCGATGGTGAAGGCGGCCTCACAGCTGCTAGGCTAGCGCTAGCCGTCGGCGCGACCCCGCTGTAGGCCGCTGGTGGTGGAGGTAGCCTCGGTTCAGCTGGGCTAGCCTTAGCCGATGGTCTGGTCCCGGTGATAGCCGCCGATGGTGAAGGCGGCCTCACAGCTGCTAGGCTAGCGCTAGCCGTCGGCGCGACCCCGCTGTAGGCCGCTGGTGTCCGGGATAGTCCGGCGTCTGCGAGGCTAACGTCGGCCGCCGCCCTCTGTCCACTGTTGGTCGTGGGTAGTGGGGGAGTTTTCCCGGCTGCTTGGCTGGTGGTGACCGCTACCGCGGCACCGCTGGTGGTCGTTTGGGGTGGGTGTAGCCTCCTCTCAGCTAACAGGCTCGTCACCGACGCAGCCCTTCTGCTCGTCTCCACCTCCCTTTGCACAATCCCCGTGCTTGGGCCCGGGCACTGGTGCACGTCTCCAGACAGTAACAGGCAAAGTGCGACGATGAGGAAGTTGTGTCTTTGATGTTTACCTCGGGTTCCACTGCCTCGCTGAAGATTTCTGCTGGCCGAGCAAACAAACGCTTTTATCAGCGCGTGTTTCTCGTGCCCAGAAGGCTCCAGGGAGGCGTAGGGTGCTGTGTTGTTGTTGCACAACGTCCCGTCTAGCTTCAGGGAGGGACCCGGACCCAGAAAGTCCGAGAGAAAGCCAAACGCCAGCACTGCAAGGAGAGCTCCCGTCACACCAACCCGACCAGCCGCCAGCCGCAGCCGACCAGCCGCCATCTTGCTTCAAAATCTTGCTTCACATTATTGATGTGGGAGCACGTTCAGTGACAGATGCCCAGAAACATCATGAGATGCACAAAATACACCAGCCAGCTTCTTCTTAATTAGAAAGTACTGTACTTCATGTATCAAACTTTCTAAACTATGAACTTGTTTCAGAAATGCTTATATATTTGTGGAAGTAATTCATTCTTAGCAAGAGCTGTGCAATAGCACTCATTACCATTTTAAATATGGAATATTTAATTAGCTCATAACTGCATAGATATTTCTATAGCTATAAGGAGATGAAGGACCTGTGTTTCCATGGAAACTCCAGGGACAAGTACCATCAGCACCATGGGACACCGTTACTAATTCACTGAGCGTCATTATTGATCCGCGACAATAACATTTCACTGCAATCTAAAGTGAGTGTGTTATTCTAATCCACTCAGGGGCTGTAGTTGGTGGTCAATCCATGAGTTAGTCGTAGGGTCTATTACTCCTAAATGTTCAATTTAACTGCATCTTCAACACAAAATGATGGTTTTATAGTCCGTCAAGACAAGGATGTGATTGTTTAACTCTGATGTCAGTGCTCCTCCATAATTGAGGGGGAAGTCGTTATGAAACAGGGGGCCGATTCAACGGTTCCTGTCTCACTCTGTGTCTGAAATGTTAAACTAGAAACACAGAAAGATCATGAAATTGAGAGCAGCACATTAAATCTCAATTTTATGAAAAGATAAAACAATATCACACCATGAACTGAAGAACTAATACCAGACACATGTTGCTTCCATCCACCGTCCTCATTAAGATTTAAATAGGTAATACACAAGCTCCCATGTGAGCAGCCAGAGTCATGTTGGTCTTAATCTGAGGTTAACTGTGTTGTTAGCATCCTGAGGTTGACTGGTTCATTGCATGTTACGCCCAAAAGATGCACCTGTCACTGTCTTTACACTACAGGTCTTGATGCCCAATTCCGATTTGTTGCCTGCATCCGATTTTTCTTGATTCTGTTTACATGTTCTATTAAAAGTGACCCACATCTGCTTTGCTTGTATGTGTGCAGATAAGTTTGGCTACCAACACGAAAAAGGGAATAAGCCAGTGAATTATGCATGTAAATAGCATGGGTGCTGATAAAAATGGACATAATATGTCAAGCAATTTTAGGCATTTTTCGAGGTGTACGGAATAGTGCTCACATTTAAAGGGGAGATATTATGGAAATATCACTTTATGAAGGCTCTTTAACATATATTTGCGTGTTTGTCTTGCCTTCCCACCCCAAAATGTGAGAATTGACAAAATAATCTGTAATGTTCAGGCTCCCTAGGTTGAAATCCACGTGGTTTTACAAGCTGTTCCCTCAGTTGTCTTCCAGTGATGTAACTAGGTTTCAAATGTGCATAATACCACCCCTACCTGGGACCGGTAGAAGGGATGGGGCGGGGCAAGCAGTGGTTCATTTGTATTTAAAGGGACAGGCACTGAAACCAGCCGTTCTGAACAGAGCTGTTTTGAGAGGATGAAAAGAGCTGTGATGTTTGATCCTTGGGGGATTTTGACCAAAGCATGTCACAGACATGTCTTTAAGACACCTGGGAACTATTTTAATTTATGGAAAGGGGGCAGAATATGTCTCCTTTAAGAGGCGGAGGAGAAGGAAGAAGCACCACTATTTTGTTTATTTATTTTATTTACAAGTATTTTTGGGCACAGGACTTTTTATTATTATTGATGACACATGGCAGATATCCGATTCATATCCAAATATACAGTATATAGGAGGCCTGAATCTGGTCTGACAATATCCAATTCCATGTGTTTTTCTCCATTTTTCCAGGGTGAGGGTTCCCTCATGTTGCTCTCACTGAGGTTTCTCCAAAATCTTCCCTCTTTTTCCTCACTCGATGTGAGGGTCGATACAAACTGTTTGTAAAAATGGGCTATACAAATAAAATGGCCTTGCCTTGCCCATTTACACATTCATGTTTCAGAGCCAATATGTGCCACTTTAGAGGAAAAAAATCTGAATTGGGTCACTTGAACTATGTAGTGTAAAGACAGTCAGTGAGACAACTGCTGACATTTCGGCCATGAGAACTCAAACCATTCCTTCATCCATCAGTTGTTCTACGTATAATCTCAAACAAAGCATTGAAGCACTTTCATTAGTGCTTTATGGTACAATATTAGGGTGTATTCACACCTGCAGTGTTAGTGCGCACTAAATTTGGTCCAGTTTGGGTCAGTGTGAAAGCACATCGCACTCTAATGCACCAAAACTAGTGCGGCCTGAGGAGGTGGTCTCGGTTCGGCTCCAGCCGAACTCTGGTGCGCACTAGTTGATGTGTGAAAGCAACCGCACTCTGGTGCGACCCAACTGCCAAGCGAACTCAACAAGTTTGAGCTAAAAGGGCTCCCGTAGTCGCTGACAACGGGTTAACGCAGCGGGGAGACCGCCCGGTGCTGCGGAGCTCTGTCCCCACAAACGAAGCAGCAGCAGCGGGGCAGCCGGTCGGTGTGTGTCCGCTGAGTCCACTCAGACACCGGACAGGTCGGCGGGTCCGTCCCTTGTGTCCGCGGAGCAGCTGGTTACCGAGCAGCGGAGGTCCGCCCGTGTTTAAAGTTTAACCGGGAACTACCGGGCCTGAGCTGGGTGAACGCAACCGGAAACCAGCCGGAAGTACCAAACAGAGTTATACATGCAAACAAATAGAAAATAAATGACCAGAGCTACTAACAACCGGCTCTTGAGTCTCCATCATGAAAATTTTATCAATCAGCGCTTCCAGATTCCAACCGGTAGTCATGGAGACATGACGCTCTCCAAGTTTGGTCCCGAGTGACAAAAAGCTGGTGTGAACGCAACCGCACTAACTGAAAAATGAAACAATGTATCATTTTAAAGCAGAAGTAAGTGATATATTTGTGTTAATATAAGTCTTAAATAGTTATATCTTCCGACAGCAATCACTTACATAGAGTGTTTGGTCTGAATCACGGGTCTGTCAGTCACTCTGCTCTGCTCTGAGTCGAGGAGAAAACATTTATCGTATCCTACAGTTTTTATCCAATGAGGAGAGAGAACGGCATGCAGGGCTGTGTGTGCAGCCAAGGGACGCCGTGAATGTGGTGACGTAGGGACGAGGACTGTTATGGTGCGTTCAAGGAAACTCGTTTTTTTCCGACCTGTGAAGTCGTACCAGTTCGATCTGGTACATAGACTGTACAAAAAGACGTACTGGTACGATTTCACGGGTCGGAAGTTACGAGTGGCCGTTATAGTGACTTTCACCGGTAAAACAGGTCGGAAAAACACGAGTGGGTTACGTGGAACGCTACAAAGTCGTAAGTTGTGACTTGAAGCTGTAATTTATGATTTCAAAAGCCTGCCTGGAACGCAGCATTAGCGAAAACGACCGAATCACTCACTTCTGCTTTAACATTTGGTGCGCACCAGGGTGCGCACTAAACAGGTGTGAATACACCCTTATTCTATGTGTGTGTGTTTCTTTTTAAATACGCAGCGGTTGTTCAAATCAACTCACACTTGCACATTCAACTTGGTTTTAACGATTCTATTGCATCCATTGTTGATACACGGAGCGTCCACTGTGAAAGGTTTACTCAACAAGGCAAACCTGCAGGGTTTTAATGAATAGCTCAAGGCGAGGTGCAATTCGCTCATATAACATTCCCCAAGGACTTCTCACAGAAAAGCCATTCAGTTAAAAACTCATCCCATCAAACTGAAGAAGCGGCATTATGTGCTGCTCTGCACCCGGGCTTCATATTGTATTTCTTTCATTTCTGCGGAGAAAGTCGTGGCAGGTCTCCTTCTTTTGGTCTGAACAAAGAACCATCCAGTAATAATATTCTGGCTTAAAAGTTGTCAATGAAGCAGCATACTAAGAAGAAAGTCCCATTTGTTTCCTGTCCGGCTTGGCTTCCATCTCCGTTTAGCCCGCAGGCCGACTCCTGGTCTGATTCCCCACAACTGCTCTAGAGCTTCTTTTTTTTTTTCATTGGAGGTGTGTGTTTTTTTTTTGTGTGTGTGTGTGTGTGTGAATCCAACAGCGGGTTCAACTTTCTTGAACCCAGACGGGGACTCTGGGACGGAGGCAGACAGCGAGCCTCAGCTGGCCTTTTACACCGACCCAAACCGCAGCCGGCGCCGGAGTCGAGGTATGAGAAATGGTAACGCCAACAGCGCGTGGGGCTCTGGGGGTAAGGAGGACTCACACACCTACAGACCGTTAAACCCCCGCCGTCTGATGGTAGTAACCATCGCCACGACGCATGACAAGTAACCTTTTGGCAGTGCATAAAGCAGATGGGGATCCTCGGTGTTGTGTTTGTGCGTGTGTATGCTCTGACGGAAACACATGGACTCTGTGTGTACATGCTGTGTGTATTAGGCGTAGTGTGTAGAGTGGTTTGTGAGCATGTGAAGCTGATCTTCGACGCATCTGCATACAATCTTGTTGACTGGAATCAAACAAGATGACGGGATCAGAGGTTCTCGGGGGGGAATGTTTTGATATTGACGTGAAGATCACCGTATTATTGAAATAATATTATACACAAATATTATTTCTGGGGGGGGGGTCCTCTGCAAATGCTGCCAAAGTGAAGTGGTGCAGCACGTTTTATCTGTCAGCATGCCATGTCCTTGCAGCTTTGATGTACATTAATAGGGTGTGGGAGAGAGAGGGAGAGAGAGAGAGAGAGAGAGAGAGAGAGAGAGAGAGAGAGAGAGAGAGAGAGAGAGAGAGAGAGAGAGAGAGAGAGAGAGAGAGAGAGAGAGAGAGAGAGAGAGAGAGAGAGAGAGAGAGAGAGAGAGAGAAGTAGAGACAATTCCCTCAAAATAATAGCTGCTGTCAGAAGGTGTTACAAGCCTTTACAATGCCTCCAAGCCAATTATTCCCCCGTCATGTGCACAGGTGTCACAAACACAGCGAAGCCTCCAGAAGTGCAGCCAACACCTTTAATTAGAGGTTTAAGAATAGAATAAAGTGGCTGCAACACTGCCCTAACTATGATGTTTAGAAAAAAAAAAGGATGATTCACGAGAGATGACAAAAGTATTTCTTCAAGTCAAGAGAAGCGATGACACATGAGAGGAGGAGATAAAGATAAAGATAATAAAAATCTGAATATAATTGGCAAATTTCCACACAGACTTTTTTTTTTTTTTAAACTTTGGAAATGTGAGTCAGAAAGGAGATAAATGACTTGGTTAAATAAACAAACCTTATACATAATTCGATTGGTCAGATTTCCACTTTGGCTTTTGTTTAAAGGCTCGCCTTAGGCAACTTTTTAAATGAGAAAGTTCTGCCAGAGTCATTTAAAACGTGTCAATGTAATCTGCAGTTATTGTGTTAGTGAGGGGAAAAAAATAACCTCTTTAAACAAAGTGTGAATGCCTATATCCAAGGTCACTGTGAGTTTTGTAAGTGTACGTGTGCGCGTGTGCATGTATGTATGCATGCCCCTGTGGGTATGAGGTCACGTATAACACTCTGTTTTGCACTGTGCAGTGGAAGTGATAAGAGAAGCGCTCTTGATGTAGCAGGGAGGAAGACTGCAAAACCACCTCTGAACTGTTTTTTCTATAGGTCCATGTCACATTCTCTTTCTTTTTTTTTCTCCCCCCAACACATACCAGCATGGATGTTAATACCCTTCAAAAGTAAACCTTATTTCTGTGCCACTGAGCCATGCCTAGTCTAAACCTCCCAAAGGCTTGGAGGAGGGGGGGGGGGGGGTTTGATCCAAAGGTCCTTTTTCATGAATAATGCTAAGCCCATTTTTTGGCCTGTTTGTAAAATGACTCCCTGCGTAGGCTGTGGATGTATACATGTTTTTTGTGTGGCTGTGTGCATGCATGGATGTGTTATGGAAAATAAAGCGCTTCATATATCTCCACCATTTTTGTCCACCTTTCCCCCCTTCCCTGTGTTTTTTTGTTTTTTTTGTTTTTCTCTCCCAGTAGCAGGTTCCCCACGGAGCCCCATCAATAAGACCACCCTGACTCTGATCAGTGTCATCAGCTGTGTGATCGGCCTGGTTTACTCCTCTCACCTCTCCTGCAGTCTCTCCGTGCGGGTAATCCTACATGTGCCGGAGCACCTCATCGCTGACGGTAAGACTTTACACCGCCCTCCTCCCTGCCTCAAAACACTCACACACAAACCTCTGTGGGCGCTCAGAGCCCAGTGGGGCTGAGCTGGCATTTTTTTCTGCTGTTTTCCCAGGGGGGTGGGGTCCGCTACATCCCCTCCTCCCAAACCCGAGCGGCGCGCTGTGCCTTTTGCGGTCGAGCTGCTGATTTGCTTTGCTCTCTGCAAGACAAAGGTAAATGTCAGGGCGACCACCCCCTCCCTCCTCCTCCCCACTCGCCCCTCCCCAGGTCTCCCATGTGAGACCACACGACAGATGTGCCCTCAAAGCATCATAGCACATTGAGGCCAGGTCACAGTGACCACCTGCAGAAAGCCCTCCATCACTCTTCCCCTTGTACTTTCTGATACGTTGAACCACCTCGCTAATGAATTTCAATGTAGCACCTGCAGGAAAGAAAAAAAGCACCGCGGGGGCCAGGCGCTGGCTCCCGCTGGTTCATTGGCATTTTTCAGCTGTCACAGGAGTGAGCTGGCAGTCCAGATATATTATAGACTGTGACTAGGCCCACTCATCTATCATCTGGAGGTCTGATTTGATCCGGAGCGTCGCTGCTTTCTGGTGGTATACACCGGGTCTGCCAGGGAGATATTAAAATTCCAGGGAGGCGTCCAGGGTGGGAACTTTGAAAGGAGAGATGAAAGATGGCGAATTCGCCTGTTGAATTACAAAACCGAGATCGATTTAGAATGTTTCCATAAATGTCTCCACAATCTCATCAGACTTGATTTGATGTCACGGTGAATCAGATGAAAATCTGGATTCTACCACAGGGGAAAGAAGCTATTAATGCCAACAGCTGCGCATGTGTCTGCCTTCAAAATGCTGTGAAGAGAAAAAAAAAAAGAGCACAGAAATGGAGAGTCACACCTTTTCTCCCTGCCTTTCACATCAAGGAAAGTAATCATCTGGAGATGTTTGTCTACTAACGCAGGATAACAATATCCAGATACATGACAAAAGACAAACTTGGGGATAGTGTGAAGTAGAAATGTGGTCGAGGGTGATTATCTCAGATTGCATTCTGTTGGAATAGGTTTTCTATTATCATGTGTCTTGTCTGAGGCGTATCCAAGTTACAAAACTATCTCTTTGGACTGAGTGGCCTACAGCACACAATGTGCTTGCACTAATAACAGCTGGGAACCTTTGTTACGGGGAACTTAGACGACCGAGTCGCTCGGCTGCATGTGAAATTTGGAGAACTTTGGAAAAAATACAAATTCTGTGGACGGTAGGCAAATCTTCTGTGTGACACTGCTGGGACAGTAACTTAAATCCACAAATGTCAACCTCATGGTGACATTAGAGGAAAAGTCAGGGGTGGATCTCCAAAGTCATTAGGAGTCATCCTCTGGGAACCATGAACGTCTGTACAAATGTCAGTCTATCCGGCAGTTGAGGAGAATATTTTGACCGACTGACTCTGTCCTTAGAATAGAAAAAAAAACAGGAGTTGCAGTGACCAAGGGTTGCTTCTGGCATCTGGTCTGGAAACTAATGAGTCCAAACATGGCCTAAGGATTTATCGAACCAAACATACAGCTGAGTGAAACATGGAAACAGGAGGAATTGGTGTAGTTTTGCAGAAATTTCCGAAATTTGCCTCTTTTCATTTACAATACTGCTATTACATGCTTTTCTATGGAAGCCCATTTCCGCCACATGAGAAAAAAAATTATGAGCTACTAAGTCATAATTATGAGATACTAAGTCGAAATTATGAGATAGCTAAGTCGAAATTATGAGATACTAAGTCATAATTATGAGATACTAAGTCGAAATTATGAGATACTAAGTCATAATTATGAGATACTAAGTCAAAATTATGAGATACTAAGTCAAAATTATGAGATAGCTAAGTCATAATTATGAGATACTAAGTCGAAATTATGAGATAGCTAAGTCATAATTATGAGATACTAAGTCATAATTATGAGATACTAAGTCGAAATAATGAGATACTAAGTCAAAATTATGAGATAGCTAAGTCATAATTATGAGATACTAAGTCGAAATTATGAGATACTAAGTCAAAATTATGAGATAGCTAAGTCATAATTATGAGATACTAAGTCAAAATTATGAGATAGCTAAGTCATAATTATGAGATACTAAGTCAAAATTATGAGATAGCTAAGTCATAATTATGAGATACTAAGTCATAATTATGAGATAGCTAAGTCATAATTATGAGATACTAAGTCATAATTATGAGATAGCTAAGTCATAATTATGAGATACTATGTCGAAATTATGAGATAGCTATGTCGAAATTATGAGATAGCTAAGTCATAATTATGAGATAAGTCACGGAGCACAGCTGTCCTCGGTGTTAAAGTCTGTTACTTCATCACAAGAAACGTAGGCCTACACTATTCTTACTGTTTAACCCTGCTGGGTTACAAACTTTAACGTAACGCCCGGTTACATTCAGCTCGGTCCGGTCAGGTGGTGTCACTTCAAAACATGTCCGTGTGTCACACTGAACTAGACAAAGGTTCCTAACAATAATTCTGTTACACTCGGTAGTAGGATGGCTATGGAGTTTTCATCAGTTTCAAATTACGATTCAGTGTAATGTACTTGTTAAAACATAGAGGACAGATACCACGGACTGTAACTGGAGTTAGAGACCTATTTATCTGAACGGATTAAAAACAGTGCTGTCTTAGCCATGCAAGGCAGGACTAGCCGCATAGCTCCACAGCTGGATGAAGAACTTTCACAGTGAGGAAATACAGTGAAGAGGTGGGTAAAACTCCGTGGTGCTTTTGGGTCGGCAGTGGGAGGCTGCTATGATGCGACAGCGAGGCCACACAGTGTGTGAGAGGAGCACCGGAGGACCGCCACCGTTAACCGGCGGCTCTCTCTTTTTAATCAAGATGCTCGGAGCGAAGTTTTGGACCACGCTGTCGGTTCGTCTGCGGTGCATTCACAGCCCGTCCGAGAGCGTTTTATTCATGTTCATCCAGCTTCTGGGACACTGGACTGGACACTGTTATTCCTTAGTGACCCTAGGACGTACAGGACGTGTGATGCGGATCCATAGGTGGCTGCAGCGCACTGTTCAATATGTTTACATGTGTGACACTAGTCACTCAAACCATAATGCAGCAGGTAACATCAGGCGGTCCTCCGGTGTTCCTCTCACACACTGTGTGACCACACTAGGGATGGGACGATACACCTAAACTCACGAAACGATGCACTTCGATATGCCAGGGTCACGATACGATATGCCACGATACGATATCACATGCAAAAAAGGATGAAAAATAAATTATATAATAAATTATAACTTATTTATTTTGCTCCAGTTGCACACAAACAGGGAAACTGCTTTCTGTTTCTATTTCAGACCTTTTCTCTGTGTTTAGTCTCTAGGTTGTTAATTTCTCTAAAATAATCAATAATTATTTTACACACACACTGCTTTCCTATTTCTATATCAGCCTCCCTCTCTAGGTTAGCCTGGCCTAGGAGTTTTTCTTAAAAATAAAAAATAGCAGTGCAAGTGCCAGTTTGACATTTTCTTGTCATTGAGGGTGCTACTACAATAAAGCAACAACATCTGGGATTTTAATCTATCCATATAGCCACATCCAGTTTTGAAGATATTTCCCCATTTTTCACAACAGGGACCTGGATCCTATCAGAAACTTAGCCTACATGTAAAACATATTGCACTGGGAGGAAAATGCCAAAACAGACTGCAGTGCATCCAGAAAAAAAAAAATATCAGAATGTAACAGTCACAACATCTCAAAGACCCGACAGACAAACAGCCAGACAAACAGCCAATCATTTAACAGCTGTGTAGGTGGGTTACAACATCATCGCCAGGTTAATTCATAATAACAGAAGCTGCTGTGAGGACGTGAGAACGTGAGGCTGAAGGAGTGGAGAGTGAAAAAGGACGCGTTATCTCGACGTTGTCGACGCCGGGCAGAGGACGGAGCTAAACCACGGCACGGCCGTTCGGCTGCGCTGACGGACCCGCGGAGATCCCGGGTGACCGTGCGTGTGCCCTGACTCTGAGGCCACGGCGGTAATAATGACGCAGCGTCAGGCCGCTCACCTTCACTTGATCTCAGAATTAAATACGCTGAGCCGCGAGTGTCGGGTGTGCAGCGACCCTGGGTTCCGCCTTTGCTGCGTGTCAAATCAAATCATATGTCTCTCTCCCTCCTCCTTCTCTCCAGCTGTCCTTTCAAAATAAGAGCGCAGAAAGCCCGGAAAACAAAACAGTGACTCGTGAGCTGGTGGCAGTGAGAAATTTAGCGGTGGAGGTGCCAGCGGCGTGCCTGTGTTTATTTCGCGATACGTTTTTTTGCAGCACGATGCATTTCGTCACATTTTGTATCGCGAAATTTCGCCAAACGATATTTCGTCCCATCCCTAGACCACACAGTCCAGTGTCACAGTCCAGTGTCCCAGAAGCTGGGTGATCTAATAAAACGCTCTCGGGCGGGCTGTGAATGCACCGCAGACAAACCGACAGCATAGTCCAAAAGTTCGCTCCGAGCATCACTGATTAAAACGAGAGAGCCGTCTCTGACGTGCCGGTTAACGGTGGCGGTCCTCCAGTGCTCCGTGTGGCCTCGCTATCATAGCAGCCTCCCACAGCCGACCCACCACCACAGAGTTTTATCCACCTCTTCATTGTATTTCCTCACTGTGAAAGTTCTTCATCCAGCTGTGGAGCTATGCTGCTAGTCCTGCCTGGCTAGATGACAGCACTGTTCCCGTGTCCTCCTTGAGCATTAATATGTTTTAATCCGTTCAGATATACTGTAGGTCTCCAACTCCAGTTACAGTCCGTGTGGTATCTGTCCTCACAGTTTTAATTATAGGCTACGTGAACCGGAATTTGAAAATCCATAGCCATCCTGCTACGATGAGCTCCTCTGTGCCCCTTGTTTTGATTTAGGCTATCTCATAATTTTGACTTAGTATCTCATAATTATGACTTAGCTATCTCATAATTTTGACTTAGTATCTCATAATTATGACTTAGCTATCTCATAATTTTGACTTAGTATCTCATAATTATGACTTAGCTATCTCATAATTTCGACTTAGTATCTCATAATTATGACTTAGTATCTCATAATTTCGACTTAGTATCTCATAATTATGACTTAGCTATCTCATAATTATGACTTAGTATCTCATAATTTTGACTTAGTATCTCATAATTATGACTTAGTATCTCATAATTATGACTTAGCTATCTCATAATTTCGACTTAGTATCTCATAATTATGACTTAGTATCTCATAATTTCGAGTTAGTATCTCATAATTTTGACTTAGTATCTCATAATTATGACTTAGCTATCTCATAATTATGACTTAGCTATCTCATAATTTCGACTTAGTATCTCATAATTATGACTTAGTATCTCATAATTTCGAGTTAGTATCTCATAATTTTGACTTAGTATCTCATAATTATGACTTAGCTATCTCATAATTATGACTTAGTAGCTCATAATTTTTTTTCTCAAGTGGCGGAAATGGGCTTCCATACTTTTCTATTAATACAATAAACATAACGACTATATTTTATCACAACAAATGTTTTATTTCTTTGTTCAACTGGAGCCGTGGACCATCAAAGCATCTTGACAGCTGTCACACATTAACAGCCTCAGATTACTCAAAACTCACTTTTATAAAGTAGCATACCCTACTTAAATAACAAAGACAAATCGGCCTTGCAATGTTTTAATTACAACCAATTATTGTGCTTTTTGTATCGATCAACCCCAAATACTAGATATTTACGTTCATGAATCGTTTGTTTTTCACAGAGCTCTACTCATCCATGGTATTGGCTCTATGCACAGCTCCACTACTTCCTGAACTTAAGGCAGCTCCTTTATTTCCTGTCTTACATTATTGGACAAATTGATTAATCCAGGTGCGTCTGACCATTGTGACTACTCAGACACACCTGGATTAATCAATTTGTCCAATAATGTAAGCTCAGGTGAAGCTACGTGCAGTAGAGTAGGAGGGCTCAGGGCTGCTAACCACACTAGCTGTCCCGGATGTTAGCTAGTGCTAGCATGTCTCTCTCCCTCAGCAGCAGCAGCAGTCAGGACCGCAAAGAAAAAGAAAGAGTGAAGCGCTAGAGCCGCGGACGGATACCCAGTTGTCACGACAACTTAAGCCTCGAGTGGTAACAAGTAGCCTATGAGGACCGTTGTGGTGAGCTAGCTCGATGCTAACTTCGGCTAGCGGTAGCGATTAGCATCCACCGCTAACACCCTCTTCCCAGCTCACCACAACCGGCTCTCCTGCTTGGTACAACATAACACTGGAACACTGGAGGCTTCCGTTGTTGGTGAGTTTAGGTATTAGTAGTAAGGCAAAATCATTAGAACCCCCCCCCCCAAAAAAAAAAAAAAGAAAAGAAAAGAAAAACCTGGGAACTTTTCCTTCTCTGTATTAAATTCACTGTCCATTTCCTGGGAATCACGGGTCTGGGGCAGCAGCACTAAATTTGTGGTTTATTTCATGTTTGGATGAGTGTATGTGATAAAAATGAAGGAAAACTAACACAGACCAATTAATCCAAGGTTAAGCCCTTGTGCATTGAGCCCTAGCTGCTCAGCAAGAGACAGAGAGAGAAGCTCTGAGGCAAACAGCCCTTTATCCCCTTGGGCCAGGCCTTGTGCAGCCAACTATTATGGACTGGCCTCTCAACTCCAGGCTCACCTGGAAACAAGCAAGACAGAAATCAAACAGAAGGGAGAAAAAGAGAACAGCACACGTTTTATTTTGTATTATTATAGCTGTACGACTGAGTCATACAGTTGTGTCATATAAATCCTGCACCAGCTTTAGGAGACCCTCTGGTCAGACTGAGCCAGGTTGTTTGTTCCTTTGCAGCTGCTTCTTCTCTTATTTGTTTTTCCACCCGAAAGTTCACAGAGAAGATCAGTGAATATTTATCGCCACTTTTTGTTTTTGTTTTTTGTGTCAAATTTTATGAGCCAGTGACTGACTGAAATGTCAAGTTGTTGGGAGACGGCCTCCTGGGACCGTGAGCCAGTCAGAACCCTCCTCATGTTTCCATAAGCTGCCGAGTGCCATGAAATCCATCCAATCCAAAATATCTGGTATTTTAGCTCGAGATTTATCATTTTAGTCTTTAAGATATTTTCTGTTATTGTGTCACAAAACATTTTCTGATGTAATGTGATGATGAGTTTCTAAACAAATTGGCCCCTGTTTCATATCCTCATTATTCTATTTCTTGATTAATTTTTTCATCAGAAGTCAGCTAGTACATTTGTTTTTGAATACATCCACAAACCATTTATTTTTAGTATTAGAATCCACTTCATGATGTAAAAGCAAAAATTATTGCATAGCCCTGATTGCCAAAGACATCAAACAGGAAATAAAACGCCTCATAAAAGCAGAAACACGGTTGATTGGTGTTTTATGTTTGAAAGTTTTTCTAAGCAATTTTATAACTCTCCACAATTAAGCAAACAAGATGCGTCCAGCCATTCGCGGAGTGTGCTCTAGTTTTGAAAGGGATCATCAAAGGGGATGGCACTAACTAGGGCACACACACACACCCTGCCAAGAAGTCATTAAATATGCCTGGGTTAGCAAATGGCCAGTGTATCCCAAGCTTGCAAATGGACGGGGCTTTGGTCAGTGAGTTTACAGTGATCACACAGCAGAGAACTTCCACTCTTCCAGGCAAAGTTTCAAACTGACAAGGAAACAACCTGAGTTTGCCTGCGTCCCTGACTCGCTGGCATCTTTGCACTCAGTCAACAGCATCCGAGCTGCGAACAAAGTGACAGCTCAGTCTTTAAGTGTACTCAGTGTCACTAATTGATGCCATCATTTAGAGTAAAGTTTTATATTGCACCTTTCAACAGCAAGGCAATTAAAGCATAAGAAAATTGGTTTGAAATAAACAGAAACATTAACACATGCCATCTGTGTCTCATTATCCCCCATTGCAGCACCAGAACAGTCAACAGCCTTCCCCTTATGAACATAGAGTATGCATGACTACGACATATGTGCGAACATAACATACGTATGTTCATTTACATAGAAAACAGCAGCATCACAATGGCAACTCTCCAACTTGCCCTCTAAAAAAAACGCACACAAAGAAACATTTGTATAGGCTCTGTTTGTTATATTCTCAGGTAATTCAAATGTGTTAGGTTATATTCAGCTGCAAACTTCATAAGCATGTAAAATCAATCTGCAAGAGACAAAAAAAGAAAATATCTGCTTCTTTTTAATACTTTGTTTTTTTCAGGAACAAAGTTACAGTTACAAACTGACAAGATAAAATCAAATCAAGGAAAAACTCAATACCTACAAGGTGGCAAAGTAAAAATGAAACAAACTCACAAGGATAGGACAATAGAAAGATAAATGAATAAATAAAAATACATAATGCAATAATTGAAGATACAGAGAGAGACAAAGGGTAGCATCACTACTCATAGATCATGCTAGAAAAGATCTGCTTTGAAACAATACACCTGTATGTATGTAGTCACTGCACCAATGGGAATCACAAAGATCAGGTTTTCAGTTAAGCTGTAGCCAGAAAATCACATTAAACAAACCATTCAAATGTTTTAGATAATCATATAGTCTAATTATTCAAAATTCCAATATCCCTGAACAGCTTGTTTAAGTATGCACTGTTGTCTTCAGTGTTACCGTCCTCCTCCTGGTGTGCATGTTCAGCTGCACGGTCACCAGGGTTGAATTTGAGCTGAACTCTGCTGGAACAGGCGACACCTCTTTGGGGCCGACACCTATTGTTGTTTTGTTTAGGTTTAAAAACTGGCTCCAAGGCATTTTCCAATCTGGTCCAGGCACCAGAGTAGGACCGGGCCATCCTGAGCACTGGGACCAATAATGGTGCCCAGCTTTTGAGAGAGGTGCACACAACATCTTGTGGTGTTCCAAGGGTGTGTGTGTGTGTGATCCAGAATTCATTGACTGTACATAGTATCTCTCTCCCCAGACCCCCCTGCCCATCAACCTCTGTTGTCTTCAAACTGTAAATGAAGCACTGAAGCCAACAGAGGTGACCCTTCCTCTGGCTGCCCCTGGTTATTGATAACACCAATAACAAACATGTTGGCCTTGTTACTATCAGTACAGCTCGACTGTCGGCATATTTATATACTGTAGTTTTGCAGCTGTCAAGGTTTATTGTCTTGGCTCGATGTCAGTTCTGACAGGTGGTGGTGTTAAGCGAGGTCAGTACCGAAGCCAAGTCAATCCTCAGCTGGGTTTTGTTTTATCAAACTCTTTTATTTTGAAAGTTTTTGAACTCTCAGGGGTTGAGGTTTTTACTTAATTTCTTGTATAAAATAAGCAAATAATGTACATTGCAGTTTTTTGTTTTTACAGTTTTAATTCATTCTTTTCTTGTATCTGTTTTTTTTATTCCTTCACATTCTCTCCTGTTTTTCCACCCTCTTTTTTTTGCACCCCTCCTCTCTTCATTCACCATTCACAACCCTCTCCATCTGTTCCATTCCTCCTTCTCTCCAACCCCTTGTTTATTCCATGGGTGTTTTCACCCCTCTTTCCTCTGCCCTCCCCAGGATCGAGGTTCATTCTGCTGCAGGGAAGCCAGTTGGACGCCTCGGACTGGCTGAACCCCGCCCAGATCCTGTTGTACTACCAGCAGAACGCCAGTGGGCCCTGGGTCAATGAGCTGTGTGGACGACGCCTCCTGGACCCCTGTGAGCACCAGTGTGACCAAGAGACAGGTAAGCCAGGAGCAGGAAGCATTGGGCCTACGCTGTGAACCAGAATTCATTTCCATGAAACCAAATGTGTCTGTCTCCTCTGGGCCAGCAGCTGTTTACCAATGAAAATAGCCACAGATATGTATTGGTGCACATCTGGCAGAGAAAAACCCTATTTTACATTCTTTTCTATAATTTGGGGTGTTTGCTATGCTGAAATTATTGGCCCTTGACTTTAGCCCTTAAAAGAATAGTTCACCCAAAATTCAAATTGCACTCATTATCTACTCACCCTCATGTCGACTAAGGGCTGGGAGAAGTTTCAGAGTTATCCGTGGCTTCTCTGGTTTGCGCCGGCGTCAGTGCGCAAATCTCGCGAGTATTGGACGGACCAGGAAGTGGAGCTTCCGTTACAAACAAGCTTGAAATATAGACTTATTTAATTTTTTTTCGGAACAATTTCGCATTTCGGGGCTTCAATACAAGACGGACATTACATACGAGCAGCATGGAAGTATAAGGATGTTTTTTGGTGTGTCTTTTTGTTACGAAGACAGTTGGTATCCATTTGCAACCGTTATATTGACATGCACTGCTACGCCGAGACCCCCTGTAACTCAGAGAAGCCACGGATAACTCTGAAACTTCTCCCAGCCCTTAGTCGACATGAGGGTGAGAAGATAATGAGTGCAATTTGAATTTTGGGTGAACTATTCTTTTAAGGGTTGCCTTACAGAAAAACCACATGAACTTCACATGTGAAAAATTTTGCACATGGGAATCATGTAATTTGCACATGGGAAACCTGTGGTTTTGGGCCAATTTTATGTGAATCACATGTGAATTCCCATGTGAACCCATTTTCAACATATTTTCCATGTGTGCTCTACATGGTAACACATGTGGTAACATGTGATCACATGATGCTACCACATGTGTTACAATGTTTCCCATGTGCAAATAACATGATTCCCATGTGCATACTTTTTCACATGTGAAGTTCATGTGGTTTTTCTGTGGCGGTAAAGCCTGGTAAAGGTCTGAGAACAATGAAACAGATGATGGTGGGAGTTGACGAGGGAGACGTAACATTAGGTAATAACACTGCAGTGTGAAAAATAACCCCTGGGGAAAAAAAGAAATGCACCATGGCATGTAAAGGTCATGTATTTAATGCATCAGCAAAAATGCACTCGAAGCACCACAAGTGAAAGTAGGCCTGTCTTTATTCTTCAATGTGAGTGTTATACCATTAGACAGGACATTATAGGAGTGGATTAATATTACTGATGCATGAATGTGGAGGTGCACTGCACTGATAGAAGCCTTAATAATCATCAGATGATTTGAACAAGGTCTCAGCTCCGTGTCAAAAGATGAATGGCTTCCATTATCTTTCTGTAGAGGCTACAGTTAGTAGTATGGCCCATTAAAGGTATTCTTGGGAGCCGTATGGATCCATATTACTTCTATAGTCAACGTGCTTTTAATAAGATGTTTACATATTGGTATTCTGTGTTTAATATATATTATTTAACAGGGCAGTGTATTGTGTATTCTCTACCATTGCAAGTGGTTTTTTTGTGGTCTTCGTTGTTTCACAAGAGCTTCAGCCCTTGCTCTGTTTACAAGAGGAGAGTGACAGTGAGTGGCTGTAAGAGAGTAGCACGGTGATCCGGGGCTAGCTGGTTAGCATGCTAACTTCAGTAGAAGAGTCAAATTGTGTATGGTTTTCCACCACTGGAGACAGCTGTTGGAGAATAAAGGTATGAAGTTCAGAATTTCTTATGCACTGGTATGCAACAACTAAGGCTCATTTACAATTAGTTTAACATGTAAATTCAGCCAAAAGAAAAATAGTATATGCAGATACAACTGGGCTGAGATGAAGTGTGTCATATTGGAAAAATATGAAAAAGAAAATATAATAACTGAGAAATGTCCCAACTATCAACTAGCAGCTCGCAGGCTGATGTTTTTACTGTGAGAATACACAGTCAGTCTGAAATACGACAGCTGTGGGACAGCGGTGAATTGGGTTGATACATTTCCAGAACCACACAAACATGATGGAAAAAAATCAGTGGCACTAGGCAATTTAACACCGAGCATCAATTTGCAACCCCTGTGATGAAAATAAATTAAATATATCAAAATAGATTTCATTTTCCTGAAGATTCAGCAGATGTCAAGAAGGATCCTGAGAGCTTTTTCATTTTTTTCCCTTTATTTTTTATTTCTTAATTAAGAGACCAATCTCAGTGAGAAATCAAGATGTTTCAGTTAGAAACTAAGGATATAAATGTGATGTGGGATATCACAGTGTTAAGGACGGTGATGGTGGTTAGAATTAAAGTGTTGCAGGGATTTCCTGTTGTTTGATGAGGTCAGATCTGTCAGTTGGACAGGTGCTCAGTTGGTGTCACCTGTGGTGATGCACATGGGGTGTGAAGGCAGAGGTCAGAGGGCAAAGGGAGGAGACAATAGGGAGAGAAAGGAGGAGAGGCTTCATTAGACCAACACTTGAAGAACATGAATAAATTGAGGCTAAACCCAACTGCACATTTTGTCAACAACAAACCTTCACCTGTATTTGCTGATGGAGAACATCAGCTCACCTCTGTTCCCTTTTGCGCCTTTTCTTTGTGTCTTGAGCAGCACCATACAAAGCATCATTCAGGCCTTCAATGGGTTTATTTATGTCTTCCACTTCAGTATGTACATGCATTCTATTGTGTATGTGTGCTGGCCCATGGGCTGATTAAGTGTAAAGGTTTATTGATTGTTTAGTATTAAGGTGGTATTGGATTTGTCTACCACATTTTTCCAAAGCCAATTAAAAGGGTGTATTTGGCTAACTAATTTACTTGTATATTAGTGTAAATAGAATTTAGTTGTAATAGTCAGAGTATTGTTTATTCATCCATATATACTATATGAGGACTTCTTTTGTGTGTTAAGTTGAAATCTCTGTTGTCAGAGGTCTTTAATTTAATCTAAATACAATACAAACTATAAACCCTAGTGGGACAACAATGAGGAGCCTCATCCATTCTGAATTATAAATCTGATTCTTTATATTCTTTCTTATTTTGTTTCATTTTTATTTTATCTTTCTGTCCATTTTCCTTTGTTGTGTCATAATTGTTATCATGTCCCTTTAAGGAACAGGCAGGTTGTAGGTTTTTGTTCCTATCGTCTTTGTTTATACATGATTTTGATTATTCAATTGGATGTGTTATTGGGATTGCTCAATATGCACAAATATAATTTTGATAACCTCACAACCTCAGAACAGACAAATACTCTTTGGACCCCCTTGAATCTCTGACGCCCCCCTCAGGACCCCAGGTTGGGAACCAATGGAGTAGCAGACTATTAGTGCTTACAGTAGTACAGGTAAACCTTCAGTGTAGCTGCCTTAATACAAAATGAACCCACAAGCACCTCATCAGCTCACTTCCAGCTTCCAGCGTGTTGCTACAAAGAGATCACACAGCACCTCAGCCGGCCCGTCCTCCTTGTCACGTCTGTTTTAACAACTAAAATACCCCGAGGCGTTGGTAACGATGTAAGTAATGACACTGGATGTTCATGGATACTGTTTTCATAGATTGAATATGTTTTCTTTGTGGTTTCAGTTTAAAAGCCACGGGGGGGGGGAAATGAATATTCACATACTGCTTCACCACTTCTCTGTCACAGTATTGAGGGCTTGAGGTGTGTGTATGTGTGTGCATTTATGAGAATTTAAGAGAGCAGTTTGCTTGAGCGAAGTTGGCTCGATGGTAACATTTTGCAGCCCTGCTGTGTTTAATCAGTCGTTGCCACTGGCCTGTGAACTGGCTGTTGCAGGAGGCGGTGGGAGAGCTTCCAGGTATTAGCTGCAGCCGGGACACAGTCCTGCACGGCGCCTTCCAGACCTCGCAGCGTCTGTGTGCGTCACTCTCTGTTGGCTCCCCACCAGTGACTCTTGTTCGAATGCGTGTAACTCAGCAGCAGTAAATCAGTCCGTAGGAGGAAGGAGCCACCTTTTTCTTTTTTTTTTAATTGTTTACAGGTGTGACCACAATTACGATCTGTTGCACTACAGGGTCTGAAAGGGAATAAATTGCCTGCAGCACTTGACCTGGTTTTCTCCAGGCAAGGCTGTGTGTGGAGCTGATCAATTAGTTGGCATGTCTCCACTGTCAACTTCATTTGTGCTCTGGGTAACAGCAGGACGACTTTATACAGCAACCTGTTATTTCTGGACTTCTCTGTGAGCAACATATTAAAAAGAAGAAAGAACTACTGCACATGGATTATTAAGTCTGATGGGAATAAGAAAACAAAACAAAAAAACGTTATATTTAGTGTATTTGTCTCAAGATATAAGAGGAGGAAAACCGTTTTTTAGCTTTTGTTTAGAAACGCGGGGGGGAAAAAAAGTAATGCAACTCATGTGCCCAGTGTAGGATTTGATGTAGATGCACTAAGTATCACTGTAAAAGTTTTAAAATGTAAATATCCACAGTGGATAGGCAAATATCCCCTTTAAGTTATTCAAATAATAATACATAATACATGTTTTTGGAGATATTCTAACCTGCCTCTTTTACTGGTTATACACCTCAGGTCTCTTACAATGTGAGGCTGCAAATATTAATGAAATATTGGATTCTGGGCTGCGCTTAATCCTGAACATTCAATACCCACCATCCATATTTTACAGGTTTTCTCTGTAGTTATTTAATGAAAACAGTCACTGTTTTCTGGATGATTGAATCATAATGTAGCCGACTTCAAGTAAATACTCTGAGAAACTGAATCGTGCAAAACTATATGGATAGGTCCAGGTGGGCGGGGCTTGGGCCGTGGCTAAAGTCGGCACCTGCTTCGTTTTGACATGATAAAGTCACAGAGGTCCTGAATAGTGGATTTCTCTGTAGACTGAAGCTTTGAGATGTTTATCATCTTAAAGTAAAAGTGTGATCTGATATTTAATCATAGAAAACATATAAATCTACCCTTACACCTTTGGTTTTTGTCCATGCAGGTTTTTGTCTCTTTTGTTACGTTGAAAGAACATTAGAAAAGAATCAAACAGGTGGAAAAATTAAAGCAGGAGAAAGGCTTTTTGCATGGACACCTTGACTATTGATTCAAGACAGACAGAGGTAATTGTGAACCTATCCTTTAAAGTTATATTGATCCTTATTTGAGCCCCTACACAATGGCATCAGGCGTCTAAAAAACAGACAATTTTCTAGACGTAGAAAATCTATTTCTTTCTTCTCTTCTGTTGCATTGCATGCCGTTTTGTTTAGCACAATAACATTTGCTGGAGAGATTAATAGTGGATTCAAGTGATGAATGTAAGCTTGATGGCATGTCTGAAACGACTGATGAATTATACCAACCGTATGCTGAGCAAAGGGACGTCAATAACTGCTGGATGGCACATTGTATATCTATTCTTCTTTGTGACCAAAAACTGAAATGTAGACACCAGATTAACACAATAGTTTGTATTGTTTGATTCCATCTCTCTGCTGTCACACAGCTCTCCTCTGCTTACACTTTACATCTCAACAGTTGTTCCAAAATAGCTGCCAGAGGCTGTCAGCTGGATACCTAAAAGAGGGTGATTACGTAAAATGCAGCTTGGCTTTAATGGCAGGACTCACAACTACTGATTGATGGATGTAATACGTGATGCATCATGGGTGAAAATCAGATCTGGTCTTAAGCAATTTCACATTGTTGTTATCGCTGGAGTTGTTTATGAAATATGGAAAAACAACCAATAATCACAAAAAAACACACATGTAGAAGATGCCGAATTTGTGGAATATACAGTACACTGTAGCCCCTATATGGGCTACGTGCATCTACTGTACATGCTGTTTTATTCAAGCCACAGACCACATTTATATAACAAATGATGAGAACAGTGTGCTGATAAAACAGAATTGGAGAACATTTTGTTGTTTAACAAGCTCTTCATCGCTATCTCCACCAGCGAACACAGTTTGATCCTCCCTTTCCTCTACATTCACTACGAAGAAAGCATGCTGTGAAAGCTGTGAAACAGAATAATATAATACATCTTATTGTGTTAACATATGAGAAACCCTTTAGCCAGAAAAGTAGGAGCTCATTTTGTGGGAACTGAGTATAAACTCGGTAAGTTAGTGCTGGGTGAGGTTTGGAGCTGGGTGGTTATTAGTCATGCACTTTGATGCCATGACATAGGCTCATCCCATTTAACACACAATTAAGTGTCAGTGACCAGCATGTTGATTTGTGCTACTGATTAGCATCTGCAGTTTGCAGTTCGGCGTGTAGGTTAAGTTAGGTGACAGGGAATGATGGGAACATAGGAGGTCCTGCAGGGCGGAAGGGGCGTGGCCGAGAGGAGGGAGGGAAATGACAACAAGAGTAGGATGATGTCACAGCCATACTGGAGGTGTCTGGACTGATCTGTGCCAGTCATGTACAAGCATGTAACACAACTGAACCAGAAGATGTGTTTCAGACTGACATGTTGGAAGCTTCAGATGAAAGCCTACCAATGCATTTGTATTGGTACCAGTTAGTGAGCACTCCAGCGTGCAAAATATCATTACTTTTCAGCACAACTGAGCGGCCTGCTAAAAGAGCCGTGCTACATTGTCGGAGATAATGGGTTTCCTAGTGTCAGAGTGCAAAGCTGACGCTGTTGTTGTGACAACAGTCAAACTAGAGCGCAGACTACCCGAGCAGATCCCTGACAATCTAAACCCATCACAGAGAGGCGGATGTCATATTCTTGTGTGTTTTTGTTAAAGGTATAGTTCAACATTTTGGCAAATTGGCACATTGTCATAATTCCTATAGTTTTATGAGTAGGTTCGGTACCTTTAATTGTTGGTGCAAGCTATTTTTAGAATGGTGGAGCATACACCCTGTAGCTTAAACACTTATTCACTCATCACATACAAGAATCCTCAGTTATTTATTTATCATTATTATTATTATTATTATTTTTTTTTTTTTGTACATTGTTTGTTTGTCGCCCGATCATGTTCCTGTTGGGCCACAAATACAAAATAAGAAAACATCCTAGGAGGCAGACTGTATGCCTTCCTCTTCATTCTTCATGATGCACAGTATTTCTACTGTATCAATATGTTTACATTTTCAATTGTGATGCAGATGTTGTGATACTCAATGTAATTATAACATTGGTTTCTGTTCGAATTGTGCCTTACCTCCTAATAAAAATATTAACCAAAAAAAAAAAAAAAAGAATGGTGAGCTGCTCAGAGCTACGCTACGGAGGCTAATGGGATTTCTTGGTTTCCCTCATCAAACTCATCAAATACACAATCCAACAACTCCAAAACGCTCTGAGCAATGGGCCAATTTGCCAAAATGTTGAACTATCCCTTTATGTTGTGTCACTTAACTTATGACATTTTGCCCAATACAGTTAGTCTTGTGTACAGTAGTTCTCATGTGTCAGGAGGGAGTGATCAGACTTTTATTTATATTGCACTCAAAGATGTAACATAAAGTGCTTCACAGAATAAAAGCAAAACAACCCCCCACCAGGCCCTCCACGATATTTACTACAAAGCAGTAGAGGTTTTTAATGTCAAATCTGCCCATATCGCAACTGGCTTTAAAAAGAAACTAAAAGAATTGAGTTCTCCACTGCCTTCATTTCATATTCCATTCTTTAACTTTTATTACATCTGTTCAGAAAAAAAAAGAACCAAATTGCCTGGTGTACTCAACAGCCCCTCCCAAATAGGGGGCTATTACTAAATGAAATGATGTAATGATGTTTTAAGTTAAAAGGTTTGGTTAATAGTTCAGCAGCCATCTCATTGCAGCCACACACAGGAAGCAACCTGCTCTCCCACCCCAGGAGAAACTCACTCCACACAACACACCTGCTAGTTAGAATGAGTCACATTAGAAACACACAGTGGTTGTTATGTTGTTGAGTTAAGCACTGGGGACTGTTGAGGACTTCATTTAGCAACTGCTAAACAAATTTAGTTATAACTGTCATTGAAAAATAACTTTGCTATATTTAAATAATATGAAATAGTAGAGTAGAGGATGTTCTGATAGCTGCAGGCTCAAATAGATTCTGTTTGTGCACAGTCATTTTTACATTCACCTGTGGTCATGCTGTATGTTAATGTGCCCTCTGCTCTACTTGTCTTTCCCCTCTCGAAACCACTGCTGTGGTTTTGAAGGAATGCTGTTTCACCACTGACAATGTAACTGCTCATAAGGTTAAGAAGTATTTGTATCTCCATTGACAACCCCCACCCCCCCAATAAAAAATAAATTGATTAATAAATACACCAGAGCTAGTGTTTAAACAATTCACACACACACACACACACGTTTAGCTGCTCACAAAGTATACAAATTAACAGGGTCAAAGCATCATTGTATTTTTATTGATTTATTTTAAGGGTGTGTTTAAAGTAAATACACACACAATAAAATTCAGATTTCTAATACAATGTTAAAGGGATAGTTCAACATTTTTGACAAATTTTGCCTATTGCCATAATCCCTATAGTCATAGCAGTAGGTTCCTTTAATTGCCTTTAATTATCGGTGCATGTTGTTTTGAGATCAGCGGGTCAGAGACGTGAGCTGCTCAGCGAACACAATGGAGGTGAATGGTACAGGTCCCCTGTCTCTCATCAAACTCATCAAATACACAATCCAACAACTCCAAAACGCTCTCGTGGACAAGTTGTGACCTGCACATTCACCACGCTATTGAAATGAAAAATCTCTTATGGCCATTTTTTGATACAGTTTTGAAACCACGGAACTTCAGCAGCTCTCTACTCTTCCACTGTAAAGTTACACTGCAGCAGGCCTCAGTGTCTAAGCACAAGATTTAAATAACACCTGAGCAACAGTCGAGGTTTAGTCCATTTTAATATTTAGCATTGATTTGTTACATCATCTTAAATGTGGATCAATTATAAGTCCTGCTGCCTCTTCCATGTCACACCATACAGACACTCTAAAGATCTAAACACTGCATATAATGCTGATTGTAGCAAGGAATGTGTGATGTCACTGTTTGAATAGCGTTATGGCTTTGAGGCGGAGGGACAATTGAGCTTTTTTATTTTTTTTAATTCATGACAGATCAGTGTAGGGGGAGAGTTTTTAGAAGAATTGAGTTTCTGTTGCATCATCTGTGTGTGCTGCATTTGTATTTGTTTTGCATCACTAATGGAGACAAAATGGACCAAATGAATCATTTTAGCTTCACCTGCTTCATTCAAAGTCTGTGCCGGGGCGTCACAGAAATTATGAGTGCAGGAAGAAATCTCACACAGGAACTGTCTTCCTTGTTTTGCATCCATTATTCAGCAGCCTAACTCTCCCCTGGGCAATACAGAGTGAGTTCTGAGACCTTTCAATAAATCAAAAAAGCTGGACCTGTGTGTGTCTCACGCCTGCCTTTCTTGGAGTCATTTTTTGAGACTCACCCACAGTCTGCCCACTCCCTTAGAAAATGATATACAGGGACCAGCAGCACCACCAGCAAGGCTGCAGTAATTGCATTGTATTTTTCATATGATGCATTTATAATGAAACCTTTGTGCACATGTGTGCTTATGTGTGCATGTGTGTGTTTGTCAATGCGCACATGAGATTGAGTGAATTTGTGTGTGGGCTGCGAAGGAGATTGCAGAGGTGCTATAGATAGCTTAAATCCAATCCTCTTTTCTGCTGGTGGAGATACTGATGAAAACTGAGATGGGCTGCGACAGTGACTGTGCTGCTCCTGCAAGACACTAAAAGAGATGGTGGAGGTTTTAACGAGCGGCCCTTCCCTTCCTGCAGACCTCCACCCATGGAGCATTTAGGTGCCGTCGTCTGTCGGCCTCTCTTTCTCACCTTCTTTCCATCTCTCTGGTGTTTGTGTGTGTGTGTGTTATGGCAGATTGTTACCCCTCTGGAGACGCATGCTCCCATATCACACATACTGGCTTGATTAATGTGGCTGCATAATGGAAACCGTGTATAGATATGCGCTTGATGGGCTGAATACATTTGCGCATAAGTGATACAAAGGTGAACATGAAGAAAAAAATTGCTGCTTTGGAAGAAGCTGCATGCAACAAACACATCATGAGGCTGTTTAAAGGTAATCTGTACATTGCGCTCAGCCTGGTCTCCCTGCAGTTTTCCTTCTACGTGTTTTTAAAAGGTGACAAATAGCAGGGTTGGATGTGATGAAAATAAAGTGTGAAGCTTAGAAACTGGCTCGGTGCCTGTATATTGAGCAATTAGGGAATGTAACACCTTGCAAGTGTAAAACAAGTTTGTGCTGAGTGCCGTGACCTCAGAGCGCGATGAAACACTAAAACACTAATTAAAGCAAGATGAGGCGTTTAGTATTGTTCAGCAGATAAATAACCAATCTACACAAATCACTACGGCTCCTGTCATCTATGTTGCTCAACCATTTTTTTCTTTTTTCCTTTCTGGACAGGATTTTGATTGTTGTTCAACATATGAAACTGCCTTTCTAGTGGCAAACATTTAGCTCTTTCACTGTACATTTAACAAAGCAGCAAAGTAGCAATTATGTTCAGAGCCACAGTATCTACATGTTGGGAGTGCTGCCAAGGGAAGTGTTGGAAAAGCAGCCAAGTGATGGTAAAGAGTGTATGAGGAGGCAGTCTTGAATTCCTACTAGGGCTGTCAGTTCTTCAGAATATCCAGTTTTGAACCGTTCCAACCGGCATGTAATTGCTTCAAAACTAATTTGAAGGCAATCCATCCACTGTATTCCCCATCTTAGCGGGGACAGCGGCTTTACAAGCTGGCAGGAAAAGCTCAGAATGACTGTGGTGAGAAGTAAAAAGTAAAATGCGATCAGACGGGGTTGTAAAGTTGCTCCACTCGTTTCCCGCTTCAGATGGGGAGCCAGGAGGTGAGTCTTCAGGTTTGTTTTTGTTGTAGAGTGCAACAGCACTTTTTTTCCAAAGTTGGCAAACAGCCTCATCTTTGTTGGTAGATGTACCAGCTAAGAACCCAGATGCAGTTAGAGACTGTACATTTTTCATTTCAAACTGATCGTTACACTATAAGTCAGTGTTTTTCAACCTTGGGGTTGGGACCCCACACAGGGTCGCCTGAAATTCAAATGGGGTCGCCTGAAATGGCTAGTAATTGAAAAAAAAATACTGATGAAAATATTTGGTAACACTTTATTTGACGCTTATCTATATAATGCATTATAACCTAAGAATGAGTTATAATGCAGTTATAGCACTGTATAACTGTAGTTGTAAACACTCATAATTCTTATAACAATATAGAATATTGAAAAAAAAAAATATATATATATAATTTTTTGGGGTCAGTCAGTTTTGTTTATCAACCTATGCCACTCCACTGTGAATGTGATAATTGAGATTTTGCTTAATTATAATACCTAACCTTATACAGTAAGTCATGATAAAATGCTTTATAGTGTGTTATGATTAATGTTATAAAGCATTATGATAATTTACGAGTGTTTATAACTATAGTTATACAGTGCTATAACTGCATTATAAATTATAACTATGATTAAAAACACCACACACAATCTTAAACAACTGCATTCTATACTTTCACTTTCTCCAATATAAATTGAGTTCAAATAAAATATCTGAGCTGTTGTATCTTGATTGACACGTGACTGCACATGATCGCGGGGTCACCAGAAATTTGTGATGTCAAAATGGGGTCACAAGCCAAAAAAGGTTGGAAACCACTGCTTAAAGTCTTGAAGTTTGAATAGATTTTTGAATTTCAAATAATAAATGACAGCCTTCATTCCTGCTGCCATCTATCATCAGACCATATGTGGAGATGATGTAGCTGCTGTGTGACAAAATGAGTCATTTGAGGTTGGCTTAATTACTGAAAATAACACAATGTAATGAGTGCTTAGCAAAGGTTCAATCAGAAGGACTCTTCAAGTTCACTCCCTCTCTATTGTTTTGCTTCCCTTGGTTCACCACCAGGTGGTCACTCTTGCAGTTAAGCCGATAGATTATTCTGTGGCCGTCACCTTCCTGCTGTCAGAAGTCAAAACTGTTGCCGTCAGCTGCCTGTCATCTCAGGGAGCGATCAATGCGGCTCCTCACCAGCCCATCCAGCCTTCATCAGACCAGACCAACACCAGTGTCTAGACTCCATCTGGGGATTTTCCTGTGCAACTCATGGAAAGACTACCCCATTAAATGATGGTCTCGTAATGGGACCTAATCACCGAAGACTCCCTCAAATGCTTCTTCATCTTTCCTATTACGGACACTAAATCAAGTTGCTTCATTTAATTATTCTTTAAGACTCTATCTCTGTTAGTCTCTGCTGATTGAACTGCCGCTTCATCAGTATGTGCTGATAGCAATGATGGTGCAGCTTGTGTTGATATCGCCAAGGTAGTTGAGTGTTGATTATGTCCCAATTTGATCCTCAGATAGTACATCAGGACTCTATTTTCAGAAACATGGACACAGTAAAAAGCCTCTAGGTAAATCACAATGATAACATGAGATGAAGGTTCGTTAATTCAAGTCCAGTTGGACACTGCAGGTTGTTCCCCAGGCCATGAGAATTATTGCTTTTCATAATCTGGCGATATTTTTGGGGTTAATTAGAACTGGATTGTCTTGATTGTTCATGTTTCTTGCCCTGGCGAACTTCAGTGTCACTGTGTTGCCATGGGTCTCAACAATTATGTTGATGAGCAGAATGCTATCTTGACGATTTAGAAAAGTATGAAAGTTAAAAAGCCCAGCTCTGGGCACGGGTGGTGATGAGTTTGGTTGTTGTTGCTCACCAGAGGTTAGAATACACACTCTTCAGTGACTCTTCTCCCATCCTTTCTTGCTGAACTTAGGGCAGTCTGGATTTTGTAATGACTATCGCAAAGTAGCATGACACAGGATGGTCAGGAGTTAGCTGGTTAGCATTGATACTTCAATCACAACATGCAGTGCAACATTTTCACCTCAAGAGGTACACCCTGTTGAGTAAAACATGCAATGTTTCCTCACAACTGATTCATGTTAATAGTGAAGTTGATGTATGATGTCTTCGCTATTCTACAGTTCAGACTTGAAGCTAACTTTCCTGTGATCTTTGGAGTTAATGTCAGTGACAATAAAAGACTATTGTGACTACAGAGTCAACTGCAGACTGACTGGTTCTCTAGCTCATTCCCCTTCACTTACTTTTGGCTAAGGTCTTCAAATAATTGAAGATCTCAAATTTATTTGCATTGTTTATTCAAAGGGGTAATGGTTTATTGGGCCATTATTTGGTGGAAAAATTACAAAGTATTCACATCCCTGTCTTCAGGAGGGTGTTTTTTCTGGCTTTATTCAAAGCTCAATTGAGTTTGAACCTGTCTTTGAAATGATGACTAGTATTTATTGCAATCTAAGGACAAATACGAGCACAAATAGCTGGAATCGTTTCCCATTTATTCAAGTGAAGTGAGCAGGAAAAGCTGTGAATATGATTTCCTTTAACCTGGCAGGTACTGACAGTTGACCTTTTCCATTAACAGTGGTGAATAAAAAGCCTAGGGCCCAGTGCCCTTCACTTACCTCCTATTGAGCATGAGCAAAACATGTTGTACATGTTACTCATGGGTAACCCTCTAAACCAAAGGTGAGACCCCATCAATCAGAGTGAACAAAGTCAAGGCCAACACATCTCCTGGGAGCTGACAGCAGAACAAAGAGCTGATGCTTCACTTTCTGTTTTTAAAAGGCTTTGGTTATCAGAAGGATGCCAACACAGAGCACAGGCCAAATCTAAACCCTCTACAATCTAATCTCTCTGGCGATGTAATGGATATCTTTCTTGCTTTAAATTGGTCAAACATATCAGTAGATAAGTCTGAGAAAACCTTCAGTGACCAATTATCTGTGTTAAACACACATGGTCCTGACTGAGCCCAGGGTTTAGAGACAGTTTTAGATGATCACAGTGCCTCAGTCTGTAGACAGTACAGATGAGCAGTGTTGCATGTCATTTTATTAACAGTTACCCACAATGCCGCTGTAGCCCGGGGTGCTAAGTGGATTTCGGGACATCACAATCCCAGGCAGGCTTTGCTTTAGTAACGATGGCATGTGCTAAGTGTGTGATGAATCAATCAACTAATCATATCATCATATCTCATGAGGTAGGTGTGGTGATCAGGGGTTAACACAGACACAGGAAACAGTTAGGGAAGTGTTGGGTAGCTAATACCAACTGGAACTACAGTATTAAATATAGATATTTGGAGTACTACTGATTCAAAGTTAACTTCAGTATTGCCTTTTGGGATGTCTGGCAAATAAGACCCAGGAACAAGTCTTTTCTGTGTGGTGAAACAACACAGAATCGTCATGGTGATTTTTGTGATTCACTCTCGCTGGTGGAACAATATCCTCCAATACAGAAACATGAAAGTTAGAGCATCACTGATCTTTCTCGCTCGGAGATAAGGAGGAAGCTGTTTTTGGATACAAGGTAAAATGAAGTTTGCCGGAGTGGTATTTCCAGGATATGCCACAAACAATATGAAAACAAGCAGCAGATCTGTTCGACTAAATCTGAATGATTTTTTTTCTATTTTATTTTATTTATTTATTTTTCTCTCGCTCTCCTTCTTTGTTGTCTCTCTGTCATGATACTGTTGTGTTCCTTGTCTTGTCCTTTTGTGGGTTCCTGTTTTATTTTGAAGTTCTGTGTTGTCCTATGCAGGGCAGTTGCTAGGAATTCTGGGCCCCCTGAAAGAATATCGGTGTGGGCCCCTCTACCGTATTCATTGCCACCTTCGATTTTCTTGTTTTTCAGTGTTCTTGATGGTGTCTGGTGTAATACACCCAATTTGTTTCCTTTTTTACGATTAACAACTTAAAGCAGATATCAGCTTCACGGCCGTTTCGGCTAATGCTGCGTTCAAGGCAGGCTTTTGAAACCGTAAGTTACAGCTTCAAGTCACAACTACGACTTGGTAGCGTTCCAGGTAACCCGTAGCTCGTGTTTTTACCATCCTGTTGTCTGTGAAAGTTCCCTATAACGGCCACTCGTAACTTCCGACCCGTGAACTCGTACCAGATCGAACTGGTATGACTTCACAGGAAGGAAAAACACAAAGTACGAGTTTCTTTGAACGCACCATGAGTTAGCAGCCCCCGCCCTTGTCAGGCATCAATTGGTCCTCGTGCTACGTCACCACATTCACGCGCATCCCTTGGCTGCACACACAGCCCTTCATGCCGTTCTCTCTCCTCATTGGATAACACTTGTATCCCACAAGGAAAATTTTCTCCTCGGGTTACAGCAGAGCAGAGTGACGGAGAGACTCGTGTTTAGGCTGAAACACTTCATGTAAGTGATTGCTGACGGAAAATAGGACTATTTAGGACTTATATTAACAAAAACATTCCACTGATATCTGCTTTAACAAGTCACAGTATTATTATGAAAATTATGTATTATAAGTTGTCTATTCTATTACACCTCTGATTGCAAATACTTTTTCAATTAAGGTAGTGGGTAAACCCCTTGCCATTCCGACGGCCCGCCGGCGGGCCCGCGGGGGGGTTTTAATCAGGGAGGTGTCATAGAGGATGTCACCAGTCACTTGAAATAGTCATGCCACATATCGTTGGAAAGCTAAAACTCTTGTGATTAAAGATATGCCGACCATTCCTAAATATAATCATCACAGCAACACTCGAATCAGACTATAAACATGCTAACAAAGTTCGTAAAAAGCCGATATAACTCACGATTTGTGTCAGGGCAGGCTCAGGATCACAGGGTTTCCCCACAAACTTGGTGTCGTTACATTCAGAAAAGTCCAGTAAATCCAATCCAGTAAAGTATTTAGTCCAAAACACACGGTTGTACCGGTAGATAACCTCATCCCGCTGCTGCATCTTATGAAATTACGCATTGTATATCCAGTAAATCCGTTTATTTCTCCTCATAAGTCCGGCGTTTACATGAAAACAATGTTTATTTCACTTTACAAAATGGCGCTGCCCTCTGACCTTTCGATTGACAGCTCACTCGACCAATCACAAGCTCCCTGTCCCCGGCTGCCGCCTGCAATAGCGAATGAGTGGCTGTGTCTCATGAGGAACATCCCCTCCGACAGCGCTGAATGGCTTCAGCCACTAGGAACCGATCCCGATGGCAACTGATGCATTGAATAGCCAATGAGATTACGAAACGAACGATGTGCTGCATTCACTGTCCCTGGGAAAAGGCAGCACTGCCATCTTCATGCGTAACTTTGCAAAAGCTGCACTTTGGCGCATGTATTGTTTCTCAATGGCAACTTTAGGAAAACGCCTAGATATACACTTTGAAAAACATGTGTAAAATACTCATTTTTAGCAGGATTGTTATCAAATTTGAACTGGGGCCAGGTAAGGCTTCATGCTGTAGTCCCATTGTGTTTTCCAGCTAAAATTCTCAGCTACACTCATCTTCAGGCATCTGATTACAACAAAAAAATTCAGGCGAGAATAAAAACATTCTAATTCAGTGTGCTCCCACTTAGATTACTGAATGATAGTAGCACTTATAGTGATTATTTCAGTTTGGGGAAAAACTTCAGAGTGATACCTTTCAAACAAGACCAAGCCCATCCATATTCTCCAAACAGTTCAAGAACAGCATTCAATTTACTTTGGGTACGCCTTGGATAGGCGAATATTACAGAATTTATAGGAGTGGTAAATCAAGCACTGATATGCAAAAAAACAAAGTGTCCTGGCTCAAGAAGTCTACAGGTAAATATGTAGCTTTTAACTCAAATATATATATATATATATATATATATATATATATATATATATATATATATATATATATATATATATATATATATATATAAACCATTTTTAAACCATTCAAAAGTCAGTGTAAACTGTAGCCTATTCTAAATAGTCTACTTTGTTGTTGTCAGCTATTATGGTGTATTTTATTATATTGTTATGAAAACAAACAACAACAACAAATCTTCGTCAAAGGTAGCGTAATGTTACAGACATTAAATTAATGAACAAGTAGGCAAATTGATTAGTTTTACTCTCACTATTCCTAGTAAAAAAGCTTTTGATATCCTGGTCCCCTGCTCTGCTGCTCCTACTCCTGGCCTCCTTCTCAACTCTTTTCTGGTGTCCAGACTAAATGCTTTTTGGGGCCATCCTAACCCTGCTGGAGTTCGCTCGCGCTCACTTTTTTCCGAGGAGGAAGAACGAACCGCTGTGTGGACCAAACTATTTTTTAAGAAGGGGTCAGGGGGGTTATTGAAATGATTAAAATAAAAATATTGTATGACTTGTGGCTTTGTTTTAATTCGGATTCATTCGTATGAATATATATTAGTTCAGTGTATGCATAATCATTTTTGTCATAGATGTTACTGGAGGCTGTGTGCCCTTAGAATTGTCATCACCTTTCCCCCCTATACGACGGCGCTGGTCCTATGTGTCATGGTCTGTGTCTTTCGTTTCCTGTTATGTTCCTGTTTTATTTTGAAGTCCATGTCTTAGTCCTGTCTTCCTGTTAAGTTTCCCGCCTGTTTGATTACCTCATGTGTCTCACCTGTGTCTGATTGCACCACCTGTGTCTCATGTCGGTTCATTTGTCGTCATTCCATGTGGTGTTCAGGTGTGTATCCTCCTGTCGTCCAACCATGAGTCTGTTGTCACGGTAATGAAGCCCTTTTTGTGTTACTGAACCTGGCATCCTGTAAGTCTGCGTTTGGGTCCTGAAATTCCTGAAAAAAACTGACACTCTCACTCCATCGTACAATTCATATTTTCACTCAAGTTAAAGCATTTTCAACATCTGAGTCACACTGATTCAATTCAGGTAATTCTTTTTTACCAGTCATGCTAGCTGGCCATTGAATGAGCTGTTTGCTAGATTTTCTGTAGCTACACAGCTAGCTTTAGCGTGAACAGCTGTTTACCTGCCAGTCTAAAATAAACACTGCATGTTCAGGATATACACACCAACAACTGTCTTCAGAGGTGGAAAACAACACCATTATTAACACTCTATCATGTATTTTATTCTACTGAAGATAGCATGCTAACCAGCTAGCCTTGTCTCCCGCAGCCTCCAAACCACCCTGAAGACGCTGCTGCTCACAGGACCTATTAGAACCTTTTGACTATTCATGTCACATGTCACAGTCACATGACAGACAAAAATAGCCCTTTTAGCCACAAAAGCCTGCAAAATTAACTTACGCTTTATGGAGCTGCTGACATAATTTGACAATTCAAACAGTTACAGAACTTTTTATTTCTGTTAAAGGATGTTTTGTATAAATTCTGAGATAGCATTGAGTTGAACTAAACCATTAGCTTCTTGCTGTATTCGGTTTGAACATTTATCAGTAAAAGGAAATAAGGCACCACTTCACAAACAGGTTATTTTATGCTAATTGTGCATTAGGGTAAGAAAACGTATTAGTATGCAGCAAGAGGGCTGTCAATCGCAACAGTCAAGAGCTCCTGCTAGAAGAATCGCTGAGAGATTTGGACACGAATGGCTGACAAAAAGCTCTGACTACATCATTAAAATAAGAGATGATTGAGAGTGCTCTATCTGCCTGAAGAGGAGCTTCTCCTGGATAGCTCTCATGGAGAAAAATAAAAGGAGTGGAGCAAAGGGAATTCTCCAATGAATGAAAAAAGACTTGACGATAATGAACACATGATTGAATCACTGCCTTTCTGTTTGCAGGAGAATGCCTTTGCCTAGACGGCTACATGAAGGACCCAGTCCACAAGCACCTCTGCATCCGCAGTGAGTGGGGGCCCAATCAGGGGTAAGTTATTATAATCACCTGATGAGCTGCTGATTGCTCATTATCAGGCCGAGAAGAAGAAATGGTTGATAAATCATTTACGACGAGGGACTCCTCCTACACATCAAACAAAGCAGTTCATTTTCTGGGAGATATTCACACAAAAAAGCTGAGATGTTTCCAATCAGAGTGAAGCACCTACACTACACAGAATCATAAGCTACCTATTATCAGTATACATCAAATAAATAGAGTCATCTATTATAGGGTGCCAAGTATATTTGCTTAATTCTCTGAATACAGGATTTACAAATTGACACCGGCCACACTGACAACAAAGGCCTCTTAAGGGAAGTGACATGTTTACCGCAGTTAGCTAAGTTGTCTTAACGATGCCTAATGAAAGACTAATAATTAATCCTCTTATGGTATGTTCAGTGCAGAGCTGTAATATATGATGTTTATATCCTTGCTGTCTATCCAGTGATGTAGCCATACATACAAGGGATATACTGTTATCACATATTACATCCTCTGGATACATGAGGGACATGTTTTTATATAATAAAACATGAAAGTATACAGTAATTAATTGATATATTAACTATTTATATAATAATACTATTTCCGATAAACATTTCTAACCTCTATCTTCCCATTCTAAGAAAATGGTCTCATGCAGTTTTCAGCATACACTGGCGGCTTTGGGTGTGTCTACAATATATAACATTTTCTATATCATTTGATTTTGTTTATCATGTAAAAGCATATAAGTGGATTACATTTGTGTATTCTAGATTCTCACCACTTTTTCTTGTTCCTGGTCAAAGCTTTTTCCATTGCTGCCCTTACACTATTGAGCAGTTTACCTTCACTGTTCTTCACCTACACAGATCTAAAGAGCTTAAGATTTCTTATTTTACTGACATATTAGGATATTTAGTCCCAAATATTAATTCAGTTACTAATCTAACAATTCCCATAATCCAAACAAGAGTCTAAATTTCTTTTTTTTCTTTTAAAGTTTGATTATTTCTTTTTTAAATCTACACACCTCTACCGTGTGATGCAGTTTCCTGTGACTTAAAAGAGTTTTGATCTTCAGACCGGTTCCTCTAAAAGATAAAGTCAGTTATATGAATGTCAGCATTTGATCACTTTTTGGCCAATAGGGAGTCAGTAAAGTTGCGGCTGTCTTATCATTGGTTCCGTTGCGCTCATCTCTTTGGGTGCAAGGTCACTTCCCCTATATTACAATAATGATTGCAAGTGATGACTTGATATCTTTTGGCTTTGAAAAGTGCTGTTTCAGACACTATCCCAGGAAGTCATATAAATGCTTAATTGGGTTCACATTTGCTTGTTAAAAAGTCCTTGACATTTTGCTAACACCACAGCCACAGTGCCAACCACTGGGTGACCACTGGGGTGTATGTGCAAAGATGTTACTGTCCCAGAAAGAACGAGTCACCTCAGTGGAGACAGTGTTGACCTACAGCACAGTTCCCTCTGAGACAGGCATTTAGTGCAGTTTACTGAAGTGAATAAACATTATCATTTTCAGGATCACTCTTATTTTATTACTTACGAGATGCATAATATTTCAGTTTGACTTCTTCCTGCTTGGAGGGTGTTCATGGGTTGAGTAAAAAACATGATATATACAGTGAAAATGTCAGGTTTACACTGTGGTTTATCTTCTTTTTTACGTGTCTGGGTTTATTGGACAGTTTGGGCCCATGTTGCAAATCAATACACAGGACAGCTCAATAGCAGTATTGAATTTGTATGTGATTTGCAATGGATGGGATGGAGTCTCTCAATATTTCAGGCATTTAACTGACTCTATTAACCCAACACACTCTCATCGGGACACGTTATCTATCATCAAAAAATCTATGACTGCACTGCAACATATGACAACATTTAACCTGATGAAACAATGTGAATATAAAGTAATGCAACAATGTTCTGTGCTTGTTAACAGCAGATAAAATAGAAACTCAGCATCTGTGGCCCCGTTGCACACTCAACGTTCCATTGATATGTTTTATGTCATTTTAATATTTGATGTTTTATTTGTACAACAGTAGCTCACACACTTGACAGATGACAACCTTGTAGTACAGCTACTCACACTCACCTACGTGATCAAGCAACTGTGCATCAGTTCAAGTCGCCCTGTGGGGTTTTCTTGCTCACCACCTTTTCTTTTCTTTTTCATATTTGGAAACACTTTTTTTTCATTGTTTACACACATTTTCCCTAGCTTGCAGTTTTAACCCTGTGTTTTTATAGAGACACATGCACATTTTAGGTCGACTGCAGGCTGGAATTCATGCGCATGCACTATCCGTTGCTAAAAACATCATCCACTGTGTGACTTACTCATGGTGGAAAATTCACAGGCTGCCTTTTATCAGAATGAATGAATAAACACATAACTAGAATTTCTTTTCATGTGTTGTGGACTAGCTTTGGGTTCTACTACCCTCTAAAATAATACCATTGAATTTGAATTTGAATTTATTTATTCAGGATAGCCCCTTGAGATGAATCATCTCATTTTCGAGGGGGTCCTTCCACAAAAAGATACAATGATACAATGTCAGGTAAAGAAATAAAAGAAAAACAAATAAATTGAAACACATTACAGGACTTACACACACACACACACACACACACACACAAGACAAGGCTCTCCTAACCCCAGCTAATCCACAAACGGCCAGATATCAGAATAATAGTCAACTTGTGATATCTAAGCTTACAAATGGGAAAAATAAAGAAAGAAAGAAAATAATAATAATATTATAATAATAAAAATTAAGTAAATAAATAATCAGATAAGAGAATCACACACACAAAAAAGAAAAAGTTTACAGTTTGCACGAGAGAGAGGAAAGATAAGTAATAGGAAATAATAATAATAATAATAAATAAATGAATAGTAAACATCATCAGAAACAGGAACAGGGAGTTTGCAAATGAATTAGAAGTGATGCTTTGAAGCTAAATAGAGAAGTGGAAGACCTAAGCTGGCATGGGAGGCTGTTCCAGTCAGACCAGTCACTTGCACTGTGAGTGTGAATTTTTATTATGAAAGGACAGAAAAAACCTCATTCTACATTCTTATCTTACCTATAATATCACCAGGCTGTGGCTGGCAGCAGAGAGAGCTAACTACATGCATTTCCTCTTTATTTTGTATCCCATGTCAACCTCAGTGAATATTCCAAATGTGGACTTTTATTTCTTTTTTTCTTCTTCTTTTTCTTTGGTCTACATTTTTCAGTCATCTAAATATTCTCAGCCCACCCAACTGTGCACCTCTGCATCTCATTTCCCCGGTGCTCACCCCCCTGCGTCACTGTCACAGTGTGACAGAAGTGGGCACCCTGGGGTGACTTAAATGTTTAATGACCACAGCCTGTGGCATGGAAGACGCTCACTTCTTCCTTGATGTTCTTTTTGCTTACAGTGGTGTAGGAGTTTGCTCAGAATGACATTGGGCCGCTGTCACTTCTCCTCCTTACACTCTCACTTTGCAGAGTGTTTAGTCCCCGAGCTGCCACTCCCCATTAATCTCCATCATTCTTCCTCTCTCTCTCTCACTTCTGCCTCTTGGCATCTGTCTCACCCCCTCCATGTTCCCTTTTCTCTCTCTCGCTCTCTCCCTCGCTTCCTTTTCCTCGCCGTCTGCTTTCTCAGTCTCTCCCTCCTTCTCTGTGTCTCTCCCTCCCTTTTCTGTCTCATCCTGTCATCCCCTCTTATCCCCCTCCCTCGTAAATAGATATGAGCCAAAGTCACATTGCATGTCAGCTGTCAGAAAACACATTTTTCAATCAACATGTTTACACACGGCACGTATCGTAATGCTGCTTGTGATTTGCGAGGCTTTGGGAGGCGGCAATGATGCACAGTTAGACATTGATACACGGCTTGTGATTTCAGGGCGGTTTAGATTAGGAGGATGGCTACACTGAAAGATTTAATGCTACACTGACTTTGATTTTAATTCACTGTTTCATTCTCTCTCTTTTTTGTCTCTTCCTCTGATCCATCCTTCTTTTTTTTTCTCATGCCAGTCCCTGGCCTTACACCATCTTCCAGCGTGGTTTTGATCTTGTGATGGGAGAACAACCCTCTGATCGCATTTTCAGGTAAGGAGAACTTCACAAAACTTTATGTGACTACTTTTTTTTTTCTGTCGCTGCACAATGTTTGCTGCACAAACAAGTGTACAGTCAGATAACTGTTTATAATCCTGCTGTTTGATTGTGTCTCTCTCTCTTCATGATTGTGGGAGGAACTGAGCTCTGGCTGCAGAATCACTTCACAAGTGTAAAAAAAGTACTTATTTTCCCTCTGGTCGATGTGTCTTATGTTGAATGGTTCATTTTACAGCTATACTTTTTGTGGTACTGATTGGAGAGGAAATCCAAGCAGGCAAGGCAGCAGTTGGTGTTTGACAATGAAAACTTTTTTTTTCTTTTTTTCCCCAAAATGTGAACACATGAACTCAAAAGTAATTTTCAAGTTTAGATGTTTGAAATATGTATTGCCGTTAAAAACAAGTTATTTGCAATGCAAGGAACAGCTGAAACGATAACTAGAGTAATTCAAATAATTTGATTACAAAAAACGGTCACTACAATTTTTCCTGAATTGAAGTTTTGTTTAATTAATTACTCTTGCAATATATGGATTACGCTGCTTGTGCTGTTAGAGTCCAGTGGCCTGAGCTAAGAAAATATAGAAAAAAAGAAAGAGAGACAATATCAAAGGTGTAGGATCATTTCAAGTTGTGTCCTCTATAAAAAAAATAAGTTTTATACCATAACAACTTGTCCTCAATGATGCAGCAGTTAAACCAAAAGCACCCATTCTTCTCAAGTCCACTAAGCAGATCTGACACAATGTAAAGCAACGTAAACATGTTCCTTTATTGTGTTCGCTAGTCGAGATGAAAGCTATTGAGAACGTGCAGTAATTACTTATTTGTAACAACTAGTTAAGAACCTGAGTCGATATTGACGGCTTGTTTTGATCCCTGACATCAACTGAAGAAAATAATATAAAATGCTGCTGCGCTAATTTAATCCATGTTGCGCCAATTTAATTAATCTGTTGTTGTGAGTGATTCGGCCTAACATCATGTAGAACATACACTCTTTTTCTACAGGCACTCCTCTCACTCTCTCAGTTACACACACACACTTGCTCCCCAGTGATGGCATCAAATAGGCCTACAGTACCATATATCAATATACAAGGTGGTAGATTAGAGATGGGATGGAGTTTAAAATGCACAAATATTATACAGATATTAGGCATATCATCACAATTATTGATAATCAATAGCTGCGGCCCTAATGTACAATATGGCAAATGCAAAACTGTATCGGTAGACTAGACAGGTGCAGCTCTTTCATAGGAAAGTATATGTAGCACAATAGATAAGATGAAAGTGAATTCAATTGTTTAATACCAGCATCTCATGGTCTGATGATCTGTATGCCAGTTCCATTCATCAAAAGCAATAAAATAAGTTCTGCATTTTCATGCACAATTAAAATATATATTGTGTAATCCTTTTTTCCAACTCACTAGGGTAGTTCAAACTTTATACAGTAATATCACTGCAGGTGTTTTTTTTCCTTTCTGAATTAGAGTATAATGGATTATTCAAAGTTTTAAAAACTGCAACCTGTGACGTTTTTCACGTCTCCACCCAGTCTGAGATGCTTGACACTTGTGGCGATTATAGAAACAGTGGATCTGTATCTTTCCTCAGATTCACTGAGCTCTGTAGTGAGGTCCAGCTGATTGTGAAGCCGTCCAGGCCCACAGCTTCACTGTTTCGTCTCATCACTCAGATACCGGCCACAGCGGACAACTGTTTTCCAAAACCTCTACAGTGTGTCTACCTGTTCAACGACAACCAGCCGACAGATACACTGGGGAACACAGTGGAGCATTTAGCAGCTAAAGACTCAGATAATTCACTGAGGAGCTGCTGGAAACCAAAAACACAGAGTGAAGACTAGACTGGCCAGTCGCCAGAGACACGTCTTAAAAATGACTGCTCATGTTCATGGATGGGTAAATGTAGTATGTCAGTGGTGTCTTCAGCTTGTTCCAACTGCCAACAAGTGTAGATCATTGCAGTTATTTGTAAAGACAATCTAACGTATTATCAAGTCTTGAAGCTATAATTGCAAATGTGTCAACATCAAGCATACAGAGGGAAGCATCAGCATTCACGTTGAACTGATGTTGATCGAAGAAAAAAAAAAATCAGTACAGTCTTCACTCTCTGATTTGGTCTCCACCAGCTCATATGTGGATTTTTCACTGCTAAACGCATCACTTGTCACTCACTTATCTGCTGTGTGGTGGTTAACAGTGACGCCCCATCTGGGATGATAAGACCAGCGAGAGGGAACCACAGTGAAGTTGTTTCCTTTGAAAGCCAAGCAATTAGCTGCAAAGAAGCTAACACGCTTCATGGAGCTGAGGGAATTTACGGAGTCGGGTGATAATCCCCGATGGATTTGTCACTGTGAGTGACCGCTTTCATGTTCCACAGTGTCTACACAGGGGGAGCAGCCTCAGTCCTCTGTCTGTCTGCTTGCACGGCCTGTTGAGTTCAGGTCATCTGGCATCTATATAAAACAGGAAAAGAGGCTTGAAACCCAAATGCATGCAGGGAAATATCAGTGGAGGGAGCTGTGAGGAGATGAGAGTATAGGTGCAGATGCAAACCAGAGCTAAAACAAATGAAAAAACAAGACAACACCGTATGTCAATCTTGTTCTGTAGCTCGTTCACTGCCCCCAAGTGGCCAAATAATTCATTAATGGAGCTTTAATTATCTAGGTTAAATGTAAAGAGTGATGTCACACTGTGTTTAATAATTAAAACTGTTATCCCTGCGTTTCATGACAGGAAATGTGCCTCAAATATAACGCATATATCTGACAGGATGTTCACTGGGGAACACATCACACAGAAACACGGAGCAGAGCACTCTGTCTGTGATAGAGCTACCTAACAATGTTTATAACAGTGTTTTCCTCCACAAAATGATTCATTCCCTGACTTGAGACAGAGCAAGTCTAGCAGAAGATTCGCCTCTCCTGCTTTCATTACAAATCTCTGACTCCTCTCTCTGACAGCAGAGCGGCTAAAGACAACAAAAGGCTGTCTGCGTAACTGCTTACAATAAAAAAAAGAAAGTGTTACAGTTGGCGTGACCCACTCTCATGGCCGTTAAAGGGATAGTTCAACATTTTGGCAAACAACTTTGTTACCTTTAATTATCGGTGCAAGCTATTTTTAGAAGGGTGGAGCAGAGCCGCAAACTGCTCAGAGCTACGCTAAGGAGGCTAATGGGATTTCTTGGTTTCCCTCATCAAACTCATCAAATACACACTCCAACAACTCCAAAACGCTCTCATAGACAAGTTGTGACCTGCACATTCACCACACTATGAGATAATAACGGAATATTACGAGACAGATTTGCTTTCAAAGTAAATTCATGCAAAACCGCTGATGTGTGTTCCCGCCGGGGGCAGTTTTTTGGCAACAACTCCGTCTCATAATGTTCCATTATTATCTCATAGCATGGTGAATGTGCAGGTCACAACTTGTCCACGAGAGCGTTTTGGAGTTGTTTGTGTATTTGATGAGTTTGATTAGGGAAACCAAGAAATCCCATTAGCCTTCATAGAATAGCTCTGAGCAGCTCGCGGCTCTGCTCCGCCTTTCTAAAAATAGCTTGCACTGACAATTACAGGTAACGAACCTACTGCTAAAACTATAGGGATTATGGCAATGGGCCAATTTGCCAAAAATGTTGAACTATCCCTTTAACACTGTCTTTACATTTGGAACACACATTGGAGGCTGGTGTCAGAGTCTCACCTAACAGATACTGTATATTTATAATATATTCATGGTTTGTGTTTGTTAGTGTCACTGCTGTACAGCTAATTGCCCTTAGAAGACAAACAAAACAACTGATTGATTTAGTTCCTCAATGCTACACAGTCCTCACCGCTCGCATGTTTCCTGCAGGAGCTCTTTTTCTTCTCATTGCGTCCAGTTGTGCAGTTTAAAAATGTCTTTGTCCTCAGACCGCTCCCACCAAGACATCCATCCTCATTTAAAACGTGTCACTCTCTCGCTTTGAACTCCACCAAACCACCCTGTCGGCTCCACACGCCGGAAAAAAAAAAAAAAAAGGACCTTGAATGTCACCCGGTGCTCGCAGAGCCGTGCAGCCATCATCGTGTGTGCTTAAGCAGATACAGTATTACCATTAAACAAAGAAGCAAATGAGGCAATTAGAATCACAGTGGTACGGAGAATAAGACAGAACAAAGCCAACTTGAGGTTGCATGAAAAAAAGGAAAAGAAAAACTCTCCTCAGTCAGCATTGAAACGCACCAGCATTTGCCATTTGCACAGCATTAGCCGCCAGGAGCTCCTGTGTGGACTGCAAACATGTTTTCCACTCAACAACTGTTTCCTCATGGGAACTCTTAGTGTTTTCCACCTCCAGTTTCTCTCAGGGTAAAGCAAATAAGTCATATGGCAGCTAGTCCCCAGTTGTCTATAAAGCGGAGCTCGTTAAGTGGGTGCTAATTTGTTCTGTGGTCACCCACATACGTCATACTGCATCACGGGGAATTGCAGCTCTCCTGTTGTACACGGTCCCATAAGAAATGATGAAATGATTCATGAATGAGGTGGAAACAGCTTTGTGAAATATAATACCGACACATTAGCGTTGTGATTTGACTCAACACTTTGTCGTAATGAGAGAATCCAAAGTTTCACAGCAGATGAAAAGAAAAAAAGCAGCACTTTGATTCACTGGAACCTTAATCTGAAACAAAGGGAGTAATTGGCTGATTCTAATTAAGTGTTTTTACAGTGGTTTAATCATTCTGTTTTTTAAAGTGACTGGTAATGCATGCAATCCCCATGATTCACTGCCCTTTCCGTATGCTAAGTTAGCATTTTATTAAATGCAAATTGAACAATTGTGAATGAGGAAATGTGTTTAGTCTGCATAAAAATGGTTGTTAACCATTTAATCAACAAGTTCTTCTCTTTTGTATCCATGCATAATTCATCATTGCTAATAATGCATTTGATGCTAATCAGCATGGACTGTTTAACTTAAAGTTGGAAGCAATACATTTCATGTGAAGTGTTTAAAGATTGATGATATTCATTGACTCGCAAATAAAGAATTGTTTTAAAGCCCATGTTGCAGACATCTGTTGTTTACAGATTTACAGGCCCATTTGGTCTCAGGGGGAACTCTCATTGGCCCTTTTATGTCTGGGTTCTCATTGTGTATGCAGCGCGTCGATTAGCACACAGTGTCCTCCTGCACAAGAAAGAGTTATGCAAAAAAGGATAACTTTGCTGAGAATTAAAATAAATAAATAACCAGCACCGCATTATTCAGAGTCACTGATGCAGCAGAAAACAGGGTTGTTTTTGCTCCCAAAACCAAACTTAGTGGTTGTATAGTGTCAAAGATTTTACATAATAAAGTACATTTAGAGGGTGAGGCAGCAGTGGAGGGAGAAGGTTATGGGTTTAAACTGTTGAGCTTTTACCTTCTTTCAGCTCTTTGTATTGGTTTTAAAGCTCCCAGATTTGAGGCCAGCATTTTTTCTTTTTCTAAATTGAATTTGATAAAGCTGTTGTATTTTACTGTACCTAACTACAGCACCTGCCAAATATTCAACATGAGACACGTCAGTGACAAGCTGCTGAACATAGTGGAGCAGTTAGCAGCTTCAGAGACACATTCCATCAGCAGCTAGTGGGAGAATAATGTTGGCCTTCAGGTAGCCAGTGTTTCTGCTATACAGTGCTTAATAAATCAGTGTTTCCCAGCAATAGTGGGCCGCTGCCCAAAGAAACTTTGGCAATGTTTTTCTTTTTTCTTTTTTTCTTCTTTTTTTCTCCCTTGATAAAGGTTAGAATGTTGAGGGTTTTTTTTTAACTGTTATTAATAACAGCCTCACGGATTTCAATAAGACTAAATATAATTCTAAGTAATATGAATTATTATCAAAACCTCTCACAGTTTTAACAAAAAATGAATCAAAAAATGAATCTTCATTAAGAAATGATGGATGGAAATATCACTTTTTGAAGGCTCTTTAACATATATTTAGGTGTTTGTCTGGTCCTGGTCCCCAAAATGTGAGAATTGACAAATAAATCTGTAATGTTCAGGCTTCCTAGGTTGAAATCCATGTAGTTTTACGAGCGGTTTCCTCAGTTGTCTTCCAGTGATGTAACTGGGATTCGAATTTGCACACCACCCCTACCTGGTACCAGTAGAAGGGGCAGGGCGGGGCAAGCAGTGGTTTATTTGCATTAAAGGGGCAGGCAGTGAAACCAGCCGTTCTGAACAGGGCTGTTTAGAGAGGATGAAAAGAGCTGTGATGTTTGATCCTTGGGGTATTTTGACAAAAGCATGTCACACAGCGTGTCTTTAAGACACCTGGGGACTATTTTAATTTGTGAAAAGGGGTCATAATATGACTCCTTTAAGCAGGGTTTATCAAGTCAAAAGGAGATTCCGTCCTGCACGTTCAAAGTCATTTTGTCTGCAGTGACCCTTTCTCTCTGGTATTTCCACCTGCACTGACTCAACCTTGTTTCAAACTGTTCCTTGAAGAGTCTAAACCTGTGACCTCACTTGTCTTTTTCTGCACTCCCCCCCCCCCCCCCCCCCCCCCCCTTCTTATCCTATGCAGGTTCACATACACCTTGGGAGAGGGAATGTGGCTGCCGCTGAGTAAAAGCTTTGTCATCCCACCTGCTGAGCTCGCCATCAACCCTTCAGCCAAGTGCAAGACGGACATGACGGTCATGGAGGATGCGGTGGACGTACGGTGAGAGACGACAGTAACTGCTACCGCACTCGCTTCCCTTTGAAGTGGTGACACGGTGATAGGGGGTTCGGCTGAAGAGGGAAAATATTTCACAAGGTTGTGAAGCAGGGCAGGGTTTTGCTGAGCAAGTGTAACAGTTAAGTTTCCTTCCACAAGTTTCAGTCCATTCTGAGTCTTTTTTTTTTTTTTTGTCTGGGATGAGTCTCCACGATACAGAAAGCACATATTGGATTTTTGATAAATTAACCCCCACCCCCCACTAAAAAAAAAGGTAACAACCACCACTGCTACCCATTGCAGAGTGCAGCTGCTTTTGACTCTCTGAACACGTCTCACTGTTTGTACTCTCACTTAATCAGCATTTGTTTTTATTTATTATTGTTGCAGTGAGTCTCAAGCATCCCAGTGAGGTGGATGCAGAGGTCTTAGCAGTCATGATTCAGAGGGTAATAAAACTCAAAGATCTAGCACATAATCAATTATGAAGAGGCAACTAGAGGGAAAAAAAAAGAATAAGAAGAAAGAATCACTTGGCAATTCAAAGCCATAAAGAGTATTTCGATTGTTAAATGGTTCATAACTCCTTCAAAGAAAATCTGCCTTGTGTGCAATGGCTGTGTTTGTGGCTGGGCTGCAGAGAGAGCCATAAATGAGCCAAAACAATGCTGCAGTATTAAAGTGGGCTCAGCTGACAGCAGAGGCACAGCAGGATTATTTAGCTATTTCACTTTGGTTATCACTGTGGGCCCGAGTCCAGAACTGGACGTCTTTAAGTTCCCCTTCAGACACAATTACGCAATTAAAAATTCTCTGCTGTTGGTTAACATGGTTTATAGTTTAAAACTTGAAAATAGAAACAAGCCTGGGGTTGGATCTCACCTACTCCTTTTTCATTATTGACATAATATTCTGGATTGGGTCCATTGCCCCACCCACCCACCACCACTGCCCATGCTAACTAGTATCAGAGCAGTTAGCATAGTAAGCATCTTTTATTCAGATGACACAGTGTTGGTTCTTGACAGGGTCTCAGGTTAATTTAGCCCCGCCCCCGATCCCCGCCAGATGACAGGATTGGTTCATTGGGTTTGTGATGTATGAAACCCTGGCTGCCTCAGTATGGTTTTATCAGGCTGTCGTTGGTTCACTGTAGTTCAAGGTGGAACTGTTCCATCGTGGCCTCGCCTGCCTACGCTGCTCATGATGCCTCTGGTATTATATAAAAACATAATTTGGTTAGTTAACATGTGATTAGGGCGACCAGATCCCAACTCACCAAATGTGGGACAAAGAAAACATACAGTATGCGTGGGAGAATGTGAGATTCCAATGCATTAACTTTCTATTCTGCCCCTTAGCTTATAACATTGCCATAAAAATGTAATATTATTTTATATATATTATCAGGCATGAAAATCGCTCACCTTTCGGCGAAATTCGCCGTTTTGAAACCAAAATAGATGACCTACGTGAATCGTGCAGATCCGATGAGAAAATATTTTTGAGAGGCGGGTTAAGTGGCAAGTGATCGGGATTTGGAGGTATAGATTACGAGAGCCTTGAATTGAGAAGAGAAAAAAAAGTAGAAGATGAAAACAGCCACAAGTGCGAGAGCACCTGATTGGGTTGTGAATTGTACTGTGCAGTCCAGAGTGGCGGCAGCGGTGACGCCGCTGTGAAGTTGCCGCTTCGTAATTTGAGCCGTTACAGCACAACCTGTCCATGTGCCTGCGTTTGTGTGTGTGCACCAGTGCGATAGAGAGAGGCGGGTCGCCACAGACTCATTAATTAATGCAAACACTGCTGGTTGATAAGTTTGGTTTTTACCACCACTAGCATGCATGCGCGCTTCTCTCTCTCTCTTTCTCTCTCTCTCTGTGTGAGTGAGTGAACAGAGAAAGAGCGCTATGCAGAGATGAATTAACGGAACAATACAGTATTGCGTTGATGAAAAAAAAAAAGGCAGAGTCAATTTGTGGCTTGGTCTTGATTCTGTGGCGCTGCACCACATTGGTCTACGTATGGGAAACAATAGGTGTGTGTTTGAGTAAAATGAACGTTTGTGTTTAATTCTATAAACTACTGATAACAATTTCTCCCAAAAATTACAACTGGTCAAAATAACAAAAAAAGCTGCAGTGTATTCAGACCTCAAATAATGCAAAGAAAACAAGTTGATATTCATTTTTAAACAGACCACTAATGTTTTAATTTAGGAAGAGTTCAGATTAATATTGATGGAAATTTCATTTTAATCCTGCAGCAGCAGTGATTGATTATTTAGTACTGATGCATAATAGTTCTAAGATTTTCTATTAAAATAAAGTCAATAATGAAATTTTTTGTGTTCTCTTTGTATTTGGAAAAGTATCAAAAAACATGTTGGTATCGTGACAACACTAATAACGTTATATAGCATAATGTGACCATACTTTATCATACACTCATACTATCTTGTAGTTCTGCTTGAATTTCTTCTCAAAATGCATCAGATTGATGCTTTCAAATATGAAATATTCAACATTTTCTTCCGGGGGAGCATGCCCCCAGACCCCCCTAGAGGGGTCGTATCCTTCTCACCTTTTTCACCCAAGACCCGTTTTCATGTTTGTATTATATATTTTATTTGAATTCAACTTTCTCAATTTCTCTCACATAAGGAGACATAGTAAACATGAAGCTTTCATGCTATTTCACAGTTCCTCTCAAGTTAACACAGTCAAACAGAATAGGTAGTGAAGGCTTTCCCAGTATTCGTTATAACTGCATTTTCTTTTCTTTGCTGCAGTCGCTGTCTCCCTTTCCTCCATGCTCACTCTGCCGTTTTTTTGTTTGTTTGTTCATTTCTTGTTGGTGGGCACGCCCTTAACCTGCATTAAAGTTCTGCCTCGTAGTTTGACATCACGTCAGTCAAATTAGCCAGACGGGCTCTGATGAAAGTCCTCACCACTTTTGCCACACAATCATTTTATGAATGCCAGATTTTAACACAAAACAGAAGCCTGTCAATAACAATGCGGGACAGTGTCTCAATTTGCGGGACGTGTGAAGAGTAATGGAAATGCGGGACTGTCCTGCACAAAGTGAGACATCTGGCCACCCTACATGTGAAAGGTGAATATCCTGATTTTCATTTGAAGGAGCAGCTCTCAAACAACATGACATGAAATGCCTAGAACTGCCCATAGGTTCCTTTTCCCTTTTTGTGACTCCCTCACCTTTTGTCCTGCACAAACCTACTGGCTGGATGAACTTTACATAAAAAGTTTAGCTGTCAAATTATTCACACACATACACACACACAAGCAACTGAACTATTCAGCAGATGCACATTTAGAAGTAATCCAATACAGCCAGAAGGTTTTTTGTTGTTTACCGCCACTACGTTTCCCACACTATATTATAATAACATTCTTTTAGTAAGTTCTTTACAACATTGTTAAACACTGCAAAATGTAAATGACTGATTTAGGCAGAAAGCATTATGATGCAAAAACAGTAAAGGCTCGATTTACATAGCGTTGGTATATTGATTTAAAATCTCCTCTGACCACTTAGGTAACAGTTTAATTACATAAGTTAAAGAATCAAAATAAATGTACACCATTAGTGTGAAAGCCTAAACCCAGCAGCACAGAGCCAAACATTATTTGTATGAAATTGATGCAAATGTGATTGTAGAGGATTAAATGCAGAGAGATGGAAACATCCTGAACCACCACGTCTCCCCCAGCTGGGAAGTGTAGCGTATAGTGCTAGCAGAGACTTTGCTCATTGGTCAGCAGCTTTATGACTCACTGGGAGATTTAACATGGCTGCAGCTGGTTTGAAATCATTATGTGGCAGCATAAAGTCTGTGTGAACAGGATTAGTTTGCAGAGAAGAGGCAGGTTAATGTAATTAGTAGTGGGGATTGTCTCGGAGTGGATGACGGAACATGCCCTGTCAACACGTTAGTGTGCACAGCCGTGTCAGATCCTGCCCTAATTTGCTGATGGTTATTTGCCCTCCGCAAATTCTGTCAGGTAAAATTAGTCTCGCTCAAGTGAACATCACCATCATTTCTTCTCATTAGCATGTAGGCAGTCGCTAATTTCAAGTTCTCGGATGATTGCGATTTGGAAGACCTACAGCAGGATAGTCTGAAGTATAGGTGACTAGAGGAACAACAGCCGGTACCTCAAGCAGACTGTGTGCACGGCTTCTTACACAAAGAATGTCCCGAGTGTGATGTGTATTTTCTTTAATGTCATAATAATGTCATGGTGTCAGGTTTGTCCATCACTGTCATTTCTCATTTCTCAATTTATCATCCGTCAGTCATAAGCACAACCCGACCTATCTAGCGGGAGGACGTACATGTATTTATAATGGCTGATGGGCTCATTGGGGGTGGCTTTGTTATTATGTGTGCACAGCAGCTGCTGGATGTGGAAGAGGAGAGAGCTCAGTTGGACCTGAAAATGAAATTGTGATGCTCAGGTGTGGAGGAGGAAGAGGAGGAGGAGGAGGAGGAGGAGGAGGAGGAGGAGGAGGGGGGAGGTTGCACCTGGGACACAGGGATTTCACAGTTGAGCCCTGCGGTGCTGTAGTGGGCTTAAATCGATGAAACAGCCTTGAGGGAGGGGGGGGGGGGGCGCTCTTGATGATCCAGATGAAACATGCCACCTATGAAAAGCTAGTAGCTGTTGAGAAATATCACAGAAACAACATAAATGGTTGTTTACATTTTGGGAGAATCCAAATAATCATTATCCTACACTATTTATCAGCTAAAGTGCAGACGGCTGTCTCTAATTTTCTCAGAGACTAGAGAAAAGTATAAAACCTGATGTTTTTCATGCAGGTTCTGGAAATGTGGATCTTAAATATACTGTACATATATTATGTCTGTGTTCAGATTTAACAGATCTGTGACTCAGAGTATAGGAGCGTGGCATTTGATGAAATTGTGGCAAATGGACTTGCATCCATGCGTGTCACCGTCACAGCGGCAGTAGTGACTGTGATCATAAGTGGACCACATCAGGTGGCCAAATGGCAACAACTAACTTCCTGTTGTTTTGACAGGTTTTTTTCAAAATCACCTTATGTGGTTTCACTCTCTCCCATCTCCCCAACCTCTGTGCTATTGAAAGCAACATTAGACTGTACAAAATGTCATGCCAGTCTCTTTCATGGCTGTTGGGGTTCTTGTGTCTGAACCAACATGACAAACCTACAGACTGAAATGAAATTCCCTAGAGCTATGAGTTATTTCTTCTATGTTTAAATGAATGGAACACATTCATGAAAATATATATTCATGAGTAGCTCATATGTCACTAAGAGAGTAGCATAAGTGATGTTGACTTATGTCAGTAATGTATGCTAAGTGGGTTTAACTCCAGCACAGGGCGTACAGATGTCGATAACTCTCTCAGACCACCAGGATGGACATGAGTGATTCCACATGGCTATGTCACAGTTGGCTTTACACACACTACACAATACACCTTCTGTTCTAATAATTACACACCAATCTTAAGACTCTAATTTGGATTATTTTTTTGTCAGTAAAAAACAGAGCAGCCGCGCACATCCAGTAAAGTAGGTGCTGGACTTAAAAAACAAATAACCAGGATAAACAAAAGGAAAAAATCTGCACACTTGAACTCTCTTTTTAGTGCATTTATTTAGCACATCTAACAAGCAACGTTTCGACCCACATGCTCTTCTTCAGGCTTAAGACAAGCCTATGACAGACGCTCTCTTTTTCTATCTGCCCAGAGGAGTCATGTGATGGGTCACATGGTTGGAGAGAAAATAAATCAAATTATAAATATACAAATAGCAAAATAATTCAGTGAACAACCACATTAAGTATCCATGATAATAAAAAATAAACAAAGTAAATACTGGAAAAGAAAAATATCATACATATACTAGACATTTGAGGAACATCAGGTTGTATGGCCGTCATACTTTCAATTGACTAGATAGAGGCGCCTCCATGTGGATTTTTGTAGGATGGTTTTTGGTAAAGTTTAAAAGGAAGACCAAGGTCATAGTCATTTTTGTATTATTATTATTCACAGTTACATATAAAGTATTTGTAACTTTATTTTTTTTGTCACAACTTCGTTTTAACAAATTTCAGATTCAGGGAGTAGCACTATTTTACTTCTTTTACCTCTCACTGCTGCCTTCAGTACAATCAATCACTCCATCCTGTTAGATTGCCTTAAGCACATAGTAGGCATCCACAGACAGACCTTCAGTCGTCTGCCTCCAACCTCCAAGATGAATGAGCCTCTGTTAGAACTGATAATGAGTCTTCTTCCTCTTCATCCATCTCCTGTGGAGTACCACAAGGCGCCGTATTTGGCCCAGTCCTATTTTCTCTTTTTCCTGCATGCTTCCTTGCTGGTCTATTTTCAGAAAATATAATATCTTCCTTCTTTCATTGTTATGCTGATGACATCCAGCTGTACCACCTGCTGCAGCCTTGATGCATGCTGTATTGACTCCCTTCTAAACTTCATTGAGGATGTAAAATCCTGGATGGTAAAAAAAAAAAAAGAATAAAGCCGAGATCCTGACGTGTGTCTGTGCAGACAATTCAGCAACTTGCTGATGCCCTCAGGCCTCTGTTGTTGAATGTGAACTCCTATACAAGGAATGTTGTTGTTATCTTTGATTCAGGTTTAAAATTTGATAATGAAATCAACCAGCTGTCAGCGCTGGTTTCTCCCACCTTAGATCACTCGCAAAATAATCATTCCTGTCCGTTGGAGACTTTGAGACTTTAGTTCACACTTTTATTTCCTCCTGCCTCCACTACTGCAGCTCTCTCTCTCTGTAGGAATCAGTCAGTCAACCTTATCTCGCCTGCAGCTGTTTCAGAATGCAGCAACGCGACTCGCTGCACCAAGAGGAGAGACCACATCTTTCCCTGAACTGGCCTCTCTACACCAGTGAACAACAGAACTGATTCTAAGGTTCATAGTTTTAAAGCAGCACACAGACTGGTACCAGGTCATATCTCTGATCGGCTCATCCACCTCCAGACCAGAAGTGACTGGACATGTACAGTTACCGGTCTTAAACTGTGGAACAGTTAGATAATCCAGTGATAGCTGGACATTTTGAAAGACCACTGTCTTCTCTTTAGCCTGGGGTTGTCATTTTATGACAGTATTATATCATTTTAGGAATGAATTCATATCCTCCTAGTTTTTTATTTCATAATTTCTGTTTTTGTTTTGATTCATCCTTTTGTCAATTAATGCGACAATTTAATCTCACTGTTAAGTTTAATGGTTTAAAATGTGGTTCATAAATATACTGATTTGACATCCTTTGGGAGAAGGAAAACATATCATCAGTGTTTAAGACAATAACTTATACATCCTTTTACAAACAGAATTTACATTATATTTAACTTAAAGCAGATATCAGTGGAATGTTTTTGTTAATATAAGTCCTAAATAGTCCTATTTTCCGTCAGCAATCACTTACATGAAGTATTTCAGCCTAAACACGAGTCTCTCCGTCACTCTGCTCTGCTGTAACCCGAGGAGAAAATTTTCCTTGTGGGATACAAGTGTTATCCAATGAGGAGAGAGAACGGCATGAAGGGCTGTGTGTGCAGCCAAGGGATGCGCGTGAATGTGGTGACGTAGCACGAGGACCAATTGATGCCTGACAAGGGCGGGGGCTGCTAACTCATGGTGCGTTCAAGGAAACTCGTACTTTGTGTTTTTCCTTCCTGTGAAGTCATACCAGTTCGATCTGGTACGAGTTCACGGGTCGGAAGTTACGAGTGGCCGTTATAGGGAACTTTCATAGACAACAGGATGGTAAAAACACGAGCTACGGGTTACCTGGAACGCTACCAAGTCGTAGTTGTGACTTGAAACTGTAACTTACGGTTTCAAAAGCCTGCCTTGAACGCAGCATTAGCCGAAACGGCCGTGAAGCTGATATCTGCTTTAACTCACACAATGACTAACATATTGATACAGCCTATTGATTTCTTTAACATTGATCTCATAATTAATTATATGGTGTTTAGGCTGAGTATATAATCATGTTAACAGACATTTGGGGGATTAGTACCAATGCTCGTATACATGTCAACTCCACAGACATAAAATAGTGAATAGTGAAAGTGAGGCTCTATTGACAGCCAACTTGCTGCACGGCCATGTTTTTACAGCGGCCCAGAATGGACAAATAAAACATCAGCTTCATAGAAAGGAACTTTTGCATCTTTACGTTACCTTAAAGCCACCACAGGTTCCCTCACATCCTTTGGGATTGGGTGTTCAGTTGGTTGATTGGTCTTCTCCTCACCACTACATGCCTCTAAACCCAACACACTGGTCCTTCAATCTAAATTAAAGCAGTAGAACAAGGTTGGCTGACTTTCCTTTATAGCAGTACCATATATCTCAACTAAGTGAGCTTTGCTGTCAATGCAGAGTGAGTTTAAATGGTATGATGGTCTCTGAATTGCAGCAAAGAGCATCAAAGGCGGGCTTGAGATCAAGGTCTCCACCCAGCTGTGATTGATGGTTTGTGAAATGTACAATCACAGTTTATGGATGATGTTTTGTTTATTTTGCCCGAGTCTTTCAAATGGAGGCAGTATGAAAGGATGACCATGAAAGAAAAGAGAAAAACACGAGCTGAGGCTCAGCTGAAGGATGAGGCTGCGCCTGAAGAGCTGGAATACCATTAGCCAAAGGCACAATCCTGATTATTTTTTTCTGTTCTGAGAGGGAAAAGATCTTCATTTTCATCAATCAAACCAACAATACTTCAGAAAGTCTAATAGCTGTTTGACTTTCCCCACTGTACTTAACTGGATCTGTGAAAAACTGCACTAAAACAGTAGTTTTAGATCAAACTTGAAGTAGAAAAAGCTGCATTGTCATCAGGAGGACAATATCCGTACATGGTGCCAATCCATAAATCATCAACTTATTGTAAATGGCTTTAGAGTGGAACAGATGTAGAGATGTTGATGTGAAGTTCGGGCTCCGGGTGTGTGTGTCGGGCCACAGCTGGTTAAAACTGGTTGAATCCTCAGAACAAGGATGAAAGTGGAGAAATTCAGTCATTCATTCACTTTTAGCCTGTGACTGACAGAAGCCACAGCTGTCATGCTGATATCAAATGTCTCCACAGTATTTAAATAATTGGAGTTTCAGCATGTGTTTGTTAAACGAAGGAGTTTAATGTGTGATACAGTGAACAGACACTTCCTTTTTCCTCAGCGGCCATCGCTCAAAAGTTCTGGTGTGTAGATTTTCACATAGACAGACTGTGGCTGAATATTTTTGATGTTTGTGTGAAACTGAGGGAAATGAATCAACTTCAACATTTGTTTTGCTTGTTTCAAAGAGCAGCATGCAGAATGGTGTGTGTGCTTAGACCAGTATCTCAAGTAATTATGCCCATGTTGGACATTTTCCACCTCATCATTTACATCCGGTGCCAGTGTCACTGGTGGAGGCAGAGTCATGCAAGGTAGAAAGTGTTGATGAAGGGGGGGATGGGGAGTCAGGGCTGCGTTGCAAATCCAACTTTCATCAGACTGGAGTTTGCATCTTGTCACAGACCATAAACACTACTACATGAAAACAGTATGCTGCACAAAGTCCAATGCCACAAAAAAAATGTAGATGTGGAGTTAGAGAGGCATGAGCTCATCACACCTTTGTGTCCCTATAGTTTTAGGAGTAGGTTTGTTACCTTTAATTGTCGGTGCAAACGGCGGAGCAGAGCTGCGAACTGCTCAGAGCTACGCTACGGAGGCTAATGGATTTTCTATTATTACAGTATCTCATAGCGTGGTGAATGTGCAGGTCACAACTTGTCCACAAGAGCGTTTTGGAGTTGTTGGATTGTGTATTTAAAGAGTTTGATGAAGGAAACAAAGAAATCCCATTAGCCTCCGTAGCGTAGCTCACGGCTCTGCTCCGCCATTCTAAAATAGCTTGCACCAACAATTAAAGGTAATGAACCTACTCCTAAAACTATTGGGATTATGGCAATGGGCCAATTTGCCCACCAGTTCAACTATCACTTTAAAGGATCCAGGTCACATAAAACGCCATTAGCATATAACAGCCAAAGCTCCAAAAGATTCATCTAGGGTAAAGATGCATTATGGGTTATGTGGATGCCAGGTTTTGTTAGGGAAGAAAAATGAAAAGAAGAGATGACAATAAAACAGAATATTATATGTCTTCATTGATTTTGATCTTCTTCTTTTTTTAAACTGTGCATCATAGTTTTTAGGTTAGGTTTTTTGACATGGGATTGTATGAGCTACTCAGGTTCTCATGCACGATCGGTACATGAGCAGACTTTGTGTGCTTCCAGTTAGGAGCCTGCAGTCTAGCAGAGCTGTGAGCTACTGTGAAAAAAATGTTTTAGCCTATTTTAAAAACACCTCCTGAAATTTGTTTGCTAAATGTTTGCTTCATAGAACTGGTTTATCTTCCCACTGTGATTTGGCACATTATTCCCACGCACCAAGTGCACCTACGCAGTTTACCGCATGACGGTGCTTTTTGGATGCACTCAGCTCACCTTTTCGGCTGCAGGTGAGAAACTGCTGTTGTACTGATGCTTTGATGTTCTCACTCCTTCACACAGACTATCTCTTTAATTGGTGGCGAAATCTTTGAACTGTTTCATGGCTGCCTCAGACAGACATCAGAGAGAGCAAAGAACTAATCAAATGTTTCCATTGTCACTGTATTCTAGGTTAGTGAAAAGTGACTGTGGTGTAAGGGGCTTTGAAAGGTTGACTAGAGACCAGAAGAAGGCTATGAGCACTAGATGGAATGAAGCCATTATTTCCCTAAACATCTCACCCACTGAGATGTGTTCATACTTCTCTTCCAACGCGTGTTTTTCCCCTCAGTCTGAAATAGCTCGGTCAGAGGGATTTGTAAGAAGTCTAAAGAGATGAAACTACTCGATATTTCACAAGAAAGCAGCAACAACCAGGGAAAGGTCAGAAAATGTAAACATCAATATGCTTTTCTTATTCAATCATCTTGCGACCCGGCAAATGTGTCTCAGGGTCACGCTGATGTGCAGGAAATGTCCCATTAATTCTATCACTCAGTACGTTTACATGCAGAGCTTAATCGAGCTATGGTCAAAATTCGATTTTGGCGTCAAGTCGGACTTCTGTCCTTGTCTCAATATACATGCAACTGAGAAAACCGAATAACTGACGGGGTCCGCCCCCTCATGCAGCGTCACCCGTTGCTTCAGCGGGTTAATACGCCCCCTGTCCTGTTGACTTTTCTGTCACCTCCTAAAAAACTGAATATAAACAATTTAGTAAGCTTAATAATAAATTCTCAACTGCAGTTCCCGACCAGACGCGCCAGTCTGGGCTGGATGCGCGCTGAGAATAGGGTACGGGCTTCCTTTTTTCCCCTCTCGCTCTCTCTCTCTCTTTTTTTTTTTTTTAATAAAACACTCTTGATGGTCGCGCAGTGTGAAATGCATTGAATCGGCGCTGATGTTGGGTTTTTTTCTTTACTTTGCCGGGTTCGGGCGGCTTCTCTGCTCCACTTGGTGCCGTCTCTGCGGTTGTGGAGCATGCGCACATGCATTGTCCAGTTATACTCTGATTAAGGTGTTTACATGACGGAGAAAATCGAATTCCAATCGCATTATCTGGATGTCTTAATCGGAGTTCTCAACTCCGATTTCAGTCGGACTAAGGTGTTTACATGCACTTCAGTTGTCCAGTTATAGTCGGATTAAGGCAATAATTCGGTTTTTTCAAGTGTCATGTAAACGTACTGACTGTCTATTGCAAATAAACCAGAGTTTGTAAGTTAATCCAACAATGATATGCAAATAATTCAGATAAAAGAGCCCTTTTTAATCACCATTAGTCTCTACCAAGGCAGCCAGTGCTCTCCCACTAACAGTTTCAGTCAGTTTGTGCATCTTGGATATAAATAAAATTTTATTTCCTCTGTCAACAGGATTGCACTTGGCTGTACTTCCGCACATCTTATTGACTGTAAATTCATTTCGACGTGCTTCCTGCATTCTTTCTTGACATTTTATTTTTATTTGGCAGCTTTTATTTTCCTTTTTCAAGTTGCTGTGTAAATAACTCATTTTTGCCTCTGATCTATGATCTGATGAGCGCTACCTTCAGCTTTCCCCAGGGACCAAGAGGAAACACCGCTAACACCTTCTTGAAGCTGCTGATTTCCTCCGCTTTTGAGCTGCATTTCTCCATGTTTGATAATCATTTGTTCCTCTGTCTTGATCCAGAGCAGATGGTTAAATAGCGATCAGCCCTGATCTTCCTTCCCTTGATTACCAGGCCCCACTGCAGTAATGACTCAACAAGGAATCTGTCTTTGTCTTTCTTTCCTTCTACACTTATACCCTTAATAAGGCTTTTGTAGCGTTGCCTTGGCAATGTATTGAAAAGACTATTGTGTGTGATATTTGTGCCTTTCTTCTATTTAAGTTCTATCTAGTTTCACTTTTAAATGCACAGTATTTAATTTCTTCCTCTTGACGTATTTCAGTCAAAAATAATAACAGAATAGTATTGTGTCAGTGGTTCAGGAAATCAAACAGACCTAATTAGTACTATTAAAAACACTGAATAAATCACTTTCACATTTAGAGTCAGTGTTTCACTGATGCACTTCAGGGAGCAGCTGAAGACGGAGCGTACTGTTTCTTTATCAACCAGGAGGTTTTCACTAGAAGCCAAATTATTTCCAGAGGTGAGTTGAAACATTTTCACTTTCAAAAATCAGAGATTCAGCTGTGCTGTTCAGTGGACACATTGGACAGTATGTCCCCAGCAGCTGGGAGCTGAGCCGTCTAATATTTTCTCAGCCTGTTTCACTGATATCTTCAGATACAGATGTCTGTTGACTTAAAGGAGACATATTATGCCCCCTTTCCACAAATTAAAATAGTTCCCTAGCATCTTAAAGACGTGCCTGTGACATGCTTTGGTCAAAATCCCCCAAGGATCAAACATCACAGCTCTTTTCATCCTCTCAAAACAGCCCTGTTCAGAACGGCTGGTTTCAGTGCCTGTCCCTTTAAATGCAAATGAACCACTGTTTGCCCCGTCCCTTCTACTAGTACCAGGTAGGGGTGGGGTTATGCAAAATAACCTAGTTACATCACTGGAAGACAACTGAGGGAACAGCTCGTAGGCAAGACAAACACCAAAATATTTGTCAAAGAGCCTTCAAAAAGTGATATTTCCATAATATGTCCCCTTTAAATCCTTCGCCTGGTTAAACCATCCCATCAAAACAGACGATGACAGAAGAAGATGTAAGTCGCTAAAAGTGAGGCTACCATAATCCCAATATTTGGAATAATATGTTACACAGCTCAGCAAAATACAGAATATAGATCGAGTCATTTTTGCAAATGTTTATGTGGAAAAGTTACATAGTAGAAGTTTAAAGAAATAGTAGAATCCTGAGTATATTAAACACAGTTATCTTCAGAAGTACCTGGATATTTGAAATAATTTTTGTCTGATGATTGTTGACGGTAATTTTCACTTACCTGTCTGAACTGAATAAGTAACTAATGCAAGTAAATTACAGGGCATCATTTGACATTTAAACCTTTAGTGGTATGTAGCAGTGGTAATTGGGGCCGAGTGAATGCTTCTTTTCATGGTTTGTTTTGACTTGCAACTCCCCCATCGTACAATTACTGCCTCTTTCAAGAGCAGACAGCCAGTCTTAAACTAAATGTTAAACACAGCTCAGGTGCTGCTTATTGGCCATTCATTTTGAGAGTACTGTCTATATGAGGTGTCAAAATAATCGCTGCAATTTATTTTCCCTCTGCTCTACATCAAATGTGTGTTTAATGTATTAGAGAACATTTTTCTCTCAGTTTAAGTAAAAATCACACCAATCAAGCCGTCAGTCTTATTCATTTAACAGCTTTTCCTTCTGGGTATTTCACTTATGTTCTTTTTTTTAATGGTCTAATAATGCAGTCGTGTACTCAGACAGTTAGGTCAATTAAACGTTTTAATTGTCTGTCACTGTGATAAGATAAATATATGTGGATACAGTGTCACAGCTAATGGCAATGTCCTGATTTAAAGCCCCTGATAATTCGCTATTTTTATTTTTTCCTCTTTCTGAAATAAATAAGTACATAAACAAATAAATAGAATAGAACAGATCAGAATTGAAAAAATACTTTATTTATCCCCCTGGAGGGAAATTCAAGTTGTCTAGCAGCTTACAAGAACACATGACAAATAGATGCACGCACATACAGCAATAAATAACCTCAAATGATTAAAAAAAATACAATGAAAGTATATAAGTATAAGTATATGGCCTAACAAATGGCGTTGTGCAAAACAACAACAATGAAATAAACAACAACAGTAGTAGTAGTGATAATGATGATGATGATGATAAAAATAATAATAATAAATGATAATGAAGGATGAATGAAAAATACCTGAATGAGAAACGTCAAAAATAAATAAAATAAAAAAATCCTAGTCCTAATTAAAATGTTGCTGAATGCTAGCCTATATAATGCACAGATATGCAGCATCAGCTTTTCTCCAGTGAGTCCCACTGTGGCAGTAAACAGTGTGTTCATGTTGAACGCAGGCCTCACCAGAGACTACTTCAACCCTCTGACCTTTACAACCTGTTTACATTGTATATTAACACACACACTGTATCCAGACATATGATCTGAAAAGATAAAAGCACATTATAGCCTGGTGTAACATCTTATCTACAGAGTAAACATGACATCAGCAGTGCAGCTCCCCCAGTCCTCTATCAGTGTCTGCGTAGCACTAATGCACAGACACAGCCCAATAAACTATTATTGAAACGATGCATGAACTGCTGCATCCCAAGTTCAAATCAGCCACCCTTGTTGTATGTCATCATCTATTCTGTCATATGAGTTTTGTTAATTCACTGTTTTACTTACCCTGAGTGCCTCTTGGTTGTTTTCCATCCCTCGTGACGTTCTGCCCCACCCTAATGTGTTTCACCTTCATCCAGCCACGCCTGCATCTCTCCCTCAGTCCTGGTCAGGTCCCTCTGCTTGGCTGAGTTTCCCTCATGTCTTTGAGCACGTTGTGGATTTTCTGATTTCTGCTTCACCAGCCCATAGTCACTTTTCGTTATCGGGTCAGCAATCTTTTGGTTGACAGCTCATCTAACTCCTTCCATGTTATAGCCCAACAAAATGATTCCATCTCCTGCAAAGAAAAGCTGAATGTGTTGTGTTTGTAAGCAGGACTGCCCGCCCCCCACCAATTTGCATAGGCAAATTCAGAATATAATACAAGTGGAAGAGAGACCTTCTATTAGATGCCAATGTCCAGATAAAGCATCCAGGAATGTGCTGCCTTTATATTTCAGAGAAATGTGGCATTCAGTGTTTTTAAAAGAAAGCTAAAAACCTCTCTCTTCCCTTCAGCCTCTAACTTGCTCTGAGAGGTTCCACTTTGCACCAACACTCCTTTTAAATGCTGTTATGGTTATTGATGTCAGTAGGTGATACATTTGGATGAGAAAGAAAGAAAGAAGACCCCCCCACACCCCTATGACCATCACCACTGAAGAGGGTGGTTGCCCTCCTGATGCCGATAAAACCCTCAGTGAGATTGCAGCTGTAGGGAAATAGTTCTAACAGTCTTGATGTGTATCATTTTTGTTGAGCAGCATTTCTTGTTTGATAGCTTCTATAGAACTTTTTTTTTTATATTCATTTATTGCCACCACACAATCTCCTGTTGATTGATTTTAACATTTTACAGGCACAACAGCATTGCCTCATTAAATGTGAGTTAGCTTCTTCATTAAGAAGATGTTCACAAATTGTTAAAAGTTGTACATGAAATGGACCCAGTGAGAATTTAAATTGGACATATTATATCACTTTTTAAAGGCTCTTTAACATATATTTGGGTGTTTGTCTTGCCTTCTGGCCCCCAAAATGTGAGAACAAAGTAAATCTGTAATTTTCAGGCCCCCGAGGTTGAAATCCATGTGGTTTTACAGGCTGTTCCCTCAGTTGTCATCCAATGATGTTATTAGTTTTTGAATTTGCATAATACCACCCCTACATGTGAGTACTGGTACCAGTAGAAGGGGCGGGGCAAGCAGTGGCTCATTTGCATTTAAAGGAACAGGCACTGAAACCAGCCGTTCTGAACAGGACTGTTTTGAGAGGATGAAAAGAGCTGTGATGTTTGATCCTTGGGGTTTTTTGACCAAAGCATGTCACAGACATGTCTTTAAGACACCTGAGGACTATTTTAATTCATTGAAAAGGGGCATGACATGTCTCCTTTAAAATTGCTCGTGTTTCACACATATATCCCATATCCCATCATACCCTGAAAGGCAAGAATGGCTTTGTTTTTCCTTCAGTAGTACTCTCAGGTATGTGTGTGTGTGTGTGTGTGTGGGGGGGGGGGGGGGGGGGGGGGGGAGGTATTGTAGTACCTCAAAGAGTCGCCTGCATGACTTTTTCCCCTGTGTGATGTTTAATGGTAAATCATATTGCACACAATCTGCAGATGTGCCCCGACTATAATTGCAGCGCCCAAATAATTTAGCATTTGCACTTGCTGTGAGTTTCATCATCTGCCGAGGCTCCGTTCCATAGGTCCCCTCTGAATAAATGACAACAAAGCAATGGGCAATTATAATAGAAAAATTGGTTTATAAGATAACATCAAGTTGACGGTGAAGGTGGGGGGAGGAAACTCGCTCTCTTTTCTCTCAGGCAAAAGCAGTGCGAGTGTGAGTCGGGGGAAAAAAAAACATTTTGAGAGTGCCTGAGAGGTCATCACTTTCTTTACCAAGACAAGGTTCACGGCAATGCTATTACACAAGTTCTTGTTTATCATCAGCCCGAGCATTCCTCTGCAGAAAAAAGCTGTGTAATTTAGACTGTGAGAAAACACCCAAGTCTTCTTTGCTCTGCTCCTCATCGGCACCGATCTCAAACACTTGTTCCGTCGTCCCTCTGTCGGATGATCTCCTTGTTGACCTTGCAGGAGGTTCACTGGGAACGGAAAAATCACATAAATACAAAGTGACTGCTCAGAGCAAGGTCGGAGCAATGAATTCAGGCTGCGTTTTATCAGTCTATAAGTCTACTACTTTGCATAGCAATGGCGCTGTGTAAAAAGGCATAGCCGTTCTCATGACGATTACACGGAATAAATTAAACATGCAATTATTTGTAATTCATTGCAAGAGATATGTCTCGGGTAAGTTACACAGAGAGCACAGGTGTCACAGGAAGCAGAGTGTTGAAGTGATGGTCTGACATATTGAAAGGTGATCTAAAGAAATAAAGACACTTGAATCGATTTTCATGAGAGCAAATTGCACTTCGTTGACAGTACGGCATAGCTAATTGAATGCTTAATTCCAGTCACTCATTATTTTCTTTGAAGTTGATATTTCTGAAACAATATTGATCATTTCTAATGTAACTCACAGAGAGGAAATGAAACTGAATCAGCTTTTAGTTGTTTTGTTATTCCAGGCTGTTTAACCTTCTTTACCAGTATCCTCATTTTATCTGAGCACAAGGTGTTAGACTTCAGTGAGTGGTGATGTCACATTTAAAACAGCACAGCAATTAATTAGAATTTTAACTGAGTGCCTTTGTACGTGTGTTTACTTCCCGCTTATATAATCTTGGCATCACTGAGAATGAGGGCCAGCCCTGAAAATGAAGGTTGCCGATGATCAAATGAGCTGTCCAGACACAGTCGGTAAGGGCGCACGTAACACAGTGGTGTGTCCAACAGTTTTAATTGATAGGCAAACACAGTCGTGACTACTAAGTGAAAAACATCAAATATTCACATAGTGAACGAAAAAATATTTTACCACCTTCGACTCCAGACCGTGGCGTGCCTCATTATACTTTAGCAGAGCAGCTCACGGAGTTGCCCTCTGGGATAAATAAAGTTGCACTGAATTGAATTGAATGGAACTGAATTGAATCACTTTAAAGTGTACAATATAACACAGCTAAGTAAGTTCATCGAACCTCAAGCCTTTTATTGGGAAAAAAAAAACGACTCTTGGAGTTTTCCCACTCATTCTGAGGTCTCGACTCCTTTTTTTAAAGCGCACCTTCACAGAGGCTGAAAAGCTTTTTATTGACCTCTAGTGGTTTGACTTATCACCTCATTGCAGGGATGAAAGGTAGCCAGTAGAACGCACACAGTGATATAATTCTCAAAGAGTTATCTGAAAATATTTATTCATGTCACGGTTTGTGTTTTGTGTTTCCAGTTCATGTCTTGTTTTATTTTGAAATTCCCTGTGACTTCCTGTTCCCTCTCTCCTGTGAGTGAATGAATGAATGAATGAATGAATGAATGAATGAATTGATATTTATTTTCGTGTCATGCCATCCCGTATGGGATTACAAGACACATTTACTGACAAATCAAAAACTAGACAGTCCTTCCTGTTGGTATTACCTGCATCACAAGTGCGACACATAAATCAACAACTTCAGATTACTTTCAGTACTCATCTGTATATCGCTCTTCGTCTCATTGCCCAGCCCTTTTAAAGAAATAAAAAAAATGAAAATATTTTCAACTGAAAAAGATGTTTTAGCTTCTCAGCATCGTCCAACCACACAAATATCGTTATTTGGATCTACCTTACTAAACAGTTTTTTGTCTTATGAAGTCATAGAAAGGACAGTATAACACAAAATTAATTTCATTCTCTACCTCTTGATGGCACACAAAGTACAAATTCTATCGTCTTTCCTGTGATTACCTCACGCGTCTCACCTGTGTGTGACTGCTCCGCCTGTTTCTCCCTGGTGTAGTTTCCCTCAGTGTTTTCCCACAGCGCTCTGTCGGTTCATTCATGTCAGTACCTCCATGTTAGTTCTCTGTTTTACTTGTCTCTTTGTTTCCTAAAGTTAGCTCCTTATGTTCATGCTGGGTTACTGTCTGTTCTGGGCCCTACTGAAAAAACAACCCACCTGTTTGTGTGATAAGAAAAAAAGGTCAATGAAAAAACAAATTCATTCACACAGCAAGCTACTCTCTTCTCAACCCTTCTCTTTCTCTCTTTTCCTTCTTTCCCAGGGAGGAGCTGATGATCAGTTCGTCCTTTGACTCTCTGGAGGTTCTGCTGGACTCCTTCGGACCCGTCAGAGACTGCACCAAAGACAACGGAGGCTGCAGCCGCAACTTCCGCTGCATAGCCGACCGAAAGCTGGACTCCACCGGTTGTGTGGTGAGTCACATTTATTTCCTTTTTTTTTTCCTTTCCTGGAAGCTTCCATACGTTAGCTACAGTAGCAGAACACGACCTTCCCCCCAGGTGTCTGTATAAATCAAATTCAAAGTATTTTATAGTATACTACACCGTCTCTACTTGTCCATTCATGATTAATACAGTATGAGAGCATGGGAATGAATGTGTTTACCTCCAACACTCTACTCATCCAAGCCTTAGGGGATTTTTGATCTAACGCCCAGATATATGGTCTCAACTCTCCACACTACTGGTTCATATTGTAATGCTTATGTGTGAAAGTCCTGCAGTGGTCAGTCTGTCCGTCTGCCCTGTATAAATATTCATGACGTATTCATATCTGCTGGCTAAGATGACCCATATCAAGGACGAGCAGAAGAACCCCACTCTGTGTAAATGTGTCTGAGCTTGAGGTTTGACTGCTCCTCTCGTCTCACATGTCTCTCAGGCCGACAACACATTCATTACCTCCAGGTGGTGCTTAGCAACCAGGCAATGTAGCAGCCAGGTTTGTTTTTCCTCTCCATCTGCTGGGAACTCCAGTGATGCTGCTCTTGTTATTTGCAGAATCTTAGTGCCGTCTGCTTGTGTTTTGCTTCTCCTAACCCACACACATACACACGCACACTTTTATCGATAAACTGTCAGGAAGTAACCCCCCCCACACACACACACACACACACGCACACACACCTAACAATTTAATTTCTTCTCAAGAACTTTGATGCACTGCAGTACAGCCATTCAGGTGGGGTGGAACCAGGCTATTTATGCACTTCCATGTGCCTCATCTTATCTCTGCTAATGTATCTGGAGGAGAGGCAAACGGCTCGTAGAGATGTTTTTTAATAGGAAAGTGTTTCAGATTAGAGTGTATGCATGTGTTTCCAGGGCAATTATGTTTGTAGATAGTACGGTAAACATTAGCACACGAGGATTAGATATTATTCTGGCCGGTTGACAAGCATGTAAAAACTGGAATGCACTTATTGATCACCGTCTAGCTCTTTCATCATCTGACTTTCATCACTAAGTCTGAGACTTGAGGCTAGAAATGAGCATGCTGGAAGTGCACTCTCCAGGAGTAGACGCTGGATTTCAGATTCATATACGTTTGGAATCTGAAATGTATAAATCTGAAATCTATGGCATGTACAGCATCCTCTGTATTCTGTTTATATCACTGTTGCAACCAAATGTAATATAAATTAAGGACATCCTGTTTCCATTCCTGCTGTGCTCCTCTCAGATACATGTATATTTTTTTCTCACCAGTGCTGTCTCTAACCTCAGAATGGTGCAATTGCAATCTGGGAACTTGAAGGTGAAAAAAGTACAAGAAAAAAGAAAGACAAAGTGCGTATCGAAGAGAGCGTATTGTTTTACTGCCAGTGTGTTCACTCACCACTGGACTTAGTTGTGTGAGTGTTTGGAGAGTCTAAAACCATGCTAACAGCTCTGTCAGGCCCTGCAGCACCATGAGCTATAGCACCTTTAATGTTCACTAGATTCAAAATCTCAGTTAAAGGTGTTAGCATACTAACAATTAGCAGCAACCACAGAGTAGAGTAGCCAATCCTGTGCAGACAGTCGGCTCAGGTGTGAACGCACCTGGGGCACATTCAGATTCAGATTAACGACTAATGTAATAATAATATTTCATAATAATGCAAGTAGACTCTTTCAAATGCAATTAACTTTTTTCATTCAAACAAACTTATTTGATGACTGCCACAGTAGATTTCATCAATGAGACCAGCATTTATCTCCTAAAAAGTATTTAACTAGCCGGCGGCAAACTTCTAAAACCTGCAGATAAGTTACTCGGCTCGTTTTCTCTCCCGGGATAATGATGGAGGTTGCCCGCCCCATGAGCTCAGCAGACTGGCTACTGCCTCTGGGACGAGCCGCTGCTACCACATTAGCTCTGCACAAAAACGTCGGAGGAAATCTCCTAACAAGCGGTATCTGGATAAACTGACCACAGACTGGGGATCTAAACTGTGACTTTCTCACATGAAAAAATATTAAAACTTTAAAAAGTGACGTGTTAACAGCGTGGCAGCGAGAATTAAAAGCATTTAGCTGCTTAGCTTTACCGCTAGCGCTGCCGGTTGCCGCAAAATGCATTCTGGGAAACAAAGATCCTGGATGACTGACAAGAGGGTTCACTCCGTTCATTCTGCTATGGAACAAACGGGCCAGGTGCTGAGACCGATGCACAGAGTGAAGCCTGTTTGGAGGCCAGAGACGAGGAAAACAAATATGTGTGCACATGGCAATATATCAAGGCTGGAAAAATTATCGAGTCCATTTTCATTCATCATGCGATTAATTGATCGTCCCAGGCCTATTCCTAATCAAATTAAAGTAGCCTAATATAAAATAGTAATATTTCAATGTCAGTGCAGAGGTGGTCTTTGTCTCTGAACTGATGCCATGGACGAAATTTTGATTTTAGAAGTGGGGGGGACATATTTTAATAAAACCCAAACTCTTTCAGTTTCTTACAGTTTTCACCGATTTGCGCCGGCATTATTGGGCTTATGCGCTCTCTCTCCCCCTCTCTCTCTCTCTCTCTGTGTGTGTGTGTGTGTGTGTGATTGTGTGTGTGTGTGTGTGTGCGTGCGTGCGTGCGTGCGTGCGTGTTAATGTGTATCTCTGTGTGTACACGTGCGCAGGCTGCGCAGATGCACACTCACGTCCACACTTCACGCACGCACGGTGCAGAAATTATTTTCCAGACTGGACAGACTAGTTGTAGAAGAGGTGTAGCCTACATTCAGGGGGGAAATATCAATATGATATCAAAAGAAAACGAAATTTGTTTTATAAAGCCAGTATTTAGGAGCAAACTAGTGTAAAAACAGAGTCGCTGTGCTCTTCATGTAAAGCGCCGACGTGAGCGCACGCGGGGGGGGGGGGGGGGGGGGGGGGCAATCCTGCGTCGGTATGATGGGCAGCTCCACCTGACATATCAAACAAAGATCACTAAGGACTATGGATGTTGCCGTAAAAGAGAGAGAGAGAAAAAAAAGGTTGTTTATACGGTGGAAACCTGGCTTTACAGGCGGGGGCGGGGTTCCTACGGTATGCCCCCCCCCCCCCCCCCCCCCCCCCCCCCGCCGCCCCCTGCCTCGCGGAGGCTGCGGGGTGCAGCCTACTTCATGGCCCAGAGTAGCTGTTAAAAGACTACGACAAATGTAACACCTATACAGCTCTAATTAACGCTTTATTACAGTTCGTCCAATGAACGACTCATGGCGGTTATAGGTATATAGTGTGCAATGGCGGTGCTAGTGTTAATACAGTGTAACATTGTTTGTGGACGGTAAAAACAGCGGGGGACAAAAACGGCGTTTTGAAAAAGTGGGGGGGACATGTCCCCTGCGTCCCCCCCTAAAATTACGTCCGTGACTGATGCACAAAGGCTTTGTTCACACTGCCAATCCAAATCAGATTTTTGATTTTTTTCATATCCAGATTGTATCTAGTTTGATTTTTTTTGACAGTCTGAACAGCCAAAAACCACATGAGATCCCATTTTTCCAAAACAGATTCAAGCCGCATACAGGGGTGGTCTCAAATGCGATTCTGTTTGGCTTTTTAGTGATCCGATTCAATCCAAATGGTGTTGTTGTTAAATAAAAGGAATAGGAAGCATCTTTTGTGTCACTCGCAGCGCAACACAAGATGGACAACGTAATTCTGGAGAGGCGGAAGTTATCGCTGGTCTGCCGTTCCACCATCAATAACGACTTGGGACATGAACACGCAACAGTTCCCCGTCATCTGTTTTGTTTGTTTGTTTGTTTGTGGGCGTAGCTTGTTAACGTAGAAACCAATGTGGATGAGACACGCAATATGGACACATGCAGATCTGGACTGTCAGTCAGTGAGATCGGATCCTGATCAGATTTGTCAAAAAATCGGATATATGCTGCAATTTGAACAAGACCAGCTGACAGCTTATGGTTGGCAGACACATGTTGATGCAGGTCTGAACAGAGCTGGGAAGGCTGATGGGTAGTTGTTTTGTGCATGTGGTCCTCAGTATGTAACCACAAAACTTTGCATTGATAATATGTTGATGGAATTTACAATCATCCTCTGAGGACCAAGAATATCTTTTACCCAATGATGTCCAGTTCATCTCCATGGTTTCTCTTCTTTACAGATTTCAAGACTAAAATGTTGGCCAGTGTGTGATTCAGCTGGTTTCAGTAAAAGCTGGAACAAATATACCATAGTGATCAGCTGTTAGCACTTAGCTAAGGCAATTAAGCGTCTGAGAGTTTGAAGGCCAAACAATTAGTCATAAATGTAAAACTGCTGCCTGAAGGTGTCCCCCAGTCCCCCAGTCACTTGTCCTTGTCACAGGATGGTGTTGGTCCAGTTATGAGACTTTGAGGACAAATGTCTCCCTTGTTCATAAAACTTGAGAACACGTCTACTACCTGGAAAACTACCTCAAACAGCTTCACACTGAAAGGAGTTCGCTGAGTTGCAACAACATTGCACCTGAATATCAGAGACCAGAATATCCATCCAATTTCCATCTTATACAGAGAGATGACAGAGTGGAGATTTCCAGCCAAGGCTTTGAAGTCTCACAGGCATTTGATTATGTTTCGCTTAGTTGAGACATTCTTTTTTTTAATTTATTTTTTTAAACCCCTGAACTGCTCTCCCCCGTGTCGGAAAGTTTAAAAAAAAAGTCGATATTTTGTTGGGATATTATTCCCGTAAATATAATTACTGGATGATTTTAAATAACAGCTTGTATTCTACAGAAGGCTGATTCTTTATGTTGCACTGTGTTGCAAATCTTTGCCAATAGCATCATGGAGAAAAAAAAAGAAAAAAGAAATCAAATTTCTTCCCACTGAAATTAGTCTGACATGGATCCAAAGAGAAACAGTGAAAAAGATTTTCTTGCCAGCACTCAGAGGTGCCATGAGACTCTCCTTTTTGTATCCATATTAATTATTTATTGCCCTGTTATATTTCCATCCCTGTGGGCATGTTGATGATACAGTGATATTTTATTTTATTTTTAGGAACCTTTTGCAAAAAAAAGAAAAAAAGAACAAAGTCTGTTTCTTCTCTTACTGACAGTCCTTAGTGTGATATTTTTTTTGTCTGTTTGTTTTCTCATAATATCTGAATGCTGACTGAGCTTCATTATAACCAAAACAGAAGTACATTCCATAATTTTATTTTATACTGAGTTTTGTTTGCTTGTAAATGTCAGATCTGAGGAATTCAGCAATTAAGGATATTAGCTTTCATTTCTATTCAAACCACTGTTCAAATATGAGATGAGATGTATTTAATTCTGAATCGTTTGTCAATATGCATCTTAAATCAGTCTATGCATACAGTGGAAATCTCTTTAACAATGATCACATTTAATGGAATCACATTTAAGCCCTATAGCCAGTTTTTCAACCTAATGTTGCCGTAGAAAATCAAATTTTCAATCAAAACTATTTGTAATGTAATCTGTTTGATGCTCTTTTAGAAATTGGCATCCAGTTTGTCTGTGTAATGTGTGCACAGTTCATGCCAAATCTCTGCTTTGTTTCATGCATGTTATTTATCAGACCAGTGTACAAATGTGTAAATGATCCCAAGTGCCATTGTCAGTCAGTAGTGAAATGTGACCCCATCAAGGTGTGGGTTTGCATTCAGTGGTAATCTGGGGTCAGAGAGTCACACTGTCATTCATTATCATCATGATTACATGGACATTCCCAAATCATTGGTCCCTTTTACTTCAGCATGGTCAACAGACTGCCTACTGCCTACTAAAGGAGTAATGCACTAGCTGGATGGCAAGTGGCTACTGACTTTACATTTGACTAATGATTTAATAAGCCTGCTCAAGCTGATTATGAGAGTAGCAACACAAATTTCCAATTCAATTTAACTGATTTTATGGAACACACAATAATGCAAAGACTGCCTTTCCCGACATTAGCAGCCGTGTGGTTAAATGGAAGTTGGATACCGTATTAACAGGGAAAATGACGCATTTTCTTTACTGTACATCATCATATTTAGCAGGGATGGTCCTTTAATATATTGATATGTACCCCTGAGGTCTATATACATAAACATACAAATCAATCTGCTATATCTGTGTAGTGGCAAGTGAATAATCTAACATTACACACAAAATATGCATCTTTTAAAGGAGACATATTATGTTCTCTTTCCACAAATTAAAATAGTTCCCAGGTGTCTTAAAGACAAGTCTGTGACATGCTTTGGTCAAAATACCCCAAGGATCAAACATCACAGCTCTTTCCATCCTCTCAAAACAGCCCTGTTCAGAACGGCTGGTTTCAGTGCCTTTTCACCACTTCTACCAGTCCCAGGTGGGGGTGGTATTATGCAAATTTGAATCGTAGTTACATCACTGGAAGACAACTGAGGGAATAGCTTGTAAAAAAAAACAACTTTTTTGTCAAATCTCGCATTTTGGGGACCGGAAGGCAAGACAAACACCCAAAGAGCCTTCCATAATTCCATAATGATATTTCCATAATATGTCCCCTTTAATTACTGTCAGTCACATCAGTCATCAGTCACATGGTGATGAAACTGGCCACTGTGCTTTCCATAAAATGCTGTATTTTTAATGCAGCCGTCTTAAAATCATACTTAGTTACCTTGATATGGTTTTTCCTGATATGATCTATTCACATCTTTACTACAGAGAGGCACGTCCTTTCTTCTTTCCTTATCTTGGATTTCAATTCATTTCCAGTATTATTATTTTTTTATGATAATATTACCAGATCCTTTTTTTTTTCTGAAGTACCTTTGTTGGCCCTGAGTGCTATCTGCAGGTCGTTAATCTCCAGTAATACGTACAGTAGAGCGGGCCGTGTGAAGCCTGTGAGGTGAAACCCGGAGGAAAATAGTCTGTAAAACACTCGTTGCTGCAGGGCAATAACTGAAGGTGATTTACCAGTGTATTTTTCCAACTCAAAGTAACACAATCGACCCGACCAATAAAAAGGCAAGAGGGACGGCAATAGTCAAGTGAAAAATAGGCGAGGACTTGCATTCTTTTGATCAGACATCTGTTGCGTTTGGCTGCATTTGCCTCTATATTCTACAGAGACATAAATCAAACCATCTTATCCCTTCACCTCTGAGCTTCTGCTGGACTTGGTTTTCTCTCCCTCTCTCCACTCCACACTCACACCTTTTCTGTTTGTTTTTTATTAAACAGTGTTTCTTCCCACCTCTTATTGTGTTAGTCCATCGCTGTATCATCTTCTGCATCTGATCCTCATTTTGATTTCCCAGTTTATGACTCTCTTCCATTTATAATATAATTAAGCCTTCAACTGTAGGCTATATTGCAAATTATGGAGCAACGGATTGCATTTGCCAGGTTTGTGTTTACCTGTGGTGGTGCAGTAAGCATTTTCTCCATTTTAATTTTTAAGCTCGGTGATCTCACCCCGCTTAACTGCATCTTTCCAAACCTCTCTCTCATTTGCCGAATCTGCCTGGAGGTCAGTCCCAGATGCTGCCGCGGCTGTCCTAGTGAATCAGACGCTAATTACACCCAGATTGCGAGCACAAATTGAATGAAAGAGGCAGCACAAATCTACCCTGCACTTTTACGCCCCTTTTACACCTGGTATTAAATTGCGATTTTGTATCCAGATACTTTGTAATAAATGATGTGATCGTATCTTTGCTTTTGGACTTGGCACTTTTAGTGTCTTCTCATTACCCTCGTTCGAATTGGATGCGTTTTCCTCCGGAGCGAGAACTCCACGTGATGTGGTGGCAAATCAGCTCGTAGGTGTCAAATAGTCCACCTCATTTACATCTGGCATGAATATGTATTTAGAGTAATTTTGAATGGAGTTTCACCACATGAAAGCACAGGTTTAACAGCACCGAGATACATTCAGGATGTAGACTCTGATCCAGTCAGCCAATCCAGTCAGGGTCAGGAATGCATTGTGACCACATTAAAGGAGACATACATGCCCCATGTTCCACAAATTAAAATAGCTCCCAGGTGTCTTAAAGACATATCTGTGACATACTGTGGTCAAAATACCCCAAGGATCAAACGTCACAGCTCTCTTTTCATCTCAGAACATAACGGCTGGTTTCAGTGCCTGTCCCTTTAAATGCAAATTGCCACTGCTTGCCCTGCCCCACCCTTTCTACTGGTACCAGGTAGGGGTGGGATTATGCTAATTTGAAAGCTAGTTACATCACTGGAAGGCATCTGAGGGAACAGCTTGTAAAACCATGTGGATTTCAACCTAGGGAGCCTACACATTATGGATTTTTTTTTGTCAATTGTCACATTTTGGGGGCCGGAAGGCAAGACAAACACCCAAATATACCTTCAAAAAGTGATATTTCCATAATATGTCCCCTTTTAAACACAATTATAAATATAATCATGTTATAAATCCATATCCAGCAACTACATGGGTGGAAATACATAATCACACACAACTGTTCCAAATCAGAAGGATAATAGCTAAGCAGCTAGCCGCCATTAGCCAACACAAAGCAGCCTTTTCTTCCTCCGCTTCAGAAAGCAAACACAGTAACACAACTTCAATTCCTCTTCTATTTTTTTCTTGATTTTTTTTCCTTTTTTGACCAATGCAGTATACTATACTACAATACTATTCATTTAGATGTAGAATGTAGATTTATACCCTGTAAAGTTCTCCAGACAATGGAAGATCTTATCTTGAGTTTTCACCTGCGACTTTTCACTTCATTTTCACAATCCTCATTGAAATCACATCTCTTCTCAACCTTCATGCAAGCACTTTGAGGCGGCAGTGAATCAGCTGCACATTGAAGACAGTGCGAGCCAGAAGTGGTCACATGGATCCCACCATCACATTCTGATGACAATTTAATAACATGCGTAAGTGGGGTCTTTTTTTTACACAATCAATCAGAGCAGAGATGCAGAAATTGGAAGAAGCAGGGAGGTTAAGGAAGGACTGTGTGAACCTTTGAGATGTAGACAGATGTTCACGATGGTAGAATATTTAATTGATGTCCTAAGCTTTAAAAAAAATAGCTCATTACAGTTCCCTAAACTGTTTGGTATTCTGTTTGAATGAGACATGCCACAACTAACTCTTGATGTCATTTGCTAGTGAACTAAGCCTTTGATCTCCTCCTACACACACACACAAACACACACACACCAGTACTGTCCATCACCACACTCCTCTGCTCCCAGCTGCTGTTGCATATATTACTGTGTGTTTTAGTAATTATCTTGTGACTGTCGAGCTTATAAATGAGCCTCTCATCCATCTAATAAGGGTGGTAAACTGGCTGGGCCCCAGCACTCTGATTCCACCCTAATCAATTAACACCTTGTCTGAATCCATGCTGCCAGTAGCTGTCCTGTCTGCGTTTAATATCTCTCCTTGTGTGAGAGTCGACTGATGCTGGCGGTCCACGCTGACCGACTCCGCTCCGTCTCCCTGATATATTGCGCTCCCGGGGAGAGGCAGCGTGTGGCGCCTGTGGAAGTGAGAGCGTAATAATCACAGGATGATTGTGAGATTAATTAGCTCCGTCTTGTCACTTGTCTTTGCCCGCAAAACGGTGGAAAAAACAAGGATGTTGTTGACAGAGCAGATTGCCACGAGGAAGGGATGACGGGAATAGCTGGCCGCCGTCCAGACAGCTCATAGGCTACAGCGTGTAAAGTGTGTGTGAATGCTTTGTATCAAAAACCTCAGGCAAGCAAGGGATGTTGATCTTCAGTGCTGTACTTGCATCAGTTATCGGTTTGTGCTGTATGTCCTCCACCTAGTGCCATGCTGTAGAGGATGGAAATGGATGGAAATAAAAAATAAAATGTGTCCACAGTGTACACAATGCTTAGGTAATGCTGCAGTGACTGGGACAGTACACTGGTTCTCTAACTTGTGTTCAATCCCTCAGAGATAGACTATAAATATTCCAAGTTTGAATCGATTACACCCTTTTTTCCCCATATGGTTTTAGAGCAAAGATTCTCAAGTGGGTCGTGGACCTGTTCTGGGTGGGTTGTGAAAAGCTATAAAAAAATCCTAAATAAATAAAAAATAAAAGACATGCATGTTGGACTTTTGTTTTTGAAAAAACATAGGACAGGCATGTGTCAGACACATGCACTGGTATAGTGTGGTAGCCATGGTAACCGCCATTTTGTTGTTCACTTAAGGTCACTCAAGGTAGAGTCTGGAGTTTTGTTTGTTGCAGTTTGTAAACAAAACATTCAAACTGGGCCGCTCCTCTCGGACTCAACTGTGAAGCCTCCTGCCTCTGACAGCAGCAGTTGTCAGGACCGCAAAGGAAAGGAAATACAGTCCCAGAGAAGCGCTGGAGCCGTGGACCGATACCCGGCTGTCACCAACAACGGGAGCCTCCAGTGTTATGTTGTACCAAGCAGGAGAGCCGTTGTGGTGAGCTGGGAAGAGGGTGTTAGCGGCGGATTCTAACAGCTCCCGATAGCCGAAGTTAGCATCGAGCTAGCTCACCACAACACCCCTCATACTTGTTACCACTCAAGGCTTTAGTTGTCGGTGATGTCCGGGTATCCATCCGCAGCTCCAGGGCTTCACTCAGACTGTTTTTTTTTCTCTTTGCAGTCCTGACTGCTGCTGCTGAGACTGAGAGATAGAGCAGCATCCAGGACAGCTAGTGCGCTAGCAGCCCTGAGCCCTCCTACTCTGCTGCACGTAGCTTCACCTGAGCTCCGTCATTGGCTGGAGAGAAAACACAGACTCTCTCACTCTCCACCCAGAAACGTCCACGTGCACAGCAAAACAAAGCAAAAGACCAAATACAGGCAGGGGGAGGAGGCGCTAAACACAGCCACCACCACACAGGACTAGAAGCCCACAGACGGGTTTCTGTGCAACGTGCACATCCGAGTAGTGAAATAGCACTCGGATACCGCCCAAGCCGAGTGAGTACTCGAGTACTCGGATATCGCCTGCAGCCCTACAAACAATACGGCATCTACATTGATATCAGTTCACTCCGAGCAGTCTTTTGCCCCCTGGCTGCGCGCGCACCTAGTAATGTTTGTACACAAGAAACCCGTCTATAGGTGATGATTAACTCATTGACTGCCATTGACGTCTATGGACGTCAATCAAAATCCAACGCTTGAGTGCCATTGACGTCCATAGACGTCAAATGCACTTTTCTGCGGCTGGTAAATGGGGACGCTGTTGCGCACACTGTGAGTAATTTTGGGGCTTCTGGGATGTGTAGAACTAAGAAGACTGTAGATCAGAGCAAGAAGTGAAGAAGGAGGAGAAGACGAGTGCGATCGGTACAGAGATTAAAAAAAGTCGGAAAAAGTTTCTATTTCTAGAGAAAAACGACGGGCAGAGCCTGTAACAAGTGTAACGTGGAGCTGGAGGAAAGCTTAGCCACGGATGCTATTAGCAGCTCCAGCATGAAGTGATCGGAGGAGGCAGGAAAAGTAAACTGATAGATGATCAGAACCAAAATGCCGAAGCGAAGGCGGATCGCGGAGTAGTTGCTGTAAACCGACGTCGTGACGACGAACCGAGAGATCAGCGCGGTGCGTCGCTGCCGCGGCCGCGTCCAGCAGAGAGACTGAAGACGCCACGACGTCTCCCTCCCTACTGCAGAGATGAGGGGATGCAACAGGAGGAGAAGGAGGGGGGGAGAGGGGAGGGGGGCGTAGGAGAGGCAGCAACTGCTCGTACTTGTTGTATTTTAGTTGTTGTTGTTGTTTTGTTTTTTGTTTAGTCTTTTTTTTATGGGGGGGGGGGGGGGAACATGTGAAATGAAATTTTCAGATGTCTTACATATTTTTGAAGCCAAAATTAAAACGGATAAATCACTGTTTTTCTTGAGAGACTCTCTTTCACAAAAATGCATTTTTCTCAGCTTTCTAGAAAAAAAGTGGTCTTTTTGGTGCAACCAGGCTCTATTCAACTTAAGATAAATCAAGAATGGAACAAGGTACAAACAAATGGTTTTTCCCTAGTTAAATAGAGAGTCTCCTCTTTCCTTTGAGCTGTTTGGTGTTTTCAGAGTCATAGTACAAAATACTCTCTGGGTCTTCACATATTACTCAGAATGCCCCCAAAACGCTGGCACCTGGCACTGACCATTTTATAAAAGGTCTGGCACTCAATGAGTTAAGATGGATTTCATTTGTATAAGTCTAGCGTTTACTTTCTTTATTTTTTTGTATAGTTTTTATATTTATTTGTAACTTTTGTACTTAGCTACATGCAGTTGTCATGGTTCTCCTCGGTTTCTTATTAATGTGCCCTGAAATGCACTTTACACATACAAGTACGTGTTAAAGTTGAAAAAAAAGATAAACTTGTGTTTTCGAAGACTGTTATGGAAAAGTCAATTGGCTTGGTTTGAATCCTATAAAAGTGGGTCGTGACTTAAAGCAGAAGTAAGTGATATATTTGTGTTAATATAAGTCTTAAATAGTTATATCTTCCGACAGCAATCACTTACATAGAGTGTTTGGACCGAAACACGGGTCTCCCAGTCCCTCTGCTCTGCTCTGAGCCAAAGAGAAAACATTTATCGTATCCTACAGTTTTTATCCAATGAGGAGAGAGAACGGCATGCCGGGCTGTGTGTGCAGCCAAGGGACGCCGTGAATGTGGTGACGTAGGGACGAGGACTGTTATGGTGCGTTCAAGGCAACTCGTAACTCGTGTTTTTTCCGACCTGTGAAGTTGTACCAGTTTGATCTGGTACGAGTTCACGGGTCAGAAGTTACGAGTGGCCGTTATAGTGCACTTTCACCGGTAAAACAGGTCGGAAAAACACGAGTGGGTTGCCTGGAACGCTACAAAGTCGTAAGTTGTGACTTGAAGCTGTAATTTACGGTTTCAAAAGCCGGCCTGGAACGCAGCATTAGCCAAAACGACCAGATCGCTTACTTCTGCTTTAATGTTCATGGGAAAATGTGAGTCCCAGGGTGAGACCAGTTGAGAACCCCTGTTTTAGAGGACGCATCATTCCAACCTAGAGGACTTTCAAAGTGTGTTTTCTTTTTATCCCTGTACGCATAAATATCAATGTGTTATATTTTTGCCCTATGAATAACAAAGGGCATGAAAAACACTGCTGTGTTTTCTATAAGCTGAAACTTTTCGGGTCAGAAAGTCAAAACAGGTGTTTTTATTTTTGACAGCTGATGAAAAACACCCCGACACACTGGCTGGAGGGGCCTTGACTTCAGAATGCTTTCAAGTTTCAAACACTCCATTTCGGCGTGTTTGTCGGCAGTTTCTTCTTAAAAAGGAATACATTAAAGAATGTAAAAAAAAAGGAAAAAAAAGATATGAAATAAAGAGTAAAGAAAAATTGAATTTCACTACATGCTTGCCCAGGAGGTCCTTTTGTTGCTCTGATTTCTTACTTCTTGTGTGTTGTGTCTGTGTGTGCCCGTTTACGGAAAAATGCCTTTTGCTTATTGTTTCTTTTCTTGGCTGTTTGACCTTCACTGTGTGTATGTTTGTGAAATATGAGTTTGACACTAGAGGTTGTTTTTACATCGGGGCCGCTGGAGAAGAAAAGTTTCTCTGCCCTCACCTAAGTTGTATGTGTGACATCACTGAGTTCAGAGACCAATCAGTGTCCAACAGGCAACTTGGAGAATTGTGAAATGGAAACCGGAAGCTTCCACTGAGAATGGACTGTAGGAAACATCTTGTATCCAGCTGTTATTTTGTTGTTACATACTCTTAAGGTTAGATTTTTATTTATTGTGGGGAAAAACGTTAAAGCTATACTCCATTGAGGCGATCAGAACAGACATGATGGTCAGTCAGATGAGTATGGGACAGCTTGTGGAGCTGAACAGGCCTGTGACATTCAGATGAAACCTGTTGGTGTCAGGCCAGTGGAACCCACACATGAAGATGAGCCTGATCGGGGGTGTACATCTGAGGCAGGGACGAGCTGCCAGTTGTCTGTTTTTTTAGTGTGAATGATACAAAGCCACATCTCCACCTGTACAAAGGTAGTTCAGGTTTATAGAGAGAATGTCACTTTATGACACTGTACTGCAGGGCTCGAGGCCAGGAGCACACTGGATCAGAGATGTGACTGTGGCGGCTGTGGAACGTGTTGAATTTAATCTCAGTTTGTGTTGATGGGTTGGAGTTGACACACTGCCTGCTGGACCTGGTGTAGTGACAAGTCAACACATCATTAACATGAATTCTGTGCTGTCACTGGAATGCTCATATAACTGTCAATGTATGTCTCTACGTATATTAATAACCAGAATCTTTATTGCATCTATTTAAATTGGAAACTGTATTTGTTTACATATTCAAAGCAGCCGTCTCTTTCCAGGGTTACCTAAACTAGCTGCCTAATCTTCTGCACACAATTGGTTGTTTTGTATGCACAGATGCAGGTCACTGTAATATTGTTCCTGTTGGTGTTAGAGATGCATAATTTGAATGGTGAGATACACACAGACTTCCACATCGCAATGAAGCAAATGGTGTGTAATTGTTGTACAAATTCTGGAAGATTATTGTGCTGAGGTTTTAAATTTTAAAGGCCCCCTCCAACCAGGGCCGGCCCTAGGATTTTGGTGGCCCTAAACAAGATTTTTGTTTGTGGCCCACTCTAAGCGCAAACCTCAAATCACTGGTTAAAACGGAATATGGACATGTTTATGCCCTCTGAGGTTTGAGGCCACCTCTGCTGTAAGCACACTGATGCCAATTTGCCCTAGAACGCTGTATAAAGAAATAATTTAGGCCAAATGCTGGAAATTTGAGGTCTGCTTTTTGAAAAATTTCAAATCCCTTGTGAAAACACAGCTTCAGTCATGAGAATGAACTGTTTTTTGGTAATATATAGGCTAAGTGTAGAAAACAAGTCTAAAATGAAATTTTGTAAGATTGCTTTTTGAGCAGAAATGTTGTCATTCTGCCATTCCATTTTCACCAAATGTCTCAAATGTGAGATAAAAGAAGCTGAATATTGACTTCAAATTACATATAAAGCTCATAGCGTGCACGTGCAGACCTCAAGATGTTTAAATGACTTGAATGAACCCCGGTACCTTTCTGATCATGTGGCCCCCCACCTAACGGCTGTGGCCCTAAACAACCGCATAGAGTGTTTATGCCAGGGGCCGGCCCTGCCTCCAACCATGCTTTTAGTTATTTTAAAGCATTCTTAATCGTCTTTAAATTGTGATTATTAAGTTTTTATCCAAAATCACAAAACCTGTGCCATTTCCCAGGGCTCTCCTTCTGCAGAGCACCAGTAGCTCATTAGCAATGCACCTCTGAGTGGTGGGCGGTGACGGCGCTGCTCTACACCCTCCCCCGTTCGGACGTTCTCTCGGTGAGAGACTATAGTGGACCCAAACGAGACTGTGGTGGGCCGCTAGACTGGCCATATACCGAGCTGTCCAGCCTTTCAGTTTTGAGCCATATGCAGAGCTTGGCGGAGCTTATAAGCACAAGTGCCCCGCCCTGGGGTTGTGATGCGTCAACCCCAGTCTGCCTGAAACTGCCAGTTAACATCTGCCGTTGGTTCACAGCAATTTAAAGGCAGAATTTCAGAAATGCAATTTTACTTTTGTGCTGATATGTCCTCTAGCATCACAAAAATGCCACAGGAACACGTGAACAACATGAAAAACCCAATTTTCATCGGAGGGGGTCTTTAATGCTCATATTTACCTATAGATTCTCGCATTGACTTTGACGTGCGGGATCCGTGAACTTCCCCTTTTAAAGACGGAGCCACAACATATTTGGTCGCCTGTTGTGCTAGATTATGGTATTGAGTATAGAAAACTGCTGAACATTGTTCATACTTAACAGAGGTAAAACATGGAATAAAAGGACAATAAGAAGGCGAACATGGCGTCCACAGCAACACAATACAAATGTAATGACAGTCTCTCTGTAAAGATAACGGTGTCCCAGTAACTGCTGGGGCAGTTATGTACTCATCACTGCAAATGCAATAATGTCACCCACCTGTCCTGATGATCAACACAATCATACGCACACACGTGGCAAAGGGCCGCAAAGGCCTCTTAGGACAAACAAGAGGTCCTTGTTGGTGCTTGGAAACTAAAAACAATGAGTCTTACTCATCATCCATGTGATGAAGTGTTTTTCCTCTATCACTGGCAATTCCAGTTCAAACTGTCATATTACATCAGACGCCACATACCATACCAGCATCAGCACAAAATATGGCATATAACCTGAAGTGCACTTTATATACCATGCTGAATGACTATAACAACAACATCACACAGCACCTACAGGTACTTTTAATACCTTTCTTACCGTTCAAACTCTTTTTTTATATATATAATCCTGGACAGTGACATACTGTATGTTGCTGGCTGAAGCACTTCTTCTCTCCTCTTTGTAATAGCACGGTTCCCCTTAGGCAGCAAAAACCAATCTTGACTGGGATCACATTGTGGGACACTAAGCAGTGTTGAGTGGAGTCAATACCTGGCAGAGATATAGCTAGACCTCAGCCCTAAAGAGAAATAGGAGCACATTAGATTGTCGCTACTGATGTATTCTCTCCTAGGGTCATTGGATTCATGTGCAGGAGTGTGTTTGGACTCAGGGGTTTGGTACAAGCACCTGCTGAAGGTAAGGTACTGTAATTGAGTATAAAACATGTTTTATATGGGTTTTGTTAACACTTGTGAAGTAGTCTCAGTTTAACAACTTCAAAAAGGGAGGAACACAATTCATTTTAGATGAAGAGACTGTAAGGATGATTTGGTTCAGGTACAGACATAAATATTCATTTTGTTCAATAAAAATAGCTGGAATAAAACTTCCTCATTTTTCAAAATTTAATATTTTTTGTGAAGCCCATATTTACAGTACAGTTCTGGTTTGATGTTCTTCATAAACTCCCTATAAACAGTTTATCCAACTGGTAAAATACAGACGAGGCCAGAGGAGGCAATGAAAATGCCCATACGCTCGTCTGAGTCACCCTCAATTATTTCCATTTGTTCACAGCAATTAAGCTTTGGCAGCAGCACTGAGTGATTTTTGGCCCCCTTTTTTTTTATTTTTGGCCCAGTTTTTTGTCTTTCAGGCAACGTGGAGGTTGTTGTTGTTTCTCAGAGATTTTCAGACCGGGTAGCTTTTTGGGATGCGAGGCGAACGACACTGTGTGAAAGTTGAAAGGGTCGGGTTCATGCTGGCACGTTAAACACAATGAGAAGTTAGTGATTGTAGTTTGGCCAGCTGATTTGGCCCACTTACCGACAGCTGCAGCGGCAGCAGTGGCTGTGACACGCAGCTCATGGGGGCAGTCAGAGCACAAAATGAAGCAATTTTTGATACATGGAGCGTTACAGCCTGAAACAACAGGAGCTCAGCCAGCCATCCATGGAATCAAGTGCCACCGTGCCAGCAGAGGTGTTTTTTTATTTAAAATGACAATTTGATCTAGAAATATGTAAACGTAGAAAATATAAGAAAAAAAACAGACTGAGTTGGAAATGTAGATGTATTGATAAAACATGTATTGATAAAACAAATATTGAATAAATCATAACACACACACACACACACCTCGTCTCAACTGAGGAGAGAAAACAGCCGCAGACCAAGAGCATCAGATCTGTGTGGATTGATAAGGAGCCTCATCATGTGGTTGCAGCCGCCTCCTCTGTGAGGATTTAATGGCACCCAACTGAGGAATCATGGCCCATGGCTGTTTCCTCAATGAATCAACTGTTAACACTAATATTTGCCCCAAGGTAGTGGATAGAGACTTATATTAATTTGCATTTTTGCAGAGTTTCTTGAGATCCGCTTGATATTTGTGCTAAATATAGATGGAAACCTTGCTGGTGTTTGATTTACAGAGAAATACTTGCTGTGATGGAGCACTGTTGGACCTCCCCTTACTGCCGAGTATCATTGCTGCCTGAGGAATAAGGACCTGAAGCTCCATAATCTCTTTATTGACAGTTCATATTCTTTGTAGTGAACATGGAAAAATAACATGTCATAAAGTGTAAGGATCTATCAAGGAGACTAGTGGTGACTTGAGGTTTAGCACATTAATAATACAGCAATTTACATAACCAAGCATTTTATGTGTTGTTATACTACAGTACCATTATTTTTCCCATAAAGCCCATCATAATGCATATAGATGTCTATGAATGCTGCCTTACTTTCATTTACACATCCCAGTGTAGCCTACCACACACTAACAATTATTTGTTTGTTTTTCTTTTCTTTTCTCTCTTTTTTTTCTTTTCTTTTCGAGCAGTTAAGTGTTCATGAGCTATAACAAACCGATGGGAAAATTCAGCAGTGAAGAATTAAATTAAACATGCCCTTAATATTAAATTTAACAAGGTTAAGTTTCCTCCACCAAACGGAACTGAAAATAGTCTGCATCAATCATTTAGTGAAATCTAAAATGTAGGAACTGACAGAACATACAACTTTAAACCGTTTAACAAAAATATAAATGTACTTTCTATATCCAACATTCACTTGTTGCTGGATTCCTCTGTGTGTTGGTCAGGATTCACCAATGTTGCCAGACATCTTATGTGCTTGACATTGACTTTGTAACCTCAGATAATCGTGTTGAAGTCTGCTTCTATAAACACCAAAGAGCGTCTGGGACCAGCAGAAAAAAAAGGCTACACAATCTCATTAGATCAGGAATCTTCAGACTACACAGACTTCAGCAGCAACTGTTGCACTGTATAAATAATGCTTGTCTTTTTAAAAGTAATATGTGACTTCTCTTTGTTAGGAATTCGGCTCACAGTCACAAGGATCTTTTTTAGGTGCCCCAAGTGACAACATTAACTAGAACCACCGACATTCCAACACCCCCTAGAACCGCCGAGGGGGTCATTTTTACCCCCCTCCTCCACTCTGTCATCAATCACAAGGATGTCCTTTTTTTTAAGCAGTAAAGTTGTTCATTTTCATCATTTCTTTTAAATAATAAGTAGTGCTTGATAAAAAATACTTTTAAATTTTGAATCTATGGGGAGAGTTATTCATTTTACAGTTGCTTTAGCCTAGACTATTTTGTTATGAATCGAACAAATACATCGTCAAAAATACATTTCGCCGTTTTATTCTCTCCCTTTTCCTCTCTCTCTCTCTCTCTCACTCACACACACACAGACGCACACACACACACACAGGCACAGACACACACACACACACACACACACACACACACACACACACACACACACACACACACACACACACACACACACACACACACACAGAGGCACAGACACAGACAAACACACACACACAAAAAAACTTACGTGTATGGTTTGACTGAGGCGCTTTCCGTGGTTCTGCAGTTTCAGTAGCAACACACACGCTGCACACACGCGCGTTGTCTCTACATTCGGGCCGATACGGAACACTGTCCACACACTGCCTGTCCACAGGCTCTTCATGCACATTGTTGAGATTTTGTTTTTAGTGCGTTTTAACACCGCATTTCCTCCTTTTCTCTTCAGGCATGGTCAGCAGTATAGGTAGGCTGCTTGTCAAACGGCTGTAATAGCCGTTGCTGAGCAACCGGACAGCGGCGTGAATGTTGATCACGGCACTAAACAGCTGTTTTCTATTAGGGGTAAAAATGACCCCTGGGCGGTTCTAGGTATAAATGGTCATATTTTTTTTTTTTTTTTATTCCACATACTTCAAAATTCACTAGATGATTAATGAACCCATTTTAGGAAAAGTCATGAACTGAGAGAAGTGGAGGTTTTGTTTTAACAGAGTTACACATATTTAAAAACACCAAGGGGGTAAAAATGACCCCTTGGCGGTTCTAGTGTTAAAAGAATTTAAAGCCCACAAAGTTTTAGTAAATAACTTCCACTTATCCAAACATTTTGTGGGCAGAAGCCGAGCACAGTTAGACACACATACAGTACACACAGTGTTAGATCATTAAAGGTTTAGATAAAAAGTGTCAGATTTAGTGATCCTGACTGTAACGGCTATCGGCTCCAGCAGACGGTAAATGAAAGGACCCGGGGTCAGAACCAATGATCTGGTCGTCATTTGCGGCGTGTCTGTTTGACCCCGGGGTCCCATCTCCGTTGTGCTTTTTGCACTTTGCCATGAAGGAGGTCAGCCAGGGTTACTAGATACCCAATTTTTTTTTCCTCCACTGAACTAACTTACCACAACATCCACAGGAGAGCAGATTGAAAAACCCAGCGCTCTGGGATAAGCTGACCTTTGGCACACGCTGCTTATCTCATCACACTCCTGGCTAAAAAAAAAAACTCTCTCAAGACAACTTTCTCTATTAAGGAACATGAAAGGAAAGTTGAAATGTTGGAATATGTTGAAATCACAGAATGAGGTTTCTTCAACAGACCTCTTTAGAATAGATAAGTCTCTCTGTGAACTTGACACAGATGCTCCTGTGGGCTTCTCTCTGCAGTGTGGAAAGCCTTTTAAGTTCCTGGCAAATGTATATCTTCCCAGTTCTCAGTGTGATATATCAGTCAATATAGCCTCCCTTCTTGATACTATATAGACTTATTACAGGCAGATTATTTACACAGCAAGTTACACACGGCCCCAATAAAAAAGGTATTATACAAGTACAGCCCAGGGGAAACACTGCAGCCGGGAAGCAAAATACAGCTTTCTGAAAACCCAGCAACCACCCTGTAATAAGTGTATCATTTTTATCTAATAAAGTGATCAAATTATTTTAGGGTAAAGCAAAATCATATGATTTGCTCATGTTTCAATTCCATGAATTATGACATATCTGTTTTTCCTATAGGTGATTAACAGTGAGTCTGGATATACACATTTTAAAGGAGACATGTCATGCCCCTTTTCCACAAATTAAAATAGTTCCCAGGGGTCTTAAAGACATATCTGTGACATGCTTCAGTCAAAATATCCCAAGTATCACAGCTCTTTTTTCATCCACTAAAAACAGCCCTGTTCAGAACGGCTGGTTTCAGTGCCTGTCCCTTTAAATGCAAATGAACCACTGCATGCCCCGCCTACCGGTACTTGCAGGTATGGGTGGTATTATGCAAATTTGAAAATTAATGAAATCATTGTCAGACAACTGAGGGAACAGCTCATAAAACCACATGGATTTCACCCTCGGGAGCCTGAAAATTACAGATTTTTTGGCAGTTCTCACATTTTTGGGGGCCAGAGGGCATGACAAACACCCAAGCCTTCTAAAAGTGATATTGCATAATATGTCCCCTTTAATGGATCAGATTAGCTGTACGATATAACACACTATATTTTCTTCCTCACAGACCAATGTAATAACTCCCAGCCACATAGTGCTGCATGTCTTCCACTAGCTACAGTACCAATTGAACTGCTGTGGTGATGGTTTGAAGAACCCACTGGCAGGAAACAGGATACAGACAACAGCTCCCAACATGCCCAAGCATCACACTTTGATCTCCAACCATCCATTCCCAGAGGCCTGATGGCATCAGTGTTCCAACCACAGCCTGTGTCTGATGGTCAAACACTGCCTTTCCCAAACCAACAAACTGACCGGGGTACTCATTCCACACAGCTGTTGGCCAGATGTGTGGATCCCCGTGTTTGCCCATTTGGAGGCACCTTCCTTTTGCTGTGTAACACAGCCAGGCAACAGTCTGAATGACCTCGCCTCTTTGTGACATAACACATCTATTTAGTTTCTCTCAAGACCTGTTTTAAACTATGTAAAACAAAATACTCAGCTATGATTAATATTTTGTTTAACATGGTTTTCCCATATAAAGGGAGCAACACTGCTGCTGCACTACATTTTCTGGTGAGAGAGCATCAAGGTGGTGAGAGAAGGAAACATCAGAGAGACTCTGCCACTTGGTGCTGTTACAGCAGAACCATCCTGATTAAACAGTAGCAGACCAAAGCATCTGTGGTTAGGTGACATCACTCAGAGCAGAAGGGCAAACTCTGACAGTCTGACAGCATAAAAGGAGTCAATCACCTTTTCAGCCAGGTTAAAGAAACAACCTCCATTTACAAACTCACTTTGCACAAAGTTTTTTGCGGGGCTGAAAAATCTTACTTCTGTAATATACAACCAGGAACTGTTTTGTGTCTATTTGGGACATATGACGCTTTGTGAATATGTATGAGACTGTCATTAGTTCACTGCAGTTGTGTTAACTCATAGTTTTGTTGTTTTCTTTCTTCATCACATCATATAGACATGTTAATAAGTACAGCTGATTTTCATTGATGGGGTCTTTAAAGGGGACATCTTATGGAAATATCACTTTTTGAAGGCTCTTTAACATATATTTGGGTGTTTGTCTTGACTTCCGGCCCCCAAAATGTGAGAATTGACACAAGAATCTGTAATTTTCAGGCTCCCAGTTGAAATCCACGTGGTTTTATGAGCTGTTCCCTCCGTTGTCTTTCAATTATGTAACTAGTTTTTGAATTTGCATAACCCCACCCTACCTGGGACCAGTAGAAGGCGTGGGGCGGGGCAAGCAGTGGTTCATTTGCATTTAAAGGGACAGGCACTGAAACCAGCCGTTCTGAACAGGGCTGTTTTGAGAGGATGAAAAGAGCTGTTATGTTTGATCCTTGGGGTATTTTGACCAAAGCATGTCACAGACATGTCTTTAAGACGCCTGAGAACTATTTTAATTTGTGGAAAGGGGGCAGAATATGTCTCCTTTAAGAGGTGGGGTGATAGTACAGCACAGAGGCCTCTTTATGCTGAAGTGTGTGTGTGACACTGTCTAAATGCCTTTTAAACCATATTTCAGATTCCAAAATAAGGGAGGGAGTGCATCCAATATTATGTAAAGCTAAAACACACAAATCAACAACCATGCCTTCTTTCCACACTAGCTAGCTATCACTTTCTCTTTATGCAACGGCATGACTGCTTTGAAACAGAGATGGGCAGTGTGCACTTTTACTCCCTTTTTGTACAATCCAGCATGTCAAAACTACTAAGACATGCAAAAGACTTAGGATTCTGCTCCGGGAAGCAGGAAGAGGAGGCTCTGATGGCAGGTTTTTCACCTCGCCTTCAAGTGTGGCTATTTAAGCTTTTGCCTTTAGGCATTGTCAGACTGCGACGACTTGTGACTGAGTTCACTTGAGGCATTCTTCTGCCCTAACAACATCATGCTGCTTCCACTTTTTCTTATGAGAGAAAACAGTCATTATTTGCACAGCACCAAGAGGTGCTTGTCAGGTCACTCTAAAACGTAAGTCACTTTAGGCATCTGAGTAAAAAAAAAAAAAGCAGTGCTGTCATTTTTTCTGGTGAAGACAGTGTCTAAATGAAATGAAACAACATGGAGAGTCAAAGCCTCATAGGCACAGACATGGGCACATCACGGGCACTGTGATACAGTTAAAACCCCTACAGCTGCTTTTGATACGACCTCTGCTCTCTTCTCTTTACACTACACAAATTCACTGGATAATAAAACACTATGCATGCATACTGTTGAGAAAATAACTGTGCCATCATAATAACATACTGAGCACTATAGTTTTGTACATGTAATCTTATAACTCTAAGGTTTAGAATGGCTAGATTTTAAAATGTGGTGTTTAAACCATCCAGAAAGGAGGATAAAGCCAGTTTTAAGAAAAAGTGCATGTTTTTAAAAGACTTAAAAGGATGAAGCTTCAAATGTAAGTTTGTAATATTTTGTATGCAACATATCAAATATATTGGCCAGGATTTGTGAAGCTTTTATTTGGGTGCTCCTGGTTTCAAAAATAAAAGTATTCATTCAAAAACATTCATTAATCTAACAGAAAATGTTGTGTGACTGATTGAAGGAGCACCTGTTCAGCTTGAATCGGTATAAGACACAATTCAGTTGGTATTCTGAATGATTAACAACTGCTTTACAAAAGCTCTGGGTCTTTGATAAAAAGGCCAAAAGATACAATTGTGTATACATAATTCTCAAATTGCATTTTATAAAGAAACATTCAATCATGGAGGACCACTGAACACTAAATCAGCTTTAGATTACAGAGAAAACGGGAAACATAGGGCCCTAGTTTCCGAGACCGAGCGAAGTCTAAGCGCAGCGCAGCACAGCTTCGCCACGCCAACGAGGCGTGTCCAGGTCCATTTTGCAAGTTTGGTGGGCAGCGCAGTCCCTGCTGTGTTAATTCAGGCTGAGTTTCCATTGCGCGTGACGCCTCCCCCTGCTGCGCGGCCACGCCTATCTCAGCGCAGCGCGATCTGCCAATCTGCCAATCTGAACTTGCGCTAGGCTGCGCTGGTCGAAACTTGCATTACACCGGCTGCGCTACCTTGCGCCACCTGCGCTGCGCCACCAAACTAGGGCCCATAATGTGGAGATAAAATAAGTTTGTGCCAATGATGATAGCATTCACAAGTTATGTTTTAATTACCTATACGCCTTTACTATTTGTGTCTCTGATTGGCTTTCTGATAGCATTGGCACAGAGGCTCATGAGTGTTGTAGTGTTTGGCTTACAAAATATGATTTAAAAATGAAAATAAAATAGGTGAAAAAACTATTAACCTTTAGGGCCCTAGTTTGTTGGCGCAGCGCAGGTGGCGCAAGGTAGCGCAGCCGGTCTAATGCAAGTTTCGACCAGCGCAGCCGAGCGCAAAGTCAGATTGGGAGATTTGTAGATCGCGCTGCGCTGAGATAGGCGTGGCCGCGCAGCAGGGGGAGGCGTCACAGATTCAGCTTGGTGCAGTGGAAGTTTTGTGCGAAAATGTCTCGCCGAGGTTGCGCTGAAAGCTCGCCACCTCCAACCAGGTCTAGTCTCAGCGCAGGGCGAAGCGCAGCAGGTGCAGTGGAAGTTTGGCTGACTGACCTGCACTGCACACACGTCACCAAGACCTCACAGGCAGATCTCCACAGTTCCAGACACATTTCAATGCAATAAATATCCACAATAACCACTATTTAATGCAACTAATGGAATCAACACGTGAATTTATATCTATTGTCCCGTCACATCTGACGTCAGATCAAAGCAGAGATCAAAGGCTGTGGCACGCGTAATGGAAACTCCACCTGAATTAACACAGCAGGGACGAACTGGCACTGAAAAGCAGCTGTGGATGTCCCAAAAGCAGGACTGAGGGTGGATGACTGCATGTCGCTGCCGTGTTGAGATACCACTCTGCCCTTGTGATGATCGCTTTATTTATTTATTTATTTACTTATTAATTCATTAGCGCCAGCGACCAGATCAGGCAGCCGTAATGAAAAACAAAACACAAATCTTCATCTCTCTTAGTCCACCACCACTGCCTCGGTATCAGATAGTCAGTATATAGCCTACTACAGTATACTCAGCATCTCTATCACAGAAAAAAAAGAGAAAAAAAGAGACGGACAGAGAGAGAGAGAGAGAGAGAGAGCGCGTCCTTTACGCTGATTTCATCCGTTACCTCTCATCATCTTGCACAGGGTTTGAATAAATGTGAGTTTCTTTATTAGTTTATTAGTTGTTGTTTCTTATATTGGGCAGGGGTTCTCAGTGTATCAGATCAAACCTGATTAAGGATATTTGTATTATTATTAGTAAACTCATTATTGGTCACTCTGAGCTCGGACCTCCGGGGAAACAGCTGTTTCCTCCGGGGAGAGGTTCGGCCTCTGGCGTCGCTGTTTCCTCCGTCCATGTCCAAGTATAAAATGACAAACTTGCAGCGCGCATCGCCCTCCGCGCAGTTAAAGGTGAGGAGAGGAGCTCATTTGATTGGTGAAGATCTGACTCGGCTGTGTCAAACCCACTCCACGCCTTTCTCTCCTCCTCCTGTCTCCCTCCCGCCCTGTCTCCTCCCTCTTCGCCGTTTGCGCCGGTGGGAGGGACGAGGGGAGGGTTTACGCTGGTCTAAGTCTGACTGCGCGGCCCACCAATCTTGCGAAAAGGACCGGTCCACGCCCCGTTGGCGTGGCGAAGCTGCGCTGCACTTAGACTTTGCGCGGTCTACGAGACTAGGGCCCATAGTGTTGTTAAATATTTCTTTGTTAAGTAACATTAAGTTGAATGATGAGAGCCTTTGTTATTGGAATATTGAATGTAACCAAATGGCCCCTCCTAATTCGCTGCTCGGTTCTGGATGTAAATGTGTCATATATGTTTCATATTTCCTTTCCATGTCTAAACCACCTTAAAATGTCCATCAGTAGCTGCATATTACCAAAGGAACATTATTTGCATTCTTGGTAAACACAGTTAGATGTATTGTTAAAGTGTCTTAAACCAACTGTAAATGTAATTAGTTACATTTTCCATAAAGACAATTAAATAAAACAAAACTCAATGGCGTGTCTGCACTGGGAGCATTAGACGAATGAAAATACCTTCCTGTAAATGCATTACCTTGCTGTTTAAGTCCTCAATCACTGCACTTATCCTCCCAATCTGCCTATCAGACAAATTTGAAAAGTGCATAGCTTATCCAACTCCTCTTGCAGGGATTTGTTGCTGTTTGGCAGTAGCACGGTGCTGATTCCCTTAAGCCTCAAAAGCGCTGCAGGAATTTATCTCCATTAAGAAACAGGATTAAAAGGCATGGTGGTTCAAGGGGTTTTCCACAGCAGGCTTGGTACCACTAGGTTCTTCTACAGTGGGGCGAACACAGCACTCTCACTCACTGTCCAGTTATTAAATGGTCTAAGATAAATGGTGATTACTTTGCCTTCAAAGACCCTTTTGTTAGTGTCAGTGAACGGCCATTATCTAGTGACTTGACTTCAGCATCATTTGGAGAAGAAATATGCTCTGTGCAGTTAGTCCCAGATAGCCCCACACTGGGCTTCTATTGGTTCAGCTTTAGTGCTTTTCACTGGAGATTCTAGTAAAGTTAATGGGATTGTTCAACATTTCGGCAAATTGGCCCATTCCCATAATCCCTATGGGAGTGGGTTTGTTACCTTTAATTGTTGGTGCAAGCTATTTTTAGAACGGCGGGACAGTGCCGCGAGCTGCTCAGAGCTACGCTATGGAGGCTAATGGGATTTCTTAGTTTCCCTCATCAAATTCGAGACTGCTTGCCGAAAAACTGCCCCTGACTGGAACGCGCATCAGCAGGTTTGCATGAATTTACCTCTAAAACAACTCTGTCTTGTAACGTTCTGTTATTATCTCATAGCGTGGTGAATGTGCAAGTCACAACTTGTCCATGAGAACGTTTTGGAGTTGTTCGATTGTGTATTTGACGAGTTTGATGAGGGAAACCAAGAAATCCCATTAGCCTCCATAGCGTAGCTCAGAGCAGCTCGCGGCTCGGCTCTGCTGTTCTAAAAATAGCTTGCACCAACAATTAAAGGTAACAAACCTACTCCTAAAACTATAGGGATGATTGCAATGGGCCAATTTGCCAAAATGTCGAACTATCCCTTTAAGTATGACATCCTGATCAATAGAGTCGTCCATTCTGAATAGATTAATCCATTTTTTGAATTTAGTAAAGGAGAAATGTTAAGGTTACATCCTTAGATACTTCTCTAAGCTTCCGCCAAGCAAAACGCCGGATCCACCCACGTGATCTTTTACCATTGAATCGTTGAACATTGTCAGTTGCATTGAATCGTTGAACATTGTTAGTTGCACAAAGACCTTTTATAACATGAATGTCTGACCTGAGGTTGAGTGGTTGAAAGTCTACCACTGAGCTCTACGCAGGTCTCTGCTATTGTCACCTGCCTGGGTCCTTACCTCTCTACAGCAGTCATTCAAAACCTTTTGAGTTGTACCACATACCACTTTGACCCGCAGCAAGCAACAGCACAGAAGCCTGCCAGTTAGAAAAGGATGCTGATATGAGTTATGATGGATATAGCTCCACACATCTGATGGTTTTATTCATCTACTGTTGCTTTTAGACTCTATTTAGCTATTTAACTGAAAATAAAGTTGGTGTGAAATGTAGCCAGGGAAACATTCTAAAAGTTCATATTTACTTCTTAACCTGAATGGATTGAATCATATTGCACTCCATATGTCACTCTCAACCTTTTAAAATGTTGTAAAGTGACTTCAAATTCCACATGGGAGCTAATTAGCTCTCCCATGAGTATCATATCAATGAATATAGAATAATTGAATAAACATGAATATCCTGTTCATTGCAGCAAATAAATCACCTCGAATAAAATTTAGAATGCACTTGCACTCTCCATGTAAGCCGTTTGCTAAGAACTGTTAATCAGGATTATTTCCTTATTATGCCACTTATGCCGAGTCATTAAAATAATCCCACCTTTCATGGCCACAGACTCATTCCAAACAAAACAGGAAGAGAAGTTTTAATCAGATCAAAACATTTTTTGAAGGATTTGGGGACCATTCACTTGGGGAGCGGTTTTATACAGAGGATTATCAATGAATTACCCAGGATTACAGACCAGATTTGTGGAAATCTCAAGTGATAACAATCCACAGACAAAGACTGTGGCGGCCTCATATTCTTAATGATTACCATCCTATGGACAAGCTGGAAAATGGCCCAGAGTTATCACTATTCCGGAATGTCGGAAGCCTATTATGGCAGTCAATAACCAGAGCTATCTGTGGTTGGCAAGCTACAGTGCAGCAACCCATCAATACAAATTCCTCTCAGTGCGCCTCATATCCACACATCCATTGATTGCTCCGAGTCCCAATGATTTAGACTCTTGCGCCACAGATGTGTTAAGAGATTCGATGTTTCATGTGCTCTTTGCATTACAGGTAATAAATCATTTGTCACAACGGCCCCTTGCAAGGTGACAAAATCAATATCAGTTTATCAAGGGAGCAAGACCAGGGACCATTCATTCCACATGTGGCCTCATTCTGTGCTGGTACCTCTGCACATGTATACCCGGTCAGGAGGTCTTTATAAGGCAGATACACTGAGGCAGTTATACATTAGATCGATACTCCACCACAGAGCTCAGCGCATTGTTAAAACAGTAGTTACAAGTTTAGGAATACAACAAATTAAAAACAGGTTACTGTCGGCAATCCAGACCTCCTGAGTCAGTTTGGCTCGAAGCTGCCAAAACTCAATTGACAGTGAGATCAATGAGTCAATCTTTTGCAATGGTCTATGCAAACTCTCTCCTTCCACTTGGTGTCTTTAATGTTTTCTCACCTTTCCCATGCAGTCACGTGATCGCCACACTCCTTTGTACACCACACGTCTTGCCAAACAACCTATTTTACTTACTTGCCAGAGCTGTCAAGTCGTTACTGCTGTAACAGGCATGCCTGGATTCAAAAGAATCCAAACATCCCATGGGAAATTCCTCTCTCCTTTATTTTTCAAATAAAGAAGAATATGTGTGGCATCCCCCAGGGAATTAAACAACACTAATCATTTCACACATTCAGCATGCCGATCTGTGTCTGTATGGGATGCAATCTGTCATTTTAGTTTTGTCCATCTTCCTTTGCCACATGCCCCACATATTTTTATAGACAAACTGAAAAGTTAGTAAGAGATGCCTCACACAATTTTTCAACTTTTTAATAATTATCACAATGTTATTTTTGAAGAGTTTCGACAACTTTTGAGTGCTCTGGCCAACGTCAGCCTCCTCCAAAGCAGAGTTTTATTTTAGACCTACAAAGAAATCAAAAGTGCCTGGGACAGAAAGGCCGCTGGCCGACTTAACCATGGCTGAACCCACTTAAAGACACTGGCAGAGCTGTCACCATGGTAACGCTCACCGCCTCTGGGAAATTTCAACCAGAGTCACCAACCGCCGCTTGGGTTTCAGCCAAGGTTCTCAGCTACAGTGCTACTCACTTTTTTTTTTTTTTTCAGATGGGGATCTCTTTATTCCAACACGGCCCCGTAACCAACGTAGGCTCGAGATATTCTTCCCACATTACAAGGAGTGATCAAACCCAGGCTGTGTGTGTGTGTGTGTGCGTGTTATCCTGTTTACCAGACTTCTGGCAACATTAACCCAGAAGGGAAAAGGGGGGAACAGCTGAATATCATTTATCTTGGACCTTTGGTCACGTAACTTGGCTCTTATCACTATGTGTGTGTATGTGCGTGGTGCATTTCCCAATATTTCCTGGCTTTCCTGATGTTGTTGTCAACTTGTTCTGCGCCATGGTAACCTAGGTCAGATCTCGGGTGTCCTGGGTTTCGCAATCCTAATGGCGCCCTACCAAGAACATGAGGTGATTTGCACTTTTATTCTCCTACAGTATTCCATGGGATAAGTGGTACGTGAGGAAAATAGGGGTTTTTATCGTCTGGGAACAGTGGATGTACAAAATTTCCTGGCAGTCCCATACATCACATCTGGACCAAGGTGGTGGGCCAATGTGTTGCAATACAATAAAAAAGCTTGAGACAGCTTTGTCTGCTTTGTTTGGCCTGTATGGTTTGGGATAACAGCCCAACCTTTTCATCAATCACCCTGGTTATGTTTGCCGTTATTTCCTGAATAGTTTGACGAAAAGCGGCGTCAAGGACAACCTCGGTGTTAGCTTGTGGCTGTTGCTGCTCTTCCTCCTCTGGGGGGGAGTCAGTCATGCTAGCAGTAGCTTCTAGCTTGCTCGTCTTGGTCGGATTTCGATTTTCTTTTAGTGGAATCTTGTCCCGGGGTCTCAGAAAGTACTCGTCAATATTCATGTTAAGATACACGACGTGGAAGTTGTTGCAAATATTGAGTTGGGCGGAGTTTTTTATGAAATATCAATACGGTGGTGCGGAGCTCAGAAAAAGTCAACCACTCTCTACGCCGCCATCTTGAATCCTCCTGTGCTACTCACTTAATGTGAGGTCTTTTACCCATGACTGAGTTGTTATTGAATAACCATATCTAATCTTTATCTCATTTGTAGATGTATCATTAGTATCATAGCTGTATCATAAAAAAGTGACAACATGTTCTCTCTCACGATTGCCAATTCATTACACAGTTCACTTGATGCTTATTATGCAATGTATTCACATATTTCTACTCAGTTGTGTCCTGTTGTGTTAGAGCCCTTACAGAAAAACCATTATGAATCATGTTGTTTTACACATGTCCTCTACATGGTAACACATGTACCATGTACATGCACCAGAACATGTTACCATGTAGAGGAGGAGTGAAACATGTTACCACATGGGTTTACAGGGGAATTCGCATGTGATTCACATAAAATTGGGCCAATACCACATGTTTCCCATGTGCAAATGAAATTATTTCCATGTGCAAATTGTTTCACATGTGAAAAATCACATTTGAATCACATGTGAAGTTCATGGTTTTCCTGTAAGGGAGATCCATTGAAACTCAAAATCATGGCTTCTGATATTAAGTTGATCAAATTAATCAATTAATTAATTCAATAAACTATAACTACTTGGGGAGAAATGGCCATTATAAAAAAGGAGATAATAAAAACAGGTAGTATTCACCCCACACTGTTTGTAAGTCTCCTGTCCACATCCATGTTCCCTCGCCTATAATCTGCTTCCTGTGGCTGTCAATGACCATGCCTTTACTATTGAAATTCGCTCGCTGCTTGTTGCTGGATGTGAGACTAGTTATTGACCACCGTCTCCTTTAAGGTCTGTTTGTTTCAGCCTGCCTGGGGCTTGTTCACTGTTGCCTTTACCAAACCTGTAACAAACACACAAATACCCACACAGTGTGTGAGCTATCTCACTTGCTAGAGTTATTTACCGGGAAAACATTCCACACTTTACCCTTTCTTTCAAAACTCTGCCATCAATATGCTCTAGAGCTCGAGACAACAAATAGATCCCCTCTCATCTGTAAGAACAGCTTAAAAAGAACAGGCAATGAAAATGCCTGATTTCATGTTCTAGTGGCCTTTTTTCCTCATATACCTTAGGAGGAAGGAGAGAAGTTCATAGGACCCCAGTGTGCATTTTTTGTTTAACGAAAGAGAAAACTTGAGAGCTTATTTGAAATTAAAATAATAGGAAAAAAAATGTATATTGGTAGAATACACTACCATCCACCTTTGGTTCATATCATTGTGTCATTACCTGATTTCATGTCTCTTTTTTCATTGAGTGAACTGGAAATCATGCCAGTCGTCATCATGAGGGACATCTCAACTGTCTTATTAAAAACTAAATAACCATACAACAACAAAAGACCCAGAGTTACATTTTGTTGTTATAGGTGACATCTAGTGGGCATGTTAGGAGGTTGTTGCTGTGGATGGTAGCTTCATGCAGGCAACAACCATAAGGCCAAATGACCCTATAGTATACGGTCATTGAGGTCAGAGCACTTGTTATATGATTCAGGAACTGAGATTGAAGAGACTGCTGGAGGGGGCTTTGAGTTTCCTGTTGGAAAGTCTTATATCAGACCAATGCTCTACTTTAGTAGCAAGCTGTTAGGGAGGATACGCTGAAGCTGATTGGTGGATCACTGCAGTTTTGTTCTATGACAAATGACAACATCAACTCGGGTGTGAATTGTCTGATCTCTGTAAATAAGAGAGAAGGTGTTGACCTGCTGTTTTTGAAAAGTGCCTTTGGATAATTTCTGTTGTGAATTGAAGCTATAGTACAAAAGACATAACAGATTTGTTGTAATTAATAACAGAAGCATTAAACTACCATGGGTTGTCATCAGAGAGGGTATCTATTCTTTTCCTTTTTGGCTAATTCCCCCTTTTGAACATGTGTCATTGACATTTTTACATTGAGAGGCAGAATAATCTTCTTTCAGATGTGAAAACATCACTTATGTATATACGTATGTATAGTATCACTTTCTGGCAGGTAGAAAATCTCTGTAGGTGCATCTCCACTGCAGAAACTTATTTGACACGAAACCGTTTGTGAATATTAAGGGATGTTATCTCCATTTCCTAGATTACCGCATAATGAATTCACAAAGAAAAGTAGACACAAATATTTGAGACTTTGTGCTTTCAGTGTCTGTGCAGTAGCCTTATAAAGGGAGCAGACAGATCCGTTCCTGCTATAAATACAAAGTGCAGGTTTAGTAATGAATGTGCAGATGCTTGTCAACCTGTTCATTCGAGAGGAAACAGGCAGAGATATTTCACATTCACTTTTATCACATCGGGTGACATCGGTACACTGCTGTGCTGGCAGTAGTTATTATTATTTGGACAGTACATCACATTATCTTTGCAGATACAAACTCCAAGTCACACAAAGCTGTTAACACCTGCAGCTGATCCAGCTGTGCGGTTGTCATCAGGAACATTTTCATGTGATGGGTCGAAGGGAAAGGATGTCTCATTTCTCTCAAAACAATTCAAACAACTCAATCCCTCTCATCTGACTTCTTTTTCTTGTATCTCATAGTGAGTGAATAGAGAAACATTTTAAAAATAATGAGAAGCAGCCATAGCTAAGATTCTTTCTGTGTTCTGACAGTCTCTTTACGCCATATTAGATCCCCAAATATAAACTTCAATGTGGATCCCTCTTTCCAGGATTTCATATTAACATGGAGATATTGTGCTTTATATTACTTTGTGTAATCATCCCTCTTCAGTTCATCCACCCAGCAGATTTAATTTGTGCAGGATGTCATTCAACTTATGAGTTGGAGACCCCTGAGGAAATATGATTTTTTTTTCTTATTTTATGTGAATAGAACTTTGATACAACGGTTAGATTTTTTTCCTTTGCTGGTCAGAGGAGGTTAATATAACAACTGGATAAAACGGACACTAAAATGTGGTTCTTCAGTCTTTCTTTAATTTAAAATGAATTTTCCCTTTTATTTAAAAAAGTAAGAAAAATTGCAATTTTAGAATTAGCAAAAGTTTGGGCACCCTTCCACAAAACCCTTCATCTCCATTTTTTTAACATTTACTTTCATTTAATACTATTTCTTTTTAGATTCTTCAGGCAGGTGGACAACTGTCAACAGAAGCTGATGGCAGGTCCAGAGCATGATAATTTTTCTTTTTCGGCAAGCAGTCTCTGCATTTCCCTCAAAAATAACTCTGTCTCGTTAGGTTCCATTATTATATCATAGCTTGGTGAATGTGCAGGTCACAACTTGTCCAGTTTTGGAGAAGAAATCCCATGAGCCTCCGTAGTGTAGCTCTGAGCAGCTCACGGCTCTGCTCCGCTGTTCTAAAAATAGCTTGCTCCGACAATTAAAGGTAACGAACCTATAGGGATTATGGCAATGGACCAATTTGCCAAAATGTTGAACTATCCCTTTAAGAGCCATGGCAACAGACTAACGATGTGGAAATGAAGAAGAGGCTATAAAAAGATATCAAAGCACTTCCACTTCAAATTTCCACTGTCTGAAATGTCATTAAGAAGAAGTCAAAACAAGATCTGGAAGTCTTAGAAAAGTTCAGATTGAACTTCACAGCCACTGGAGAGAAAAGACTGCGAAGACTCTCATGACTGCAAAAAAGCTGCAAGAAGGTTTGGCAGACACAGAGGTGACCGTGGTGGTGAAACAGGGTGTACATGTAAGATTCATCAGAAGAAAACCTTATCCGTGACCTCATCGCAAAAGTCTGATGTATGAAGTTTGGCTTGGTTTTGAAAAGAGCAACTGCAGAACATGAGGTTGGAAGTAATAATTCTCGGGGTCATGTGGCAGCCAGAAGCACAACCAAACCAAGAGAAGAATGGATTCCAAGAAATATCACAAATTCCAGATGCAAATTTAATGTAGGCTTTCATGTCAACACTGACAATCAACTAAAGCTTCTATAAGAAACACCATGCTGAGGTTTCTGGAATGACCCCCACAGTCCTCTGAACACAGCTGAAAATCTGTGGGTAGATCTTTAAAATTTGGTGTGTGTGTGTGTGTGTGTGTGTGTGTGTGTACAGCAGTCTCAGAATTTGAAATGAACTGCAGGAAGAGAGGTTTTCTGACTCAAGAGTAGAAAGTTCTCTGCACGCTGTGATGCCACCTTTTGCACATTCCACTGTTACTGTTTTTCTCAGTTTTTTGTTTTTTTTAAGTTCATGAATATAAAACGTGAAATAAAAGTCACAGCACATTAACATTTGGAGAAAAAAAGAAGAAGACAAATCTGATGTCTGTTAGAGTCTGTCTAGCTTCTTTTCACTTCACTTTTTCACAGTTGCTAAATATGATTTCTTAATGGTTCATCAAAACTTTGCAATCAACCACACTTTAAATACATTCACCAAGCATTTTTTTGTAACACTGCTTATAGTGGGTGTTCCCCTCTCAGAGCAGCCTCAGTGTCTTCATGTCATCAATTCCACCAGATGTCGAATCTTTCCTCTGAGACTCTGCTCCATGTTGACATGACCGCATCACATCATCTCTGCAGATCTGTCATCTGCTGCTCATTCATGCTGCCAGCCTCCTGTTGTACCACCTCCCAGAGGCTGTGCTGGGTTCAAGTCTGGAGGCTGGAGCAGTTCACTTAACTGAAACCAGTTTGGGATGAATTTGTGAAAGTGACATGAAGCATTATCTTGCTGGAAGCAGCCAATGGAAGATGGTGAATTGTGAACATAAAGACATGAATGTTCAGCAGCAACACTCGGGTACAGTACAGTACACTCTGACCATGATCGATTGGCGTTAAGGCCCGAAGTGAGCCAAGGGAAAAAAATCCCCCAGACCGTTACGCCACCAGCGGCAGCCTGCGCTGGTGACAGGTTGGCTTTATGGATTCATGCTGTTACTGGCAAAGACTCTACCATCTGCTGCCTCAGCAGAAATCCAGAATCATCAGACCGGGTTACAACTGTCCAGTTTTGGTGAGACTGTGCCCACTGGAGCCCTAGATTTCATGCTCTGCAGCTCACAGAGTGGAATTTAGGCAAATAAACAACATCAGAAACATGGGACACAGGAAAGAGGCTGTGGTGGTGGAGGGGGCAGTGGTGATGTAAGAGCATCAGTGAAAAGTTACATTACACACAAAAGGCTGATGTCAGTGCTTGCACTAGTGTGGAGTCAGCTAGTCAGCAGGTAGCCAAACAACACATGAATGAGTGAGTTCATCGTTTGAGCAGCTGATAACAATTCAGTGCTTTGCTTTAGCTAACTCCAAACCCCTTATGTATGAATACGTTGGGGTATATAGTAGCTTCACCAGGCTCATTCTCCATACATTAATGTAATAGAACCCTGTAACCCTATGTCATGTGTGTGCATATACATTCTCTGGATATATTATGACAAAAAACTATAGTAAAGTTTGTATGTACATAATATATATTCAAATATCTATCAAATGGTATAAGATGTTGCAACTAGGGCTGGGACTCGATTAAAAAAATTAATCGAATTAATTAGAGGCTTTGTAATTAATTAATCACATTTTAATCGCATATAAATATTTGACCTGAGAACAGTGAGAAGCATTTTTTTTTTCACATGGATTTTAGTATACCATTGAATGACTGAATACATAAGCTTAAGCATTCAAGGTGGTACTTAACCAAGACCAACAGACTAGGGATGCAAATTATTATTTGATACATACAGATTAAATGGTCTTTCCTTCCAATACACTATGATGATTACTGTAGTATTTAACTAGGCTACTTAAGTCACAGTAGCATAAACTGATTTGTTGAACTCAGCCTGATGTAAACATTAATAAAACTCAGTAACCAATCACACAGGCAGCTCCATGTTGTCCCTGTGTGATGTTCAGGGACAGGTCAGGACAGTCTGAAGACAGACAGCTCTGAGGGTGAAGTCCTATCATAATGAGATGAGATGCACCTGTGACAGTGACAGGTCATAGATATAGCGCTGCAGCTGAGCAATTAGCGCTATATAGCGCATTTAGCGTGCGCCCGTGTCTGTTTATCTATGTGCAGGCAGAGATCAGAGATGGTGTTTTAAATAACCATGCTAGCGTTTCACCAGCTCTCATCTCTGCCAGTCAGCCTCTCAAACTGCCGCCTCTCTCGCGTGCGGGCGCACCGCACGTAGACACACGTGAGAAAAAAAAAAAAAAGATTTTTTTTTATAAGTGCGATTAAAATGCGTTAATTTTTTTAACACGTTCATTTTTGTGTAATTAATTAATCATAATTAACGCGTTAAAGTCCCGGCCCTAGTTGCAACCATACATGTTAGATAAATATTTTCATTTTTACATTTTCATTATATACGTATATACAGGTTAATTAAAACTGCATATAAATAGTAACATTAATTAGTCTTATTTGTTTTCATTTTTAATTTAATATTAATTCTGACGTATCTCAGGTGGTCTCAGCCCATAGGAACCGGTGTAACGCACCATGAGACCGAGTTGAACACCCCCCAAGAGATCAAGTTTGCAAGTTTGTTTGCAAAAGTTGGCAAAACACTGCTGTCTTTGTAGCCAAGAGCCGACCGCGATCTCAAAAGCCACTCCTAGCCACAAATAATGAACAGCACCATACTTTATCAACAGTACAAATAGGGTCCCAAACACCTGCTAGCTTTGACTCATTTTGTATTTAGAGATATAATATGTGTATCATGGAGATCTGTAAGAGAAATGAAAGAAGAAAAAAATAATAATAATAAAAAACAGCTGTGACACATTTAGAGGAAAGTGGTATTTTATATGAGTTGCTTCAAGGAATTCTGTTGCAGTGATGTACAGTAACATTCATTCATCTAATTCTAAGCCTTAAGAGGAAAAAAATGTGTTAAAGGTAGCTGTTAAGTAGACTGGGATCCACACCACACACAAGCTTTATTAGTCAAATGAGCCACCTGGACTTGCTGATGAATACAGTAGGTCTAAATAATAAAATAAGCAGTTGCTGACCTGTCAGTGCTTAGAGGAAAGCAACTGCCTAGTTGCTGTTCTGAAGGTAGCGGTGCCTTGTTAAAATGCACTCCATCAAAGTTTCCTTTGAAGTAATAGCTGACAGAAAACATAATGTGAATTTGACTTGACAGGTCTCTGAAAAAAAAAATTGCTCGGGAAATATTGAACAAGACGGTGGGAGGAAGGAAGCAGGGTGAAGTGAGGCCTCACACCTCTTTTGTACATTCATCCAGCACAGCATTTTAATTAGCAAGTTGTCCATGGCCACAGTAAAAACTTCAGAATTTAGAGATCTTTTTTTTATTATCCATTTCTTAGTTTATCTACGACACCCATTGCTGTTTCTCTCATTTAATGTGAAGGTAATGTTACCTTCACTTTTTGAAGGCTCTTACATAATATATATTTGGGTGTTTGTCTTGCCTTTCGGCCCCCAAAATGCAAGAATTGACAAAAAAATCTGTAATTTGCAGGCTCCCTCCCTCCCACCAGGATTCAAATTTGCATAATACCATCCCTACCTGGGACCAGTAGAAGGAGTGGGGCGGGGCAAGCAGTGGTTCATTTGCATTTAAAGGGACAGGCACTGAAACCAGCCGTTCTGAACAGGGCTGTTTTGAGAGCTGTGATGTTTGATCTTTGGGGTATTTTGACCAAAGCATGTCACAGGCATGTCTTTAAGACACCTGGGAACTATTTTAATTTATGGAAAAGGGGTTGAATATGTCTCCTTTAACACTAGAACCGCCAACTGCCGTTCATTGGACGACTTTGATTTTCATTTGTGCATAACTTTATTTAAAAAATACATTGAAGTCCACCAGTCTGTGACTTTTCCTAAAATGATGTTGGGCAGCACCCCGTTTTGTTAAATACAATCAATATTACTCACACAAAAAAATATCGATCATGTTTTCTCATTTTTACCTATAACCGCCACGTTCGTTCATTGGACGACCAGAGAATTCACCGATTTGCGCCGGCATTATTGGGCTTATGCGCTCTCTCTCTCTCTCTATCTCTCTCCCTCTCCCTCTCTCTCTGTGTGTGTGTGTGTGTGTGTGTGTGTTTGTGTGTGTGCGTGCGTGCGTGCGTGCGTGTGTGTATGTGTGTCTCTGTGTGTACACGTGCGCAGGCTGCGCAGATGCACACTCATGTCCACACTTCACACACGCACGGTGCAGAAATTATTTTCCAGACTGGACAGACTAGTTGTAGAAGAGGTGTAGCCTACATTCAGGGGGGAAATATCAATATGATATCAAAAGAAAACGAAATTCGTTTTATAAAGCCAGTATTTAGGAGCAAACTAGTGTAAAAACAGAGTCGCTGTGCTCTTCATGTAAAGCGCCGACGTGAGCGCACGCGGGGGAGAAGGGGGGGGCGCAATCCTGCGTCGGTATGATGGGCAGCAGCTCCACCTGACATAGCCTATCAAACAAAGATCACTAAGGACTATGGATGTTGCCGTAAAAGAGAGAGGAAAAAAAAGAAAAAAAAAGGTTGTTTATATGGTGGAAACCCGGCTTTACCGGCGGGGGCGGGGTTCCTACGGTATGCCCCCCCCCCTGCCTTGCGGAGGCTGCGGGGTGCAGCCTACTTCACGGCCCAGAGTAGCTGTTAAAAGACTATGACAAATGTAACACCTATACATCACTAATTAACGCTTTATTACAGTTCGTCCAATGAACGACTCATGGCGGTTATAGGTATATAGTGTGCAACGGCGGTGCTAGTGTTAAAAAACAAACAAACAAAGGATCTCATTTGACTCTTCAAATATGAATCCAGTGCTTTCTGGATTGTATGGAAATGTAAACCTAAACCTGCAGTATTGCCTCATCTCCCTCAGAACAAGGATCCTTTTAAAGAGGTTTCTGGTTGTCTGCCATTTCATCACTGTTCTTGTCATTCCCAGTGCCACAGTAAATAATCAAGTGGGAGTGCTCTGCAGTCTCTCTGTTGCTGTGTAATTCATACAAGATAAAACTTTAAAAACTCCCCCTGTGAAAACAGAGAATTGATTGTGCAGTAAAGAATTTACTTACTGTGGCTGAATGTTGAATGAGGTGAAAGAGAGCAATACACTCTTATACAACAATACAGTACCACAACACAACCACAAGAAATCACATAATGCTTATAATTGTTGTTTTTATTCTGATACCTAATGCAAGTTTTATTCTTGTAGTCTTAAAAATGGCATGGTCCCTCACTGCTGATTTACTGCAGTTATTATTGGATGGATTATGGACTTCTGTGCATATGATCTTTAGAGGATTATTCTCACTATTTCACCATTTTCTGCCACACTTTAAACCTGTAAACTCCACATACTGAGATTCAGCACCAGCTGCACTCCTGCCAGGCTGCAGCTGGTCAACAATGCATAATGCAGTTTGAAACTGAGGGGGTTGCCAAATCATAGCCAAGTATCCCCCTGCCCCTGTCCTTTACTCCCTGTTCTAATCACCATAATTTTGCAGAAAACACACAAATCTGGTAACTCAAAGTAGCTGCATGATCTTACCAGCAGCTCAGAGGGGAGTTAAAATAGCAAAATCAGTTGAGATGAGTACATATATTAGATCAGCACCACCTCATCATGTCTCTACCGGCCATACACAGAGCAGCTGCATCTCTGTGTACATGTTCCTACACTATTTGTCCCTAGTGAGCTTGTTTGCCTCTCTGGTGTGTGGGAGGAGGATTGACCCGACCTTAACCATGCAACTGTACTGTGTGTTCTATATGCATCGAGTCTTTTGATGCATGATTTTGACATAGGCAGCTCAGGTTTTATTTATTAGTTTATTTTATTTGTATAGGTGAAGGAGTGTATGGCTCCGTTCCAAATTCTCCCACAATTCAAACCGCCAAATCAAATAATCCTCCAGGGACTGTCTTGGCATGGCAATTCTCTATTGCTCCACCATGACTCCCGTCACATCTCTTCCAAGTATAGTGCATCGGTGGCTAATAACAAGTCAGAGCCCCCTCGTGTGTTTGGCCCTCTGATCTTTTCCCACATGTTCCAACATAGCCAACTGAACAGACCCACAACACACTGCTGATGTATTATCTATTCCATCCTGGCTTCCTCTGATTAGATTTAACACAAGTGCAGCACAGCCGGGCAGAAGCCAACAGTGTGTTCTATTATCAATAATCAGATGACTTGCTGAACAAATCAAGTGCGTGTTTAGTCTATAAAATGAGAAAATGTCAGTCACAGTTTCGCAAACCCATACAGAGCTGTTTGTTTAGTCTGACCTGAGGTTATTGGATTTACAGGTGTATAAGAGAAAAGCAGTGTATATTCAGATGCCGATGACTTGCCTGCTGCCAGGTTAGTTGAGAAAATACTTGTTGTGTAATACTTTATGTTTAAAGGAGATATGTTATCCTCCCTTTCCACAAATTAAAATAGTTCCCAGGTGTCTTAAAGACATGTCTGTGACATGCTTTGGTCAAAATACCCCAAGGATCAAACATCACAGCTCTTTTCATCCTCTCAAAACAGCCCTGTTCAGAACGGCTGGTTTCAGTGCCTGTCCCTTTAAATGCAAATGAACCACTGCTTGCCCCGCTCCATTCCTTCTACCAGTCCCAGGTAGGGGTGGTATTATGCAAATTCAAAACCTACATCACTGGAAGACAACTGTATTTCAACCTAGGAAACCTGAACATTACAGATTTGTTTGTCAATTCTCACAATTTGGGGCCGGAAGGCAAGACAAACACCCAACTATATGTTAAAGAGCCTTCAAAACTGATATTTCCATAATATGTCCCCTTTAAAGACCCCATCAATGAAAATCAGTTGTTGTAATGTTACCATGTCTATATGATGTGATTGAACTGCAGTGAACTAATTACAGTCTCATACATATTCACACAGCCAGGGTCTCATATGTCCCAAATAGACACAAAACAAGCAAGATAAACACCCAAATATATGTTAAAGCAGAAGTAAGCGATCCGGTCGTTTTGGCTAACTTCTTGTCAGCCGATGGAGTTAGCAGTCCCCGCCCTCGTCATGGATCTATTGGTCCTCGTCCCTACGTCACCACATTCACACGCATCCCTTGGCTGCACACACGGCCCTTCATGCCGTTCTCTCTCCTCATTGGATAAAGGTTGTAGGATACAAGGAAAGTTTTCTCCTCGGCTTACAGCAGAGCAGAGTGACTGACAGACCCGTGTTTCAGACCAAACACTCTATATAAGTGATTGCTGCCGGAAGATATAACTATTTAAGACTTATATTAACACAAACATTCCACTTACTTCTGCTTTTTTGAGCCTTCAAAAAGTGATATTTCTATAATATGTCCCCTTTAATAGATTATCAGTTATTGTCTAATAATCTATCCATCAACCTGTTGATTTGATAATCATGTCTCTTGTGCACTTTGTTTCAACAGTGTCTTCATGCTGTTATTTCGGCTGATAATATGAGAATTTTACATGAAACAGCTGCTGCTGTGCATCTTTACACACTAAGCTCAGTGCCCACACATGCTGCACTAATGGGAACAGAAATTTGTCAGTTTGCATTCCGTGGCACAGATGTTATCGGGTCTGTTTACCTGTCCCATCTGGAATTAGTGTTAATGCGGCAGCTTCTCGCTGCTTAGGTGGCTCCAGGAAAGTGTTCCTAAATGAAGCAAAAAAAAAAAAAAAAGCATAAATGCTCATATTTGTCATCTAAAAAACACTTCCTCCTCCTCTTCCTCCACACAGTGCCCTCCAGGGTTGAGCCCCATGAAGGATGGGACCGGGTGCTACGACCACCACATCGGCATCGACTGCTCCGACGGTTTCAATGGAGGATGTGAGCAGCTGTGTCTCCAGCAGCTGGCCCCTCTGGAGGATGACCCCACACTCTACAACATCCAGATGTTCTGTGGGTAAGGAAGAACAGACGCACCGCAATAATTCATAATTATTTGATTTCATAACCCTCTTGTACTCTGGTCCATTCATCATTCATGTACTTCCATTCATGAGAATCCATCTTCATATAAGTGGTTAGTGTGTATGGGTGTCAGCAGAAGAAGAAAGAAAGTGAGCTTACAAAACACTTGATAAGTCACTTAAAGAAGTGTTGTGTACATTCATCTTCTTTTGAAGGGAAACGTGTCTCTGTAACTACAGCAGCTGACATAAAAGTGGAACTAGTGCCCTGCTTCTGTTTGGTTTCCAGAACACGGACCACTGTAAATTGACTGGATGAGGGTCTGTGAAGCTATGAGCCCATCCAAAAGTAGATATGATTATTACCATGATTCAAAAACTAACCAGCTCTGCCAACAAATCCATCTGTCTATTGTGGACCGTTCAGGAAAGAATCTTTTAATAAATGATCTGTGTAATTGTTGTATCCACTCATCAAAGTGTTTATTAGCAGCACCTGTGCACCTGCTTATTCATGCGTATGGCAACAGTGCGATACATAAAGTCCTGCAGATACTCAAAACAAAGTTTGAATATAGATTTTTGGAGCGGCTCGCTGGCAAGAGTATTTCTAAGACTGCTCGTCTTTTCTTTGGATTTTGACACAAAAGTCTCCACAATTTGTTCAGAGGTCAGAGAGAAGAGACAGACTGGTCGGAGCTGACAGAATGGCTACAGGAATTGGCATAACCAGTCTTTACAAATGAGCAGAGAAGCTTCAGAGTACATGAAACCTTGAGGCAGACAATCACAAAAGTTCACAAAAACTGTAAAGATAAAGGTACAAAAACACTAAATAAAAGCAGACAGTAACAGCAAATGGACTCTCTGGGGGAAGTGGTGGAGAGATACACAATTAAGATGGTGGAGGCCATCCTGAACAACACGGATCATCCAATTCATGACACCATGATGGACCAAAGAAGTAACAGTGGTGGACGGCTCCTCTGTCTTCGTTGCAGGACAGAGAGATACAGAAGATCTTTTATACCCTCTGACATCAGACTTTTTAATTCTTCTGCAAATGGTCGATGAGCTGACAGACAAATGAATTTCCCTTTGGGCATTAATAAAGTAATTCATATCCATATTTGTATTGGTAACTGAAAACATATCTATAGAATAGAACAGAATAAATCCATCCACCTAGGATGGAAAATTGCCTTTGGCTCAACAAACAAAATAAAACATCACGGATTACATTGAAGAACAAAATCTAAAAACCACAACAACTGTACATTGGGTTAAAATAGTTAAAATAACAGTGGGGATTAAAGTAGGAAATAAGAAAAGGAAGTAGAGCAGCAAGGTTAAATAAATAGAATTACATCTTCATTCCTAACTTGACCCTGCACTGTTTGGAGCACATGTCGTTTGTTATTTGCTGTGAATAGTTTGTCATTGACCTCAAAAAAATTCTCATCAACAGTCTTGGGCAAAGCGCCATTTGCAGAGATGCTGTCATCAAAACCCTCCATTGTCAAACAATATGCACTAAAGCTCTTTTCTAAAGGCTGCCCTCTCATGTCACTGTGACAGTAAGTTATGAAAAGCATCCAGAATCTTACGTCTGCATGCACATTGTTGAAAAACACTGGAAAAAACAGATTAAATCAGATTTTACCACTAGTGTGGAGATCCATAGACTGAGGTAGATTTTCTCTTTATTCACTAAATTCTGTTCAATTAAAAAAAACAAAAGTTCAAGTTTAAGTACATAAACTGAGAAGATGTAGAGATCATGTTGTTGGTTTAAAAATACGTAATGACCCTTTACAGCTGTCGGTGTCTGAGGGTTGATTAGTTTTTTATGCAGTAGCTGTTGCTGAGGGGTTTTTTTTGCCATGTGATGACAGACAAATAATACGTCTTCAAAAGCAGAATTAAAGTTTATTTTCTTAGCGCCTGAATATGTTATGTGTAGAAAACCTTGAAAATCCTGAGCGCAATAATGAATAAGATGTTTTGGACTGAAGACTGACAATAAGGAGCACTGGCTAAAAGTTTCAAAATGCCATCTCTTGTGCAGAAATGTCAGTGGGAAGTCTGTTAGACCTTGTTTATGTACATGCATGTTTGCAGTGGAAAAAGCATTTCAACCAGTGCTCCAAGTTCCTTCTTCAAGTTCGAATCTGAAAAATGCCATTTATATATACACACACACAGTACAAACATACAGGGATAAATACAGGGTTAAAGGGATAGTTCAACAATTTGGCAAATTGGCCCATTGCCATAATCCCTATAGTTTTAGGAGTAGGTTCGTTACCTTAAATTGTCGGTGCAAGCTATTTTCAGAACGGCGGAGCAGAGCCGTGAGCTGCTCAGAGCTATGCTACGGAATCTAATGTGATTTCTTGGTTTCTCAAATCAAACTCATCAAATACACAATCCAACAACTCCAAAACGCTCTGGTGGACAAGTTGTGACCTGCATATTCACCACGCTATGAGATAATAACAGAACGTTACGACACAGAGTTGTTTTCAAGGCAAATGCAGAGACTGCTTGCTGAACAACTGCTCCCGACGGGAATATGCATCAGCGGTTTTGCATGAATTTACCTTGAAAAAAACATCGTCTTGTAACATTCCGTTATTACCATGGGCCCTAATTTCTTGGCGCAACTCAGGGTGGCGCAGCGAAGCGAGCCCTGACGCAGCTGGCGAAGTGGTATTTTCGTCCAGTGCAACAAGGTGCGCAGCGGATTCGGTAAATTGGCAGACTGCTGTGCGCTGAGATGGGAGTGGTCGCGCAGCAGGGGGAGGTGTCGACAGATTCGCCGTGGCGCAGTGACAATTTGTTGCCGATAGACCGCGCGGAGAGTGCGCCGAAAGCTCGCCAGCTCCAACCTGGTCTAATGTCAGCGCAAGGCGAAGCGCAGCCAGCGCAGTGGCAATTTGACTGCCCAGCGCGCAGTGCAGACACGTCACCAAGACCCCACAGGCAGATTTCCACACTTCCAGGCACATTTAAATGCAATTAACAATAATAATAATAATAATAATAATCACAATAACCCCTATTTATTATATCTGAATCAGCACATACACCTATATCTATATAGATTGTCCCGTCACACTGATGGCAGACCAAAGGCTTGCGTAATGGAAACTCAGCCTGACTGAATTAACACAGATGAAACCAGGGAGGGACTGAGACAGCCGTGGATGTCCCAAGAGCAGGTGTTGACACTACACACTGTGCCGTTGCAGATGATCAGCTATTTATTTATTTATTTACTTATTGATTTATTAGGGGCCAGCGCCGCATCGTCACGCGACCATAACAAATAAAACTGAAATGCCTCCGTTACGCACAGCTGTTTGTTTATGCTGTGATCTGTGCACACGTGTTTAAATATAGGTTAGATAGATAGATAGACCTGCTCCCTCCTCCTCCCTCCTCCCTCCTCCCTCCCAGACTACTTTTGCATCATCAGCCCGTGAGGTCTGTTCGCGCGACCGGACACTGCCAGCTTGGACCGGACCAGAACATCAGTTTCCTCCCGTCTCACTTGCTCTGACAGATTGAGAGCTGTTGCCCTGTAAAAAAAAACAAAAAACAAAACACACACACCCCTTTTCCATTAATAAAGACACTCATATTTAGTAACCTATATTTAAACACGTGTGCACAGATCACAATATAAACAAACAGCTGTGCGTAACGGATGCATCACGGAGCGTCTCTCTTTTTCTTTTTTCTTTAGAATTTACCTGAGATGGATATGTTAATATCTGCTCACTATGATGCCAGGCTGATTGTGGTTTGCTGTGAGAGATGATAGTTTATTTGTTTTCAGTTTTATTTGTTATGGTCGCGTGACGATGCGGCTCAATAAATCAATAAGTAAATACATAAATATAGCAGATAATCGTGTAGTGTCAACACAGCAGTAATCCATCCTCATCTTTCATCTGTGCAGCCTTTGATGTGTCATCAGTGTGACGGGACAATCGATATAGATGTTCTGAATGTCTATGCTGCAATCTGTAGGTGCTGATTCAAATCTTCTCTTCCACGGTGAAATCAAACGTCCGCCTTGCGCGCGCGGCGGATTTAAAGGCGAGGAGAGGAGCTCATTTGATTGGTGAAGATCTGACTCGGCTGTGTCAAACCCACTCCACGCCTTCTCTCCTCCCTCTATGCCATTTGCGCCGGTGGGAGGGAAGTAGGCGGGATGCGCTCCGCTGCGTCTCGAAGGAAAATTGCAATCTACTCCTGACCACTCCCCGTTGGCGAAGCGAAGGCGAGGCGCAGGCCTGATCTGCTCCGCCTGCACCTAGTTCACGAAAGTAGAGCCCCATTAATTAAAGGTGCAAGCTAACGTTTGATTATTATCTCATAGCGTGGTGAATGTGCAGGTCACAACTTGTCCACCAGAGCGTTTTGGAGTTGTTGGATTGTGTATTTGATGAGTTTGATGAGGGAAACCAAGAAATTCCATTAGCCTCCGTAGCGTAGCTCTGAGCTGCTCCGCCGTTCTAAAAATAGCTTGCACCAATTTTAAATTACCAATCAAAGGTAACGAACCTACTCCTAAAACTCTAGGGATTATGGCAATGGGCCAATTTGCCAAAATGGCGAACTATCCCTTTAATGTTTTAGTTCCACCTGGGCTTTTTAGGCTCTGCTACAAAAGGAGTCGATGCCTGGATCTTGAACCTGAAGCAGCTAAATGTAACTCAGGTGGTGTCATTAATTGTGTATCATTGACACCCTCTACAAAGTGACAGGGTGAATAGCTCATATGGAAAGGGCCTTTGACTACAGGTTATGGGTATAATAGGTTCACAGAGAGCTGCCTCAAAGCCCCTCATTTAAAGCTATTACACAGCCATGGTTCAGCCCCACAGGTGTTTCCACTTGAGCTGGCTGATTGGAGCTGTTCTTGTGCTAACAGAGGTGCCTACCTTCAGTCTCGTCTCAGCAGAGCTCCAATCAGCCTGCAGAACTGCAAATATACAGCTTTAATCTAAAGGGAGCCCGGAGGTAAGAGCTAGTTTTCTGCTGCTGACTACCCATGCAGTGGCGTTATCACCTGTATAAGTGACTGTGCACTGTATGTGTGGAAGCCTGCCAACGTCAACTTTATTTAAGTTCTACAAGAGGGGGATAAATAGTTGTGGTTATCTCCACTGCTGCTCCAACAGCAAGCAGCTGTTTGGTGCTGTCATCTATACATTAAACATAATACCGCAGGCGCGGTATATTCCATGTCAAATTAGCATAACCAGGTGATACGAACTGCTGTTTAATTTAATTCTCGACAACAGCATTTTGTTGTTGTCACTTTCCATAGTGCAGATGTGGCTAAATCCTCCTCTCCTCCCACCGGAGACTGGCATCAGCTTTGCGACATTTGGCATCCAGGAGAGAGCTTCTCTCCGTGTAAATCCCTGACAGATTATCTGTCGCTCTTTAACCCCCACACCCAATCTCCTATTTTTCACTTTCCACCTCATCTGCTTGTGGTTTATTTCAGAGTACATATATTATACTCCAAGATGTCAAAACATCATCAATGTGAAAGACTCTTGAGAGGATGCTCAGTGTTTGAATTCAAGCTTCTTTTTTGAAGGTGGAGGATTTAGTGCTAGCTGAGTACTATTGGTTTTGTGTTGAAGTGTGATGTCTAAATTCTGCATTATATCTTGAACCCTCCAAAAAAACAAAAACAAAAAACGTTTACCCCATATCTTACAATAACATTTAGTGAGATACTGTAAATCAACTAGTATTTTGTTGTCCATGGGCGTCACATATGGTAAAGTCTAGTGTTACTACAGTAAATTATACAAGAGAACAAGCACCAGTGTTGATGTTACCATTCATGCTGAAGTTATTTTCTCAAATTGAAACTATATTTGTGGTTCGCATAGTTTGAGCTGAGCATCATCACAAATGCATCTATTCTCCTACACAAATGAGATCAAATAGAATAATGCAGCTGTGTTTTGTTGATATCAAGCTGTCACTCAGAGGAACATCAACTTCTACACAAACTTATCTAATTTTCTACTCTAAAAAATATAGCCCAGTTTTAATAGAATATCATGTTTGGCTGCGGCTCAGAAGCAGATCTTAAGCAAATTGGTAAGTCGGTGATTTGATTCTTGACTCCTCCAGTCAAGATGCTGAAGTAGCAAGACACTGAACCCTAAATTGCTCCTGTGTGTAATGGAGAAGTGGTGTATGAAAGAAGTGGCTTGTGGTGTAAAGTGCGACCCATTAACATATCAGTGGTACACTAACGACACTCCCAATTATTCCAATTGAATAATTCATGTGATTAAAAACGGTTGCCTGGTAATTTTAGCAAGTGACGCCTGGCTTGAGGTCAGTTGTGCACGTGCAGTACTCAAAACGGCCAGCAGGGGCCAGGAGCGCTGAGTCTGCTGAGCAAGAGAAGAAGAGTTCAGCCAATCAGAGCGCAGGGTTCAGTCGCTTAAACGTCAAGCTCGTTAGCTGTGTCTCAATAGAGTGCCGAAGCGGAAGCAGGAAGTAACGGCCCCATGGGTCCTCAATTCGAAAAAAGGCTCCATAGAAATGAACGAGACACCAAGATTTATTTCGTGATCCGTTTGAATTGTGCCATGACAAAAAAATGTGTCCTCTACCTGTTTAAAACATCACGTTTCATCCCGAGAAATCAGCAGTTTGGTGTAAACCTATTGTAAAATAAAATTCGGAAGAATCCGTAACCAGAAAGACTACAAGTCGCGTAGGTGACGTCACACCAACTGCCGCCCTTTCCCGTGTCAGTTGGTGACGTATTTTTTGTGGGACACAGATCTGTAGTCCGTAGAGCGTCGTCACACAAAATACATTCTTCTGTTGCCGTTTTACGATAAACTGCTGATTTCTCGGTATGAAACGTGATGTTTTAAACAGGTAGAGGACATATTTTTTTGTCATGGCGCAATTCAAACGGATCACGAAATAAATCTTGGTGTCTCGTTCATTTCTATTGAGCCTTTTTCCGAATTGAGGACCCATGGGGCCGTTACTTCCTGCTTCCGCTTCGGCACTCTATTCAGGGGCTGCATCCTTCGGAGGGTGCATTTGAAGGCCGATTACGTCACAGCGCTGCGCGAAGGCTGTCCCAATTCGTCCAAATTCGAAGGGTCCTCCAAATGCAGCCTCCAAATGCGTCCTCCTTTGCCCTGCATTCGGAGGATGCATCGCTACTATCCTTCGCGGCCTCCCGTATCCCAAGATGCTTTGCTGCACCGTTGTTGTTATTAGCAACCTAGCCGTTAGCTATCGAACGTAGCAGCTCTGTGCTGTAGCCACGGTAACCCGGCTCTGCGGCCGGCTCGGAGGTGTGGCTGCCCGCTGCTGAGCTCTGCTCTGCTCTGGCTGCACAGGTGAGGAGCGGAGGTGTGTGTGACAACTTTTAATAAGAAAGCTATGAAAACACATTACTTGTGCTCTTTATTCTCTATTCACTTAATAGCCTGAAGCCTAGCCCCCCCCCCCCCCCCCCCGGCTGCTGTTCAATGGTTTGTTTATTAGTAGGCTATATTAATGATAACTGCCCTTGTATTGATTCTACTTCTTGAAAAAAAAAAAAAAAAAAAAAGGAGGAGGAGGAGGAGGAGCGGTAGAGCCGTTACAAGCGGCACTTTTAAATGTTTAATGTCCGGCCGTTGTTTACGTTCGGCCGTTGTTTACGTTCGGATCAGGAAATGCTCTGAAGGCTAGACCGTCCCATTTACCGACCGTTGATGCAGCCGACGGAGGAGCCTCCGAAGCCGTTGCCTCCGGAGACCGCGTAGGCTGGGTCCTCCGAAGGCTGCAGCCCCTGAATTGGGACACAGCTATAGAGAGCCTAAGCGGAAGCAGGAAGTAACGGCGCCATGGGACCTCAACTCTGAAAAACTCGCCATTCAAATGAATGAGACTGAAAATTTTATTTCGTGATCCGATTGAATTGCGCCATGAGAAAAAAATATGTCCTCTACCTGTTTAAAACATCACGTTTCATGCCGAGAAATCAGCCGTTTATCATAAAACGGCAACAGAAGAATGTATTTTGTGTAAAGACCGCTCCACGGACTACTGATCTGTGTCCCACAGAAAATACGTCACCAACTGACACGGGAAAGTGCGGCATTTGGTGTGTGACGTCACCTACGCGACTTGTAGTCTTTCTGCTTAAAGATTCTTCTGAATTTTATTCTACAATAGCTTTACAACAAACTGCTGATTTCTCTGGATGAAACGTGATGTTTTAAACACGTAGAGGACATATTTTTTTCTCATGGCACAATTCAAACGGATCACGAAATAAAATTTTCAGTCCCGTTCATTTGAATGGCGAGTTTTTCAGAGTTGAGGTCCCATGGTGACCGTTACTTCCTGCTTCCGCTTATATCTATGGTCAAGCTGACACACTGACTTAAACTGACACACGTCAATCATCCCAACACACTTGACATCCAACAACTAGAGTGTCTATACCAACAACGACACAACCCGGACAGGTGTTACATTTCATTAGCACACGTGTGACTGCTTCAACTCCTCCGCAGAGGTCGACGGGCGGGTGGGAGTGGAAAGGTGATATAAGATAAGAGTCCGCTAAACGCTGATAACGTTCACCTGAAGTTGATTAGCTATATGGTTTATGTGTAGCACATCGTCGGATAATGAGACTTGTTTAGACAGGGGTCTTCAACGTTCTTCTGGCCAAGGACCTCCAAACTGATGAAGCAGGGACCTCCTATGTAATTTAAAATTGTGTATAACTGGCTATTCTATGGATAAATGCACCTTGCACATTTATGCATTGTACATTACAGAACTATTCAAATCATACATAGGCTTGTATATTAGCCTATAGACTATGTTTTTTATTTTAAACATGCAAATATCAAAATCCTCAAAATCAGTTAGGCCCATAGTGCCACATGTGCTGTGTGAGACACACCTCTTTTTATTGCATTTTACACTCATAGCCTATTTAAAAAAGAAAAAGGAAAAAAAAAGAGCGTTTTAGCTCAATAGCTTAGCAGGTCATGTAACCCATTGACCACAAACCACCAGTGCAGGACCACAGTAGGCCTACTACTCTGACTGTGTGAGAGGCACCTCTTTTTATTGCATTTAACACTACATGAAGTATCATGTGTGCGTGTGTGCATGCTCTTGAGGCTGGTTTAGTAGGATCTGGAAAATATTTCTGTGCTCAAAAATGAAATGAAAATGTGGAATGTAACAATGTAGAAATGGTACATTTTTCAGAAATGGCTGACTAAACTTCTGGGAAAAAAATGGGAACAGTGGAAATGCCTTATTTTATTACATAAGCACAAATGGAGTTGGAATATATATGGGATAACCTTTTAAATGTACAGTATACTCAAAATGTAGCTGCTCATCATCCCCGGCCTAGACTGGAACTATTTAGATCCTGTCTTTTTCTTTTCTTTTACTGTTGTCATTATTTAACTTAACAGACAGATGTTTCTGTCATGATTAAAAATAGTATAGTTGCCATCTGGTCAGAGTGAGCAACAGACAACATCAAGGAGTTCCCTTTATGATTTTGCCAACTTACTGATGAACAAAGTTAATGAACCACAATGGATTGGACATTTTGTAGCTAATGAAATTGTTGCTTGTTGACAAGGTTGTTAAGACAAGGTTGTAAATTGTAATTAAAATCAAGGCACTTAATTTGATTTAGAACTTGGTTGGGTATTCAGTTTGATACCGTATATGGAGATGATTAATTGTTCCGTACTCAGTTGTAACATATGATTAGCTTGTGGCCATTTTGTAAATGCATGCACACACACATACACACACATGCATGAGACAACCCAGAGTCCAGAGTTAGGCCAGTGGTTGCACTGATGCTGGATAGATAAGTCCCAACAGATGATAGGAAGAAGGGTTAAACATAGAAGCAATGTTTTGGTTGAGAAGTGAATGCAGACACGTCTTATTACAACAAACACGTCAACATCACCAACACATAATCAGCTTAGACCAGCAGGAGCCACGCCCACTTAAATCATGGAGGTCAGAGAAGGTGTCTTTGTTTCTTCTTGAATGTGATATGTGATCCTCATACTCATTTTAAACCTTCATCTTCTGTCATATCATTTATCCTTTAGTTACAGCTTTAAAAAACTAATCATGCAACCAGAAACGTCTATTTATGTCAACAGTGTAAACTTAATTAACCCTTGTTTTGCTGTAGGAGTGCTAATTGTTTACTTTAAACTACAGTAAAGGGGAAATCAGGAAATGTAAGAGTAAAGAAAGAGAAACAAGCATATTGCCTGGCAAATAAGGGAGAATGAATAGCAAAGCAAACTTATCACAGTTCTCATAAGGGAAGGAAATGTATAAATCAGTTGAATGACTCAGACTTGTATTGCCCCAGGTGCATCGAGGACTACAAGCGCGGTCCAGACGGGAGGTCGTGCCTCCCGCTGTCTGAAGCCTGCACCGAGGGAATCGACTGCGGGGAAGCAGCGGACATCCCCGCCAACCAGACTGTGTTCGGAGACCTTTTCTATGGATACAACAACCACAGCAAGGAGAGCACCTCCGGACAGATCCTCAAGGCCACATTCAGGTGAGCACAAGCTGTTTGTGACGTGAAGCATGTGGCGTGGTTGTTCTGCCATTTGTATCGCAGCAGGGAAACTGTTTGGCCCTTTTGGCTTGGACCGTGGTGATAACCAAAGGGCTTTGGATGAGGTGGTCAGAAGCAATGCTTGGATATGGATTAAGAGTTACAGTTAGAGGAGCATTTACGTACCTTCTAGAGCTGCAACAATTAATTGATCTATCGAACAATAATCAAATAATCAGTTTGAGTAGTAGTTTTAAATTTTAGTTTTTTTAAAGGGATAGTTCAACATTTGACATTTCAACAAAAAAAGTCAGAATTCTCTGATTTCAGCTTCTGAATATTTCTGGTTTATTTGTTCCTTTATGACAATAAACTGAGTATCTCTTTGGTTTGTGGACAAAACAAGACATTTGAGGACGTCATCTTGTGGTTTGAGAAACACTGATTGACATTTTTCAACATTTTTTAACATTTTATTGACCAAACAACTAATCGATTAATCGTTTAAATAATCAACAGATTAATCGAAAATGAAAATAATTGCTAGGTGCAGCCATAATACCTTCTTATGAATGGTGCAACCTGTTGCCGGATCACTGGAAAAATAAAAACAGTAAATGTAAGGTCTATTTCCATGTACCAGTGATTCCAAATGTATCAGCCTGGTGGTCTAGCTTCTAATGAAATCTCTTGACGGGTATAAATCCAGTGAGTATAGTTTAACACAGTCTTAAGAGACATTACACCAAATACAGTGAAAAGTCAATTTAGCATCTTCCAGCCCATCTCAAATCAACCTGGCAAACCCACAGAGGAACCACTAGTAAAGAGAACATTTTCATCACCTCCGGCCTCGGTTGTTAAGTTTTCAAGTGTTTTTTAGTGTTTTCCACAGTTTCTTTCCATCATGTTTAATTTCATTTAGTTTATTTTGACAATACTTAATTTTCTTTTTCCTTTTTGCTTTTGTCACTTTGTTTCTAAGGGAACAGTATGCCTTCCAGTCAGTAGTATTGCCAGATTTTTCAGTGCACATGTGAAGATCTGCTCTCAGTTCAAGCTTACTGCATGTGCTACTGTATAGAATACTGACCTCATAGTAGGGCTGTCACTTTTTAGAAAAATGAGGTTCGAACGAATATCGAATGACCCGTAATTCGTTTGGATATATTCGAATATTCCACATCCGGTGGACGTTCCACGGCGCTATGCAGGCACTGGGCACTGCAGCCAAAGATGGTAAATAGAGTATCTTTGCTGCAGCCTACATATCGAGCAGGTCATTACCGCTCAAATATGAACTTTTCACCCCACATTCAAACGAATATTCGAATGTCGAATAAAAAGTGACAGCCCTACCTCATAGGGTCATGGACACAAAGGGCTACAATATTGATGTTACACATTGGGTCTTGAGGGTCACAGCACTTATTTACTGGAAAACAGTCTGAATGACACAGTCATTGCACTGCTACGTTCACAGCTATGACTTCTACCGCTCTGGCCCGGTCTCCAGCCTCACTGCTATTCCTGAGAGGAGCTCCACTGCTTGTGTATCAAACTTGTTCTTTCAAATTTTAATGTGCAGTTTCATACCTGGTGTAATTTACTTGTACCGTGGCAGTAATTTAGTGATCTCAGTGGAAGAAGTTGAGACAAAGACAGCTTGACAAGCACACTTGGGCTGTATCCAGTCCTCAGTCAAAGATGCCAGGATTACAGTACCTCAGTGTGCAAACCCTACATGTCCATGAGAACAACTATACAACTATACACTCAGTGGCTGATAGTTCACCTTTTGCTGCTCTCAGACCAGATGTGAGGAGAGATGTTGCCTCTCCGTCTGTATTGTTCTAATTTATGTCTATTTTTAGTTTTAATGGGCTGCAAGTGCTTCTTGCCTTGCTTTCCCCCACAGCATGTCACTGCTCCGTTGTGTGACATGTTTTTTTTCCTTTTTTTTCAGTAATGAAAGAAAAAAAACACTTTAATTACCTTCAGTTATGTGTTTAAAATAATAATTTGGTTCCCACAGCTTCCATGCTTCAAAAGTAAAGCATTCCCTGGATGTAATAATTAAAAGTATTCACCTCCACTTCATATGCACACCAGGCAAGTCAAATTTTGTTATTTTATAATGTGAGTGTGAGGTACAAGATTGTGTTAGGTACATACAGTATATTTCATTCCTAGGTTACAGTAGCACTTTCTATATTCCTCAGTTATCAAGACAAAATGAACTTACTTACCCTGTATTTATTGAAAATGCAGCACACAAGCAGTAAGTATTCAGAATGTCATCCATGGGGACCCCTTGCTTTTTCATGTTTAATTTCACTCCCGTTCAGACAGGCACTGTTTGATATATTGGACTGTGCCCAAATCCCCCACAGAACACTAAAGTTACTGTTTATGGAAGTAAGAGCTGCTGTATACATCAGCACCTCTCAGATTGTCTGAGGTTGAAATCTGATTTAAATCACACAAGGGAAATTGTTGCAGTAAACACATGACCAGGAGGCACATGTGTTCCCACAGGCTGTGAGCAGCATGTTGGTGTGGATGGTTATATATATTTAAAGGTTCTTTCATGATGGCACAAGGGTTTTATGGTAGATTTTTTTGACGTCAGTTCCCTCCCAATAAAAAAATATAATCGTGACAGTAGAAGCATGACACTGTCAGGGATCGTCCTCTATAAAACCGCAAGACATTCCTCCTAATCTCAGGCAAATGCAGTGTGATGAAATACTGGGGGAAATAGCTGTCACCTCTTTGGAGAGACTTCTAGATATTAAGCCCCACAGGTTCAAAAAGATGCTGTGTCCCTTTCATAATTTGCACAGGGTTGGATGTGGACAGTCGAATACTTTGAAGGCAGTTAATTATCACTGTCCACATGCTGCAATCATTTCCACTGAACTCAGGAAGCCAGAAGGTCAGCAAAGTCCTCTGCGGCCCAGGAATTTAATTTGGGCCATGCATGGATTCCGCTGCCCGGAGGCAAGTCACCCACTTAGGGATCCACCGCTGGAGTTGTGGAGAGGGAGGTACGGGTGAAGCAAGAAAGTTAACATCATCAAGAATCTAAATCTCAAATGCTCTGATCTCATTTGAAAGTGCTTGTGAATGGAGAGCGGGGTCTGAGGCAGACTTTGAAGAGCACCAAATGCTTCCTGCGCAGATGAGGTGGTGGAAGAGGAAGGCAGACTCTTTAGGGAGGCATGGTTAATGCAAGGCCCTAATTATAAGAGATGGCAGCAAATGAATTAAAACTGACCAGGAGCCCGTGTGCTGAAATGAAACCTAATTGGACCAGATGAACATTTGAATGTAAAATGAACAAAACTTACGGGAGGAGAGCATCGCAATCGAATACAGAGGATCAGTGAAGGGTTTGAAGAGGGTGCAGCACTCGATTAGATCAGAGGAGTCACTGCAAAACCAGATTGATACATAGATATGTCCCCGAGGAAACTATAGATTTAATGTTGGTCCAAGTCAGTATCAAACGGTTGCTCCATATTGCAGTGCTGTATTTTAAAGATGCATCAGACTACATCCTCCACAATGTTGCAAAAACCTAGAAAATCTTGCATGTTAAGTGGAGTTACCATAAAGCACCACCCCAGAGATTATAGATATACAGTATGAATTTAACATCATAGGGAGGATAAACAGTTTTCTCAAGTCGAAGAGAAAATCATTCATACATTCAAGGGGCATCACTTGAGTAATCTTGTTGGCTTCATTACAAACTAGGGGTGGAGAGCTTGAGATGTATTTTACTGTAAACGTGGCTGCAAGGAGAAAAGGACAGAACAGAGTTGAGTTATTTGGTGGGGTCATGGTTCACATTTTCTGGTGGTGTTTATTAGCTCAAATCGGTAATCCACAGGTGTATATTATGTATCTCTAGTCTAAATGGATGGGCTGTTTGGCCCATGCCTGCATCAGCTCCACTGTTTACACACACACGACTCATTCTGCCGGTTTTGTTGGACAACAAAACACTTGTATTCAAATTGATTTTCTTTGCCTCACAAATGGCAAGTACAAATACCAGCTTGCTGAGAACACATTACACAAACAGCAGCCAAGTTATTAGCTACAGCTCATATAATCTGATGCTGTTAATATCTGTCAGTTTACCGTGCAAAATTGATAATCATAGTAAGACGGCAGCTCACATGACCCGAGTATACATTACTCTTTCTTAATAAATAATTTAATGAGAGAATTGTTAGTGCCTGTTTTTTTCAAATGGGAATTTGATCCTAAACATGAGCGGCTGTCTGAACTCAGCACTATGTATGAGAGTTGTTAGTTCCAGAGGTTTTGGATCTCGGGTGGAGAACATCAGGGCTTTTGCTGTAATGACTGTGGCCATTTCCTTTGGTGAAATGCATCAACTAAAACGCTGGAGTACTCTTAAAATAGAAACCGCAGGTGGCAAGTGCTTTTTTTTCCTTTTATTCACATACAAAGTCACAGAGTGGATTCTCTGGCTCAAAATGTAGTTGCTTTGGGGGAAAAAAACTAACTGAAGCTTTGAAACGCTGTCCTGAAGTCTGGACTCTCCATCGCTCCACGCTCTCGCGCTACACAGGAACAGTGAACCCCGGGAATGTGCAGTTAACTGAGACTCAGCTGAATTACCTTCAGTCAGAAAATTGGCTTATTTCTCACAGCTACTCGAGGCCGCCACCGCCGCCGACTCGACTCGGCGGGATCTAGAATATGCGAGCGCGGGAGCGCCGTGACCCGCGTCCTCCCGTAACCTTGCTGGATCTACTCTTCACCCTTGAGAGAGAAAGAGCTGCAAAAGAAGCGGGGACAGAGGGAGGGATAGATAGGAGGCCTTTATGTGGCGTTCACTGGCACCTCTTCAAAAACCCCTACCCCACCGCTTTGGAGTGGCACAAAGCATCTGTCCCCGACATTCTGTGAGAAGAAGTCAAATTTTAATATTGTTTAATCATCAGTGGAGGTTTGTTTTTGTCGCTCCAAGCACATCACATAGTCTTTCCTGCAACAGCACTATTATCTATTCTTTTTTCCCCCCCTTATATAAACATATTTGTTCTTTCTTTTATTCTCTTCATCACTCTACCTCACACAAAATCCTTCGCTCACCCACAGAAAATCAAAACAGCGTAAACAATCCCTCCAGGGGAAAGATTTGACTGCTAATGTTTTATTTTATCGGAGAGAAAGGCGTGTGTGTGTGTGTGTGAGGAGGTGGACCTGCTCTGTCAGCCCTGCAAGGGTTTTCTATTGAAACTGTTCTGGAGGAACAGCAGGAAGAGGGGGGGGTAAAGGGAAAGCAGCAAGTGGTGTGAGCAGGTGCCCAGTGGCAGAACATGCACACACACATAGAAAAAGCACCAGGGCGTTCAGGTATACACACATACACATGCATCCTCTCGCACATTAACTCATATATACACACACACGGCGTCTGCTGGGCGGCCGAGCCCCGTTCAGCTCCGTCTCCGGAGAGAGGGAGCGTCATCACACAGAGCGGGTTTGATTCGCTCCACCCAGCACGCCTCCCCCATGGTTCCTCTTTCAAGCTCACCAGCCCTGAAATGCTTCTCATGTTTTGTTTTGTTTTGTTTTTTTTTTTTTTTAGTTGTTGTTATCATTTCCAAAAACACGGGGTTGATTTATTAGATTTCCTCCCAGGTAAAAAAAAAAAAAATCCAGTCACATGCGTGGTTGTCATTGGCAGCAGCAGCGGCAGGCCGCCGGAGCTTAATATGATTTTGGTCACAAAGCAACACAGGGAATGTGTTTTGTGGCCAGGAAGGAGGTCATGGTGACATCTTTGGAGCATCAGGTCTGATATGATCTGGGCCGGTACTACAGAGCTCAGAGGCAGGGGTCTCTATTTTGCCGCCTCTGCGGGAGCCAATGGAGTCCAGTAATGAGATGTTAAAAAGCTAACCTCCTCTCATTACTCCTGACACCGTCCCCCCTCCCTTCTCTATTCCTCTTCCACACGACAAGCTCAGAGCAGGTTTTAATGAATATTTTAGTGCCCTTTGTTCTCATTCTGGTGGCTGCTTGGGATCAATAATTAAGACCACGCTCCCACCTGACAACCCCCCCCCCCCACCACCACCACCACCACACCCAAAACTACTTTGTGCTTTCTTTTTCTGCTACTTCCTCTTTCTTTTTATTTGTTTTTTGGCTCACCTTTTAGTCAACTGTACCACACCCTCAAAATCCACCCCCCCCCAGGAGGTATAGCTTCATCGCCTCTCTTAATTAAAATATGAAGCGCCTTTGAGGCGAGCAAATGGAGAGGATGGGGTGTGAAACAGGTGAATGTTGGCCCCCACTGTTTCTCAATCAGAGCTGTGAGTTTATTCTGTCGGGGGTGCTGGGATCGCCAGGAAGAAAGCAGACAGGAAAGTCAGACAGTTGTTGTAGTTATTCAGAGGCATCTTTTTGTTTTTGTCTCATTTCATCAGTTCACCACAACTCCTGCTGGACCAAACTAAAGTTCTAGTTCGGTTTCAGGAGGTTCGTCATATTCAAAAGACCAGAGATCACACTGGCTGTCTGCACTGATGGCAACTCAGTAGTCATTACAACAACATCTGGTGTTTTTTTTTTTCATGATGTCACACCACTCTTTGTCCTTTGTTACTCAGAGACTATTTGGACAAACCCAGCAGAGCTTTTATATACTGTACGTCTGCTTATTACAACATACAGTTTACGATGTTTACAGATGATTACACATGTCATATCATTTCCAGTGTTTATTGGAATGGAAAGACAATGATAGAAAATGGTTGCAACATATTTCAAATGATAGAAAATGGTTGCAACATATTTCAAATATGTTAAACTGTAACTTTTTGCTTTTTGTCTCAATTAGCATAAGATTCTTAAAAACATTCACAGTTCTTTTTTAAATCATGGTATTTGTTTTGTAATATTTATCAAAGAGCAGCCATTAAGTTCTGTTTCACTTTAGGGGCTCACAAAATAATTCCCCAAATAAGCTCTTTGTACTGTATGCTCTCTGCATTAAAATGAGACGTCTTTGTTGCATGCTGTGCTATGGGACTAAATTAGCTGCACATTTTGCCTTTTCCGAACTGAATATGTAGAAAAATAATGTTGTGTGGTCTGTTTTGATTAGGCTGCTATAGCTTTGGTACAGTTCCAGTAACTTGTAACAAGTGCTTCCCTCTCCATCAGTCCTTAAAGATCATGTGCAAGCTAGACACTGGCCTTGCCACATGTGACTTGGTCAACAAAACAATGATGTAAAATGTCTAATATGTGATGAAAAGATATAATAATTTAAAAAAGTAGATTAGAGAGTACTGATACTCCAAAGACAAACCATGTGAAAAACAATACCAGCCGCACTGTAGCAGCTGGTGAAAATGAATTCTGACATCTTTACTCTGCCAGATGGTTGTTCAGTGTTACATGTCTTACATGTCATTATCCCACGAAATTAACAAAGAAATCTGTCAGACATGAACGTAGTGATAGGAACTCATCCAGTATTTCGCTTAGGATCTAAGAAAGACAAAGAAATTGCTGTGTTCAGCAAAGACAACTGATTCACTCATTACATTCTCAATTTGTGTGCTTTGTTAAACTGACAGCTGAAAACATAATTGCTTTCAGCAGAAACAGACAGATGTTTGACTCCAGTAGCAGTGAAATAGCAGCAAACCTTGTCTGTCATAGTTTTTTTGCTGCAAATAGACAAAGTATCTAAACTACAGCAGTAGACTCGAGATGCCTCAACTAGGGATGGGCATTTGAAGAAATCTTTTTGATCGATCTTCGGGAAAATTAATGATCAATTATCGATTAATTGTTAATATTAATATTAATATTCATAATTAAAAACTAAATGTGTGCGGCTATGGCGTGTGCCAGTAATCCAGGGCAGTCCATGTGAAGGAAGAAGGTCAGACAACAACGTACACGGACGTCTGTGTGCTTGTGCTTCACTTGTAGGGACGGTGCCGGCATCATTTAAGTTAAAAAAAAAAGCTCTGCTGTCCCTCTCTCTTCAGCCTCGTGTTTGGCTGCACTTGTACAAAAAAAAAAATCACAAGCACTTTCAAAATGTGAAAGCCTGTGTTTTATGGTTTTATTGTTTTTTTTGTGGCCAACACACGGCGGAGCGGCACTCTGATCAGCGCGGCACAGAAAAGAGAAACAAACTATGCAGGATATTTACCTTAAGTTTCATTTTAACCGTCGTTAAACAGCTTCTGACTTGTAGCTTGTAACTTACAGAGAGAGTGGAGGCTCCGTCCACACCACTGCTGGAAACCAAACCTGCTGATCTGAGCGGGCGGAGCTGCGCTGTCACAGCTCTCGTCTCTGTTGCACCGAGTCCACGACACAAACGCGCCCCGTCGTATTTAATGAATTATTTCACTCTTAAGCCGTGTAATAATAATAATAGGCCTGTATAATAATACTTATATGGAGTTTATTGGTTGTTATGAAAAAATAAACCCGGGGGTTTATTTCTCCATGACAACCTCTGCCCTCTACATGATCCCTTATAATAAATCGATAAAAAATTTCCGTGATCAATAAAATTCTTAACGATCAATAATCGATCATCGATTAATCATGCCCATCCCTAGCCTCAACAGTGAGCCACATCCCCGACAGCTAACTATACATAGTGCTTCCTTTATATACACACTCAATGAGGTCCATGAATCAACTAGTATAGCATGCATAGTGTGTATTAGCAAGGAAACTGTTACTGGTGGGAACCATTAATGGCCACTGCGAGGAGATATAAAACTGTGAGGCTTTTATCACAGATTTTTAATGAAAAACAAACTGGTCATAAATGGGACTCCAACTGAAAGCAACATCCATTTAGCCTAAGTGAGATGCCATAGATCTTATTTGCCTAATTTAATAACTGGTGTCAGATGCAGTTACTGGTGGGAAATATTCCCAGCATAGAGGAAGGGGTAATTTGAAATTTCTAAGCAAAATAAGCTGCAGCAATTTAGTTATTCATCCAGAGGTGCTGAGACTCTGGCACCATGTTTTTCCATTTCTTTTATTTATTTTTTTACAGACAAGCTACCTACTGATTTTATGTTCAGGGGTATTTCCACTTTATCGCCGCCTCGGCCCCTGGGTCCATATCTCACAGACATCATTTACAGCAAATAAAACATTGTGTACACATGCTAATTGCTGAGATATAGGAATGTATCATAACCGTATATATCAAAACCATAGCTGTAGAGATCTGACGGCTTGACTGTTGGAGGTTTTTGAAAGGAATCAAACTCCTCTTTGAGAGAAAACAAATCTATCTAATCTAGGTTTAAAATAATCTAGTATTATCCTTATGAAATACATTAATCTCTACATTTATAAGAAGCATGGGTTAAATTAGTTTGAGTAATGTGACATGGTTCACCTGTACTAATAAACCCACAGAGAATTACCATCCCACTCTTTGGTTTGGTGGCTGCTTCGGTTCAGTCTCACCTCTCATTAACTTTGTTTCCAGGGGAAACAAACAGCTATTTTCAACACTCTGATCCCACTATTCACCACCTGCTCGGACCAGACAAAGTTATCAACTAGATAGATATATACTGCATTCATCTCCAAGGGGAAATTGGTGATGAATTGAAGTGCCAGGTCCCCAGTTTGCAAAAATAATAGTTAAAAGTAAGCAACAATACTTCAGTAGTCCAGAAGATAAGCCGTTGCCTTTGGCTGAGGTGTTATACAGTCTGAGGACAAAGGATCTCCTGAATCTCTGTGAGAGGAGACGTTGCTGCTGCTGTTCTGAGGAAGGTGGTTGGTGTTCTCTCCTGCGTCTTAAGCCAGGATCAGACTACACAAATTCAGGCGGGCTTTCACACGATTTTTTTGTGGCCAACACATTTCTAGCAGCGGGCCCGATTATGATTGTTGGAAACAACGAACGGAGGTGTACTGTAGGATAACATAACTGAAGACCCGTGATTTTGCATCTAGGACGCTTTACGAAAGTCTTGCGTCTTAGAATGTTTTGCATTTCTTCGCCTAGTCTGACATCTCCTATTAACCCTGACGTTGACCAATAGCATGACAGAGCACTTTGACGCATTGTTTACACACGGTGCAAGCTGTTTTTAGAACGGCGGAGCAGAGCTGCAAGCTGCTCAGAGCTACACTATGGAGGCTCATGGAATTTAATAATAGATAGTAACGGAACATTACTAGACAGTTGTTTTCGAGGCAAATGCAGAGACTGCTTGCTGAAAAACTGCTCCCGAAAGCGAACGCGCATCAACGATTTTGCATGAATTTACCTCGAAAACAACTTAGTCTCTTAATGTTCCATTTTATCTCATAGCGTGGTGAATGTGCAGGTCACAACTTGTCCATGAGAGTGTTTTGGAGTTGTTGGATTGTGTATTTGATGAGTTTGATGAGGGAAACCAAGAAATTCCATTAGCCTCCGCAGTGTAGCTCTGAGCAGCTCACGGCTCTGCTCCGCTGTTCTAAAAATAGCTTGCACCGACTAAAGGTAACAAACCTACTGCTAAGACTATAGGGATTATGGCAATGGTCCAATTTGCCAAAATGTTGAACTATCCCTTTAAGTTGATGGTTTTGTACACATTGGCTAATGTACCTCATGTCACTCTGACATGGTGACCATTGTGAAGGACAAAAAAAAATCATGTAGTCTGATCCCAGCATTACACTGCATGTGTCTCTCACCAACAGTCCTGAGTGAGTCCAGGCTTAGTTTCTTTGACCAGCATGTCCACTTGTCCAGTCTCCTTTGTTGGGGTCAGATGTGCTGCTCAGCAAAAAACAGTTTTCACTTTCCACCACTGACTGATAATGTGCAGAAATTCACTGCAAACAATAAAGGACCTGAGCCTCCTGAGGACAAGGAGCCGTCCCTGTCTCCTCCCCTCTGAGACCAGTCCAGTTTACTGTCCACACCACACCTACTGTAGGTATTCATAAATGTGCACCACCTCAGTGTCCTCCATTATTTATGTTGACTGGATGAAAGGTGGGCCTACACCTCTGAAGGCCAATGACCATCTCCTTGGCCTTGGAGGTGTTCAGCTGTTGTTCGATTCCCTGAAGGTCACTGTCAGATCCCTTTTAATCCTCCTCCTGCCCCTTCCTGATACAAACATCAATAGTTGTGTCTTACCAGTATTGCTGGATGTGGTGAGACTCAATTCTTTTAAAGTCTGCCAAATAGAAAACCAATGAACATTGTAGCAAAAAAAAAGTGAGCCACTGGTGGAGACTAAACCGGAGTAAGAAATAATTTAGGTATTGGCCTTGTATTCGTCTGGTTGTTAGACTCCAAGATTGTTACTAATAGCATAATAGTTTTACATGTATGATTATGAACTGGCTATGGTGTTCAGTCCCAGATGAGAAAATGGAAAAAGACATTTCACAGTGCATGTGGCTTCAGGTGACAGTATTTAATAAAACAGCTGTGGGCTGCCCATTGTTGCTGCAAATGTACAAGCTGGTCTGGCACCTTTCTTAATAACCAGAGAACGACGAATCCCTGCAGAAAGAAATACAGATATATTCTCATCAGCTTTGGTTCCAGGACACCTGAATGACTTAAGTTACTGATTTATTGAAGTCATTCTGTTGTGGAACCTTGTGAACCTCACTGGCATTGAGACAAAGAATGATGGAGTGGACAAAATGAGCGAGTTCAACCAAGAGTCACAGGCAACAACAGACAAATGACAGTGTCGGCTCCCAGACAGGAGATGAGTCACGATGCAGCAGAGTAATCAACATAATGAAAAATGACATGCTTAATGTGAGACTTTGTCCCTTCAAGACACTGCAACAGTCCTGCATAATTGTTAATCCATATTGATTTTCCCTTAATGATCTATCTGGAAGTATTGCTTTCCAATCTGCCACTTACGGCACCGTGCGTTTATCCATCCGGCTTTGATGGACTCCTGTGCTTCCAGCCGTCATCCTGGCTTCATCTTCTTCTGACTTGTTCACCCTTGTGTATGACCATGGCTTTTAATGAAGGTCATCCCAAAGTGATTCATAGTTTTGACTCACTACAAACACTTTATTTTGTTGCCATAAATAAGACTAAACCCAACATCAGCGTCAATGTCGTCTACATCCACAATTACTGTCACTTGATGCTCGACTGTTGTGGAATTTTCAGAAACTGAAATTCAGTCCTGGATTAGTTCATTTTCCACTGATATTAGATGTTGATTTGTAAGATTCCTCATTTAAATCCCATAACAGGAACCTGCTAGTCAGCAGGATTTTGCACGTTTATTTTGGCTGAGATGGTCTGGAAGCCAGAAACAGAAAATGTGAATGTGTCATTCATCATCAATGTTGGGCATGTAACTTTTAAAGTAATTTGTTATAGTTATAGTTACTTTCTGCCAAAGGAACTGAGTTAGTCACTGAATTAGGCTACTACATTATACAAGTAACTTATTACCAGGTAAAGTATCTATTGTTACTTTTTTTATAAAATGCTCAAATATGTCAAATTACCTGGACTCGCCCCCCCCAAACCATTAACCATAACTCTCATTTATTCACATTCATTCACTCGTTTATCTGGAACTATCTGTCAGTTCCAGATAAACAGCTTTTTTTTCCCAGCTGGTTGATGGACTAAAAATAAATAGTATATAAAGAAAACAACGAGTCAAATAACGGCGAGTAACGGCACATTTGTCAGTAACTGTAACAACGTATAACGAGGGAAACAGTAACTTTTTTGATTACTTGTTACTGAAAAAAGTAGCACCGTTAGTAATGCTGTTATTTTATAACGTTATTTTATAACATTGTTATTCCCATCACTGTTCATCACATGCACCTGTAAACCATCAATGGCATTTTACCAGAATAGGAAAACTCAACATACACACAAGGAAAAAAGATAGACCTGAATGAATAGAAATAATACATACACAAGTTTAGTTTATAAATGTACCTTGTGCAACATATAAAAGACTACAAAAAAAAGAAAACATTATTTCATCTTCATCCTTCTGTACTGCTTTCCCTGCTTCCCACCTCCCCCTCTTCCCTCCCCATGTTAGACAACTGAGTAATGTCTCTAACCAGTTGTGCTGTGTCTCTCTTCACATCAGGCAGAAGAACTTTGCCCGAGGCATCGAGCAGCAGCTCCCAGATGGCATGGTGGTGGCATCGGTGCCAACCGAGGTTCAGTGCCACGAGGAGCTGTCGGACCCTGTGCCTGACCCAGAATACCTCACAGGTATGAAAGCATATTTCATAGCTCGCACCTGTCCACTACTGGCCTGTTGGTATTCCTCATTATTCAAAAAAAAAATGGCCAACAGTAAGTGTGACCTAACCCTGAGTACAATTTGTGTTGGTTCCAAATTATATTGAGTGTAGCTGGGCTCTGGTAGAGTCTCGTCTCTGCTCTTTGTAGGAGAATGTCTAGGTCATAGTGGGAGTGAAGTGCTCCTTGTTTGATATTACATTGTGTTTTGTGCTTGTAGTAAAATACTTACCATTCCCAGAGCATCCCTCTGTTTTAAAAGATACAGACCAATACAAATCTTTTCCAGACCAAGTATGATATTTATGAACTATTCAGAATTTGATTTGCTGCTTAGTCCGACAGGACTGAGTTGGACTGTATCTATAGATCTTCTAAAACTTTTACCAAGTTTTTTTACCGTCATTCACTTTTTCTTATGTTTTCTGAAAAACAGGATTGTCACTACACTAGAATTTGAATTTCAAACTCAATACCAACACCCAGGAGAATACTTTATACCATTTTCAATATATCAGGGGGAAAATGACAGAAAAGTACACTTATTTTCTTATACAACCGATAACATCAATGACAACATGATGGCAGCATCTCAGTTCATGAGCTATATCCTTCAGAGGCTGCACTTGAAGACTGAATGCGTTACAGCGGCTTGACCTGGAGCATCCCATTTCAGAGTTCTCCTTAAAATGCAGCCTTCATTTCCCCAATTTGAAGGTGGCAGCAGGGAAAAAAATGTAAAAAAAAAAAAAAATTAGGACAATTTGAATCATGTTTTCCTTTCTGTAATTTCTTTGTGTTTGTATTTGAACTGTTTGCAAATGTACTGCAGACTTCATCAACGCATTTGCAGACAGAAATCAGCTGAATGAGCTGCAGCTCTTGAGGTTGCCAGGCAACGGAAGCTGCGCTTCAGGTAGGCCTGTGAACGCAGTGGTCACTCCTCTGTAGACCCTGTGAGAGGGTCTGACCTGCAGAGGACAAAACCTTCTTCACTGTGTCCTCTGCAGGATGCAGTCCATTAATTGATACCCAGCACACTCTGAAGCCTTTCTCTGACCATGTGTCTTATATGTAAAATACTTTACAACAAAGTCTTCACCTTTTTGTTTTTGACTGAAACCGGTGTTTTTAGTCAGCTCAGTGAGGTGAATGTCAACTAGCATTCATGTGTTCAGCTGCTAGTGAAGCGAGTGTGTGCCGGCCTGTCTGCTGCCATGCTGCATGAAGTTGTGTGTCAGCTGGAGGTGAAGACAGCACTCTTGATGTGTAATCCGGTAATAATTTTTAGTATTGATTAGTCTCTTTATTGTTTTAATTCATTTATTTAGTTCTTGACAACCCTAGTCCAACATTTCCTCAGTAAACACATAACTATATTATCACTGACACCATTCTGCCATACACTGCCTTCTCCAGCACCTCACTTGACACCTCTCCACCTGCACTTATTTACTGCAAGAATCAAACACCTGAATAGGTCTTTGTATTTGAAATTATCGGAGGTGTCCACCAGGTCTGACCTTTGTTTGGGAGACTGTCTTGTTTGGTTGCGTCAGCTACTGCTCCCATCAGTGTTAAAGATGTTTAGCTTAACTATGCTACATTTTAATTAAACAGCTTCGGAGTAGGATGGTTAAATAAATGATGTATAACTTGTTACAGAGAGAATGGAGGCTCTCTGCCTTCCACCTAATGTATCTTGGCTGAAAACCAGCCTTGCAAGATTAGCGTCTCTGACATGGTGTCCCAGATCTCGTCTCGGCGGCACCGGAACACAAATGTAACCCATAGTCTCTTGTCTATGACAGATAAGACTACACAAATATAAACATCGTAACATCGTATATGATATTTAACATTATTGACCGCTCCGTGGGCTGCTTTCTCCCGGCTTCGTTGAAAACAAATGCACATGGCTGGGAGGAGGGTTAGCAAAACAGAGGAAAAGTGACCAGACTTGCATTGTTCCCCTTTAATGAGGAATGTGCATGGGATGGGGCTGTGTGGTGGAATATGAGGCTCATGAAATGTGCCCATTGAATATGCAGAGTTTGTATAACTCCCATTAGTTTCTTTGGTGGACGTCTTCTGCACATAAAGGTTAGGCATGACGGTATCTGTAAATCATCGATTTACAACATATTATTTTTCTTACATTATCAGTTTTTACAATATAAAATCAGTCGTGACAACTAAAGCATTACTAAACTTTGTGACAGATTAGTTCAGAAACTCTTAGCATTGGTTAAAAACCAATAAAAACAGTGACTTGACGCCCAAGACGGGATGTGGGATTGGTTTACTTGATCAATAAAGCCAGTCAAACCCCCAGCCTCACACAAAGTGTTTTTGTTGCACAAAGAAATGGGTTGTACCATCACTGTCTGAATTCATTAGTCGATGTCATTAGACGCCATCTCACTGTTCTCTTCATTACCAGCGCAGCTCATGGCAGCAGTGCTGGAGCAGCACAGCAAACAGAGATTGAGAATAAAAACGGAAGAGTAAATATCCTCTGCTTTCTGTTAACCAAGTGTTTCCAAGTGAGCGTCCACGATTCCCATCGTCCATCTCAAGGCATCATTATCTACTGAGTTGGACCTAACTTTTTTCTGTTATTTTACTCCAAATGTTTGAGATTATGTTGATCAGTCTTGGGTAGATGTTTGACCGACTACTTGAATAGGGAAGCAGATACAGTAGTTTGAGAGAAAAGTTGTCTTTAAAGAAGCACTCCAGTTTGATAGAAGTAGGAAATAGTATTTGCCTTTTCTCAGAATTTCAGTTGTAGAACTTGTTTTTTTTGGAAGGAGCAGACATGTGTAATGGGGAGGATACCCTCCAGCTCTGCCAGCATAGGTAATAACCTATTTCCTCATGTTCAGAGAGCAGTAGCGAGTGGTATAATAGAGAGAGTAAAATTAATCATTATATTTTAGCATATTTCCTGAAAATGCTTCATTCAGGCAGCCTGCTGGCTAAGTTTATTCCAGGCACCTGTGTAAGTGCTTGTGAATTGCCTTACAGTGGAAAGCAGCAGATTGCAGGATGGTCTTTATCGCTTGTTGTTGATATAACAGCAGAGATACGAGACCATTCAGGGCAGCAATTCAAAACTACATCATCTGAGGGTTGTGTCAGAGGTGATGGACAATCAAATGACGATGGAGCGGCGGTGGTTTCAACTGCCATTTATTGGAAACTTCAGAGGATATTAAAACCGCCTAATCTAAATGGATCTTCCGCCGTCACGTCCCCAAGCTCCTGTCCCCCTCCTTCCGTCCCCTTCTCTGCCCCCCCCCCCCTGTCTGCCTGCACAGCTCAAACCTTTTTATCCCTACATTGCCCCTGGGCCCGCAGTGCACACGGCCCAGAACAGAGGCCAGACGTGGCGGCACTACTCCTCTCATGACTCTGTGTCGGGGCCTTCTCTGCAGCAGCCGTGGGCTTTATTGAAGAATAATATCATGAAATGAGATATCATTTCAAAGCATCCAGCTGGGTGCCATAGAAGCACACTGGGTACTCTGGGGCACAGTGGTGCAGTTTTTCACACTTTTTCCCCAACCAATGCAAGAATTGAACGGAAGCCTGATGGAAGAAGAACATGCTGTAGTGGCCCACTGACAAGGATGTGGAATGATGTGAAAACCAAAGTCTTGGCGTTACATTTGAATCAGCTGCTGTCTCGTTCTGCCATTCATACCCAGACTGGTTTTAACCGAGTAAAAATCCTCTGCTGTCATTAATGTTTTGTTTAGCATGGTGTTCTCATAGAAAAAGTGATAAAAGGTCAATTGAGGCTGGAAACTGATCTGCTCCTCCTCAGTAAGAGAGGTGGATCAGGCCTCCTACCACGCCACTATAGTACCAGGTCAAACCAGTGTCTTTCAAGATGTCACATGTTCCTCAGTCAGGAGTTTGGTGTCTAGAAAACGTGTTTGAACATTGCACATATTTATTTGTTGTGTTAGTAGTTGTGCTAATGCAAATCTCCCTCCGATGCCTGAAAGATCTTTATTATGGTTCTATTGATGCAGTTAACTTGTACGGGTGATGCTTACATTTAAAGAGGAACTATGTAAGTCTGGTTGCTTTTCCGCTGTTTTTCTAACCCTCCTCCTCGCCATGTGCATTCGTTTACAACAAAGATAACATTATACAATGTTACATGTGTGTAGTTTAACCTGCCATAAACAAATGATTACGGGTTACAGGGCGTGTTTGTGTTGTGGTGCACACAGAGACGAGACCTGGGACACCAGGGTGGCAGCCCGATCTTTCCTCCATTGTCCCTCGTAGCAAGTTAAGCCATTTATTAAAACATCACAATTACTCCAAAGCTGTGTAATTAAAAGGTAGAAATGTAGCATATTTAAGCTGCAAATCCTGCATTGTTCCATAGCTATAGCTATAGCTATAGTGGGTAACTTCTCTTGACTCCTAGAGTTATTCTAGTGACACAGACGGGGCGCATCCATGTTGTGTCTGGCAGTATAGGCTTGGGTGCAAATGCAGGCAGCGGCAGCCGGTGCCGAATGTGGCGGAAGCTGCGATCACACATACGTGAATAACAGTGGCGCGTATTCCCATTCGCGAAGGGGCGGGAAAAAAAGAATGCTGTCTGTGTGGCGAAGCAAATCCACATCTTAGCTTTGTGTGGAGTCGACCGTAGTTAACTTTTGCTGGCAAAGTTGCAGAGTTGGACGCGTGCGTGGTTCACCCCTTAACTGGAGTACTGTTATTGTTATGGACTAAATACAGCACCAAATTAATCAAAACTCACTGTAAGAATGTAGTTGGGCCAATGCAGAACATTGAGTTGTTTTTACTACTTACACATTACACTCATTGCACCAAAACCATTTGTGTGAAGATTGAATTTTCATAAATTCCGATATTCACACAGTTTAGCTGTCAGCTGTAGCTGAGGACATGGTGCTGCACAGAATCACATCATTCAGCCTGTATGCAACTTTTTCTTTTATGACTTTTTTTTTTATACAACAGACAATATCTGACAATAGCTCTCTAACACTCTGTTGGATGGTGTTAGGAAAGAAGGATTTACCCTCCAGCTCTTTTTATATTTAAGATGTTTCCCAATAAACTGACACACCGTTCCACTGTCCTGTCAGAAATGATGCAAGTATCACATAAATGCCTCATGAAAGCTGACAAGCATTCACTCAGTATCCATAAATGTACCCAGTGGTGCTTCAGGCATACTAAATGTGTTACATAGCAGAATTGATATTTTTCTCATATACTTATTTTTATACAAGATGTACCTGAGATCCCAGCAACAACTTATGATATAAAGCAGTCCAGCTGAATAACTGAAAACATGAATGCATTAACTAACACGTAAAAAAAGTAAAAGTAAATCAAGACAGTGTATGAAAAGTCCCACTGCGAATATGACAGACCTTCACAAAGCTTTGTGTATTGCAGTCCTGAACAGTGAACTTCTGTAACTCTGTGTTCTCTGCCTGATGGGATTTTTTATTAAAAACTCTAAAATATAAGCGTTTGTATTCACTTTAATCAGTATTTTCACATATAACAATAGGAAATTGCTCACACTTTGTGACAAATGAAAAGAGAACTACCTGACTCTACTCTTCCCATCAGCGCTGATGAGTCTTTTTACAACTTATCGCCTGGATGTATAAACAGCAATTTTACTGTTGTGAACCTGCTGTGGAGAGCATTTAGATAAAGAGACTCCAACAGAGTGAAAATATTGCTCCATGTGTGCCGGATGCGCATTATGCAAATTGCCATTTCAATTAAAGAAAGTGATGACGTGTCAGAGGTGTGTTAAGTTTGTTTCTGCTGCCACCAAGTGACTAGAAAACCCAATTTAATGCAGGTTTACCTGCAGTTGTTCCCAGTGTTGCTCCTTTTTTTTTCATTCTATACTTGCACAATGAAATTATAAACTACTATAAGTAAGGTGGATGAGTTCAAGAGTGAGAATACACCAATTCATGATCTGCTGGGTTTACTGCATTCACACAACTCCAGTGAATGTTTCCTATTTGCAACACTCGCATCCTCCACTTTTCATTCTTGGCACCTGAAATGAGAACGATCAAGTTTTTGTCCCAAAACAGTTAAGGGCCAGAAAGTTTTTTGAAACGACTCACCAGCTGGCAACATAATCATTGAGTAACTGGGACTGATCAACAATCTTGTCACCCCCTACGTGGATATATTATGGTCATTATGTTCCGCGGGGCACTAACAGTCTTACTTGTTGGCCCTTTAAAACAGATGGCCCGTCACACGCTCATTGAATTCATTCTTATAAACATTTGCTACCTCTCAGCTGCATGACAGCAAGTTGTGCGAAGGTAGAGGAGAAACTTGTTTCGGCGCCGCAATCTCGGCCAAGAAAGTGGTGGCACGCACCTCCCGATGTCACCCGGGGCATCTTCTCACCTTGCTGCACCTGTTCTCTTGGCCTCCACATTTCCACCGAGTGCACAAACACAAGCTTCCAACGCGGCGCTCCCTGGCACGCCGCCACCCCCGCCCGTCTCCTGGCAGCTCGTCAGCATTATCACTGCGCCTGCAGTTAATTGCGAGACTCAGGTAATTGTCCGTGGGGCGGACAGACGTGCAGAGGCGGCGGCGGCGAGCGGAACGTCTGTTGAGCCCGCGATGAATCCATGCCACCCTTCCATCCCTTGCTGATTCGGCCCAGCTCGGTTGCTACGGTCAGTGTATTTGTCACAATGTCAGCATTCCTTGTTCCAGCCTCCTCTGGCCCCTCGCAGGGGTGAAATCATTCATCTTCCTATTCATCTGTGGGCTTGAAAGCCATTCATCATGAGGCCAGAGACCTCCATCAATTATTCCGATGGGAGAAAGAGTGAGGAAAGGGAGTTTTTTGAAAGGCAAATACATCTTGATTTAATTGGAAAGCAAGTATGCTCAAGGCTGCTAAGCAGATTTCCCCCAAGATGGAACCTGGGAGATAACAGAGCAGAAGAGAGAAGATAGAGAATGAAAAATTAGGGAGAAAAAGAGACAATGGAGCAAGAGAGATGAAAAGAAAGACAATGGAATCGTAGAGGTTGAAAGAGAAAGAGAATAGCCAAAGACTAAAACTGGAGCCAACAAGTGGATGAATGACAGATGTTCCTCTGCAGGCAGTAGGAGGGCACAGCGGGGACGAGGGAATCCATTGTCGGAGGTCAAAAGGGCAGGAGGGGAGTCTCGACCCGTTCTCATCCTCCGATAGCAGCCATAATGACACTGCCTCTGCTCTCTGCAACACACACATCATATGTATGTCTTTGAACTGGTGTGTGTGCGTGTGTGTGTGCGCACACGGATGGAACACATCCGAGAACGCCAAAGGAGAAATCGTCACTCCTGCCAGTCACCACGGCTCTGCAGCCGCTCACCCCGTCGCCTGCCATCAAAGCCGCAGATTTCTGCTTATAGGTCTGGAGAAATAGCTGACACAAGAGTTTAGGTGTTCAGAGGAGAAGTTAGAGAAGAGAGAGACAGAGCTGGAGAGAGCTGCTGAGGATGTGTTTTGGAAGTTTGTACGTTTCATGAGGAGATGAGGGCAGCTACAACTAAAAGTGATACCAAACCCAACCCCTGTGTGCCTAGAAAGGAAATTGCTGTCCTTTTGGTCCCAGACCATTTGTCAATTACTTTGTGGCAATTTGATAAATTGCAAATTAGCGTAGTGACATGCACCACTAAAGCACAGTAGAAACTGATATGGCACAGGCCCCGGGGTCGTTTGTCTTGAAGAACAGCACTGTCAGAATATACTTTTAATACTTTTAACATTTGAGATAATTTTGTGCTTAGAATTTGTGTTTTCTCCTCAATTTGTCTTCTGATTTGTGACATTATCACTTTCTAACACATGAGGTCAGGTTGGTCAGTGGGCGCATAGCAAGTTGGACACATAGGAGGAGTTTCATGGCCTGAAGTCAGTCTTGTCCCCTTCTTTAACCATAACCTACTCCCACTTGCTGTACTAATGCATGTTGTATTATGTAAGATTTGCACAGACAAGTTTTTCTGAATGGTCAAATATTAATATTCATGTGAGTTGTAGGCCAACACACTCTCCTAGATTCTATACAACTAAACCACAATAACAATAATTTGATGGGAAATGTATTCACTGGCTGAGCATTACTTAAAAAAATGAAATACTACATTATTAAGGGATATGGGGTGGGTTGCTTTTGAAGATGTTATCTTCATTTTTTCATCAGTTCAGTTCAGTTTTTTAAACTTCATACACTATGATAAGAGGCCTTTCACACCGCTGATATGCCCCCAAAAAGTATAGACTACACTTAGTACTTGATATTTGATTAATATTCGCAGCAGACAACGGTCAGTTCTGTGAGGTAAGGCTCTTTTATTAATAGATTTTGTCTCCTTGTAACACAGTCGATTACATCACAGGAACATCTTGTGACTAGTCTTATGATTCTCAGATCGTAGTGTGTATTTGTGTGTATTTGTGTGTGTGTGTGTTAGTTAGGTTGTGGAAGCTTTCATGGTTTTATATCATCACTGATCACCGCTGATCGTCTTCCACAGCGCGTTTTAGGCTTTTGAATATATGTGGGGCCTGGAAACACACTCGAGCTGAAATGTATGAAATCACTGTTGGATGAACTTCAAACTTTTCTATTAGAATTTGACTTGACATTTATGCTGAAAGGTTAAGACACAAAGTTAAATGCCAGTTGCTCCAAACTCAGCTCCTATCCATTAATAATACATGGTTATTGGTCCAGATTGTAGTTTAGGGTAATGAATATCTTTTCAATCTGCGTATATTTTAATATTTAGAGCCCTGATTAGATTGGAATTGATCACACAGTCCTGTGGAAGTGAGCCTCTTCATTTATTTCATTATCTTTTCTCCGCTCGGGCAGGCCGACTCGTCCTCATCAAGGTCATCCTTTGTGTTACTGTATTCCCCTCATCTTGTCATACTCAACCTGGCCTCTCCTTGGGTTCTGCCCATGGCCTCTCGGCGCACTCCCCCATGCTCCAAGCCTTTAGATATGTCAGCACCGAGATGGCACATAATCTATATTTTATAAGGCCTTGATATAATTGGTGGCAGTGAGGGAAGGTCATGCCTTCAGGGGCCCTCATCTTTCCCCCATTGGTTTTCAAGACATAATCCTCAAACAGCAGCCCTCTAGTCAAGATGTGGATTAGACACGAAGAGGCAGATGAGGCAGTTGACTTCGGTGTGACTGGTTTAAGGAAGAGCCGAGCGTCAGAGTGTGCCGGAGCACAGCAATTATTCAGCATGTATGTACTTTGAAAACATGCGGGGGCCATAATTTATTCAGCACCGAGACACATTTTGGAGTGAATTCTTAAAGGCGACAACAGTCGTGTCTCACGGGGCTGATTTGGTGTCAGGATCGTGAACGTAGCTGGCGTATTTTTGGGGGGTTTGGTGAGATTAAAGTAATTAAATGTGAAGTTTTACAGGAAGCCTCTGAATTATGTGTGAAGGTTTTTTTTTTCTGAGATCAGCAGTTTTATTTTGGTTTACTAGCGAGCGACTGTAACTTTTTATTGTTTCGTAGATGCTGATTGTGCTGATTTCATCTCGTCTGTCACCTCTCACAACCACTTCATTTCTTTAGGAGCAAAGAGACACCTCATTATTTTATTTTATTGCCGGTGGCCTATATTGAGCAACACTTTGAGCTTTCAATCTCTCCTGATACCAGTTTACTAGTGTAACTGTATCAATTATCTCATTATCTTTACAAATTAAACATCAAACAGCAGACTAGGCAGTCATTTAAATGCAGTAATATTAAAAGCTATTACTCATTAACTGCTTATTGTTGCATATCAACTAAACAAACAGTGTGACATCATTATGTGACTTTAATAAAAATGAGTTGGAAAAAGAATAGATACAATCAACAGTGTCAAAACAGTTACATCTTCAATTAACTCCACCTAACACTGTCACTGTCTTTCACAGTCAATAAGAAACTAAATTCTCTGCAGTTTGTGAGTTTAGATTGCTGTAAATCCTGTATAGTTTCAGCTAAAGCTTCACTCAAGCGACACCACAGTGCACTCAAATCACACATTTTTTTATTTTTTTTTATTTAAATGTTGGGAATGACTGGCCGTGCGAGAAGATGACACACTGATTTTTATCTGCTGTCTCATCAGATTGAAACTTTAGAAAGTCACCCATATAGACTGGCCAGATACAGTACTTCAACGATGGTATGTGTGTTTTCCAACCTCAGGCTAGTGCATGATATCAACGAGCAGTGCCATATAACAGCTTTAGGCTCTTAAGCAATGTAGCATTTTTTTCCCCTCCTAAATTCTTAACTTTAGGGCATGTGACTCAAAATGTACTGTACTTGCACGCCAAGCCTGGGTGGTCACAGTAGATTAGATCTATGGAGGGGATCTGAACAGTACATGCAAGTATTATCCTGAGTGATGAAGTTTCTGCTTGTTGAATGTAAGAAAGTTTCAGTCGCTTTAAAAAAAAAAGAAAATCTAAGATTTTGTTCGGATTGTTTTGCAGTCGTGTAACAAGTAAGCAGCAAATGGATTTTGGATGGAATGTAATAGCTGGCAGGTTTATAGTGTCCGTTTTAACATATTTCTTGCATTAATCACCACATTTCCAAACAGCAGCGGGAGGCACCAAGAGGTGGTTGAGGTGGATGTCAGGCACAGGGAGCTCCCAACTGTCATACCAGAGATTTATGCCACATCACATTGTATACACAGGTGAAACTCTTGAGGTGGACTTTAATATAGTACTTCTACAGGCTGTGACCTAAAGATTGTTGCACCCATGTCATGGCCACAGGCCCAAGGTGTTAAAGCAGATATCAGTGGAATGTTTTTGTTAGTATAAGTCCTAAATAGTCCTATTTTCCGTCAGCAATCACTTACATGAAGTATTTCAGCCTAAACACGAGTCTCTCCGTCACTCTGCTCTGCTGTAACCCGAGGAGAAAATTTTCCTTGTGGGATACAAGTGTTATCCAATGAGGAGAGAGAACGGCATGAAGGGCTGTGTGTGCAGCCAAGGGATGCGCGTGAATGTGGTGACGTAGCACGAGGACCAATTGATGCCTGACAAGGGCGGGGGCTGCTAACTCATGGTGCGTTCAAAGAAACTCGTACTTTGTGTTTTTCCTTCCTGTGAAGTCATACCAGTTCGATCTGGTACGAGTTCACGGGTCGGAAGTTACGAGTGGCCGTTATAGGGAACTTTCACAGACAACAGGATGGTAAAAACACGAGCTACGGGTTACCTGGAACGCTACCAAGTCGTAGTTGTGACTTGAAGCTGTAACTTACGGTTTCAAAAGCCTGCCTTGAACGCAGCATTAGCCGAAACGGCCGTGAAGCTGATATCTGCTTTAAGACTCCACATGTTTACATATTGACCACGTTCACATGAGAGTTTTAATTCCGAAACAAAATAATTTAATTCTGAATAAGAATGAATTCCGCTTTAAAAAGACCATGTAAACACCTAATTCCGAATGAAAATGATTATTCGGAATATAATTTAATTCTGAAGTACAGTAAGTGGCTGGTTTATTCAGATTTTAAATCCGAATTAATTAATTCCTAAATCATGTAAACGTTTATTCCTCTTAAACTTAATTCCAGCCGTTCTACACGTGCGTCTTAACTGACTTGACGCTCTCTGCTCTGTGTGTGTAGTGTTGAGGTGATAACGTAAATACGTAAACACGTATGCCCCCTGTCCAATCAGAACCCTTCCCAACCCCCATACGTTAAGCGGAATTAAATAAAGGAGTTTGAACGTGTTTTCCATGTAAACCTCAATTCGGAATTACTATTTCCATGTAAATTGAAGGAGAATATTTTAATTCCGAACTATATAATTCGGGATTATGAATTCCAAATTAAAAAAACATCATGTAACCGTGGCCATTGTTGGCTGTTTTTGTGTCCCTTGCGTGTTGTGCAGAAATGTTGTGATGTGTTTCATGACGACAGTGATGGCAGCCACAAGTCAGAAGGACAGTCGGTGTAAGTGTTACTGGAGCTGAAGCTGTGCCAGTAACTTTCCTGTGTGGCTTCTCTTGAATAGAGCCATTAAACATCTCCACTACTGGTGGAAAAAAGTCAGTCATCCCTTGGATTTAATAACTGCCTGAACTTCCTTTGGCACCACTAACCTCAAACCAGCTCTTCCAGTAGCTGCTGGTTTGATCTGCACAATGTTCGTGAGGAATTCGGGATCATTCGTGTCGGCTCAGCTCAGACATAATTTTGAAGGTATCTGGCGGGCAGCTCTCTTCAGATTATTCCACTGCATCTCTGCTGGATTAAGGTCCTCGGCTCTGACTGGGCCACTCCACCAGGTGGATTTTCTTTGTTTGAAGTCATTATATAGTAGATTTACACTGGTGTTCAGGGTAATTCTCTTGCTGCATCACTCACCCACCCTGACATTATCCTATAAGGGACCGTGATAAACTTGGGAATTCATCTACTCCACGATGATGGCAAAGCCCCAAATCACAATTCTTCCTCCTGCCTACTTCACCATGTTGGTATGCTACATCCTCTGGTCCTCCAAGACAATTCAACCTTAGCATCATAAATCCACAAACCATTTTCTCAGTGGTGTTGTGGAGAGTCAAGCTGTTCTTTGGCAAACCTCAGCCATGCAATGATGGTTCCTTAGAGGACAGCAGCTTCCTCCATGCTGTTCCTAAATGGACTCATGGGCTTGGACTTCATCAGGTCTAATGATTCCTTTAAGCATTTTGCTGATTTAAAGTGATTTGTTGTTACATTATTAAGATTTGAAGCCATCATAGCCAGCACCTGTGAGCGAGTTAAATCATTTAATCTATATCCAGTTTGTCTGAGAGTGGACTGATTAATATACCATTTCAGTTCTATGCAATTCAACAGTTCTTGTTTGTAAATCCTCTGAGATCTATAATTTTGCACGGAATTATTCATTTCAGCTTCTTGTGAGTCGCAAAATCAAAATCTTTAAATGGGTTTTATGAGCTGAAGTAGCTCTAACCCACACCTCCAATTTGGTTCCATTGATTGGACTACAGGCGACTAACAGCTGCCGCCAATTAGCCTTTGTTACTCATTAGCTGCTTCACACATGTTTTTTTATTTTGTACAAAATATATTCTGTGAATATTTTAATGATGTGTTGACTGTGGACAAGAACAATACAATACTTTGTGTTTTTTTTTTGTTAAAGTGGATTGTGCTTGTTCTCAGTAAGTAGTGAGTAAGTTGAAGATTTGACCATATTTTCAAACCAAGATTCAACTTGTTTCTTGTGTTGCACGTAGATGGTGAAGCATGTATGTGTATCCATTTATTCATCCATTTTCTATACCGCAAATCCATGCGGGGTCACGGGGGGCGGCGCCAATCCCAACAAAAAGGGTGACACCCGGACAGGTCGACATATGCAGACGAACACTCACATACACACACATAAACACACACGTATGGGCAATTTTAAAGTCACCAATCGTCCTTGGAGAATTTTAGTCTTGGTTTATTTATTCATTTGGTCGATTAAAAGTAATACATGCAAAAAGGTGTAGGCTGAAGCAATAGCTTATTATTTCCCATTTACATAGTGAAAATAAAGAGCATTAAAATAAAAACAAACAAAAGACAAACTAACAACAAAACAAAACCAAAACAAATCAGGACAGAGTTCGTATTATAACTCATATTATAACTAAGTAGGCCAGACATGCAGATTCTACAATACGTCATTGAATTGCCCTATAGGTATTAATAATATTGGATTTATACGTTTTTTTGAATCGGTAGGTTGAACATACAACTCCACACCAATAGACCCCATGCCTGGGAGCCAATAACCTTCTTGCTAAGGGGCAATGTGCTAACCACCTCAGCACAGTGCTGCCCTCAGATGTGTATCTTGTGCTGAAATGACATTATGTAACCATTTGTACAATCACCAAGTGCAAACTAAGTAGCTGCTGCAGCAAATTCCTCCTGGCAGTATTATGATTTACTAAAGAGGATTCTCACAGAAAAGGAGACAGAGCCTCGCTCCCTGTTTGCTAGTAGTCGTCACAGCAGATAGGTAATATGTTTGTTGATTGTGGCAGTTCCAAGTGATTATGAAGTGACTGTGTACAAGTCCTTTGATAGATTTTGAGTTAAGTTTATATCCATGCAGGAAGGGAAAGGAACTGGTGGGACCTGCAGTAGTAATTCAGGGCAGATGGAGGATAAACGATGAAATACCATCACGATCCTCTGCAGAACCCGTCTCTTTATCAACAGCTCCTGGAGTTGTTCATCCTCAAAGGTTGGTGAAGGGCATCTACAACCCATCATTTCACCAGCTTTGTCATCACCTCCTTCCCACTCGCCTCCACTCCCGCCCCTGGGGGGGGGGGGGAGGGGGGGGGGTGAACACACAAAGCAGTTATCGCTGACGCCGTCGCTCCTATAGCTTCTGCTCCTTTCCTCCGAGCGATCAGTCGGCCTCACATACGTACGTCGCCGTCCAACGTCAACGCACATACTTTGTTTCACACATGCAGAGTCACCACAAACAGCTGCGGTTCCAACACCTACACCGTGCTGCGCTTTGACCCGTAGAATCGACTGCACTTTAGCCACACTCCCCCGCCGAGGGGGCTGCAGCATCGTAACACTTCATGTCACTTCACTCTGTGGACTTGACTAGTTTTATGCTTTGTCAGTCTCCGTGGGTCTCTCTTCCTAAGTGCTTCCCCGTCTTCTCCACTCCCCCCTTTCTCCCTGTCAGTCTGCGTTAGGGTTTTTCTCCGTGATGGCATTGTTGTTGAGCATCCAGCCAAGTCCATCATGACTGAATACTTGAATGAATGAATGAATGAATGAATGAATGAATGAATGAATGAATGAATGAATGAATGAATGAATGAATGAATGAATGAATGAATGAATGAATGCATACGGTACAATAGAATACTTGACTGTGTGTTTGTGACAAAAAATGAGATGGATCAATTTTTGAGTGACTTGCTGTTGGTTTTACTGACTCAGTTCCCTTTTACTGTTATTTCTGTTTAGGCTCCCAACACTCTCACAATGGAAATATTTTGGTCCATTACTGCTGTTATTCTGGGCAATTAGTCAAATAAGTGCTCCAGGGACTAGACTGAAGGACTCAACTCAGACTTAAATATGCAAGATTCACTCCTGCCAAATGTATTTTCTGGCTGGCAGCAGGTGGTGGTGATGTCACTTCAATCAGAGCTTCATTCATTGTTGCATTTGCAAGGCAGGAGGTCATACACCCTCTGAGCAGCGGCATGTCTTCAGGGCAGGTTGGAGGCTGCAGTGAGTCATTTTTTGAAAGCAGCTAGATGGGTTGGGGCTAGCTGTTTAGCATGCTAACTTCATTAGAAGAGAAGATGTGATGGAGACGTGCTTCCTGCTGCTGGACCTGTTGGTTACCAAAGGAATGAAGGTCGATGTTGATTTTGTAAAGTTTCGTCTTGACTAATAAACTGCTAGTAGCTATGTAGCAATAGCAAAACAATGCTCCCATGGGCCAAACTTCTCCCTCACAAAAACCTTGTTTATATTGTATTATATTTTTTTCTTTTGACAAATATGTTTTTGTAGAAAATGTGTTGCCATCTGAGTTATGCTTCTTGGCAACACTTTGTCATCTTGTGCAGTTTTAAAGTTTTATACAGAAACACATAAGTAAAGGTTAGGGAGGGAAAGGTCATGGTTTTTGGTTAAATATTTAAAGTGTAAATATGCTGCTTGCCTTGACCTTTTCAGTCTTTCTCATCACTCATCTTGCTCTTAGCTGAGACTCAAAGCTTTTTTGTGATTTGGCAAACCTCAGAGTTACAGATTGGACATTTTTACTCTGTCTTTCTTGCTCTATACAGGGAAATTACTCAACGCTTTTTGTTTCCTTTTTTTGCTGCAACTGATATTTATTTTCCATGTTTATCAAAGGAAAAAAAAAATTCTGCAAAGGTTTAGTGGTAGAATTAAATGTAGAGTAATCGACTCACAGCAGTACCTGCACAGATTAAATGCCTGGGGGCAGTTGCTAACTGGATGACAAATGGCAATATTAAACGTAAGACTCATGAAGGACATGGGGACTGCATGTTATACATGATTAGAAAATGGAATTTAAAAGTAGTTTTACTTCCTTCAATGAGTACATTGTAACCGTATAAAGAGTAAGAGCCGGAGCAGCTATTAAGATATGAAGAAACACAAAAGACAGGCAGCCTGAGGGGGAAGAAAAGAAGAAGAAGAAAACTCAGTGAGTTTAAGGAGAGCTGTGGAACACGGCTGTAGTTTCATGCCAAGGATCTCTGAACAGAAATAGAACCAATTAGGACAGTGAAAATGGCTGATGTAGAAAGCAGTAACAAAACCAATACACCAGTCGCCAAGTCTTGATCGGGACTTCAAGGTGGGTCAGAGGAGACTAAAATTAGAAATCAGGGCCTGAATTATTCTTGAGCTGCAGTGTATCAAAAAATAAGTCTTCTAAAGTACTTACAAGGCCTGAGCAGCTCTTATTGGTAAGCAGGAGAAAGGTACAGCTGTCGCCTGCTGTTCTTCTGCAGCTGGAAAAAAAACCTTTTAGAGCTTGAAGAAATGTCAGTGGAGAACCCTAGATAAAAAAAAGCCATTGGGTTATACGTGTTGCAGTCAGATGAAATCAGGTAAAATCTCTCTTCCTTAACCAAGGTCACCGTAGGGTTGCTATGCAGGAATCTGGAAATGTAAATCATGCATTAATTTGAGCTTTGGGTTGGCAAAAGTCAGGTAGAATAAATGACAATTTATTTGAGTCCTTAGAGATGTTACTAGGCGATGGAAACCAAATGAATGATTACAAAGGCTAAGCAGGGAGCGTCAATAATAAAACAGAAGGTTCCTGTCTGCAAGTTTTATATTTTAAACTCATATAGGCGGGACAGTGCTGGGCCTTGGGTGCATAGCAGTTATATAAATCAAAGTAAAATTGAATCAATATTCCAGCTCTGTGAGAGGCTGTGTGAAGTAGTCCACTGGGAAGTAAACTCTCCACTTCTGCCGTGAATCCCCCAATGAGGAACAGAGTTCAATTCCCAGCTCCTGGAGTTTTTTGCTCTGTGATCCATCTTTGTTAGCCTGTCTGCTTTTTCATTGTCCAAATAGAATGATAAAACACCCAAGTTAAGCTGCACAAAGGTGAGATAGTTTTTCTCTGCTTCTTTCAATGCACCTGGATTTTCCAACACTTTGTCACACAGAATGACTTTGTTCAGCGAGTATAGACGAGGCCCCTCGGCACAAATCTTCACAAAATCTCTAACAAGGCTGAATATATAAAATACATTTACCCTTAGTTCCCAACAGTTTTCGTTCCTTTTTACAGGGTAGAAATTTAAAATGATGCTGTATTACACTACATGTTGGTAATTTCCGTCCAATAAACCGTGTTTGTATGTTTTGCTATTTGTAGACCTTAAGTGCAAAATCACAGGGCATGGCAAAGTGTGTTCTGAAAGCAGAGGTGTGAAGAACAGCTCTGTTTGGTGCAGTCACAGATTATTGCTGAGGAACGTGTGAGGAAACAAGATTCTGTAGTGAACAGTGTTTTTGCCCACACTAAAAGTTTTTTTTACGCTCCTTGGAAGATATAAAGGTAGAAATGACTGAAATTGGTGGTAGAGTCAACCAAACAATAAATGTGCTTGTCGTTGCAAGAGGAGTAAACCGACAAAAGTGAGTGACAAGTTTAAAGGGAGTTGAGACAGAGTTGTTTTCGAGGCAAATGCAGAGACTGCTTGCCAAAAAACTGCCCCCGACAGGAACGCGCTTCAGCGGTTTTACATGAATTTACCTCAAAAACAACTCTGTCTTGTAACATTCCATTATTATCTCATAGCATGGTGAATGTGCAGGTCACAACTTGTCCACCAGAGCGTTTTGGAGTTGTTGGATTGTGTATTTGATGAGTTTAATGAGGGAAACCAAGAAATCCCATGAGCCTCCGTAGCGTAGCTCTGAGCAGCTCATGGCTCTGCTCCACCGTTCTAAAAATAGCTTGCACCAACAATTAAAGGTAACAAACCTACTCCTAAAACTATAGGGATTATGGCAATGGGCCAATTTGCCAAAAATGTTTAACTATCCCTTTAATCCAACACTGACAGTGGTTGTTTTTAGCTTCACAGCCAATATTAGATCAATGCTTTGGAAATACATATTGTCATTGTATTTAAATTAAACATTAGAAATAAAGGTGTGAGCAATTAAATCTCCAACACTCACTCTAGAGCAACAAGCACTTTTTTTTAAAGGTAAATAGATGGCTGAGAAAGTGCTGAGTAATCACCATACAGTACTTAGACTTTACTAACCCTTGACCAAGTGTTAGTTTGTTGGGATCATCAGTGTTCAGATGTGAGTCCAGGTGTCAGTGGTTGTTTTTTTCTTTGGCCTTTCAGTCCACAACACAGATATATAACCAGAGCTCTGAATTGTTGATGAAGCAGACAGCTCTATTAAATAAGTTAGATTACATGATTTATTTAATGGGGTTCAGGTAATGAGACTCGCAAATCCCAAAACACATTATACATTTTGAATAGCAGAGTTTCTGCACAGAGAAAATATCGCTTGTGATTTCCACGGAGGACAGGGAGCAGAAACTTCCGCCGTCTTTGTTCCAGCTCCAATTAGACTGCTTGGGGAATGTAAATTGAGTTCTCTTGTTAACATTTGTGACTCCATCCCGCTGGGAAGCTGCCCTGACAAGTGCAGGGGGCTTGCCGATGCTCGACAGTGAGAGTGCAGGGCTGATGGAAGCCACGAGCCGTCTGAACACCCAACAATCCTCCTATAACTTGGCCTCATGGCTGGAAGAGGTTTGTTATTTTAGTCGCTCCTCTAAGGAAGATTCATAGGAACAAACCCAGGTAGGAAAGTAATCTTATGGCTCATAGAACCCCATTAACTAGCCTGGCCTGTGCTCCATTTCACTCTCGGATAAGTCCGGGGAATGAATGATTTAGCGGGAAAGAGGGGGAGGCAGAGTGGCGAAGGAGTAAAAAAAGCACAGAAGTTGGTTGGATCGGGTGGGAGAGGAGGGGAGGGTGTTATTCAGCAGGTCCATTTTCTAATCTTTAGGGAAACTAAATGTAATACAGCACAGTTCTGATTTCTTCCCCTGACAAAAAAAAAGAAAAGGCCGGAACAAAACGTTGGCCCTGAGAAGCGATGAGCAGACACCATGGGGAAGGTTAGGTTGGAGCCTAGGCCAAACGCTTTTCATAATTCAAGGCAATGAAAGATTACTGATACCAACCTTCACCACTCGCGCTCACACCCTTTAGGCAGGTAGCCTCCTCAAAATGCTTCCGCTAATCCCCTTTGCCTCATGTTTAATCGATGAATGTCCTTGGTGTTCATTTACATCATGACCAAAAGTCAAAAATAAGTGATGCTGTGAACAACAGTTAAAAGAAGAGCAGGCTTCTGTCAATTCTCCTATTCCTCCAGACAGCATGCTCCCCTTCACGCTTTCTCAGGCCTCCTTCCTGTCCGTCTTTCCTCTCGGATACCATTTTATATGACGACGGAACTCAAATCATCTGGTTAAATGAAACCTGTGCTATCACCTGATGTGTCCTGAGGACTTTTAGCCGGGGTAGAGACGTGGCTTTAGGCATCGCTGTGGTTTTTGGGATTGAAATTGAAATGTCCTGCCAAATATAAAGCTGGATTGACAGAAACATTTTTACACAGATACTGGTGATTGCCAGAGGCTGTTTTGATGCTGGTGGTCCTCTAACTTCATGCTCATCGCCATGGGAAGGGGACATTGTAAATACTTAACCCCTTCCTGCAGTGGTTGTTTCTGCCTAATTTTTACACATCTCTATTGAATAACTCATCATGTCACTGATGGCTTCATTTGATACGGGAATGTATAAAAACATGGATTATATTATTCACGATATAATACTACTTAGAACAGGGTGTTCCCTTTGGAAAAACATGTCTTATGTATAAATAACTTTTTCCACACCTCTCATTCATAGTTGGTCCCAAATTTCATGTTAATATAAAATCACTGAGTAGAATATTTTGAGGAAGTTAAAATGCTTTCCAATAATTCAAGATGTACTTTGTTCAAACAGATATTTTTTTTACTATGATTGTTATTGACAACAAATTTACTATTCCTTTTTCAAGGCTGTAGATGCAAAATGAACATTGCATTTTTTTCTCTCTCATTCAGAATGTTTTTAATTTTTTAACACTGATGTGAAGTGTAAAATTGATGATAGATTTTCAAGAGTGTTAAAGTTCCTGAGTTTGTGTTGCTCTGTGCATTTTATTCAGCATCATCAGTCACACACAGTATTATAAATTATTTCTTTATACGGATTAATGAATAAGGTAACACTTCATTTGACGCCTATCTCTATAACACATTATAACCATACTTATAATGAGTTATAATTATAAAATGCTCTATAATGTATTATGCTTATTGTTATAAAACCTTATGATAAATTATGAGTGTTTATAATGATAGTTATACACGTTTATAAGCCAATTACAACACATTAACGGACGGACAGTGAAAAGATGATCAGTTTAACAGTCCCTCCAGGAATTCGCGATGTTGCGATCGCAACAATTAACGCAAATTCAGCCAATCCCCGCGAATTTTTGCGATCTTGCAATTTTGTACAATCACCGCAACTTTTCCGCAAATTGGACCAATTGTCGGTGCTTTCCGCGAGTCTGGACGGAGCGCTGGTTGAAAGTGAGTCCACGGAGGAACAGCGTGGCTGGGCTGACGGCAAGAAACTTGATACAACGTGCACAAAGTGATAAGTAAAGGAACACAAGCTGAGTTGAACGTGTTGAGTGTGTGAGTTGTCCTGGTTGACCACCCGAGGCTGTTTCCCCCCCTCCCCCCCCCCCCGCAGCACTCGCCGAGGGGGAATCCAGTGAGTGCGCCACTGCAGGGCCGGAGCGGAGCAGCCGGCGGCCAGGTGCCCCTTCCCCCATCCTGAGGCCCTGGCCCTGGACTTGAGTAGCCACCCTCCCCTTTTTATTCAAAGACTGGACTGTTTTAATAAAACAGTTCTTTTACCACGATTTTTAAACAGACATTTTAATTAAGTAAAACAACTTTCAACTCTATATAATTTTCCTGTGCCTTTCTTAACAAGTGGAAAATTGCTGGTATAACATGACATCACATTAATTTGTGACATTTCAAAATTTTCCTTTGATTTTTAATTATTCAGAACAAAACTGCAACTTTTTTTTGCAACTTTCGCTGTCTCCCGCAATTTAATCACAACAAAAGGGCTTAAAACATCGCAACATGCACCGCAATTTTTTCAAAATGTGGCCGCAAATTCAGGCATTTTAGGCCGCAACAATCACAAAAAAAGCCCGCGAAATCCTGGAGGGACTGGTTTAAGATGAATCCCAACAGTATGAGAACAGAGAGCAGTGAATGATCAGCAGCAGTGAGATGAGCAACAACAGGCCTCCAGTAACAAACTGATGCCCAACCTGGATTCATCTGCTCCCCTCACATTAACCTCTGTAGTCTGATGCGCTCCGATACGTACTTCACTAGTGACTGTGTCAACAGGGAAATGAAATGATTAGTCAGACAGCTTCTTTGGGCTCAGCAGGAGGGAAGCAAGCGCACGGAAACAGGGCTTATTGAAGAAAATCTGCCAGCCAGCAGGTTAGGTTGCCATAGCAACCCACAGACCTACTGTTTTCTGGAAGAGAGAATTTCAATCAACCCAGGGTTAACAAACGCTTAACTAAACTAAAAGCTTTCTGGAAAACACCACATCAGGGAAGTCAAATAGCGTATGAAAAAGTTTTTTTTTAATTTTTTTAATCGAATCTAAAAGTTTTCAGCCGAGTCAGTCCAGGTTGCAGCATGTTTTTCCCTTTTTGGATGGTGCCTCCTGAGAAAATGAATTTGTCACTCCAAAATGGATTACTGCATGAAAGAAGGTACTACAGAATCTATTTCCTTACACCTTCGCTTTCAAATAAGGGAAGGATGGCACATTGATGTTGTACTTAGGGGGGTTTGGTCAGCATAAAAACAATTCTTAGTAATGCAAGAACATTCCTTCTCTATTTATCGCCATATGGATGAGCAGCCTTATAAACCGTCTTATTGGTTTATATTCTACCTCCTCTCACTCTGAAGACCTGCTTCATGTGGAAACGTAATTTGCTGCACCTCATTAAAAGCTTTTACTGGTAGCCATGTGCTCCAGATCTCATCTCTCTGGATCCTAATGACGTTCCCTTCAGCCTCGGCTCTGCTTTGTGTTCAGTGCTAATTATAGTGGCAGATTTTGCATACATGTTTAACGTGGATGGTGAACATGAACTGAGCCCGAGCTTCGAGCTTCACGCTCCCTGTCCGGTCTTGAATGTTTGATAGGCAAATTCAAAAGTAAATCAAAACTTAAAAAAAAAAAAAACAAAGAAAACATCCTGTTGGTTTGGCAGAAAGACAGCCCACTCACAGAGTTGGAGGTTGAGCCAAGAAGTGGGAACAACAGCATAGTTTGTAGCCACGTCCATAAGACCACTTCTTCTGACAAATACCTGTCATTTTGCAAACTGTACTTCCAAACGCGGTATCAACGAGGCCTAACCACGTGGTAATTAGGATGGCAGATGTGGCTTGTGACAACTCAAGGTGACACGCCTTTCATTGCTGCCGCTCTGAGGGGAGGCTGGAGGGACTGTTGTTGCCAGTTACCACCGAAAATAAGATGCCAAAAATGTTGAGCAGATACCTCTGTGCTCGCACGGTCACAAGGCCATATGCTTCAGCTTTAATTATGAGGGACTTGGGGAGAGAGGGACTCTGGGTTGAACTATGAATCACTGCCACTCTGCCTGCCTCAAAAGCCCAGTTCCACTGAATCGAAACCCTGCCCACACAGGTCCCCCCCACATTTCTATAAATAAACCTCTGTTCTGATGCAGCCGTTAAATAGACAGCTGACACCACACTTTGGAAAAAAAAATGTAAATGAAACCAAAGACTAATTCAAATCTCAGAGTGTGGCATTTGCCTACTGCTATAAGATCTGAATGTTGCCTGTGCAGTGCACGCGAAGCCAGACTGAACCCAGCCAGGCCCACATGAGCCAGAACCACTGAGGTGTCTCAGGAGCTCAGACATTTAAAAACATAACCAGGGCTTAGAAATCACTCTCGTAATTGCAAACTCACCAAATGTGCAGGAAAAAAAAGAAAAAGAATTCTAGTCTAGTTCTGCCAAATTGCTGAATAAGTTAGTGTTGAATCAAATTGTATAAGTTCAATCAACTGAAATGGTAAACTGTGCAATTCACTTGGCACCAAGAAAGAGTTGGGTGCAGTGGTTCCAGGCGGTATTCAGATCCCTCCACGTTGTTGCACCATTGTATTGTGTCATTTTTGTCATTGTGTTGTTATCTCTGTCCATCAGTCTCAGTGTTTCTCCTCCATTCACTCAGTAGCAGCAGGATCGTAGGAGTAGTTGCAGGATTGGAGGGTGAGGGACGAGTCTGTCAAAGCTGCTAAAAAAAGTTTCTAGTGGAAACTCTGAATCTACTTTCATTGTAACTCATAATGAAAAAGTAAAACATTTTAACACATTTTGCAAATGTATTTTAGGTTATTATTCAAACCCTTCATTCAGGATTTTGTAGAACCTCTTAGGAAGCAATTTCAGCTTTGAGTCTTGCTGGTTGAGTCTCTACAAACTTTGCAGACTTGTATTTGGGCAGTTAATCCCATTCTGTCTTTCTTCTCTCAAACGGCTACCTTCAGGTCATTCTACAGAAGTTCTAATGGACCTTTGCCAAAGCCATCAGTGTTGGCATTGTTGGATCATTGTCATGCTGAATGGTGAACCGTCACTATACTCTTACATCATACACTGACCGTCCCCCCAAAAAAGTCACCACTTGGATTTAACTAAGCTGATAGGTCAGAGCCTCCCATTGGAAAATTACTGCATGGATGGTTATGTTTCAGCTGGCAACAACTTTTTTAACCCTAACTGATGCAGTCTCATTTCTTAAAGGGATAGTTCAACATTTTGGCAAATTGGTCCATTGCCATAATCCCTATAGTCATACCAGTAGCCAGGTTCGTTACCTTTATTTGTCAGTGCAAGTTATTTTTAGAACGGCAGAGCAGAGCCGCAAGCTGCTCAGAGCTACGCTACGGAGGCTAATGGGATTTATTGGTTTCCCTCATCAAACTCATCAAATACACAATCCAACAACTCCGACTCCAAACGACTCCGTGTCGTAACATTCCATTATTATCTCATAGCGTGGTGAATGTGCAGGTCACAACTTGTCCAGCAGAGCGTTTTGGAGTTGTTGGATTGTGTATTTGATGAGTTTGATGAGGGAAACCAAGAAATCCCATTAGCCTCCGTAGCGTAGCCCTGAGCAGCTCGCGGCTGTGCTCCACCATTCTAAAAATAGCTTGCACCGACAAATAAAGGTAACGAACCTACTGCTATGACTATAGCGATTATGGTAATGGGCCAATTTGCCAAAATGTTGAACTATCCCTTTAAGAACTGTCCAACACATTATTTAAAACTGGAAGCAGAGTGGGGAGCCATCAACTTCAAGGCAGGCATGTGCTCCAATGTGACCACAGAGTTCATATCTGAACCTCATTGAGAATCTTTGAAAAATGAATGCTGTGACATTGCAGAAGCTTATTGAAACGATGCTGCAACAAATGCATTCCGTAATCAAAGCTAGAAGCGGTCCAGCGTAATATTAGAGTGAATTCTTTTTGGGACGGGCAGTGTGCAAACAGTAGCATGATGCTGCCACCACCATGGTTCCCTATGTGGATGGTATAAACCAGATGATGAGCAGTTCCTGGTGTTTGCCAGACATAGCGTTTGGCGTTTTGCCCAAAGAGTTCAGTTTCTCATTGGACCAGAGAATTTTTTTCCTCAGGCTCTTTCAGTTCTTCAGATGTCATTTGTCAAACTACAAGCAGGCTGTCCGGTTTACTCAAAGTCTGGTCACTGGACCATAAAGCTGAGATGTTTGTCCTTCTGGCAGCTTCTCCCATCTCTGCAGAGGTGGGAGAAGAGGAGCTCCGGAGCTGTTTGACAAGGACTGTGTGGTTGTAACGTAACTTCAAATCAAAATGTAGTTTATTGTTCTGACATTCTGTTTTTTTTTTGTTTTTGTTTTTTTTTCCGGCTTTTCAGAACTTGTATTCCAAGAAGTGCCAAACGACAACAAACATTGTAGCTTTGTACATCTATGTTTGATGATAGAAAGGCACAACCTTTATTCAGGGAGGCATTGAAAGTTTGTCACGTTACCCAACATGTAACAACGGCTGTTTTTACTTTGAAAGGCTGTGATTCACAAGGTAATCATACATGAATACAAAGAAAGAAAAGGTGCAAAGCAGGTGCACAAGACACTGCAAAAAAAAAAGAAGAAAGCCCCCAAAAATACAATACCTGGCCTGATTAAACTTGAGAATCAAAGCCGTATTGTTATGTGTAAGAGGCAGTTGCGATGTGGAGTGAGGAGGAGTTGAGACAAAACTAGTGTAAGTGATGGGCTCTGCATGCCCTTCACCTTCCTCTAAAGACAAACAACTCGTACCCAGCAGCCGCTGATAGAGAGGCTCGCTCCGCAGATGATCACACAGGTCATTATTTATCCCTGCATTGTCCTGCCGTAGCACAGGAGTGTGCACGCCAGCCAGATTCTTTTTTCAAATAGTGAAAATGAGTCAAACCTCAAAGTCTCATTTGGTGGAAAACAAACCTCCTACACATGCTGAATACAGGTTGCTACAAGGCATGCAGGTCTGTCTCACCAGGACACACACCCCGGGAACCCAACCCCCCACAGTCATACACCGCGACCCGCAGCTCTATTAATTATTGTTGTCAGCTAATTAATTGACATTTAACCCAAGAAATGGCTGGAGCAATTCCACTCAATTAATCAACGTTGAGGGATAAATTAAGCCCCCTCCTAAAAGTGATTACCACTGAGGGTCTGCATTCAAAATTGAATTTTAATTGGGCTTTAAATGTTAGATTTGAGTTACAGGTGAAAACAGAAAGGGCTGCTGTATTCACACAGCAACTTGTACAAATTGAATGGGCCTCTGACAGCAGATAAGTCTAAATTCAAACACTCTGGAGTAACTAATTCAAAAGGCAATTAAGTTATAAAGGGCAAATATTACAAAAGCCATCATGCATGTACAGTGAACATGCTGTACAATAGTAAAACCAACATTTAGAATCGATGGAACAATGGAAAATTATAATTTGCTAGAAATGTTAAAGCATAAATGGAACGGCAAGTTAGACAGACACCAGATGTCAACAATTTATTGAAACACTGAAATGTATTTGAATTAAATGAATGACTTAAGTTTCCATTATATGTTGAGTAGGAGGCATGAATAGTCCTTTCACACAGCAGGATGGTTTCCAGTGGCCCAAGATTCTTTCTTTCTTTCTTTCTTTCTTTCTTTCTTTCTTTCTTTCTTTCTTTCTTTCTTTCTTTCTTTCTTTCTTCTTTATGGACAGTAGATCACTTTTCTTTCTTTCTTTCTTTCCCTTGTTCTTTCTTCCTCTCATTCTTTTTTTCTTTCTTTCTTTATGGACAGTATACTCACTTGTCAATTCAACCTATATCTCTTGATTCTCTTTGCAGGCTGAAATAGCAAACAATTACAATTGTGAACAAAGTCAGAGGCCTTCACACAAGAAAGAAAAAAAACAAAACAAGAAAAGGGCATTATGTTGTTATTATTTGTTTTTTATAATTACATCTTTCATTTTTTTATTTAATTCGTCTGCCCACTTGCGATACCCTCAGGGCTAGAAGTGGGATGTGACTCACAGCTTCCTGTTACTGGTGTGGGGGCAGATCGTTCCAAAGGCCCAGAGAGAACACAGTTGAGTTTGCAGTGCTGAACACTGCTCATTGGTCAAACGGAGCCCAGACAATCCTTGGCTACAACTTCAGTCACACCGGAACAATGACAGATATTTCTTGTAAAGCACATGAAGTTCTGTTGTTGGCTTTTCAAAAAGTCTAAAAATGTGAGACCAAAAGGAGACCTGTGTTAATTAGTGAGTGAACAAGTGAGAGAGGGTGAAAAGGAGGGGGAAAGATCTAATTTGAAGTTTGAATCGGAAGTAAATAAATAAAAATAGTCCCCTGTCTCTGTTAAATCCATTCAAGCATCACAGTAATTAGTCTAATCTTCATGCTTGGCATATAGAGATTACATTAACCACTCATTTGTAACAGTGATTACCATTTGAGAGGAATAAAATACATTATTTTGATATCAAAATAATGCAGAAATGTCATGAACAAAAAGTTAATACTAAACTAAACCATTGAATTACATTATTCTTAACTTGGGAAGCGAGTCAGTGGAGCTCAGCAGTGTGATCCTGCTGTGATCAAAGGGCCCATGAACCTGCTGCTTTACTGTGCATAAATTGATTGACAGCTCTGTTTTATTTGCACAAAACTACACAAGCAAGCACCAAAACTGCTTCTGCAATGTTTCCTGGTGACATTAAAGCTTCTGTTTCAGTGATGATGTCTGTGCAGACACACAGCAGCTGAAGTTTGTAGATCATATCATTTGTTAAAAATGTTTTGTTTTGCTTGTTCTATATATAAAGTTCTCACTGTCTGTGTAAACATGCACTGTGGAACATAAGACTGTTTAGAGCTTCACTCATAATTAATGTCCTCAACTATGGTCATTTTTCTTGTATTATGTTGCATTAAATTATTACCGAATTATAGTAACATATGAGCCACACCCTCCAGTTAAATGCAGCCTCCAAGTTGTCTAAGCAGAAATTAAGACAATACTCTGGGGCTTCTTCGTGCTACGTTGTTCTTAACCTTTACTTTTTCTCTATCTTAAAGCAGAACTATGCAGGATTTGGGCTGTAATTATTGTGGCTCAGAGACACTGTGATGCTTGAGCACCTATTATGAGGTGAATGGGGTCTAGGCCAATGCCCTTTTATAAGATAATGTAATACATCATGACACACACACGCCTTCGCGTTTTGGAACCTTTATTCATGTGTGTGTATGTCTGTGTCTTTGTGTCTTTGTCTGTGTGTGGCCGTATTAGCGTTAGCTCCGTGTTAGCATTAGCTCCGTGTTAGCGTTGGCTCCGTGTTAGCAGGGCTTAGCAAACACCGCTCTCTACCTTCAGCAGTAAACACAAGCACGTGTAAGGGGTGGAGGGGGTGGTGGCAGCAAGTTTTTTTTTTTACAACAGTGACATGTGCCTCCCAGAACTGTGGAGGAGCTCCGGAGAGGGAAAAAAAAGAGAAACCAACGAAGGAGCAAGCTATTTCCGGCCGACTTGCATAGTTCTGCTTTAACATTTTCACGTGTTTCGCAGAGCATTCTTTGCTAAGATTATATTCCCTACAGCATTCATTAGTAAGGTTGGTCTGATACTGATATTATCCTATGGAACATTGGCTGTGGTTCACCAGTGATTTTCTGCCATTCATAAAGAAAAATTATTTTGGGAACTTTTTCACTAAATAAAAGTGTGAGGCCAATAGAACTAGAAGCTTCATTTAACTAATGAGATGACATTTGGTTAGTTATTCTAATAAGAATAATCACTCAATAATCAATCTTTTTTTTATTTGTCCCCAGGGGGCAATTTAAAAGAGCATTAAAGAGCTTAAAAAGTCAAGGGTTTATAAACAGATAAAAACACACACGCACAGACACACACACAAAAACAAACAAAAAACACAACACACAAGTTGGTGAAGTAAAGTGCTTAGTGTAGTACTATTGTAAAGTGCTTATAGTGCTCAGGTTTGTGAGATTAGTGTTAACCAACAGCACTTTGTTCTTACAGAAGAGATTGTTCCAATATTTGAATGCATTTTGGAATCAGTGTTAAACAGTTTTTTAAGTTGCTCTTTAGTCAAACAGCTCATTAAATGTATGAGATCATTTTATGTTGAAAATGTACACTTTTTAATTCACTGGTTTCACTAATAAAATCACTCACATACAGCTTGGGTATCTCAAAGGTATACTTGGTTACTGTTCTTGAGTAAATTTATTCAGTTAATTTCCACTAAACTAAGCACACACACCATCAGGAACCACGGCAGTTTTATATGAGATAGCTCCACTTGCTCCACCATCTGCTCGACCGCTTTAAAGCAAGTGATGTGCAGTCATTCGGTGGCTTTTAAAGCTATTTTTCCCAGTGTGGTTTCGTTATGAGAGACATTTTTATATCTTGCATTTTTACAAAGGGAATCAGCAGTGGTACATCGCACAGCCCTGACCAAGCTGCTTTTCTAAAAGGCTCTGGCACCGAGTGCTCGCAGAGAGACTGTGAACTTGGGATGTTTGCAAAGTGAAGTTCACTCAAATTAATCATTCTGTCAGACAATGAGAGCAGAGCACCCCAGGGCTAAAAGGGAGACAAGGCCTTTCAGCAAGAAGAAGAATACGCTGCGCTACTATATATGTTTTGGGCTTGTTATTCATTTTCACTAAGGGAGGTGGGGATGGGGGCTGGGGGATGGGGAGGTTATGTAGTGGTGTGCTGCTGCTCTATCGGTGCTGGGGAATATATCTATCGTTCTGGGGAGCCATTTCCCATAAGAGGGGATAAATGGATGTAGCTGAAGGTGAGGACAATGCAGGAACATCACATTTAGTGGCTTATTCATCAAGTTCATAGGTGGTGTCAGGCCTCTGCCAAATGTTGCATTTCCGCAGCACCCTTGTAAAGGAACTGTTACTGGCCTTGAACGCATCCCAGCACTCATCATACTTCATATCTAATTTGACGGTTGCATTTGTTGCTCAGTTTCGAAGCATTTTATATAACCTCCGCTTTCCATTCATCTGGACCGACTCCGTCTAAGCCATGGTCTTAAGTGTCCAACCTCATTTGTAGCTCTTCCTGAGGTTCAGACTTAACACTAAAGCTGTGGCTTTACAGACTGCAGTAGCCTCTTTGTCTGTAACTGTAAGCGTTACTGTTGTTTGTTGGTGCTTCATCATGATGTTGTTTATCTTGTTTTAAGCCCCTTTCTGACATGCACCTAGTTATGTAAACATTTTAATTCAGCATTTCTCAGTAAGCCTGCAACATCAGCATCATCAGGTAAGAACCAATAACACTTACATTACAGCACAGTTTCTATTGTCCTTTTTTAAAGGGACATTGTGTAACTTCTCCTGTTATCTATTCACGAAAATCGATTATTTGGTTCAAAAGTATGTTTTTGATTAATCAGTAATCACCCCCATCAACAAACTGAAGTGTTCCTTTCAGCTCTGAATTAGCCATTCATATCATTCATATCTACATGGAGCGGGTAAGCTCGGTGCTGGCTGCCATGTCGTGTTGCCATGTTTTTACGTTCAGTGGCAGCGTGACGGTAGGAAACCACGGGAACTCAGCGGAGACACCGGAGCTGTCGGCTCAGGTCGAGGTGGCATCTGTGAAAAGTCACCGCGGTAACGCAGTGAGGAGGAATGGAGCGTTACACTGATGCTGCATTCACCTGCAGTTGGGCAGACGGCCGTCGATAACAAACCAGATGTCATTTTAGTCACAGAAGTCCAGAGAAAGCCGGTAAAACGTGGGTCAGGTCAACAATACCACATCGCCATGACAACATATTGTCACGTGTATTGTTTTGCTTTGTGCTGACGGACCACTTGTTTACATAGAGGCTTGTTTATGACGTTACGTGCAGCAGCTGTCGTCCGTCTGCCGTCTGCCCAATTTCAGGTGAATGCAGCATGAAAAATACGATTGAGTTGCTTGTGATATACAACCGCAACGCTAGATGGGAGTAATTCCTACACAAAGTACCAAGTGATCAGTGCAGGTTATAAAATAAGCAGCATATGTACTGTACCGTGTGCTATCTAAATGATGAGACTGATTTGGCTCTTAATTGTTATCAATTGTAAATGTTTTTTTTAAGATCAATAATCAATCATTTATATTATTATTTTCCACTCCACCGCCTCTGCAGTAATAGAGACAGAGGGTCTCTCATGTAGGCTATGCCAACGTCCCAAATAATGTATGTTTTTAGCTTTTGTATTTGATTATTTCATCTACTTTTGGTAGATGGAATTACAAACTAGAATATAGATGGGTATAAATATTCACTTTTCATCAGAACATGATAAAGGTATGGCACTCCTAATGATAATATAATAGTGATAAATTAGATAGAAAGAAAAAAATCCATAATGCATAACTGTATAGCCATGCATTGGAATAAGAATGTCTTATTAAGACTTCAACACTCCACTATCGATTACATTACGTTATGATTGCACATAATTTTATTGCATACAATAAAAAAAGAAAATGGATTTTGCTTAATATTATGTTTGCTAACATGCAGCACTTCATCATTTCACAGACGGTTCAGACAACAGTTATTTGTTTAATGCTTCCCTATGACCAATTGGCAGAAACCCCTGCATCAATATGTAATCAAGCTACAGTGTTTGCAAGTAGTGTTTGCCCACTACTGGATGTGTTCACATAGTAATATATTTACCTCAACACACTCAGACATGTGTTCCCTAATTATTTACTATAATCACTGACTGAGTGTAGGTCTGTGAAGCTTAAAGGTTCACACTTGTAATACATTTGGAAGGTAGTGTATTTGTGAAATATTTTATTCCCAGCTTTTTATAATCATACCACTGACAAAGAGAAAAAAAAACATCAAAACATAACAAAAACCCTACGTCCGCCCTCATCTACACCTACAAGGTATGAATAATATACAATTGTAAACAAGTTATCAGATTAAAAGATAACCTATACAAGTTTCCTTTCATTTGTTTTTAGTTTGTGCACACACATCAGCCTTGTCTTGTCTATTATGTGTTGACAAAGACACCCACATAAAATACAACAAACTCAGTCTGTGGATAGTGTTTGTCTCTGCTGCAGTAGTGAAAGGGGAGTTTTATCAGTTAAAAGCAGCAATAGAAAAATGACCATGTACTGTGATGTAAAATACACACTGATACACAGACACACAATAACCTGATAGTATATGCTGTGTAGTCAAGTTCTATAATGTACCTTCTTTATTTCAAAGGACCACATTCAATTTAAGGCCAGCTATTATCAAACTGTCTCATACTGAAATTGCTGTAGTATTTGAAAGGTTACAATATGCTAATGTTCATGACCAAAGGACTGCTGTTACCTGTAGACTGTAGACCTGTGATGAACCCCATATTACCTGATCAACATTAAACCCCCATCCCTGAACCTTTTGGACCAAATTTGCAGTTTTATTTTTTTTCCTTTGAATAATAATAAAGAAAAACTCCCTCAAAGTGTTAATTTCACCACAGACGAATAAAATCTAATCTAAGAAGGATTTATTAGAAATTTCATTCATGTAATTGTAACTGAATTAAATTAAACTAAAAAACTAATGAGGATATGTTCCTTTTTTATGTGTGTAAGTGCATTGATACAGAGCGTAAAATCTCCCTGGAAAATGTTTTCTCGCCGTTATTCAGTCTACAGTATTCACTTCAAATTACTTTTCCACTTTCTGACACTTTCGTGGTTATTCTAAGACACTCATAGCAAGTGGCAAAGATTAGGGAAAAGTCATCTTTTTTTGTTTATTACAATTTATTCCAAATCACATTTTTCTTAAACGGATAGTTCAACATTTTGGCAAATTGGCCCATTGCCATAATCCCTATAGCCTTAGGAGTAGGATTGTTACCTTGTCGGTGCAAGCTATTTTTAGAACGGCGGAGCAGAGGAGCTGCTCAGAGCTACACTACGGAGGCTAATGGGATTTCTTGGTTTCCCTCATCAAACTCATCAAATACAACAACTCCAAAATGCTCTGGTGGACAAGTTGTGACCTGCACATTCACCATGCTATGAGATAATAACAGAACGTTACGAGACAGAGTTGTTTTCGAGGTAAATTCATGCAAGTCCGCTGATGCGCATTCCCGTCGGGGGCAGTTTTCCAACCGTCTCGTAACGTTCTGTTATTATCTCATAGCGTGGTGAATGTGCAGGTCACAACTTGACCATGAGAGCGTTTTGGAGTTGTTGGATTGTGTATGAGTGAAACCAGAAATTCCATTAACCTCCATAGCGTAGTTCTGAGCAGCTTGCGGCTCTGCTCCGCCGTTCTAAAGCTTGCACCGCCAATTAAAGGTAACACACCTACTCCCAAGACTACAGGGAGTATGGCAATGGGCCAATTTGCCAAAATGTTGAACCATCCCTTTAACCTTAAAGGGACAACGAGGAGTTTTGGAAAAGCGAAGCGTTTTCACACTACATTTATGAGCCTCCGCACACACCGTGAAATTCTTTGACCGGCGCAAGACAGACTCATGTTTTCATTCAGCAAGAATTAAAGTCAGAGGTTCGAAGACGATCACATACCGTCGTAGTTCCGACCATAAACGGCAATTTGGCGACGTTATTGTCATGATTCGCCACGAAACAGAAAGTAAAGAAACGCTGGTCGGCTCGACCAGCATTTCCGCCACCACTAATAATAACAAAATAACGATAGAGACAAAACGATATAGGCTATTTATCGAAAATGGGCCCATTAACAAGTGTGGGTAGCGGAGATTCATCCACATTAACGTGATACTTTTTTATAACCAAATAGAAACTCCTCGTTGTCCCTTTAACTGAAGTGGCTTAAACCTATGCAGAACCACTGGCTTCCATGACACTGGTGTAGTTCACGAATGAGACAGTGAACACAATCTAGCCAGTGATTGCATTACCACCCCAATGTAATTGGGAGAGAAAATGTAGTAATATATGGAATGAATGTGATTTCCAGTAGTCAGGGCCTCAGACAGTCTTCAGTTCTGAATATGTATCACAAACTCTCCATGTTGGTTTCTTATCTGCACAGTGTACACAAACCACCGCCCTTCACTGGAGATGACAGTGATGCTCTTCTTTATCCAGATTCTATCATTTTCCTTCCTAGCATTCACACAGTAGATACACCTCAGACTGCCCTCGCCTTTTTATATTGTCTTCTCTCATGTCTCAATTTATCTCTCACACGCTCAACCAAATCTCCAGCTCTCCCCTGTTCTCCCACACGCTCCCTTCTCATTTCCCTCCCTCCGTCTCCTCCTCCTCCTCCTCCCCCCTCCTCCCATTTCTGTGGTTTCGCAGGAAACATGTCTCAGTCACCAGCATTACCCAGATACCTTCTGGATGTGCTTGTGAACACGGTGGGAGCAGTCACAGTGATATATGGCTGTAATCCCACCGGTGCAGCATGACACAGTCGTCAGTTGCCATGGGAGACAAGATGATTTATATTCTGCACCTCTGTTTATGGCTGATATAAGTGATGTTAATGTTAAAGCCCTGATCCTGCACTCTTATGTAAAAATAGAGGTCCTGTCAGTGATGGAAGTGTTAGACGGAAAGATTATTCCAGATAAAGGGAATGTTTGTTGGAATAAAATGTGTTAATATCTGTAGCATCAAGAGAAAAAATAGATAAAGATTATTTATTCACTCACAAATCATGTTTATTTTAAGTGTAAGTAGTAAGTACATGAATCTTTGAATAAAAAAGCGGGTGGTCCTGTAACACTAACTTAGGTGTGTCCCACTTCATTGAATGATACATGTTTACCTGTTTCCCCATGTGTCTGACTGCTGATTCATTTCTGTCTATGCTGCGTTTTATTTGCTGCTGACCATTTGTCGCCATAGATGAGATGAAAGGTCATTGGTCAGTGGAGCAGCGCGCGTGCATGCATAACATTCGATGGAGCGCGCGGCGCGTCAGAATGATAAACATTCGCATTTTGTTGACGTCCTGTAGCCTTATTGATTTCAGCCAGGAAAGGCATTGATAAGCGAGACAAAATCAATATAGATAATATACTGAGCTCTAAAGAAACACTGTTTTAAAGCACACGTGAACGATGTGCTGGCAGTATTACATACAGCTACAGCGAGGTGTTTAAGTGGTGTCCCACAGCTCACAGCTCACAGTACATAGATTTACACCGACTGAGGAATAGGATTGGATATTGACTTGTAATGCTCAAGCGATTTTAGTTTGATAGTATTTCATCAAATATGAATCCAATTTCAAACTTTCTGACAGAATCCAAATCTTTCTAAAGCCATAGTGAAATCAATTAGGGTTATAGTTTCATTACAGTTTCATTACAGTTTAAAAGTAAGTAATGCTCAGATTTGATTGGAAACTGTGCCATGTGTTGGCAGAGTGAGGAAAGGAACATTTGATTTGTCATTTTGTGCAATAGCCTAAATACTTTTCATTAGTTCTAATCTGAGTTTATTTTGAATGCCTTTTAATTGTCTGTTTGATTTCAGCCACTTTGGTGTAGCAGAAACAACTTTGGTGCATTATAGCCATGTTTTAAGTTGATGCAGCAAACTTGTTAGAGTCATTTTTTTTAGAGTTGTGTTCCTGCCTAAATTCAGTACTGACTCCTTTTTTTTTTTTAGCTGTTTTTGGCCTGAGCTCCTGAGGGAGTTCCTGTGTACACTGTGTTTTTAGAGTGTTTTTCACTGTAACAAAGGTTGGATCAGTCTGCTTCAGGATGTAGACTTGGACATGGGAGACTGTTCCCTTGTGAAAATAATAGTTCTTTTTTTCTTCTTCTTTTTTTTAACCTTGAATGTTCCTCAGACTAAACTGGGTGATCATCATTTTTGTTTTTTATCGTAACCATGTTAAAGGGATAGTTCAACATTTTGGCAATTTGGCCCATTGCCATAATCCCTAATGGTTTTAGGAGTAGGTTCGATACCTTTAATTGTAGGCTGGTGAATATTCTCATTTGTCCAGGTCATAGTATTTCAAAGGAGGTTTAATCGAAAGCAACTGGACTTAGTTGTTTGTCTAGGAAGACGTTTCACCTCTCATCCAAGAGGCTTCATCAGTTCATGTACGCAGCTGACCAGGCTGGGACTGGTCCAACTATCTGGTGTGGAGACTCACTATTTAACCCTGAAACGCCCACACAAGAGGTTAAATAGTGAGTCTCCACACCAGATAGTTGGACCAGTCCCAGCCTGGTCAGCTGCGTACATGAACTGATGAAGCCTCTTGGATGAGAGGTGAAACGTCTTCCTAGACAAACAACTAAGTCCAGTTGCTTTCGATTAAACCTCCTTTGAAACCTTTAATTGTAATGAACCTTTTCCTGAAGAACTGCTCAAAACTACACTATGGAGGCTAATTAGATTTCTTGGTTTCCCTCATCAAATACACAATCCAACAACTCCAAAACGCTCTGGTGGACAAGTTGTGACCTGCACATTCACCACGCTATGAGATAATAATGGGATTTATGAGACGAGGCAAATGCAGAGACTGCTTGCCGAAAAACTGCCCCCGACGGGAACGCACATCAGCGGTTTTGCATGAATTTACCTTACAAATCGGTCTCGTAACTTATTATCTCATAGCATGGTAGCGTGGTCTGTAGTAGTGCTGCACGATTAATCGAATCGCAATCGCGATGACACGCCGTGTAATTACGTAATCGCACAAAAGAGTGCGATTGGCAATTTAAAGTACATAAATGTGCGGCCGCGTGAGCCTGTAAACGGGACTATCTCTCCTGCAGTGTGTGGAGTGCAGCCGCTAATGTGTGCAGCATAGCAGACTCCGTCGATAGTCACGTGACCAGCAAGTCTGATCACGTGACGACCCGGCCGGCAGACAGCCTCCGTGCGCTGCAGGACCGTCCCCCCGCGGTGACAGCGGGTCTGGACAAGTCTGGACCTTTGCAGCAGGGAGCGAACTGTGTTTTCCTCCGCAACAGGTGCGGTGCGTTTAAAAAAAAACGACTTTGTGTTTGCTTGTTGGGGCGAACAACCAGAAAGCTCCGGTGTTTGGTTTTCTTTTAACTGTAATTTAACACTTATTATTTAAAGCAGAAGTGAGTGATCCGGTAGTTTTCGCTAATGCTGCGTTCCAGGCAGGCTTTTGAAATAATAAATTACAGCTTCAAGTCACAACTTACGACTTTGTAGCGTTCCAGGCAACCCACTCATGTTTTTCCGACCTGTTTTACCGGTGAAAGTCACTATAACGGCCACTCGTAACTTCCGACCCGTGAAATCGTACCAGTACGTCTTTTTGTACAGTCTAAGTACCAGATCGAACTGGTACGACTTCACAGGTCGGAAAAATAAGAGTTTCCTTGAACGCACCATAACAGTCCTCGTCCCTACGTCGCCACATTCACGGCGTCCCTTGGCTGCACACACAGCCCTGCATGCCGTTCTCTCTCCTCATTGGATAAAAACTGTAGGATACGATAAATGTTTTCTCTTCGACTCAGAGCAGAGCAGAGGGACTGAGAGACCCGTGATTCAGACCAAACACTCTATGTAAGTGATTGCTGTCGGAAGATATAACTATTTAAGACTTATATTAACACAAATATATCACTCACTTCTGCTTTAAGAAATACACTCCTAAAATATGGTTATTTCCTGTGTTGTGCTTAATAATCAAACAAATAGACTAATTACAGCATTAATTTACAATATTGTAATCGCAATCGCAAATCGCAATATTTTCCATTATAATCGCAATCACACATTTTTATCAAATCGTGCAGCACTAGTCTGTAGCGTAGCTCTGAGCAGCTCGCAGCTCTGCTCCGGCGCCATTCTAAAAGTAGCTTGCACCGACAATTAAATTTAATGTAATGAACCTACTCCAGATTATAGGGATTATGGCAATGGGCCAATTTGCCCAAACGTTAAAAACTATCCCTTTAATAAAGGTCCACCCAAAACTAATATTTTTATTTTCCTAAACCTAACCAGGCTGTGATAATCCATGACATGTCAAATGACATTATGCAGAATGATAATTTAACTAGAATAATTTAACTAGAAAAGGTTTTCCCTCTTTGTTGATCTTCACCCTCCAGTTCTGCTCAATGATTCTACATCGTGGTTTTTCCTCTCACTTTTAATTTAAAATTGGTTTTGGTAAAAGCCGACACCAGCCTGAAAGCTTTATTTTGACCTTTTGGCAAATCACTTCCAGCATTATCCAACATGTTCACTGGCTACAGCTGATAAAATCTGCTGCTGGTGATGTTTGTTTGTCTTTTTTAATTTACAAAGAGAGTGTAGGCAAAAAATGAGAAGCCTGACACCTGAATGTTTGGTATACTGTGTTAATACAGACGGTGAGGAGAGAGGAAGATTTTAGATTTTTTTTTTAGCCTTGTAGCTTTGATAACCTGGGTATTTTTTGAGTCATTATTCATCAATGAGACGTACAGTATCAAACATTCACTAATTCTAGAGTGGCAAATATCAAACATCTCTACTTTCTCAGTTTTAGATCATTAAAACATGTTTTGGTCAAACAAAACAAGCAGTTTGACCTCAGGGCGTTTTATTGGACTGTCACTGTTTCCGAGACACATGGACAAATAATCAAGTAAAAATAATAATCAGATGCCGCCAATTATCAACTGTAGCCAAGCAGCTGTTTTTTTACCCCTCCGAACAAAAATTCTTCTTGTTTGTGTGATGGAGTCTAGGTTGTGACAACAGTTTAATTATTTTTTAATTATGCGTCAAATGTGACCCACCTACTGTCAAAGTGGGACACTTGCAGTTAAAAAAAATTCCAAATATTATCCTTTTTGTAAGAGGTCGCAGCTACTGAATTAGGAGTTTTTAAGTTGTTTTGCTGTTTCACAGTTTGTCCCCTCTCTGATCACTGCATGCTCTGTGATCATGGCAGATACTCTCCTAATTAGTATAAAGGTGAACGAATGTGCATTCTAAAAACTCATTGGAATGATTATGAAACACTAAGGGTCATGGATAATATTTATTTTTACTGCTTGCATAAGGCATAATAAACAGTGGGATGTCAAAAATAAAACTTTCAGAAACAATACAGTATAAAGGGAGAAATGCAGATTAACTAACCAATCCAAATCACTAAAGCCCAGGCCCGTCGCTACTGTATATGGGCCTTTAGGGGCACGGCTCGCTCACTGACCTCATAGTGCTCACCCATTGGCTCCCATTTAAAATTTCATAATTTTTTATTTTCTGTAACGATCCAGTTAAGATACTACCTTCATATTTCTTATAAATAAAGACAATAAAACAGAAAAAACAAAGGTATTTTTCAGGGGTACGTAAAACGGAAGTCAATGTAATGAGAGAGAGCTCCTCAGTAAATTCAGATTATGGGCCCTAGTTTCCTAGACTGAGCGAAGTCTAAGCTCAGCGCAGCTTCGCCACGCCAACGAGGCGTGTCCAGGTCCATTTCGCAAGTTTGGTGGGCAGCGCAGCCTGACTTATGCCAGCGTAAGCCCTCCCCTCGTCCCTCCTACCGGCGCAAACGGCAAAGAGGGAGGAGAGAGGGCGGGAGGGAGACAGGAGGAGGAGAGAAAGGCCGATTCGGATCTTCACCAATCAAATGAGCTCCTCTCCTCACCTTTAACTGCGCCGCGGGCGATGCGTGCTGCAAGTTTGTTATTTTATACTTGGACATGGACGGAGGAGACAGCGACGCCAGTGGCCGAACCTCTCCCAGGAGGAAACAGCTGTTTTGGTCCCGAGGTCCGAGCTCAGAGTGACCGAATAATGAGTTTACTAATATCCTTAATCAGGTTTGATCTGATACACTGAGAACCGCTGCCCAGAGTAAAAAACAACTAATAAACTAATAAAGAAACTCACATTTATTCAATTCAATGTATTGTTCCCTGTGTAAGACAGATGAGAGGTGTACACTAATCACAACATAAACAAACACCATGCGGGATGAAATCAGCGTAAAGGACGCTCTCTCTCTCTCTCTCTGTTTGTCCGTCTCTTTTTTTTCTGTGATGAGAGATCCTGAGTATAGGCTATATACTGACTATCTGATACCGAGGCTGTTGTGGTGGGCTAAGAGAGATGATGATTTGTGTTTTGTTTTTCATTACGGCTGCGTGACGACTCGCCCATTAATAAATTAATAAGTAAATAAATAAATAAAGCGGATCATCACAAGGGCACAGTGCGTATCTCAACACGGCAGCAAAATGCAGTCATCCACCCTTAGTCCTTCTCTTGGGACATCCACAGCTGCTTTTCAGTGCCAGTTCGTCCCTGCTGTGTTAATACAGGTGGAGTTTCCATTACGCGTGCCGACAGCCTTTGATCTCTGCTTTGATAAATTCACGTGTTGATTCCATTAGTTGCATTAAATAGTGGTTATTGTGGATATTTATTGCATTGAAATGTGCCTGGAACTGTGGAAACCTGCCTGTGAGGTCTTGGTGACGTGTGTGCACTGCAGGTCAGTCAGCCAACTTCCACTGCACCTGCTGCGCTTCGCCCTGCGCTGAGAGTAGACCTGGTTTGACGTGGCCAGCTTTCAGCGCAACCTCGGCGGGACATTTTCGCACGAAACTTCCACTGCACCAAGCTGAATCTGTGAGGCCTCCCCCTGCTGCGCGGCCACGCCTATCTCAGCACAGCGCGATCTACCAATCTGCCAATCTGACTTTGCGCTAGGCTGCGCTGGTCGAAACTTGCATTAGACCGGCTGCGCTACCTTGCGCCACCTGCGCTGCGCCACCAAACTAGGGCCCTGTGTGTGTGTGTGTGTGTCACAGAAGCAATCAGTGGTTCTTCAGAATACGCTGCTGCTGTTGTCTCATGTTGATTCTGTTGTATATTATGGCCGCGTGATATTATAACAAGTCAGAATCCACCCTGATGGGTTTAGATTTGCTTTTGATGCTACATTCCCTCGTATCTATTCACTTTCTAAGCCATAACATAAAGCTTACAGAACCCTGCAAGTGCAACTGAAAAAAAGAAATTGATTCATGGTAAAGAAAGAAAGGGCATGGAGGTGTGAGAAATGGTGAAAGACTCATTCATGCTCAGCATTAGATACATACAGTAGGACACACAGGCTCCTGTACGCTGCATTCATTTCATCTGAGTTTTATGAAAACAGAATAAGCGCAATGTAATGAGATATAGAGACGTATAACACATATAAGTTGTATTTAATTCCCTCATAACCAATACTATCCACAATGCTGCTTTCACTTTCATTTTTCCCTTTTTCTTGACAGTTACATTATTACTATGCCATGTTTGTCGCTATGTTGTCAGGAACCTTTGATCCTGAGCTATTTTCTAGAGGATGTGTAGCGGGAATGTTTTTCTAGAGGGAGCATGAATGAGCCCTTGGAGGGGAAAAGCAGGATGTATATGTGACACAAGATAAGTGTAAGGTGTGAAAATATTCTTGTTTATGAGCGTTGTATATTCAAGTGAGATACCCCCCCCCCCCCCAACCCCACTGCTTCCATCTAACACTGAAGCCCTCAGCCTACTGACTCCACTGCATCACCATTTCTGAATAGGCCGTACGTTAATGTCGCCATCCCCTGTTCTCAGATCATCCTCCACTTTGATCCGACATTGGAGACTCTGCTAGCTCCTCTCTCCTGTCATCTAATATGATATTAATATTTATTCAATATTCTTCCCGATTCTTCAGGTAGAGTAAACAAGAATGAAACGTGGGGCCACCCTTTGAAGATTGCAATCTCCCCTCCGCAATATGGAGGAGTAAATATTGCATTAATGTTACCATTATCAATTACAGGCGTGGTGGTGGTGGTGGCGAGCAACCCTGGGCCGCCGCGCTTTAATCTGGCGCCGAGGACCGCATCCTTGTTAATAACGGTGTTTATCTGTCTGTGTGTTCCTGCAGGTATGGTGAACTACAGCGAGGTGTCCGGCTACCCCCTCGTCCAGCACTGGAGCCTCCGCTCTGTGTTGTACCACGTCAAGCTCAATCAGTGGGTCCTCTCTCAAGGTAAATCAGCCCGCGCTTCTAGAAATTAATTATATATATAATTTGTTATTGCTGATTGTTTATTTATGCCGGAGGAGACCACGCTCCCGTCTCCGTGGCATAAACTCACGTTCATCGCCGAGACAAACAACGCTGGCTATCAATAATTTATAACATTGTAATTAATCTGACACATCAAGGTTAGCAGCTCATCATAACAGCTTGGGTACTTTGTTTACTTTTCATTTTTTCCATCGGCTGTGTAATTAACTTAACCCACTGCCATCTTTTGATCAGACTGGCAGCCATTGTCTCGGCTTAAAGAAACTGTAGTGACTTCTTTTTTATCAACTCATCTTTCAATGCCAAACTTCTTTTAAAGGCTTTTTGAGAGTCTTTACACACTGTGCTCGTGAAGAAAGTGAACGGTGAGAGAATAATGTGCGCACAGAGCAACACACCTCCCTAAATCTACTCCTATTAACAGCAGGAGCAGTTTTACAATCATAAAATTCTTGAACATATAAAACTCTCACCACAGGGTGCGTTCCTGGCAATTTTGCAATGTAAGTGCTTAAAAGCTTCAAGTTGGTTCCATTATGCAAACTCTTATAAAGAATAGACTGTGCAGGTGCTGTTCAGCTGTGATGCTTAGATGGTTGCTCTGAAAGACTCTTAATAGGTTTAACTACACTTATATTAAATCACAAATTAGCAAAATCTCACTTTAAAGGGGCAAAAAGACAAGAAGAAGTTGCTCGAGAGGGACACAGAGCTGGAAGGCAGTGTCCACTGGCTGCTAACTGAAACCATTAACTACATAATAACTCATAATCACTTTAAATATCCATTAATATCCAGCACTCACTGAGTCAGAGTGTTTATGAAGACAGATGTGTCCAAACAGTATTAACATGGTGTTCTCTAGATGTATAACAAGCTTTTAACAGTTCAGTAGTTTCCAGTGTCCCCCTCACTTTACATTAGTGGGACATTGTGAGATGTCTGATGATGTAATAATGATGGGAAATGCCAGTTTGTTGATGAAAAAAACATGTTGACATGTTGTTCAAATCAGTGTCATACTGTGTGTCAGAATACTAAATTGCTATCAATTCCAAAGCAACATGCCAATATTTAGTAGATACAATGTTGTAGCATTGCTACTTTGACCTGGTCACCGTGCTACTTGACAGGTCAGAGGTTTACTAATGTGTAATGTCATCCTGAGGGCTACATGACTCTGTAACATAATGAAAATCCATTCTGATATTTCAAAAGCATAAATGTAAACTTCCTGGTGTTGCTAGATTAAGTGAAAGTCACTTAAATCCTCCTCAAGCTGTTCTTGGGGAAAAGGGAAGTAGCATAACACTAGATGAGAGACCTGACTCATTTTGTTCATGATCTCAAGCTTTTATTCCCATAACATGAAGCACGATTTAATATTAGGCAATTAAAAGTTCTAACTAGAAGCCAAACCACAATACGGAAACTGACAAAGAACAAAAGGTTACAATACTAAACTCCTGATCACACTCAAAACAGGAGAAAAATTGTTGGAAATAAAAATGGCAGCTCTTTCCTACAGGGCTTTTTTGGCAAAGTTCCCAAACTACAGATCAAATCATAAAACCAGTAAGTGAAGTTTAACCAACAGAAAAGTTTTCTAGGTAAAAGCTGGCACAGATATCGTACTGATAAGTACACATGTACAGGGAGGCAACCAACAGCCTGTGGCGAAGAGAGACAGAGGTGCTGCTGCTCTGTGCTGTTATACTCCAGGTGAATTCATGAGGAGAGAGGGTCCAGAGCAGCACGGCAAACAAACATGCACCTATGGGTGGCACACAACACACGCTGTGAAAATTTGAGGGTGTATTGCAATCCATCCATATCATTGCATTATGCTAAATGTAAGATATGACTTGCTGATGGTGCTACAGGAAATGTCAGGGCATCATTCAAGTAGCTACGGTTCATCCTCTGAGAACCAGGATATTTTATCCTATATTTTATCACCTGTGCACCACATTTCATTGCAAACAAGTTGGTAGTTCTGGATGCTTAAGTACTTAAGAGTACCTTGGGGGTAATCTTTGATTCTAATCTTAATTTTAAAGGGATAGTTCAACATTTTGGCAAATTGGTCCATTGCCATAATCCCTATAGCTTTAGGAGTAGGTTTATAATGTTTAATTGTCGGAGCTAGCTATGTTTAGAATGGCGGATCAGAGCCGCTAGATGCTCAGAGCTACGCTACGGAGGCTCATGGGATTTCTTGGTTTCCCTCATCAAATATACAATCCAACAACTCCAAAACGCTCTCGTGGACAATTTGTGACCTGCACATTCACCACACTATGAGATAATAACGGAACGTTACAAGACAGAGTTGTTTTAGAGGTAAATTCATGTAAAACCGCTCATGCGCGTTTCCGTCAGGGGCAGTTTTCCGGCAAACAGTCTCTGTATTTGCCTTGAAAACAACTCCACAACTTGGCAATGGGCCAAGTCTCTCTTCAAGAGAACCACAAAATCTTGGACTTTGCTGGCTACCAGTTGTTTTTGGATATCTGTCTCATCTTTAAAGCAGAAGTAAGCGTATCGTTTTGGCTAACTTCTTGTCAGCCGATGGAGTTGGCAGTCCCCGCCCTCGTCCCTACGTCACCACATGCACGCGCATCCCCTGGCTGCACACACAGAGAGGACCGCCCCGTGCCGTTCTCTCTCCTCATTGGATAAAGGTTGTAGGATACAAGGAAAGTTTTCTCCTCGGCTTACAGCAGAGCAGAGTGACTGACAGACCCATGTTTCAGACCAAACACTCTATGTAAGTGATTGCTGTGGGAAGATATAACTATTTAAGACTTATATTAACGCAAACATTCCGCTTACTTCTGCTTTAAGGTTTTGAATGGACTAGCCCCTTCACTATTACAGGACTTCAATAAACTAATATGAGAGCATTTCTCTTCCAAGGCCATGTTCACATACTAATAAGAACTCGTCTATTATCTACTGGAATTTTGCAAGATAATCACTGTGAATCTGAGTGTCACCTTGTCCAGGTAAATACAGCTTCAACTAACTGATTAAATAGAAAGAGAGCCAGCAGCATGGGTACACTGTGTAACTGTATCAAATAGGTCCTTCTGTTTTTTTTTGTTTTTTTTTACTCATCCTCTCACATCATCATCATCATCATCTTCATTATCATCATCATCATCATCATCATGGATAAGCAACAGCAGGTGAACGTGCAGGAGCTCGGAGCTGTTTCACAGGTGCAAAGTGGATGTCACATGCAAATATGATGACAGATACTGAGCCAGATGCATATGGATAGGTTGATGGATAGATAGGGAGGAGGTCAGCCCACAGAAATATGTATCTCATTTTGTTTTCCTTGTCTTTTTCTCTGTCTCTCTGATAGCCTGTCATATATCACAAAGCTTTTGTATCCATGGCAAGACCAAGGCATTCTGACAGCGCCTGCCATGGAAACTTCACAGAATAAGATAACTGTGGATAGGTATTTAGTCAAGCAGTGCTTCTTCTGAAGGCTGCTCCTGGCTGCTGACACATCAGGGATTATACTGAATATTTCCTGACGGCTTCCTCACCACTAAATGTATTATTCTATAAAATACATCTGCTATTTTTTTTTTTTTTTCATTTCATTTGCTTCACGACATAACTTGTGCTTTTTTTTTTTTTGTTCAGGTCGAAATGTTGCATTCAATCATCCTCTTGGCTGTCATGTAACAATGTGGATTCCTGTAATGTTTCATGGCGCTGCATTATTCACAAATCCATCTTAAATAGTTTCCAGTCTGATAAGTGCAGCCACCTCCACTGTAAATACAGCCATGATACCCTCTAATGCATTTCCAATGGCGCTGCTGTGGTTTTGGAAGTGGCTGCCACGTCTGCTGAGGAAACATTTTCTATTTTCTCTTCGCTCAGAAGCGACTCAGCAGCCTCCGTCTTTCTCTTTTTTTTTTTGCTCCTATTTCCCACTTTATTTCTCAACACGGGAGGGGTGAGGGTATACTGATTTTTACATCTGATAGCAAAGCCCCCATCGCTCATCCTCACCGCGCTCTCTGTCTCTCACTTCAGTGGCCTCCTAATTTAATTTTCGAGGAGAAGTAAGAGTGACCCGAGCGTGAGCGCTGAGATATTAATACTGCTTCTCCTGGAAATGATAATGATAAACTGCCATTGCACTTTTTGCTTTTCCCCGTGTTTGCCAAGAGAGAATCCCAGCCAGCGCGTGGTCATTGTGTCACAGTGTGCTCAGCATGTTTCATATTGGAAATGAAACATGCTCTCTCCCCGTGCATCAGTGGATTCGCTGAAATGAAATTAACATTGTCCTTTGCTTGTTTCCAGCGTGCCATTACAACCCCTCCAAAAAAAAAAAAAAAAAAAGAGTCTGTCTTCACGTCGACAGTATTATTCACATTAGTTTGGAGAAATCCTTTTATCCCACCATTGTGGGTTTAAACCTGTCATTTCAGCTTAGCTCCCTCCCAGGACACTGGATCCCTGAGGGAGTTTCAGTGTCTGAATTAGCAATAAAAGGAATCTTTAACCCTGAGATTTTTACTGCCACTTATCCTAATGGAAGTGCAGAGGGGAAACACTTATAGTCAGGCGGCCTGTCTCAAATTGTTAACTGTTAAAACAGGTTTCTGCTAAAAAAACACAAACAAAAAAAAAGACTTTGAGAGAGACTATAAGGTAAACAGATCGATCAGTAACAATTATCTGTGAGCCTTCATATTTATTATGTGTACACTGGTATGGAGTCGATCCAACAGTTGAGTCTACTTGTTGATTGTGGAGTTGAAAACACTTGCTTGTTCTGGGACTTTCAACCATATCATACACTTCTCAGAGGAATGGTTGGGAGCCAAAGTCAGAACATGCACAGATGGCTGACATGTGCAACAGTAGTATCAAAGTCAGACAGTGAACGGTGACAATTGTAGTTTTGCGTTAAAGATCCAGTGTGTAATGAGTGTGAAACAGTGACATCTAGCATTCAGATTCTATTATTTATCTATTAAATAATTCTATTGTTTATTATGAACATGAAACTCTTTGACATGTGCTCTCTTGTTGGCTGGATTTTCCATTCCGTACAAACATGGCGGCGCAAGATGGCGACACTCTGTAAGCAAGACTCTTGCTATCCACCTTTTTCCGAATGTCAAAACCGGAAGCCGGTTTTGAACTTCTGGCGGAATTGTATGTTTACATTTCCATGGTTTCAGTCATTGTCATAGTTGCGGTAAACGCATGGATCTATTAACGCTGGCTTTTAACATGGATGTCCATTCATGTGGTATCCATTATTAAAAGCTGATGTGATGATCCATGCGTTTTACAGATTTTCACCGGGGGGAAAAAAATTGTGATGCATTTACCGCAACTATTGAAACCATGGAAACGTAAACATACAATTTCACTGGAAGAGCAAAACCGGCTTACGTTTTTTGACATTCGGAAAAAGGTGGATATGTATATATAAAAGAATAATTATAAAGCTATGGAAACCAAACTGATATTATTTTATAGCGATTATACACTTATACAAATTCAGTAGTATATTCAGATTTTGCCAATAAACCGTGACAAATATTACACACTGGACCTTTAATGAAGAAAACAACATTAAGAATTGGCACAATCCCACTCATCTTTACAGTGTTTTCTTCTTCTTCTTCTACTTCTTCAACACATGCAAACAGACATAGAGAAAACATCTGTCTGGATTTGACAACCCATGTGCTGCAAGTACGCACAACACAACCAAAAATACAAGTAGCACAAATGACAAGATGGTGAAACTACATTTATACAAGTGTGTCTCAACCACCTTGTGACACTTGCATTGTATTGTATTTGCAGCACTTGTTGTCAAACTGGCAATGTTTTCTGACCTTGTTTGTCTTGGTGTGCGTTGAATTCTCAGTATATTCTGTATATCTTGTACTTTTTTATTTACTTTTTTAAAAATCCTAAACAGTTCATTCTTGACCTTGGGAACAATCAGTGAACATAACAATTTTAACTCAAGGTCCACTTACTTGCTCGCCTTGAAACTTTTGACCATGTGCTGCAGAATCAAGTGCACTTCAGTAGGAAGCACTAAACCTAATTTTCAGCTGAAATCAATGGGCCTTTATCCAAGCTGTACTCTTGAAGACAGGTCCTCTGTCAGAATATTCATGGCTCATATTTTTCAAAGTAAAATTCTTGAAAAGTTCCATTTTAAAGTGAGACAGTGCAACTTAAGAAAGAGATATCATGTTATACCTTTGGGATATAGAAAGTAAAGCCTACTTGCTTAATTTAATAAGACAGAATATGAGATAACGTATAAATGACATTATGACTCCACATTGTGCTGCTTTTATTATACATCTTACTCTTTATTGTCATTCCCACGATTAGATGTTCACAGTTGACAGCCTAGTGGGTTTATTAGCTGATAATTAACACGTGACCCACGTAAAACACACCATGCACTTAACCATGAGTGACAGACTAAGTGAATAGAAACAGAAAAAAGAGCTGACAAAGTAAGAGCAGCATGCAATATGAAGATGCAGATGGTAAACATGAAAGTTTATGTATTCTGTTTGAAACTGCAGATTCTCAAAGCTTCAACAACAAAAAAAAGTGTTGTATTGTCTGCGAAGTCTCCCATTCTGCATTATTTATTTATTCACACCAGATTTTGTCGACATAAGGTATTCTGATTCTGAGCCTTCAGCAGACATGATGAAATAGCCACAGAAATATATATATATAGGCACCTGAGCTCAGCCGCTGCTGCACACAAACTGTTTAACAGCAACAGAATTTCATGTCCACTTTGTATATGTTTTTTTTTTTTTTTTTACACTGAGGCCTTGCTTGTTCACATCCATATGTTGACACCAAGGATAATCAGCACGCTTTGGTTGAAAGGGTTCATGAATAATAAGTAGCTGACTCGGATGTCCACTAAACCTGCTAAAAACACTAAGTGACAGATGCCTGACAGAAACTGCCACTTCACCCACTCTACCTTCTACACATGTAGTCAATAAAGTGAAACAAACCTGGATTAATCAGATTAATGCAAGGCTTTGTCATTATTAGAAGATATTTGATTGTCATAATAATTGCTGTAAATATGCAACATGAAACACTTTGTTTCAAACAAGCCAACTGTAAGCAAGTTTTACTTTAAAGGCAAATCGGCCCATTGCCATAATCCCTATAGTTTTAGAAGTAGGCGCTCCAAAACGCTCTGGTGGACAGGTCTCTGCATTTGCCTCTAAAGCAACTCTGTCTCGTAACGTTCCATTATTACTGTAAAGTTCCATTATTACTGTATCTCGTGATGAATGTGCAGGTCACAACTTGTCCACCAGAGCGTTTTGGAGTTGTTGGATTGTGTATTTGATGAGTTTGATGATGGAAACCAAGAAATTCCATTAGCCTCCGTAGCGTAGCTCTGAGCAGCTCGCGGCTCTGCTCTGCTGTTCTAAAAAATAGCTTGTACCGACAATTAAAGGTAACAAACCTAGTTTAAAAAAAAAACACTTGGTTCCAGTGTTGACTGACACCCAGTCTGTTACTTTGGTCCAGACTGAAACATGTCATGAACTATTAGATTTGTTTAAACAATAAGATAAATGATAATGATCAATGGTTCTAGAGGACCAATCCTATTGACTTTACTGATCGCAGAATTTCCCACTACTTCCTCTCACAGTTCTCCTCAGTTCAGTGAAATGTTGTATCTTAACATCTATCAGGTTGTTTTGCACAAAATATTTTAATATTAAATATAATAAATATTTTGTCCATGGTTCCCAGCCTTTGCTGATTCATTCCACCATGAGGTATTGAAACAGATTAAGAAATTAGCTTAAAGTCACGTTACTCAGGATAATGAGCTGTGATAACTTTGCTGATGCTCAGGTTTTTCATTTAATGCCACCATCAATCATCTGTTGAATTGAATTTCATTGTGACCAAATACCTGTAAAGCTAGAACTGAGACTATAAGATAACCGGCTAAACTGCTTCTAACCAGTCAAATTAAACTAATGCCCAAATCAAAAGGCTCTTCATAATCCTCAGATATGTTTTAATGCCATTTAGCAACAGTTAGTGTGCTGATACATTGGACTAAGATGACATGGGGAGCAACTTAGCCTGCACTTCATCATGTTAGCATCATGTACTAACATGATGAAGTGCAGCCTTCAAGAGAAGCTAGTTTTACCAGCCAAATGTCAAGACGTTTTTTTTTTTTTGTGTGTGTGTGTGTTCTACTCAAGGTAGCGGTGCTATTACTGTACCAACTGCTGCTGCTGTTTCTATGGCTGTCTCTTCATAAAACATTCAGCAGATCAGTTAAAATAATGATAGTGCTGGTTTTTATAATAATGGGGAATAGATGGCTGAAATAATCATGCAAATCACTGATACTGATCGTTTCTAATGCTAATGGCTTATCAAACAAATGGCCACCTCATCCAATCATAACATTATTTCACCACATGTCACATTTGAAGTTTTATGTTTTTTATTAGTCATCTGAAATTAATGAGGTAGACGTTAAAGATAAGGGTTTGTAAGAGGATATGAGCCTTTTTAGGTATTCCTGAGAAGACACAGTACAACCTTAACATGCAGACTACATACTGTAGCATGTATGGTGATCTGTACAGTGAGAATATAAATTGGCACACTGGTTGGATTGCTTATTACTTCTATGCAGTGGAGGCAGCAGCAGCAGTTGTAGGAGGGATTTCCTTCAGTTAGTGCCAAGGCGATGTCTGTACTTTATCTGTGATCCACATAAACCCGCCGAGACTCTGTGGCTTTGTGAGGCTTACCTGTAAGACAAATAAAAAAATAAAAAATAACTACCTCTTAAAAAGATGGAATTTTGGACTGTAGGGCAAAATAGGGGGTGGCAGAGCAAACAAACAAAAGAAAATCCTGATATTTTTACACCGAACACTGCTTAATTTTTTATTCATGGTCATGGATTGATCCAGGATTTTGTTAAAAAAAAATAACAAAGGATTCAGCTCATGTTCTTTTTCTTTTTTCTTTTTTTTTGTTCCCTGTCCTTCTTCTCAGCCTTCAGCTCGGCCATCCATTCTCTGGACGGGGCGACGCAGCGCAATGACTTTGTGTCCATCCTGAGGGAGTTTGGGAACCACTACGTGCAGGAGGCAGTGTACGGCTTCCAGGAGTCATGTACCATCTGGTACCCCAACAAGCAGGTCCAGAGACAGCTGTGGCTGGAGTACCAGGATATTAGCAAAGGTAGGAAACACACACACACATGGAGTGGATTTAACAATCTGAAAGAATCAACTGTATTTATTGGCCTGAGCATCAAAACTAAAGTGTGCGTGAGTGATCGTGTTGGGGTGTTTAAACATACCTGCAGTTATTTATACACACACTGATGGTGTCAATTCATAAGCTATCATTGCTGCAAATACAATGGAGCTGTTAAACATTGTGTAGGAATTACTCCCATCTAGCGTTGCGATTGTATATCGCAAGCAACTCAGTCGTATTTTTCATGCTGCATTCACGTGAAATTGGGCGGACGGCAGGCGGACGGCAGACGGACGACAGCCGCTGCACGTAACGGCATAAACAAGCCTCTATGTAAACAAGTGGTCCGTCAGCACTGTTAAGCTTGCGCTCCAAAAAGGAAAGTTGGACTTGTGATTTAGACAGACCCGTCGAGGGATGTTTATCAGTAACACAAATGTGGGGGGGTTAGTGGGGGAGGCCAGGCTCCGTGTGGCCTGGAGCGGTGTGGTCCGAGGGCAGGCAGGGCTGGGCACGGCAGCAGGGAAGCAGGGCAGAGGTACAGGTACACATGCACGGTCAACGACGAACTGGCGAGGAACACCATGAAGGAACCGGCTCATATCCTGCAGACAGGGGAGGAGGGGTGATGAGCCTGATGCAGTGCAGGTGTAGTCGCTGGAGGAGACACACCCATGCCAAGCCCACACAGACAAACACAGACACAGAGGGGAGGGGGGAACAGAGGGAGAGCCTACATATCCTAACAGTACCCCCCCCTCAACGGGAGCCTCCTGGCGACCCTCCAGGCTTGTCAGGATGCTCCCGATGGTACGCCGCCACCAAATCAGGATCCAGGATGAAAGACCGAGGCACCCAGAGGCGTTCCTCCGGCCCATACCCCTCCCAATCGACAAGGTACTGCAGGCCGCGTCCTCTTCGCCGCACATCCACCAGGCGCCGGACAGTGAAAGCCGGGTGGTCATCAATGACCCGGGGGGGTGGAGGGGGATCGGAAGGCGGGCACAACTGGCTGGAAGAAACTGGTTTAACTTGTGAAACATGGAACGTGGGATGAATCTTCATGTTTCCCGGTAATTTAAGTCGGACTGCAGTGGGATTAATGACTTTTCTGACAGCAAAGGGACCAATGTATCGAGGGGAAAGCTTACGTGACTCGGTGAGTAGGGAGATGTTCCTGGTGGACAGCCAGACCTTCTGTCCGGGCTGGTAGGGAGGGGCTGGGTTCCGATGCCTGTTGGCCGATGATTGGGTGGCTTCCTGGGTTCTTTCTAGGGCACGGCGGGTGTCCTGCCAAGTCCTCCTACAGTGCGTGATGAAGGCCTGGACAGAGGGTACCGTCAAATCAGATCCATGGGAGGTCAGGAGAGGCGGCTGGTATCCCAGGGAGGCTTCAAATGGCGAGAGGCCCGTGGACGAACTGGTGAGTGTGTTGTAGGCATATTCGACCCATACCAACTGTGATGACCATGTTGTGGGATCCTTTTCTGTGACGCAGCGCAGGGAGGACTCCAGCACCTGGTTAGTTCTCTCAGCTTGACCGTTTGACTGTGGATGATAACCAGAAGACAAACTGACACCAACTCCCAAGGATCGACAAAAGGCTCGCCATACCTGGGAGATAAACTGGGGTCCGCGATCAGACACGACGTCCAGGGGAATTCCGTGGACCCTAACAACATGGTCCAGTAATAACTGGGCGGTCTCCATAGCTGTGGGAAGTTTGGGCAGGGGAACAAAGTGTGCAGCCTTTGAAAAGCGGTCAACAACTGTAAAAATGGTGGTGTTACCTTGGGAAGGTGGTAATCCGGTGACAAAGTCAAGTGCTATATGAGACCACGGTCTATGTGGAATTGGCAGTGGACGAAGGAGCCCGGCTGGAGCTTGGTGGGAGGCTTTACTCCGGGCGCAGGTGGGGCATGCAGCTACATACTCCCGAGTATCCTTCTCCATTGTAGGCCACCAGAAATATCTCCTCAACAGGGACAGGGTACGGTTGGCACCGGGATGGCATGCAAACTTTGAGACATGCGCCCATTGGAGGACCTGGGAACGGACAGAATCAGGGACAAATAAGCGATTAGGTGGACCATTACCTGGGTCAGGTTGGCGTCCCTGTGCATCCTTGACAGTCTTTTCGATTCCCCAGGTCAAAGTAGCAATCACCCGTCCCTGAGGGAGAATAGTCTCTGGGGTGTCAGTGGCATCGACGGGGGAAAATAGGCGCGAGAGAGCGTCCGGCTTTACGTTCCGTGAACCTGGACGGTATGTGAGGGTGAAGTTAAAGCGGCTGAAGAACATCGCCCACCGGGCTTGACGGGAGTTGAGACGTTTGGCAGACTGGATGTACGCCAAGTTTTTATGATCGGTCCAGACCACAAAAGGTTTCTCTGTCCCCTCCAGCCAGTGCCTCCACTCTTCTAATGCTAGCTTGACTGCCAGTAGCTCTCGATCGCCCACATCGTAGTTCCGCTCTGCAGGTGACAAACGGCGGGAAAAAAAAGCACAGGGGTGCAGACAATTAAGTGGACCAACATGCTGAGACAGTACTGCCCCTACGCCCGTGTCCGAGGCATCTACCTCCAGGACGAACTGTTTACTGGTGTCTGGTTGAATTAACACAGGTGCTGTGGAAAACAGTAACTTTAACTGGTTAAAAGCTTGATCTGCCTCCGCAGACCAGCTGAACTGCACCTTGGTGGATGTGAGCTTGGTGAGTGGTGAAGCAACCTTACTATAATTCCGAATGAAACGTCGGTAGAAGTTTGCAAATCCAAGGAAACGTTGCAGCTCCTTCCGAGACTTTGGAACCGGCCACTCCTTCACTGCGCGAATCTTCCCTGGGTCCGCCTGCATTTTCCCCTGCTGAATGACATAACCCAGAAAGTTCACCGTCTCCACTCCAAACTCACATTTCTCGGCCTTCACATATAACTTGTTCTCCAGAAGTCTGACCAGCACCTGGCGGACATGGGAAATGTGTTCCTCAGGGTTCTTAGAAAAAATGAGAATATCATCCAAATACACAAAGACAAAGTGGTTCAAAAAATCCCGCAACACATCATTGATCAGGGCCTGAAAAACAGCCGGGGCATTTGTCAAACCAAAAGGCATTACCAAATACTCAAAGTGTCCCAAAGGCGTATTGAAGGCCGTCTTCCACTCGTCCCCGCTCCTGATCCGTACCAGGTGATACGCATTCCGGAGATCCAATTTGGTGAAGATTTGTGCACCCTGTAGGAGCTCAAAAGCAGAGTTGATTAAAGGGAGTGGATATTTGTTTTTCACCGTGATGTTGTTTAGGCCCCGAAAATCAATACAGGGTCTCAATGTCCCATCCTTTTTTCCCACAAAGAAAAATCCAGCCCCTAATGGTGATGATGACGGCCGAATGATCCCAGCAGCTACGGACTCGGTGATATACCTCTCCATGGCCTCCCTCTCTGGTCGGGTTAGGTTGTAAAGACGGCTGGAGGGAAGCGGAGCCCCAAGAAGCAAATCAATGGCGCAATCGTAAGGCCGGTGGGGGGGTAGTGACAGGGCCTTGCTTCTGCTGAATACTTCCCGGAGGTCCCGATACTCGAGAGGAACCTTACTCAAATCTGGAGGGTCGGGAGGGGGGGCTGGAGTGAGAACTAGGGGAGACAAGGCAGACTGCAAACAAACTGAGAGACAATGATCACTCCAACCAAGTATCTTATTTAGAGACCAGTCAATATGAGGGTTATGTAATCTTAACCAAGGATAACCAAGAACCAGGGGATTCTCAGGTGAAGAGATAATATGAAATGAAATCTGTTCACAGTGATTACCAGATAACACGAGAGTTAGGGGAGAAATCTTATGCGTAATCTGGGTGAACACTTTACCATTTAAAGCCAGAGCTGGTATAGGCCCTTCCAGCAGCTCCTTGTCACATCCCAGCTGATCCGCCAGTTCCTCATCCAGGAAATTATCTTCTGCACCTGAATCAATGAGAGCTTGTAGGGGGAACACAGTGTTTCTGACATGCAATTTAGCTGGGACTGATAACCGAGTCACTTGAGGGGAGGTTTTAGTCACATGCGCGCTCGTCAGGACTCCCGCTTTCACTGACGAGCGCTCTCTTTTGGCCTGCTAGGACAGGTACTAACAAAATGGCCAGATCCACCACAGTACAGACACTCACCAGCACGCATCCTGCGGAGGCGCTCTTCTGGATTCAGCCTGGCACGGCCGAGTTGCATGGGTTCGTCCTCCGCAGGACGGGCTGGCGGGTGGTCCATCTGTGTGTCGACCCTCACGGCTTGCTGGGGAACAGGACGAGAGGGAAGGTTGGGGCGAGGATTCCTCGGCGTCCTCTCCCGCTGCCTCTCCCGCAATCGTTGGTCTATTTTGATGGCAAGAGAAACAAAAGAGGGCAAATCATCCGGGACATCCCGGGCTGCTAACTCATCCTTTAATTGTTCATTCAAACCCTTCAGAAACACTGCTTTCAGAGCAGAGTCATTCCATTGCGCATCCGATGCTAGAGTCCAAAAATCCACAGAGTAATCTGCCACAGAACGAATCCCCTGCCGTATGTTCATCAGTCTGTTGGAAGCATTTCCGCTGTAGTTAGGATGATCAAAAACTCTCTTGAAGTGTCTTGAAAACTCAGAGAATGACATCTCAGAAAAATCTACTGTGGCACTCACTGCCTCTGCCCATGCCAAAGCCCGGCCCCGCAGCAATCCAATCAAAAAATTTATCTTCGCCACATCAAAAGAAAAAGACACTGGCCGCTGCTGAAAAACTAGACCACACTGTAGCAAAAAACCCCGACACTTGTCTAGATCACCAAAGAAAGGGTCCGGATCACTCACGTGAGACTCCCGTCGTGGCGTAGACTGAGGCTCTGTCCCGATTCCTGCCTGCGGCTGAACTGAGGCTTGCACCGAGGAGGCGAGAGCTGTAACCTGGCGAGACATCTCTGCAACGTGGGAGGTTAGGGCTTGATTGCTCTCAAACAAGGCTCTGAGCATCTGATCATGTTGCCCAATCACAGCGCCTTGGTTGGTCAGCGCCTGACGAACCGGGTCTGTCGAGTCCATTGTGGCCAGTTCGTACTGTTAAGCTTGCGCTCCAAAAAGGAAAGTTGGACTTGTGATTTAGACAGACCCGTCGAGGGATGTTTATCAGTAACACAAATGTGGGGGGGTTAGTGGGGGAGGCCAGGCTCCGTGTGGCCTGGAGCGGTGTGGTCCGAGGGCAGGCAGGGCTGGGCACGGCAGCAGGGAAGCAGGGCAGAGGTACAGGTACACATGCACGGTCAACGACGAACTGGCGAGGAACACCATGAAGGAACCGGCTCATATCCTGCAGACAGGGGAGGAGGGGTGATGAGCCTGATGCAGTGCAGGTGTAGTCGCTGGAGGAGACACACCCATGCCAAGCCCACACAGACAAACACAGACACAGAGGGGAGGGGGGAACAGAGGGAGAGCCTACATATCCTAACAAGCACGAGGCAAAACAATACACCTGACAATATGTTGTCATGGTGATGTCGTATTGTTTGTCTGACCCACGTTTTACCGGCTTTCTCTGGACTTCTGTGACTAAAATGACATCTGGTTGACGGCCGTCTGCCCGACTGCACGTGAATGCAGCATCAGTGTAACGCTCCATTCTTCCTCACTACGTTACCGCGGTGACTTTTCACAGACGCCACCTCGACCTGAGCCGACAGCTCCGGTGTCTCCGCTGAGTTTCCGTGGTTTCCTACCGTCACGCTGCCACTGAACGTAAAAACATGGCGACACGACATGGCAGCCAGCACCGAGCTTACCCGCTCCATGTAGATATGAATGATATGAACGGCAAATTCAGTTTGTTGATGGGGGGGGATTACTGATTAATGAAAAACATACTTTTGAACCAAATAATCGATTTTTGTGAATAGATAACAGGAGAAGTTACACAATGTCCCTTTAAAGCTGAATGTGTGTGTTGAGGTGTGCTGGATTGTTGTGTTACCAGAGTAAATGCCTGCTATGAGAAATACTTAAGCATCACACGGGGCCTCGTTTAACAAAGCCATCCTCTTTTTCTTTCTATAGTTGTACCCTGGTTTAGAGAAATGTAATGGACTCCCAGGGCAGCAGTCTTTCAGAGGCCTTCGTCTTCTTGTTTCTGTACTGTTTATGGAGACATGGCTTGTTGAACTCTCTGGTCGGGTGTTGTATCATTTGTGTGGATACCAACACAGAGAGCTTGTCATCACAAAGGCTGCTTATTGATATTCAGCACTGTTTTAGATGAAGTCCATGCTCAGTTATGAGAAAGAAGTGTCATGCACCAAAAGCCAGTGCCAGTGTCTGGTTGGATTTCAAACTTTGTTTTGATCGACTTTTTTGTTGTTGTTGTTTAATTTGATTAGGGCAATTTTAGATTTTTCTTCCTCAATATAGATTCATCAGATTTGGTTGTCAGGCTTATTCAACCCAGGACACCACATCATAGTCATTTTCTTTTCATAGCAATGCCCTCAGCTGCTGTTATAACTGTGTGCCATAAGAATTTAACTCTGATGAGCTAGCAAAGCAGATAAAACAGAATTAAATATTAAATGGCATAACTGCTGCAATTGAAGAGGGAAAAATGTGAAATTTAATTTTTTAATGTTTTACATAAATGTAACTGCAAATTCTAAACACATAAAACAAAGTTTTGTGGTAAAAGTTTCAAATAAACACATGAAATATTATGAAAGTTTATGCACAGCCGCAGTTTAGATACATTTGTGAGTAAATGTGTGAAAATTATATCCAAATTATAATATAATTACAGCTTGTGAAATAGGCTGCTTTAAATGTACACATCCATTAGCTACAAGATTAAATGTTTAGACTTTCATGAATGAACTTCTGTGTATTTTCAAATATTTCAAATACAGTTCTGACAGGTGATCACTTCGCTACCAGGCAGAGGTTGCGCTAGACTTTTTCGTCGCCGGTCATTTTGACTGACGGGGTCATAAAAATTCCGTCATAATCTATTTTTACCGGTCACTTTAATTTTTTTTAAAATGATAATAATGCCATATTCAACAGCATTCAATTTTAATTCATGTTTAATTCATATCAAGTCCAAACAAATTGAACAGAGAATGCTCCGGAGCAGAGTCGGCGTCAGAGCACATCTAACCGTGGGTCAGTCAGTGAATGCGGGGTCACTTTCTGCCACTCAACAACTATACAACGTTAGATGACATCAGTTTTCTGTCAACAATCAACATGCTAACCCATGTGTTATACCAAAACATCTAAAGGAGCACGTTTTCACATAGGCACCGCATAGTGCACTGGCGTTATCTCTCTCTCTCTGTGCCTCTCATCTCTCTTTTACGCACGCACGCACGCACGCAGCCATTGCGCAACACTGAAACAACTGAAGCTATAGACCACACAGCCAGATGCAGCACAAATTCAGACAGGACAAGACCCACTCAGCTTTAAGTGTTATAAACAATGCCACGGCGGGCAAAATACATTAAAAGAAGGCTTAACATTACCTTTAGAAGAGTTGTGCGCGGCGAGTGTGTGAAACGGTGATGTCCTCCCCCCACCGCTCTACCTGTACCGAGACACACCGCTGTGTAGCTACAGCTACGTAACTTAACAACAGCTGACTACTGTCGGTCCCTCGGACACTGCAGCTGAATATCGCCCGTTAAATCATTATCGACCGTCATATTTGCACTGACACGACTCCCATCAACATTTAATCCACTTGAAGGAGTTTGAATACTGCGGGGAAGCTTTCTGTCTTCTTCTCTGTTGTTGGTGTTTCTGTGTGGCTACAGCGCCACACACGCTCCACACAGGCCTAGAGGAGGTACTACAGCGTTTTCTACTGAGCGCACCAGCCAGCTGTGAGGTTTTTTTTTTTTTTTTTTTTTAATCTAATTCTCACCGTAGTGACTTTGTGACATTGTATATGTTGTATATCGTTATCCACCACTCCATTTATTGATTATCCGCCGGCTTCATTGTAAACAAATGCACATGGACAGACGGCCATGGCTGTGAATTGCAATCTGTCAAAATGACGGATGGCCTCAAAATCTTTCCGTCACCGTTTTAAAAAAACGGTCAATGACGGAAAATATCCGGTTAACGCGACCCCTGCTACCAGGAAACCTATTATCTTTCTAATGGCAGCGTTTCAAAGTAAGAGTTCCTGTCAACACTCAATGTGTAGTGTCTGTACTGTCAGTTGTAACTTAACCAGTGAGATCCATCCATGTCTGTGACAGCTCCACACTCTCTACAGCTGTTTCATTCGGAAAAGATCAAATAACGTTGGCGCGTTGCATCTGTTTGTCAACTGTGCTATTTGCGTAACACGCGTTACAAACAATGTAATGCCACGACGCTTTTACTGTACCATCTGTTTGAGTCGCACACTGAAGCATTGTGTGTGTTGTAGATTATTGTGTGGCTTTGCACGATAATGAGCATTGTTCTATCTGAACCAGCTAAACTAAACCACAAGCACTCTCCACAAGCACTTGAGGCACTTGTATTTAAATGAACAATCAAAGGACCAATGCTTTTTTCTTTTCTTTTTTTTCTTCTTCTTTTTTTTTGTTATTACTCAAAATGCCAACAACAGCAGCCATCCATCTTTGTGTTACCGCTGCTTGTTTTCTCACTACGTCTCAGCAGAGATAAGTAATAGCCTGTCTCTCCCTGCCATTTCACCTCAGTGGCTCCAAACTGTACGCAGTCATTTCCCCCTTCTTTTTTTTTCTCGCCTCGGCCACTTTTCTTCTCTTCCCCTGCTTTGTCCAAGGACACCTCCTGCTGCCGTGTGCTGTTCACTCCCAGTTACCTCTGAGCTGACAGATGGCATTAGATAACTGAGTTTTCCCACCCTCATGAAAAGTACATTAGTCTTCATTTCCAGCCTCTCTCTCTGACACACCGGTTGCAGACGTTGCTAAAAGATTCAACACAATCAAAGAAATGCAGCGCTCCGTCTTTTCAGCTTTTTTTCTTTTCCAAACTATGAAGTTCTGCCTCTAATTCAAGTGAGATCAAGGCAATTTAAAGATTTTTATTTGGATCGGTGTCAGTGAACCTGCACTCTCTGCAGTCCTCAGGAGTGTATGAAGGGTTACTTATAAAAAAGACACCATGATAATGCAATCTGCCAAAATCATCCGCATTATAATTGCAATGGTTTCTAATGAACCTATGAATCTGAAGTGATGAACAGAAAATTATTATTGCAAATGTATTGCAGAAATAACATTCACAAGATTAGTTTTACCTTGAGATGTGTGTAAATTTGATTTTGCACATCAATGAAATGGCAAATAAGTTACAGTAACACTTTATTTTTTATCCTCCAAACATAGAAGATGTGTATAAGGGTTTTGGAAAGGAATTTTTTTTCTTTTGTTTCCTTTTTCTTTTTGAGGCAGTTAACTTTTACAGTGCTCGATGACTCATTCAAAGTGAGTGGTGGCTTAACCCGAGCCTGACAGTCAAATAACTATTTCTGATTTAATGGATTTTTACAGGGGAAAAAACAAAAAGTTGTTGAACTGTAGGTCAGGAAAATACCAAGTTATGCAGTTGTCACAAAGTTCTGAACAACAAAAAAGTACATGTTTCCTACTTTTTTGGGCTGGACTGCAAAAGCGGAGACTGACTGACTGAGCCATTCTGACTTTCTGGCTCCACAGGAATTGCGGAAAGGCTGAGGATTTTGTCCGATATGATGCAATGGAGGCAAGACTCAGAGTAAATCACTTTTATTACATATATCATTGTTACTAAAGGAGGCAGAGGAAGAACCAAACATAAGCAGAGAATGCAGGAGAGAGGGAGAGGAGTCAGCCGCAGGGAGTTGCACATAAAAACCAGCCTCTAATAACTGTCCGTTAAGTTCTGGTGTTGAAGTAAATAAAAGCTGAACCGTTGTCCATCCCTGACGAAGAACTGTGCTCTGTGTGAGAGACAACAAAAGAAATGGTGTCTGACATTGAGCGTGTGCCCTGGTGGCTCACCTGAGGCCTGTACTGCGAAGGAGGCTCAACATACCTAGGCTTTGTGCTCAAGATGCAGCTCAACAAACCCTCAAGTCCGCAATCAGAGCTAAACGGTACTGTGACGGTGGATATCAACTTAATTAGTCAAGTCCGGTTCTCAGCTTTGTGCTCTGCGCGCGTTCACATAAAAGGGGGCGTTTGACGTCATATTATTCTACTTCCGCACGAAATTGATCCACAACGGGCTGATTTCAGCCAAGACGAGTGCAATTGTTTTAATGGAGAGAGTATGAGCGATATTAAAAAAAAAGCACGATCACAGCCTGAAGCAACAGTGTTGCTGCAAATATGACAAGAGAGGAGGCTGCTTTTAATTTTTCTGACAGCTCTTGCGCTACTTTTAAATATGAAGCTTTATCCATATAAACTAGAGCAACATCAACTGTCATTTTAAATTGTGTTTTATATTGTTATATATTTCACTGATCGCAATTATAACGCAAGTGTGTGTTTTATTGGAAGCGAGGCTGGATAGGCTACAGTGAGGTTTTTTTTAGGTGCTGTAGCTACAAGCAAATCTCATAAACAAAGACCTTTTTAAATGTGAAAACAGCGGAGACTTATTCAAGATTTGCGTTTGGGCAACACTGAAATATAACGGCGACACATCGGAATTAATTTATTCACGGCCACATTAAGTGAAATTATTAACTTTACCGATTATCCATCTGATTATCTGTCCTGCTGCGAGCGAACAACTTCTATCAGTGGTGACTGACTGTATATAAAAGTAAAATATAGGCTATAGTCTAATATATAATGAGCTCCTGACGCTCAGCTCAACGGGTGAGGAGGCGGAGACTCAGCGGAGACGCTCAGAGAAAGTAAACAGCAGCGATCAGCTGATCTCTCCCTCCGTACAAACGCTCCGTTCTGATCCAGCTCCACTGGACTTTCAAAGTAAAGGTGACGCCAGCTGTAAATGAGTTGAAATAGTGAAACAGCGGCGCTTTTATAGCCGGTTTTATGATTAAACTCGGAACATAACCTGGTCGGGACCAGGTTATGAGCTAAGCATAAGTTACCATGGTGATCTAGCCTCGTTAAAAGACAGCCACCGTCGCAGTACAGGAGAGGCTGGCTTTACACTCAACATACCTCGCTAACCCACTAAACTGGCTTCGCAGTACAGGCCTCAGGTAGAGTGTGTTTAGGTTTTAGTCTTTGCTCCAGCAGGATCATGGTCAGCTCCAGCCTGTGGCCTGCTGCTGTGTTTACCTCTCTCTGCCATTGTTCCATCTCTCTTTTTCATTCTGAATTCCCATGTACACAAATTCCTGAAAATAAGAAGGTATTCTATGACCATAGGCAGTCCAGACATGTAAAAGGTTCTCACCTTGTCTTTTTATTATTATCTTTGCATGTATAGGATGTTACATAGGAGAGTATACAGAATTTAAAGGGGACATTATGGAAATATCACTTTTTAAAAGCTCCTTAAAGGGGACCTATTATGCTCCTTTTTGCACAAACTAAAATAGTTCCTGGGTGTCTTAAAGACATGTCTGTGACATGCTTAACCCCAAAGATCAAACATCACAGCACTCTGTTCATCCTCTCAAAAACAGGGCTGTGCAAAACGGTCTGTTTCAGTGGCCCCTCCCTTTAAATGCAAATGAACCACTCTCTGTAGGAAATCGAAAGGACAAAACTTCTCAACAATTTCACTTTTAACCTATAATCCATATTGATCTTGCAGAAAATACAACAATATTTGCAATTTTTTGACTATTACCAGGTGAAAGGGACAAATTTAGCCTTCTAGCTCCATAGGGCCCCATTCATTCTGCACTCGCCCGCGAGCACTCCTAGTGGAATTCTGGTGGAACTGCAACCAAGTTCGATACAATGGGGCTAATGGAGAGTGGCAAGGCTCGTCAATAGACTGGCTCTGGTATAGAGTAGTCTTTGCCATGTAGGCTACTGTAACCATGTAACATGTAATATAACTTAATAAAATATATTAAAAATATATGCAGACTGGTCAGTTCATTGTAAAACAGTTATTTATTGATGTAAATGTGGTGATTTGTGCACATAGACTACAGAGCTCTGCAGCACTGCTCCTCTCCTCTCCTCCCCCTTCTCACAGCTTCACTTTTCATTCAAACTAATTCAACTGCCACAATTGTAAGATTTCATCAATGAGACCAACATTTATCTCCTAAAAAGAATAACCACACGGCGGTAAACGCCTAAAAAACCTGCGGGTATGTTTATTAGCGATGGTTTTCTCCACCGCGATGAGCACGGACGTCTGCCCGGCCAAGGAGGCCTGCAGACGGGCTCTGCCTGTGTGAGGAGCCGCTGCAGCTCCGGTGCTCCGGTGCTCCGGTGCTCCATCGGTCCAGCGTTACGTTGGTCCGACGAACAACGTCGCCCCGGCGGTACGTCGCTGCTCACACAGGTACAGCTTCACTTACATGAAACGTTGGCGTAAACTTCTAAATAAAACTTAGTAAAGTGATGCTACAGCGCTAAAACATGCTGGGGAAAAAGCAGGAAGTAGACCGCTCCGCTCTCCGCTGTGACACCAGCCACAACAGAGCAGCATGGGAGGAGGCGGGGCCGGCTGGAGCAGAGACCTCATGACCATGTAGGGGAGTGTAACATGGTGTGCAGAGAAATCCCAATCATCTAGCAGGGTTTACCTCCAAATGCATTAACCTCATGATATGACACTTCCACGGCCTCTAGAACCATTATCCAACATTTTAAACATATATAAAAGTCTGAAAAGCTGGAAAAGCATAATAGGACATATTATGGAAATATCCCGTTTTTAAAGGCTACATGTATTTGGGTGTTTGTCTTGCCTTCTGGCCCCAAAAATGTGAGAGTTGACAACAAAATCTGTAATTTTCACGCTCCCGAGGTTGAAATCCATGTGGTTTTATGAGCTGTTTCCTCAGTTGTCATCCAATGATGTCATTAGTTTTCGAATTTGCATAATACCACCCCTACCTGTGAGTACAGGTACCCATAGAGGGGGCTATGATGCTAGCTAGCAGCTATGATGTTTGATCCTTGGGACATTTCGACCGGAGCATGTCACAGACATGTCTTTAAGACACCTGGGAACTATTGGAATTTGTGGACAAGGGGCATAATACGTCTCCTTTAAGTTTGAAAAAGAGACGTGTAATCAAAAGCAGCAAACCTCCTATCATGTAACAGAAGACTTCCTCAGCCTCCACTCCTGTTGTTATCAGGCCTCATGTTGAAGCAACAATAAAAACATCCCTTTTGGAGTGTGTGGGACTGAAAATCTGATTGTCTCAACTGTTGAGAGATCCATCCCGAACCTATTTTTCACCCTTCTGACAGAGAGCGCGGTGATTACGTTGGGCTGTGAGGATCGGACATGATTCAATCTAAGTGGGTAACTGTTTCAACCTGGCTGAGGACCATCCGTTCCTCAGCAAAGAAATAGATTCCAACGGCAAAAACCTGAAATCAGAGTCATCTTTCTTAATCTCTTCCTGGCCTCTTGGAAACGTCCTGGCTTTTTGGAGGGAGTAATGAGCTCACAGGAGAGTTTGATGATCCATGTCCTCGCCCTTTGCTCCAAATGCAAGATGTGCCTTACTGCAGCCTCCCTCCATATTTAGTGCGAAGCCGAGCTGATCATTTTCTTCATTTTCTGTGCCTGCAGCTAAGCTGCTGCCAGCTGTTTTAAAGCTTATTTGTGTATATGGTTTGTAATTTTCTATCAAATAGAAACAGATTGTAAAACGAATGCATGCGGTATGTTTTTTCCAGCTCTCTAGACTTTAGACTGCAGTAAACAGAGGAATTTGATCAATCTACTTCATTTAGTGGTAAAGTAGCAGCTCTGCACTCTGTATCTGTATGTAATGCAGATATCTGAGTTATAGGATTTCATACTCATAAGGAAAATCTCATCCACCTGATCAACACCATGTGAGCTGTTGGAAAAAAAAGAAACAAATACATTTTTTATGAATTATCATACACAGATGTAAAATTGCACTGTTCCCGAAACAGCCACTCCTCCAGCGTGGGTTTTCACTTTAATACAAAATCAGTCCAGGACGTACCGGGGAGTGTGTGGGGTCTTTTGTGGCAATTGAGCATCAACTATGAATTATAACTCAGCAGACCAGAGCTCAGTGGGTGAAGGAAGCACATTGTGACGCCACGGTCTGTAGGGTTAATTGAAGACTTACACCAATTGTTTCCTAATGACCCAGCAACTTGAAAACAACACACACACACACACACTTACACACACTTAGATACGTGTACACACATCGCCGTGTTTGTAAAGACATAACACATTAACGCGGTCAGTCAGTAAGTGTGTGTGTCCGGGCATGAGGCCTTGTCCGGGTGATTAATAGCGCTTTCCTCCCTGCACTAGGTTGTGATATGAGTTTCCTATTGTCAGACACATGACCTCAATTACCACGCCAGAGATCAGACAAGAGCAGCAGGAAAGCCACTGCATTTAATTGGAAAGTTAAAGACCTTTAAAGAGTGTTGGAAGCAGCTTCAGTTGTCATACGTTCCAGATTTATTCCCCATTAGCTGGATTTAAGTTAATCTAGAGGCTGATGCTTTTCACAGCACTATGCCTGCTCACCTGCCTACTACGTGTAAGCTGCACGTTGGGATGTTGGGATGCTGTGATGCAGTGCCTTATGACACCTTTTTTTTCTCACCCCCAGGATCAAAATCAATACAGCTGAATCCAGTCTAATGTCTCTCATAAAATAAGACTTACAAAAAGAGGAACAAATAAATACTGAAAGAAATGATAGTAAAAGTACAAAACTAAAGTTAAATGAGAAGATTAAAGTAAAAACACAGATTTCTTACAAATATACACAATTTATACAAGAATAAGACTTAAATATGAAAAGTACTCGTATTCCAATGTTTTCGTTCACTAACCGGAAGGTCGGTGGTTCAATTCCCGGCTCTTCCAGTCCGCATGTCGAAGTGTCCTTGGGCAAGACACTGAACCCACACTTGCCCTGTGTGAATGTGTGTGAATGATTAGCTCCCAACGCCTGTTAGTCCATTTACCACTTATCCTTTCCTTGACATATTCAGTACCCACCTTATTTTTTTATTATATGTGAAGCTATTGAATATGAAATATATCATTTGCAATGATGAACTCACATAGAATTAGCACCCAGCGTTGAAGGTTGGCCACAAAAACAGTGTATTTTCATCTGTAGAATTTTGTAGCTGATTGTTTTGGCAGCTTTACATTTTCACTTTATTCATGAGAAAAGTGAGCTACAGCTATAACAAAGCACTGCTTTCCTTGATTTGCTGTTGTCTACTAGTTTAGCATTGGGGTGAAGTTAGTGAACACATGGTGTATAATGTCTCATAATATTTTAGTATAGAATAATTGTGTCCACGTAATTGAAAAGCTCTTGAAATGGAGACATTACCAGAGCTGTAACTCAATGTTACATGGAATGTTTCTGTCCTTATCAAACACTTATCACATAGTGTTTAATGACTCTATGAAAAATGTTTGAAGAACTGCCCCCTAGCATGTTTAACACACTCCTGAAAATAAGCACAGTACTGTGGCTATCACAAAGTGCCTCCACAAAAACCCTCAGAGTGGATGTGAATATAATGCTCGTTATTCAGTTTGCCTCCTCACACGTTCACTGAGTGACCCGCCGCACAGAAAATCTGTGACGAGCAGTTTGCTTGAAAACATCTTCAAAATAATTAGATACTTTAGAGTTGTGTGGAAACAGACCAACAGCAATTAAAATATGAATATGCTTCAAAAACACCTAAAGGTGACACTGCAGTACTTGTTAAACTGTTAAATGTCAGGTGAAATTGAAAATACTGTATAAATACGGAAACTTTAGACACAAGCAATGGACTGTCTGAATTAACCAGATGCCAAACAGCATCATGGTGAGTTTAAAGGGATAGTTCAACATTTTGGCAAATTGGCCCATTGCCATAATCCCTATAGTTTTAGGAGTAGGTTCGTTATCTTTAATTGTCGGTGCAAGCTATTTTTTGAACTGCGGAGCAGAGCCGTGAGCTGCTCAGAGCTACGCTAGGGAGGCTCATGGAATTTCTTGGTTTCCTTCATCAAACTCATCAAGTACACAACAACTCCAAAACATTATGAGACAGAGTTGTTTTCGAGGTAAATTCATGCAAAACCGCTGATACACGTTCCCATCGGGGGCAGTTTTTCAGCAAGCAGTCTCTGTGTTTGCCTCGAAAACAACTCTGTCTCGTAAAGTTCTGTTCTTATCTCATAGCGTGGTGAATGTGCAGGTCACAACTTGTCCACAAGAGCATCTTGGAGTTATTGGACTGTGTGTTTAATGAGTTTGATGAAGGAAACCAAGAAATCCCATTAGCCTCCGTAGCGTAGCTCTGAGCAGCTCACGGCTCTGCTCCACCGCTCTAAAAATATCTTGCACCGACAATTAAAGGTAACAAACCTACTCCTAAAACTATAGGGATTATGGCAATGGGCCAATTTGCCAAAATGTTGAACTATCCCTTTAAGCTTGCGCTGTCGTTTTTCTTCTATTGGTCTCGGCATGGACTGGCATTGTTGGTCTGGACCCACCCATGGAGTCACTTGGTTGAGCCTCCACCATGAGAGTGGAGTCGGAGCTGAGAGTGTGGTCTGTGCAGTGCAGAAGCAGATAGGTCGTAATGTTGTGGATAAAAACGGTTTAAAGACAGATAGCGAGCTCCTCTGTTCTGATGCTGCTGCATGAATGAACACTAATGAAGTTAAAATCACTTTGAAAACTCATTCTTCCTCCTTTTGTCTGCTCTTCCATCGTTTTTCCCCTCCTTCTGTCACATGTTCCCAGCTCTCCTTCTCACTTTCTCACTTTCTCCCTCAATTAAATCACAGTGACCTCCTTCCTCCACCCCCAGTGCCCTGCCCTACCCAGTCAGGTGTCAGCTCTTTACAGTGTGCCGGTATGTATGTTAGTGTGATCGGCCTGCCAGCAGCCAGGTAAAAATAGGTGCCTTTTTTTTATTCTATTAGGACCTGTCATATTAACAAAGAAGCAGCAGAGAAAGTCTCGCTCCGGGGTGAGAGAGTGGAGCTGAGGAGGAGGAGGGGGGAGGAAGAGCCAAGAAAGACACGGCAGGATTCATTCGCAACTGGCCGTGACCTCTGTGACCCCCTCTACACCCACACACGCTACACACACCTCAGATTAACACCACCTGCCCAGCCTGGTTACCAGTTAGGGATGACACAGTGCTCAGACAACATGTTTCTCTCTATAAGAATAAATCCCTTTTAATAATTCAACACATTCACTGAAACAGTGATCTTATGTCCAGGAGCGTCATGTGAGATCATGTATGTCTGAGCCTGGGGCCGCTCCTTTATGGTGTACTGTCTTGATTGTGAACTCACAGTGAGCGAGTGGGTGAGTTGTTGTGTAAATTCAAAATAACAAACATCCGATGGGGAAGAAGAAGAATCATTTACGCAAAGATGGCAACAAAAAAAATGTCCAATTGAGTTTCAGGAACTTTTCTCCGATGCCAGAATTGTCAGACAAATAAAAAGGAACCGCTTGAGACCGGGCTGTTTTCATGATGTACAACAAACAACGCAATTTCTCCAACACACGCTCCTCATCATGTCCTGCCTCCTGCAGGCTCCACTCTTGTGCTGCTGCAGCCTTCACCCACACCTAATGGAGTCTCATCAGTTGACAATGTTGTTGAGAACATGAATGATACGGACAGTCTCCTTGTGTGCTACATGGTTGATAGAGCTCAGATGAGAAAATTGCTTTTGGACTTGTTTATATGTATCAGTATTTTTGACTTTGCTACAGTCTAACATTTGTATCAAGTAAGCTATTGCATGCAGGAAAACAACAACTTTGAAGCAGACATTTCATTTGATGTATTGATATAGTAAACCTTTACACACAAAATGCTAGAGACATACAGTATATAAAGAGAATATAGTATGCATACACTGTATTGATGTCATATAGTCAGATAATACAATTGTATGCTAAAGTAGACTGAGGGCAAATTAAAACTAGAAAAAAAAGCATTATATAAACAAAACTTTACAGAAGTATTCTGGATCTTTGTGTCAGTAGTATGAAGCATGAAGCTTATCTTAAAAAATAATTGTGCACATTATACATTGAAACTGCATTGCAATAATTTATCATAAATGAAAAAACAATGAACTCCATAAAACACTAAAAGAAAAAAAAGGGATAAAAGAGAAAAACGTGGCAGACACAATAGAAAAGGTATTTCATTAGTCAGACTGACAGTGTGTTGATGTTCCTCATCCCCTGAAGCAATTGCTGGGACCGAAGTTTTAATATTTATTAAGCTGATAAAACATGTTGATTGAAGAGTTTTCATTTCTATGAATCAACATATTGCAGCGGCCCAATTAAAGTACCATTTTTATTTTTCCGGGGATTTGGGAAAGCCTGTGTTGTCTTATATTCAGGGACTTGACAATTCTGTGTTCACATATTTTTTTCATGGAGATTGTACCAGTGAAACACGTTCTTCTGCAGGGAGCGTTAGATTGTCGGTTGTTTTGACATGAATCAAGGAAAAGAACTGAAGACACTTTTTATAAAATACTGAGCAAAAACATCAGAACTATTTGAATTGCAAGGAGGAGGAAATAAATGGGATGTGGCTATTGAACTAAATTGAACGAATTTGGACTGACTTTAGTGAAGTTGCATTTGTTTGCTGGAGTGTTTGTGGTTGCTGTGGCTTCCTGCTGTCATTTGTTTGGGGACTTAGGATATATATTGGACACTGCAGAGACGGTAAATTTAGGTCGGCAACAGATTCACAGTTGAGTCAATGTGGTTTATTGTTCAGACATGATTACCTTTTTAATCCACTTCAATGAGGGATACAGTAATTGTGGACTCAACTAATCTGGGTTACAGTAAGTTCCAGATGAATGTCAGGTGGACACACAAACCATGTTTCCATCCACTTCTCAATCGAATTATCCAAAGATAATAAAAATATTACTGCACAAAATTTTTGAGTAAATCCGGGGTGAAAGTGGGGTAATTTTTTTCGCATTGGGTAATGCAGGCGCACAAATTATGTGTCACGTTGCTCACGATTCATCAGCCAGTGATACTTGATCCGTCAATCAAACGTCTGAGAAAAACAAGGAGACTCGTCCACCACCACAAACTCTCCACCTCCAGATCCCTGCGGTCCATCACTTAGCCCCGCTACCTAAGTTAGCAAGCTATAACGTAGCAAGCCTACTAGCTACAGTAACAGTTAGCTATGTTAGCTAAACACACTCACTCACACATATGTACACACACCGAGCTTGGTCTCGCCCCAGACATTGAATATCCTGCCCGCTTGATAACAACCAATCAAATTTGTTTTCCTTATTCGGGTAAACTCGTGCGACAACTTGTGGAAACTCATGGAAGGAGGCGCGACCAACAAGACAAACGGCCATTTCTGAACACCTTTAAATAAAAAGAAAAGCTGTGCATAATGACGTCATGTGCTGTTTCGCGACCATATTGGTGAATTGGTTTCTTGCAATTTAAGGTGTTTCCATTCATTTTTCACAATATTGAAGAACATCCATCCTTCATCTTTAACCAATTATCAGAGGTTGAGTTGTGCACAGGCCAAGTGTGACGAGCTGCACGCACGTCAGCCAAGTTAAGTTGGTAAATAGGCTGTTGCACAAGTTAAAGGGACAACGAGGAGTTTCTATTCGGTTATAAAAAAATCTCACGTTAATGTGGATGAATCTCCGTTACCCACACTTGTTAATGGGCCCATTTTCGATAAATATATCGTTCTGTCTCTATCGTTATTTTGTTATTATTAGTGGTGGCGGAAATGCTGGTCGAGCCGACCAGCTTTTCCTTCGTGGCAAGTCATGAGAATAACGCAGCCGAATCGCCGTTTATGGTCGGAACTACGACGGTATGTGAACCTCTTTGAACCTCTGACTTTAATTATTGATGAATGAAAACATGAGTCTGTCTTGCACCGGTCAAAGAATTTTACGGTGCGCGCGGAGGCTCATAAATGTAGTGTGAAAACGCTTCGCTTTTCCAAAACTCCTCGTTGTCCCTTTAAAGGATATAGGCTGTTGTTTATAATGCAACATGCCTTTCATCTAAACACCACTTTGATGCAGATGCACCGCATGTTAAATACTACAGACACTGGAGGTGTTTTGTGAACGGCAGAAATTCAACCAGTTCTGGGAGGCAGTGACACTTCACATAAAGCCAATCTGCCACCTATATGCATCTTTCTCTGTTTACTCACACCGTGTCTTTGAACTTTTTATTGATATTCATGGTATTTAATCAAATTTTACTGTTTCCATAAGACACTTTTAATTCCATATTGCTTAATGCGAATAAAAACGAGTGGATGGAAACATAGTTACAGACTTAAGGTCTGGTGGACGTTGGTGCGGTTCCTGTGCACAAACCTCATGTGGAACTGCTCCCCTGACTGTAAAGTGAATCTACTAAAAGATTCGGTTATAACCTCATTTTGTTGGCCTCTCTTCAAGAGTGCACACTCGCAAAATAATGTGTGAAAAATGTGAAATGTGTTCTGAAATGCCATCCAGCGAGCCCCTAGCCTCAGGCTATAGAGTCTACTATAAATATTCTACATGTTCAGGTGTAGGTCTAGGTCTCCACAGGTTGGTCAGAGTCTTCCACTTTGCTGCCAAGGCCATTCTCTTCTCAGATTTTCATCCTCATGTCTCAAAATCAAGCTCTGCAAATCGCTATGCAAGGAGGTTTTATTTTTTTTGAATATTTGTGTTTATCTTTTTTCCTACAACATGGCTACCTGCAATCATTGGTAATAATTTCCAAAGAGAGATTCAGTCACTCTGTGTACAGTCAGAGAGCTGAAGCTCATGTCACTGGCTCCAATTATTAGACAAATATGGCACACATCACATCACAATGTTGATTGTAAGCAAACAGCAGGCAGTTATGTCAAACTGGAATCCAGTGTATGCAACATAAAATAAATTAAATTAAATATATCAACTATTTTAAAAGGACTTGAGCTGCTATAAATTTGGAACACAACAAAATGGGTAATTGAGGCTTGTTTATCTGCAACTAGAAGGTTAACGCTAGAGTTAATAATGTGTGGATACTGCCCGGCTGGAATCGGGGCTGTTTTTTTTGTTTCCTCCCGCTTTGCCGACACTCTGTGGAAGCAGCAGCCTCTCCAACATGAAGGTGTAATTGACATTCAGCAGGGAGGACCGTGACTCCTGAAGAAATGAGTCATTCTTGTCGGCTTCTGAGGTAAAATAATAATAAATGCAGTATATTTAGACTCGCTGTGTTTGTACAGTACGCATGGAGCTGATATATGATTGTAATTATCGCTCAGTAACAAGATGTAAGAAAAGTTTCATAATGAAAATAGATTTCTATAATGAGCTCAGTCAACACTGAACACAACAAGATGGCTCATCTCCAGATGTGTTTCCAGTGGTTTTAATAGGATCCTTATCAAATCATTACTAATGAAAGATATATATATATATATATATATATATATATATATATATATATATATATATATATATATATATATATATATATATATCAAGTGATTGCTAGATGTGCAACATGTGAAAGATATGATAAGGTTCAGTCAGCTAATTAGAAGTGGAGGTAAGTTCAGTTTATCATTCATTCCTCACTCCTCATGGTTGCACTGGCTGAAGAGTTGAGTAAATGAACTGAACATCTGGGATCAGGTGATTGACATGGCTGCTTCCCTGACACAAACTGCTCCTTAGACCAGGCTGTGATAACTAACTAACTAATGTACTTCACTTGAGTGTACCGCTACTAAATGGCATTTCCATCACTTTAATCAAAATGCATGCATATGAAAGATTATATTCTAAATTAAACTAAAGGTCAGAAATGTCATGATTAAAACTCTGTGAGTGGGTTTTAAAAATAACACTACAATTATACACCAATGATAAAAATTTAACTTTGTTAGACCAGTAATGGTTTATTTATATTTTGCAATATTACTATTCGAAGTATCCCAATAGATTGCCATAACATCATAATGAATAATACATGTCTACCTGATATTGGCTCCTGGTCGTTGGGAGATCCAGGCTGTTGCCTATACCTTTTCTGCCTCAGAGATACTGTGAGTTTTTTAGCTGGACGTAAGCATTTTCTAAGTCACTAACATTCAAATTGCTGCATCAGGACTTTGAAGATCTTGTTTCCTTTTTCATGTTTTTTTTTTCTTTTTCTTTTTTTTATTTATCTCCCAACCTCTGTCAGTTTAGAAGAAGAATGTCTGGCTACCTGAGATTAGACATAAAAAGCAGAAAAAGGCAGGTGCTTCAGCTGCCATTAAGTTAAAAATAACACGAGTTACTATGCAGGGAGAAAACAGAACCAGGCACCGAGTTCCTGTGAAATTCCACATTTATGAGGTGGTAAATATTTACCATTTTATGTTATTGTTGTTTATTGCTACAAATCTGATATTGTCAGGTAAAATTCTGAAGTTTAAGAACTGAAACCTCTGCACAGTATCTCTATTTTTTTGCTGGCTTCTTTTTTCTCTCTTGTAAAAAATACTGTCAGTGTGAGAGACAATGGAAGGTCAAGGAGTGACACTTGACGCATGAGTCCAGTCCAGCCATCAGAAAAAAAAGACGGAGAGCAGAGAGCAAGGTGAAAGAGGTGAGGAAAATGTTAAAGCGACCGGACAAAAGATGGACAGAAGAAGCCGGATGAAGAGTGTCCAAAAGACAGATGAGGAGGAGGAGGTGAAAGGAGCAGATTATCAAGACTGAAGAAGGACTGTGACAGGAAGGAGGAGGAGGAACACAGGAGATGCTGTGAAGAGGAGGTAAACAGAGGAGCAGCCATGATACGGAGGCAGCGGACACGACACCCAGGAGGTGTGGATGGAGGCGTTTGAGGAGATGTCATCCACTTCTCCAAGGAGGAGGCAGGGTGATAAATGTCTTCTCCTTGTTCAGTCACCAGACAATTATAGACTGACGCAGAGCAGATGGTTGCCTGCTTTACTCCGAAGCCTCCTCTCTGCGAGCACGTGTTCATGTGCATCTTCAAACATCTTCTATTGAGTGTTTGTGCTCGTATGAACATTCGTAAATGCGTACCCGAGTGTGCGTCCGCATGACAAGAAAGAGTCGTTCCGCAGCAGAAGGAATCGAAAAGAATCTCGTCCAACTCGTCAACGTGTAACGAAGTGGAACCGCTGCAGCAGCCGAAAGTTGAAGTCGAGAAACAGATTGTCCGGCCGCCGAGCCTCGTCAGCACAATCGCAGATATCTCGCCTCACCGGAACAGACAGTAGACATGCAGCTGGATTACACAAATCACATTAGGATTATCTGAAAATAAAGACAGATACAGAAACAGGCTGCTGCTTCGGAGAAGTGGCTAATCCAAATGCAGATACTTGAGGGATTTTTTTAGCCTCAGCATCCCACTCTCCCCCACCATGACCCTGCTTGGTGACCTCTCCTCTTTATCAACTCCAAAACATCTTCAAATATTCATCCTCATCTCTACAATGATGGCCAATTGGAGAAACAGAACAAAACTATCAGTAAAACGTTGGTACAATCTGCTAAACAAACACTCAAATCTGGAAAAAAAATTACATTCACCATAAGATAATATCACCTACTACAATAACACTTGGTCCCCATTCATAGAATTTATTTTGTCTTTCTTTTTATTCCCAACAAACATCATTGCACCCCCTTGTTCTTAGTTTGTTTGTCTGTTTGTTCTGTTACCCCTTGTCCCATACTGTTCTGTACATTGTCTAACTGTCCTGTAATGTGTGCCAAGATCAAGATGTACCAGCTCAGATATTTTTATATGCTGCATTTTATTTAAACTCGAGAAAGTGAAAGTACAGAATACAGTTATTTAAGATTGTGTCTGGTGTGTTTTTAATCTTAAAGCAGAAGTAAGCGATCCGGTCGTTTTCGCTAATGCTGCGTTCCAGGCAGGCTTTTGAAATCGTAAATTACAGCTTCAAGTCACAACTTATGATTTTGTAGCGTTCCAGGCAACCCACTCGTGTTTTTCCGACCTGTTTTACCTGTGAAAGTCACTATAACGGCCACTCGTAACTTCCGACCCGTGAACTCGTACCAGATCGAACTGGTACAACTTCACAGGTCGGAAAAACACGAGTTACGAGTTTCCTTGAACGCACCATAACAGTCCTCGTCCCTACGTCACCACATTCACGGCGTCCCTTGGCTGCACACACAGCCCTGCATGCCGTTCTCTCTCCTCATTGGATAAAAACTGTAGGATACGATAAATGTTTTCTCCTCGGCTCAGAGCAGAGCAGAGGGACTGGGAGACCCGTGTTTCGGTCCAAACACTCTATGTAAGTGATTGCTGTCGGAAGATATAACTATTTAAGACTTATATTAACACAAATATATCACTTACTTCTGCTTTAATTAGTAAAAAATATATTTCAATCAGGGTAGACCATTTACGACGAGAGAGCCAGGTTTGAAGATCAAGATGAAATTACATTTATTGTGAACAAAATAAACTTTGGCGCTTAGACCACGGGGTGTAGACCAGCCGAGTAAACTGATCTGGGGATGAGAAGCTTGCATCTGAAGAACTTATATCCCCCCCTGGGCCTAGACACTGGTGGTGGTAGGGAAGCTTGAAGTCGCCTGATGAGGGAACTTCTCGGTTGAAGATCCAGATTAAGACAGTCTGTATCTTGAGGGAGGTGGTGCAGGGGTGGAGGTGGGCTGAGAGTTTGCTGAAATGACGGCTGGATGACAGGAGAGAGAGAGAGAGAGAGAACTTTTAAATTTGACACTAATGACTGATTGGTGGAAGAGAAAGAGGATGACAGACTGTGATTGGTTGAATTATGAGAATAAGGGTGGAGCGAGAGGATAGCGGGAAAACAGGGAAAGGGCTTTGAGGCGTGCTTAAAGAGATAGTCTTCCTGTCTGAACTTTCGCTAAGCTTCATTTTTATCAGTATTTTTTTAAATCAATTACTAGACATTTCAAGCGACCCCATTTCCCCATTTCCCGAACCCAAGTTTGGAAAACACTGGCATAGCTAAATGTACAATAAAAAAAATGGAACAACGAGGCATGCATCGAGTCAGCCAATCATGATGCAGCAGTACAAATCATAACATCATGCAGATGTAGATGCAGTTCAGGTAATTTTCACACCAAACATCAAGTTCATTCAGAATTGTGCCAAAAAAACCCAAAAAAAGTCCAGCAGCTCTGTGCACTGAAAAAATCCAGAGGCTGTCCGATAGCGAGGCACTAACTTAGATAATCACTATTTGCCACTGCAGAGAGTAGAACAGCCTCTCAGAATGAATGACACTTCAAACATGGAGGGAGATGAGCTACAGCAGAACAGAAGACCGCCTCGAGTGGCCGAGAACAGAAACATGAGGCTGCGGTGTGCTCAGCTTCACTCACACCGGACAGACCAACACTGGGAAAAGTAGTTTTTGTGGAGGCGGCAGATGGCGGGGTCTGAATCTATGGATACAACCTGCCTGGTGTCAACAGTCCAGGCTGCTGCTGGTGGTCGGACGCTGGGTCTAATCTCTTCCTGGCACACTGTAGGTCCCTTAATGCCAATCAGCTATTGTTTGACTGCCTCAGCCAATCTGAGGTGATTTTGCTCTCCATTGCTTTATGGCCATGATTCACCTTTAATGGCAACTTCCAGCATGATAATGTATATGGATGGCCAGTCATGAGGTCTGAATCCAGTTCCTGTTTCTAACATACTGTGGAATCCCTGACATGAAGAGCTGAGGCTGTTCTGAGAGCAAACAGGAGAACTACCCAGGATTAGCAGAGTAGACAGAAATGCGCATGTGAGAAATAATTTACCCCATTCCTTGGTTTTGGAATTTTAAAATCTGAGTGTATTTATTTCTAAGATTAAACAAACAGCTGATTGCCGTAGCATACTAACATTTTAATCCCACTCTCATGTTTTAAACATATGCGTTGTATTAATTTGCTTCTTCAATTCAGAAAAATGGGATAATCTTACATCACACATATATGGTTTGTTTCCTCCAGCACATGTATGATTAAGATTAGACTGTGGCTGGATGATACACAGTACTTTTGATGAAGTGTTAAAGCAAAGTAGGATTGAAGTACCAGTACGTAAATACTGTACTCAACGGGAAACAAACATTTCCACATCAATTTGTCTCACTTAATTGATTTAACCACCTGGTGTGATGAGGAAAAAACCATGCTGTTTTTTAATTGTGTACAATATAAATGTCTTATTCTTTCTAACTCTAACTATTGTTTGCACTGAACATATGGTGAGTGGTTGTTATGAAATATTAAGTTATTTGCTTTGTTAGTGTATGGACATCTCAAACAAAAGAAACATACTATAATTAAGGTAGCACAGCAGCACAAACAAACAAAAAAAACAAGTGGACAAAAAGAGAAAAATAAATTAACATGCATAAATACACAAATATTATTATTATTTATGTATTTATTTATTTTTGAATATTTGTTTTTTTTCAGGAACAAAGTTACAGTTACAAACTGACACAACATAATAAAAAAAATGGTTGCCATATTTTATAAAAGGTCTTACTTCTTTTCTGCAGCCACATGAATATTCATTTAAACAAAAATTAATTGGTGACACCCAATTTTGAGATGTGTTATTCTCAAGTATGAGATGTATTGTTGTCAAGTCATACATAAGATAGAGAGTTATTTTTACAAGCTAACAAGACAACAGCAGCAGCTGGTAGACCATGTCATGGATGCAAGATAAACTTAAAGGATCCATCACCTGGTATTTATATTGATTTTAGGTGTTGAAAGGGTCTTAAATGCACATTTTTGAGAAATAATATGCAACATTCACCTTTATTTTTCCCTATTTGTGTACCCAATTTTGCTCTCGCGAGAAAAACACCCGATCTTGTTTTACAGATTGTCATTGAAGAAAAAAAAATTCCATGCATTTACCGCGACTACTGAAACCATGGAAACGTAAATATAAAATTCCACCAGAAGAGCAAAAACCGGCTTACGTTTTTGACGTTCAGAAAAAGGTGGATTAGGATATATAAATAAATAAAATGTAATGCAGGCTGATCGGTTCATTGTAAAACATGATTATTGATGTAAATGTGGTGATTTCTCTACATACAGAGCCCCCAGGCAGCGCCACTCCTCTGTCCAGTACACACAGGAAGCTTCACTTTTCATTCAAACAAACTGCCACAATTGTTAGATTTCATCAATGAGACCAGCATTTATATCCTAAAAAGAAGTTAACCAGCCGATGGTAAACCTCTAAAAGCCTGCGGGTAAGTTAATTAACGAACGTTTTGTCCGCCGCGGTGTCGACGTAGTTGTGGCCGGCCGAGCACGTCAGCAGACCGGCTGCTGCCTCTGTGATGTCGCGGTCGTTGCTCCACAGGTGGAGTTTCACTCCCTCCGAAAAACATCAGAGCGAACTTCTAAACAGCCGTTATTTGGATCTAAACGGTTACTTTCTCGCATCATAAAATATTAAAACTTAATAAAGTGACGTAATAACAGCCCTACAGCAGGAAATAAAACAGCTTTTTGCCTGTTTCACAGCTACCACTACCGCTGCCGGCTGCTGCGTACGGCGTGCGGGGGGGTAGTCCCCCCCCTCCTCCCCTGCTCCTCGGCTTCTCGGTGACGTCAACGAGAAGCCCAATCAGAAGTCGCGTTTTTTTCCTCTCCTGGTGAATTCAAGGGGGAGGAGGCGAGAGTGAAGTTCTTTGCCCGGAAAACATGTCAGCTATTGTCAGTGACAGAGAAGATTGAGTTATACATGTAATAACCTGAAAAAAAGGGTAGGGTTAGGGATTTTCAGGTGATGGATCCTTTAATGTAATTGCATGAGTTACCCACACGCTGCATTAAAAAAAAACCCTGCAGACTGTAGATCAGTGTTTGAGTGCACATGGCAGAAAAGTTAATCAACACCACACTGCCTCTTAAATGTCATTTACACATCCCTTTCAAGCAAGATGTGACTTTCTGAAGTAAAAATAAATAAGCCTAAAAGTAAACTCATTAACAAAAAGAAGTCGAGCATTAGCGACACGACTATACACAATGTCACCACAGTACAAAACAATGGAGAGAAAAAAAAGGAATTAATTAATAGTCTGTCTCTTCAGTAAACCAGTTGTCTGCCTGAGGTCTGACTCACAAAGGATGTTGTGTTGCACTTGTCGGTTACAATGCTGTGTTGATTTTAAGAGCAGAGTTTGACAATTTATGTTTGTTAGACACTTTATATTTAAACATGTCACTGTTGCCTGGAGCTGGTAAATTCTGCCTTGTAAGAGACAGAGACAGACCAGCCATCAAAGCAATGTCTCCAGTCAGGGTCACAGCAGTGGTCAAATCCACATCATGCTTTTGTGATATTCACAGACACGTGGGGATGAATGTGGCTGGTTATCCCATACAGTGCTGACTGTGGTGCACTGGGGTTTCAAAGCTTTAGAAATGACTTTGTAACACTTTCAAGACTGATAGATGATTGTGTTTTCATCCGTTCTTGAATTTCTTTGGATTGCAACATGATGCTGCGTTTTGAGATCTTTGAGCCTACTTCATTTTGTCAGACTGGTACTAAATGATTTCTTGTTTCAACAAGCAGTGATCAGGCCAGGGTGTGGATAGTGAAATTGAACTCAGCTTTCCAAAATTTTTTTTGATTTATCCGGTTAGTTCATTTAACAAGTGGGGGCAATCACTTTTTCACATAGGACCAGGTAGGTTTGGATAGCTTTTTTGCCTTATAGGTGTTCAGAAAATAAAACTGAATTTGAGCCCACTATGGGTCTTAAAATGAGTGTAAGATGTGTAATGTAGTGTGATTAACTGATAAGCGGCGATTTTCCTGAGAACCTAAATTAAGGAGAAAATTTAAGCTGAACATTCCTTATACCTACAGGACTTTACACTAGTATTTGTTAGTTTATTTTAAGAGCACAGCACAATGAAAAATGTTTAAGTAACACGTTATTTAAAGCAGAAGTAAGCAATATTTTTGTGTTAATATAAGTCTTAAATAGTTATATCTTCCGACAGCAATCACTTACATAGTGTTTGGACCGAAACACGGGTCTCTCAGTCACTCTGCTCTGCTCTGAGCTGAGGAGGAAACTTTTCTCGTATCCTACAATTTTTATCCAATGAGGAGAGAGAACGGCATGAAGGGCTGTGTGTGCAGCCAAGGGATGCGCCTGAATGTGGTGACGTAGGGACGAGGACCAATAGATCCATGACGAGGGCGGGGACTGCTAACTCCATCGGCTGACAAGACGTTATGGTGCGTTCAAGGCAACCCGTAACTCGTGTTTTTCGACCTGTGAAGTCGTACCAGTTCGATCTGGTACGAGTTCACGGGTCGGAAGTTACAAGTGGCCGTTATAGTGACTTTCACAGGTAAAACAGGTCGGAAAAACACGAGTGGGTTGCCTGGAACGCTACAAAGTCGTAAGTCGTGACTTGAAGCTGTAATTTACGGTTTCAAAAGCCTGCCTGGAACGCAGCATTGGCCAAAACGACCGGATCGCTTACTTCTGCTTTAACCTTTAAATAATGTTTAGGGTCCAATGTGACCCATTTTTACATTTAGGAACGGTAAAAACAACCTAAAAATTTTTCCTCTGACTTTCAGTTGAACTTGTTCTTGGCCAACACAATATTTGATATACAGATTAAATGGTCTTTCCTGCCACTACACTATGATGATTACTGCATTTAACTACTTAAATCACAGTAGCATAAACTGATTTGTTTAACTCAGCCTGATGTAAACATTATAAAACTCAGGCAGCTCCATGTTGTCCCTGTGTGATGTTCAGGGACAGGTCTGAAGACAGAGCTCTGAGGTTGAAGTCCTATCATAATGAGAGACACCTGTGACTGTGACAGGTCTGTAGCTACGTCTTGACCACATATCAGCTGTTCAGCTGCAGCAGAGGAAACTCTGCTGTTCTCTGCGCCACCGCGATGAGCGTTTTTTTTAATTCTTTTTTAAAATTAAGCTCCGGTAGCGACCGGCTAAAATACGGGATGATACTGTAAACCAGCGCGGATCCGCTGTGTTTATCAAAGCTTGGTTGCCGTACTCAGGCACCAGGTCGGTTTGAGGCGGTTTTCAGGCTGCATTAAAACTCCTCAGGCAGTGATGACTCGTTACTCACTGGTCGTCTGTGTTAGCGATGGTACAGGCTGAGTCCCTTATGCTATAGCTACAACTAGGTAACAGTGTTATTGTCTCTTTTCACCTCCTCTCTCCCTTGTGTGCTGCAGTGCGCTGCGCTGCACACACGTTTAGATCCGCTACATTATGTCCGCTTTCCTTTCCCATTGAAAAGGGTCGATTAATTGCAATTCATTTAATTTAATCGATTACATTTTTATCGACAATTAATCGATAGTCGATTAATTGTTTACATCCCTACTTTATACAGCACTGTATCTTTGTATGTTGTACATTCACAGAGAGAGAAAGACAAAAAGAGAGAGAGAGAGAGGAAGATTAGTGCAGACATCCTTAAATCTCCCATCTTCCAGACAGCTCTGAGTCATTTTCCTTGCTCAGCAAAACGGCCATTAAAGACAGGTTTATTCCATCAAAAGTGGAGGCCTGAAACATATCATAAGGAATGAACGCTCCGTCTGAGTCAGCTTAGTGTTTGATAACTTGCGGGCGTTTTTATGTTCTGAAGGAGAGGATGTGGTGGGGAGGGTGTTGAACACTGAAAGCTGCACTGAATTACTACGTCCTATGTATTGTACATGTATACATCAGCCGAGGGCTTTTGTATTCCATACGTTCCATTTGAATGAAGAGAGGACAGCGGTGATGATGTATATGTGCCTTTTTTTTATTCAGCACAGGGAACCAGATCAAGAGACTGAAACCAGTGATGTTTTAAAAATGAAAGCGCTCAGACATTAGCATGTGTCTTGTGAAAGGTGTCTCTTTCCTGTGAGCCCAAGGTCCGGGCTCACAGAGCAGAACAAGACACAAACAGCTCAATGGGCCACTTCTCAACCACTGAACACAAAGGAAATACGAGAGCACATGATTTTTCTCCAGCAGATTAATGATCAGGAGCAAACGGCTCACGCATTGTTTTCAGTTGTGGCGTGCAGCGTGACATTTGCTGTTCAAAACCACAAAACCAACTGTGGACACGATTTGCATTCACGTCAGTCATTCTGTTCTTGTGTTGTATCACAGACGCGGTAAAGGATTCAAATGAAACAGAAACGAGACTAGAAAAACAACAGCAACGGTCATTTGTTGAAATTCATACGAGGATGTCTCGTTGCCATGCAAATTCACTCTCTGAGGTATGACTTGCATGGAAAAGACAGAGGCAGCATGGCAACGCAGAAGCTACAGACAAGACAGTTGTGTGTGCGCTGCGTGGAGACAGGAGAATCCTCAAGGAAATGATGCACAAAGGTTCATGTGAAGTTTACAGATAGAATTGAAATGTTCAGCTTGAATTCTACTTGCCATGTCTAGAAGAAACTACATGATATGTGTCAGTTTATCCCAATACACCTGGAAAATATGCTCAGGTGTTTTCAGAGATATGCAGTCACATCAGCAGCCTGAGATAACCAGCCTGCCTGCGTGCCGTTGTCTCACAAGACAAAGTATTATCTCCATGAGCATTTTTTGGTAATTCACTGGTGACTGCTGGACGTGGCACACTCTGTACTTAGAGACAGAAACGATGTCCACTGGGTTGTCCACCTCTCATACCAGCAGAGCCCTCGTCACAGTCTGAGTTCTGCAGACGGTTGGACAGGATGAAATATCTCCAACATGATCAAGAGTGATTACAGGCACCTCAACTAAACTGCAAGTATCTTGGCAAAGCATCTGCATAATATCAGTGTGACATTGTAGTTTTTCCTCTTTCAGAAATTTCTAAAACTCAGTTTTTACTTTTTCATTATGGGCTAATGTCTTCATACTGATCCGGGAAACAGGTTACCTTCCCTATAAAATGTATTCCCCGCTGTTCTATAGAAAAGTAATTTGTTTGTTTACACATCAAGCAGCCATTAACAACTGTATCATTCCTGAAGGAAAATAAACACATCTGTAGACTGCAGCCACTATATTATTCAATTACAGTAAACATAACAGAACAGCATGTTATGTTATGAGGACTGAAACATTGAACAGTTGGACATGTACAATAAAAAAAAATAGAGAAGGTCAAATTAAATTCACCTGTGTATCCCTAACTTTTTGTGAGCAGTATACTGTATATGTATATATTTTATTGGCCTTCAACTGATGTAAAACAAAATCACAACATTAATGACACAAACATATTATCCATTGTATAATTTGCATACATGAACATACTTATGGTATTTAACATAAGTTGTAATCACTTTGTACATACAGTATATCTTAACTCACCAGCTCAGCTTCACAAGTCAAAACAACGGCATCCATACAAAAGAAGATCCGGCAGGTTAATACTTCGGGTCCGCCCCAAAACATACAGAAAGCAGGAATAATCACTGCTACCACGAGAGGTCACTATGAAATCATAACAACTGAGGTTTAAAATGGGTGAGATTCTGGCACTGCAAGAAAGGAGAGGATTGCTAGTTCCAACATGCTTTTTTAATTTATGAGCCATAGACAGTTATCTTTAACAAATGCTAAGAACAATTAGTTATTCACTTAAATATATAACCTACAGTATATTTATCAACTGTGGTTCTTACAAAAGTTATACAAAAATTATATATATATTTTTATATAAAAAATGTATTTTAAAGCTCCGACCCTTGAATAAGTGAATACAAAATCATTTTAACTTCACTACTTTCACAACCACAGTATTTACCATCTCTTCTCTCTGGCGTCCAGCTTTAGGCTCAGTACCGCCACCTTCTGCTCTGGAGTGTACATGCTTCCCCATGTTAGTAAATGAGAAAAAGGAGCGGCGCATGCCTAAGAACCGAACCGAGACAGTCGAACCATTCGGTTCGGACGGTTTTCATAAACCATTCCATCCCTCACACACACACACACACACACACACACATACACACCAATAGGGGGAACAGGGGACCTGTCGGGCCAAGCTGCCAAGAGGGGTCTTATGTTTACACTTATTTTGAAAAAACAAACATGGAATATAAAATTGACTTTTAAGGTCTTTTACCATAATATTACTGAAAATGTGACTTTTAATTATTTTTAAAGAAATTGCCAAGAGGGGACTTGGATCTCTGAGCGACATTTACCTATCAAAGAGTGGACCTCCACATACTGCAGTGGAGCTGTCTGCACCCATTCATTCACCTAACGACCCATTCATTCACCTAATGAGTCCTTGTTCACAACAATGACTTTCTCAGTTTCTTTCAAAAATGGATAATATAACTTTAGAGTTATCATTACTTATTTTAAAGTCTCTGTAGTACAAATTGTATTTAAATATATAATCATGGCCACATTTGAGAGTGAATATTTTTTATTGAATTGCATGCAGTTCAGAAGTAACATGACTGTATGCACTAATATCAAGTTCTGCAGTATAAGCAACAACATTTACTTTAAACCGGCTTTAATATAGATTAATTCTTTTTTCTTAACAAAGATAATTTGCTCGTCCGTCTTTACTCATCCATAAATGCGTTGCCTCTGTCATTCTTAGCAGTCCAAGAGGGGATCTACTATCATCTCAATTTTAAATAGTCAAAATGCTCTAGACATTTGGTTTCAACCAATTAATAGGAAATAGGGATGCATTTTATTTATTGTTTCGCATTGCAGAAAAAAGGTCCACACTTGGTTCATATGGAATGACAGGGGTCCACTGTTGGCTGGTACATAATGACACAGGTTCCCACTTAGTTAGCATGGAGTGACATACACACTCCATCATGTATGAATATGAAAGAAATAAGCAAAAGTGATCATTCTTAAGATATTTTTTTTTCATCAAAACTTAACACAAACATTTCTAATAAAGTAGCACCAATAATGTTGTAATTATTTTTAAATGTAGGGTGTACTACTGCAACACACATTTCTACAGTCTATTAATTTTTCCCCTACAAGAGTTTTATACTCCTTGACTGCATTTTTGTTATAGGAAAAAATATTTGAATTAAAACTAAGGGTTTTAGGTCATTTTAATGTACTTGCATCATGAATCTGTATTTATGAGGATGTATTTTATTTACTGTTTTACATTACAGAAAAAGGTCCACACTTGGTTTATATGGAATGACAGAGGTCCACTGTTGGTTGGTACGGAGTGACACACACACTCCAGCATGGGTGGATAAGCAGAAATGAGATAAATTGCTAAGTTTTAAGATACATTTTTAATCTAAATTTAATACAAACATTTGTAACTATTAATACACACAACACACACACACAAACACATGCAAACACACATATTTAAACTAAAGTAGCACTGGTGAAGTTGTCATTGTAGTTTTTTTAAAACATGGAATGTACTGTGAAAACTCAATGGCAACCTATCAAGATACTTAAGGGAATATTTCAGTTATTGACATTTATGGCTCAACAATAAAACATGTATGGGAAAATAAAGGAGGCGCTGGGGGGTCATCAGTTTGTCTGAGATACAAGGGATAATTCTTCTAGAGGATGGATTAACCTCACTAATACCCCTTTCCCACTGGCCAAAAAACCCGTTTAAACCCGCTAACAATCGGCTTTTGGTGGCAGTGGGAAAGGCGCACCGAGCGTCGACGCGGGTCAAACGACTCGGCAAGCGACGCGGGTTAAAATCGCCTTTAATCGGCTCGGCTCTGCTCGGCTTGCAGTGGGAACGCCAGACCCGCGTCAACCCGCTAATTTATGTGATGACACTGAACGTTACGTGACGCTACGTCATCGCGCCGGTCGCGTCTCATATCACGTACCAAAACAAAGCTCTGCTCCGCTCTGCTCCGCTCTGCTCTCATCCGAGACTGGGATCAAAACATCAGAGAACACTGACCAAAAACGATAGAAAAAAAGAAAAGAAAAGAAGCGACAGTCTGTTTAACTGACGTGTTGTGCCGCGGACGTCCGTCATCCGGCCGCAGCAGACTCTCTGTCCTCCGCGGTCCTGGTGCTCCAGGTCAGCCAGCCAGAGAGTCTGCCTCGGCGGACGGACACTCCGCGGCGGGCGGCTGTGGCATGACTCGCACCGCGGATGAGAGCGGGGCGGCTGGTTTATGCTCTGTCTGATCCCCCCGCGGGGGGGTCAGACTCGGCTTATTTTGGTCAATGGGAAAGGGGCCTAATGCCGATTGTTAGCGGGTCGACCCGCGTTTAAAAAACCCGCGTCGACCCGCTAATTTTAGTGGGAAAACGGCTTAAGTAATATACCACTGCAACACACCTTTCTACAGTCTGTCAAGTTTTTGACTTAATGAAGTTTCATACTCCTTGACTGCATTGTTGTCTTAGGAAAACTACTTTAAATAACTAAACTCAGGATTCAACATGGTCTGATGGCCCAGAGCCACAAAGTGTTATTCTGTAGTCACCTAATGTCCCATATAGATGAAGCTCTGTGGTGGCCACCTATTGTCACTCTTCTACTTTTTAACTCATTGAGTGCCGCGCTCCTTTCCAAAGTTTTAGTCAAGTGTACCGGCAATTTAGACCATTTTTGACTTTTTATGTAGAGCCACAGTGTATTCTATATTATTGCCACCAACACATACTGTGGCTCAATTGAAAGGTTTACCTTAATGCTTCAAGTGGCCACAAACCGTTTGTTTCTACGTGCCTCCGTTCCTGAGGAAAGTCAAGCTAAACATGGCTGGGTTTCACCAAAATCCCTCCTTTTTTTCTAGAAAAGGAGATAGAGCGTCTTTTATGAAAGGTGCGCTGTTTGTGTCTGTCGCTCTTCTGACACTCGCATTTCTGGATCAAAGGGCTCGTATAAGATAAATATATACAACAGTTGTTGTTCTATTCACAAAACCACCATCGGGGGCGGGGGGGGCGCCACTAAACAACAATAACACAGACGCACCGTGCCGTGTCACAGCTTCTCGCCGCGGAGCGTGAGGGTCAGTCGGCCACCGCGGCTCGGGAAGACCGGTCCCGCCGGTGGTCGCGGTCCTTCTGTGGTTCGGGTCGGTGATGCCGGTCTGCTTTGGCCCAGAGACCATCAGATTTTACCGCGGGAGGACTTTGGGGAGGACACGGTGTTGCTCCAGATGAAGACCGGGCGGACTGTCGGCTGAGAGCTTCCTGGTTCAGCTCCGAGCAGCTCGAGCAGCTGGAGCAGCAGCGCGGGTGAGAGCAGAGCAGCTGCGCTGCAGCAGCTGCTGCATCTGCATGCAGAACTCGTTTGCAGAAGCCGAGTTATGATAAAAACTTCCAGATCATGAGCTGTCATGTGACTTTGATCGTCATCTATTTCAGTTCTCCTCGTCGTAGAGTCCCCAAATTTACATATAATGTGTATTAAAGTGTCTATTTTCATAATTTAAAAAAAAAGCAAAAAACGTAAAATTACGTTTTCGGCACTCAACGCATGGGAACGAAAAACGAGAAATTACGTGGTTGGCACTCAATGAGTTAACAGCACATGGTTTCAATCAATTTTAATGTACTTGCATTCTAAATCTATATTAATAGGGATGCATTTTACTTATTGTTTTACATTGCAGAAAAAAAAGGTCCACACTTGGTTTATATGGAATGACAGGGGTCCACTCTTGGTTGGTGCATAATGATACCCACTAAGTGCCCACTTAGTTAGCATGGAGTGACATACACACTCCATCATGTATGAATAAGAAAGAAATAAGCAAAAGTGATCATCCGTAAGAGAAATGTTTCATCACAGCTCCACGTTACACTTGTTCCAGGCTCTGCCCGTCGTTTTTCTCTAGAAATAGAAACTTTTTCCAACTTTTTTTTTATCTCTGTGTAGCGATCGCACTCGTCTTCTCCTTCTATTTCACTTCTTGCTCTGATCTACAGTCTCATTCGTTCTACACATCCCAGAAACCCCCAAATTACTCACAGTGTGGGCGACAGCGTCCCCATTTACCAGCCGCAGAAAACTGCGTTTGACGTATACAGTATGTACGTCAATGGCACTCAATGAGTTAAGTGGGAGGTACACAATAAATCTAATTCTAATCAAATTTATTTTGAAAACAAATAGTAGAATGGCAATCTGATTCAGTGATTAATTTGTTACACATTTGGGTTGCTTCCTAATGATTTTTTGATGTTTTAGTACCCAGCTAAACACAACAACAAGTGTGTATATTCCTTACTATCTACATTATGTATGTGCCTTGTAGGCACTTTACTTGCAATGTTTTATAAATCTGAATATTTTTTGTCACATCACATCTACCCCGACACTTTAGAGCGCTTCTGTCTCGACGCCGTGTTTGCCTTCGTTCTGACCTGAACACGGCATGTGTTGTTTGGGTTAGAAACATGCACATTTGCAAAGGAAAAAAAGCAAAATCGATAAGCGGAATCATTAAGCAGGCACGCACACAATCCCAAGGAAATGATCACGTGGGAACCAGTTCTGAAGAGGAACCGGTTCTCAATTCCCACCCATAGACTTCAGTCTATGATGTGGACACAAAAGCATTCCTCTACATTGAAGTAGTGAAGTCATCAACACTCATGTATTTCACAGATCCTAAATCCTGGTACACACATAAAGATTCTCTAAATTTCAACCAATTTTTTATCTGTGAAAGACCCCACACGTGAAGATAAAAAATCTGTGATTGAACAGTTTTGATCGTATTGTGTGTGGTGTGCTGTGATATTCCAAACACAACACACCACACACATTAAGATTTTTCAGAGTCGTGACCCTCCGGTCAGAAAACTCAGAAAGAGATCAGTATTGTTGTAGCTACTCTTTCGGGTCTATTTCCGGAATGGACAATGAGAGCGATGTAATTTTTTTAAATGAAAGCGGGACACTTCAGCCTTTACAACGATACCATCTGTGTGTGTCTGTGGCTTCGGAGGCCGAGCAGTAAAGCGGCTGTGAGCGGCGGTCACATGATCATTTGAACATGGCTGCTCTATTGCTGGCTGTTGCTGGCTATGATCGCTACCGTCTTTGCTATCGGCTATCAGGAAATCTCCCGTGTATGCGTGAATGTCTGTGTGAACCTCATGTAATGCCAGGGCTGCACCGTGGCTCTCTGTGGGATTACCGGTGTTGTGTCGAGAAGTGGCTTGCTGCGAGCAGCATGCAGAGCTTGGCACTTCTCAGCACAACATCAGCTTTCCACATGCAAGATGACTTTTGATTTGTAAATATTGAACATGTTTAATATTTACGATTATCAATTCAGCGCCGAATGTTTTCTGAGGCGATTGTTGTGAGAATTTTGACTCTTAACACACCACACACTACAAGAGAATCTCATAAAATAATCTTAAAACCTTAGGATAATCGGCCGATTTTTGTCTTTGGTCGGAAGGGGGAAGATCGGGGCAAAATCAGCCCGATTATCTTTATGTGTGTGGTAGGCTTAACTCTACCTCCACTCTCCACTCTAAATGTGGAACTGGCTGAGAAGTGAGTGAGGGCTTTAAATCTGTGCCAGACGACTTGTGTCAGTCCTTGACTGTCGGCAGTGTGGGGGATGGTTTCTTGTAGCTGACGATGGTCGTTAGCAACTCTGAAGGGCAACCTGGAAAAGACTAGCATCCCTCAGCCAAGATCTTATATCCAAATCAGACTAGCAGACAATGGAATTCCCCAGGTTGGCCATGTGCTACACACCTATGGACTTCTGTGACAACTGTAAAGAGTGGGTGTCCCAGCAATAATCCACCCTGTCAAGTCTTTGATGAGTTTTGTAAAGGTGTGTGTTGCCTTGTGATCAGTATAATATTTTGTCAGCCTTTATATGGTCAACCATGGTGTGCCAGTAGAAATGTTTCTGAAATTAGGATTTATCAGATTTCCAGAGATACAGGGGATAAATCAGCTATAGTGGATGGAATAACTCCAAAATACCCACTGTTGAACTACTTGCAACACACATTTTTACTTACCAAACTATTAGCTCTACTGGAGTTCATGTATACCTGTCTGCATATTTTTGGTCCACAACAAAAGTTAAAACTAAAACTAAATTTGTGTTCTTTTTCCTTCTGTATATTACACACTGTATCACATAGTCATACACATCTATAGATGAAATTGGTGTATGAATTGAAACCTAATTTAAAGTTGTCAAAAGGTACAGGATTGGCACAGGGTCAGAGAGTTTATATTAAGTGGGAAGTACACAATAAAAGCTGTATTCAGTTCACACTGGTGCTCAGCAGAAATTGGTCTGGTTGCTTTCAGGATGTGTGGATTGTACATTCAACAATCCCATATTACCTTATTCATAGCATCTGAAGTGGATTATAAAAAATTCAATTAATTGTGTTCAGAAGATGGTAAAACGTTATCTAATTTATTTATATTTTAAGTAATTCATTTGTTATCTATTTTGGTTGTTTCCTAATGATTTTCTTTTGTTTCAGTACCCAGCTAAACACAAGTGTGTATATTCCTTATTATCTAGGTATAACCTTGTGCATGTTGTAGTAAGCAATGTGACTTCATTACATTTACACACAGTTTTCTAAGTAGAGTTGAACATTTTTAATGGGGTTTCAGTCTATGATGTGGGCACAAAACATTCCTCGACATTGAAGTAGTTAAGTCACCAGCACTCATGTATTTCACAGGTCCTAACTTTAAGGTAGAGTTGTTGAACTGGGATCTGAGAAGTGAGTGAATGGAGTGAGAGCGGAGTGAGTGCCAGATGACCTGTGTCAGTCCTTGAGTGTGGGCAGTGTGGGGGATGGTTTGTCGTAGCTGACGATGGTCGTTAGGTATTTTCAGGTTGGGCTTCAGAGTTTCTACCTTCTTTCAGCCAACATCTTATATCCAAATCAGACCGACTGAGACACAGGTATTCCCAGGTTTTAGGTTGGCCATGTGCTACCTACGCACCTATGGCCTTTGGTGATTCAACTTCTGTGGCAACTGTAAAGAGTGGGTGTACCAGCAATATTCCATTTGTCTAAAGAATTGTCAGTTCTTTGATGAGTTTTGTGAAGGTGTGTAATTACCTGTTATAATATTCGGTGACAGGGCCTTTATATGAGCCACCATTGTCTGCTAGTAGTAATGCTGTCTGAGAACAACAATTAACATGGAATAAGAAATTCGGATTCATCAGATTGTCATGGATACAGGGAATATGTCAGTGTGTGGACGGAATAACCCCCCAAAAAACCCTGTTAAACTACTCATTAAAAGGTATTTAGAAAATCAAGGGAAATAAAGGAACGCATAAATATAAAAACACATGCAAAGCCTTAAAGCCTTGTAAAGGACAATTAGGACACAGCAAGAACTATATTCCTCAGACACGGTCCACACCACTGTCAACTTTTTTTATTTGTGTTGCAGCAGTTCAACATTGAGCTATTTGGGGTTATTCCATCCACACAATGCCTTATCCCTTGTATCTTTGGGAATCTGATGAATCCTAATTTCTTGTGCCATGTTAAGTAAGATGTTGTTCCCAGACAACATTTCTGGCAGAGAATGGTAGCTCATAAAAATGCTCTGTGACTCTATATTGCATGTACCCATGTTTCAGTCAGTCTGTTTTGAATGTAAGTAAGTGGAGTGAAATGCACACTCCATCATGTATGAATAAGAAAGAAATAAGCAAAAGTGATCATGCTTAAGAGAAATTTTTCATCAAAACTTAACACAAACATTTCTAATAAAGTAGCTCAGATAAATACAGTGGGGCCAGGCCGTTAAGTGCTTTAAAAACAAACATTAAAAGTTTAAAATCAATTCTGTAAGGGCCAGGGAGCCAGGGAAGGGAGTTAAGAACAGGAGTTATGTGCTCACGTCTATTAGTGTTAGTTAAAAGACGGGCAGCAGCGTTTTGGACAAGTTGGAGGCGACTGAGCACAGACTGGGAGACGCCAACATAAAGTGCATTGCAATAGTCCAATCTAGAACTGAAACATTTTGACTGTGTGAATGTGTGTGGCAATAGTTTAACATAGGGATCCTCTCAATGAATTATCCCTTGTATCTCTGACAAACTGATAATCCCCCATTCCCTCTGTATTTTCCCATATCAAATTGTTGTATATCAGTACCTCTTTGATGGTTTACTTGTACATAATATATCATCGTAGGTTGCCATTGAGTTTTCACAGTACACCCCACATAAAAAAACACAACATTACCGTTGCTACTTCATTATAAATGTTTGTATTAAGTTTTGATGAAAGTTTTGAGCTTTTGAGGTTAATCCATCCTCTAGAAGAATTATCCCTTGTATCTCAGACAAACTGATGACCCCCCAGCTCCTCTTTTATTTTCCCATACATGTTTTATTGTTGAGCCATAAATGTCAATAACTGAAATATTCCCTTAAGTATCATGGAAGGTTGCCATTGAGTTTTCACAGTAACTAACCCTAACCCCATGTTTAAAAACAAAACTACAATTACAACTTTACCAGTGCTACTTAAGTTGAAATATGTGTGTTTGCATGTGTTTGTGTGTGTTGTGTGTATTAATAGTTACAAATGTTTGTATTAAATTTAGATTTAAAATGTATCTTAAAACTCAGCAATTTCTCTCCTTTCTGCTTTGCTGGAGTGTGTATGTCACTCCGCACCAACCAACAGTGGACCCCTGTCATTCCATATAAACCAAGTGTGGACCTTTTTCTGTAATGTAAAACAGTAAATAAAATACATCCTCATAAATACAGATTCATGATGCAAGTACATTAAAATGACCTAAAACCCTGAGTTTTAATTCAAATATTTTTCCTATAACAACAATGCAGTCAAGGAGTATAAAACTCTTGTAGGGGAAAAAATAATAGACTGTAGATATGTGTGTTGCAGTAGTACACCCTACATTTAAAAATAATTACAACATTATTGGTGCTACTTTATTAGAAATGTTTGTGTTAAGTTTGGTGAAAAATTTATCGTACGGATGATCACTTTTGCTTATTTCTTTCTTATTCATACATGATGGAGTGTGTATTTCACTCCATGCTAACTAATACCCCTTTCCCACTGGCCAAAAAACCCGTTTAAACCCGCTAACAATCGGCTTTTGGTGGCAGTGGGAAAGGCGCACCGAGCCGCGTTGACCCGCGTCGACGCGGGTCAAACGACTCGGCAAGCGACGCGGGTTAAAATCGCCTTTAATCGGCTCGGCTCCGAACGGCTTGCAGTGGGAACGCCAGACCCGCGTCAACCCGCTAATTTACGTGATGACACTGAACGTTACGTGACGCTACGTCATCGCGCCGGTCGCGTCTCATATCACGTACCAAAACAAAGCTCTGCTCCGCTCTGCTCTCATCCGAGAAGATCAGAGAACACTGACCAAAAACGATAGAAAAAAAGAAAAGAAAAGAAGCGACAGTCTGTTTAACTGACGTGTTGTGCCGCGGACGTCCGTCATCCGGCCGCAGCAGACTCTCTGTCCTCCGCGGTCCTGGTGCTCAGGTCAGCCAGCCAGAGAGTCTGCCTCGGCGGACGGACACTCCGCGGCGGGCGGCTGTGGCATGACTGTGTGTGTCTCTTGCACCGCGGATGAGAGCGGGGCGACTGGTTTATGCTCTGTCTGATCCCTCAGCGGGGGGTCAGACTCGGCTCATTTTGGTCAATGGGAAAGGGGCCAAATGCCGATTGTTAGCGGGTCGACCCGCGTTTAAAAAACCCGCGTCGACCCGCTAATTTTAGTGGGAAAACGGCTTAAGTGGGCACTTGTATCATTATGCACCAACCAACAGTGGACCCCTGTCATTCTATATAAACCAAGTGTGGACCTTTTTCTAAAACGTAAATCAACAAATAATTCCTATACAGATTTATGACGCAAATACATTAAAATTAATTGAAATCACATGCATTTAAAAAGTAAAAGTCTGACAATAGGTGCCCCCAACAGGGCTTTATCTATATGAGATGTACGTGGCCAAAAAGTAACTTTTTGTGGCTCTGAGCCATCAGGCCATGTCAAACTGTGTTTTCCCATGACAATAATGCAGTTAAGTAGTATAAAACACCAGTACAGTGAAAAATTAATAGACTGTAGAAATGTGTCTGGCAATAGTTTAACATAGGGACTTTGTGAGATTAATCCTCTCAATGAATTATCCCTTGTATCTCTGACAAACTGATGATCTCCCAAACCCTCTGTATTTTCCCCAAAGATAACAAATTGCCGTGCCAATACTTTAATATCAGTTACTCTTTGATGGTTTACTTCTACATAATATATCATCATAGGTTGCCATTGAGTTTTCTGTAATATAAAACAGTAAATAAAATACATCCTTATGAATACAGATTTATGATGCAAGTACATTGAGATTACCCTAAATCCTAAAACCCTCTCTTAAAAAATTAATAGACTGTAGAAATGTGTGTTGCAGTAGTACATCCTACATTTTAAAAATAATTACAACATTATTAGTGCTACTCATTATAAATTTTTGTGTTAAGTTTTGATGAAAGTTTTCTCTTAAAAACTATCACTTCACACTCACATGATGGAGTGTGTATGTCACTCCATGCTAACTAAGTGGGGTCGTGTGTCATTATGCACCAACCAACAGTGGACGCCTGTCATTCCATATAAACCAAGTGTGGACCTTTTTCTGCAATGTAAGTCAACTAATAATTCCTATACAGATTGAGAACACATGTATATTGTAAAATTGAAACCCTGTGCTTAAAAAAACTGGACAAGCAACAATAGCAAGGTCAATTATTTTTAATGTTTAATCAGAATTCAACAGAAATGATCTAAATTACCATTTTATTTAAAATTTTGTTATGGGTGATCAATTTTTTCAATATTTTAAAATGTCTATTATACCTAATACAGTGTTGAGTTTAAACTTAAGACATCCATGAAAACAGAACCTTTATATTTTGTTACAAAGAATAACAAATGATGTTTCAAGGTACTGGTTTGTTCACTAAGGAGCCTGTTTGATAGCCTCTCTACAGTCTGAAAGGCTGCCGGGGCTGCAAGTCGTTCACACTATGGAGGAGTGTAAGAAACGACGTGTGTGAATGAGTCGTTAAAAACCCTGCTCCAGCCTGCCGGGGCACTGCTGAATATGGTATTTTACACACACACACACTCAGGTCCCCTCTTGGCTAAAGTTAAAAAAATTAACCAGAAGGTTTTTCACATGATTTTTAGTTGATTTAAAGCATGTCCAAGAGGGGACCTAAAAAAAGTCCCCTGTTGGCTGCTTGGTCCCCTGTTGGTGAATGTGTAACGACGCCGATGTCCCCTCTTAGATAGGTACAACAGTGCACACACACACACACACACACACACACACACACACACACACACACACACACACACACACACACACACACACACACACACACACACACACACACACACACATACTCTCTGCTTCTCCAAAACTCAAGCAAATTATCCAGAGACAAAGCTCGACATCCCCTCACCTTCACCTCTTATCTGAAATACAGTACTCTTTACAGGCGAGGAGCCAGTTGTGATTCATTACATATTGTGGCCCTCCTCATGTTATTCAGTATTTTCTAATCATGTCCTACACGATTTGTTTCGGTCGAGCCACTCCAACATCCACTCTTCTCCGCAGAAATTTAATTCCGCTCTCAGCCAGTCAAGGTCGTCCCACAGATGAAATTTAAACATTTTATTCTCCTTGGCGGGAAGATGTGGAGGAGGAGATGGAGGAGCAGAGGGCAGGAGGCCTGGCATCACCATCACTTCCCCTCCATCAACACTTTCTCTCTCCTATTATTCTTGCTTTTGCTTTTGAAAGAAAAGGAGCATTTCAACCCGTTTACTCTCTTCTCGCTTCCAAGGAATGAGCTTTTTATTATTTATTTTTCCTCTCTTTTTATTTTCTCGTCTTTCCTCACTCCCTCTTAAGTCCTGCCTGCAGGGAATTATCTGTTAAATGTTCTCATTCTTGCATTTTTCACCCTCCTGCATTTTTCTATCATCTTTTTTGTGTGTGCCAGTTTCCATTTCTCTCTCTCTCTCTCTTCCTCTTGGTCATGACAGATTAGACAGTAATATCTGCTGTCTGTCTGCAGCAGAAGCTTTTTGTATTCTAACCTCAGCTGTGGGGGCAATTCTTTTGCAGATGAAGCAACTAATTTTCTACAACTCATCTGATGCATTTCTGATAAGACTATGAATAATGGCATTGAGGATGATATATCACTTTTAAGTCTAATCTGATTTATAGGATCTGATTTGCTAATATGTTGCAAGTTATCTCTCCGTGTGCTTGCGCATTATGTACACTGACGGACTGAACTGCAGCACAGCTTTATGGTCTTGTCTGATAATGAGTAGATAACGGCAAAAACATTGGTTTAGATGTGTACAGTATCTAGCGTCCATATGGAAACCTATGCCCATGCAAATCAAGCCCGTACAGTACTGTAGAGTCCAGAGTCAGTTCATTTCCTGTATTTACACATTCAGCAGCACCACTGTAGGGGTCATCAGGGGTCACGTCTCTGAACAGCCTGAGGTATCTACATCCACCATATTCACTCCTTTTTAGTTCTGGTTTGCTCTGGTCTAGTCTGTGCCAACATCAAACCAAAACAGTTAGCTAAAAGAGGCTATATGCTTGGTGATTTTCTTCTTAGGTTTTCTCATCATAGACATTTCCTGTCATATTACAGTATTTAAAGGAGACATATTATGCCCCTTTTCCATAAATTAAAATAGTTCCCAGATGTCTTGAAGACATGTCTGTGACATGCTTTGGTCAAAATACCCCAAGGATCAAACATCACCGCTCTTTTTATCCACTCAAAACAGCCCTGTTCAGAACGGCTGGTTTCAGTGCCTGTCCCTTTAAATGCAAATGAGCCGCTGCTCACATTGCCCTACCCCTTCTACCAGTACCAGTTCCAAAGACGGTTTAGAAACCAAGATGACCAACACAGATTATGGTCGATTATTTTGTCCCATAGTAACTTCAGTAAATATTGGACTCATTTTTCACAAGTCACATCTCTTCTGAACATTTTGACACAAAAATGGCAAGTTTCAGATGGACACATCAGGAGAAAATGAACTTTGTTCAAGACCTGTCTCTGTCTCAACAACATACTCTCGCAAGATTTTTGACACAGATCGCCTAGGCAACGTTAAACAAACGTTTGCGAACGGCCGCACCAAAATATTTTATGATATCATAAGAAAATATAAATAGCTCACTTTCATCTACCTACAACTTTTATAAATCCCCACACACGTTCACAACACAAGGTGGGATACAAGTGATCACGCCCACTCAGGAGACAGGAAGTGTACCATTTCATATCATTGGAGCAGCTTCTCATGGGCCATCTTGTTCGTAATATAAAGTTGCTGGTACTCACAGTAAGGGGTGATAATGCCATCATTGGATGAGGGAACAACTCGTACAATCACATGAATTTAAACCTTGGGAGCCTGCAAATTACTGATTTTTTTGTTGTCACTTCTCACATTTTGGGGGCTGGAAGATAAAAGAGCCTTCAAAAACTGATGTTTCCACAATGTGTCCCATTTAATGGTTGAGTTTTTAGCAACATCACGGTGATGAAAAATTGGAAAAACAGTCATCGACTGTGTCTGTCATTCAAACCGCATCAGCTCAATAGAATTTTAAATGTCTAAATGGCTTTCAAACAGTGAAAGTGTGGCAGCATCCTTGACCATTAGTTCTTTATTGATGCAGTGACCAGTGTCAGTCGCCACTTCTGTGGAGCTGTGGAGCTGTGCTGCTTTTGCGCTGACACAAACTAAATAAAGAAGAAACGTTGGAGCTGGAGCTGAGATAATGAAATGTCAATAACAGTCCGGAGAACGTATACCTTACCACACAGCATATGTGCATGCACCGCCACGCACACACTGAAAATAATAACAAATTCCAGTCCCGTTAGCACAGATTCCCACTGAAGAATCCAGCGTCCGACCACTCATGCATATTAGACATTAAACATTAAAGCGCTGCTCCACGGACGCAGCTCAGCACTGAATTAAACTCTTTGTCTGTAGCTCCGTCCCCACCTCCGCCACCTCCAGCCCCACAGCCCCACAGCACCACACCCCCGCCCTATCAGTCAACCCAATTTTCTCGACCACCAGCTTCCTCCAGGACAATCCAGTGTGTTGACACTGATGAGCGAACAGGCCATTTGTCCTCTGCAGCATGTCCTTCTGCTGCTCTGAGCTCCAAACTGCAATATTTATCACTTCTCCCTCTATTTATAAACCCCTCTCTCTGTCCTTCCTTCTGTCTCTTTGCACTTCATTGTGAATATTTAAAAAAAAATCCAGCATTTCCATAATGAGTGAGGGAAAACAAATCTGTGGTGTTTTTGTCTTGTGTTTCCACCAAATCACTGGTGGAAACAGGTCTTTAAAAAAGAACAAAAAAGCAAAACAAAAAACCGAGTGCCTCTTCACCGAGTTCCCCTCCATCCTTGAGTTCATAATCATGGCTTTACTCTGTTTTTTCTCATGGTTTTGAAAAAAAAAATGTGTTCGATTTGGTGAGAAACACAAGTCTTATTATAGAATTGGCTTTTTTTTTTTTTTAAATAGCAATATTTTCATAGTGGATTTGTACGTGCTGGCAAACTGCAAGAGTTTGTTGAACGCAGCCTACTCTTCCTTTCATTAACTAGGGATTAGACAAAGCCACTCTGTGTGCTGTGGTGGGTAGTATGTTCGTTCATTTACGATTGCGCCCGAGCACGCATGCTTTGAAGGCATTTTCTCAACTTACAGTTTAGCTGGTCTGTGATTTAATGAGGATGTGTGACAGAAATATCTTCTCCGCAGAGAGACAAAAAGCAAGAGGAGAGAGAGAGAGAGAGACGAGAGATACTGTACCAAGGACGGTTGGAGAAATATCTGTAAAGTCAGCTGGGATGTCTTAGTGGTAAATCCATCACCGTCCCCCAGTGTCTTTACAAATGTCTAAAAGCAGCAGCTTTGCCAGCCCTGTAATCTGCTGCTTGACTTGAGCCCATTCTAATTTGCAATCAAGGCAAATTACTAAGCACTGTGTGTTTTTGATGTTGCAGAATTTGTCTCTGTGTGTGTTAATATCGTTGTCTCTCATTACAATGATCACCTATCAAAAACCAAATCCCAGAGCCTCTCAATACATGAGGATAAATAAAATGCCAGCAATGTTTCGAAGAGGTATTAAGGCATACTCACTGTTACAAAAGGTTTATGACATTTAATTTATGACAGGTTTTGTTATATGTTAAATATATAGATCCTGGTCTGTTATTGTTCACTGACTTCATGATTCTTCTTGCTGCTGTTGTTCTTGGTAACCTGTGTTTTCTTAGCATATGCACGTTCATTCATGTATTTAATTAATTTAGTTTTAAACTCTCTTTGCATGAATTATATAACCCACCCATATGTTGTTGATGTAGGTTTCAGGTATCTGACTGAAATACAACATAAACAAGAACCACATGCTTAAACCCCAACCCAAATAGAATCTAAAGAATCCAAACCATCTATTTTAAGCTAACGTCTTTGCACATTAGCTTTCATGCTAATATGGCTGTTGGTTGAAAACCAAAATATTAGCTTCATTACATATGAGCTGTCTTGCTAACTAGCTAGACACATCATTGTCAGTGTCTTGAGATGAGAACGTACAGCAGGACTTGACATTGTGTCTTCTGAAGATCCACGAGGTCGGCTCTCCATTCTGAAACACCTCCATTCCGACACACCGCTGTTCCGAAACACACCCACTCCGAAACCCCACAGGATCAATACGCAGCCTCCGTTTCCTTTCTGATTGCGTCCGTCTGTCCGTTCGGAGTCGGGGGTTTCGGAATGGAGGGTTTTCCCCAATAGCCTGTTCGGAATAGCGGGGTCTTTAGCAAAAATAGAAAACCACGCTATTACGATGAATGGAAGTCTATTTTCGGAAAGGCAGGGTTTTGGAAAGGCGGGGTGTAACCAAGATCCACCTAGCAAAACATGTGTGTGCCCCTGCTAGCTTAGCCATCAATCAAACAGCGACGGCAGCACCTCTGCTCAGACGCTTCAAAACCTTTTTTCAGAAATCACTGTGACATACTTTTTGACAGAAAAATTTGTGCTTCCAGATGGACAAAATCTAAATCTAAACAGCGGGGTATTTCAAGTGGCAAATTACCGCAACATTTATTTTGCTAAGCAAGCAGACACTATGGGATTAGCCTCAGGTTTGGTTAGATTTCCACTTCAAACTAAAGATAAAGTGACTGTATGCAATTCAGAAACATGTAGATTGAAATGTATGCAGGACAAACAGCAATAATATGTCAAATTTGTACAGCATCACTGTCAAAAACCCCAACATTCAGCAGCTCCACTGTCAAAGGCAGGCCAGAGAAAAATGCACGACTATAAGAAAAACAAAAGGCGTGGAGGTTGGGGTTGATTTTAAAAGCTGGGGTTTGAGCTGTTCACCAGAAACAAGACCTTATTTTCAGCAGTAACAGACTCAAGGCTGCTGCTACACAGCGAGCTCTGAGCGCCTGTGAATTCCCTTTACATTATATTATAGCCAGTGTAGATGGAAGCACATCATAGAGTAATCGGGCTCTCCAGACACTTCGCTATTGAAATAACCCAGAGAGATAAACATAAAGAATCCATCTGATTATTATTGGACATGATTTGGCTGAGGGCTGTGTTTTCTCAGATTGAAATGTCTTGTGAGAACAGGAGCTTCTTTAGTCAGATTTATAGAATCCAAATTGCCATATAATGGAACAAAAAAACATTTTTCTGCAGAGTGTTGTCAACAGCTTCAGGTACATTTAGAATTAATCAATCCGAAATGAACGAAGCAGCTATTACCGCAGTCTCCAGTGATTCATACTGTAGGAACACTTTTGAGAATTTGCATGTAAGCGAGAATAAGGTTAACTAGTTTTTAACATTCTTCTCCCTCTCAGCATGCAGCATGTACAAGGACTTTGACCTGTTGTTCAGCACATCCCTCGCTTTACGCTCCCAGTGATTAGTCAGAAGACCTCACATGCACAGTGAAATTCAGACAAATTGGCAACCGAAATTAATTAGTCTGTGTTCCACATTCTGCATGTAGATTGGAGACATTTCTCGGCAGAAAGGTTGCCAGGAGAAGCTTTTGCTTCTGTCTGGTTTGAATCCTGTAAAGTGAGTTTTGCGAGAACACGACTGTGGAAACGTGTTTGAACAAGGTGGTTAACCAGTGGAGCTGTTTAGTGATTAGCAGGGAAAGACTGCTGCAGAGCTGGATAAAGAAAACACACACAACACAAGTGTAAATAAGTATTTATTTGGCAACTACTGCTATAGAACAACGTTCTTGTGGCTGATTCATCATATCAACTGTCACACTTTAAATGTATTACAACATCATTTCACAAGCTTCTCAGTCCTCTTTGCATAATTTAATTAGATTTTTGAAGCTCTTTTCATAGTCAGCACACTCGCTGTGTTTTTGCAGTTGAAAATATTGCCAAGTCAGGGTTCTGTGTACCCATTCTGCCATCCAGCACATCTAGTCTAGCCCCCGTGCTTAAGCTCCAATCTGTCATTTTATTTCACTCAATCAAACCCAGTTGAGACATGAAGTTAGTTAGTTCCACCGTTTTAAGTGTCAGAGCTTTCAACATGGACACAGTACGACTCTCAGGCCAGGTGAGGCCACCGGTTGAGTGTTTGTCAGCTGGAGTCGATGTGAAAATGATGTGGAGATATTGATTCTGATGGCTCTTGAAGCACGGTTCAGCATTTCAGATGGTATCTGTGCCTACACACGTCTGATATCCATGCATATGTCCTGCACAAGAAACAATGATTAGATAAAAAACAAACATTTAGTACAATTCTGCAAGATTTAGATATTAGTGAGATTTGTGTAAGGTCAGGTTTGTCTGCAAAATCCCTTGTCAGAAAAAGCTTCAGATATGAGTAGTTTAACTAAAGGAAGCTGCGGTGGAGGAGATAAATTCTAATTAGCTTGTTTACGCATTTGCAAAGAGACTTAATTGTGACCAAATACTGCTTTCTATTCACATAATTAGTAAACATGTGTTTTGTTCATTTTTCGTGTTTTGCAAGTGGCAAATAAAAGTCTTGATACTGAACCAATCGGTAACAGTGATAGTGATGACGGATGCTATTTGTTTTTCAGCAAAATATCTTGCTGTACAACTGCCACTTGCAGTGACCACAGCCTCATTAGACTTCCTCATGTGTTGGTTTGGGGAAAAACAAAGTGGTTGTTTCTTTTGTGGTCATTTACTTTCAGACAAAACCATGGCCTTACCATAACCTGAACCAAAGTGGTTTTGTGGCCTAAATCCAATGGTCACTGTTGTAGCAGACAGTCATGTATATTCTTTCATACTCATGCCATCTACTCCATTGACTCTGTTAGTATATTGGTAAGAAAAAATCTTCACATGCATCTTAATTCATTGCAGAATAAGAGGATGGAACAACATCACATAATTAAAAGAACACAAGGCAAACCTGATGGATAAACAGTATGGCACTGATGTTTATTCCCTGCATTGCCTCAATTCAGCAGCCGCTGAAATCACACGTTTCATGTGTGTCATCATTTATTCCTTTGTTGACTTTTTCCACAAAGCTAATCACACACATAATATGTCACATAATTGTGACATATTCTTCCTATTTGTCCTGTTAATGGCTTTTCCACCACTCTTCCTTTGGTTTAGAGATGCTCATAATAATAGGCTGATGGAGATGAACATCCTGCTAGTTAGTTTCATAAACTACATTTGCATTTCTTTTTTTTCTTTTTTTAATCATTGAGACTGAAATGCTCTGTGGAGTTGACACAATGTTCAGATGTCAGACTTCCCCATTCACTGACTGCATAATGACATCTTGCCATTGTAAGTCGGATTAATGAAATCAATGTGTATGTGATACTGACCCAGGCTCTTTGTGGCTTGGCTCCACTGTGTTTGTAAAAGTTTCACAGTGGCTATATTATGTAGTTAAAAAGAATAATAAATTACTCATTAAATTTTTGGCTTCCGACCATGTCTCTGCACTGTCACTCATCGTCCTCCTGCACATTAAAGAGTATTTGGAAATGCGCATGTTTGTCTTTACATTAGCTTCTCTCTTCTCAAGCCTGCTTATAAATTGCTAACATCTCTCTCCATTAATCATGATCAAACAGCCACACACACACACACACACACGCACACACACACACACACACACACACACACACACTGGTAGTTCTGCTACTGGTCAGCGTGTTTAAATTTTGACTGCCTCCTAACAGCGGCTGAGTGGATTGTAAACTTGAGCTGAACTGTCAAAACTTTGGCTTTGTTCAAGAAGGCCTGCTAATTAAAGCGAGGACGAGAACCTTTTTGCCCACACGTTAAGTAAGTTTGGGGCTGCAGATTGGCTCTTTAAGTATTTTAATTACCGCTCATATGGCGAAGACTTCACGCTCCAGCAGCCGTTTTGTTGCTGAAGATTGAGATGGTCACGGATGAAAAATTGCTGAAGTTATAGAACATAGTATAATGGATGAGTCAGATGGAAATACGATGAGATAGTAAATTATGATGATGTGTGTGTGTCTGCAGCTGTGTGCGGGTGTGCCCGTGCATGTGTGTGTGTGTGTGGTGGTACATTAAGCTGGTTCTGGTGATCCACGGCGCAAATGAAGAGTGATGACAATGCCGCTCAGGAGGTTTCGCCTGTGTGTGTGTGTGTGTGTGTGTGTGTGTGTGTGTGTGTGAGAGAGTGTGTGTGTCGCTGCTTTAGGCCATTCCCACCTCCATTAATCGAACACTTTATCATCTATGAGAGCGGCTCTTACTCGTAGGGCGCTCTCCTTTCTGTGTTCAAGCTACAACAGAGATGTTGCAGCTTGATTTGAAAGCAAAACTTCATTTAAATTTGGCCCTGAGTCTAAATGCTCTGTCTCTTGACGTCAATAGTCCTGTTTCCACAAAATCGGACAAAGTCGCTCCTTTCCTTGTCATTTCCATGGTGGGAGGGAACTGACATTTTGTTGTCGTCAGGACCAGCCTCTCAAAGCGCTTCACAATGTATAGTCATTGATGCTGCTGATGAGTTTTTCATCTGTAGAATGATTGCAGCAGAATTCTAATGAAGGTTTTAGTCAGAAACAGGTGGAAGGTCCTTGTGAAGACCTCATGGAGCTGGTCTGTGCAATCCTTCAGCACCATCAATCCATCTGTCTTCACTGGCTTCACCTTGTAGGGAGCAAAGACACCATCAAGCTCCTCTGCCAGAAATGCACACGAGTTGCACAGTATGCCTTTGATAGCCATTGACAAGTCTCTGGCAGAATCCTGGTGAGACATTAGACTAATTCTCTTGGCAGAATTGATTTAATTAAATTTGCCACGGACCAAGATCAGTCCATTCCAAAAGCTTGATGTCCGTCTGCTTTATTTATTACACAAAAAGCTCTAATGTACGTTTGGGGTTGTTGTCCTCGCACATATTCTTGTTTCAGTCGTCTAGCTGTTGGTTTATGGTTAAGAAGGGTTAGGGTCAATTGGCTAGGGGGACGTTCATTATTCCATCCACCTTGTGCGATGTTATTAGCAGAACATCCCCAGAGTCTGATGTCATCACCAGCATCCCATCAGCGGGTTCAGAGTTCTTGAATGCATCAGGTTTACTACTATGAACATTCATGGCCAAGTTCAATGCAAAAGCCATTTCTTTGTCCATATGGTCAGACAGCTCGGCGGCTAGCATCTGCCACTAGCAGCCACTTGAGCTCACCACAACGGCCCTCCTGCAGCATAACTCTGGAGCCTCCCGATTGTTCCAAACACAGTCAGGTCTTCAACATTTTGGTCCTAAAACTGCAGGCACACGCTACTTGAAGAGTTTGGGTTCCATATATGAAGGTGTGGCTCTGAACCAAAAAGAGACGGTCTGGTCTGTGGAGGATTCATACACATGACTTAATGCCATTATTATGCCTGTTGCATTACAAAATGTTTAGAAACCTTGACAGCAACCTTTTTTTTGTTTTGTCATAAAAACTTGAGGTAGTTGCATTAGCTGTTGAACTGAGCTGAACTCAATACTTCAATTTACAAGTGTGATCCTTCAGTGTTGTTTGCTTTCATTCATCTTGGGATATGTTGGGCCATGACTGGCCCAGCAGGTGGATTACTCAGCTTCATTTGAAGGAGCTTTTAAATGGGACAGTCTGGTTGCAGCACTGTTTAGTCTTCAAATGAAATCTCCAGAGGATGTGGCTCTGGACTGGGACACAGTCCAGGAGCAAAGCTGGGATTAGCATAACGTTCTGATACCACCATCACTAAGTTGTTAATAGCATGACCACAGGAAGTCACTTTCTTTCAGTTCTTCTTTACTTTAAGTATTAGCATTACATCTCGTTAGTCTGTTTACGATAACGTGGTGAATACTGCTTTATAGAAACGCTCTGAATGTCTAAGAGGTATTTAAAAACCTGGCTGTTGTCACAATTTGTTCTCTGCTTGTTGTTGTTAAGTCGTGACAAATCACTCCACATTTGCCACCCTTCATAGCTTTTCAAGTGATGTAAGCTGTGAGATTTGTGGAAGAACTGAAGTGGGAAATTACCTCAGTTTGTTTAGTGCTTTACATAACCGTGACGTAGGGGGGATGGAGGGGGGTGATGCAACGGTAAGATAACGATGAGCAGAAAACTGTGCTCCAACCAGCACAAAATCATTTCTCTCCACACTCACTTATCAGCACTGGGTCTGTGGCAAGGCGGCTAATTCAGCCAGCATGTGGAAGCACGACGTCTTGATTACCATATCTTACCAAACTCGAGGTCTCCTGCGCCGCGGGCTTGTTTTCTAGGTAAAGTTTATACATAATTCTATTAGTTCATCTTTGCCACACATGCACACATCCCCCCTCCAAAAAAAAGCAAAAAAAAAAGCCCAGAGCTCCACAGTGGGATGCAGCTAGAGTGATGATAAAAATCTGTGTGACTACAGTTACATTTCATCATTGCTCCTTTGTTCCTGCAGCTGCGCCAGTATTGCCACTGAGACACTGCACTCCCTCTCATGCACAAAATCCCAACCATATTTCTTTTTCATCAAAGCTCTCTCTCTCTCTCACACACACAAACACGCACATACACATACACGCAGCAGTAAATTAACTTTCACTTCCAAATGTAAATTGAAGCAGCAATTAATTTGTAAATGAAAAACCATTCCCCTTTAATTATTTCTTGTTAAGTTGGATGTGTCTACCTTCTCCTCAGTATCTGGTTTTCGCAGGAAATCAACTTGAACTGGATTGATTTTGAATTGAATAAATCTGCAGAAAATGCAACACACACTCTCTCTCTCTCACACACACACTCCTGCAACCATGGCACAAACACACTCTTAAAAGTATATCTCTTTAGCACAAATGTTGTCATGCTACTAAATTGCCCCCTACAGGCCAAAAGCAACGGCAGCACCTTGAATAAAAGCAGGAGTGTGCTTCCCAGCAGTTTGACTGAACGTACTGTAACAGAGCCTGGGGGGTCTCCGCCAAATCCGTTTCAGTGGAATTATGAATATTAAATACTGTAGGAGCGTGAGACCTCCCCATACTCTCCCTCCCCCCTTTTGTTTGCTAACTGAGCTGTATCAGTCCTCCTAGTTTATTCTCGCGTCTAATTATCCTGCAGTAAGAGCGGGAGACACTCATTCTATTCTTTTGTTTAATTACGTCTGAAGATGAGGAAGGAGAGGGGAGGGCACACACTCGTCTAAAGAAGAGGGCTTTTGACATCCCGTGGCTTCCCATTTTGCATGCAGCACACTCACCGTCTGAATCTGAAGCCTAAGCTTCTTCTCTCTTTTTTTTTGTTTCGTTTTTCTTTTTTTCAGCTGAATCCATTTTATTGGATAATGAATTTTGTCAGTGTCCTGCAGAAACCTCACATATAAAATCACACCTGTGGCTTTTAAAGACATGAGCAATTCCAGAATGACTAAATGGTCACGGTCCAGCTTCACAGGGACGTAGTGGGGGGTTAAACCAACTCGGAGAATAAATTTACACCTGATTTTTATTTGTGAAATGAAGTGATTTCATCATTCTGGGTGATAAATCTTCCCGGGATTGGTTCGCACTGTGTTTACTGTAGGTATGAACTTGACATAAATGAGGTAAGGTCCATCAGGTCTTCTTCAGTATTTCCTCTGGCATGTTTACCTTCAACAGACAGCAGAGAGATGACAGGAAATGAGGGTCAAGATGTTAAACCCAGAAGCCAGCAGGGTAACCCAACTACTGGGTCCTTTAAAGAAGAAGAGGAGAAGACTTGAGGCTGATATATTGGTACTTATGATACATTATGGTCACTTGAGTGGAGGTTATAGCTTTGAATTATTGGATCACACATCGAGGGCTTTTCCTCAGGTTGCTACAGTCATGTGTATAATGCACAGGCAGAATAGTGGTGCACAGAACATATTTTTGGAGTAGGGATTATGCACTCTGAGGGCAGATGGAGACATAGTCAGAAATTCACTGTTATGTATTTCCATTGGTTACATAATACTATATAGTATGATATTATATAATATTATAAACAACATTAGCTGCTCTCATTCCTTTTGACCCATTGTGAACTGGTCTGAATAGAAAAAGTCAAACTGTGGTGCTGAGTCACTAAATAACCAGACAACCACAAGTCTGTGGAAAAAATGACCATCGCACCTCCAGGAATGAAGAAAACAAAGTCCGTAAATGTATCCAGGCCCATAATATTTGTCTGAGCTCCATCGCCAGCAGCCTGCAGTATATGACTCATCTGTCAGTGCACAAGCACTTTGCTCAATTATATGCAAACTACAACAAGATTGAAGATTACTTGCTATTTTGTTGTAAACAAGAATCTTTTTTTTTCTTTTTTCCGTAATTCCATAATAAATGTGTAGCTACAGCGCCAAGTATGCTTGTTCTTGTCACTGTTTGCCTCTGCAAAAAACAAATTAAATGCTACAACGATGATGTTTTTATCAGAGCTCCACATTAACACAATCTGCATAATAATTGGTTGGCCAGCTCGTACGGGCCAGCCTCCATCTCTCTTGATTATGGCCTCCAAACCAAAGAATTAGCTTCACCACAAACAAGGTTGTGGTTCCTCGTTAGTGTTCAACCAGCAGCTGTTGTTACTATTCCGACTGTTGTTGTCCAGATGCAATGTTTCCAAACAGGAAGCTGGCTTCTCCTCTGCACCACACAGCCCACTCATACCCATAGAGTCATCTAGAGGTTCAGGAAATTGTTTGGTCCATATTAAAACTGAGTCCATCTTCAGACAGGTTCAGCGCTGTCAGGAGCCAGTGCAAATCACCTTTTACAAAATAAAAGTTAAAGTTGACTGTCACCTCTTCAGACAAGAGTCACTAACACTGCACTTTGAGCTCTCTGCTGTGTTTGATGGCTGCCTGTAAGTCTGTGTAATATAGTAATAAACATCCTAAAACAACCTTAGAAGATTGTTTCAGTTCATTTCTTTATAAATCTGTAGCTGTCATTATAGAAATACATTTCCACCCCATGCTGTGCAGCGAAAAAGAGGACTGTTTGAAAACAGGCTCTGATGCAATGGTTTCCTCACTGAGCGAACACAAACAGGTATGAAACACACAGTTGTTATTGTACCGAATTCCATCTGAACATCACAAACTCTTTTAGTTGCAGACCTGACAGGGTCTGACCTGGACTACCATGGCCTGTGGCCTGTGGCCAGCTGTGGTCACTGACACAGGAATTATTACAGTGTTTTTTTGTGGTGTCCACGCGTCTGTTTGTAGTTCTTGTTTTTATATAACATTAATTTATATGCGATTCCAGTCTAAGCGAGGGAGTGTGAAAGAGAGCGCGCAAGAGAAACACCAGATTTCACGTTAGCCTACCGGCAAAAACTGAAATGAGCCGATAAGAAATCAAGAGAGGAAAAACAAACAATGTACAATTCGGAATTGAGCATCAAGGCCTGTAGTGTAGTGTAAAGACAGACTTGTCTAGTGTGAGTGCACCCTAAAGACATTTAATGAGTGTATCAACCGCAGACCGGTCTATTCCATTTGGAATTTGTGCTAAATAAAGAAGCTATGGTACCTGTCACTGATCTGATCTGTTACCACAGGGCCTGCTGTTAAGATGTAGGGTCACATTTCTACATAAGATCTTTGTTTAACTATACAGTAATTGGCATAGGAACATGGTTTCCATATTCTACAGATGTGGTCTGTGTAATCTTTTTTATCTATTTTGCCTGATGGAAAAATGACTTCATGTTTGGCCTGATGTTATCACATCCAGACAGTTTTCCTCAAACTTTCCGAGTTAAAAGAAATTGCATTTACTTTATTATGTAAGGTAAATAGTGAAAAAAAAGAGACCATCCTCTACATTTGTTGACACCTTGTGTGTATCTCGCCCAATGACTTATGTCTATCTAAAATGCTTCCTTCCTCAGCCAAAGGTGTGTGTCGGCATTCCCTTAATCTCTTTTTGATAAGAGTCCCCGTTAATCCCAACAAGCTGTCGGGCCTATAGGACAGAACACTCTAAGTCTGAGCGCAGAGATGGCAGCGGAGATGTATGCATGTGTACAGAGATGAGGGCAGGGTGGGTGTGAGCTGCGTTTTGATGAAGTTTGTCATCGACTCAAACTTACGGGGAGGCGCTCCTCCCACTCCGCCTCTTTCGGCAGCGATCGGCCTAATCAAAAGAGGAGAGTAAGAAAGGCTCGGCTCGCAGCTGTTCGAACAAAAGAGACAGATTTGGTCAAAATCAAACTTTTATACAAAGGAATCTTGTTTTCCCAGGGGGGTGGGATGTAACAATACAAAATCTGTAATAAGACAGCAGATTTTTCTGTGAATCAAGCTGTGGTGAGCCTTGTTGGATGTGAGGAGCTGCTGTCTACTATGACAAATAGGTCTGTGGTTTTAGTGTGATTAAAGAAGCACCTGCAGTGATGAAATCAAATTCCTCTTGTCAAATTGATTGTGTCTGTCCTCGTAACAAAATGCACATTCATCAAAGGCTTTTACACATTGATTTTTTTGTGTTTCTTTGAAACTTCCTTTATCTACTCTGCAAAGTGTTGGTGTATCTTTTAATATGAAGAAAGCTGTGGTGTTCTTTTCTTTATGAAATCTCTTAGTCGGCTGTATGCATCCATTTAGGCAGTTGCATTGGAGAAATGGACCCAAACTGGGTTACATGCTGTCATTCTGACATCCCACCATTCCGACATACCACCATTTCGACATCCCACCATTCCAATATACCGCTATTCCGACATGCCATTGTCCCACCATTCCGACAAGGGTTTCAATATAAGAAAATGTGCGTTTCTCAACAGGTGACTCCCTCCTACTAATCTGAACTCTCTACTTCTGGACTCTCTCTATCTATCTGGCCTGTCTAGCCTCTACCTGGTCTTTTTACTAAACTTAACCAACTCCTTTCTTCATAGCCTAAGCCCAACCAGCGCAAAATCTTTTGGGGAAAAAATAGGCTATTAAAGGAATTGTCGGAAAGGCAGGATGTTTAAAAAAAGAAAAAAACACTGTCATTTCGACAATAGGAGATAAGAATTGTCGGAATGATGGGATATTTGATAGAAAATTAAGTGTTGCCATTAGACAATTAGAGACCTATGTTGGACTGGTGGGATGTTGGAATGGCGGTTGCCCTGCCCCCCAAACTGTACCCTTGTTTCTTCGGCCCAAGTCAGGCTCACGTACGGCTGTGGAACTGTGATGTTATTTCCACATCTGGACCATTTCTGGCATTCACAGATAAGCCTCCTGGCTGTCGGCCAACACTGGAGAATTACTGCCAGAATCAGCCCGGACATAAAAAGTATATGGGCCAGACTCGGGCCGAGGCCTCAGGCATGTGTTGGGCCAGAAGCTTTATTTTGTTATGGATCCACAAAATGCCTGCACATTGCGTCATGCATACTTTAATACCGTCGACACACTTGAGCACACTAACATTTCAGTTGACTATTCATGTTGTGTTTATGGCATATTGGTGTGTTTATATTGTTGAGGTTATAGCGCGCTGTAAACAGAGGGGCGGCATAATTATTTTTTCGCCTGGAGCGGCAGAAGCGTGTGCTCCGGCCCTGGCTGTATGGACCGCAGAGTGGAATGGGGGGGGTGGGTAACATTTGATATAGTAACTTCAAAAGATGAATTCCATCCTAACGTTTTAAATGTGTTCCTTGCATTTATGTGAGCTTTTGATGTCGAAACTGTGAAGGTAGTGTCGGTCGGTGCGGCGGTACTCACATTCTGCGCAGAGGAATTCCACAGATACACAATGCACGTTTGAGCCAGATGATGACTTCATCATGCACGACTGAAAATACAGCAGCTTCATCACCCTCAACACAAATGCAAACTGTTAATGTTCTGCACACAGAAACCTTCCATTCAGACTATCAATGGGCTTCACCCGGGAACCGAGACCTGGTTATGCATCACATACACAATTTTACTCTGTTTGCATTGTGTTTGCACCAGAGAATGTGACAAAGTGAGTTAAAGGGGACATATTATGGAAATATCACTTTTTTTAATGCTACATTCACACCGAGATCGCGCCCTTTCTACCGCGCCGCGTCTACCTGCCGCCGGACTCAGTGGTAGACAGTAGTGGTACCGCTGGAATTTGAAAAGGAAACTATGACAATGTCTAGCTAGTTAAAAAAAACGGCAGAGGAATACGTTCTGGGCTAGCTAGGCTACAACGACATGCCGCTGTTGAAAGTAGTCAGACAGACGGATATTGTAGGTTTGGTCGAGCGAAAAAAGTGACAATCAATCTGTCCTCCATACCAGCCATCGCCACCGCGCATATCCACCATGCGAATCCACCACAAAAGTTGAAAATTTTCAACTCACGCGGGCGGTGAATCGCTTGTGTCGCGCCGCCTGGTTTGGACTACCGCGCTGCTCAACGGGGCTGGACTTTCAATGTAAACTCGCCACAATCTCGGTGTGACAACAGCATAACATATATTTGGGTGTTTGTCTTGCCTTCCGGCCCCCAAAATATGAAAATTGACAAAACAGTCTTTAATGTTCAGGCTCCCTAGGTTGAAATCCATGTGGTTTTACGAGCTGTTCCCTCAGTTGTCTCCAGTGATGTAACTGGGATTTTAATTTGCATAACCCCACCCCTACCTGGGACCAGTAGAAGGGGTGGAGCGGGGCAAGCAGTGGTTAATTTGCATTTAAAGGGACAGGCACTGAAACCAGCCGTTCTGAACAGGGCTGTTTTGAGAGGATGGAAAGAGCTGTGATGTTTGATCCTTGAGGTATTTTGACCAAAGCATGTCACAGACATGTCTTTGAGACACCTGGGAACTATTTTAATTTGTGGAAAGGGGGCATAATATGTCTCCTTTAAAAAAGTAAGCTGACCTAGAATAATAGCAAGTGACAGATACAGATATGCCGGTGACAGTGAATGCCCAGTGTATTCAGATCCAGATTGTTTCAGTGACAAATGGCAGCTCTAACTCCAGCTTTAAAGAGAAAATACACTCATAAGATATTTAAATATATGTGTAAAATAGATCATATTTGGATGTTGGAGAAGAATTCGGGCGTCAGCCGTACAGAAGTCACAGAAGTATAAGATATGCAGAAGTGTGCCAGTACTTAAATCAGTTTCAGCAGGCATCCATGCAGCAGAGCTCGACGCTCTCGTATACATGTGGAGTACACACGTCTCCAGAGACGCGGGTCTATACCACTGCACTGATTTGTTTGATAGTAGAAACACTGGCTGATATTTCTGAGGGTTTTCTGAGCAACATCAACAACTGAGTCATACATATTTCATGCTTTTCCTGTCCGCCACCAGAATTGTGATGAGGACTCAGGGTCCACGGGGCTCAGTTACACTATAAAGATCAAACCTTGTCATGTCTGGGCAATCAGAGCAATTCTTAGACATGCGGACCTCACTGGAGCAAAGTCATCATGCAGAAGTAAACCCAACCTGGTCTCACCCGCTCTTTCTGTTCATGCCAAGCAGTAGGGCTGTCAATCTTCCCCCCAAATCAGATTCAAATTTCTAATGCTTCTTATCTCAAATACTTGAATTATATTCAAATGTTTAATGTTTCTTTTTTTCTTTTTTAGCTCATTATATACACCTATACCAGCATATTATTACATCATGCGTCCACTAAAGGGCATTCCAACCAAATCTGTTATGTAACATTTGTAACACACTTAAAGGGGAATTTCCGTTTTTTACAATCTGGACCTTATTTCTAGCATAAAATACGATTATTTACTCACCCAGATAACTTTATTGTCATTACAAGTCGTCGACGAAATAAGATCCAGCCGAGAGTTGCATATATCCTGCGAGTCTACAGGGCAGTGGAATGAAGCCTCTAAATAACACATTATCTGCCATGAAATTTGTTCATTTCACCAATATTTTGTTATGATACGCTAGTGCTATTCCCCTCTGAGTCCGGGGTTACCTGTTATCAACATCCGGGGTCTGTAGGTTGACCTACTAACCTCTGACCTGGATGATATAATCTCTGAGCCCTTATTTTAACATGTTTACTACCCCGAATGTTGCGACGCACGGCGTGAATTTGTGCCGTTGTGGAAGGCACATGTTCAAACGTCAGTTTTTATCTTTGAATTTTCTCAATTTGAATTCTGTTCGAATAGTGAAGTTCGATCTGACAGCCCTACCAAGCAGTGTGTTGGACTAGCGTGTCGGTATGAGGGGCATATGATTAGAATGCAGTGTATGCTCACATTCTTTTTTTTTCATATTTGTTGATTTGTTTGTTTCATACTTTCCATTCACCACATTCGCAACTACAAGGTCGAACTGTGTTCCAGCTTAACACTCAGAGTGTTGCACATGGGGGAATTTGAATACTGTACTCAGAAAGAGCAGAAGGGACCAGAGCTGTCAGTCACGGTCTTGCACAGAAATGGATGGTGGCAGCAGTTGGTCACACGACATGGCAGCTGCCAATGACACTTCACCACGCCTTGATCTGAATCCCAGTCCGCTTGACCAAGCATGTGGCAACGGTTAAATATAAATACGGAACCATGTCACCTCCCAAAACTGGACGCACATCAAAACAACACCCCTGTGAAGATAGCTGTTTCCAGGTCAGATCGTGTGTTCAGTAGTGGCTGTTTTCTTGAGCTGGATGCACAACAAAGGCAGCCAGAGCTTTGTAGGTGGTTTTAAGAAACTTAAAATGCTTGTGCCGCATATATTACTTAACATCTGGCTGAGCAACACTCATGTTTACACTTTGTTTTTGCCTCTCCTCCTGCTCATGCTCCTTTCATTCATCCCTTCTTCATCTCCTCTATAAACAATTATCTTTATTTGCAAATGTTCTAATCCTTTGATTGGGATGACACGTCTCCACTAGGGATGAGTACCTTTCACATTTGAACCGATACGGTACCGATGCTTGATTCCTAGGTACACCAGTGTACCGCTGTACCTGTTTATGGCACTTTTTGTGTGTATGTGTGGTAATTTAAGAAATTTTGTGTATATAAGATAGTTAAAGGAGACATATTATGCCCCTTTTCCACAAATTAGAATAGTTCCCAGGTGTTTTAAAGACATGTCTGTGACATGCTTTGGTCAAAATACCCCAAGGATCAAACATCACAGTTCTTTTCATCCTCTCAAAACAGCCCTGTTCAGAACGGCTGGTTTCAGTGCCTGTCCCTTTAAATACAAATGAGCCACTGCTTGCCCCGCCCCTTCTACTGGTACCAGGTAGGGGTGGTGTTATGCAAATTCGAAAGCTAGTTACATCATTGAAAGACAACTGAGGTAACAAACCACATGGATTTCAACCTAGGGAGCCTGCACATTACAGATTTTTTTTGTCAATTCTCACATTTTGGGGGCCGGAAGGCAAGACAAATGTTAAAGAGCCTTCAAAAAGTGATATTTCCATAATATGTACCCTTCAAAACTTCTGAATTTTGATGAATATTTACGCATTTCTTAACATCACAGCTCCTCAGCCTTGAAGAATATTTTATGTTTGTAGGTGTGTAAATTTGTAGAAATGGAACCACATCTTTTTGTGCCTTCAATCTGCCAGGCTTACTGTGTTGATCATCAAGCCGCTACTGATGTAATCATGGCCAATGTAGTCGTTGCCACATCAAGCTGAAACCTCACTGTACGTGACGACATCGCCAAATGCCATCAGGTATCCCAGCATGCGGCCCAATGTAACTGTTCTGTGATCGCTGCGCATAGTTGGGCTTCACCTCGGTAGCCACTCCTCCACTCTCACTGAGCCACGTGACGTTAAGGTGCATTCAGGTACCGGAACGTGGTACCGTTTGACATCATGTGAATCGATACTCGGTATTTCGGTGGGAATTCGGTTGGTACCAATAAAAGTATAGAAAATACGGTACCCATCCCTAGTCTCCTCCCCTTTCCTTTAACAATTTAGACTCCTTTTTTGCAGTTCTTAAATCCAGCTGTGTATTTCTTTATGACCCTTTACCTGTGTGTTCATACTCAGGATGATTACTGACACACTGGGTAGTGATACAGTATGTCCATGTCAGATGAGGAGACGCAGTATACCTCTGCTCTTTATTTTTTATTCATGAACTTATTTATTTATTTACACTGTCAAGTTTCAGAGTGCACTTTCCCCAGGATCTCATTGTGAAACCTATAGAACCGGCATCACATGTCCTGTGTGCTGCTGAGTGGGCTGCTCACTGCTTATATAATACCACATGAAATGAGTGGCTGTATCAGGAGACCTCATTGTGTTGTATCGGACACGAGGCGCGTTAGCTTTTTAGATGCTCCCCACGGGTCATGTGCCTCACTTTATTTTACATGTACAGTGTATACACAGTAAGCAAAAAGGTTACAGAGTCCAACTTGATCTTTCCCGTCAACTTTAAAATGTCTTCTAGCTTAAATATATATAATCCTGAAAATGCGAGGAAATAAACCTGTGATCAAATGTTTTAACATTCAGATGTTCCTTTAGCAGCACCCTAATGACTCGGTTTCATGAAAAGGTTGTGATTGACAGGCCCTCATGAAAGTCAAGTCGGTGTGTGGTGGAATCTGCCGATGCAGCTGCTGTCAGGCCCTTCACCCGGCATCAACCTCTGAAAGCACCGGGCTCCTCCTCTCCGGGAAACTGTCTGAAAAACTTAGCGGCACTCTGGTTGGTCGAGCTCTGTTGTCACTGGTTATTACTGCAAAGTAAACTTTCTAGAGAGCATCTGTTCCCAGGCAAACAGGATGGAGTTTATTTTTTAAAAATGTTTTGGTCTTCTACAGCATCTAGCGAGTTGTGACAAACTTCATCTGGAAGAAAAGTAGTTATGAGCTCAGGGAAAATGTCTGTACTCGAGGATGATCTCGGCAACAGGCCCTTCACAGATGCAAATCTCAAACCCGCTGCAAAATAGCACATCAAACTCTGGAATTGTGTAACAGTCTGTCAGTGCAACACGGAGACGCACACCTTGTGTTCATCCAACACATCTCGCCTATTAACTAGACTGATTAACTGCCTTCTCACACCACTGTGCCAACTTCAGAATCAGCTCACAACAACAGAGCCACAGATTGGACAAACGCTGCGAGACGGTAGATGGGAATGTTAATGAGCGCGGCAGCAGCCAGCCAACCTCACTATCTAACTTCCGTCCTGACATGGGGAATGAAAATGAGATGGGAAATATTGAGACAAACACCCAAGCAGCGGTACACAGATTCAGTTGTGTTGTTTTGGTTTTGCAGATATACATGCTTGAGCACCTGGTTGTCAGGTGCACAGAGATGAGATCATACTTAAGTCAATGAGTAGTCACCAGTATTCAGTCGCTCAGTTTCACTTTCAGATACTTCAAACTGCATCTTCAACATCTTCTTTTCATTTTGAATATTTATCTTGGAAGCTCCTTGAGTCCACTTCCTCCCCCTCTTCCTGTTTGTCAAAACCCACCATGCTGGGATCATATCTTAAGATTCTAGCCCAGACTCCCGTATTAACCTTCATTCCTGCCTTTGTTCTTGGCTGGCATGGTGCAATATTAAACTATGTGCATTGTGATACAATTTGCATGAATAAACACAGCACAATGCTGCTGTGTAATGACCTATGAAAACGCTGTAGGCAACACAGTCTGCAGTGAGATATGCAGGAAGTCAGAGGGCATCGGCTGTTGAATAATTAAGATGAATTATCAGGTATGCTAATGAGCATGGATTAATATTTAATGCATCTCCATATGATGCATGAAATAAGACTAATAGATGTAACTATGAGGATCTTTGCAAGGTCAGTGCATACAAATAGACTTCTGATCCTTTATGTTTTATATTGCATACAAAGGGTGACCCCTGTGTTCTGACCTTGAGAGTAAAAACAATATTAAAACCATTACATGTAGCGCTTTTATGAAGCAAAATAGTACTTTTAATGAATCAAAGCAGGCTGTGAAGTTATAACACAGTGGTTCCCAACCTTTTTTTGCTTGTGACCCCATTTTGACATCACAAACATCTGGCAACCTATTAAGTCGTCAATGAATGAATGAATGAATTTATACTTTATTTCAAACATGTGAATAATTTATTACACTTGAAGCACTAGTTGATAAAACCCTTTATATGTTTGAGAAGGAGTAGGAAGAAGCATTAGCTTATCAATCAAGATGCGCTAGCTCAAATATTTTAATATGCTGCATTTTATTTGAACTCGATTATATTTGACAAAGTGAAAGTATAGAATACAGTTGTTTTAAGATTGTGTGTGTTTTTTTTTATCATAATTTAAAAAAATATATTTTTATCAGTATTTTTTATCAATTAGTTAACATTTCAGGCGACCCCATTTGAATTTCAGACGACCCCACATGGGGCCCCGACCCCAAGGTTGAGAAACACTGCTGTAACATGTTTAAATACATGCTGTATATAAATACAGCAATGGTTATGGTGAATAAAAACAGCAAAAAGTATCCACCAAATATAGAGCCGCCATCACAGAGAAAATCAGCACTGACCCAGCAATTAGATTTTCAAGACTCTCTGATGGAGAGATTGAAACTTAAAACCTTAGCTGTGCTCAAACAAGATTGTGTAACATCCTAAAACAGAAAGAACACAATCTTGCACATAAAACAAATCTTATGCAATTAGAAAACAACTGTTAGTATAGCAATAGCATGAACTTTTTTGTGTTTTTTCCCTCAAGTAAGAACTAAACAAGGCTGTACATCACCAGGAGAGAAATTGTCATTCAGGATGGCAAATCATGATTTTTGTTTTGTAAATTAACTCACTCAGGAGAATCTTAGGAAACTGAGGAAACATCAATGTGCCATTATCCTGTAATTGCCAGTTGTGGCCACAAGCACTGCTATTCATTCTATTAAAAGCTCTCTTCTGTCTCTCAAGGCTCCAAACAAACAACACTCTATTAAAGTAACAGACTCATTTTGAAACAAGAACCAGTTTTCATCTCATTCCAAATGGACATCTGGCGTTGTGATGATGTGTCCACCCTTTACATCTTATGAATATTTTGAGTGCAGTGGTTTGCACTGTTTCCTCGGGATGGGGCTGAATCCTCTGGACAGACAGGCTCTTTGTGTTTAGGATTAGCATAATTTCAGGTTTTCCTCCCATATTTCAAAGACATGCATGTTCTGTTAAATACCCACAGGTATTAACAGTTGTGTCACAACAACAACAACAACAACAAAAACACAAACATCTGTCCGTATCAGCTCTGTGACAGATTGGCCACAGTGCTCCTCCCTGTTCTCCTGAAAATAAACGGTAGCTACACATCATTGCCACCCCCACACCACGCCAGAGTTGTCATGCACCTAAAATACAGACTTTAGGAAATGCTCCTGGACTCATTTTGGTTTTTAAACACTGTGGTTGTGCTGTACCCAGGACACTGATAGAAGCTGCCTGATTGGATCTTCTCATTGTGGACTACAAGTGCTGAATCCAGTATGGATAATGAATTATAAGCAATGCTGTTTTTTGTTGCTGTTTTGCATTTAAATCCTGCATTTTAACATCACAACCATCTCTCCTGTTCTTCATTTGTAGTATTTTCTAGTACACAATCTGCTTCTGTTCACATCAGCTTGTGAATCCTGAGTGAACATAAAATGATCATGTATAAAAATGAGTATTTAGGTGTTGGATTATTTCTGATGGAGAGCTCAAAATATATTGGTATCGTGTGGAAGTATAGGACGAGATGAAGGGGAGAAGGAAGGATTCAGGACATATCCTGAGACAGACTCTGTCCTCACACAACCCTGCAAAATAATTAGCTTGAGATCATTAGTGAATGAATTTTCATAAAATGACTTAGAAGATTATCATATTCTGTCCTATGTGGTATGAATTCGTCACTTGTGATGTAACGGCCTTCTTTTTTTTTTTTTAGAATGAGTCTCTAAAACTAACTGACATTTCAGCAGTTTTGCACCGAGACGCTTATTGCTATCATTAGAGAAAGTAATGCTGATGATAGTGCCATGCTAACTTCCACTTTTCTTCTTACCACCGTAATCCTGCAACCCCCTGATTTCCACATCTCCACCGCTGTCCTTATTATACATGTAGTTCACATTATTTGTAGTCATTTAAAGCCGTTTAGCAAACACCCTCTCACAGGCAAGCTTGAAATAAGTGAGCAAGTTAGAATTTATGTCTCGCCTAAGGGTCCGCGCTGCCAAAACAGATGCCATCTCAATGCACCCAAAAGACTCGAGATGACATTCTGAATTCTAACTTTTTTTTCTCCAACTCTTATCACATCCTGGGTATAAGTCTTCCTGCGCTATCGCTACAGTCTCCTGAAACATGGCTGGCAGCCATCATTACAGAAAGCACTTGGCACTGGTTCACTCCAAGCTTATTAAAACGCTTCCCTCCACAGGTTAGGCCATTAAATTCCCTCGTTAATCCCACGCTGCAGTCCTTCCTCTACTTACTGAAGCCTCCATATCTCCATACACATCCTGCTTAGGCTGACTGACCCTATATGGTTTATATAGTAGGAATCAGTTTGGACTGGGGGTGGGGGGAGGGGGGAGGGGGGAGGGGGGTCCCATGGAGCTCTCTCCTTTCTACACACAACCTGGAACCGTTGATTCCCTCCAAGGCTTTAATCTCTTATTAGCCCTCTTTTCTCTGTCCTGCATCTTTCCTTCTCCCACCCTCCCACCCTCCCCCCCTCTTCTGTCCACATTTGCATATCCCAGGTGTGTTAATTTTTCTCTCTCTTTTTTTTTCTTTCTTTTTTTTTGTCCCCCTGTCTAACTGTTAATATCTCAAGGAAACACCTCCCCCCCCTACTGACTTTCCCTCCGTCCTTCCGTCCCCTGGGGTTTGTTAACCTCCATCCTGTCCTCTCTTCCTCTCTCTCTCTTCTTCACCACCTTTATGAGTTCCTTCACCGCCTCTCCTCCTTCCCTACTTCCTCTCCTCTCCTATACAGCCTCTCCATATGCCGCCGTGTCCCAGGTGAACACATCTCGGGGCCTTTGGAGCCCCGGAAGAGATGATGAGACGCTCAGTGGCTCCTGCTCACAGTGGGAAGCTGAACGATCCCATAGCATTGATTCGCACTAAAGCATTTACTCCTCTATCCTCTCACCTTCCTTCCACTTTTTTATTCCTCTTAAGCTCCCTTCCAAGGTGCTCCAGCTTCCACACACTTGCCCTACTCCCACCTGCTCCTGTCCACTGAGTGATTACATCTGTATGCCATGGGCATGACAGAGGGAGTGTGAGAAGGGTAGAGGATTATGTCTACCTTCAACCGTGTGTGCAGGCAAGTTCAAATTGGTTCACCGTAGTATGTGGAGGAGAGGAGAGGAGAGGAAAAAAGAGGGGCAGTGGATTGGTCTGCAGAAAAGAGAAGATGATGTTTGGGGTGGGACAGAAATGAGAGATCAAGGTGAAATGGAGAAAACAAAAAGGAGGAGGGGATGCAAGAGAATGGGAAGATTGGAAAAAAAGAAGGGACTTGGAATTGGGAGGAAGAGAAGATGAAGGATGGGAGAGAAGATGGGATAGGGAGAGGGATAGGGAAGGACAACAAGCAGGAAATGAGAAAAAAAAGTAAAGAAAGGAGTAATTAGGAAAGGAAAGGGAAGGAGCGATGAGGTGAGGAGAGGAAAGGAAAGGAGTAGAGGAGGTGAGTGGAGGAGTTTAGAGGAGAGAGCAGTGGCTCTGAAGCCATAAGTAGGCCAATGGAAATTTCAGAGAAATTGATTAGCATTCAAACAGACACAGTAGGCTGCAGGGGGAGGGGGGTTGGAGGGGATGGTTGAAGGGGGGGTGGATGAATATTTATCAGAAAATGTCTTCCAATGGCTGGCACATACATAGACACACCCAAGGGCTGTGGAGGGAGAGATGGAAGAGAGACACAGGCAGAAACAGCAGGACAGGGACAGAGACTCGGGGAGGAGAAGACAAAAGTTGGAGACAGAGGACAGGCAGGACGGTGACTGAGGGTATAGAGCTGGGGGGGGGGGGGGGGGGGGGGGGGGCTGCGCCCGGCTACTGCTCCAGGTGAATGCTGTAGATACAGGCTCCAAGTGGCTCACAGCGTCGCCCATGCATGGTTGTGTATACGCATGTGCGTGTGTGTTTATTACTTTCACCTTGCCCAGGGATGTTTTGATGTATTTTTTCCTCAGCGGTATCCCACGGGTGTGTCCTTGCATTAATTAACAGGATTCAGCTCCACATGGCTCGGTGGCCAGAACCACAGCACAGCAGCACACATGCTGTTCCTCCATACCGCTCTGGAACTGACATTCCCCTCCATAAATACTGTACACTTAAAAAAAATAATGGCTTCTCATATTGTGCTTAGAATATATGTATTTCCTAGGTCAGATAAACACAATAAAAGCTGCAGCGGGAGATCAAAATGAACCATTTATCTCAATTTAGCCTGATATGTGTGTTCAGCGTGGGTGAAATGCTGCAATTTCTTCTCATTTGTTATTATTTTGCTCTGAAATCACTTTATCATGGCTTGAGCCCCCGCAATCTTGTCTCCTGACCCCAGTCCCCGGAATTCACACTGTTCCCATCATCGCTGCTTTCTCACTTAAGATGAAAAAAAAGTTCAGATCAGACACTGCAAACTCTTTGTAAAACACTTGTTGCTCAACCCTGATTTATTTATTTCAATGAACATCATCAGTAATTATGTGTATTGTTTACAGAGGCCTTTTGATTCATTCCAGTAACTGAATACTAAGATGATGAAGTTATTTAAGAGGATGTGCTGCAGCTCCCAGTGTCAGCATGCTGGTGTTTTGGAAATACAGTGGAAACTGCTTATAGTGATCACGGCTCAACTGCTTATATAGATCAAAAGGCTTGGGAAGGAATCATTTCTATACAAATGCTGTTTAAATAATCAATTTATAGTGATCAAGAAATCCGCTTATAGTGCTCATTTTTGGTCATTTTATGGATGAAAACATATGGATGAAAAACAATTTAAAAACTATTGTAGCCTATTTATTTTATTTTCGGCGGTTTCCCTTTGATGTGCACTGCTGCAGCAGCCTGCACATGTCGCCGTGCTGTGTGTTGTTGTGCTGTGCGTCACCTGGCTAGCTGAGACACATGACTGTGGGTGCGACGCAACTCATTATCATGGCTGTTTGTGTTGTCTGTCAAAACATGGATGAATGAAACCTATCAACTTTATATCGACCGCGGACGTCAGAAATAGATTTTCGGCTTTTGGCTCGTTCCGTTCATCTCCGCATAGGCATAGCGCTCGTTGTCCGTTATTGGCGTACAGAGAGAGAGAGAGAGAGAAGCGCGCACTGCATGACAGCAGCGGTGGGGGGATGAGAAACTGCGGCGCTACTGTAGCCTATAGTATAGAGACGTGTCACGTGAGTTACTGTAAATGATGCTGTGTGGAAAACCAGCTGTGGTCTGTGATTGGGGTGCAGATGGGTGAGTTTCGAGCTGACGAAATGATCGCGCCGCTGACGACCGTTTCGTTACATTTTTCTCATTGTAAAACTATACAAATGGCATTTAGATGATGTTCTGCATAAAAAAATAAGTGAAATAATAAAAATTCGGTTTTAGTAATCAACCGCTTATAGTGATCAAATTGACTCTGGACCAACGTGATCACTATAAGCGGTTTCCACTGTATTATCTGACATAGTGGCATTTGCAAGTTAGTCATCAGGGACAGTTATCATTAGTTTTTGCAGGTGGTTGATCATAAACTGAGGATCTGACAATTTGAAACTGTACCAACCTGTCAGTGCTCATCTACAGGGAAGCATGAATGTCTGTAGAAGATTTAATGATTCATCTATTCAGTAGTCGTTGAGACAATTCACAATGAACCAAAAATGTCAACCTGCTGCCGGCTTCAGACTAAGAAATACTATTGTTCATCCTGTGGGAATCTGAAATTTTGTACCAATCCATGCAGTGCTTGAGATATTAGAGTCAGAGTTGAGGTGGCTGACGGCAGCTGAGTGAGTGACAGTCCTCCTGACAGTGTCATGTTTAGACTCACAGTGAGAGAGTGGGACAATTGTGCTCTAATATGGATGTTTTGCAGAATCACTGGATTTTAAAAAGCTTTTTGCATGACATGATAGTATTTGGTTAAATTGGCTATAGCAGGCGTTTCCAAACTAATTATTTTGTTCCAACCAATCAAAAGCACACAGTTTGACCAATCAACAGTCTGAAGACTGAGATCAGTTGAGTCTGATGTGCTGCTAGTTGGTCGAGGAGAAAACTTGCAGCCACGCAGCCCTTTGTGGGATAGTTTGGACATGCCTGGGCGACAGGCTCTGTCTGCATCACAGTCATCTCTCAGCAAATTGTGGAAAAGGTATCACAAAACGTGAGACACCAGTACAGGGTTGAGGTTTTTTTTTTCCTCCCCATGAGGTTCGGGGTTAATTTTATTCCCGTCAAAATCCCAGTTGTCACTTCCTCTGTTGCCTGTTGCTCTACTCAACCTGTCATATATAGCGCTTTTCATACATGTAACTCAAAGTGCTTTACATTTAGAGACAATAAAAGAGAAAAGAACATTTATAAATAAAAATAATTACCGGAAATAAATAAATGAGAATAAACAATACAAGTAATTTATTATAAATCGAGAAGGCTGTGGTATAAAGATATGTTTTCACATCCAGTTATCAATCATGGTGACTCTGCTGTTTACTGCGTGAAAATATGATATGTCCCACACATTAAAAGGAAGCTCATTTCAGCGTTTTCAGTCTCGATGGCTTTGTCTTTTCAATCATGATCATTGAGAGGAGGAAACATTGGTTCCCTCATCATACGGAATTGGCTGTCTGATTAAATGAACTTTCATCATCTCCTTCACACATCCCTCCCCCTCATCTCTGTCAGTGTGTGTGTGTGTCTGCAGTCGGATCATCTTCCTTATGAAGTCATCCGGTAATGAGGCGAATCACATTAGATGAATGGATAGGCTTACTAATCGCATAAAGCCTGTTAATTGGATGCATATTGTCATGGCTAACTGTTATAGCATCATAAAGTCGCGGAGCTGACGAGGGCGGCGCTGCTCTCGGGCTGCGTAAAAGAAGCGCTAACATGGGAGCAAATAGGCATGACAAATAAGAGAGAAACCTACAGGGAGACTAGACTGTACTCTCTCTCTGTCTCTCTCTCTCTCTCTCCCCTCCCTCGCCCTCTCTCATTCATCAGCTCCCAATAATCATTTATAATTCCAGAGTCAAACACACTTCCCGCTGCTCCCCCCGCCCTGCCTACCTGGGGGAATTTCATCAGCCTTTTCTGCTTAATTACCTCAAATACACTGTCAATCTCACCTAATCATAACTCAGTTCTCAGCATTCGGTCTCAGTGGGGCGGGCTCTGAACTGAACCGTTAAAATCTGGTTTACTTCCATGACCTCTGGAACAGGTTATGATATGAACAGGTGCATGATATGAACAGTTGTGTGGGAAAAGCCTGCCTTGAAATGTACTCTTATTGTGTCTCTGAACGCCTCTTCAAAGGCTACAAAGCCAGTGTTAGCATCGATAGCTATTTACTTAGCGGTCACGATGAGAGCTCAGCTTCAGCCACTATATCATCTCATATGATCATGTCATTATTTTAAATATACAATGTTTCGATTCACCTTTGGAGCTAGGGTATATTCAGCTTACCTCACTCTATCGGAAGGTGAGGACATGGGCAGACTAGAGGGAGGTTAGCTGGCTGGTTAGCATGCTAACATCAGTGCAAAATAGATTAGATAGATAAATAGATAGACAGTAGTGAATTAAAGGAGGCACATTCTGCCCCCTTTCCACAAATTTGAATAGTTCTCAGGTATCTTAAAGACATGTCTGTGGCATACTTTGGTCAAAATAGGCCTACCCCAAGAATCACAGCTCTTTTCTGTCAAAACAACCCTGTTCAGAACGGCTGGTTTCAGTGCCTGTCCCTTTAAATGCAAATGAACCACTGCTTGCCCCGCCCCACTCCTTCTACCGGTCCCAGGTACAGTAGGAGTGGTCTTATGCAAATTTGAATCCTCACTGGAAGACAACTGAGGGAAGAGCTTGTAAAACCATGTATTTCAACCTAGGGAGCCTGCACATTACAGATGTATTTGTCAATACTCACATTTTGGGGGCCAGAAGGCAAGACAAACACCCAAATATATGTTAAAGAGCCTTCAAAAAGTGATATTTCCATTATATTTCCCTTTTTAAGGAATGAAGTTTAATGGTGAACACCAGACTATTCAGTAAACGGCAGTTAATTCTAATGTTGGCTAACCTAACAGTGAAGTAAAACATATAGCGTCTTTAAGGGACCCAGGCTCCTTCTTTGCCACCAAAATTGGTATTTTATATTCAATAGTAGCCTACTAGTCATTTTACATTTGAAATTGATTGTTATTAGCCTTTCAGTATTAGATGATTGGTCCACTACTGCAGAAAACATGGGTCCACAGTTAATGTTTGAATAAGCAGTGGGAATTGTAAAGAGTTTCCAATGGAAAACCAGTCCTCCAGTGGAAACCAGCAGCAGCTGAAGTGTAGAGGTCACCTCCACAGGCTGTACAGGCACATAATATAAGTTGAAAATGGACTCTGCAGTTTCTTCACCAAATCTGCATATACTTGCCATTCTCATGCATTAATAAGAAGAGACCTCTGTGACCTCTTTTGTTTACAACATTGCCCCCGTGACCAGCGTTTCAGGCTGAGTTTGTTTTAAATTCACAGTCGATTTGTGAGAAGTGAAGCATCCAAATTTCATATATTATACAAATCTATTGAAACACGAGGCTGACCTTATATGACTTAAACACACAGTAGTTTGGATGGAACGTGATATCTGCTGTCAGTGAAAGGTCGGTGAAGATCTTTTTTACCTGAACCTCAGGTACAGCAACATCAATTATCTTTTTATTTACCACCCGGAGTGAAGGTTGACAATTTAATTCCTCTTCTTGTGAAATACTCGGATTAAAATTTAATAGAATCCAACAAATAACATCCCTTTTCAAAGTAAGAAGTGGATATTTCTAGTCTTTCTTTTTTTTCCCCCATGCTTGCAGACGTTTTTTTTTGTGTTCACCTTATTCCTCCCCTGATCAAGAGTCTCTGAGTGCCACTGATGAAAAGTATAGCTTGTACCCATAGAGACATTGCATTAAAAAAAGGCAGGATGAACATTTCATCATCCAAGACGTATCAATGATGAGAATAGTAAGATGTTGGCTTTCATCTTCACAATGACTTGTAAACTTTCATCACTTAGTTTTCACAGCAGACTCACTGAAATTGAGTTTTTGCTATTTGGATATTGCATATGTATGTTTCTGTATATGCTTGTTTGGGAAATGGAATGATCTCGACCCAACACTTTGGGTAAAATATAAAATAACTTCCTCTTTTCAACACCAACTCTTCAGTGTGTTCCAAAAGTCTCTTAAGGACATCTGTCCGTCTATGTCTTGTAGCTCAGGGACATAAAGATGCAGAGGATCATGCACTCATGACATTATACACTTCTGGATACTAAATCTTCCCCCAAACCATTACAAATGCTATCACCATGCATCTGCAAATACGCTATAGAGTAACTAAGTACAGTTTGTATCTGTAGGAAAGCTGAACTGAACTGACATGTTATCACAGACACCCCAGCATCTCAGGGGTTCCAAAAATAAATAGGATCAAATGGTTTCCACTGGCCTGATATTTATTAGGAACTGTATAAAACAATTTGTCTTCCTATCACTCACAATAAATTAAAGCAATTTCATGATATCCAAGTATCACACCCAGGCGTGTTTTGAAGCAGTGGTTGGGGCAGAGGCGGTCCTGGCTAGTTTTACGCCCTGGGCGAAACCATCCCTTGGTGCCCCCCCCCCCCCCAAAAAAAAAAAAAAAAAAAACCACCAACGAACAAACACAAGAATATATTACAATCAGTGTTGGGGGGGTTTCTTTTAAAATGTATTCCCCTACAGATTACTGATTACATGTCCCAAAATCTGTAATCTGTAATGCATTTCGATTACTCAAGTAAAGTAAGTACTTTCTGGATTACTTTTAGCATAGCCTATTTCAAAATCACCTGCCTGAGCGCCTTTAACACTGAATTTGATCTTACACATGATCTTATAGGCTACCGTGGTTCCTTTAAATTAAATCATCAATAAATGTGTTTGAATTTGTCAAACCACAGTTTAATTTGTTATTGATCATCCAGCCATATTTAAATGATCTTTTAAAATAGCCAATCACATAAAATTATAGGCTTAGGCTATATTAAAACTGAGCAGCTTGACTACAGCCTCTGAACCTCTAAAAAAAATACATTTAAAATAGTTTTTGTTTGTGAGTGTAGGGCCAGCAACATGATGATATTTTGAATATAAAGTAACCACTGTTCCATCTGTAGGCTAAACTAAAAATGTGCTTAAACTCACATCTCTGCTGAAGTCGGTGTGGTTTTGGAAACAGCGTGACGTTGCTGTTAAACCAGCTCATTACAAACATCATGACAGTCCAGGATCCTTTTTAACACATGATCCTGTCGCAGTTCATTCATGTTGTTTACCAGAGACCGGACATTGAAGAGGAAGAAGAGGAATATTGCTGGGCATCTCGATAGCAACATTACCAAAATGAAGCGAACTTCAGGGCGAGGAGTTTAGCGCTTAACCCTCCTTTCTTTCCCCGCACGAGAGCCCTCTGGGCCGGCGGAGCAACCCACGTGAGACCTCAGCAGTCGCAAGTTGATCCCCCCGCCCCCCTCCCCCCTCCCCCCTCCCCCCTCGCCTCTCCTGACACACACAGAACCTGTAGTAGACCCATAGACTGTAAAAAAACCTGTAGTAGACCCAGTGTAGTAGACCTATGACTCTCAGCAGCAAGTTGACGTGACATAGGGGCGCCCCAGCGACCACTCCACTAACTTGACGGCGAGTTTTGTTTTGTCTTTTTTTTTTTTTTTTGGAGAGCGCTCGTGCGCCCTCACAAAGATTGCGCCCTGGGCGGTCGCCCATATTGCCCATAGCTAAAACCGGCCCTGGGTTGGGGACTCATGTCCCTCTAGATAGCTGTGCAAACGTGCACATCGGCACAATCAATAACCAAGTTAATTGTGTTGAAGTTAAAATTGAAGTCATCACACTTTCTGTTAAAAAGACCCAAACAAAAAACACAATGATACTTCAGCTATTTGGCAAGATAGAATCATTTCTGGACTCCAAATTACTGTGAATATTTTCCTTTGACAGCTGAAAGTAGCTGAGAGCTGACCTCTTATCAAATGAAACTTAAAATGAATCATCAGCTGACATGGTGACACGGACGCTCGTCTCTCTCACTCTTACAAGCCTGTCATTTCATATCGTTACATGTCCGTGGCAATGTCGATTTTTTTTTAACCCGCTACATTGGCTTGTGTGATATTTTTCCTCACAGATCCGTCCTCAAATCACTCGCAATTAAAAGAGCAAAACAAAACAAAAAAGAAGGGATGCCACGGAATTAAATTGTCCCGTTAATAGGCTAAACATTTTTCTTATAACGGCAGCCCACACTTCAATAAAGGAACCATTAACATTTCAGCCTAAATAAACAATAAAATATTGGCGGATACATTTTTTAACACAGAACGAGGTTGGTTGGTTTTATCATCACTGAGTTTAAAGTGTTCCCACACTGCTGAGGTCAGCTTTCTCTTCGCCGACGCCATCGCTCCGTCTGAAGAAACGGCCAATGAGTGCGCTGCAGTGAGCCCGAGGTGCGAGCGGTGTGTGTGTGTGTGTGTGGTGGGTGTCTGAGTATCCGAGTATCTCAGTATGTGTGTGTGGGGGGGGGGTGTATGTAGTAAAGTAGTAGTAGTAAACTTTTATTTTACCTTAGGAGTAGGTTTGTTACCTTTAATTGTCGGTGCAAGCTATTTTTAGAACGGTGGAGCAGAGCTGCAAGCTGCTCAGAGCTACGCTATGGAGGCTAATGTGATTTCTTGGTTTCCCTCATCAAACTCATCAAATACACAATCCAACAACTCCAAAACGCTCTGGTGGACAAGTTGTGACCTGCACATTCACCACGCTATGAGATAATAACGGAACGTTACCAGACAGAGTTGTTTTTGAGGTAAATTCATGCAAAACCGCTGATGCGCATTCCCGTCGTGAATGTGCAGGTCACAACTTGTCCACCAGAGCGTTTTGGAGTTGTTGGATTATGTATTTGATGAGTTTGATGAGGGAAACCAAGAAATCCCATTAGCCTTCGTAGTGTAGCTCTGAGCAGCTCGCGGCTCTGCTCCGCTGTTCTAAAAATAGCTTGCACCGACAATTAAAGGTAATGAACCTACTCCTAAAACTAAAGGGATTATGGCAATGGGCCAATTTGCCAAAATGTTGAACTATCTCTTTAAATGGGAGAAGGGCGGCTCATCGCTGAATATGAGAATATAGTTACTCTTAACTGCTTGTCAATCTGGTGGCAGTAGGAAAAAACTATTCAAAATGCCCAACTACAGCAACACTTTGTTGAAAGTACTGCAGATGCAAAGGAGAAGAGTTAAAACCCACTGTTCCTTCTGATGATCACCGATGTCAGGGCGGAAAGAGAAATAAAAAAAATCAACTACGTTTTCCATTAATTGCAGTTTGCACTGATTTATGGATGCGTTTGATCAGTCGACTGCACACTGACATGCAGAGGAAGGAGAGACCTGCGTGTTACTATGAGCTCTGTGACCTGTGTTTTAAATTCACACGTCATCTGGCTTCACACAACAGGTGTGTGTCTGTGTGTGTGTGATAGAGAAGCTATAATGGTCTTGTTTACAGTTAGGCAAACTCTTAACAGATGGAAAATAAAGATGTATGCGTTCAGATCGCCTGTGGGCATATTGGCAGCATTCATAACTATCAGATTACAGCAGAGTACATATGGAGGCAGTTTTGTCTTGTATAAACTTTAGCAAGAGTCACACAGTGTGTGATGAATTTTGAGGTAAAAAAAAAAGGCAAAATAAAGAGTTCTGTTTGAATCCCTTTCTAATAGTAATCATTAGTGAAATACTGGCGTGTTTTCACATTTCAAAAGACAGCGGAGAAACCACACAGAGCAACACCTTGCAAAACATCGACCATTTGGTTTATTTACACGCACACACACGCCCTGTTGAGGGTGTGGGGGGGGGGATTAATTTGTTAGAAACAGCAGGATTCTCAGAGGGAGACCCAAACAAACACAAACAGACCTAATTAGCACATCATGATTAATGATTTTGACAGCTAATTCTGAAACATCCTAAGTGTGTAGTCTAACGCGTGCGCGCCTTGTCGGTGTACGTGCTAATGCACACCGCGATCAAAAGTTGTCTGTGAGTCACAGATGTGGGATTACACCTCAAGTTTGCGCTCTTGTGAGTGATCATCTCGATCAGAATCCGTCGGGGGGGGGGGGGGGGGGGGGGGGGGGCGCAGAAGCTTTGATGAAATGTCTGTGTAGTGTATGTAGTGTATGATGAAAGAACCACAGTACAGGGATGTGAGAGCAATTTATTTCTAAGTTTCAGTCAGGATATTAATTAAACAGTGATGCTGACAACACCTGCAGCACATCTGGAGCAGCTGTAGTCATAACCCCCCCCCCCACACACACACACACACACACACACACACACACACACACACACACTCAAACAACTGGTAACTGAACTTGTACCCTTTTTCCCTCTTTGTCCAAATTGCCATTCTCTCCCCTGAAATAGATGGAGAGCTGCCACAGGGAGCACAATAGGCGAGCGCACTCACAAAGAGCTGCACCTGATGCTTTCTGTGGAGCAGCACGGCTCTTTCAAAAGTTCACACAGTGGTTTAACTTCTCCGAAAAGTTCAGAGTGACACGAACAACTTTTTTTTTTCAACCCCCCTCTCAGCTGACAAATCATGATGAAAGAGACACTTTGTTTCAGACTCTCTAATTGGGTAACCACAGCAGCTACAGAGACAGAGAGAGAGTAAGAGCACAGGGAGGAAGAAATTGATTGGTTGTTTTACAGTAAATAAGTACACAGCACCACGGTCAGTAATTGTTAAGTAACATGTCTGTTGCAGTCTGTGGTGTAAGTAATGGGATCAAACAATGAGGAGCTGAAGGGACTGAAGGAATAAAGAGCAGCACTGCATTCTTATACAGCAGTATAGCCTCAAGTGGTTACTGCTAAACTCCTGAACTATTATTACTACTTATTAAAGCAGAAGTAAGTGGTCCGGTTGTTTTCGCTAATGCTGCGTTCCAGGCAGGCTTTTGAAATCGTAAATTACAGCTTCAAGTCACAACTTACGACTATGTAGCGTTCCAGGCAACCCACTCGTGTTTTTCCGACCTGTTTTACCGGTGAAAGTCACTATAACGGCCACTCGTAACTTCCGACCGGTGAAGTCGTACCAGATCGAACTGGTACGACTTCACGGTCTGAAAAATACGAGTTTCCTTGAACGCACCATAACAGTCCTCGTCCCTACGTCGCCACATTCACGGCGTCCCTTGGCTGCACACACAGCCCTGCATGCCGTTCTCTCTCCTCATTGGATAAAAACTGTAGGATACGATAAATGTTTTCTCCTCGGCTCAGAGCAGAGCAGAGGGACTGACAGACCCATGTTTCAGACCAAACACTCTATGTAAGTGATTGCTGTCGGAAGATATAACTATTTAAGACTTATATTAACACAAATATATCACTTACTTCTGCTTTAATATTCACAGCTAGAATTGCATTTAGAAGCAATGTGTTTTATTCACTTAACGAAGCGCTGCATTTATTAACAGCAGGTTACTGTGGAGATGGAGAGAGGAGTCCACACATCATCACTTCCTGTCTGTGGTATGGAGAATAAAAGCACTTTGGTCAAGGTTTGAGAACATTGTGGTAAAAGTATTTAATAGTATAATTAAGTAAGTTGGCCTCTGAAGTCAACGTGAATCTTTATTCAACCATTTTTCTTTTATTGTTTTGCATTTTCAGACACTAGTTACTTCACAGACAGATGTCACGGACTATTATAATAAACCTAAGCAACCATACAATGTTAAACATCTTCAAAATGAAGTGTAACAGTAAAATGGCTCAGTGATACATTAGTAATAAACTGTTATATAAGTATAACAGCGGTGCCAAGTTTTCAGACTTATGAGTGCCTGTACTTGTGATACATAATACTTAATATTTCAATATGTGCCATTATCAAAGTGGGACTTTAAACATTGCAGTATTTTTTGCTGAAAGCAGGGATCTGAATACTTCCTGCTCTTTGGGGACACAGACATAAGACAGCAGTTGTGAAATAAGAAGTATCGCTGCCTGGGATATATAGATTATAACAATAAATTTATAATGAGGCTAGGATCAGCTCTTTACTCTAAAGGAGGATAGCTCATATAGAATTCTCTTTAGCTTATTGAAATAATACTTACCTGTTAAATAATTTCAAAACATGATTATAATACAGGTATTACGGCGATATGGGTGTGTGTTTTGTGAAAACAGGTTTGCAGAGAAATGTAAAGGCAGATAGATAATTTCTTCATTTCAATGGAGTAGATAAACACTAAGGCACAAAGCCACCCTGCTACCCACCAGTATCCTGGAGCCTGTGTCAGCCTTGGCGTCGGAGCTCGAAAATAATATCCAGGGCTTCAGGGTGGCTCAGGAGAATAGGCCTCATTGTGCTGTGGTGATGCCACAGATATGAATATGGCTCACAATTCATATTGCATGCAGCCCTATGTCTCATCCCAGGCTTATCAAAAAAGTAGATGAATGAAATTCTATTTTTTTAATATAAATAAATAAACTCCACTGAACAGATAGTCTTCGAAAAACCCTGCAGAGCCACGTTACAGTCTTCCTCACCAGCAGAGCAGTGGTCTCCATGGTGATTAAATATTGATAATGGTGATGTGTGCATTAATATAGCGTGCTTATCACCACAAGTGATGCTCTGAGATATTGTAAGTGGGAGATACGAATCTGGGCGCATAAACAGTGAGATTTTTCCTAATGTATTTATTTACTTAAAAACAAGCCAGCTCACCATATACTATATACTGTAGTAGCAACATCCCAGCAGCTCCCGCCTTCCAGTTTTAGTTCTAGACGTAGATATAATATACTGGTCTCGTATATTCTGTTGGTGCTTAATGATGCAATCAGTGGGTCTTTACATCCACTGAGTCGCTTTAAAGGAATCATTTAATGAATCAAGTTTAAGCTTTGATCTCCTCCCATGCACTCGAGTCTTGGAGGAGGGATGTAGATGAGCATGAGGGGAAAGGCTAATTAATATACGTACATATACATATACATACAATATACGTATGTGCGTGTGTGTGCTCTACCATGACACACTAAGACATACTGCTGTGTTGAAATAAAAGCTTCTCAGTAGGAAGCTAATCGCAACATTTCATTTTAAACCTCAGTGTAGATTACATAGAACAGAATTAGAAGTAATACTAGAGCTGTGTCTCTATTCAGTGGCCCACATTGTTCGAGCACACACTCTTCTTAGGAAATTAGAAATTAGAAAGATCTTGGCATAGGTGGAGCCGCAAAGACTCCGTCTCAGTTGTATTTGGAGGAGCCTCTGATTGGACGGTCTAGTCACAGCTCTGTGTGACACAATCAGCCTTAAAGGAGACATATTGTGCCCCTTTTCCACAAATTAAAATAGTTCCCAGATGTCTTAAAGACATGTCTGTGACATGCTTTGGTCAAAATACCCCAAGGATCAAACATCACAGCTCTTTTCATCCTCTCAAAACAGCCCTGTTCAGAACGGCTGGTTTCAGTGCCTGTCCCTTTAAATGCAAATGAGCCACTGCTTGCCCCACCCCTTCTACCGGTCCCAGGTAGGGGTGGTATTATGCAAATTCCAATGCTAGTTACATCACTGGAAGACAACTAAGGAAACAGCTCGTAAAACCACATGGATTTCAACCTAGGGAGCCTGCACATTACAGATTTTTTTTTTGTCAATTCTCACATTTTGGAGGTTGGAAGGCAAGACAAACACCCAAATACTGTATATGTTAAAGAGCCTTCAAAAAGTTATATTTCCATAATGTCCCCTTTAAAATGCAGCCTCTTGAAGATTCTACGGCTGATTTGACATTCACCAGTATGAGATAGTTAGACTACACTATACTGGACAGCACAACTGACCATTAGATTAAGTTAGATCAGATTAGATTCTATGTATATTTACTGCTGTGTTCTCATCCACACATCCGTGCACTGTGGACAGCAGCGTCAAATCAGCGTCAGATGTACAATAGGGAACACATATGGCATTTACAAAATGGAGAAATCAATCTTTTATTTATTTTACACATTTCAAATAACACCACTTCAGATTGTCCCCAGTTGAGAAGCAGGAGAAATATCAAAGCTGCAGAAGCCTATTGTTGTTGCCCGATCACCAGCTGATCAGATCATCTGGCCACACAGACTGGGAGCCAATCATCTGCAAGGAGCCGTGCGCAGGCTGTGTGGCCACAGGCCATGATGTTTCATATTTTGAGGCCCATGCTGCCTCTGCACACTCCCCGCAATTACATGATGGCAGACAATTGTGTTGTGAAGACCCGCATGAAGGCATGCAGAGCCCCCGAAGGTGTGAAAGCAAAAAAACAAAAAAACAAATCAGAATCCATCTGCATTTCATGAGATCACCGGGTCTCTGCAGCTGTCATCACCAGGAGGAAGATCTTTTAGCAATGTGCAGGTTTTACCTCATGAGCAAACTGACCCAAAGGAATGCAAACCACTGGGCAACTCCTTGATGTCGAAGTATTCAAACTAGACTTCCTGATTTTTGTCCTCTCGCCTGAGTCTGTAGCAACATGCCCGCAGCGACTCTATTGTCAATATGAAAGTAGCCCACCGCTGCGGCTTATACAGAAGCTCTGCAGTTACTCCACCTGTCCCTTCACTTCCTTTTGATGTCCCAGTCAGTGACCATTTTGTAGTGGACATTTTAAATCTTTTCTTTGTAAGTACTTCAAACAGGCAGAAGTGTAGACCACACATGTCTTTTAGATTTTTGGGGGGGTATTGTATGCTAAGTAAGTATTCTCAAGTTGAGTCAGGTACGATGGGATTCAGCAACTCAGTAAGTGGTGTGTGTGTGTGCGTGTGTGCGTGCGTGCGTGCGTGTGTGTGTGTGCGTGCTTGTCATTCTCTCTTTCTTTTATGTGTCTTTGATGTTTAAATAAAACCGGGTCCCAGCCTTGAGCATCCCGGTCCCAGAGCTGCATTCATGTGCGTTTCCCCTGTTATGATGACATTCATTCTAGACAGCTTTTTTTCTCTAAGGTTTTGAAGGAAGCAGATTTGCCTTGTTTGTATTTTTCTTTTTTTTAAAGCAGAAAGATAAATGACATATGGTCCATTTTGGCAGATACCACAGGTTTAATTGCAATTATGTCTTTGTGGACGTCCCTCCTATTTGTTTTCTTTGTTTTAACACCACAGCTCCAAAACCTCAATTCAAGGTAATATTTACTCTCTTAATGTCGAGAAACACTGACTCTACTAAATGAATGGAGAGCCCATATTAAACTAATAAATAGAAAGTTGATGTGAATGCCTCTCTCTCTCTCGGTACCTTAAAGGTGTTCAGAAATGGCGGTTTGTCCTGTTTGTCCTGCCTCCTTCGACAAGTTTCCGCACGTGTTTACACGAGTAAGGAAAACAAATTTGAGCAGGCGGGATATTCAATTTTGGGGCGGGACGCAAAGAAATTTGATTGGATGTTGTTGAGCTTGATTGCGTTTAGCTGAAGTAGCTAACTGTTAGCTAGTAGGCTAGCTACATTATAGCTTGCTAACCTAGCTAGCTAAGTTAGCAAGCTATCACGTAGCTAGCCTGGAGGAGGAAAGGCGAAGGAGAGTTTTGTGTTGGTGGTGGTGGTTAGTAGTTCCCGTTTTTTCTCAGACGTTTATGTTGCAACAATGGTAGCCATTTGTTTGACGGATGACGGATCCTGATATCATTGATGAATCGTGAGCAACGTGACGCATAATTCCCGCGCCTGCATTATCCAATGCGGGGAAAAAAACTACCCCACTTTAACCCCGGATTTACTCAAAAATATGATTTTGCACAAAGTTTGGGCTAGGTCATCTGATAGATGAGTGATTACACTAATTTTAAGACCCATAGTGGGATCAAATTCATTTTTCTTTGACCTCCCTGACCACCTTTAAAACATGAACAAGCCTGGTTTTCAGTTTTCTGCAGGGCTGCAGTTCTCAGTTGTTTTAATGCTGACAGTAGTTGTTTCAGAAAAGAATTGTAAACACTAATTCCATCAATTAATGTCAGAGATTGAAGCTCTTTCCATCCCTTCTCCTCCCAGCAGTCCACACTGATTTCTTTTTTTAACCATAATCACCATCTTTACAAACTTCAGTCGAGCTGCTGTCCCTGTTTCCGCCACCGTCGCTTCACTCTCTTTATGAAGTTTACAGGCTGACATGATGTTGCTGCTGCTGCCGTACATCAGCTGACAAAAAGTGACTGCTGGTTTTGATTGATGACTTCTAGAGGTCGTCCACATCATTGAAAAGGATATGTTTTGTCATTTTAGCACGAGAACTTGGTTTGGAGGCTCCGGCCCAGGGGCTCGCTCGGGCCATGTGGGAGAACTTGTGGCATGTACCGGGGCAACAGCTTCATGGGCGTCAGTTTGTTTTTTCTCTCTGCAAAGTTAAAGCATCACGTTGCACAGGGCACTTTGGGTCACTGAATCCTGCAGAGAGAGAAGCAGAGATTTACAGTCACTGTCTATGTAGTTCATTCACCTCCTCTCTAAGCTACAATAAGTAATGGCAGCACCGTTCAAGTGCACCAGGCTCATACAGCAGTGTGGAGATTCACCGTTTGCAACAATCCTCACCTTTTGTGATTTTGTTTGGGTTTCGACGTCAATGTGTTTCCAGTGGTGATAATAGTGTCAAGCCTGTGTAGAAGAATAAGCATTAATATAGTTTTTGGATAATAATTGAACAACTCTGTAAAATCTCAAATTACAACATTTGATGTTCAAATTCAATTTGTAATTTGGTGGTACCAAAGAAAACACACTGATCAAGATAAGATAAGATAAGACTTTCTTCATTCCTCAAAGGCAAATCAACTCAAGCATAGATGTAGAGGCACGAATAAATAGGCGGAAATATAAAACTATAGGAAAAATATTATTAAAGATTTATTATAGTAGATAAAAATAAAAATCTATATATTTATTACATAGATTTAGATATGTAAAAAACCAACAAACATGAAAAAACACTACATATACTGTAGTAGTCTGGTGCTGCACACAGTAGATGCATACAGTATGTACTGATTGCTGCCATAGAATCTAAGTTGTTAGGTGCAAAGTAGTTCCATACTGATGCAGTTCCCTCATTATGTTTAGTTTAACACCTTGACATAAAGCCTAAGGAGCTGATTGGTACAACTGTAACATTCAACACGCACTGTTCCTCACGTATTGTTAACACCCTGAAGACACCAGATTGTCCTGTGTTTGTCAGCAGACACACACACACACACACACACACACACACACACACACACACACACACACACACACACAAGAATATACAATTGACATGGGGCAATCGGCTTATAGGCAGTGAAAATAGCATTTATAGGGTTTTGATTATTTGTTGTTCCATCTTAACAGAATATACCAACACATTCACAAACCAACAGGCACACAGCACACACATACACGCTGATGGGAGGCCCACACAAATACAGCAACCTGCTGAGAGCACACATAATTTATTAGCAGGAATCTAATCAGAGCCTCAAATGAGCTCCAATGGAACTCATTAAGATGGCTGATGAAGATCGGCCCAGACAATAAGACAGCTTGAGGGGAGTTGGAGTGATACAGAGAGAGAGAGAGACAGGCAGGCAGGCAGACAGACATATTTGATCATAAAGTGAGCAGCAGCAGCAGCAGCAGCAGCAGCAGCAGCAGCAGCAGCGTGGTTAGAGAGCCCTGTCTCCTCTGTGTTGTTATTTGTGAGGAACATCACTCAGAACCGTGTGCGAATGAGACACGAAACACTCCCGTTTTAATGTCTTTTCTTCCCACTCATGTTTTTTCATGTTACCACAGATGCATGTCAGGGCCGTGCACAGAATGAGCCGCGCCGTGCGTTTCTGCTCGCTAATCCAACATGAGAGGTGTAGGGAAACGGCTTCCTTTTGTCTCTAAACTTTCCCGGCTTTCTCCTTTTAATCAGAGGAAACGTGTCAAGTGATGTTTCCCTGCAAAAAAAAAAAAAAAAAAAAAAGTTTGGTTTGATTTCAACCTTTAATCGGAGGCTCGACAGCAGGCGACGGTGGCGTGCGTGTGCGTGACCCCAGAGAATCAGCAGCACGTCTCCTTTTCCAGGCATCACAGGGATTACTGTTGTAGTCTCTCGTGTCATAAAACAAAGATCTAGTTTCGCTCCATCCGGGTGCACGTGTCTGTAATTATCAGCCAGCGGGGGACTGACCAACATGCTTAACCACTTTCCGACAAGACTTCGGCTCACGCGGCGTCGGCTCGTTTCAGACGGAGCAGCAGACTGCGAAGCCCTCCTGGTGGGGTTATTTTCCAAGTCATCTAAGGATAAAATGATTTCCAAAAAAACATTCAGAGCATCAACTGTAAGCAATAAAGTTATTTCCTTGCAACTAACTAACACCTGGAGGCAGGAGAGGCTTATTATGCCCACACCACCCCAGCAGGGAGTCCAGCTCATCGAGCACTAAACCCCCACCCTACTTCCTCCTCCTCCTCCTCCTCCTCCTCCTCCTCCTCTCTCTTTCCTCCACTTCCACCAACAGCACTGTAAATTGAGGGACGCTGTAATCAGTGGTGTGACCGGGCCGGTAAGTGACGGCATCGATCGTCTGGGATTGAAGAGTCAGTCTTAATACCGGCTGGTTTCAGGAGTGGAGTGGTGTTGAGACACGGGACGCCGGGGGAGGCCGAGAGGGGTTTTTATAACGAGGATGGATGGACAAGGCGGACGGAGGGAAAACTGGTCTCCGCTCTCATTTGGAAACGACCGCTTCAATCAAAAGACGCCATGGTTTAGAGACTTGTGATTTAACTGTTCAATCCCTAGCTGAGTCTTGGAATTAAGGGGTTGAAAAGTGTTGTACGTTTACAATGAAATTGCATTCAAAGCTTTCCAGACTGCTGCACCCTTCAGGGAGCTGAGCGGTTTACCAATTCAGGGGGTACAGAATCCAAAAAAGGGAGAGAGAAAAAAAAGCGGTGCTCTTTAAGAGACAAAGATTAAACACGAAGTGTCAGAACCCAACAATTTATAAAATGACAAGTAGAGAACTGAATGTAGAACAGTCACATAACAACAGCTGAAGTCGCTGCTGTTCATTAGTTTACAAATGAACCAGTGAAACAAGTTAAAACAGTTGGTCTTTAATCATTTTCAATACTTTACATGGCTCAGTCTGCTCTCATTCACTTAGTTTTATTGGATTCCTCTGCAGCTGCAGTAACCACACTGACAACAGCTCCTTCTGTAAGGTCATTTACCATCTACACTGTTATTTAGCATCAAAACAGACATAGTGATTAAGGGCCAATGTAGACAGAGGTGGCTTTAAAGCAACACTAAGTCTAACTTTTCAACCTTCATATAATATTTTCATAACTTTTGTGATGGTACATGGACTTACAACAGGTTGAATGACACGTCTGTCATGGCCTGAGGGGGTCTGTATCGTCTTCACTGGCACTAAGCAGCTTCCAGGTGGATGGTAGGACCAGGCTCGTGCAGGACAGGAAATCGTGTGCAAAATACAAAACAAAACACCCGGTTGATTTTCAAAATTAAATACACTGTGTTTACGGCGGATCATATTTCCCGCACTACACCTCGAAAACGTTGTAATGGGCTGAGGCCGGCCTGAAGTCAACAGGTCAGAGGCTTTCGGACACCATTTCACCCCGTTGACACCATGAACGACAAGATACTGATTGTAAAATCACAAAATAGGCAGATCAACAGATCAGCACCGAGTTGTTGCACATGACGCTACGCGCTGGTGCTCATGGGAAATGGGGTCTTCCTTCAGGCAAAACGCTACCGCTTTTTTTAAGTGATGGGTTTAATTGTTTTGGTGTTTCATCCACATGGAAATAGCGTTTCAGAAGCCCAAAAACTGTATTTTTTGGGCCACACCATTAGACACCACGTAACAACAATGAAACGCGTCCATTATATCATCATATTTGTGCTGGCACACCTCAGTCAACTCCCATGTTTAGTCGACTTAGTGTCTGGAGTTTGTTCAGTGTGCTTACTCCACGTCTTCTTCTCTGTCTTTGCTTCTCTGTCTGTGTAGCAGTGTTACAGCACCACACACAGGCCTGGCATACGTACTACAGCATTTAGAGTGGTTTTCAGTGGTTACGGGTGAACGCAGACATTTCTTGAAACAATGCCGTATTTATGGAAAACTTTTTAAGAATGAAAAAGATAAAGCCCATTTAGGGAAGAATCTATTTCCATGTGGATAAGGCTTTGACCACCTGAATATGCACATTTGCATTTGCAAATGCCATCCAGCTACATCAGGGCAGTTACATCAGCTACACTACAGGTTCCATATAACACTGTGCTGGGATTCACGTTCAAAATAATTTGCAAGTACAAGATCTTTTTAAATAGAACCATAGAGAAATTAAGAATCCCAGGATTACTGTGTTCTCTGTGGCTTCTTCATGAGGTCCATCAGCTCCAAGCCTGGACAGGAGTGTCCATACTGTATATTTCTGTTCGGAGCAGAAGAAATCTTTATGCGAACATGTCAGAGAATGTTTGAGTGTCAATGTGCACACAAGCTTGTCTTCAGATTCATATCTCTCTCAGGGGTGATGTCTGCCAAGCTGCGCTCAGCCATTTCACACTCCACAAGCCTCCTGGGAGGTAGAGGAAGGGAATAAAAAATAAATAAAAAAACATGTCCTCCCACATGCCTAAAGTGCTTAAGACACAAATAAAAACCTGAGATTTTATCATTAATATCATGACAACCTGGGAGTATGTTTCAGCATCACTGTTAAAGGTTGTTCCTTTTGTCTTGTGCTTGTGATCAGCAAAGAAAAATAAACACCGTCACCCATGAATAAACTCGCAAAAAAAAAATGGTGTGACGACTCCTGACAAATATCAATTAAGGTTTTTTCATGCCCTCTTCTATTGTGTTCCCCATCGGCTGCTGTCAGCCTGGTTCGATTCGATTGCCCACAGCTACATGTTGATACAAGCTTATAAATTGTGACAATACAAACCTATATTTTGATTTAAAAAAAACTAGCCGATGTCACACCTTGAAATCAAACTGTGAGGGAATTATTTGAGTAACACAAATAAAATCTGGATGCCTTCAGTGAAAGATGCCATTTCCGCAGCTTCAGATCCAAGAAAAAAAAACAAAAAAAAAAACACACACACACCTGAAAATAGCTAGCTGTCGTGCACAGCAGGTGCACTTTAATATAAAGTTGGCTAATTTGTTTGTTTCTTCCAGCAAGGTGGGGAAGAGTTCAGGCACCGCTGCAAAGCCTTTCATGCCTGAATGCCTAAATTAGAAGAGATCCATTTTATTTATAGAGCCTGGATCGTTGTAAATGTTAGATGTGCTTGGTTTGATTGGGTTTAATTAGGATGCAGATGTTTGTTTTAGGGGGAGTCTGGGTGGAGGAGCTGCCGAGATGAGTCATTTCCTCAGGTCCTAGTCATACATGTAATCTGCTTTATGGCTCTAGTGTTAAAGGGATATTTCAACATTTTGGCAAATTGGCCATAATCCTTATAGTTTTAGGAGTAGGTTTGTTACTTTTAATTGTCGGTGCAAGACAGAGTTGTTTTCGAGGTAAATTCATGCAAAACCGCTGATGCACAGTTTTTCAGCAAGCAGTCTCTGCATTTGCCTCTAAAACAACTCTGTCTTGTAACGTTCCATTATTATCTCATAGCCTGGTGAATGTGCAGGTCACAACTTGTCCACCAGAGCGTTTTGGAGTTGTAGGATTGTGTATTTGATGAGTTTGATGAGGGAAACCAAGAAATCCCATGAGCCTCCGTAGCGTAGCTCTGAGCAGCTCACGGCTCTGCTCCACCATTCCAAAAAATAACTTGCACCGACAATTAAAGGTAACGAACCTACTCCTAAAACTGTAGGGATTATGGCCACGGGCCAATTTGCCAAAATGTTGAACTATCCATTTAAATATTGTGTGTCTTTGTGTGGTGTACTGTCGGACACTTGGTTGGGTATTATTGTATGGCCCGTGGTTGCAAGTGGCCACTGCCAATATTGCATTGACCTTGACCTGATCCTGATCTTCAGCATGTGCATCAGACTTCAATTTGATTTTGTTTTGCATGCAGAAGTGGAGCTACTTTAAAGAGAGTCTCACCTGTAATTCCTCATCACTAGCTCACCCTGTGTTCAGAACAAGTTCACACTCTGCTGCACACCCCACGTGGCTTTGTATTCTACACATTCCTCCACTTGTCACAACCCATTGTGTGTTGTTTGGCTCGTACAGCCTCTAGCCATGAGCCTTGAGGAGAGATGATGTGAGCAACCGCCATCTGGCAAGCTGATACCTATACACACACACACATGCAGATTGTTTTAATATTCAGACTTGTTGTTTTGCAACTGACGCTGACTCAGGTGACGTAGCATGAGGACCAGTGGCGGTAGCTTGTCTTTCAAAGATGGGACACTCATTTCCGTCCTACATCATAAAATTTGTCGATTTATTTATACATACATACATATACATATAAAACAACAGCTCATATCTGACCATTTATTTTTTGACACATCAGAGGAATGAGCTTACCTTGCAGTCTTAAAGCAATCACCTCCTATAAGGACATTCTTCAGATATCAAAAACCGTATAAAAACACATGTCAAACTAGCCGCTAGACATGTTCCATTATTTCCCTTATGTTTTGTTGCTTACCTTTTCATGTCACATTTGGAATCTCTCACATTCACCTGACTCTGAGATGTCACCACACACCAATCAGCCACAACATTAGAACAGGAAGTTTATGTTGTTGTGCCTGAAACTTAATTTTTTGTCTCAATTATTTTTCATTTATTCAAAAGAAGAAAAAACACACACGGATCAGTCACAACATTAAATCCACCCACATATGTATTGTTTTATTGTCTCTGTAAATGATTGCAGTTTCTTAATTCAGTGTTTATTCATATGTGTAATCTATGTAAAACTAATGAATACTTTGTTACAACAGCCACCTGTTTACTGTTAAGGCTGGTGAGGGTAAATGCAGCTGTTACCCCGACTGTTCCAGTGTTGCAGATTGTTATGTTCACCTGAGGTACAGTGTTAGCCTGAGGTGGAGCCGCTAACAGTTGCACAAGCTAAGCAGCCTGGAGTCAGTGTGTTCTGTTCAGGAGATGGAGGCAGATGATTTAAATACAGCGCAAAATTCTTTAGCTCTGTTCTTGTAGCAATGAATGCACTGTGCTGTTCTTTTTTTTTTTTAATGATCTTTATCCCTGTTTTGTCAGTTTCTCTCTCTCTCTCACAGACACACACTCCCTTTGTCTCTCTCTCTATCTCCCTCTCTCTGCCCTGTAATGGAAAAAGTGATTAGTACTCTTAAACGGTATGAGAGACACCCAGAGCCTTTGGGTGAATGGTTCCGCCATAATTTCTTTGTTAATTGCTTCTCTGGGGAGGCGAGAGAGTAAAGGAAGCCCCAGGGTAACTAAGTCTGCCACACTTACACACTGGCCTGCTTTTGGGAGAGACTCCACCCCCCATCCCTCCCTCCCTCCATATTGCTCCCTTCCTCTTTCTCCTCCTTCGTTCTATTAACTTGCTGCTTCCCCCTCACTTTTTTTTTAAACCGGTTTGGAAACCACATTGTGATTTCCTTTTCTTCTCACCCATGCATCACCTCTATTTTACACAACCCTCCCTCGCTCTTATCCTCTTCTTCCAAATGCCTCCTGTCTCTTATTTCTCCATGATGGTGATTTGTCACCTCCTCTACTCTCCTGCTTCCTGCCTCATGCTCTGTCCACCCCCCCACCCCACCCCACCCCACCCCTTCCCACTCTGTTATTCCACTGGTCTTTCTCACTGTAGTTCTTCATCCCAACTTGACATCCAAATGTACATTAAAGTGCAGCCGCATCCTCGTATCATTGATTTATGGCACTTGACAGATAAAGTATCTTTAGGCGCACTAGACAGCCATCATAAGCCGAATGAAACGCCGCGAGGTGGCAGGCTTCATTCCTGTCTTTGCCCTGCGGTGAATTATGCACCTTGTTGCACAGGCTGAGTGGATGTGGGAGTTTGATACATAAAGAGCTCTGGCTTTATCTGATTTTGCTTTGATACGTATTGCTGTAACATTTACAGTTTTTTTTTAAGGTGGAATGGTCTGGCATTTAAATCAGTTTGGTTTAAAAATATGCAACAGTAATTTGTCTGTCTTGAGTTACAAGTATATCTTTAGACACGTGTTATCACTCAACATGTCTCTTGCTCTTCATCCAACAGTTTAAAATATACAGGATTCATATTAGTTTCACAGCAGCGTTCAGCTAAAAATATAAAAACAGCAGAGAGACTAGAAGGAAAAAGCCAACGACTCTTAGCTCAGTTTGTTCCCTGTCTGCTCAACAAGCCATACTAAAAAACCCAATATACATATACCATGTTCATATCAGATCACAGTATCAATAATATAAGAACCAAATGCAGATGAATGGATTTTAAGAATGGTTTATAATTGTGTAGCCCATACCAAAATGTACATGACATGTGCATGGAGCTCATCAGGTAGGAGCTGGAGTCTTTACTGTGTGAATCCAGTGTGTCACTCCCTCTCTCTCACTGCCCCTATCCAGTTAAAGGGATAGTTCAACATTTTGGCAAATTGGCCCATTGCCATAATCCCTATACTGTAGTTATAGGAGTAGGTTCGTTACCTTCAATTGTCGGTGCAAGCTACTTTTAGAACGGTGGAGCAGAGCAGCGAGCTGCTCAGAGCTACGCTACGGAGGCTAATGGTAGTTGTTTTCAAGGGAAATGCAGGAACTGCTTGCCGAAAAACTGCCCCTGACAGGAATGCGCATCAGCGGTTTTGCATGAATTTACCTCGAAAACAACTCTGTCTCGTAACGTTCCATTATTATCTCATAGCTTGGTGAATGTGCAGGTCACAACTTGTCCACGTTTTTGGAGTTGTTGGATTGCGTATTTGATGAGTTTGATGAGGGAAACCAAGAAATTCCATTAGCCTCCATAGTGTAGCTCTGAGCAGCTAGCGGCTCTGCTCCGCCGTTGTAAATACAGCTTGCACCGACAATTAAAGGTAACAAACCTACTCCTAAAACTATAGGGATTGTGGCGATGGGCCAATTTGCCAAAATGTTGAACTATCCCTTTAAAGGCAGGAATACACAAAAACTAAACTTTAAAAAATGAGTCTATAAGCATGCATATACAATTTCATACATATAATCCTAAAGCTTGTCAATATGAAGTATGTTGATGGTACTTACAGATGGGTTCAAAATATGGAGACCACTTTCTCAGACTTCAGGTTAAACACAGACTTCTAAATTCATTTTGTAAACATAACTTCTGGTTAACACACACCAATACTGATAAAAGGGTCATATATGTCAAATATTAGATTTCTGCATGGGCATTGATCGATGACATTTATGAACTTTGAGCAGCCGTTTTCTTACTTTATACTCACAGACATGGTCTCCCAACCCCACAAGTGATTCACTTTAAAAATGATGAGGAAGAATATTTTTCTATTGCTTTCCAAACACTCAAATCAGGGGACGTCACACATTGAACTGACTGATGGTCAATAAAAGTGAACTCTTGATCAAACAGTCTCCACTGTAAACACACGAATCGTTAGTGAGGGTAAGGTTTGAACTACAAACTGAAAATTGTAGAATTGCAGAAAGATTCCCTTGTTGAACCCTGAGTGAAGCAGCTGCCCTCCATTTTCTCTGTCTAATAGTGGGGAGATTGTGGCAGTAATGGCGACCTCCCACCTGTGAATAAGTGTGAATAAAGGGGCTGCAGGAAACAGCAAGGGCACCCAGTGCAACTTCCCCAGGCAGATGAAAGGTTAAATCGGAGCGTTTTACCAGACTGTCCTCTAAAAATCTGTTCAGCATCTTGTACATGAGTGGGTGGCATGGGGGGATTCTTTTTGACACCGTAAGGCGTTAAGTCAATTTTCACACTTCAAAAGGTCTGGAACAAAAAGCGTGAACTGTGAGGTTGAAGGAGACCGGCTCACTCCCACTGATGGAAATGCCCTGGAATAAGTTGTCAGAACTGTTAGCTCTGGCATTTACAAAGAGGGCATGTATGCTAAATGACAGGGTTGCTGTGGTGATAACCTTCCATGGTCTCATCCATCCCTAAGTAAACTCTGATATGTTCAAATCAGGGACCTTTTAATTATGCAGTTATGTACACAGCAAATAGGTGACCTTTGGTGTGTGTAACTGTTGTTTAGTTAGATGGCTGTGACCTTTACTGGTTCAGTCAGAGATGTACGAGAACGGAGGCAGATGTAAGAGCACTCGCACATGTGCAGAGTTTAATAGAGAGACTGTATTTAATAAAGCCGATCATGAAAAAAAAATCAAACCTTTCATATTCCTCTCTGCCTCGTTGCACACACAGCAGAAATCAACAAACACTCAAGGCCAAACTGTATATTAACTGCATTTTTAAGTGGCTTAAAGTATGCCATAACATTAAAGTTTATAGCACCATTAATGTTAATTTGTACAACTGTACATTACGAGCATATAATACGCATTTATCTAAACTATTATGTTAATTTAGATGAAATATATCTATGGATATATTTTTTAATAATTTGAACACCACTCCCTTCGGTAAATAGATCATCATAATCACTGACTGATCACTGATCTCTGTAGACACAATGATGATGCTAAAGAAAGAAGAGCAAAAACATGTTTGTTTGCATTTTGGCGATATTGGACCTGTTGATGGATTTTCATTTAAGATACGATACAATATGATATGATACGACATAACATGATACAGTACAATTTATGATATGATAAAATATTCCTTTATTAGTCCCACGATGGGGGAATTTTCAGTATTCCAGCGGCAGCAAACATCAATGAATAAAACACACTAAATAATGAATATATGCAATAAAAAGCAATTCCTTTCAGAGCGTAATAAAATAGTTGTGTTATGTACCATCCATTAAGTGGTATCATATACAGATATATAAAGAAGTTGTGTGTAAAGAATGTACATTTGAACAATTAATTAACTATTGTACTCACTGTACTTGTGTCTGTATTTTAGTTTTGAATTGTACCTTCCCACTTAAAATGTTAAAATGTTGGGTTTCTGGACGTCACATTCCTTCACGTCAGTCTAATGAAGGCTGTGTTTCAAATATTTCCGTACTATAATCAGTGGAACCTTACTAAAAGTCTAGGTTGACTAAACTGGAACAATCCTTAGTGCAGAATCTTCTCTAAACGACACACATACCTGCCCCTCAGGGGGATTAACTGACTCATTTCCCCTCACTTTATTTCTGCTAATTAACCTAACCCAAGATAAGCATTAAACAATCACCCCCCCATTCACTCCGGTGCAGCCCTGTAATATACCTGTGCTGGTGAAAATCAATGCTCTTTTTGTTTTTGGTTTGATGCACGCAATATGATCGGAGTGAAAAAAAACGCTGATTACTGTAACAGTTGATGGTGGTGAGCAACTCTGCAACAGCTAATGGAATGATACTTTACCATTAGCACAGAGAAAGACTCTTTGGATGTCCTCAACAATGAAATGAACGCACTTTATCAGGGATTTAGGGAAACAGCTTGTGTCTGGATCCACCTGGTGTAAGAGCCGCTGTGATGGCCGCTGCCCTCTCTGCATGACCCACATAACGAAGCTTTTATAACCCTCCTGGTTAACCTTTTGAGGCTGATGATCGTTCAGACATCCACAAGCTTATCTCCGCGCCCCGGAGGTACTGCCTGTTCCAGACTAGCACTGAGATATCATTACTGTGGGCACAGACTAGAACACAAATAGTGTACTTAGCCCAGTCACTGGAGGGTTACAGTTTTAGCTGAGTTGAATCAACTTTTTTGCAGGTGCATTTAATAAGCTGATTTCTACTTTTAATATGTCAGCCATGCAGGTGAACTCTTCTGCTTATGCTGCATGTTTCTGTTACAGTGAGTTTGACAATGCAAGTGAATTGGCAGACCTGTGGGAGTGAGAGTCATCCTTGAACCATATAGGCCTATGCTTCATTTAAACTCACTATGTTTTTTTTGTTTATTTTTTTTTTAAATATGATTGGAAATTGTACTTTTTCATTGCTAATCAGGTGCTAAATAGCAGAATTAAAAGATGATTTCACTGAATCCTTTGACTTTAACCCCCAGGAAACTAAAACTCTAACTCTGCTTACCTGAAGGATTTTAGAAATAAACCATTTTCAGATTCACCAGTCCCAGATTACACAGTGTCTGTTTTTGATGCCTGTTTGTCAGCAACAGTCACAAGCGTAGGCTTCACCCTGATCTCACATAGCGGAATGAAAAGTATTTCAGGAGCAGCAACCTGTCTGGGAAGTGCAGATTATGGCCCAGGAGAAAGTTTCTGAGTTTAAAAGGCTCATGAGTTTCTGCTGTTGGAAAAAGTCTCTAGGTGAAGACAGTGCAATGGCAAATTACAAAAAAAAAGAAATAATTTTGTTGTACTCCTCCTGTCAGATCAGTTTGTCTGAGCCTATAGCGTTACAATATAATGCGCTCATCCAAAATTTTCTTGTGAATAAACAAAAAATAGGTTTACATTCATTGCTACTCATTATACTGTAAATCACTGTTTTTCCTTGAGCTTGGACAAATGAGTGCATTTATGTCTTATTGAAAATTGACAAGCTGATTTTGAATCCCGCATTGTTTACATTAATGTTTCAGCCGTCTCCGTCTTCTTCTCTGCCACCGCGCCTTATCTTGGTGTGTTATCTCCACCTGTTGAGACACACACACACACACACACACACACACAGTCTTATCAGTGAAACCAGATGTGTCCTCATGAACATGCATGAGTACAGCAAAACGCAAACCCACTCAGAGAAAAACAGCTACACATGCAGTGTTACCTGAGGTCAGAGGCTCCACGGGGAAACTCCAACCACCGTTAATTGAAAAACTTTGACTTTGAGAAGATATGAATAGTATATCACCATTCCAGATGCTAAAGGATGGTTCATGTTTTACCATAATGCATGTGTTTTGGTGAGTAACAGGAGATGTAAATGGTGTATAAATAATGTAGAAAGACTGTATAATGTGGAGATAGGGAAATTACCTTTTTGGTATGAATCCAAAGGAAGGAGGAAAATAAAGAGATCCTCAGAGTTAACAGTATGTTTTATTTTTTCTGCATATCTCAAATTTAAAGGTGTATTCAGACCTGGCTCTATTGGAGCAGTTAATCCGAAACAGGGAGCGTTTCACACCAAAGATCGGATTGTTTGGTTATATTATGTGAACACACCAATCGTTCTCGGTTGCAGGCTGTTCTCGACTCGTTTCCAATCGAGCCCAGGAGCGGTTTTTGTCTGCAGTGAGAACATAATCGATGTTATGTGGTTCTCAATGACCGGATGCATTAGATCGCGCTGCATCCGGCTGACTCGGGTCAGCTCCCTTTTTCTTTTTCTTTTTTATGGCTGTGTTAGGGCCAAAAATACACACAAATAACTCGGATCGGGTCGGGCCCGGGTTCAACCACTGTTCGGACCGGGTGGGACCTCTATTCCATATTTTTTGCTTCTCCTGGGTACCCTCCTCCTTGTACCAGATGAGATTTCTGACCAATGAGAGAACAGTTGGTTCGCGCGCGGCATTTGTTTACAACTTTGGACCACTTGGGACCGTTACCGTGTGAACACAAACGACCCAAAAGAAAAAAGCAACAACTGTATCGGTTTAGCCCCTGAATCGGAACTAAGGAAATCAGCCACAGGTCTGAATACACGCTAAGTCAAATTAACTCATTGAGTGCCGCGCTCCTTTCCAAAGTTTTAGTCAAGTGTACCGGCAATTTAGACCATTTTTGACTTTTTATGTAGAGCCACAGTGTATTCTATATTATTGCCACCAACACATACTGTGGCTCAATTGAAAGGTTTACCTTAATGCTTCAAGTGGCCACAAACCGTTTGTTTCTACGTGCCTCTGTTCCTGAGAAAAGTCAAGCTAAACATGGCTGGGTTTCACCAAAATCCCTCCTTTTTTTCTAGAAAAGGAGATACAGCGTCTTTTATGAAAGGTGCGCTGTTTGTGTCTGTCGCTCTTCTGACACTCGCATTTCTGGATCAAAGGGCTCGTATAAGATAAATATATACAACAGTTGTTGTTCTATTCACAAAACCACCATCGGGGGCGGGGGGGGCGCCACTAAACAACAATAACACAGACGCACCGTGCCGTGTCACAGCTTCTCCCCGCGGAGCGTGAGGGTCAGTCGGCCACCGCGGCTCGGGAAGACCGGTCCCGCCGGTGGTCGCGGTCCTTCTGTGGTACGGGTCGGTGATGCCGGTCTGCTTTGGTCCAGAGACCATCAGATTTTACCGCGGGAGGACTTTGGGGAGGACACGGTGTTGCTCCAGCTGAAGACCGGGCGGACTGTCGGCTGAGAGCTTCCTGTTTCTGCTCCGAGCAGCTCCGAGCAGCTGGAGCAGCAGCGCGGGTGAGAGCAGAGCAGCTGCGCTGCATCTGCATGCAGAACTCGTTTGCAGAAGCCGAGTTATGATAAAAACTTCCAGATCATGAGCTGTCATGTGACTTTGATCGTCATCTATTTCAGTTCTCCTCGTCGTAGAGTCCCCAAATTTACATATAATGTGTATTAAAGTGTCTATTTTCATAATTTAAAAAAAAAGCAAAAAACGTAAAATTACGTTTTCGGCACTCAACGCATGGGAACGAAAAACGAGAAATTACGTGGTTGGCACTCAATGAGTTAAGAGTATTTTTTAACAACCTTCCTCTTCGTGTGGTTGGTTTAAAGGAGACATATTATGCCCCTTTTCCACAAATTCAAATAGTTCCCAGGTGTCTTAAAGACATGTCTGTGACATGCTTTGGTCAAAATACCCCAAGGATCAAACATCACAGCTCTTTTCATCCTCTCAAAACAGCCCTGTTCAGAACAGCTGGTTTCAGAGCCTGTCCCTTTAAATGCAAATGAACCACTGCTTGTCCCACCCCTTCTGCCGGTCCCAGGTAGTGGTGATATTATGCAAATTTGAATCCTAATTACATCACTGGAAGGCCGGAAGGCAAGACAAGCACGATACAAACACGTGATATTTCCATAATATGCCCCCTTTAATGTTCAGAGGAGATGTGAGTTATCAGCCGAGGCTAGAGAACACGTTTACTCCAAAGGATGCTCCCATAAAGATCACAGATACGTGATTGCGTGTCTGTGTGTGGGGTGCATGTCTCTCTGCGTGTCTCTCCCTCCAGATCACCAGCACGCAATGCTGTGCCTCACTCATGGTCAGAAAGCAACCATTAAACTACCCAGAATTCTTTTCATCAATCCCCACCCAACTCGTCTGACAGCAGGAAAAATGACACCGTGTCAGCACCTCGTCACACGCAGCCCCAGTTGCATGTAAAGTTCGCCTTTCATCTGAAGTCCTTGAAAGACATCGACACGCACGCACACACACACACACACACACATACACACACACACACACACACACACACACACACACACACACAGTTGAACAAAGGGGTGTAATCAAAAAGTCATCAGCCTACAAGAGCGCATGCATGCATACAAAAGGATGCGAGCGCCACAGGTGCATACACACACACTATCTATTTCACACATACAGGGTATTCTTCCTCTTTCATACACACTCACCCGCACACACACACAAAGAAATCCATTTCTCATCCTCAAATATACTCATAGACACACACATATGCTTAGTCCCACGGGGACTGTAGAGTAAATCAGTGAATGGGGTTTCAGTGAGTGATGGTGACAGGATAGACAGGATAGATAGATGATGGGAAGGAGAAGAAGATGAAAACCGAAAATGGATTTCAGAAGTTCAAGCATGTACACTACCCTGTGCTTTGTGCCGTGTGTGTGTGTGTGTGTGTGTGTGTGCACGTTGCATGTGTGCGTTTCTGTACGTGCGCATGACTCTGATCTCTATTGTCTATCAACTCTGACAACAGTAGGAGAGTTCCTGGCATGATAAGATGGTATGGTGAAAAAAAGCTCTATATTGTGTGTCAATCAACACACACACACACACTAGGGCTGTTAAAACGAACTTTACTATTCGAATAGTTTTTGTTGTGTGTGAAATTTGGTGCGCGCTGTTGTCCTTTCTATAGCGTGCCTTTGCCCCGGCGCACATTTGTAAAAAAAAAAAAAAAAAAAAAACAATAAGAGAAAAAAATTGAAGCGCAGCGGCAGAAGTCACGAAATGGAAACATTGTAACCCGTGACCACAGCTGGTCACAGTCGTCGTAGCAGCTGCAATATGACCGCTATGATCAGAAATCAGTTGTGTTTCATTTTGATAAGTTAAACCTTCAGAAGCCATCAAACACACTTAACACATTTTATTGACAGAGGAGGTCCAAATGAGGCACTTTATATCTTATCTATTTATATATATTTATTATACATTTCTGGCCATATGTGTATCTGCCCTTATAACATTTCGATTTCCCTTCATGAAGTTTTGTATTGATTTGGTAAAACTTGTTGCAAATGTTACATAACAGATTTGGTTGGAGTGTCCTCTAGTGGATGCGGGACATAGGCCTACTGTAATAATAAGCTGGTATCGGTGTAATGATATAATTAAAAAAAAAAAAAAAAAACATTAAAAAATTTGAATAAAATTTGAATATTTAACACAAGAAGCATTAGAAATTCAAATATGATTTGAGGGGATGATTGACAGCCCTAACACACACACACACACACACACACACACACACACACACACACACACACACAATGTATATACTATGCAGTGTGTGTAGCTGCACAAATAAACGCAAAGATACTGGTTTCCCAAATGCGCACAATTGTTTCTCTCAATCTTTGTTAATTCCCCTTTTTTCCCCATCTCTATTTCAAACTCAGCCTTTAACACACTTTAACACATGCCTGTACACACACACACACACACACACACACACACACACACACACACACACACACACACTTTCAAGCTGTAGGTGTCAGCGAGCCCAGCCATCTCCAGCAAGGCTCTGAAGAGTGTCTGTCAGCTAGCAGAGCTCCTGTTGAAACAGAATGACAGCCTCATCATTACTACTGTGTGTGTGTGTGTGTGTGTGTGTGTGTGTGTGTGTGTGTGTGCGTGCGTGCGTGCGTGCGTGCGTGCGTGTGTGTGCGTGCGCGCGCGCTTGAAGACACGCTTTACTCGCATGTACGTGTGTGTGCAGTGTGTAGTTGTTCCTGTGCCAGCGTCCATCTGCTCTGTCTTTACAAAGTGGAAAGTTTCTGACCAGCTCCTCCAGATGTATTATACATCTCTTTCTTTCAGGCTTTCATGTCTGCACAAATGTGTGTGAGAGAGAGTGAGAGTGAGGGGAGGGGAGGGAGGGAGGGAGGGAGAGAAAGAGGAAGGGAAATGGAAGGACGAGAGTGAAGGAAAGGGTCATGCAATGATGGCAAGACGGAAGGGAAAGAGGAGAAAATTAAAGGCCAACATGGTAGAGAACTAAACTTAAGAGAGAAGAAATGAAAGAGAGCAAACATAATGATAGATGGACATCAACAAAAATATTATAGTTCGACACAATGTAAGAAGACGGAGAGTGGCTGAAATAACATTCTTGTGAAAAGAATCAGAATGGTGTTGCTAAGAGGACTTTTGAAAGGACAAGGTTTTTGGCTTTGTGGAAAATGACAAAAGTGGACACCAGGCCTCCCCATATAGAGCACTGTGGATTCACTAATACCAGCTTCCCTCAAGAGAACATGATATTTAGGTCTGAGGACTGTTGTTGTCAAATTCCCTATGTTTCATCATGAGCCTACTACCATATAATCAAGACAAGGCAGTTTCATTTATTTCATCCAAAATCACAGCAGCGTTAAGATCTGCACAGTAGACAGGCTCATCTTTCACAAGACCGTCAGAGTGAACAAATAACAAAGGGAAAGGAGAAAAAAAAAGATGAAACTTGGTGGAACTAGGTAATAATGTATTTTCAAGAAAGACAGAATTGTAATAAAAAAAGCTACTGAATGCATAAAACATAAGTATAGAAAAGACTTACAATGATACTTTATTTAACTCAAGATAATGTGTGTGTTGTGGTGGATAAAGCAAATGTATTTGTTTATTTAAAGGTCTCATGTATTACAAAGATAGATGTCTGCGTGCAGTGTTATTATAAGTTCTAGTATATTAATACTGTGAAAGTATCAAAGCCTCAGTCCACAGATAATACACAGTCTGTATTTAGAAACTGAGCCTTGAAAACGAGCCATCAGGGCGTCTGTAACTTTATGATCACAACAAACAACTCACAGCTCTATGCCATGTCCCAAGTCCCGCCCCCCTGGAGTCACTGTCTGGTTTTTCAGGATTTGTTTTCTTTAAGTGTTTTCCGGCAAAAAATGTATTGGATTACTCAAAAATCAACCAATCAGAAGACAGCATCATAACCTCTCCTCTGATTGGCTGGCTGATCAGTTGTTTCTGGGCCTCCAGATAGGAGCTAAAGTGAGGAGATGTAAAGCAACAATGATACGGTTTTTGTTTCTTAAAACACAAATATATATTTTACACTCCAAACAAAACACAGGAAAAAATGTAAGATAAAATAAACATTTAATAAAATAAGAAAAGAATAACCAAATATGACAGTAGTCATCAGTGGACACAAACTGCAGTAACAGAGCAGAGAGCATGTGAGGTAGCAGCTGACTCCAAGAATCAAAATAAACTTTCTCCAAATCCAGATCAGCAGCCTCTGCCTCTCTTGGTGTCCTCTCCTGTCTCACACCTTGTCCACACCAACTATGTCAGTCTGCTGGCATAAGCTAGAAGTTCATTCTATTGTAATGAACCACATGTCGTTTCCCATCTGCACTGACAGCTGCAGTGCTCTGGGAAATATGTACTTGATTTATACAAAATACGTATCAAATTCCCCCCATACACCTGGGCAGCTGTTTGCTGTTGTGCCATATTTTCAATACCTTATAATATTAGAGTGGGTGGGATGGTAGATGTAACACTTGATTTTTGGAGCTAGAATTACATCAGCATATTGAATATGACAGGATGTTTGTAGCATGGATATTACACCACTGAATCCACCTACCACTAAGCCATGATTTCTGCATGCATCAGCTGTGCTGTCTTATAGACCAAGACATACAGTATATCATGACCTAGTTTCCTTTTTTACATTTGATGACAGATGTGTTGACACAACACACAGTGCATTAGGCAGAAGATAGATTTGTGTTACAGTAAGCTGTTGTGCTGTGCTCTTTGAGAAGTCTGAATAAACTGTAATTGTAGCTCTTTTTTTCAAACACACAGCTGCTTGTTTCTGTTATTAAACATTAACAATAGAGCTCAATAATATACATTATTCATTTTGATCATAAATTATAAAGCACCTTGCAACTGCCAAGCGCTACATTAAAAAAAAGTTACTTCATGTAATTAGTTTTTTAAAGGAGACATATTATGCCCCCTTTCCGCAAATTCAGATAGTTCCCAGGTGTCTTAAAGACATGTCTGTGACATGCTTTGGTCAGAATACCCCAAGGATCAAACATCACAGCTCTTTTCATCCTCTCAAAACAGCCCTGTTCAGAACGGCTGGTTTCAGTGCCTGTTCCTTTAAATGCAAATGAACCACTGCCCCGCCCCATCCCTTCTACTGGTCCCAGGTAGGGGTGGGGTTACACAAATTCAAATCCTTGCCACATCACTGGAAGACAACTGAGGGAAGAGCTTGTAAAACCACGTGGATTTCAACCTAGGGAGCCTGAACATTACAGATTTTTTTGTCAATTCTCACATTTTGGAGGCCGGAAGGCAAGACAAACACCCTAATATATGTTAAAGAGCCTTCAAAAGGTAATATTTCCATAATATGTCTCCTTTTAAAGGTCATAGGTCAGCACATAATGTTAAACATGATAATTAAACCAAGGTAACCGTATGCTTAGAGATAGTTACAAGACTGTGCAGTGTCGATATAGAATGTGCATTCCTTTTTATTTTTCACTTAACAAGGGATGAAATAGTTTCCGTGGCGACTGCCTTCTCGAATAATAGCTTTTGCCTCTGAAATATCTCAGCTTGTCTGAGAAATGCACTTCACTTTAACATCCTGACAACAAACCTTCAGCAAAGTGCAAGCAGATGTTCGTATTTAATTCAAACAGCCTCTTTTTTTCTTTTCTTTTTTTTTCTCTCTGTGTGTGAGATGCAGTAATCAGCAGCCTGCGACTCAGCACTGGCCTAAATGACTTGTTAAGGTGGATGTTGTGACAGACAGTTTCATGGGTTGTCAGCGAGCATCGGGTCAGCGCCCAATTTCCTGACATGGAGCAGCTTAATACAGACGGGCCATCATCTCTGCGGTGCTCTCTGCTTGCTCTCTATCTGCTCCTCCATCACCCACATCAGTCTATTTCCTTTCATTTGTCCTGCCCCCTCTCTCCCTCTGTTCCTCTCTCTCTCCACTGTGGCACATCTAAATGGCTTGAGTCTCCCTCTCTTGCTGCCTCTCGCGCCTCCTTTACAATTCCTCGCCCTCCACCTTCCTTCCATCCATCTCTCTTCGGTAATGCATCTAAACTCTCTCGTTCTTCCTCTCTCCCTCCTTCCCTCTCTCTGTCTGCCTCTCTCCTATCCATCTGTCCAGACGACTGTGTCTAAAATGCTTTGGGTGGTGTGCTGTGCCGAGCCGAGTGCACAGATTTGGATAACCGCTGTCTGGAGATATGTCTGCGATAACAGCTATAGTCACTCACTCCTGGCCTGGCTGCAAACCGTGTGTGTGTGTGTGTGTGTGTGTGTGTGTGTAAAAGTGTGTGAGTGTGAGTGTGTGTGTGTGTGTGTGCACTCAAGATAACCCCAGAGCCTCTTGCTCCTGTCCCAGCCAACAGTGGTTTACAACTGATAGCGACAGCAAGGAAATTTCACGCATCACAAAAGCGGACACCTTGAAAAATAGATATTCTGCAGAGGGCAGAACATATGGAATTTGATAAAAGTTAGACAGATAGTCCTGGAACATATACAGAATAAATACAGATGACAGTATATGATGAAATATGAACACACGTAGACTCAACACAAACAGGAGCCTAATGTTGCTGGCAGAGCAGCTTTTGCGAGCGACTCCACAGCTCTCCACCACGATGTTACAACATGTATATTCAGGTGTTCTCCACTGATGTAGCTGGCCCGGCTTTTAGTGTCTCTCTACTTGGAGGACCACTTTTCCCTCTCATCACACAGACTCCCAGTTGGTTCAGCATCATAAGACAGGTGGAGGCTGCAAAAATACGCAGATTTTTACATCATGTTTTTGGAACCATACAGTGACCATGTGAAGAGAGCGGTGAAAACTCTTGAATAGATTAAGCTGAGTCACTACAATGTGTTTCTCCCCCCGCTGGTTTTCTCAAGTGCGCTTCCACCATGCAGTGTTGTTTTTAAGTGACATGATGGATTCTCTCTGAGTGCATGGGGGTCAAACTCTGCACAACGTGCACACAGTAAACCTCTCCCACGTTGTCAGCCACCTCTCATCAGAATCACACATGGTCCGTATCTGAAAAACTATACACGTTGCACCGATTTTGCCTGAACCCACCGTCTGGTTTTATCCATTATCAAAAAGATGATTATAATGCACTGTGTGACTTCTGCCAGGAGACAAAGCATTTACATGCAATAATCTGGAAATGCTGAGTGTTGAAAGGTTATACAAACAAGGGTTGTGATTAGTATTACAACTTAATTTCTCTTAAAGGGGACATCTTATGGAAATATCACTTTTTGAAGGCTCTTTAACATATATTTGGGTGTTTGTCTTGCCTTCTGGCCCCCAAAATGTGAGAATTGACAAAAAAAATCTGTAATGTCCTGCACATTACAGATTTTTTTGTCAATTCTCACAACTCCCTAGGTTGAAATCCATGTGGTTTTACAAGCTGTTCCCTCAGGTTTGCATAATACCACCCCTACCTGGTACCAGTAGAAGGGGCGGAGCAAGCAGTGGTTCATTTGCATTTAAAGGGACAGGCACTGAAACCAGCCATTCTGACCAGGGCTGTTTTGAGAGGATGAAACGAGCTGTGATGTTTGATCCTTGGGGTATTTTGACCAAAGCATGTCACAGACATGTCTTTCAGACACCTGGGAACTATTTCAATTTGTGGAAAGAGGGCATCATATGTCTCCTTTAAAAAACTAATTACATGAAGTAACTTTTTTTAATGTAGCGCTTGGCAGTTGCAAGGTGCTTTATAATCAATGATCAAAATTAATAATGTATATTATTAAGCTCTGTTGTTAATGTTTAATAATTCAGATGTGGATCCGACTGTGGATCTGTGGAAATGTGAATTAATCTATGAGCTTATGAGAAGGTAAGCAACCCCCCCCCCCCCCTCCCCCCTCCTTCTCACAGTCTCCTCGGGGCAACGGCATTGTGTGGCGTGGCCCACGTGGGAGCGAAGAGAGACTTTTCTCGGACATTTGTACACACACGCACACACTCATACACCCACACACACTCCCACATATTATTCTAAGGATTCTGTAAAGATGTTATGTTGTATATGTTTATGATATGTGTGTTTGTGGCCGTGCTTTGTTAACGTGTATGGCATGAGCCGTGTACCGGCGTCGGGAACGCAGTGCGCCGCAGCTCGAACTCACCACTTTCTATCAACCTGGCGTGTAGTGATGTACCCACTACTCGTCCCGCTCTTCATCTGTTCACTGGTAAAGACTCTGGTCCTGCATACATTCACTTGCATTCACCTCCACTCCCGGTCCGGCTCCACTGCTCCTCTGCGGAAGCGCGGAAGGTCTTTATCGAGCACGGGGGAAGGGGGCGCGGCCCATGTCGCTCAGGGGTGTTTGCCTTATATGGTTTTATGTGATCATGTTGCACAGGTATCAGGTATTGTGTGTACATGTGAAAGATTGTGCAAGGTTAACAGATGTTATGTATTGTTTGTTCTGGTGTATATTGATGTTAATAATGTGAATGATGGACCATTATAGTTTGGTTTGTCCCAATTGAGTTAACTCACAGCTGTATTTAAAGGAGCAGCATTTGGCTTCCGGGAGCTGAGGGAAGGTGCTCTAGCCTGGTGTGAGGCCTTTTTGTGCCTGTTTTTGCCCTCAGAGGGTGTTTGATGACTGTGGATTTTTTGTAAAATAAAAAGCCTATTCGTTTGGCACCTGAAGCTTTGCTGGCTCTGTTTCCCACCTCCATCACCTGAGTCTGCAGGCTTGCCCTGATCCCCTTTACGTGGGGAGGCTGCTCCGGTCCCTCACAGAGCTGTTGTGGGAGACTACAGGTTTTTCCAACCCTTAATCATTATTTGAAAATTGGATTTTGTATTTCAATTTACAGTGAGCTTATCCTTCGTGTTGTTTTTACTTTAAATCCCCATCGGTTTCCAGTTACTTTTCTTCCAGGGGACACTTAAAATAAACACATTATATAATGAACAAATTAGCATTGACTGACACCCTGATAATCTAACTAACTATGTCTATGTTTCTCACATAGCTGAAGTGGGGCTTGTTTATTTAATGGTGGTTTACTTCTCCCAGTTCCTTTGGTACCCGCATGCATTTTGCTGAGTCAGTACAGCACGGCCAACAACATGTGAAGTATTACAGCATAGTATAATATCATATGTGTATACAGTTCACTGACATTTGGCCAGTTATAACCGAGCAACATTCACCATCTGTATGTAATTCATGAAGTCCACACAGAGAGAATGAGCTGCATATTCAGTCATTTCTCATGAAGGACCAAAAAGTGCAGATGACTTTGACACCTCTGCCCTCAGTGGAGTTATTTTTATTCATTGTATTTATATCCCTTGTAAAAATACAATGCATTCAACAGATTGTGTGACTTTGCCACTGTTATTTCTTTATTTCTGCTTGGTTTGTTTGTGTCTCCCGTGTGGACACGCTTCTAAAACTGTGACTGCTCTGTCCAATTTGTGCCCGACTCTGTCAAACGGTTGCTGCTGCAGCTTGTGACATAGCAGGGGGGGGAGGGGGGCTGCAAAACTTATCTGGCTCACGAGGATATTTGTAAAACTTTATTCCGGAAATGGCAAATTTCAGAAAATCAAAACAGCTGCAAGCTGAGCGTGGCACAATTCTAATTATTTGACTGCAGCGAGTCAATGATGTTGTTTAAACTGAGAACTAACTGAAATTGAATCACTGAGCTCAATTAATCACAGGGCGCAATACTGTATTGATAGCAAAAGAGAGCGGACAGTGCTCAGTGACAGCACTGATTACAGTATTTGAATAGGGCTGTTTACCAAATGACCACTTAGACCGATCATTATTTCTGTCATCTGTTCCAGTGTAGCATCATAATAACCATGTCAAACACACCATTACATCATATAAGCCGGAAACCAAGATGAAATTTGAAATTGAATCTCACTGCCATTGTTCAGTCATGCCCTGCGCAGACCCCATCATCTCAAGACATTTCTGTTTAAAACTGAACTCTCCAACCATATTTTCTGATAAAAGAAAAAAGAAGAAGAAAAAAAAAACATTTGAGATCTGCATCATATACCACATCATAGTTACTATCTTAGTTTCCCTGGTTTTACTGATATTGTATAACGAGAAAACACTACTTTTATGATGATTTGGATCTCAACTCTGTGCAACTTTAAAGTGGATGAAGACTGATATAGAATCATTCTTAATGGTTCAGTGAATTAAACCATCCAGTGAAGGGAAGACTCATCTTTCTGCCAAAAATTTGGTCATGATGAATCATTTCAGCTCCCGGATAATTGCACTTCAATAACACATTTTTGCATTTGCATGTAATTATACTGGGAATAAGGAGAGTTTGATGTTTTTTAGTTATTTGAGTGCCAGGCTCACTACATATACATACTGGTGGAAGAGGTGTGATGCAGGGTTATTTTAATAATTAAAAAACAGAGATTTGACACTTAAACACTTAACACCTTTGCTGTTAATGATGTAACTGCAGAGATGAAGTATATTCACAAGTCTGGACAATGCTTCAACCAACTTGCAAAGTACGTCCATGTTCAGAGCAAGGTGTGATTTTTGATATTTTTTGTGAAATTATTATACCCAGAAATGATTTTTTCGTGAGCTAGGAGCCACTTTAATGATAATATTGCAACAGTATTGTATGTGTTTAATAAGCTTTGCACATTTGTTCTCCAAAGGTGCACAGGTCTTATGGATCAGCACCATAGCACCAATACATTATACATATTTCTACATAAAAATTACAAAAACTCACGCATATTTCCTGGCTGTTCTGACAAATACTGATCACCATTGTCAAGGTCATCCTAAGTCTGAAGGTTGGAAGACCTTACTAAAAACAAAAACATATGACTGAAAAACATCTCACCTGGAAATACAGATGAAAACTGTAGACATTGATCCAATGCATTTCTGAGGACACTGAGGACATGTCCTTCTATTCAGTTATTTATAAAGTATTAATTAAATTATGCTTTTGGCAACTGCTCAAACTTCTGCATTCATTAATTCTAAAGTTGAGCACAAATTATCTGAGCACATTTGCACCTAAATATAAAAAAATAAAACTCTATTAACATTTTCATTTTCATTTATTGTTTTTATTTGATGACCACAATGCACATTAATGGACAATTAGTGATGTCATGTAAATATATCGAATTTAGCTAGGAGCTAATTTCCATCCATAACAAAACTATGAAAATCCCAATAATTAAAAAAAAAAGTCACATTGCTTTCTGTTTTTGGTTAGGTATATTGTGGGGAATCATGACAACTTACATAATATGTACAATATCTGTTAGCAGCATCCACTGGTTCTGCTGTTATATCTGTTATGCTGTTATATACAGATGTCTGAGGTAATCAGAGATAATGAATGCAGAGTAGATATATACATTAGGTTTTTTTTAAAGGTGCATATGTGAAAATAAAAGAGAAAGACTGACGGTGCTACAGTATACTGTAGCACCGTCAGTCTTTCTCTTTATAATTTTTGTGTAACATTAGATATTTGTATCGTCAAAAGCAAAAACTAGAACTTAAGTCCATCTGTGTGTGTTGACCAGATTCTACTGGCTATATAATGAAAATTAGGGATTGAGCGTTTCATCTTTAATCAGCACTAAATATTTTCACGTATGTACCTTTAAGAAAAACTCATGTGTATGTATATCTACTCTGCATTCATTATCTCTGATTACCTCAGACATCTGTATAATACTAGAGTGATATAACAGCAGAGCCAGTGGACGCTGCTAACAGATGTGCTTGTGTCCGTGTGTACTGATCTACTCTGACTGCTCTAACCTGGCTGCCAGGCTCTCTGCTCTCTGCATATCAACCATCTGTACGTTAGCACTGACCAATTAGTTGCATACGAGAGAGCAAGCAGAAGCAGATTCATTGTGTGTTGGGTTTTTTTTTTGGTGTGCATTCTGTTTGTGCATTTGTATGCAGAGCCCTCCAGCAGTGTTTACATGCAAAATATTTGAGAGGTGTCATCAGAGCTTTGGAAACTGTGTTTGCTTCTTGTTGCAGTCGTTGTACAGATTGTTTGACAAAGAGCTGGAACACAGAGGCTGTTCACACTGACCAAAAGTCAAAAACTGTTTCACCCACTAGTTATACAGGCCTTGACAGAATTTTAAAGTGCACTTCCACAATGTTTAAGCAGCGATGTACATTTTGAATATGATGGTTGTTCTGTTACCCTTATGGCAAATAAGTGTGGATAAAAGTGTTGTTGAATAAATGTTTTAGATAAGTCACCAGGTGCTTGAGAAGGCCTCTGGATTTCATGAAGCTTTTTCACACTTTCAAAAAAGACTACCCGTACCGTGCTACCGTATAAACAAGTACAGTAGAAGTCTCAGCCCTGTTGGGAACAGTGTGTACTTTTTCCATTGCAATCGGTGTGGAAGAAGCTGGTAGTTTCTTAGAGACAGGAAGAAATGTTCCTCATTGTCCTGTCCTGAGCTGTACAACATGAGCCGACAGTTTTTCGTTCTCCAAAAAATGGTACATGTCAAGATTAATTTTCTGTCAATGTGCCAAAAAGAAATAACAGCTCTGTATGCCAAAAACAAATAAAGAAATGTCATATTAGATCATATCCTCTGCATTATGTTACATAGAGCAGATTTAAATTTGCTGGCCTTACAACCAAGCTTAGTTGCAGATTATTAGCACATCAGAAGAAAAATAAAGGACTTTTTGTCATTATCTGCACTGATATTCTGAACTATCTGTGATCTGTTGTTACTTTATTTGAGGTTAGACTAGTTTTAGAAGAAATAAGCCTTACAAATGAGAAAAAGGAGCAAATCAAAGCAGTGTGTATATCATGGAACTATTTTCATGCTGCTTGAAAGAACACAAAGCCAAAATGTCACCACCTCAATTTCATAACTTTTGCAAGACTTTCATTTCAACAGCCTCTAACTCATGATCAGTTATGTGCTCTATTTCTTTGAAAGATATTCAAAGGCTTAATCAGTGTCTACAAAAGGTGGCTGTTAAAAGGCACTGGGTCTTGACTATTGACTTTGCTTTCACAGTTATTTTTTCTCTCTTGGAATATATCTTGTTGTCTCTCCATGGATCAGATGACCGTGGACATATGACTGTTACTCTTGAGCTTGTTAGAAAATATTCATATGATTTGTGTACATGGGAGTAAAATTTGAACGTCTGAATGAAGATCTCCAACTCAAACTATGCAAGATCACTTGCAGACTCTCACAACCTCAGGTGCAGATTGTCTGTAAATATTAAGTATTACATTGTTTTACTTGAAGTCAACCTTTACAACAAGTCTCATTGAGATGAGATGCCAGTGTTTTATGTGAAGTTTTGATCCATAAGAAAAAATATCGAACCAAAAACCATCACGGTGTAGTTTTCCATATCCTCTCCCAGGCTTTTCTCTAAAGCAGGTCGGTGTCAGCCAATCAGAGAAGAGGAGATTATGATTCACTGATGTTTTCTGAATAAATAAGTAAAAATGTAGCAGATATTGCATGGTTGAACACTGGGCGTCCCTCCAGGCGGGCGGGGCTGGGAGTGGGGACATGGCTGAGAATGGTGACTGTTTTGTGACATCATAAAGTCCTGGAAGTCCTGGTGGCTCCTGTAAAGGCTCAGTTTCTAAAGGCTGTGATACTTTCACAGTGTAAATATAGAACCTAGACCTGCTTTATAGTCAAATTATATGTGGACACCTACCTTTAATACTGTATGTGACCTTCAACTGAATTCTTAATGTTAAATACAAAATGCTTTCCCTTGCCATTTTTGGGTAAAGTATTTTCTGGGAGGTCAATAGACTTCTTTGTCTAGGTCTACAGATATATCACATGCTCAGATAAGGAAAATTAATGTTTGCTCGAGTCATTTTTAGTTTCTAAACTACACAAGTTTTTTTTTTTGTAATGTTGAGTACATCATGACATTTCTTTTCTTTTTTTTGATTAAACAAAAAACAGTTTGAGATGATTATTTTACTTTCACCTGGAACAGACTTTGCATCTAGAAAAAAATAAAATAGCCATTTCTTTTGCATTTCAAAATAAAGTACACTGTTTCTTTTTTTGTTGTTTTTTTTGTTTTGAAATAACTGAAAAACATGATAAACTTGTGATGTGATGTATTATACTTAATTTCCTGTTTTCATTTTGCTTCTTAGATGACTCATTTTGAGTCAGAATTTGATAGCAGAGCACATTGTGGTAATTAATCTCTTTTTGCTTTTTGTTATTTTATTTATATTGTGCTTACGGGCTGTATTTTCTGATATGAAACTCTATGTAATAAATTATTACAAACCATCTGACACACGTGGCCCACATGTGTCAGTTGGCTTGTAATAATTCATAAGGCTGGTAGTCTGACATAGAAGTATTAGTTGGATTCTGGGGTTGTGGGTTGATAATGAAGCTGCTATCCGCAGTCTATCGTGGGCACTGTGCATAATAGGAACGTGGAGGCAACAGGGTGCACAACGCAGGAAATGAGTCAAAGCTGTGGACACATGTTCTGTTCTGACACAGCTGTGGTTACGCTTTTAGAAGGTGATGACACAATAAAATAACCTAGTTAGGCCTAATGAGAGACTTATAATGACCTTGTAGAACTTGTGGCTCCAAAGCCACACTGTTCCCTTCTTGGCTCCCAGAGAGTGATGATCCTTATAGCTGTTACGATTCAGTCATCCGAACTTGAAAATTGTGTCATTTGTTGAACATTTACTGAAAGGACTGAAATAAAATAATATATAAATGGAGAACTTTGACTAAAAAAGCCCAAACATTTTTTCTCATCTCTCATTTCATGAAATGTTGATATTTTGGAGATACAAATTTGCCACTGAATAATGACATACCATTATCCTCCGGCAGCGTAACCTACAGTATATTCATCATCACATGAATAAAGTTGGGATCTTTCACTGTGTTCTTCCAGCAGAGACAAATTAGTTTTCTCTGAATATTGTTTATATCACCGTTTCTGTGTCAGATTGATGACAGTTCCGATGGAAATAAGAGAATAAAGATAAGGAGATGATGTGTGACATAAGTCAGCAGCATTGTGGATATAAATCAACCTTATTGCTATTGCTGCCACCCACGCATCTCCTAATGAAGCTACCAGTCCCCACTAACAAGCTTAACCAATGTCTCAGATATCAGGCAGTAATTGCAGGGAGACTCTTCTCTTTGCCTAATTACTGATGTTTCCTGCTGCACCGATTGGAGGATGGGAAGGGGGCCTGGTGAGGAGGGTGGGGGGGTTATTATATTTCCATTTGCTAGGACAGCTCCTGCAGGAAGATTGCACTCTTTGAAATGTATTCCATAGGTTATTTATAATCATGAGGAAGTGGTAGAGAGAGAAGCTGAGATAGGGTGGGGGACAACGAAAGAGAATTTGACCAAAGAGGAGAGAGAATAGAGATGCATTACAATACATTGTGTGTGTGTGTGTGTGTGTGTGTGTGTGTGTGTATGTACAGGTCTGGAAAAGTAGGTGCTGTTGCCTTTTTGAATCGCTCAAAACTACCAACCTGTCTCCTCTCATAACTTTCCTTCCTTCCTTCTTTCCTGTTTTTTTTTCAGTCTCAGACTCTCTGATAATCAAGTACAAAAAGCTACATCATTAGTTATTTTTCAGTTTTACATAATATACGAGTCTTTTTGTCACACTGTGCAATATACAGGTGTGTAACCGAAATCAAAAGAAGAGGCTTGGTTCAAAAATGGCTGCGGTCTCAGCAAGACAAGTGGAAGTAAAGCAGTGAGCTCTCTGCTGTAACTCACAGGTCACTGTAGACAGTCAGGTCACACTGGAGATTATTTACAATGGGATAATAACCATCACATCCATCAATATGTGGACAGGCCAACCTATGAGTTCTCTGTATTTATTATTACATTTCTACCAACCACAATGGAGAACCAGGTGTTGTTTTCACTTTGTGACTGTGTGGGTATTGAACATAAATTACTTGGTTATGAAACTACATGATATGATGGTGATAGTGAATAATGAATCTTTAGTATTTAACATTTGCAGGCAGAAATCCACCTTGTTACATTGTTGAACAGCATTTCTCTGAGAGAGATTCCCTCAGTCAGTCGTTGGATGATGATGGTAGTGATGGACTTTTTTAAACCCCTGTTGTGTATTTTGCATGTGTATAACAAGATTTATTTACTTGAGGTTTTTCCATTAATTTGACATTTCTCTATACATCTATAAGTGTCCTTTAAGTTTTGCTTGTTAGGTCAGCCACACAGATGTAAACTATTCTGTCTGATTTTTTTTTTTTGTAAAAAAGCTACACGGATGGAGACAGAAATAGAAAATCCTTTCTCCAATCAAAGATATTTTACTTTGTTGTAAAGGCTCAGCAGCCAAAGCGGCAGATAAATCACACATGCTACCTTAAATGTGTCTGATCAATAGAACCGCTATGAAAAGCCGTGATGAATTGACTTTTCAAGTGCTAGTCTCACAGTATCCTCAGTATCTCACAAGATGGATAATTAAAGAAAAAATATCCGGACCAACAAGGAAAATCAAACTAGAAAGAAGTGAAATCCTCACATGGCCAGCACAGAACTCTCTATATGCACTAATCAAGATGCATGCATTATTAGTGCACACAGCTGAACCTATAAATCACATTCCACCATTACTCTATAAAAACGATTTGATCTTTTGTGCACCTGCTTTACGCAAATTAGGAGTGACAGACGGTGAATCTATTATTGCGAATATGTGCGATATGTGAGGTGACAGGAGCTGTTGAAGGATAATTGCTGGAGAAGCGGGCTCCCCAGGGAGGCGTGTTTTCTCATTGCTTTGATTCTACCTACACAGCCAGAGATTTTATGTTAAAGCCTATAGCTTGTCAACAACCTTCAGCATGCCTCTGCCTCTGAGCCTGTGTAATGAAAAGTGATTGAAATACACCCTGGATAAAAGTGGTTCTCCTCTCCTACTGCTGTGAACTTTACACAGGTTTTTGTGTCTGTGTAAACCAGGAGATGACGCACTCCATAATTCAATATTTTCCATCACTGCCAACTTGTCTAATGCCACCCATTTCAAGTTAGGCTGCAAAAAGGGCCCGATTAAATTTAAGTGGAAACATCTTACATATGAGCATCCTTTTTGCTTGAAATGTGCAAATGTGGCTGCCAGAGCAATAAGTGATTTTCACCTGTTAAGAGGTTCGCGCTCTTGTTTCAGGATGACTAAACTCCGAAAGGCCTGAATTCTATGTGGAGCCATTGGTTTAGAACAGACTTTTAAAAAAGTGGTCTGTGTGCTAACAGTGGTCTGCAAGTGACCCCTAGTGGTCCACGAGTAAATGTTTAAAATGTAATGAACTGTCAACCAAAGAGTATCGTATGTGTCGCTTTCTGTTTTAAAACAACTAATGTAACTTTAAATTCAAAAATTATGAACTGGCTTTTTTTTTTTTTTACAGTGTAGTTTTTTTGCAACGCTGCTCGTGTAGCTTTGCCAGATTACAGTTTGTTTTACTATCGATGGTTAAAATGATTAGTGTAATATTTGAAAGGGAATGTGGATGAAGATTACAGTTGTGCTTATATATTAAAGCAGTACTTAAAGGTGTACAGAAAAGAAAATTGAATTTGAGCCCACTCTGGATCATAAAATTAATGTGATAACTCATCTATCAGACGATGTAGGCCAAACTTTGTGCAAAATTCTACTTTTGAGTAAATCCAGGATGAAAGTGTGTTTTTTTATTTTCACATTGGATAATGCAGGCGCACGGATTATACGTCAGCCTGTACACGATTCATCAGCCAGATATTGGATCCGTCATTCAAACGTCTGAGACACACACACACACGGAGCTCGGTCTCGCTCCAAGCTTTGAATATCCCGCCCGCTCGATAACGACCAATCAAATTCATTTTCCTCACTCAGGTAAACTCGTGTTGCAGCTCGTGACAACTCGGCGCGACAAACAGGACAAACGGCCATTTCTGTACACCTTTAAGAACTTTCCATTTTGGTTGAGTTTGGCGGCGCCAGTGGCCCAAAGCGGTAGTGTTTTGCCTAAAGGAAGACTCCATCTCCCATGAGCACCAGCGCGTAGCGCCGTAAACATCCTTATCTCCCGGTGCATGGAAATTAAAAGAAGACATCCAAACTAAGTTTCTGTTACCAGCAGATCACTTCTCAGTAAACACACATACACAATCCGACGGAAAGGTGCTGCATTACCTGCTCCCTCCTCGTCGTGACTCGCGAAAGTGAAAGTGAAACTTAAGTGAGAGCCGGGTTCCTGCCATGCTCCTCAAAGTTGCTTAGTGCCCCTTCAGGCCATGACAGAGGTGTCATTCAACATGTTGTAAGTCCATGTACCATCACAAAAGTTATGAAAATATTATATGAAGGTTAAAAAGTTCCTTAGTGTTGGTTTAACTACGCAAGATTTTTAGCTTAAAGGGACAACGAGGAGTTTTGGAAAAGCGAAGCGTTTTCACACTACATTTATGAGCCTCCGCGCGCACCGTATAATTCTTTGACCGGTGCAAGACAGACTCATGTTTTCATTCATCAAGAATTAAAGTCAGAGGTCCGAAGACGATCACATACCGTCGTAGTTCCGACCATAAACGGCGATTCGGCTGCATTATTCTCATGACTCGCCACAAAACCGAAAGTAAGGAAACGCTGGTCGGCTCGACCAGCATTTCCACCACCACTAATAATAACAAAATAACGATAGAGACAAAACGATATATTTATCGAAAATGGGCCCATTAACAAGTGTGGGTAGCGGAGATTCATCCACATTAACGTGAGACTTTTTTATAACCAAATAGAAACTCCTCGTTGTCCCTTTAACTATGCTACATTTTTACCATAATTAAACATCTTTGGAGTAATTGTGACGGTTAAATAAATGACTTGTGACTTGTTAGGAGTGAGAGTGGAGGCTCTCTGCCTTCCACCTAGCATCCCTTGGCCGAAAACCAACCTTGTAATATCAGAGCCTCCGACGCGGTGTCCCAGATCTTGTCTTGGCGGCACGGCAACACAAACGCGGCCCGTAACCTGTAATCTCTTGTTTATGACAGATAAAACTACACAAATGTATATGTTGTAACTTAGTCTATGATAAATCACGTTATAAACCGCTCCACGGATTGCTTTCTTGCTGAAAGCACATGGCCAGGAGGAAGGTTAGCAAAACGACCAAACTTGCATAGTTCCCCTTTAATTCCACCAGTTATCAGCACATTAATCCTGCTAAACATGCACAGACATGCCTGCAGTCTCAGTGCAGCTATGGCTCTAGATACTTGCTCTGGTTTATGGGTGTTGTGGAAATGTCACCTTAATGACACATTTAACAAGTAATGATGCACTGAGTGCCTTTATTATATATCTGACACATCTGCAACGATTGCTATAAATGTACAATATCTGCTAATGTAGTTCATATAATTTTCATCATCAGAGACTCGTGTTGGCGCTAATGAGACCATGGGTTTTTGAACTAAGTGGAAGGATAAGATATAAACTATATTAATCACAGCTGTGATCAGTGAAATGTGACAGGCTGCAAAAATGTTGATCAGAAGTGTCAAGCTGAAATGTAACACTTTGTCTTTTGAACACGTTTAGACAAGGCTATACTGCCATGCGTGTCAAAATACTGAATCTTAAAATATGATGTTTTTGAGTTGATGTCAGAGCTTAAAAGAGAAGTTGAAGCAAACTGGTTCTTTTATCTAACAGATAAAATTAATGTTAATTAAGACTAAGTTACATTTAAGTTTAATTTATTTTCACAGTTGTTTTGTCTCTGATCTGATTTTTTTTCTCCAGGATATCACTAGAGCAGAAGTTTAAGATGCCTTTGTCATGACTTTTATTCTCCATTTTCAATTTCTCCCTCACTTGTTTGGATGAGTTGAGAGTTTAGTGATTGGAGCAGTGCTAGACCCCGCTGTGAAGGTCAGCAGCGTGTCCGATAAAAGTAGCGCAAAGAAAACTTCCCCTCCCTCTCGCCCTCTCTGTAATCTGTGTGAAGAAAATGCCAGCTGCCAGTCTCATTTGGGGAGATAAGGGCCGAGCCCCAAATGCACCTGGCTGGCCACACACTGCAGAGAATAAATATGTAGATGATAAAAAAAAATGAAATGGAGGGGGAAACGTTTAAAATAAAAATATCCCAGCACACAGCTCCACAGTGGCAGATCCCACAGAAAGTAGAAGCAGGTGTAAACCATTTTATTACACCGTGTGCGCGTGCGGCTGTGTGTGCGCACACGCACGCTGCTGTCGAGTCTTCACTGTAACTCCCAGTTGGCAGAGTAAAATGGATGGCCTCTGCTATAGATTTTTGGCAGACAAGTCCCCCTACAACCATCTTATATCTTATTACCAACAGCCTCAGACGCTCAAATTGATCTTTATCGGTGTGAAAAAAAGAAATTCCCTATGGCATCGTCGACCTTTATGGTCCTCACCTTTCATTGGTGATTTTTTTTCTTTTTTTGTGTGTGTGTGTGTGTGTGTCGCATGCAAGTGGAAACTCCAGGAGGCACACCAACACGCCTGATGGAGAGTAATTTCTGGAGCAGCCACTGTAGTAAGCATGTCCAAGGTGATAGCCCTTAGGAGAGGAATGAGATTTTTTTTTTTTCTTCTTAATCAAAAATCGAGCCGGTGACTTCTGCTGTGTTGCATCAGACTGTCTGCCCCCTAAAAACTACCATTACCATAAATAAATTACCCCTGCCCTGAGCTTATTGTCGCATAAAAGAAGAACTTGACAATCATAATATTTCCAGGGATGCTGATGAGTTGAAGAGACGTTTCTTTCATCCACAACGTCGTCTGTCACTTTCATGAAAAGAAGAAAGATGTTGAAGCAGTAAACACAGGACTGAAGCTGTTAAGTATAAAAATACTGTTGTGGGTTTTCCAGAAGGTAATAATGTCAGAGTAGATCCATTCATCTCTACCAAACAGCACCCAGACAGCTTCATCTCCCTCACACATATATAATGATGTTGGGGGAGGCCACAGGACAGAAAACACAGTGGAAATGATAAATCATGACATCAAAGTAAAGCGCACTGTGATACTGACAGCAGCCGGAGAAAACTGAACTCCCAAATAATGGCCCGGTCTCAATGTCCGCACTCACAGACTTTGAGACGCGTTCCTGTGAAGTGCGCGGGGGCTTAGCGCTGTCCCACTATGAAGTCGTCAAGAGCACGAGGGCTCTCAGACATTTTTGAGACCTTAATGAAGACTTTCTGAAAGTCTGCAGCTCTGCAGAGTTTGCCCGAGGGGAATTTCCTACAGTTCATAGCGTTGTGACACTACATATGGGTTCTAACGTTATGGGCATTTAGGATGGGACATAAATACATGGCATCGGAGGAATGCAAGTGTACAGCACAGCACAGCTTCAACCCAGTTTCACAGTGAGCATATTGCCAGACTCTTAATCATACATGTCTTATCAAAATACATGGCACAAAAATAAACAACACTATCAGGGAGCTCAGATACCTGGGTTTTAGTGTCTTCTTTGTGAGAGCACCCTGTAGCCTTACCTATATTGCCAGACTGAGAAAATCGATGAGGCGTAGGCTACAGTTAACGGGACGTGACATCACAGATAGGTGAAAGGTCACACTATCAAAACAAAATGAACAAAATAAAAGCTCCCGTAGAAGAATATTAAAACAAAACAAAAAAACATGTAAACGTTAGAACCAGCAGCAAAGTGGAAATGGATTTATGCTGAAATTAGATAAAAAGAACCCATTGGTTACACCAGCATAGGCTGCATTACACACTTTACATTTATTCATCAACATATTCCATTGATGAAAACAGGTGAGGTGATTATGTGACAGTTACCTGTCCTTGTCTGTAAGAGCCTGCACACACTGTACAGAGGCAGTTGGTGCTGAGTAATAACCTTAACAGGATACATCCTGACTCCACAATACTGACAAACATGGCTGCACTTCCATTGCCCTGCAGCCTCTCCCACTCAGTCACCAGCTGAAGTCAATTAAGTCTGTGAGGGCTGGGGCTCAGGGATTGGGCTAAAGTTTCCTCCTGCTATCCACTTTAACTCTGACCACGTACTGTACATACCTGCAACAAGTAAATATTAAAGGAGACATATTATGCCCTATTTCCACAAATTCAAATAGTTCCCAGGTGTCTTAAAGACATGTCTGTGACATACTTTGGTCAAAATACCCCAAGGATCAAACATCACAGCTCTTTTCATCCTCTTTTTTTTGCTGTGTTTATCAACTACCTGGCCCTTCAGCTGCTAAATCCATGGTCCTCAGTTTGTCATTGTAAGGATTGTTTAACAGAGGTGGAGTTAGGGCCATTGTTGGTGGGCCATAAAACCACAACAATAAGCTAAATGGGGCAAAACCAAAAGTTCCATATAACTGAGGAGTACAGCAGCGCTCGGTGGTCCATCTCTGTGGTTTATTAATGGTGTAACATTTCACATTATATGCACTCAATGGATCCATTGTTGATTTTGATGCATGCATCTTTAAGGGGGCGATTTGTACATTTTCTTGGGAGTGGGTGGAAGTGACAGTCACTTTCCAACAGCTTCAGCCATTGTTGTGTTTAATGATACAAGAGGTTATAATGCACCCTCTGAGCAGAGCATCTGCTTCAGGAAACACTGCAGTGACTCATTATCAGTAAGCGATAAGATGCTCTGACTGGAGCAGTGATAGCGTCTGTAAGGTCCGAGGTATTTAATGTTTATATATCTGACTGTGAGTAATGAAGTTCCTAGGATTCCTGTGCAGCTATAAACCCAGAAAAGCCCCCCCCCCCTTTCCTCCTGAGGATAAAATACTAAATATCTCTATCTGGTGCCCATATGTAAAACTTTTCTTCTTCTTTTTCCTTAATTTTTAAATCCTTTTTTTCAAAACATTATATTTCCTCTACTATTCCTCTACTGTTTTTCTCTCATCTTTCCCTTATCACCTCATCAGTCTTTAGACTAAACCACCCTGCAAATGTTAAATTATCCCTTTAAAAAAGGCTCAAGAAATCAGCCACCTGTATCCAGTGACCACCATAAATGTACTCATTACAGATATTACACATTGTGAATGTCTGCCCTGTTTGACACGCTCTACTTCACCACCACCACAACCTTTTCCACGTGGGCATGTAGCATTTCCTCCTGTTTCTCCAGGGCATCTCACAGTCATATAACAGTCAGTCTGGCAAACAGACGCTTGTTAGAGTAGCTTATATGAAGTGAGAATGCAGGATGAGAATGCTGCTTGTGTTTGATAGGAGAGTGTTCACAGTTTTAATGAAGACAGACCAAAGCTCCTCAGGTGATTTAAACTTTAATGTCAACAAAGTAACAGCAGCGCTATAAAAAGGCTCTCCGTTAATACAGATGCCTTTTCTTCTCTAACATCATATCCTAAAACACTGATAGCATGTGTATATAACTGACTTTGATTTATAAATGGTCTTAATTTATCATCATCATCATTTCACCTTATTGTGACACATTTGTGCTTGTCAGACAAACAGAGCTAATGTTTCTGTTCAGTCCTTTCTTTCCCCACTATTGCATTCAATCATTTCTGCTTATATTTGTGACACAGCAGCAGCAGCAGCAGCAGTTGTTTTTCATTCTTCTGAATGTGCCATCTGAGTTTCCTGTGGCCTTTAACACAATCTACAAAAAAAGCTCCTCCAGCAGCAATTTTCAAAACAATAGCTCTCTGACCTTTCATGTATTCTCAGTTTTTAATGAAAAGTAGGCAGAAATGAAAAGCTGTGCTGATTATTCGCTCAATGATAATAACTTTTAATACAACATTGCTTTCTTGGGCTGTGGGGATGTTTTCCTTTATAACCATTCCTACTTTTATAGAAAGAGTTTAGAGATCAATGCAGAGCCATTATGTATTTCCCCTCTTAGACACATATAGTTATATTCTCTATGTCTTCCTCTGACCTATGCAGTGTTAGATATAATTATACATAGATTTATGATTGAAACGGTGAACTAGCCTCAGTTATATGAAAACCAGCACATGTCCATAGAGCACATACTGGTTTAAAGGAGACATATTAGGCTCTTTAACATATATTAGGGTGTTTGTCTTGCCTTCCAGCCCCCAGAATGTGAGAATTGCCCAAAAAATCTGTAATGTTCAGGCTCCCTAGGTTGAAATCCATGTGGTTTTACGAGCTGTTCCTCAGTTGTCTTCCAGTGATGTAACTAGGTTTCGAATTTGCACAACCCCACCCCTACCTGGTTAATTTGCATTTAAAGGGACAGGCACTGAAACCAGAACAGGGCTGTTTTGAGAGGATGAAAAGAGCTGTGATGTTTGATCCTTGGGGTATTTTGACCAAAGCATGTCACAGACATGTCTTTAAGACACCTGGGAACTATTTTAATTTGTGGAAAAGGGGAATAATATGTCTCCTTTAATTCACATTCATGATTTTACTTGAGGAAATATGCTAATTTGTTAACCAGCCTCCAATAGTATTTCAAATTAAAAGCCTAGGATAAAAGACAACAATATAGTGTAAAACATCAAAAACAACATGTCATTTTCCCTCTGTGTACAAAAGTAAAAAAGAAAGAAAAGGTCAACAGGAGTTCTTCAGTAGTCGGTGACAGATATTCAGGTTTATAAGGTCTCAGGCGGCGCTGCTTCACTGATGCAAAACCTTGCCTTTTCTCGTCATTCTTCATGTTATTTCTCAGCAGCTTCTAACATCATTACACCTCATTCGCTCGTTTCTCTCCTGGCTCTCAGGTTCATTAAAACCTCCTAGAGCGCCTATCTTACAGAGATGTAAAAGAAACAGACATGAGAACAGCATCAGCTAAGAAACATTTTGTTACACTACATTACTCTGGTCTTTAGTAGCAGGCGAGTTCACACCGCTCAGCGTTATAGCCGCCAACAATTCACAGATCAGTGAGAGAAAAGAGCCAGTGATGTAATTTTTGACTGTGAGGCATGCAGCAGGAGAAAAGTGATAAATCGCTCTCGGCTAAAAATCTCTCAGCAAACCCACAGAGTTGTAGGTGGAACAGCAGATAAGGTGGATGGAAAGAGCAGTGCTAGAGACAAAGAGAGAGAAGCGAGTGGGGGACAGGGTTAAGACAGAACTAAGACGTAGAAACAAAACATTTGAGACAATGGTTATTTTTACATGCCCACAAGATGGTGGAGACTGGTTTAGACTGCTGTTCAATCCTTTTTAAACCCTGATGTGGATCTCTGCTTCCACATAGCCATATATACAAGCATCCATTATTTATTATTATATATGTGTTTATCCTGGACCAATAAAATACAAATGTAAAAGCTGGCATTCCCTTTGACATTGTGGCATGCAGCGTTGTGTTATTTCACAGCTGGAACATGCTAAAGAGACAGGAGTATTAGGCTGTATATAGCAGCCCACATGTGATCATTATGGTTGTTATAAAATGTTGAATAAAAAAAATTTTCTGAAGAGATAATGTACATCAGTGATATAAAGTAGGGCAATGGACTAAGTGATGTGGCTCAGTGCTGCTGCTGTGGGGCTGAGGTAAAAAGCAATAGATACAGATGTTTTGACATGAATCATAAAGCAGCAGTGTGCTGCTGTTTTATATCGCCTTTTATTTGTAGCATAATGATTGACTAGAACTTGAAGGTCCCACATTGCAGCCCCCTGACCGCCCAAACACAGCCAAGCAAGACAGATGAGAGCCTCCTGTAGAAAATATGAATGCATCTTTAGTTCATTAGCAGAGGAGGATAAATTGAGTTGATTTACAAAGAGGGAACACTTCTGTGCAAAGGCTTTGTGCGTCATGGATTTCTCTTAAAGTGGAACTATGCAAGTCTGGCTGCTTTTCATCTGTTTTGCTAATCCTCCTCCTGGCCATGTGCATTTGTTTACAACGGAGCCATCGAAAAATCAATCCATGGAGTGGTGGATAACGTTATGTAACATATACGATGTTACAACGTGTATTTTTGTGTAGTCTTAGGCCTAGTCCAAACGAACATGGGTATTTTTGAAACCAAACTTTTATGGCCCCCGGTTAAAAAACAATTCCCGTCCACACCACTGGTGTGATAAAAAATATCCCCGTCCACATGAAACGGCAAAATCCGCCTCAAACAATGTCATGCACATGTCAAAGCAGTAGGTGGTGATAGCACTCTTAACAGGAAGAAAAAATTCACCCTGGACTCCGGTTACAAAAAACTCCGGTTTCAGGAGCCCACAACTGCGGTTACGTGTAGATGAAAGGCCAAACCGTGCAGAGAACCACACGGTTTTAAAAAATACCCGCGTTCATATGGACGACCCTTTAAGTCATAAACAAAAGATTATGGGTTACGGAGTGTTGCACGGTGCCGCAGAGATAAGAGCTGCGACACCGGCCTAGTACTACACTGATGTTGCAAGGTTGATTTTCAGCCATGAGACGCCAGGTGGAAGGCAGAGAGCCTCCATTCTCACTCGTACAAGTCACAAGTCATGTAGTTAACAATCACAATTACTCTGGAGCTTTTTAATTAAGGTAAAAATGTAGCATAGCCACGGGAAAAATCCTGCTTAGGTCCTCTTTAACATTGTGCAGCACACACACCACAAAGAGGCTCCGACCTTCTGAGGCTGTATACTGATGTTCCACCTGACTGATCAAAACATCTGACGCTCATTTTCAGCTCACTCCATTGCACACGTGTCTATGTACAGTACTGTAGGTGCTTATTACCACTTTGATGCATATAGGTGGTTGATGTAGGAATGCACCATAGAAAGGAACATATAGATTGTATTCCTCCGGTTTTTTTTCTCACCTCTAGACTATATTGATTAATTTAGCCCCATGAATAGCCGAGTTTAGTTAACATGGTGTTAACAGTTGTCCTTGTGTTCTTAGATGACAAAGCAGGTCTAGGTTATACAATAATACTGTGATGCACACAGACCGTAGGCTCACAATCTGAGCCTTAAAATGATTTTTTCAGGACTAGAGGCTACAAACAGCTCTCTGCTCTGCCCTTAAGCCACGCCCAGCTGGAGTCACAGCCTGTCTTGCAGGATTTTAACCACCTGTATTTTTATTGGATCATTCAGAAAATGATCAGCTCCTCTGAGAGAAGATGTAAAAGTACACTGAGATGTTTTTTTTTCTTTGCTTTTTAGAACCACAAATATATCTCCTTATAGATCAACACTTCAAATAAAACATGAGGAAAAAATATGGGACCTTTAATATATCCCTCCAAGAATATAAAGCCTTGTTTGAACAAGAATGTAATAATTTCTGTCTGAGGCTTTCCATATAAAATCAATTCAAGTACACAGTGGAATGTCTAAAAGTACATTTACTCAGTCCGATTAATTAAAAAAAATGCAAATATATTTTCTATTTTAAAAGTTTAACTGTTGGAAAAGAGATGTCTACTACTCACTGAAACCAACTCCGTGTGTGTGTTGTACATGTGTGAATGTGACTACATTTTCGTTTCGTGTTAATGACAGTTTAAAACTGCTAAAAGAGCTATTAATAGCTCATGGGCTGATGCAAATCTCAGCATCATTATATTTCATAAGTGTTATTACTGCATATTCAATTTGAATCCAAGACTGATATTGAAAATCTACATCAACATTATAAGTGGCTACGGGGACATTGTAGGTATTTCTGTATCTCATATAGTCTGGTTGAGGCAGGTTCTTGTTAATGTATAAAGAAGGAAAAAAGCAGTGAAAGGTTAAGAGAGTGAAGGTGATGAACATGTGGAGAACACACTGACAGACATTACTGGGCCCTTCAGCATCCATGAAGGAGATGTCACTAATGGGCCTGTCGGGGCCACGGTCAGCCGCTCTAATCAGCACTTAGACAAACAGCATCAGCTCACAGCTCTCCACGTGCCATGCACCGCTTTAAACATGAAGCTTCCATCAAGGCTTGCGGGACTTTGTGGGATTGCATGTGGGTATTTTCTGCATGTGCGGTGGCTTGAATGCTGCAGAATAAAGAGCCTCAGTGAGAAGCCTCCACTCTGAATCCTGCTATAGGTACAAAAGGGCAGCGGTTCAGGGAAATGCTGCATATATATTGTACAGTATGTTAAAGTGATGGTGAACTTTGGGAGAGTTTCAGGTTGTGTAGTTTACTGCATAAGATGTAAGAGCAGATATTTTCCATTTTCCATATGCACTGATCCATGCCTCAGTGAGAGGAATATGTATATACTGTATTTTTTTTTTCTACAACCTGTTCTGTCATGCCAAAACAAGTCCTAAAATCTCTTAACACATTTATTTGAAAACTGGTCTCTATTACATCTTTCTGTGGATATGCCACCTTCTCCGTCCATGCCAAGCACAAAACTCTGATGTTTGTGATAGTTTATCCTCAACTTTCGGTAACTTTTTTACACAGCATTGAAATAGTCTTGAGAGCAAAAGGATGTTTGTTCTATAAATCCAAAACCAGAACTTAAAGCAAGTATTCATGTCAGTGAAACTGTCAGTGTCATCAAAATGAGAAGTCTTGACACCATTGTTTATGAACAAGATAGTCAAACGGCTTTGCCATGTTTTCATTAGGATAGTTTATTCTCTAAGTGTTTTCTAATGCAAAAAGGCCAGGTCTTGGTGACAATACCAGAAAATGCTCAAGACAGCACTATGCACTATACAGCCATGTGAAAATTACAGTAAGGCTACGTTTATACGGAAATTATCCGAACAGAAAACGCAAAAGTGGCGTCGTGTCTTCACTTTTTATTCCGCGTTTAGACAAGCGTTTTTGGGGTGGAAATCAGCGTGCATACGGTGACGCAAAAGTCTGTGTAATTCAATGTTGTATGCACGCCAGGAGCCTAGGTGGCAGCGTGCCGCACAACACACAACACCACCAAGTCCACACGCCTGTGTATTCTTCTTCGTCCTCTTGATTTCTGGCAGATAGAGATGGGATTTATGGCTCTTTGAGGGGAGCCGGATCTTGGTGAGCCGTTCCTTTCAAAGAGCCGTTCAAAAAACTGGCTCATTTGACTGATTTTTTAAATATTTATTAAGTTTTAAGAAGCCAGCCTGGTGGTAACTCATTTTATCTTGGAAATAATGGGGTGAGATTTGGAACAAAATAATACAAAATTAGATATCCCACTAATATCTGAGTTTGCACGCCACTTACGTAGACAATGGAGCAGCTTCAATTGACTGTTATGAACACACAGAGATGTTAAAAAAAAAAGAACGGTTCCCAGCTGTGACTCGGTTCCCATCGTTCATTTTAACGAGCTATCAATAGAATCGGTTCGTTCGTGAACGTCACAACACTACTGGCAGACTGTACGCCGGCCGTCATTACGCTGCCCTCCGTGCGTTTTCACCCTTTACCAGAGATGCAACGGCGGAGCGTTTTTAAGATTTCCACTCTGGAGGGTGGTTTCACTTTTTTGCGTTTTCAAGCCCCGAAAACGCTGTTGCCATCTAAATGAAAGGCACATCCGATTAAATATTTTGCCGTTTTCATCCGCGAGCGTTGTGTGTAAATGGGGCCTAAAGCTACACTTTAGCCTACTTTATTTACTGGAGTAACTGACACTGAATACGTACAGTGTGTTTCACATTTTTTACTGCATGTGCTTTTTGCAGTTCTAATTTGTTCACAGCATTGTGCAAAAGAAAAATACACTGCAGTCATCTATTTAGAACAAACATAAGAAACACCCTTGGGTAGAGCTGTGCACAACTGTAAACAATACTGCAGTTCATACTGTATAGTAACTGAACCTACAGAGTACTGTAATCATTCTACAGAGTACTGTAATCATTCCTGCACATCCAGACGTTCCTCTCTGTCTGGCCACATATTTTCATCTACATCACTCTGTCAATTGTACTGTAACGATTGAAACAGATTCAATATTCCCAAAGATACTGTCATCCTTGCTTTGTATCTCTCTCAACCTTATGTCATTGTTTGTAATCACCATTGCACAAATGGCCTCTTCTTGTTGCAGAGTAAAAAGGATCCTCTCCCACCTATGTGAGGTTGTCTTGTAATCCTATGTGGTGCAGAGTAAAATTACAGTAATGTACAGTAAACATGAGATATATGGCATCAACCCATATTACTATAGTGTAGAGAAACAGAAATTCAATTTTGGTTTAAAAAAAAAAACTCCTGAGAAAGTAACGTAATATCTCCTGAGAAGTGTGTTTCTTAGAGAGACTTCCAGACCCACTCCAGGACCCTGGTGGATGTGGTTCCAGGTCTAGCAGAGCACATGTATCCACAACCAACAACATCCATCAGTGCTGGTCAGAGGTGAAACAGGCTTGAAAGGACAGAACAACACAATCTAGTTCCTCTTGAAGTACGGTATGTTTATTGAACATGGACTCCCAGGGCTCATCTGCTTCAACTGTATTTTTTTTGAAAGCATAAGAAAACACCCCAAATCTCTAAACAGTAAAATAAAACAAAATACTAAGTCTACCAACAGAAAAAAAAAATAGGATGTTTGTGTCAGAACTCCATTGCTTATACACTCAGTGGTAAATTAATAAAATGACGTCTTCAATGGCCTTTAAAAACCTCAGCCCACATTCATGTTTGATTTATTTTGTGCGCATCGCAAACCAGAGCTGCCAAATGGCATAATTTCTTACTTGAGCATCAGTTCAGGTGGCACAGCACTGAGCGCCGAGATCATTTAGCATATCTGGCCTGCAGCAAACACACTGGACCTCCTGATGGTTTGAAATGCATCAGTCTGCACCGTTCACACATAAAGCCTCCACCCACTTCTCTGCATCCTCATGAGCCACACAGATGGAGACTATTGAAAACAGCCACCAGCCAGTGCACTGCAGCGCGCCCTGTATCAGAATCACTCCTTTACACCGTCTGAACTTTGAAATATGAATATCTTGAATTCTCTTTTCTGGTGTTTTCTATGCATTTTAAGAGGGAAGGAATTAGCAACACATCCATTTACAGCCTGTTAATTTAAATGAAGTACATAAACAGTACTGTATGCCTTCTGACAGGGTGGCTTTGAATAATACAGCTGTAAAGATTTGAAGACTGCTGAGTTATTGTGACTGTGTTTTGCATCCGTTCTTCAACAGTAAACAGATTAGCAATTACCAATAAATGATCAGGCAAATTACTGTAATCTGTTTCCTCAGCTTCCTTCGTTCCCAATTGCGTAGTCCTTAATTCGAGGTTCGTGATAAATTGGAGGTTAATGAGCAGTTACAACAGTGAATTAGCAATTTGTAAATTGATACGACAGGGAAGTGTGTTGTGCCCTCTGGGCTGAGGCGCAGGTCAGACAGTTAGCACCAGGGTTTGACTGTCTCACTCAAACGTCCTTCAGCAGTCTTGAGCCCACAGTGATCCAACAGAGCCAGTAGTGAATGATAACTTGTCTCTATCTTTATCTTTAAGAAGTGAATTTAGAGGCAGTTGCATGTATATACTGTAGATCTGACTGTGTTAAAGGGATACTTCACCCAAAATCGATAATTCACCAATTTTTCTACTCACCGTCATGCCAAGGAAGGGTTTGGAGAACTTTCAGAGTTATTAAAACGCTTTAGGAGATCCAGGCGGGGTCCGGCTGGCAACAAATTTTCATATAATGGCGGCGGATAGAGCTCACTTTTGAATCATCCAAAACGCACACTATGAAACATCCAAATACCTCATGGAGGTATTTGGATGTTTCATAGTCTCATGGAGGTACCTCATGGAGGTATGTGGATGTTTCATAGTGTGCGTTTTGGATGACAGTGAGTAGAAAATTGAATTTGAATTGAATTATCAATTTTGAGTGAAGTATCCCTTTAAGAAGTGAATTCAAAGGCACTTGCATATAGCTATATAGATCTGTACTGTTTGCTGGAGGCTGGTGAGTTGGTGCTGATTGTCATGTTGAAGTGTCTGATTGTGCTGCTGACATGAACACACAGGGGAGTTCAAGTGTTGCTCCACTGCAGAGTGTACACATGCTAATGCATATCCTCCCACACTAGACACACACACATTTCTCTCTCAGTCTGTCTTCTCAACTTATCAGCTTCTCACTCTCACAAAAAAACATACATATTCACACTGCTTCTGCACCTCCCTCTCTTTCACACACACAAGCACAGTGACAAAAAAAAAGAAAAAGAAAAGAAAATCTTTGCTTTGCTTCTGCGTGGAAGAATGTGAGCAAAAAAAGGCAATCACACCAGATCTCAGCGTGGCTTTGCAAGCCAACAGAAAGATGCACACTTTTTTTTCCCTTTTTTTTTATACCTACGGTTTAGCTTGAGCTGGATCGGGGCAGAGCAGCGCCCCGCTGCCACGACTTATCAGGTCCACGCTGCATGTGACTGCCTGGGAAGGTGTCGTTTCAGACATGCACGCATATATGCACACATGCGGAGACAAACTGCACAATACATCTGAGGAGATTTGCCTGTCACACAGATTTGTTTAAGCGCTCTGATGTTTTTCCATTTTGCAGGTTTTTGGAGTTCAGAATATATCACAGAGACAGACACACAGCACACCCCGAGTATTGTTTATCTGTGTCTCTTTCCATTTCCGCTTTGCTCTCTCTAATTCTGTTTATCATTTTTCTCGTCTACATACAACAGGCACCCCCCCTCCCCCCTCTCCAGCCCCCCTTTATTTTAATGCAGTTTTCCATCTCACCGCTTTCCATTTACTAAGCTACTGCCTGCTTTGATTTCCGACATTTTCAGATCAGCCGCAGCTCATGATTGCTTTCCATAAGCATGTAATGTTCATCTCAGCCAAGCACATTTAAAAAGGTTAGGTATGATTTGCCCTGCTTTTGTCTGCTCAACAGTGGAGCATGTACATTCTTAGCCTGCTGCTTCTAAAAAACTTGCCGCCGAGTCGGTGATCCGCCAGCACCATCTAGTGGTGGATAATGGTACCACCTCCTCCTCCTTCAAACACACACACACGCACACAATTACAGAGGTGAGTGGAGTCACAGTAAATGATATTATTCCACACAGCGTGGAAGAGAGGCGGGATCATGCTGGGAAACGCAGGAGCCACCGAGGTGTCAAGTCAGGCATTTAGTTTAAAAGCCTCTGTTAAAAATTATGCTGATGGTGTCAGGGGCTAAAATCACGCGCTTTGATCACAAAGATGAATGATGGTTTAATGAGTCATCGTTTCACAAAGAAGTCTGATGAAAGGCAATATAATGGAGCGGATCTTGCCGGTCTGTGAGAGACAGGAAATGAAGGCTTTGACTCCCCCCCCCCCCCCCCCCCCCCCCCCTCCAAAAAAAACGCTGTAATATATTAACACAAACAACATCTGAAGATTACATGCTTAAGCAGATGATTCTCACCCCTCTTTCTTCTCATCTTTCTCTCACGGTCCATAAACATTTATAGACTTGAAAGTATATTTTTTGGGGGTAAACAGGAGGAGCGACTTGAGTCAGTCAGTGGCAGACGAGCAGGAGTTATCTCTCGCCGAGGAGTGTGGGAGGAAGGAGTGGATGTAGAGGTATCGTATGACTCTGAATAGCTCTGAGCTCCATCTGTTGTGTATTATAGAGATGATGAGTCATTCTGCTCGGTACAGCATGGGTCAAAGCAGCCCCAAATCCCCAGCTTTATACCCACTCTAACACACACACACACACAAACCCACGGATAGGCTAAACACATATACAAATACATGCTCATGCTGGGAGTTTCCCATCATGCATCTGTCCTGTGTCTACAGTTTAGCGAAGCCTATTAGGTCTCAGCTGGAAGAAAAGATTGGTTTCCTCCAGGCCGCATCCAAAAACCGTCTGTGGGGAAAGTTTAAAGTGGAGAGTGGAACCAGGGATTTTAATTACATCATCACGGCTTGTAGTTTCTCTGCATCATGGCGATGTAATGATGGAGTACAGCTCAGTACTCTGTATTAGAATTGTTCTGATTCCATCACTAGTGATACCACTACGTAATGTATTGATTCACTTTATGTATACTGTTTCACACCCGGGTGAAACAGTTATCCAGGAAATCAATTCTTCCCCACTCTGAAACAGGATCCTTCATATGGAGTTGTGCTGTGCAGCCAATGGCAAGGACCGTTTAAAGTCCCTGAAAAGTGACACTGGATTCGTTTTCTGAGTTAATCACATCCCAGACATATGTCCTATTAACCATCCTGCCAATTTTGGATGCTAGAAAAATTTGTTTAGTAGGTGAAATTAGGTTTTAAAATCATGACTAAATGAGGCAGTTCTCGCAGCTCTGGATGTCTGCTGCAGCCACTTGCTGAGCTTCGTCAAGTTTCAACTGTCAATCAACTGGCCTACCGGCCGGCCAACTATGCTGATGCTACTGCTAACTGTCACATCGTACCCGAGCAGCTACGGGCTTGAGCCTGAGTCTGAGTCCAGCTCTTATCTGAATGTCTCGGATACACACTGAGCAGTGAGGGAAATATGCTGGGGCCGCTGCCGTCAGCACACAAATCTCCGCTACCCTGATAGTGTTAGCTCGGCGGCTAATAGCCCGGCGCTAGCGCGTTAGCTCGGCGGCTAGCCCCGTTCGTCCCGTTCACCCCGAGCCTCCGTGGTCCCGAGCCACTGCAGCATCGGACCCACGGCTCACCGCCACAGCAACGGGAGCCTTGAAGGCTACACCGCCACAACAATGAGGGCCGCCACCGTCAGCACAGGACGAACGGGCCTAGTGCTAGCCGCCGAGCTAACGCTATCAGGGCAAGCGGAGATGGGCGCATGGCGTCTGTCCGACTACCCATTTCTCCGACCATACATTTCTTTATTTTTGCGTCCATTAGTCCGACCTCCCATTTCTCCGACTTAAGTAGCCCTAACCCTTAACCTTACCCTAAACCTAACCTTAACACTGTAGAATGAGTAGTCGGAGAAATGAGCTGTCGGACTTTTGGGCAGTCGGACTGACGTATGCTCCCCAGCGGAGATTCGTCTGCTGACGGTGGCGCCCCTCAGTTTTGTTGCCGGTGTAGCCGTTGCTGTGGCGGTCAGCTGTGGGACGGACGCTGCAGAGGTTCACCTGGACTGTGGCTGTTTTGGCATTTAGAGTTTTGCCACCGGGCGCCGGCTGGTCCCACTGTGGCTGTCTCATTAGTTTGTTTGAATTAAAAGTGGAGCTTCATGTTTCACATGAGAGCAGCGCTGCCTCTGGGATCTGTATACGTAGACTATGTTCAAATAACACCACATTTACATCAATAAATAAATGTTTTACAATGACCTGATAAGTCTGCATTACATTTTATTAAGACAGAGACCAAGCTAGTGGACTGGTAGCTCCGGCGGCGCTGGTAGCTCCAGGGGTAGTGGCAGCAGACGCTCGTTGGCATTCTTGAAGTATTTATAATATTACTGTGCACATGGGAGGAGTTATGAAAGTAGGGACGCCAGTGCGTCACGGCGTCCCCCTCTGTAAGCCTGCCCTTAAAAACAAAACTGTGAAACCCTAACCTCTAAAATTAAGCACTGTACAGAAATGAGTCTTTTTGCATGTTTTTATCAATAAATTTCGAACACTTTTAATATATTTTGAAACAAAACTCCAATTTCACTTTCCAGACTTTAAAGGAGAAATATTATGCCCCCTTTTCACAGATTAAAATAGTTATCAGATGTCTTAAAGACATGTCTGTGACATGCTTTGGTCAAAATACCCCAAGGATCAAACATCACAGCTCTTTTCATCCTCTCAAAACAGTCCTGTTCAGAAGAACGGCTGGTTTCAGTGCCTGTCCCTTTAAATGCAAATGAACCACTGCTTGCCCCGCCCCACCCCTTCTACCAATCTCAGGTAGGGGTGGGATTATGCAAGTAATCATGTAAAACCACGTGGATTTCAACCTAGGGAGCCTGCACATTACAGATTTTTTTGTCAATTCTCACATTTTGGGGGCCGGAGGACAAGACAAACACCCCAATATATATGGGGTATTCTGGTAAATAGCAGTGGGCAAGTTCACTGACAGATAGAACATGAGCCAGACCTGATATCTCATCCTGACTCTCACTTAGATCCTATAAATTATATATAATTCATTTGAGACTCTATGTTTTATCTGGTATAACTTTTTTTTAGCCTGTACAGCACCAGTCATGTGATGCGCCACACACTGTGACTTGAGTGAGGGAGATACACACACACACACACACACACACACACACACACACACACACACACATACACACACACACACACACACACACACACACACACACACACACACACACACACACACACACACTGTGAGAAGATAAGAGGGTCAGAGAAGCAAGAGACCCAAAGTCAATGCAGCATTTGAATAGCATTTGTATAAGAATCATTCTGCCTCAAGCTCTGGAAGCATACAAGGGGAAATAATAGTGTAATAAGGAGCGTGATGAGCAGTTTCCACTGTAACAAAAGACTTTCAATGGTATTCAAGCTTTGAATTTCTTTTAATGCATTGTTACTGATTAGTATCTGCGATGAAAACTACACCTCTCTGCGTGACTTGTCGCTTTACCTCTCAGCTAAAGAAAAAGCAGGTAATAGTCTGATAATCATGATGTAATGAGCAACTACTCAGTAATTACTCTGTATGATGTGTCACTTCATCAGGCTTTGCACAGTGTAAGAAATCATTATTTAGTGAGTAATGAATGAGTTGTTACTCGACTCAGCAGCTGATTCAGAGTTATGAGGCCAGTGGTCATTACTCTGTTCCACATGATTCATTAATACAGTTTCTAGTATCTCATCATTAGCTACTATATTGTCCTTCAGAGTTGCTCAGGAACTGCACATTAATAATTTGTTAATTATCAAGTCGTTCTTTGGCTTGTTTCACTTTTTCCCCAAGAACTTCTGGTATTCCTGTGCACCTCTACAACTGAAGTGTGTTTACACCAGGATGAAAATGTTGCACACACAGACACAGATGCACAAACATACTCTGCACTCACCCCAACGGCCAGTAATAAATCAAGTTAGGGGGCAAAAATTGGATCAAAAATTGTATTTGAGGGAGGAGGAAGCGGAGAGGGAGCTTCTATTTCTCTATTTTGTCCTGTCATCACTTTCCTTTTGTGTGGAGTGTCTGACTCTGTCAAACACAGATTACATTTAATGAGCTTTGTGATTGTTTGTGCAATTTCCTCAGCATCTATCCTCTTCAAAGCAAAAAAATCTTGTTAGTCATTAGGCCTCCCCAAACGTAGAGGCACAGGCTGAAGTTGACAGCGGTTTAAATGCGTAGATAAGTGCGTGAACGCGCCGTTTTTGATTTTTTTTAAGACGACTAAAGACTGACAGAGGGAAGGAGGGAGGGAATATAAATGTGAGAAAAAGATGTGGCAGGTAGTGAGAATTCAAAGGCAGAGGAAGTGTCAGGAAATGTGAGAGAATAGAGATTGGTTTTCTCGTTTTATTAGGGAGATGCAGAGCAGAGAGTATTGCAGCCCCCCTATACCCACAAACACACCCACCATATATTTGTATTTGTGTTGGGGGAAAAAAAGGTGTGATTGTGACTTTTACAGAGTTGAAAAAAAGGAAACCAGAAAGAGGAAATGCAGCAAAAGTAGACACGACAAAAGGAGAAAGACGTGGTGAAGTGAAGTTCAAAGATGAGTGCAACATTCTCTTGTTTTCGTTTATGCAATAGGAGAAAAGAAAATGCACCATGAATAACAGAACCTGTAGTTCACCTTGGGAAGACAAGAAGTTGGAATAGAGACATCCAGACAGGAAACCAGATTGCCTGCCACTTTAAACACATCTGTGTCCCTCGCCTCGCGCCTGTGGACATCACACGGAATCTTTCATGTGCAACATCATTTGTGCACATTTTTCAATTTTCTCCAGTAAGCACAAAGCACAGAGTAGCTGCTCTCTGATATCTGTTGTGACTGTGAAGGACATTTAGTCAGTTTAGCAGCTAAAAGACTTGTTATCAGGTAACGGATATTGTATGTGTCAACTTATAAAGAGTAAAGCAGCCGGTCAAGACATGAGCAAACAGTCATTCAGCTGTTGCACACAGCTCTTCAGCAGTGGAGCTGGTCGGGCGAGTCTGAAGTGACTCTTAATGTATGTCAGTGATTCATTAAAGCAGAAGTAAGCGATCCGGTCGTTTTGGCTAACTTCCTGTCAGCCGATGGAGTTAGCAGTCCCCGCCCTCGTCCCTACGTCACCACATTCACGTACATCCCTTGGCCGCACACACAGAGAGGACCGCCCCTTTATGCTGTTCTCTCTCTTCTAATTGGATAAAGGTTGTAGGATACAAGGAAAGTTTTCTCCTCAGCTTACAGCAGAGCAGAGTGACTGACGGACCCGTGTTTCAGACCAAATACTCTATATAAGTGATTGCTGTCAGAAGATATAACTATTTAAGACTTATATTAACACAAATATAATACTTCTGCTTTAAGAGAGAGAGAGAGGGGCGCTTTTCACACAGAATGTTCCTGAGGGCCATTTTACCTCTAGGTTGGAACAGCATAACAGTTATGTGCAAAACCACAGCCGCTGAGCCCACTCACCAGAAAGTGAATATTGTTAACCCGCAACAATGGAAAAAAGCACTGGTGTGTTTCTGTTTCCCTGAGGTAATTACGAATGGTGGCTGTGTTTAGAGTTGGTTGAAAGCAAAATCCTCGAAAAAATACAGAGAATACTGGAAATTCACACGAGAGTGACCTCGGGAGTGACAATGTTACAAGGCTCATCTGCTCTCACAACATCCTCTGTCTAATGAACAAAGGAATAAATCAAGGGTTTTAAGGGGACATATTATGGAAATATCACTTTATGAAGGCTCTTTAACATATATTTGGGTGTTTGTCTTGCCTTCCGGCCCCCAAAATGTGAGAACTGACAAAAAAAAATCTGTAATGTGCAGTCTCCCTAGGTTGAAATCCATGTGGTTTTACGAGCTGTTCCCTCAGTTGTCTTCCAGTGATGTAACTAGTTTTCAGATTTATATAATAACACCCCTACCTGGGACTGGTAGAAGGGGTGGGGCAGGGGGCAAGCAGTGGTTCATTTGCATTTAAAGGGACAGGCACGGAAATCAGCCGTTCTGAACAGGGCTGTTTTGAGAGGATGGAAAGAGCTGTGATGTTTGATCCTTGGGGGATTTTGACCAAAGCATGTCACAGACATGTCTTTAAGACACCTGGGAACTATTTTAATTTGTGGAAATGGGACATAATATGTCTACTTTAAAGCGAGTTTTGGAGAGCAAGATCTACCATGATCCCTAGTGACAGCAAGATAACAGCAATGAGAAGAATAACAGAGGAGGGACAGTTTACATTTATTAAGGCTACATCAAGACTAATATGTGTTTGTAATAACACATCTCTTTTGTTACATTTCTCCTGCTGATAAGTTTTCAAGTTCAAACTGAGTTTTAGAAACTATACTGCTACTTGGACGTATTAGTCTGTATTAAGCTCTGTAGGTTGCATGTGTAAAAAATGAAGACCTTTGGAAATGATGGCATGGACTCCTACAGTGACTCACTAATTGGATCTTAACGAGCTGTATTAATGAGATATGATCATTACTGACCTCGTTGTCTTTGCTGTTTACATACTCATGTTTGTCCCATTCTCATGAATGCGATGTCTTAGGTTTTCACACCTGACCAAGAGGACTCGGTTCGATTCAGGAGCTGAAAGTTGTAACATTGTAGCATTTATCAGTCACTATCATTATTTATCTGCTTTCACACTGCCTTTTCTGCAAAAATGCACATGGCTCAGCAAGCTGTTTAATATGACCATCAGGTTAGGCAGCAAGGCAGAGAAAATTTCACTCGTACAATGAGAAAATTAAAGAAAAACAGCACCAAGAAATTAACCCTGGTCCGTTTAAAGCAGAACTATGTAGGATTTCGGCTGTAATTATTGTGGCTCAGAGACACTGTGATGGTTGAGTGACCTATTATGAGGTGAATGGGGTCTAGGCCAATGCGTGTGTCTTTGTGTCTGTGTGTGGCCATGTTAGCGTTAGCTCCGTGTTAGCGTTAGCTCCGTGTTAGCAGGGCTTGGCAAACACCGCTCTCTATCGTCCTTGTAAACACAAGCACGTGTAGGGGGTGGAGGAGGTGGTGGCGGCAAGTTTTTTTTTTTTTTACGACAGTGACATGTGTCTCCCAGGACTGTGGGGGAGCTCCGGAGAGGGAAAAAAAGAGAAACCAGCGAAGAAACGAGCTATTTCCGGCCGACTTGCATAGTTCTGCTTTAAAGTGGTATGAAAGAAACATTAGTATAGCCTTGGTAGAGGTCCTGTCATTGTTTTTGTCTCTCATCCCCCCATTTAGTTCCTGTTTAATTTGAAGTCCTGTGTCCTGTCTTCCTGTGTGCTCCCTCCTGTGATTACCTCATGTGTCTCACCTGTGTTTGATTGGACCACCTGTGTCTCGTTAAGTGTTTTCCCATTGTCTTTTGTTCGTTGGTCTGTGTTGTGTTCCCTGTGCTCCAGTGTTTTCCCTGCGTGTTCCTGACTGTGGACCCTGCGTATGTTTTACCATATCTTTTTGTTCGAGCATATTTGTTTTTTCGCATCTCCATTTTTGGGTCCAGTTACACCAAAACCTTACAGGTATTTCAAATTGATATTTATTCATTTACTTATTTCCTTCTTAATTTAATCATACTCTATTACAAATACTGCTGTCTTTTTACTGCCATTGCCATTTGCTATTTATTATCATTAGCTATACATTTCTTCTCTTCTTGTCTGCTGCAACCCTGTAAATTTCCCCATCGTGGGACAAATAAATCTTATTATCTTATCTTACATTTGGCCACCAAGTCCAACTGTTTGACTATTCTTCTGAGCTCACCTCCCGTCCCAGCTGACACCGAGCTCTCCTGGACTAAACCAAAACTAAACTGAACTAATCAATGCCAATCGTCTTTGCCCTAAAAGGCGCCCAGCTGTCCTAATGTGACTGCCACATTTAATTTCCATCTGCCAGGAGATGGCAAGTGAAGAGAGGATGATGAGTGGTGATTAGCGGGAAGTGAGCCAGTTTGACAAGGATAGATTAAAGTTTGGCTGGTCAGGAGTGCAAGGACGTCGACATCCTTGGCAACGTTCGGATGAATGAAGTCTGAGAATGCAAATACTTTCCTGCATATGCATCCAGACACACTCGAGATCACACAGCTGCCTTCGAGCCATGTTTTTCTTTTTTCCTTATCTCCATACTTCTCATTGATTTACTTCTACCCACCCACTTGCAAACACTACAAACAAAAGCCTAAGCTGCTTTTTTATTTCCTTTGATTAGCCACATGAAATCATGGCCTGCAGAGAGCCTTTTCTCTCACACACAAGCGCACACACACGCCTCTCAGGGGTCAAATTGTGTGGCCGACCAGAGCTGACACACCTCTGATTGCTAAGACCTTATCTGCCCACTGGTCTCAGTAGCCCTATCACAAGGCCTTGAAGCCCCAAACTAGAATTATCAAAGACACGTTCAGTCATACACATGCAGAGAGATCCACATCTAGCACGGGAATTAGAAATGAACAAGAAAGGAGTTCTGACTTTAGTATGTGCAGGTGCATAAAGACACACAAGACAAGGCATCTTTATTTATATAGCGCATTTTATACCAAGGCAACTCAATGTGCTTTACATAAAGACAAAACATTTAAATAGATCAGCATAAAATAGCATAAAAACAAATAATAAAAAAAATTGTAAACATTAAACATAGAGTTAAAAGCAAGAGCAAAGAAGAATAAGAAAGAGGAATAAAATAAAGTTTAAAGTTCTTAAAAAGAGCTCAGCCATAAGCACACGAAAAGAGAACACAACTATACACAAACACACCTGTTAATTTGGTTTATAATCCACTACTGGGTCAGGATGCAGCTGTGTTATCAAAGAACTTCAGTGCGACTACATCTGAATATTGAATTTCCCAGAATGACGTTGTTTAGCACATTACTGTAGCTATTGCTTTTTTTTGTTTTATTTTTCTTTTAACCTTGTGATCTAAAAATAAATCATTTGAGTTATTTTTCAGTTCCAAATGCCCCGAGTCACCCTGAGTAAACAAAATAATTATGCTGAGAGTTTCTCTTTCGTGGTTCAGCAGAAACTTTTTCACCTTTATTCAGCTAAATTAAATGTACTTGTCAATCACGGTATATGACTTCAGAAAAGCTGTGATACTGAGCAGATGTTTGACAAAACGAGGGGTGTGTATATTTGTGTGGGAGAAGAGTTACAGTATAATCAACAAGGTGACAATTACCAACACAACCATGCGTAGGCCAATGCTGACGTTTCCATGGCACTTACATTCTTAATCTCTTTTTAATGACAAGGTAGCGGCACTCATGCACGCACACACAAACACATAAACTGGATGCTATATTTGGATTAAGATATTTTCTGACTCAGAGATGTGTTGTTTGTCAGAATATTTGTAAATGACATGCTTGCATGGATTTGCGGTGATAGTATGTGATTTTTTTTTCTTTCTTCATGTCAATTTACACTTATAGAATAACCTTTCTTCTTTCTACTAACCAAATATATAAAATGATTTTGATATTAAATAAAAATGCATTATATTTACCATGGATTTACTGAGTATGTAGCATGCAGGAGGTACAGGAATCAGAGTTATTAGGGAAAAATGTCTTTGCTGTCATTGTTATGGGCATGTATGCTTGAGCTTTTATATTGCAGCAACTTTCTGTAGGAAGCACATTTTCCTGTCTTGTTGCTCTCAGATGAAGCTACTGCGTCTGAGACAAAATATCATTTTAAGGAGAATAAGTGATACATATTTACATAATACACCAACAACAAACCTAGAAATAGTAAACTTTTATAGATCTGTTGCACACAGAAGTCCACATAATCACCAGTCAAGGTTGATGTACCACCACTTGTCACTCATCTTGATGGGCTGTCTCATATACAGTACAGCTGGAGGCTGAAGTAACATGCATACCAATAGCAAATCTGCTGTAGAAGAAAGCTACTTACGCTACTATATACAGCCAACACCTTCTTGTTTCTGCATTTTTGACTCCCTCTCAGAAAATCACTGTCAAGTAGCGTAAGACATCCACAGTTGGTCATTTTGTACAATAGAACCTCGATGCTTAATTGGACCAACAGATCATATTATTCTGTCTTAGCCTCTAAATCATTGTTGAGGTCAGCTGGGGTGATTGTTCTTCATTTTCATCATTACAACCTCTCTGCTACAGGCTTTTTTCCACTCACATCTATTCACTGGTGCACCACAGGGTTCCATCCTAGGTCCTGTCCTCATTTCAAAGTCACCTTCAGAGCTTTGTCTGTAAAATCAAATTATCAGTGAGAGTAAGAATGGCAATTAAGGATTGTCTTGTGCACATCACATGCTTCTGCTTGACAAGAGCAGAAGAACTGCCTCACTGGCATCCTCACCTCTGAGGGGTGTGAGCTGACATATTGTCACTAGAGGAAATAGAGGTGAAGGTGTCTTGTTAACCTTATTTTAGTCTCAGACTTGTTTAAGACTGCAGCATGTCACAACTGCAGCAATAGTCGCAGCAGTTACAACAGCCACACTGGTGACAGTGTTTCATTGTTCAGTGGAGTTCTCACCAGTTCACATTATTTGCTAGAGAGAGAAGCTCTTTGTAGCTGTAGCTGTGGCCCAAATATTTACACTCCCGCTCATGTATTCTGCCTGTGATGTAGAAAAGTTAAAAAGACTCCAGAAGGGAGATGTGGGAATGTGGGAACATATTAATTCTTTGTAGTTTTGCCATGACGCTAAAGGGGTAAGAAAAATTCTCTCAGTTCGGCTTTCTTTTTCGTTCCTTCGCTCCCTTATCTCATTACAGGGAACATGTTATTTCACCATGTATAATGTGTATACACAGCATTCAGAAAGTATTCAGACCCCTTCTCACATTCAGTGGTGCAGCCTCGTGCTAAATTTATTCAAATTCCATTTTCCATGTGCTCAACAGCTTAAGAAGAATTTTATACATGTTTGCAAATTTGTCAAACATACAAAAAATGTTGTCCTTGTGGGACAATAGTAGTAGAAGTTGTACTGAATTGACACTGTGAAAAAAAGAGGTTCGAATACTTCAATGATTCAATAATCTTTGCCTTGCTTTTGATTTGTGACACCTGTGTGAAGTGCTCCTGTGACAGGTAACCAGTTAACCAACCCGCCTCTCTATCTGTCCCTGCAGGTAACTCCCCCTCGGAGGAGTCAGAGGAGCGGGACAAGGAGCCCAGGACACTGACCTACCCGGCGTACATCGCCAGTCTGCTGGACACGGGTGCAAAGCGCATGGCGGCCGGTGTCCGTATGGACTGCACCAGCCAGGGACAGTGTCCACGCTCCTGCCACCTCTGCCACATGAGCCCAAGGGCGGCGCAGGGACGTACGCAGTCTGAGCCTGTCCTCCTGCAGATTACCAAGGCTGCACCCATCTATGAATTAGTGTCCAACAATGAGACATACCAGGTGTGTATAATGTTTCTTTCTTTATTCTAAGGGTAGAAACTGTGACTAGGCAGTATGATGTCCTCCTACACACATTATATTCTATTACACCCTAAGAATTGGTGTCTAAATCTTTTCTCATCCTCCCGATTTGGATTATCTCACTTACCTGCCCTGTGTATGATTAAAGGAAGCATTTAAGGCCCAGCGTCCTTGTCATGCTTTGGTCAGTAAAATCAAAGTTTTACTTTTATCTGGAGAAAATGAACTTTTCCACCGTTTTTTTTTTTTTTTTTTACCTTGGTTTGTGAGCAGGGGCCCAAAAGTAACAAAAATGAAGGCTGCCACTGATCGCTCTCTTCAATATTTATATTCTACGTTAGACACTGTTTACAGTATGTCTTCATCTTGCTTTTATTATATTATTTATTATAAATTCTCACAATGAACAGCAATGTCTTATACTCTTACCCAGTAGTTAGAGCTCAGCTCTGTACAAGCATTACTAAAATGGTGAAATTGAGAACAATAACAATCTTACACCATTTTCTTTATTTACTAGACAGAACACTGGGATGTTGATTGACATTACCTCAAATCAATGACCATTGGGGGGGCACACAGGGTGGCCCGTGCCACCATGGAAAACCCACCCCTGTTTGTGAGCTCTGCCCTTGTCAGCTCTGCCCTTCAAAGGCAAAGTGCAGTACTGTATCTGCATTTTTTCTTTTCTTTTATTTTTTTGACCAATCAAAAGTGTGGCAAATTCCCTTCAATCTGGTAGAATTTGATATTGGTAGGGGAGAGTGGGGTAAGACTGTAAGTTGAGCCACTTTTTGTATTCAGGATCACTACATCAAGACAATTATAGTTTTGTTGCTAACTAACACATCTGCATATATTTCAGGATGTTTTGCATCCCTACAAATGAACAGAATGAGTGTAAATATAGCATGTTCAAAAAAAGTGGTCTTGTGAGTCAACTTACCCCATGGGGTAAGTTGACCATAGGAGTGGGGTAAATTGATCAACCCCCCCTTCTTTCCTTCCATCCATCTCCTACCTCCCCCTTTACTTAATATTTCATCTGTACAGGTTACAGGTGAACACAAACTGCAGGGCCTTGCTGCTGAGCCACCAACTCACTAAGATTTGGGGAGTTTTGCAATTACATCGCATCTTGGGAAGAATCCCAGAGATTTTTCTTTGAAAGTAAAGTTTGGCACACTATAAACAACTTTTCCTGTTTATAGGAACATACTTACTGTAATCACATACAGAAACTTGATTTAATCATTTGGACATATACAGCCAAAATACATTCATTAAGTGTATAGGATAGGTGGCTCAACTTACCCCTGGCCAATGTATCAACTTACCCCACAGCTACCTTAGCTTGGGTTTATTGCTCTCACAGCTAAAATGGTGCAGTTTCATGCTAGGTTTACTACCTCATGTTGTACCTCATAGATACCACAACCCATGTATAAAACAAATTTGCAATCAGCTCTTTTGGTCTAAACACAATTCTCATGAAACTTATGATCGACAAAATTCACTCTCGAGAGTGAAAAATGATTTTTTGGTCATAAATGTTAAACCACTTTACTCACGTGGTTCTAATCTTCACAGACTCCATGAAATGATGCCTGCCTCCCAAATATTTGGTCACTGTGAAACCAAGGCAAAGTGCAGTATCCCTACATTCTACTGTATAATTTACTCTATAATTCCATTGGAGTAAAACCAAGGCAAAGTGCTGTATCTGTAGCTAATACCAAGCCAAAGTGCAGTATCTGCCATAAAACGGTCAAAATTGGTCAGGAAGACTAACTACAAAATACATTTAATCCAGTCCACCTTTATCTAATCACTTATAGACTTGGTAGTTATTCATAATTTGATGCTTAAACCTGAAAATGAAAAATACAAAAAGCTGTTTTTCTCAGTTTGGCATTTTTACAGATAGGCCTACTGCACTTTGCCTTTGTAGGGCAGAGCTAATAATGCAAGAACAGAATCCAAACACTAGAATGGGTGTGTGATAACTACACTCAGTCTATTAACTGGCATCCTGCTATGAAAAGCGCCACATGTTTGTGACTGTACAGTGTGTGAGGAATCCATCAGCCCCCAAACCCTCATGGCCTCATTATGAAACAGATTACAGGAACAGGATTTTACACAGAAGTCTTTTCCCCTTTAGAGTGCCATAGCTCACTGTGCTGGCAGCATGCCGCGCAGTAATCTGCACTTCTATGCTGTGACTTATTTGACTTGGTCTATACTGTACGTCGACACTGCTTCTCGTCCTGCAGGAGAAGGGTCGATACAAAGCGGTCCGCTCTCCCAGGGTGTCGGGCTTTCATTTGTGAAGTTGAGGCAGAGCAGTATGGCTGATGCTACTGTATTGACAGAAGCTGTTGGGAGGCTGCTACAGACTTGGGTAGACACGCATAAAGGCTACACTTTGAATAATCTCATTTGCAACATTCTCATTCGGCAAACTGATTAAAAAAAGAATTCAGATATTTCATCACTATTCTATCACTATGTTTCCGTTCCAGTTTTTTTTTTTTTTTTTAATTAAAAGTTTTTACAGTTGGTAACAACACATTTCTCTGTACCAAGGTCACATTTTCAAAACTCTTTCACCAAAGTCGCCAAAAGATTTTATAGGTGAAACAGACAAAAATATCCCAGTTTTGCACCTGTGATGTCATCGCCTCAACTTGTGTGGTGTGAACAACCACACCTACAGAAACACAACACTGCTCGTCAACCCTGTCTCCTCCATTTGGCTCAGTGCTCAGTTCTCATTGGCATCACGTCTTACATTCTGTCCTGTTTCATCCACCTTCCCTAGGGGGACCACAGGACACCCCATAGCCACGACTCACTTTCCACCAGAGTCACCAAAGTGTCTCTATAGGCACATGTAACTATAAATATAGCAGCTCATGGCTTTAGCAAATACTGTATCTTCAGTCGGAGCATTTTTTCCCACTTTGCTGTGACAGTGCTATAGCATTGGCAGCTGACTGTTTAACTTTACAGCGACACTATATTTTGTGATGCGTTATAAAGTGTAAAGGGGCCAGATACAGCAAGGTAAGGGAGCATCTGACATAGAGTATTTCAGTATGGGTATTTATTTCCCAGGATATTGTAAACCTGAGGTAGATAGTCTATGATTTCAAACGTTAGTCCTCATTGTAAACACACATCTGTGTCAACCCTAAAAATGCTTGTTAAAGGTTATAGCTACAACTTTTTCATCAAAACGATTAATTTTTCAAAAATAATACATCCACAGTGCGTCTAGAGAGCTGCAGAATAAAAGTATTAATTTTACAAAAACATTTTTTTATAGTTTATAAATAATGGTTTTATAAATTTTGACGGGTCCAAAATATATAAATATTTACATCTGGTTACGTTGGCAATGTCAGCAAGATGCTCTCTGCACCAACAGCATTTACATTGATGTCACGTGAGGCAGAGCTCAGGGGGGCCAGATTGTGATAGCTCTGTGGAGAAATGGCATCGTGATAATGCTAACTAACGGTCAGCCGGTACTGTAACATGTCTGGTGCAGGTGTGATGCTGCGGGTTTGTCGGGTTCGTCTGCAGGTGAGTTAGATTCAGATGTGTTTCCAGTCTGCTGTCAACACCAGAGCTGCTGCTTGTTAAATACGGATAGCGTTAGCTTTAGCGACTAGCCGCTCCCTATAGGCGTACCTGGCAACCAGTACAATTAAAGGTTGCAGCTAGAGCGGAGGAATTAAACTTGTAGCTAACAACACCTTTAACAATTGCGGATAAAATACAAGAAATGTTCAATTTCCTTCCCCACTATTTATCTATTTTTGCCCGATAACGATATAGAATGCATAAAAAATAACCTTGTATTACTACAAATCAAATAATAGAAGAATCAATCTAAATATCTATATTTAACAATGAAAGAACTGGCATGTGAGGATCATTCCATTAAGATGAAGTTTTGTCTGTCTTCCTCCTCCCTCCCTCCCTCCCTCCCTCCCTCTCTCTCTCTCTCTCTCTCTGTGCAGGCTCTTCAGGAGGCCATGATGAGCATGCTGTGGTGTTCCGGGAAGGGCGATGTTATCGATGACTGGTGCCGGTGTGATTCCAGTGCTTTTGGCACGGACGGCCTGCCCACCTGTGCCCCACTTCCCCAACCCATGTAAGTAACTCAAAATGAAAATTACCTTCCTCCACACACATTACTCACCAGTGGGTTGTGGTAAATACCATCTATCATTTTACTGGCAGAACTCTATCTCCTGCTGCAGCAGCCTTGAGTAATGTGCCATCAAGATGCACGTGTACGCTGAATGTTACTGCAGCCAGATATACAGTCATGGATGGATGGAGCTCGGGTCAGAGGGGCCACTGGACATTTTGAAGTGATTGTTGACTGTTCTTTTTGGAAAGTCTGAAAGCTTTTTCAAAAGATACATAACAAATCACGACAAAAACTGCACCAAATACAGTAGATTGAAGAGAGAGAAAGAAACAAAGAAACAAAGAAACAAAGAAAACTTGACCCTAAAGAGACAAAGACAAATAGAAAGAGGCACTAAGTCAACATGATGAGACAGAAAACAACCTCAAAGACAAAAACAACAAAGAGGCTTGAACCGGCCTCAGAGGGTGTGATGCTGGGATCATGTCTAATCCATAAATACAGCAGTCACTGATTTACTTCTCTGGTCCAGCTGGTGTGTGTAATCAATAGAATTAGCTAGTGTGTTGAGTGGTTGACATTAAAACCTCTGGGGGCCACAGCCGTGTAGCAGCACATGATCACTGCAGAGTAAATCAAGTCAGACACAACATGAGGGGATAAATGACTCAATTTTGTGTTGACAGAAGTGTTTGTGACACTTCAGAAAACATTTCTTTTGACAGTTTTTCAGAACATAATGTTAGCCGTCAGTTACAGTAATGGGAGCAGTTTGCTGACAACATCTTTCACTCAGCCGCGTGGTCTTGCACGTCTGTCACTCTGTTGCCAGGCTGAAGCTGTCTTACACCTACGAGCCCAGCAGCTCATTGGTCATCATGGAGTGGAACCACACCGAGCCACCAATCGGCGTCCGGATCGTTGATTACCTCATCAGCCAGGAGAAGGTGACAGAGAGGACTGACCACTCCAAAGTTGAGACAGGTACGTCTGCCCAGAACTGAACCTACATCAAGAGTTGTGCTATTGATGATATACAAGACCTGATAGGTGGGTGGGGGGTGGGGGGGGGGGGGGTTAACGTTGCCTGGCAACAAGCGATGCCAGTTTAGTTTTTTAGTTTTTTTCCCAAGAAACTCCAAAAACATAGTTCAGTCCGTGTCTTTCCAGCAGTTACTAATCCAGCGAGAGGCTCTGTTGATGTTTTGGATGTGTACCTCTTTGAGAGGGGTAATGAGTAAGTCAGTTGGCCTGGGTTTGTATGGGCAGCTGTCGGCCAGTGTTCATTATTTATGCTGGCTCCAACCTGCCAATTTGTCAGCACCATGTGGCAAAACAGCCTAATTTGTTTTTATCTAGTCTACCACCTGGAAAGACTCCTGTCCAGAGGTGAAAAAGAAGGGATTTCATTAAGCTGTAGCTACTACCAAGACACCAACCCTGCTATACTGTTGTTGCCATGTATGGATCAATAAGCTTTCAGGAATTTTCATTTCACTTTAAGTTTTCTCCAGAGTATGGGAAAGGTTTTGCTTCAATTGAGAACATTGTCCTCATTAAGATCCATCCAGCCTTAAACATCACTCTGTTGCAGGCCTAATGTCATGTGTAGTTCTTAAGGCCTCCACAAGATGGCATACACCAGTAATAATAATAATGATGATGAGTGGAGTATTTATTTGTAGCATTTAGTTTGTGATTTAAAGTGAATGTTCTACATATTGATTTTATAAATTACTCTGAACCAATTTTATTTTATCTACTTCTGTAATTGCCTTCAGTGTTGTGGAGTTGGAGTCATGCTGGTATTGACAAATTAGCCCATATGACAGTATATTAGCTTGATTTTTTTTTTCTGACAGTAGCAGCACAGTGGCTTAGAATTAACACTGCAGCTGTTTTTTCAACGGAGCTTTTCTTAAGTGTTTTGAAAAAGGTTCTATGCTTCTTCTTTTTTTAAGCTACTGTTTAATTCATATGGATTAAGGGATGAACTTGCTTAGGTATGTTTCCTCTTGTGTTCGCCCTAAAAGGAGCAACTCACAGGAGAAGCCGCGGGTGCAGTGGCAGGAGTGTCTGCAGCTCCGTCATCCATAACAGAGAGTCTAGCTTATTTGGCCGGACCCATATTAGTAGAAACTGGCAAAACAGGAGCAGTTTATTTTAGCAGTAATGACCCAATCCATAATGGAGACTGTTACAGTTCCCTGTGAGCAGCAGAGTTTGTTGTAGCTTTAATGAGAATATAAACTGTATTAGCCCAAACAGCCAGTATCATTAATCAATGCAGCACATTCACCAGAGAGAAGTAGGAGAGCATTTTCTTTATTACAGCCATTACAGTGAGTATGAGCTATAGGTTAAGCAGTTAGGCTCATTTTAGCAGTGAGGACTTTTATTGTCTTAATTTAGTTTTCTCCAAAATAAATTAGCATTGTTTATGTTTATGTGAGTCTGTATTTTATAGCTCCAGCTGCTGACTCACTTATCAAGGAAATCAGTGGTTTGAACTCTGTAATACATACTTGTCATACAAAACAGAAAGTGTGATGATCAGTCTATGATTATATAGATCAGTGAAAGGGGACAGCCATGATCACAGGGCATTTTCTGATTTTCTGATGGTGTCAACGTGCAGCTCATTAAACATCAGTGTAGTGAGTGGTGGTGCAGTGGTTTGCACTGTAGCCTCACCGCAGGAAGGTTCTAGATTCAAACTTGGAGTGTTTCGCCGCAAGCATGCATGTGGGTGTTGCGGCTTCCCCCTACTGTCCTCTTAACACTAACCCCACAGGCCTATACCCTTGGTTGGTTGTCAGCTCTTATTTTAGCTCTGAGTTTTGTGTCTGTGGACGTGATGTCCAGAATTACAATGGGATATTTTCTGTTATCCCAATACAAACTGTAACAACTTAATGCTTATTGGTGAATATCTCTGATTGGTCACAGTGACTGATTCAGTAATTGCTACTCACAGAGAGTAGATATGGATATGGACATAGATGTGTATTTTGATATAGGTTCTGTGCTCTTTTAATCTCTCAGCACCTGGGAGTTTCTGCTCCTGTATTTTTTTTTTTTTTTCTCCAGGAAAAATGCAGTAATCTTTTTTCATACATCCTCATATGTCAATGTGGCACAAATAGGTTGCTGGGCCTTCCCTCTGTTACTCCCTTCTTACTCATATAAGAAGTATACTATAGTGTACTATACTTGTAGGTATAGTATTCCCATTCTAGCATGGGATGCTATATTGTCAAAATATATATATGCAGTTTGACAGTATATGACAATTTGATTCAACACATCACGGATCAATATCATTTTGACACCACAGATTCAGAGATCATCGGAACCTTAAAAAAAGCCAATCCACAGGCTTCTTTTTATCATATCAACTGATACCCTGCTTCAAAACCAATTGCCACATTGGTCCTCAGGTTTAGTTTTTCCATTTTGCCAGGGTGAGAATCCAGCGTTGCTGCCGATGGAAAGTGCAGAGTCAGTGCGAATGTGCAACGACTGGAGGATCGCAGCTGAAACTTTAATACACAGGAGCGTTTTGACAAGGAACAATGAAATATCACTTTAATGGCAAATATGACCTTTCAGTTTCTGTTTTGGAATCTTAGAACATAATTTCTTCCCTCGCCCTTTGAACAAATCGCACGTGTCAGCTCACCATTACCACCGTGTTCCATAGCCGTACAAAACAAATGTTTGTCCCATCCCCTAATCTGGTCTGTCAGAGCAATAAACACAGAAGATTAAGTCGGCGGCTGCCCGAGTATCCACCACGAGTTTCTGTGGTTGAGGGAACATTTCAGAGCTGCAGCGCTTTGATATAATGTTTACTTAGAATTAAAGTTCAAACAAACTTCTTATCGCACCACGGAGTCAATCTCCTAGACATCAGAATACTTTGGTACGAGATCAAAGTTTACGGTCGTTGGACAGAGTTCATCACGATCAGACATATTGAAAGAGACATAATTTCTTTTTGACGCAACAGGAACTGCAGCAATCTCCAGTACAGATGAAGACATTACTGCCACAATAACCTGCAGTTGTTATCAGCCAGCGGTTGATGCAGAGATACAGAAGAGATAGTGACCAATATTCCAATCAGATAAACAGCTTTACAGCATATGGTCCTGTATCTAACAAGATACAGTAAGTACCATTGAACTTATGGAAATGTTTTTGTGGAAATTAGCATCCGTACTTGGCAAGAAACGCCAAAACTGTGGCAGAGGAATATTCCACTCTTGACTGGATTGTTACTGTCACGCAGAGCTTTTCCAGTTTACAGATTCCCTTGCAGTGTCTAAATAAGATATTGCTCGTTTCCATGGTGTCATGCACTTCAGCCATCCTCATTTAGCTAATGGAGATTTCTTTCTAACACAAGGAAATCTCTTTAGTATTCCTTCAAGCTCCACACAAGGATAATTTCTGTGGTCCTTACAGGATGGCACATTGTAGATATTATGATGGCTCTCATTGGAAAAACAGACCCCAGTCTCCTCATTAACCGCCTCAAAACAAACTCACAGATACTCCACTTGCCTGGGAGGTATAATCCATCACTGCAGAACTGAAGCATAGGATGAGTTTGTCAGACTTTACTGATTTAGTTGTTGCCTACAGCCTCATTGTGTCCATTCTCCACAGCAAGAAATGCATGACATAGCACAGACACAACTCTAGTTAAGCATTCTTTTGGCATAAACCTGCATTTTTATCTATAATATGCACTTCGTGATGTATGTTGCTACTTTTACCCTCTAAATTTAAGTTATTCATCGACCAAATGCTCTCATTTTCAGGTATCTCAAGTTTGACCTTCTAAATCCAACAAATATTTTCCAATATTTTCATATTGCAATGTCCCAAAAAAGCTTGGATTAATAACAAACAAATTGAATTTTAGCCAGTGCTACTCTTTAAATAAGGCACCCATGTGTTTTGAGGTGGGGATATCTTAGGTGTGGGTACAGAATACTTCAATACTGTTTTTCCCCCTGGCAACAGAGGAGATTAGCATCTGGTCCAATGATGACAAAGGACCTGTACCTTTCTGGGTCAGCACACTGATGCTGGCGATCAGTTAAGTCCTGCAAGTAGGAGCTCCGCTACTCAGGGGCGGAGTGGGGCACCAAAATCTACCGGGAAAATTCTGACCGCACCGGCCCACCATCGGCCCAACCCCCCCCCCCCCCCCCCCCCCACACACACACACACACACACACACCATTTACATATTCTGTACCGCTCACCGCTCAAACAGAGCTATGTGTCATTCCATATGGCAAAATATATGAGTGCCAGAAGCAAAAAAAAAAAAAAAAAAAAAAAGATGTGGGTGAAACAACTTAATTGGGGGTCTGGGGGTCCTCCCCCCGATTTTTTTTTATAAAGGCTACACCATTTCCCATATTCTGGTGCATTTTAACACATTGTTACTTTTATCTAGCTAAAGAAAAAGAAAGAAAGAAATTACAGAAATACAGAATGTGAAAGAGCTGCAATTAGTGCCTCCCAAGCAGATTTATAACATTACATCCAGTCATGTTTACTCCTTCATTTCCCACTCTCAACTAGCTACTCTACTCTGCAAGTTGATTTTACTGACTGCGCGCTGCAAACGCCACGGTTTCGTTTCGGGTCTTGTACTACTCACCAACATGCTTCGGTGCCCATGGAGAAGACAGAGCAGGCTGCTGCTGCTGTGATGTGAGAGGTTCCGGCTCGTAACGGTACCGCGGTCCGCGTACCGCCGCCCCCTGGCCCACTTACAGTAAAGCACAGACTGTGTTGTCTTGTTAAATTAATATAACTTATAGATAACGTAACACACAGGCAGGACTGATAAGGTTTGCTGGGTAGCTTCTGTGAGTCGTTCTGTTTTTAGCCGTAGCCGCTAGTTCAATGATAACTTTCACAGTGATAGGCTGACGCATTTACCGTTTCCCATGAGGCTTTGCACCATTCTACATTAGTTTAAGAACAAACAAACAAATTAAATTGCTGGTTATTTTATATTTTGTGGTCATGAAAGTTCTGTAACATTGAAGAAAAAATAATTAGATAAAGATAGGAGGCTAAACAAAAATCATTTAGTAGGCTGGATTGATGAGAGTCTGATTCACTATCGCAACCATGAGTGAAATGTAGTGAGACATGAAGGGGTATAATGGTTGGACTTACTAATTAGGTGTAGTGGTAGAGCTTGGTGATTATCGTGGGGGCGTGCAGTAAAAGTTACTTTTAACTCGTGAGCACCACACGGCCACGCAGGGCAGCTTGCGGGCCGGCACACTTGAGTTCATTGGCCGCCGGCCGACCGGGAAATCTCCCGGTCCTCCCGATGGCCACTCCGCCCCTGCCGCTACTTCAGACTGCTGAAGGTGCAGAGCAGCTGTTTTGACTTTGTGACCTTACAGAGATATTTGATGTTGTTAGTTTCAGTGTAGACACTAGGAATTCGGGTACATCAAAGAGTCTGTAATGAGACATAACAGTCGATCTGAGGTATAAACTGGGGAAATATCAGAGAAGTTGTTTGGTTTCTTTAAAGTTGATGATTTCTGCCTCTGAAATGGCATACAACCCTTAAGAAGACTTCATTCTCAAAATACCATGGTATGGTACAAAATTGTAATACTAATGTTTTTAAACTGCAGAGAGTTTGCAAGAAATATCTCTTTAGGCCTTACAGAATACAGCCTCAATATATAATAGAACATTTGTGCATGGGTTTTCAGGTCTTAGACGCTGTTTACAGGCAAGATACTGTAGCATTTTATGTTTTAAAGTTAAGCAAGTCAAGAAATGAAGGATTTGAATGCAAACCTAATATAAAAACCATATATTTTCACACTGGTACGTGCCTTTGAGGCTACTTCAATATCTGAAACAATAAAGTCTAGCTGCTAGAAAAAAGAACAAGATCAAGAGAGAATCATAGCGATGGGCTATTTAAACACCCATTAAACCTCAAGAACAAAGTACAGAGCATTGTCCTGTGGTGCTTTCACACATGCTCTGCAACCCTGAACTTATCTAGACATTACTCGGAGGAGCTGTATGCGAGAACACAAATGTCCGACTGAGTTGAACCAGACATTAAACGGACTTTACACTGCCAGTTCCCCAGCACAAAGCCCGTGTAATGTTCGATCGAGCCCATGTGTGAATAGAACCGGTCATTATCCGCTGAGTTCACCGCGAACAAGTTGGCGTGTTGAGGGCGTTTCTTATCCGGCTTCCTGTCCTCTCTACCCAGGCGCCACCAGTCATCTAAACCAGTGTTTCCAGTAGGTGAGAACACATCTCAATGTTGGGTCAAAAGTCAATTCCTCACAATGTCCAAATCTAATTCTCTGGACTTTGTTCATAGGAGAACATGACTCTACAGTTCAAGAAGCACATGCAGCATTCAGGGAAAGTGAAACTCCCAAACACATTTGAACCCTTTCACCTTCTGTACGCCCACCACACACCAAGAAGATAACATAGAGGTCAGGGGATTACACAGTTTACTGAGATCACATTCCATAACTTTGGAGTGTTGAAATTGTCAAAACTTTTAACGGCTCTTAGACTCTCCGATGTGTGAAATTGCCCACCAGAGCTCTAATTACTCAGAGTGAAAGTTATCCAACTCTGGTTGGTGTGGCTGAGCTGCTTCAAAAGAAGAAAGAAAAACACATGTATATACAGGGAATTCAGAAAACACTCATATCCCTCAGGGTTTCCCCCAGTGTATTATAAGCCTGGCGGCCCGCCAGGCCTTACTTGACCCCCCGCCAGGCTAAACATCGTTTATTAATTTTTTTAATCAGTTTTTATACTCAATAAACACGTGATCGGGTGTCTTTTTCATCACCTGACAACGTTACAACTTCGTCGCACATAACGGGACACGACGCTCATCAGACAATAGACAGCATCAGACCGCTGCTTCACCAGCTGACCGAGAGGAACGCACCGAGTCCACGTTAACGTGAGCCGAGCTGCAGCTCCAGAGGCTCAATCAGCTGCTGTAGCTGCTGTTAGCTGGTAGCTGTTAGCTGGTAGCTGTTAGCACGTCGTCCCCTGCAGCGTCAGAGCTCCAGACTCCTGTGAGCCGCGGGGCTTTCACCTGATGTGAAAATGATCCATTGTTTCATTTTTCAGCTCGTAAAGTTCGCGATCACACACGTTTGTTCTAGTAGATCCGTGAGTGTCACGTTTCCATGACGACTGGCCGGAAAAAGAGCGTGGTACGTCATGTGCACGTGACTCCAGATGTAAAAAATCTCGGAGCAAAATAAAAAAAAAACAAAAAAACATGGATGATGGATCTATAATACATCCATGGAAATAAGGCTAGACTTTAACAATGGAGACACCAGGCAGTTGTTTTTTAGTTTTTAATGCAAACAGTTGATGTTATTTATTTCAATATTTTTTTTATAATTATTAGGCCTAACTTTTTTTTGTGGTTGATTGAACAGCATTTCAAGAGTGCCTTTCTGTAAGACTCTGCTATAGCGTTTAATAGTGTTTAAATATGTTACATAAAGTCTTATAATAACAGATGTTTATGATAATATTTTCAAATTTCTAGTCAACTTTTAACATGGATCTTAAGGCCTTATGGAATCACACCTGCTAAATGCTACTGCTCCATTAATGTATCTGTTCCCTACAGGGCCCTGCCATCGGTCAGGGTCAGGCCCCTGTCACAAAAAAACACGCTTGGGCACCGGTGGCCCGCCGATGGGCCGCCGGTGCCACCCTACCACCGGGCTTAACAAGTTTTCTGGGGGAAACCCTGTCCCTCTTTTGTCATCTTTTGTTGTGTCACAGCCTTCTGATCAAATAATTTAAACAACCTTTCCCTCATCAATCTGCACTTAGTAACTCGTAATGATGACATTTATTAAAAAGGAAACACTGAAATGAGGAGGAAGCTGCCTACACAGCTCAGAGATGGAAGTGAGACGAGGCTCAGCTCTGTTGAAGGATACAAAATAAATCTGCTACGTTGAAGGTTCCCAAGAGCATGTTGAACTTCTTCACTTTTAGATGGAAGAGATGGAACAACCAGGCCTCTATCCAGAGCTGCCCACCTGAAGCCTGATCAAACCCAGAAGAACCTGCCAGCAATAGAATTCGCTTTACAGAGCCATCTGGAGAACAAGCCAATTCCCCTGAAAACTGGAGGAACAACTATTGTTTACTTGCAACATGGCGGCCAGAGAAGAGCAGCTATTAATTTTGAGAGACTGTTCACTACAAGGGGAAAAAAATAGTAGGCCTATTTGATTTTGTTCTCAAGTAGGACGTTGTCGCTGCCATGTTTTCCATTGTTTTGCTACGTCATCTAGATCTTTGCTCAGATTGGTTTGAGGTCTGTCCAGTTGCGTACAGAGGCATTTGATCTACGTCTGTTGGTCACGCCTCTTGGAAGTCGGAGGTGAATACACCTTCCCCAAACCCATAATCATTCTCAAGAGATTGAGATGCGGTCTGGCGGCATCCATGGTAGCTCATCTCGCCAAACTGAGCAATCAGGAAATCATGGTGGTCACTGAAATGCTTCGACTGGAGTCCACACTTGGTTGAACATAATGTGGAAAAGACACCCCGATCTCAATAAGGCCTCACAGCTGACAATGCAGATCAGAGCAAACATCAAACCATGAGGAGGAAGCTGCCTACACAGCTCAGAGATAGAAGATAGAGACGAGGCTCAGCTCTGTTGAAGGATACAAAATTAATCTGCTACGTTGAAGGTTCCCAAGAGCACGTTGAACATCTTCATTTTTAGATGGAAGAGATGTGGAACAACCAGACCTCTATCTAGAGCTGCCCACCTGAAGCCTGGGTGAACCCAGAAGAATCTGCCAGCAATTGAATCCGCTTTGCTGATCTGTCTGGAGAACAAGCCATTGAGGTGGGCTTAACGCGAAGAGGACAGTGAACTGACATCTAACAGCTTTTGTTCACATGCAACATGGTGGCCAGAGAAGAGCAGCTATTGATTTGGAGAGACTGCTCACTACAAGGGGCAAAAAATAACATTTGAACGTTTTGTTGCTGCCATGTTTTCCATTGTTTTGCTACGTCATCTAGATCTTTGCTCAAATTGGTTTGAGGTCTGTCCAGTTGCGTACAGAGGCATTTAATCTACGTCCGTTGGTCACGCCTCTTGGAAGTCGGAGGTGAATACACCTTCCCCAAACCCATAATCATTCTCAAGAGATTGAGATGCGGTCTGGCGGCATCCATGGTAGCTCACCTCGCCAAACTGAGCAATCAGGAAATCATGGTGGTCACGGTGTCTGAGCTCCAGAGTTCCTGTGTGGAGATGGGACAAACTTCCACAAGTTAACCATCACTGCAGCTCTACATTGATCTGTGCTTAATGGCAGAGTGGGCGGGCAGATGTTTTCTCAGTGAAAGACACATGAATGGTAAATGGACTGCACTTAGACTGCACTTTTTCTCAATATCTGCTCAATATCATCCCAACAGAGAAGCATGATGGCAGCATCATGCTTCTGTTTCTGTTTCTCAGCAGCAGAAACGATACGTAGTTCAACTTTCCCTCCATTCTGACCAGTCTCAAAGTTGTTGTTTTTTTCTTTTTCATTGTTCCTGTTTTAACTTTGTCTTTACAGCATATTGAGTGTGGATTGATGAGGAGGAATAAATTTGAACAATTTTAGCATCAGGCGGCAACATAGCGAAATGTGGGGGGAAAAAAAACAGAATCTGTTTGAGCGCGCCGCAACACAGGAGCGTTTGATCTGAGTTCACCACCTGCAGTCAGTGTGATGCAGTGGGAGCTGACCTTGTCTTCAGCAGATGATTGATTATATTGGAGAACTCACGCCAAAGTGAACAGGCGAAAGTGGCTGGACATGGACGTTCTGTTGAGTTACGAGAGGAGGAGTAGGAAGGGGGGGAGGGGGGAGGAGGGAGGAGGGAGTGGGGGAGAGACCACCAAGTTAAGAGAAGAGGAAACAAAAAGACAGGAACTGGGTAGAAAAAGATGGAAAGATCTGGAAAGCTGGCCAAATGGTGTGGTTTTGATTTTAACTGTCATTCTTCTGTCATCTCAGAGAGATCAGTCTCCGCAGATCTCCTCTTGGCTGCCTCTCCTCTCCTCTTGTAGCTTTTCCTTCACCACTCCCCCATCTTTCTTCTCATCTCCTGTTTGCTTTTCTCCCCTAGAATTCTTATCTTCTCCCTTTAAATCTTTTTTCTGGCCTGCTCCTCTCTCCTCCTCTTTGCCTCCTCTCCTATGTGTTTTTCCTCAGGTCTGCACCTACGGTGACCTCCTGTATTTTTCTTTTTTTAGCACACTTGTAGTTTTCTTTCTTCCAGAAGGCATCAAGACATAGGTCAAACAGCAGGGGATTAAAAATCAGAAGTCAGTGTAGACTATAGTCAGAAGATTCCCAGGAACCTGGTCAAATACACCATATAAGTGGCTCATTATCAGGGCTAGCAAGACAGGCAGGACATGACCAGATACAGGTACTAACAGAGCAATATTGAGGTGGCAGCCATATCTCTTTATGCATCTCAGAAAGCTATTCTGTCTCAAAGGGTCAGATGTGGACCGTTTACGTTCTTCTCCTCTGGAGGCTAGCCTGACTACAGTACGAACCGTTTTTTCCACTATTTTCAAATACTATTGCATATTAGAACATTTCTTCATCAATATTTTCTTTTTAAGAATAGAGAAACAGCAGTAACAGGTAAAAACTTTGGGTCTTGATAACTTTATTTCCAAGAAAAGCTTTCATTCAACTGACACATTTGCAGTTAATCATGTAGCATAATATCTATGTTTTTCTTCTGCTTTTTATCTATCATGTACAGTATATTTTGTTATTAGGTATAGGACGCTCTGTGTAAGACCTGCAGTACGTTTTATAATTTGAAGGCAGAAGCGTATTTGAGCAGCAGAGACGGTAAATATTTTTGGAGATTACCAGAGAAATTATTTTTTATTTAGATTCTTTTTTCATCTATGCTGCTCATTTGATATCACTGCATGCCAGAATATGCACTGAGGCCATGGAGGTTGTTTTTCATTGAAAGTCGAAACCCCAAGCTCCAGGCAGGCAGTATTCATGACATTTATGCTTTTCAGGATAATACCTGATGGATGTATTGCTGTATCTTTGCACCGTTATTAATGATACTTTTGGAATGGATGTAACTGCATATGTAGTGATGTAGTTCAAATGGAATTCCCATCCTGAATAAGTGACAGGAGAAATTCATCAACGAGAATGCATGGACTTGTTTTCTATGATTTCCAATGTACAGCACTACAGTACATCACTGGAGATGGTTCCCAGATGTCCTCCCAGCTTCCTATGGTTCTCATGCTTGTAGTAAAGCATATTTTAATATAGTATAACTTAGATGAGCAGCATGTGCTGAATTTCTGTGATCGCCCTCCTCAGTTTTAAAAAATCCTTAAAGAGATTTTCAAAGATCCAAATTTCCATATTGTGTAAATGTTAGTTTTTTGTTTTCGTCTCTTTGTATCTTTCCATACTCCTCTCTCACCCACACGGTGGAAGAGAAGGGAAAGAGGGAGTAGAATTTATGTGTAAAAGCACTGAATGAAGTCTGAATCTCTACAGCCTGCATTAACCAGTCGTTTACACTAGGATTTGCATGTTAACCCGGAATGTATCATTGTTTTCACAGTGGTACCACTGCCATCGGAAACTGTGTGACGCTGCCTCAATATCTGAAATATTATTTCTTCCCCGAATTTTATCCCCAAATGGCTTGCATGATAAATTCCAGAAGGACAGTGAAAACAGAGCGTACACTTACGGGAAAAGATCTGAACAGACTCAACTGATCATCTGTGGAAGAAACCAAAAAAAAATACAAAAAAAGACCAAATATCTGCCCTTTACTTCCTCTGAAGCCTCATCAGAACCAGATGTCGGAATATCCCCTGTTTTCTACACAACATCCTTAAGCTGAAAGTTCCTTTGTTGTTTATACACAGAGCGTGGACCCACTCACAGCTGCACCTTACCTTTGTGTATTTTCTCGCTCGTTGTTGTGTAGTGTTAGATTCAACATACAAATTCGCACAGCTGACGAGCACAACATCCAAGTCTCGCTCAGATCTGCAGCTGACAACAGCTTGTTTGTGCAGTAATCTCTCCCATAACAAGCTTCAGGCACACAAGGTGAGATCATAGTGCAAGCGCACACGTACACACACGCATATGCACGGTCCCCAGCAGATGTGGTGGAAGCTTCACGGATAGGAAGTCTGCTTTAAGTCAGGGCACCGCTCGGCTGGACCGGTCTTGCTGTGAAAACAAACATCCCCTGAGCTGTGAGCAATACAATGATGTAACAGCTTTGATCACCCAGCGAGGGCAAGGTTTGCTTAAGGGTCAGTGGAACATGGAATCCAATCAATAAACACATTACTCACCTATCTACATCGCACACACACACATACACACAGACCGAGAAGTGTGTATCGCTTCCTCTTAGCACCAGTCACTTCCTCTGAGCTGCCACTGACTGACCCTTCCCACCTGCTTTCTCTTTACTCCACCGAGCACACCACTATGTCATCTTGAGCAATCAGAAGTCCGGTCGTCTTTTATTCTTCCGAAGCTGGACGTTAAACGCACATTCTTATCACGAGCGTGCGAAATGTGTAACGTTAGACGCGTATGTCATATTTTAAACCCCCGCCGCCACCCATCCAGACACATTCCCCTAATTTTCTGGGTCCAGGTTTTTACAGAAAGCAGCAGCACGGGAGGCTCCTGTAACTACACACATTCTTGCTCCATCTGTCACATCCTGAGGCATTCACGGGCCAGACGAGATATGTACACCCAAAAGCATGTTTTGGGTTTTCTCCCAGGTCTCCTCCTAGTTGGATGCATCCACAGGAAAGCCTATATGAAGCATCGTAATTAAAATCCTGGAACACTTTGCTCCTTTCAGTGCGGCTGTACTCTATACTTCTGATCTCGTCTGCAGGGCCGTTGTATAGGGGAGAAAGGTGATGATAATTCTAGGGGCCCACAAAAAACCCCAGTAGTCTAATATTTCTATGACTGATTTATTCTGCATAGGACCCTGACTAATACTCATAGTAATGCTGCATTAGCATCAAAACAAAGTAGGCTAAATAAAAAATGATAATTAATAATACATACATAGTCTAAGAAAAAAAACTGGAAAAGTTAGGGGGTAGGGGCCCACTTTAGTATTCTTTAAGGGGGCCCAGAATTCCTAGCAACGGCCCTGCTCGTCTGTAAAGGTGTGATCACACGGCCTGTGAAGGAAATAGATATTCCATGCTTTTATCGATCATTTTTTATCTTTAAAGTGAGAAATCTGTGTTGTAAGGGAAAGATCTTGAGATTTTAGGACCAGCTTTGTACAACATGGATGGAACTCTGGCAATTAAAGCAATCGGCCAGTCGGTCATCTGCTATCATTTACGCTTGTGTGGTTATGAACTCAACACTTAAAAACATTCCCACGAGCCAGCGGCTCAGTCGCGTCAGTCCAGAGTACTTGGCCTCAGACCCGGAGGTGCTGACCCTCCCAGCTGCTGCATGTCTTGGACCTGCTCTTTAATGGTGGCCCCTCTGAACAACAGCGGATCTCAAGCTGTTTCTTTAACGCACGTACTTCGAGGTCGTCTAAACAGGGGGTCCAGTTCATCTTCACTACATATTAAGGTTTGTCAAGTCCAATAGGTTCCCCAATAATCAGATCCAACTTACCACAGCTGGTCATCAGCTGACTGCTCTGCATTTCTCTTTACTCAAGATCCATGCTTCAGATCTGACGTTGCGACTGCAAAGTTCATTATCAATCTTGGCGTTCTACTGCCACGTGCACTACTTGTGAAACATGGTGTTGGTTATCCATGACGGTGCAGTTCAATAACAAAATGATTTCAAGATCCCATTCACTCCAGGTTTTTCCCATCTTCGCCAACATGAGCAGTGATTCCTATGAAGTCTTAAGTTGGGGCTCTCTCCCAGAACCCCATCAAGGGGATTCCAAGAAGGCTGGGCTCTGAAGCCCGGTTCAATATATAAACAGATGGGAGTCCGAATCGTCCTGCCTGCCACAGGTGTTGCTGGAGGGGATAATCCTTGTGCTCATGGATAGAAAATCAATAAATCAAATACTTGCTGACTACTGAGTGTTCTCACACCCCCCCCCCCGCCCCCCCCCAGTGCTTCTTTTCTTGGACCGGTCCATAAAGAAATTCAAGTCAACATCAAGGAGATTGGGTCCAGAGCTAGTGTTGTACGGACATGTGTGTCCAACAGTATGAGGTCAGAACCATACATGCACTTTCCCTAAGAAAGATAACTCATATTTCGGTGGCCCATCAGCACATGCCATGTCTACCTTAAAAACCGCAAATTGGCCCATTGCCATAATCCCTATAGTTTTAGGAGTAGGTTTGTTACCTTTAATTGTCGGTGCAAGCTATTTTTAGAACGGCGGAGCCGAGTTGCAAGCTGCTCAGAGCTACGCTACGGAGGCTAATGGGATTTCTTGGTTTCCCTCATCAAACTCATCAAATACACATCCAACAACTCCAAAACTCTCTCGTGGACAAGTTGTGATCCGCACATTCACCACGCTATGAGATAATATAGTTGTTTTCGAGGTAAATTCATACAAAACCGCTGATGGTACCACAGTTTTTGGGCAGGCAGTCTCTGCATTTGCCTCGAAAACAACTCAGTCTCGTAACATTCCGTTATTATCTCATAGCGTGGTGAATGTGCAGGTCACAACCAAACAAGCGTTTTGGAGTTGTTGGATTGTGTATTTGATGAGTTTGATGAGGGAAACCCAAAAATCCCATTAGCCTCCGTAGCGTGGCTTACAGCTCTGCTCTGCCGTTCTAAAAATAGCTTGCACCGACAATTAAAGTTAACGAACTAAGGCTATAGGGATTATGGCAATGGGCCAATTTGCCAAAATGTTGAACTATCCCTTTAAACATTCAGCTTGTCTCAAGTTCCCTAACTGGACACTTGCCATGTGGGACCCAAAGCCTCCCCATGTCTGACAGCACAGTGCTGCAGGACACAGGGATCTTCATCTGTTTCTAGTCATCAATTCAGGCATGCCTAGTGATGTATGAAATATTCTGATAGACTGTCAGCCATATTTCATGTCACTAACTTCAGGAGACAAATGTGTCAGATAACTTAGAAATTATTCACAAAAGAACTGTGATCATACTGAAATAACTCAAACAGATGATACGCTCCAGTAGATACACAGTATATCAATTTATGATAACCTGACAACCTCTAATTTAGACTTGGAGGTTGTTAGGGATGTTAAATGTCATAATGCTGGGCCACCTCTACAGCCTCATTAATGCAAACTCTGAATGAGGGAAGGATTTGAAACTTTGTCACAGTTTATTTTCTGCAGAAATCTAAAATCAGATTGAACAATATCTGACTTTTAAAAAAAATTATGTAAAGGTTGATTTGATGATTAGTAAAAGACATGACCAAGCCACTATACACAATGGTGTAACATGCCATGCTACCTTACCTGTAATTTAATATCAAAGATCTTTTCAGATGATCCTTGAATGTATCCCTTTGATGTGTTTCTGTAGAAGATGTATTTGGAGTCTCTTCCACAGGAGCTCCATTTCACCCTGAGGTGAGTCTTTGAGGAATGATTTCCTGCCAGAATCTCACTTTGTCTGCTGGGCATGAAAGAATGACCTCATACACCCTTTTTTGAATGTATATCTTCTGCTGTATATTGATGCTGCCATTTTATTCAGATTCAGACTTTTCTCTGAGCTGGAGTACAGAGGTCAAACCAGGTCTGGCAGCAGATATGAGACAAGTCAAAATCATCAAATACTAAAAATAAAAATTACAAAGGGAATATTTATTCAAACTGTGGTGGCAGCTGTCACCAGACCCATAGTGTCTGTTGCATTTTCAGCAGTCAGCTATTTTTCATAACAGCTTACCGCCAATTATTAAAGGGTAGTTTGTCTGAAACCCTCTATTTAAAACCTCATGGGCCTCTTTGGGCATCACCATGAAGAAGATAAATGTTATATATGTCAAACTGCAATGGCATGTTAGTCCCTCTGGCAAGTGGTCATGTAATTAACAAAAACACTTCGTAATAACATTTCTGGTCTTCAACCCGCAGCCCTGCTTGCTGCTCTTCTTCATGTGGATTTATCATTCTTGTAAATACCAGGTCTCTGTTGCCCTGTGCAGAACACCTTTTGTAGTACAGTGCATGCAAATGAACACTAGAGAGCACTGTGCTTGTATGATCTGATAAGGCCTTCCGTTGCATTTACCTGCAGTATGAATGGAGTCAAGCAAGTCTTAGCTTCTGTGTCTAGCATCGTCCAGACAAGGTCAGCATGATGTTCACATCCTCACTGAACCTAAACACTGGCCCAGACTGAAGCTGCTTCAGTGTTGGGGCTGAGGCACGTTTATTGATGTCAGCTTTACAATGTAAATCTGATATTTCAGTAGTGTGTGAGGATGGTGAGCTGCTGTACTGTGTGTGCATCCTTGTTGCTGCTGACAAATCAATGTTGTATTTTCACCGAAGACAAAAATGAAGTGGAAAAATTCTGAATTTAACTTAGAACAGACTCACAATACATTAACCTAATGAAGCTGGCCTCGACAATCCTTTTAAAATTACAGTAGGTTGCATCGTGCACATAATGATGAAACTCATTTATGTTCTGAATATATATATATATATATATATTTCAAACATGCACATGCCACAAGATTTGGAAATAATAGTGCATCACACACTGCAGGATATTTTTTTTAGATCATCATACCAGAGGGAGCAATCAGGGGGAATGCACCACCTCACATGAGCTCATGTGATCTCATGGGAAGCAGATGTAAATAAAATGGCGCACCAACTTGCTACAATATTAGGTAAACAGTGTAAACAAACAATAGCAGAAGGTTAAACAAGACTGGATGAGAAAATGTTTTTATGGTCATCAACAAATACCTGTCAACAGCAGTGCGCTAGTGAATGTTAGTCAAGGGCTAGAATGTTTACTATAGTGTCAGTCGAACCACAAGAGGTCACTATATACCTAAAACTGTTGATGGTTAGAATTCACAGATTATTGCTCTGATTTTGTTTTTTAGCCTAGCCTACTTATTTATCATCATACAACATGGGATTAATACAATAATAAGAACGAATAATATAATAAACCTTTTTAATAGTTAAAAAGATAGTCAAAACAGACAGTGGCGGATGAAGTTAAGTAAATAGTTAAGTGTTGGATATTTTAGATATTTCTGCCACATTTCACTCAAACACATGCACAAACATTTTGTACCTCAGCAACACACTATCTGAATCTATCTTTTGTTGCCTATTTCACTGTTTTTGTAGGTCAACATAATGATAGTAATAACGACTTGGCGGTTGTCTCTTTAAAAAAATGAATGCCAAAGTCATTTATCGCAGCAACCACAACAAGACATATTCTTCTACAAGTGTTGATTGAAGAGTTTAGTCTAATATTAGAATGGTAACTTGGATTCCACAGAAGAGAACAGCACCAGTTTAGCTTTGCACATTGGCAGGCTGGTGTGGACAAGTATCAAGACCAATACAGCAGAACCACAGGGTGCATGGAATTAATGTTTTTTTTTTTCAAAAATTCCACTTTTTCTGCTTCTGTCAAAATCTTGCACATACCTTACCGACAATGCAAAGCCTCTAGCTTCATACAACTTTTTTTTTTTCCACATATGCAGTTGTTCTCCATGGGACATGTGAAAAGACCAGTTTTACACAGATGTGTAAAAATGGTGCACATTCCCTTTAATATGCCAATATATCAATGTGAAAAGGCTTATATTTGGAAAGAGATACATATGTGCCGTTTCAATTGTGAAACATTTCAAGTGCAGGTCAAACAAAGAAGCATCTTTCATCTCTTCATCATCCAGGAGGATCTGGAGTCCAGAGAGTTTAACATTGTCCCTAACTAACAGACAGTGAAGAAGGGAAACGATTCAGCTGCCAAAAGAAATGAAAGAAGTAGTATAATCTCAACAAAAAAATAGCCATTATAATGACTTCATCCTCTGTTAAATTCATCACTATCCACAGAACAAGGCACTCTTTTATCGCTCCATCTCCCATGGTGCTGAAAGGACAGCGGCTGGCCAAAGTGTCTTCACCATGATCCTCACTGTCTAATGAGAGGAATACCAGATCGATGGATGAAATAGTTTTTACCAACAGAAAACCAGTAAAAAAAAAAAGAAGAAGAAGTTCAAAGTGGCACCGTGGGCCTTGATAGATTGTTGCAGATTTAGTTCACAAGTTCAAACTGGAAAAACTGCCTAATGTGAATGACGCAGTGTAGGGGTTATGCTTCACTAAGCACGCTAAGAAAAAAAAAAAAAAAAACATTTGGAGAAAGTCGGTGTGAACCGACACATCTGCAGAAATGGAGGCTTATCGGTTGCGTGAGATGAGCGACTGATGGACAGCTTGAACCCTCCAGAAGCACTTAAAAATGTCACTGAGAATTGCACATAGCTCAGTTGAGAGGGGAACGACAGATAAAGCAAAAGCAAGAGGGGAAAAGAAAGATGAAAGTCGGCGTCAGCGTTGAGAGAAGCCAAAATCTTAACTTTCCCCATTTAAAACCACATATAAAGCACTGATATGTGGACACGCAGTTGTTTACAAGGTATGCAGCCCTCAGACTTCACTGTGCGTAATTGACTGCTGTATCCCACTTTGTCCAAGGTGTTTCATTCTTTTATTGACGTATTTGGCCAAATTTAAGGTTGGCGTGCAAAGCTCCCTCATGGCAACTGCTATCAATTTGGTCAGACGTACTTCCATCAAATTATAAAACAATTTATCGGCCCTCTGAAGATGTAATGTTCTATGAATTTTGCTGCCGTGACGCAAATGGCAGCCCGGCAGCGGACATATCAAACACGATTTTGGAGAAAGCGCACGCAAGATTGTTAGGGCCGTGCCTCCTTCGCTTTCACGCGAGCTTTTTGATATTTTGATGATACCTTCAGGCTATCCCACGGCTTCATCCTCATCTTCCTTATCTTTCTCCCTGCGTTCAACAACCAACAATTACCCTTTCATATCCACCGGGATGCTGCTCGTCAGAGATTAAAAGCACTCCCCCCTCCAAGTGTCCAATCATCATGGTCTGGTAGTGGTTGTGACCGGCGCTGAGGTGCCAAGAACCAACAGTGAAGGGTTTGTCAGTGATCTGTTGTTGTTGTTGTTGTGTTGCTGGTCTTTTTAGCCTTTTTTTATTCAATGGAAAGGTAGACAACCAAGCCCAGATGTTATTTATTAAAGGCTTTGCTGCCAATTGTGTGTGTGTGTAACTGCCAATTACAGCTAGTTACAAGGAAGCTGTCTGCTTTAACAGAAGTGGACGAATTCCCAGGCAACCCGTAGTGAAACCTGTTATAGGACGGAGAAAGGAGAACATTTAAGCTCAAGGGTTTACCTTTATAGGCGGCATTCGTGTGTTATAGTGCATAATTGTGTGTGTGCATTGGTGTTGCACTGTAAACTTCCCATTTGCGTTTTCACTCACTCTCCCTTTACTCCGCTCTTGTTTTTCTTCTCACCCCTCTCCTCTCAGTTCATCAGGTTCATGATATGTTCCCCTCTAAACCTGACTTGATTTAGTGGATGACTGTGAGACCTGGTTCTATCATTGCAGCAGAAAATCAGAAATGATTACGGTGCAGCATTCACCTTTGAAGTACAAGCTTGATCTCATGACTAAAAAGCAACCCTTGTGTATTTAATGCACAGTCTCTTTAGACTCCAATTAGTTTTAGCCAGGTGTACAAATTAACTGTTAACTTGAGTTTTTTTTTGTGTGTGTGTTTTGAATAGGTGCTACAAATTGCTTCAAGTACTCACATGCCATATAAATCACACATCCCATTTGTTATTTTTGACTTGCCTCTGAGGCAGGAAGCTTCATTTGCATCATTTGAAGCTCTGCAGTTTGTTTAGGCTTCTGTCATCAACAAGATCATGTTTATTCAAAACCGAACAGAAAGAAAATCACTGTTGCATTATCACATTTTGGGGAAATGGGCTTATTTTCTAAGGGTTGGATCAGACTCATATCACTCTGCTCTGCATTAAGTGTAGAGCTGGAGAGTGAGGATGTGGTTAGCCCAGCTTAGCTTAAAGGCTGGACTGGCTGATACAGCAAGCCAAGTAAAAAAAAAAAAAAAGAAATACTTGGCAAAACCTTTGGAGGTCAGTTTAGTTGCATTATAACATATTATGTTATATACAGTAATTAAGTTAAATGATAGAAAATGATCCACAAAATATATAATTGAGGATAGGTGGTTTAAGCCACATACTATTTTGAAACGGGAGCAGCGATGCCTTCATGACCGTCCTTAACAACAGAATGTAGCAACAGGGGCTATAGTCAAACATGCTATTGAGCACTGCTGCTTAGCACAAAGGCACAGTGAGAAGGAAAAGCTCCAACACATAACATCCTGGAAAACCTCATACTTTTTTTCTTGCATTATCCTTTTGGACAGATGAAACGAACAAGAGGCAATGTGGTAATTAGTTTTTTTTTTGTTTTTTTTTATTTAATCGTTGCTACCCCTTGTTTGCAGTCTTCATGCTAGGCTAACTACATCACATTAAATTAATATTAATCTTCTGTTCTCACTCATGGAAAGAAATCAAATGAATTCCCAAATGTTCCACCTCTCATTAAAATTTTAAGGGAAACACAGTTTCTAGGGAGCAACACGTTAGCATTGTTACCCCGAGTTAAGTATTGGATGCAAAGCAAAATCATGAGGGCCTTGTCGTCTTATTTTGGAAGTAAGCGATGTTGGCTCTTTGCAAGTCATAAAAAATGTCTGGCATGGTAAAACAAACATTAATGAACTAAAGCATATCCACATAACTGGCAGTGTTATTTTACTTTACTTACTGACTGTTACTTTATTTTTCTATAGGGGAATACCTACTGTCTGATAGGCATTAAGATTCCACAGTAAAAACATTATCATCTTTAAAGCACCTGTCCTTTCCATTAAGACGCTGAGAAAAACAGCAGTGGATTGGCTAAAAGGGTCCCCCCCCACACACACACACCCACACACACACACACTGGGAGAGACACACAAACACACACTCAAGCTCACTAAGGGTCCAGGCCTGCACAACTGAACTGACGACAGCAGGCAGGACTTCAAAAGGTGAGACATCCCATAACTCACATCAGTCTCCTGGCAAACCTTGATTTTTCCAACCAATCATACTTTAAGAATGTTGAGGGTAAACAACTCCAGCTGAATGACAAGTTCCTCAGAGTTGTGGCTCTCCCCCTCTGAAAACTGGATCTCCACAATCTATGTGTGGAGTGTGTCATCTTATTCCTCAGCATAGAACATGATGTTCCATTGTAGATGTGATTCAGATCGACTGAACCTGATATAAACCCATTAACTTCATAAAGAATATCAATTTTCTGTCACCTTTAGTCATTTTTTTTGGTGTCATGTCCTCAGTGAGAGTATTTCCATCCAGCCCCAAAAGTTTTTACACAAAAGTTTGTGCAGCAGTAAAGGAAAAAATGACAAGTGAAAAAATTAGCAATCAAAAAACAAAAGAAAATGCACCTCTAATCCTGTGTGCTTGAGATAATTGTTCATACTGTATCTCTGGTGACATGTTAAATATATCTGTATCAAAATCTTTTGTCTGACAGAATCCAGTCCATGCTCACATAAGGTTGCATGTTCTCCCTGTACCTGCAGGGGTTCTCTCCAGGCTCTCCGGATTCCTCCAACAGTCCAAAGACATCAATAAGTTGATTGGTGACTCTAAATTGTCCCCAGATGTGAATATGAGTGTTAAGTTGTCTGTCTTAAAGGAGACATATTATGGCCCCTTTCCATAAATTAGAATAGTTCCCAGGTGTCTTAATGACATGTCTGTGACACGCTTTGGTCAAAATACCCCAAGGATCAAACATCACAGCTCTTTTCATCCTTTCGAACAGCCCTGTTCAGAACGGCTGGTTTCAGTGCCTGTCCCTTTAAATGCAAATGAGCCACTGCTTGCCCCGCCCCACCCCTTCTACCGGTCCCAGGTAGGGGTGGTATTATGCAAATTCGAATCCTAGTTACAGCTAGTAAAACCACATGGATTTCAACCTAGGGAGCCTGCACATTACAGATTTTTCTTGTCAATTTTCACATTTTGGGGGCCAGAAGGCAAGACAAACACCCAAATATATGTTAAAGAGCCTTCAAAAGTGATGTATCCATAATATGTCCCCTTTTAATATGTAGTCCATGTGGTAGACTGGTCACCTGTCCAGGGTGGCTGGGATCGCCTCCAGCCTCCTCACAACCCTGCACAGTATGGACAGATGATTTGTTTTAAAGGTCTCATATAGTAGCAGCAGATGAGAGTCTTTTTGTGCAGCAGGTCTATTAAAAACTTAGTCATAGTGAAATGCACACAGCCTGAATTCAAAAACTAGGCCTTAAAATGAGAGTGACAGGAAAGTTGGAGGGACTGAGGCGATGACATGCAGCAGAGGGCCGTGAGTCAGCCTTGACCGTTGGCCACTGTGGTTGGGACGGAGCCTAATTGGTAAGCGCTCTAGCAGGTGAGCCGTCAGGGTGCCCTCACTCTGTCATGTTGTTGTGCCGTCCCAGCTGCCTGATCACCCTGTTACCTGATATCTCCTCGCGGTCTGAGCTTCTGCCGCCTTGCACATTCTTTCCTGGCATTTTCAGTACGTCACTGAGAAAACCGTCAGCCGACCTGCTGACCATGACCATGGTGAGAGATGGTAATAAATCCTTGTTCATGAAATGTGGGAAATTGGCAGTTGGTTATTTTTTATTTTATTTTATTTTTTTCAAAAAGGACGCTTCACTCTGACAAGAGGAAAGTATCCATGGGTCAAGTTTGAAATTTCTATCAAACCCAAATTTGCCTGGGATAGGATTTTTCTAACATGGCTGTAACCATGGTGTGTAGTCAGTGAGTGACGTGCCCTCTTTTAGTTTTTGACTGCAGATGCATTTTTTACGTTTTAATCAATTCCGTGCATTTTGACTATTGTTTTAATTGTGTATTGTTTGTTAATGTCCTCAACACATTAGAGCCCCATGCACACTGTGTTGGCCTTTACAGTTTCAGTTGCTAAACAATAATTGGGCCATGATTCTGTTTGGTTACTTTAGAGAAGACATGATCATTGTTAGTAGTTATTATTTTTGAAATATACACTCACAAAAACTTAGGGATACTGGGCTTTCAGTTGAAATGTCAAAGCAGCTCTAAAATGCACTATAACTTTTACATGTCCAACTGTTCAATGTTTCAGTATTATAACATAACATGCTGTTCTCTCACAAGGTAATGAACCATATCATATCATACCAAATGTCTGATCCATGAATTGACAATAAATGTTCTGCTTCAGTGACAGTTTGTATGTAGACAGTCGTCTTCATCCTGCTGTTCCCATTCTGACATCACCTGGGCCTGTTCAGGCTTCAGACGATGGGATGTCCACTGAGCTCAGAGTGTCATCAGCAGGTTGAACAGAGACACAGAGAGACTGGGGGACGTCCTTTGGTCACATGACAGCTTATTGACACATTGAGATTTTTTGTTGTGGTATACCCACCACTGTTCTTAGCTTTGGTTTCAATACATTGTTGGAGATGAATAAATGACAATTCCATACTTCTACTTAAATGCCTTACTTCCATGATGTAATATCACTGTAGCATCAACTTCTTTACATTTTCTATAAATTTCAGTGAGTAGTGTATATTTCACACAGCCAATTGGGGCCAAGCCATCCACAGCACTGGTCTGCTGCTCTGCATAAACCTCCGGTGTTGAAATGACTAAATCAGAGTGTGGCATGTATGGAAGAGTCATTTTATGGATATTTTTTTTTCAATAGGTTTGTTAGAGGCAGCCTGCGCAAAGACGGGCAGATTTCTGCCAATTACCATAAATTTTAACTAACGTCACATTTAAAAATAACATTATTCTCAGTATAGTACACATTCAGAGTGTCTCCCATAGTGCCCACTATCAGGCTAGAGTTTCCTTCCTTCAGGCAGATTTACTGATTTTGCTAAATAGACAGATTTACAGCACTTCCCAGTACACTGAAAAAAGAAAATAGTTGAACCAACTTAATTTAATTGTTTCAATTGGTAACACCTACATGAATTAGGTTATTTGAAATTAAGTTAATAAATTAGATTAACACAATGGATTTAAGTCACATGTACTTAATAATTTAATTGTTCTCAAATCAACATTTTGCATTAATCCAACTTAAAATTAAGGCAAGTCAACTTAAAGTTTTCAGTTTTTCCAACTAAATAATTTACATAACCCCAAAGTAAAATATTACTCTTTTCTAACCTAATAATATGGTTTAGTGTAAATTACTTTTTATAGTAACCCTAAAATGAAATTTTAGTTTGTTTAATAAAACTAAAATTACAATTTTAATTTGGCTGAAAATATTTTCTTTAAAAAAAAAATCAAAATCCAATGTTTTTTTTAAATACTTTATTGTATAAATGTAATAAACCATTAACTTTATGGCCATCAACACAGCTTTTGGGCCAACATTCTTCAATTCAACATTACACATTTGTCCCTTTTTAAAACACATATGCACAAAATGCACAAGTAACTGGACCACAAAGTTATCAGCAAAGTGTAAAATAGTGCAAAGTATTACACAAATATGCCGAACAATCTCCAACACATAGTGTTATCACAGCTATTAAAACACATATGCACAAAATGCACAAGTAACTGGACCACAAAGTTATCAGCAAAGTGTAAAATAGTGCTACAAAGTATTACACAAATATGCCGAACAATCTCCAACACATAGTGTTATCACAACTATTAAAACACATATGCACAAAATGCACAAGTAACTGGACCACAAAGTTGTCAGCAAAGTGTAAAATAGTGCAACAAAGTATTACACAAATATGCCTAACAATCTGAACACATATAGTGTTATCACGACTATGAAAAAGTGCCCTAAGAGTATACAGAAACTTCTCTTCAGCTATAGCCAATGAATATTATGCATCTGAACAGTGTAGCTGACCAATGGGGATGAAAAAGTATGAACACCTATTTTAGAGTTTTAAATCACACTGTTACACACAGTCACAACAGTTTGTTGTATAAATGAACACATCAAAACTGAAATGCAACCTTTCCCTACAAACGGAGGAATATAGGAATATACAGGAAATATGCCTGAAAAAAAAAATACCATACCCATTACAAAGTATGTGTAAAAGCACTTTAAATTGTGGTTTGAGGAATATTTGTTGAGTCTATTCATTGTCTCTTGGAGCATAAAAACGGCCCAGCATCCGAAAGAGACTAGACTTAGATGTGTTCCTTCACAGTATGGCACAAGGCCATTTGTTGGTCATCGTTGTGTGTCGTTACTGGGAGCTTTTAAGTTTGTTACACAGATGTTGGACTTTGGGGGACATCTTGTGCTGATCAAGCTGCATGAAGATTTTTTGGAGCACTTCAAAAGTGAAGCGAAAGGGTTTTGGATAAGCTAGGTTGAGTGCATAAATCAAACCTAGAAGCAGGGCACAAGCTGAGGCAACCGAAGTCAGTTCATGCAACACTTCCACACCCTCAATGACAATGCCGATGTCTGCGGGTGGCTCCGGCAGTCCTTCTCCCTCCTTCCGGATCACAAAGACTGCCATGGTGAGCTGCTCCAGGTCCCTCTGAGCATCACCTGCTTCAGAGTCCTACAGAGGGGTACAGGACACAAACACAAATCATCATTAGCCTCACTTCTTACTGTGATGAAGTGTTTGGGTGATGTACCAATATGTGTTATGTATGTCTTGGCTGGGTGTCATCTAGGGGGGGGGGGGGGGGGTGAGCGATCATTGCGGAAATAATGAAAGTAGTGGCAAACAAATACTGCATATCTCCAAAATCAGGCAGGTTTCCAGGATGCCAAGTAGCCTACTCATTGTAATGTAACCACTGCCGATGACAGCCAGTGTCAAAAAGGAGAAAAAAAAAAAAAATCTATCATGGACTTCATGATCGATTACCATGGCAACAAACAAAGCTTTAATTTTTTTGGGTCAGCCCTAGTGTCATCACACACCAGAAACAGCAGAGAGAGGTGTATCATCTGGCAATCTAATTGTAAGCAAGAAAGATAAAATTTCCAACATGTCAAACTATTGCTTTGAACTTGTATAATCAATTAAGCCCTTCTTACTTACTGTAAATAAAAATGTCCAATCCAATATGTTGTGTATTGTTGCTGGGAATTACATAATGTCCAATATGGTCATGATAATAAATACATGTCAGCAATCAAACCATGGTTCAGGTGTTATGGGTGTTCTAAAAAACAAACAACTAACAAAAATTTCTCTTTTTTAGTACACTAAATCTAGGAGAAGGCAAAGAGAGATGGAGAGGGGAGGAGAAGAAGAAGACAAGGAGGCGAAGAGAGAAGGAAAAGAGAGTAGAAGGAGAGGGGAAGAGAAGAGAGAGGGCTAAGAGAGGAGAAAGGGGGAGGAGAAGAAGAGATGAGGTGAAGAGAAGATGGGAGACAACGAGAAGAGAGAAAGAAAAGAGGAGATGGGAGGAAAAGAAGAGGAGACGAGGAGAAGATGGAAGGAAAAGAGGAGGAGAGGGGAGAAGAAGAGGAGACGAGCAGTAGAGAGAAGGGGAGGTGGAGGAGGAGAAGAAGACAAGGAGGCAAAGAGAGAAGGAAAAGAGAGTAGAAGGAGAGGGGAAGAGAAGAGGGCTAAGAGAGGAGAAAGGGGGAGGAGAAGAAGAGATGAGGTGAAGAGAAGATGGGAGACAACGAGAGAAAGAAAAGAGATGGGAGGAAGAGGAGACGAGGAGGAGAAGATGGAAGGAAAAGAGGAGGAGAGGGGAGAAGAAGAGGAGACGAGCAGTAGAGAGAAGGAGAGGTGGAGGAGGAGAAGAAGAAGAGGAGAGAAGGAAAAGAGAGGAGATGGGGAGGAGGAGAAATATGGCCATGATAATAAATACAACATGTCAGCAATCCAACTATGGTTCAGGTGTTATGTTTGTTTTAACAGTTCAGTTTTTTTCTGTCCCTTTGACAAGATGTGCTGACATATAAACTGTTGAAACTTACAAGATATTCTTTGATCAGGTCATCTGCATCTTCTCCCAGGAAGATGGTGAGGGCTTTCAGCACACATTCCCTCCGAAGATTAATGTCCACCGCCTAGAACAACAAATGTTGATTAATTTTAAGTTCTAAATTTCATAAGACAGACACCCTTACTCTTATTGCTTAACTCTTACACATACTTTATTTAAAAACAGTCAGTCAAGCCCAGAGCTTCATTATAGAAAGAAAAGGGGATGAGTTCAGTGGTGTAGTTTGAGTCGCTAACAACATTCAAGCATATGAAAGCCATGATTAGCATTGGCCTGCCCATATTAATGTATTTATGAAGGATTCAGATATATTTTGACAGCCCTCTTAGTTACGAAGTGTCTCGTTTGATGGTACAGATTTACCTGGTCCAATGTGTCCATGATGTTTGCAGTCTTTTGGCGTGTTGCTCCTCCTTTGGCACGGATGACTTTGATCAGCTGACTTGAGTGCATGTCTAACTGGGCCATGAACTTCCCCTCAAGAGGAACAGCCATGAGCCTCTGGAACTCTGTATTTATCTTAAAACAAAACACAAATGACAGTAGATATTGTATTATGGAATAAAATGCAACTGATGTCATCCTGTATGCCAAAATGTCTATACCCCAAAAAGTATAACATATGTGGAAATTCAAAATGTAAATTCTGTCATTAAGTTCAGTGTTATACAATCTCAACCACATCAAGTTATGACCGATTCATGAAAGTTAACTGCAATAAATCCTGAAGCACACAGACTTTCATCACTTCAGTTCCATTCTTACCTCTTTCTGTGTGAAGAGTGCAGGCCATCTGTCCTTGAAGTCCTGAATGCTTGGTTCTTGGTTTACCACCTCATGCCGTCTGTAGGCAAACGTGTTAGCCATTTTGTCTGCGATGACCCTTTCATTGTCCCTTATCCCGATCTCTGTAAGAAGTTCTAGTCTCACTTTTTCCAGGCTGTCCAGAGTCTCACCAGTAGGAAAGGATGGATAAAAGTTAGCTTCAGAACGTTTTGGCTTCTTCACTTTTTTAGCAGGGAAAGCATCTGTAGTAGCTTTAGATTTCAAGGAGTTTACACACAGCTCTGGACACCCCTGTAATTTGAGCTGAGTCCTGTAGTTTGCCATTTTGTACTTCAGTCGTTGTTTCCAACCGTAGCAGCCATTGAATGAGCCAGGTTCTTTCAAACATGGGTGCTTTTTGATTAGGGCCTCTGCAGCTGCGCAAAAATGTGCATCCTCTGGATAGGCCTTGTAACGGTAAATTTCTTCTGCTACTCTTTTCAGGATATCAGACAGCATTCGGGAGCTGACAGTCAACATTTTTTGGCTCACACGGTACTCAGTATTCCCCCTCTCTAGCTGTAGCTCTGTGTCATATGCAAATTGGGGAATTGAAAAGTCTTCTGGCCACTGTTGTGTTCGAGATGACACGGATTCAGGGGTTGAGAGGATAATTGTGTCATTTGATGCCAACGAAGCACCGTCATCAGACTCAAATGAAATAGACAGCGATGAAGTGGACTGAGGGTCACTGATCAAAGGTGGATTTGTTTGCTGGTGGATCACTTTGATTGTCCCCAAATTCTGAAGTTCAGTGGTAGAATTCAGATTGAAGAAGTCATTGCCAAATTCTTGGTCCATGTATTGCAGTCTGAGGTTACCCTTTAACCCAAAGGTAGTCTTTATCGTGCTGAGAAGGTCTTCGAGTGACTCTGGGATGCCATTTGGAAGAGTCAGCTTTTCAATGTTGTTCTCTCCAAAAATCACCTTCAGTCGTGCAGGTGTTGAACCAGCCATGGTGGTCTGAGAAGAGAGCACAAGCACAGTTAGTATGGATCAACATGTAAACCACTGACACATTTCCAATTAGGAGAATGTAATGTCGAACTAGAGGAAAAGAGAGAAGACAAAGAGAGGAGGAAAGGGGAGGAGAAAAAGAGGAGTGGTGGAGGAGAAGAGCTGAGGAAGCAAGGAGAGAAGGCAAACTGAAGAAGGGAGGAGAAGAGAGAAGGCAAGAAGATGGGAGACAGCGAGGAGAAGAGAAAAGAAGAGGTGGAGGAAAGGAGAGGAGAAGTAGAGGTGGGGGAGAGGAGGTGAGGAGAAGATGGGAGACAACAAGGAGAGGTTGAAGGCAAAGAGAGGAGGAAAGGGGAGGAGAAAAAGAAGAGGAGAGGTGGAGGAGAAGAGCTGAGGAAGCAAGGAGAGAAGGCAAACTAAAGAGGGGAGGAGAAGAGAGAAGGCAAGAAGATGGGAGACAGCGAGGAGAAGAGAAAAGAAGGGGTGGAGGAAAGGAGAGAAGATAAGAGACGGAAAAGAGAAGGAGAGGGGAGGAGAAGGAGAGGTGCAGGAAAGGAGGGGAGGAGAAGAGAGAAGGAAAAGAGAGAAGTAGAGGTGGAGGAAAGGAGAGAAAGTGAGGAGAAGATGGGAGACAAGGAGAGGTTGAAGGCAAAGAGAGGAGAAGTAGAGGTGGAGGAGAGGAGGTGAGGAGAAGATGGGAGACAACAAGGAGAAGTTGAAGGCAAAGAGAGGAGGAAAGGGGAGGAGAAAAAGAAGAGGAGAGGGAGAGGAGAAGAGCTGAGGAAGCAAGGAGAGAAGGCAAACTGAAGAGGGGAGGAGAAGAGAGAAGGCAAGAAGATGGGAGACAGCAAGGAGAAGAGAAAAGAAGAGATGGAGGAAAGGAGAGGAGAGACGGAAAAGAGAAGGAGAGGGGAGGAGAAGGAGAGGTGGAGGAAAGGAGGGGAGGAAAAGAGAGGAGACGTAGAGGTGGAGGAAACGAGCGGAAGTGAGGAGAAGATGGGGGACAACAAGGAGAGGTGATTGGAATTCAGCAACCTACATAAAAAGAAAAAACACATAGTTGCCAATGACATCATCACACCATTTTGGCTTACAGTATAAAATCAATATGTTTTGAGAACACTTTAGTATTGTATGGGTCTGGGTTTTGTTTTCCCACTTAAGAAAATAACTTATCACATTTTGAGGCCTCACCCTTTAAACATGGACATATCTTTTTAAAGTGACAAGACGCATCCCTCTAATTTTGTAGTCTGCTAGTGGGCAGGTATCATGCAGTTCTTGTGGCTCAACAAGTTCCACTTCTTTACTTGGTGATGTTTTGAGATCATAAGCTCTGTAGTGTTCCATATACCATCCACTAAGCTTTTTCACAATGAAGATTAGTTTGTCCTGCAGTATCACCATTTGGATGATTTCACCAAATTCTGGCAGTCCTCCCAGTGAGCCGTGGATCAAGATCATCCCACATTTGTAGATTAGTCCATTATATGCTACACTTTTAGCCAAGCACACATTGTCCATATCTGGCGACTTCTGTCTCAGTGCATTTGAGATGTCCTTGTTAAGAACATCAATGTGAACAGTGGAAACATCTGTTACTTCCAGTGGGGGTTTGGAAAAGCTACTTGCATGCAAATGATGTGCAATCTGATACTGATGTCTCTGTGAAAGGGAAAGAAGTACATTTTTGAAGCATCTGATATTCCTTGCAACTCTTTTAAAAAAGCTATGCTTCGCTTCGAAGCGCATAGTCCATAGTGCAACTAGTGGCCCAAACTTCCGGATCAAGTCCGGATAATGTTCCAAGAAGTGGTGCTTTGGTTTAAGATCAACGTCGGGGAAAACCTCTTGAAACTTAATTCTGTGCTCGGAGATCTTAAAACCAAGATATGCAATGGAATCCTCAGTATGAACAGGACCGACAACGAGATCAACAATGTCCTTCAGGTCTGTTAAGATGTGCCAAGCAGGCTCCTCACAGGGTACACTCTGCCCAACGAACAAAGGCAGAAATCTGATAAGACACCAGTTCTCGTGGGCATTCCCCCCCACAGTTTTTTTGGATGCAAAACTGAGAGCCACAGGATGAGGTCGATTTGTTTTGTCAGCCCACTTGAAGTTGAAAGATGATATTGCTTCATTCAATGTACATAATGTGAAATACTTTTTTTTGATTAACAAACTGAGGCAAAGTGCAAGTTCAAAAGGAACGATGCCCTCAAAAAGATCATGTACAACATCTGGTGGAAAACCAGTGGTAACATCAAAATATGAGAGGTGCTTTGACAAAATACACTTTGATTTCACACCATAATAACTGGGCAATTTGTTTTCCTCAAGAATTCGTAAATGATCTGCATGAATGTCTTTTGTTCTCAAAGTAAAGGCTTCACTTTTGACTTCAATAGCCTGGAACTCTGATCTTTCTGCAGTGCAAAATCTACATGTGTATCTCCCTGAGAAATTTTCAACAAATCCAGCAATACTGTGTGCACCAAGGTTGTCGGCGACAACACACTGAACGGTGCCTTTTACTGTTCTGCCCAATTTTGACAGAAATATCCCACTCTGTTCCAAAATTACAAGATCATTAATTACAGGTTTTAACACTTTCTCATACCCATAGCACTTCAGATCATTACTTTTGATTAAAGCAGCCAAATAGATGGAGGACAAAGCAGAATTACAGCCTGGTGGCAAATTACCCAAAATCCAGTACAATCCACAAATTTTATGCTTCCTCCTTGATGTACCAAGGGGATTACAGATTTCAAAATCATCAATGTATAATATCAATGAAATGCTTTCCTGCTTAGACAACAGTTCATTTTCATGGAAGAAGGCACCATCGAAGATAGTTTTGTAGTGCACAGTAGTTTTTTTAGGCTGATTATCTACAGTATTCAAATTAACAGCCTGATCCAAGATTGTCTGGCAGTCAAGAATATGCTGCAAAGACTTTAAAATTGAAATATATTGGAATGACTTGTTATTTTTTCTGTCAAGTATATATTCCACTGGTTCCACTACTTTAAAGTGGCTCCTATAGTAAGCTTTTCGCCTCCAAGCACTGGAAAGTGGACCTTTATCTCCAATTGCTTTCTTTACAGGGTTTGTCTCACAGAGTACACTGGCTAGCTTTTCAACAACTGACTGGTCAAATTGGCATCCATTGTCTTGTAATACTTGGCTAATAGTCTTTTGGGTAACTGGCAGAGAAAGAGAACCAATCAAATAGTTTAACTCCTGCAAAAGCTCATCTACAGCTGCATTAGACACAAGAAAGATGTGTTCCAACTTAAGGAGCACTGAAGCAATTTTAAGCTCAATATCCTTCTCTAAGTTTTCAGAATGCCCATTGTCAAAAGCAGAATTTAAATTTACATTACTCTCTATAATTTCCACATCTGAAATATCACTGGCAACACTGGCACAGGTTTCTTCAACAGAACTTACTTCAGGCTTAAAGGTGTTCACTGTACCAGAGTGTTTTCTGTATTTATGACTTTTGAAGTTCTCATAGACATTGGTTTTATATTCACAGTTTTGGAACACACATGTTACAGTCTCCTTATTTTTAAGATGCTGATAGATATGTTGAAAATATTCTCTTTCTGTGGAGAGATGATTATGGCCACAAATATGGCATATGAACGTGGACGCAGCTTTGGTGCCTGCTTGTTGGGCAGGGTGATTTCTTGATAGATGGCTCAGTAGGGCGTTCCAAGTCTTGAACCTACATGCACAATTTAAATAAGTGCATGGATATGTGTGGCCTCGTCCGTAATGCCTATGAATCAGTTTGTAGTGCTTGAGCAGTTCAGATCTTTTTGTTAATGTCGTCCCACAGTCCTTGCATCTCCACATGAAGCATAACACTGGAGAAACAAAGAGATGCGCTTTACTGGATGTATAAAGATAATTTTGGAAAAACACAGAGGTAGGGTTGGGCAATATTAAAATCTGTCAATATGGTGATATGAGACTAGATCTCATCTCAGCTTTTGGATAGCATGAATACGATTGTGATGTGATTTCCCCCCCCCCCACATAGCCCAACACAAAGCAAATCATGTAAACACAAAATGTGTTCATCAAATGTAGCCAGCCCTCTCTTATTAGATTTTAAGGGAGAAGTTCAAAACAAAACCCAGTGCCCATATGTACATTAAAAGCTTTTTTTTTGCAATTTATTCCTCAATCAATATTAGTTGTAAAGATAGAGTTAAAATGAGACATTACTATTTTTTTTTTTTACAATTTTGAGCTTGCATACCTTTGTTGTTGATGAAGTGAAAGTACGCAGGTTCACAGATAAAACGGGCTGCCTGTCACGCCTCCACACAGGAATGCCCCTCTTGAAGTAGTCACAGAGATGAGAATTAGTTAGGCCAGGTGATGGTGGGGAGGGGCATCACATTGGACACCCAGCCAAAGGTTGCGGCACTGTCCAGGTTCTCTTCTGCCATCAGCAGACACTCCTCTGGAGAGATTGACCGGAAGGAAAGGAAGCTCTACTCAAAGTCCTGAGGGTTAAAGATATGTTTGAGTTAGTCTGTGTAATCATATTATGACAGTGTGTCTTTCATCATGTTTACAGTGTTCATCAGCATCTATTTACTTAAATAAATGTATTCAGACAGAGACTGGAAGTGTGCTGGGTCTACAAGAAATCTGATGGCTGTATTTTCTGTGTTCAATAGCGTAAGTTCTATGATTTCTAATTTTGATTTATAGACATTTGTCCTCCATTTTACAAAGACAGAGTTGTGTTGATTATAACAGTAAAACTATTAGTACTGTACATTATAATGTGTTGTAATATGTTGAAAAAGGCCTACAAACAATCACCTGCATTCCACATTTACTGTAAGTGTTGAATTTATATTAATTTTTTCAAATATTTTTTTCACTTTAACACACCATCCTGTAAGTTACATACAGCCACATTTCAGCCTGGTCTGTAGCAGTGCAACTTACTTTAGGTGGTCCAAATGAGTTGTGTACAGCCCGAGACCACCGCCGTCATGGAGAAAAAGAAGAAGAAGAAAGGAATCAATACAGCTCTGGAAAAAATTAAGAGACCACTCCCCAAATGATCAGTTTCTCGTTCTCACTACTATTTATAGGTATGTGTTTGAGTAAAATTATTATTATTGTTTTTTAGTTTAGTTATATTCAACTACCGACAACATTTCTCCCAAAACTGAAATAAAAATATTGTCATTTAGAGCTTTTATTAGCTAGTCAAAATTACAAAAAATATCAAGTCTTTTCAGACCTTGAATAATAATAATGTAAAGAAAACATGTTCATATTTATTCCTAAACAACACAGCAAGAATATTTTAACTCAGGAGGAGTTTAAAAAACAGTTTTTGTGAGATAATGTCAATGTTTAATCCCAGCAGTGCACACACACACACACACAAGGAAATTCTCATTCCAGTGTTAAGTTTGATTTGAGTACAAAATATATAACTGTCACTGCTCATTACACCACCTGGCAACTGATTTCGGACAGGAAAGACAGGAGTCTGCAGCAGCAGCAGGCACAAACAGGTCCTGGCACAACAACACTGAGCTGGTTAACTCATCACACAGCAAACATTTATGAAAATATAAAGCATAAATACGAAGGCAGTCCTGTCACCGCGGCACCGTGAACCGCACACCAGAGCGGAGGCAGTTTCAGACAGGTGTATTTATCAGTTGCGTCTGAACACAACGTGTGTGGAAAACCGAGTGAATACGAGTATGGACGACTGCAGTCGATGTCTGACGGGCGCGGAGAGAGGAGGAGAAGTCGTTAATATAATACATCCATGGGAGAAGTAACTTACGCTCCCAGTGCGACCACCCAAGCGCCCGAGAGCCCAGCTGCACGCACGCTTTCTCCTCTAACAGTTACACATACATTGAAAACGATGCATGCGGCAGTAAATGCACGCTTCCTGGAGGCACCACAGTTAAAGCTTAGTTAACCTTACCTCCCACATCACCCGTGGCCGTGACCGCATGAACTGTGCTCGCCGACAGGCATGTGGAGCAACACGTGCGCGTGCCCGAACACGGCCCAGCTTGCCGCTATAATATGCTAATGCTAATGAATAACTAACAGTGAGCCACACTGCATGAACACTCAACTTTAAGCTAACGTTCCGATATTAAACCAAGAGAGTCCCGCCCGCAAACTACTAACCTACATGTCCAAGCACAAACTACCAACAGGTCTGATATTTAACGTTAGGCTAACGTACATTTCGCTAATGTTAGCAGGGCTGAATGATAGCTGGTGTGGTTAGGTCCGTTTACTAAACATTTAACGGACTTAACAATACAGTTGGAGTATTTTTATATTTAACATATTAAAATATTTGTTCTACATTTGACTTACCTTCAAAGACGATGGAAAAAGTTATATCTTCGGTCCTTATTCCCAAATTGTTGGAGCCGATAAAATGGCGTCTCAACCGTCCACAGGTAGAAAATTCTGGAGAAGGCGGAGACGTCATGACGTCAGACGCACAGCGTCACGAGAAACCTAATTGACGCAGGTTCACTCAAATGAGAATTGCAGGTTAGATGTGTACTGAGGGAACAACACATAATAACAAGTTGATATACTCCACAAATTTAGATTGCCTCCACTAAAGCAGAAATCTGAATGAAACTCACTCAGAACCTTACGTAACTTCAACTACTGCTGAAATACACTTTTTAGAGTGTAGGATCTTTAAAACCCTACCAATGTCATCTTAGGATAAGCCGGCTGGCCAGGACTGTACAAATGAAATGCAGGATCATGTTCCTCAGATGGTGGGAAGTACAGCCTGTTACACCAACTGAGAGAAAATACATTTCAATATGTTTTGAAAAATCCGATCCACTCAAAATTTTGCTCATTTCTCTTGCCAAAGGTTCAGTTGTCACTTCCAGGATGGCATAAATCAAACCTTCATTTTCTTTCTTTCTTTTTGATTCAAAATGTCACTGGGCAGCAGCTCTGCCCCAGTTTCTAATGTGTTCACTCAAAAGCAAGGAATCAAGGATGTCTGTGCTCTGTTGAAGTTGTATCACTCTTGGAGAGGTCTGTGAAATTATCTAGAGGATGTCGGGATCATAATAACTCCGTAGGGGAGCTGTTAGCGGCCTGGGCAGACATTCATGATGATGAATTGTCCTGGAAATCAAACTTAAGGACGAAACAATCAGGTGATAACAATACACAGAAATCCAGAAGGCCAGACTTCTTCACATATGGTTTTCTTGGGAATTCAGGGTTCATAGTAACGATGACAAGCCGTCCAAGTCAGCAGCCATCAACGGTGAAGTACTGTTCTGATTCTCCTCCAGAATCAATTTCATTTTTTAAGCTGTCTGTCAGCAATCAACACACCAGAGAAACATTTCGTATCTACGTACTTTTTCATTTCCCCCGGTGTTGAGTCAGGTCCATAAATGCCATGGCAGCACACAGCGTTCACAGTGTTAAACGTCTCCTTTGACTGAGATATTTGTTATAGTCGAATTAGGTGCACTTTCTGTTCCTCTGGCCAGCAGGCCACCCACATCAAGCATTCCTCTCGTCATGACAGTGTACAGCAGGGTTCCTCAAACTGTTTTTAATGGGCTGTGTACTGCAGTTCTGCTGCTTCAGGTGGTTTACAGAGATCGACAGGAAAGATTGGACAGATAAAGAGTGGGTGGCAGCACTTGAACCCCCCGAAAAGCAATAACGTTCGGTGTCTATGGTATTTGGTGTTTTCAGAAACCTATATTTCCGCCGGTGCCGTGCGTTCATGCTCTTACGTCTCTGTGTTTGAGCAGAGCCTTGTTAAAGGGTTCGTGAACAGTGGGTCGAGAGCCAGCTTCCTCCTCCTCCTCTTCCTCCCCCTGCACAACTTTACACCATGCGAGAGAAGCAGTTTGGGAGTGAGAGCAGACAGGGATGTGAATGTGTGAGAATGGATCATCCATCTGTACTTGGCTAACAGTTTTCTAATCACAGTCCATTTGACACTGCCAAAGGCAAAATATGTGCCTTGACATCAGTGACTGAGGTGAGGCCAAATGTGCAATATGGTTCAAGAGAGCAATATAATGGTTTTTCTGGACAGGTTTTCATGAAGGAGAGTTCCTGTTTATCACGACTCTGCGTCTCGTGTTTTCGGTCTGAAGTCTGAATGAAGTCTGAAAGGGCAAGAAAGGAGCATTTAGATGATCAGACAGGTTGTAACAAGTCTGGCAGGACAAAGCTGAACCAGACGGTTCGGCCTGTGCCTGTGATTGATGTTTACAACAGACAGTTTGGGTTGTAATTTGACTGTTCGCCTTTGTTTTCTCCTCCAGACAAATGTTACCAACCTCAGGATTATTTACAACCTGTCTGGTAGTCTAACTGCTCGGATTGGAAGTTCGGTGTTGTCTCCCCCCAAAACCTCTCTTCAGCAGTTCGGTTCTTTGAATCCACAGTTGTAGTTTCTCTTTGAGCACATAACCGACTAGGGCATTTAGACAATACCATATACGCAGTGATTCACTGCAGACATTTTTATTACCAAGTACTTTGTGTCGGCCCGTACTCAGAAACGGAGCCTTTAAACAAGCAGCCAGGACGTAACATTGTGATGTGATGAACAAAAACAACGTGTTTACTGTTTCCCGTGTTATCAGTTCTGTTGTTTTATGACTTCAAGATGAAAACCTACTGACAGTGATAGTCAGTTCAGCACTGTGACAAAATGTAGTTTCCTTTAACCCAGTGTATTTCAACCTTGGGGTCGGGACCCCACGTGGGGTCGCCTGGAATTCAAATGGGGTCGCCTGGAATGGAAAAAGAAAATTACTGATGATAAAAATATTTTTTTAACTAATTATTATTCTTTTAAAAATTATGATTCAAAACACCAACTGTATTCTATACTGTCACTTTCTTGAATATAAATTGAGTTAATCAAGATGTGCCGGCTCAGATATTTTTATATGTTGCATTTTTTTTGACGGCCATGATCATGTGATGGCACATGATCACAGGGTCGCCAGAAATTTGTGACGTCAAAATGGGGTCATGAGCCAAAAAAGGTTGGGAACCACTGACTGACTGACTGACATGTTTTCCTCAGTGTTATTGTAGCTGTGAACCGAGTTGAGTTAAGCACAAGTTTTAGTCCCATTAATTCAATAAATTATTGATTATTTAGATTAAAATAATTCTCAACTATGGTATTTCTATCATCTCCAGGGGTCTCATTTATAAAACTGTGCGTGGGATCGTTACTAAAAGTGTACGTACGCCCAAAAGCCAGGTTTTGCGTGCGCCAGTAAATATTCAGACTTATAAAACCCTGCGTACGCACACTTGCAAGCAAACTTCCCTTTATAAATCACAGAGTTCCTACAAGTGTGCGCAGCTGAATCCGCTTCACGTTCCGCCCTGTACACGCCCTGTTTTAACCTTAGATGGTCAATGCAAACCACCACATGAATGCGATCTGCATGTCAATGAGCCTGACGTGCTCTTGTTCTGTCTGTGTTGTGAATTAGTTGCAGGTGTGAAAGTGGCGACGTGACGTGTTGCTGCTGCAGCTGTTAACGGCGTCAGCGGCTCAGAGCGCACGCGGTGTTGTTTTGGTGCGCTGCCTCTCACATGCTGGACCCGGTTCGGCTCATAGTTACAACAGTGACAACAGTTCTAATCTGAAACGAGTTATTAACCTTCATCATGGTCTCACTCTCCCTCCTTATTCTCCTCCAGCGGTGCCGTGGTGCAGAATTACGCACGGGGCTCACCGCTGTATTCATACATTTACAGTAATTAGACTGATCGATAAAACTTTGAATAATTAGCGGAATCAGTTACATTCTGAGGAATGATCAAACATGACACTTCTCTTGATAACAAGAAAACAGAATGTAACAATTATGGGAACGATTACTGGATTTTTTCCCCCAGGGTTTGAGATTTAATTGATTCTCGATCATATGTTCACAGTATCATAGGAACATATAGTTATTTACACCATGTATTTATTCCATGCAGCCGCGCCGTCCTCTCCTCCTCCTGCGCTCTGGGAGTGGACAATATGACGGAGAGATGGTGGTGATTAAATATAGAGAAGGAATTTTGATTTGGAATTTTAAGTTAGATTCTAAGAAGATGTTTCTGAAACACCAGTCCGATGCAAAATAAGGGCGCTGTTGAATTAAATCACCATGGCAACATGGATCTAACGCATACGGGTTGAAATTAAATGTGTGACGGCCGATAATAAAACCATAATCGTTCTTCTCAATCATCATTTCCTGAGTCTGACTTCAGTTCACCACCACACCGTCTGTGTCGCCAATTCCCCTTTTCCTCCAAACCATGCGTACGCCTGGGTCAGAGTTTGCTTAGAGCTGCGCACATTCTCCCGTCAAGTTTGTTTTTTATAGATCACAACCTTGGCGTGAAAAGTCACGTACGCCACTTTCAGCCCCGTTTTGTGCGTACGCAACGGTTATAAATGAGACCCCAGGTTGTTTTCAATTTCTGACAAACATCTATAGCCTCTGTCTTTAAATCGTCTTAAGTCAGCCTCATGAAGGCCTGTATTATGAGCCAGTCGTAGTAAACATGGCGGTTGCATAATACAGTTGCGAATATATTCACAAATATATAAACTGAATTTCTGAGGTTACGATGCTCGGGCAGATTGTGGTCGGGCACAGCTTCCCATTTACAGCTCCACTTGCTCAGAATCCGAGAATAACATGTTTTCAAACCGTGTTCCCCAGTCAGGTTAGGTTTCAAACACTGTTTCCTTTTTTCTACGCCTGCTTAAACACAAGACAGATATATTCCAACCAGTTTCGCAATTAACATGCTAAGTGCAAAGCCTCACAATGTCACTTTTCATTTACGTCGGCGGCACTGTTTATATCTTTCAGTGGCGTTTCAGCCTCTGCGCTGGGTAAATAGCTCTCTGACAGCTGCTACACACCACCACTCTGTGGCACTTGGCCTACAGTTTAGCAGCTGGTGACACAAGCTAGGTCTGACAGGGGAAGACATAGGTGGCCACCTCAGAGCAGCCATCACTCACACATACACCTATTTACACACACACACACACACACACACACAGGCAAGGCTCTTGTAGAAGAAAGGCCCAGGTGATCACTGCAGGGCGTCCATCACTTCACACACACATATTGTACAAATACACACAGACAGGCACTGCTTGTGCAGAGAGGAGGGTCACAGATGACCACCTCAGAGCACCCATCACTTCACACACCTACACACCTACACTTACACAACTACACACACACACACACACACACACACACACACACACACACAAAGAGAGAGAGAGAGACACTCACACAGTCTTGGCTTTTCCAAGCAGAGGGTTTTTCCTCTTTACGGTGAAACACACACCCCGGTGGCCAAATGCCCTTTTGACGTACGCACTGCCAGCTGGGAAAACATAGCTAACTGCATGTGTCACCAGCAGCCTGAGCAGCAGGAAAGGAGCCCCAAGGAGGAGGAGGTCAGAGGGTTTCTTCTCTTTCATGTGGCAGGCTCAGGTGAATACAGGTGTTATGATCCCTGATCAAATATCTGCTCAGCCAGATTTTCAATATTAAGAAATGCAAAACTACAGTTGACTTTAATAGTTTGACATAACTGTGGAAATTAAAAAAATAAATAAATAAATAAAGAAGAAGAAAATCCTACATTGCACTGTATTTGACACAAAAATAAAACTTTTAAAATATTTTTTAAAAATGGAGAGGAAAATGCCTCTTTTTAATCATGTTACAAATGTAAATTAAATTCAACTTGAAAGGTATTAGCTACAAGTTTAATTCCTCCCGGCCAGTAAGTGTTGCACTCGCACTCGCCCGCTCTCGCTCCAACCTTCATTTAGTACTGGTTGCCAGGTACGCCTATAGGGAGCGGCTAGTAGCTAACGCTAACCGTATTTAACGAGTAGCAGCTCCGGTGTTGACAGCGGGCTGGAAACACATCTGAATCATTTCACACTAACTCACCTGCAGACGAAACCAACAAACCCGCAGCATCACGCCTGCACCGGAAACATTACAGTAGCGGCAAACCATTAGTTAACATTAGCATTAGCACGATGCCATTTCTCCACAGAGCTATCAGGATCTGCCCCCCCTGAGCTCCGCCTCACGTGACATCAATGTACTTAGCTGTTGGCGCAGAGATCATTTCATGCCGACGTTGCCAATGTAACCAGATGTAAATGTTTATATATTTTGGACCCGTCAAAATTTATAAAACAATTTATTTCTATAGGCCTACTATTGTGCAAGAGGTCACAGCAAGAGGGTTCTGGGTTTGAACCCGCCGGCCGGCTGGGGCCCTTCTGTGTGGAGTTTGCATGTTCTCCCCGTGCATGCGTGGGTTCTCTCCGGGTACTCCGGCTTCCTCCCACAAACCAAAGACATGCAGGTTAGGCTAATACTGTAGGTGTGAATGAGAGTGTGAATGGTTGTCTGTATATGTTAGCCCTGCGATAGACTGGCGACCTGTCCAGGGTGTACCCCGCCTCTTGCATGAAGTCAGCTGAGATAGGCTCCAGCTCACCCTAACCCTAGTGCAGGATAAGCGGTATAGAAAATGAATGAATGGATGAATGAATTGTGTATTCTACACCCCATTCTGTGGATGTAATATTTTTGAAAAAATAATCGTTTTGATGAAGAAGTTGTAGCTATAACCTTTATATTGATTTTTTTTTCTTTTTTTTTTTGAGCTTCTCTTATAACCTTGGAGATGTCAAGACTATTCCAGGCATCAAAACAGTGTACATGAGGATTATGCAGAAATCGGGGGGTGCTAGGCTAGAGGTGAAAGAAAACTTTTAGCTGAAAGGTTGGTAAGCCTGTGAATTTTGAATCTGCTGGGAAAGGTGGGCGAAGAGTGACTGAGAAACACTCTTCTTTCTGAGCATCTTCTGTCAAGGTGGCCTCTGACATCCATCTGCAATAGTGAAGCTACAGAGTACAAATACTGTATGCGCAGCACTGCAGTGCATCAGCTGCTTTTGCCCATGTTTTTCAGAATAAATGCCTGCATCTAATCATTAAAATCTTATTGTTACACATTTGATTTTTCACCTTCTGCCCTTAAAATATAGCAGTCTGTTCACTTTTCAGCCTCAGTAAAACAGCACATGATGTTTCATCCACAGGTACATGCTGTACTTACAAGTGTGTGTTGTGGCTGAACAGAGCAATGCTCATCTGTTTTATATTTGATGTCTGTTTACACAGCAGAGAGCCATGTCTAATGTCAAGTTACATTAATTGGCCCTCTCTAACAACAGGCATGTTTCTGGGATTCATGTATTTTATTTATTCCCGACGAAGTTCAGAAGAACTGTCCTCATCTAACCTCAGAGTGGTTTTTAAAAATTGTTTTATTATTTGTACAATTACCATTTGATTTGATGAACTGTTGGAATCTAATTCAAATGGAGATTTTTGTAATGGTAAATCTGCCATTTAGACAATAGGTCAGTGAAAAAGACCAAAAGTGTTTGCAGGAATCAGTATTTTTTAAGACAGACTACTGTATAACCCTTCACAACTGATTTTTATTTTTTATTTTATTACTGAATAAATGCATTTATATAAATAAAGGAATACATGCAATTGCGATGACTCAATAGGAATGTCCTATTGTCTTTCTCTCTGCTGCAGAGACCCTTCTGAGCTTTGTGGATGACATCTTGTCAGGGGCCAGGTCTCCATGTGTGATGTTGGGGGACATCCCCAACCTCCTGTCCTCCTCAGTCAGTATGATCATCCGCTGCCTGGAGCCTGACACCACATACATGTAAGTACCTTTCCTTTATATGATATACTATAGCTGTGTCTGTTCATTCTTACTTTGTTTACTAGAATCAGAACATTATTGGAGCTGGCACAGACATAAATGGGCAGACTTTTGCTTCTAACTTTCACCCTGAGTGATAATTGTTCCATGTAAATATCATTAAAATCCCTGCACAGTTGTTTCCTTTAACTGGTGTGTTTTGTGATTTTGTAAGAAAACATTGTGGTTATAAAATCAGCTTTCTAGCGGTGCATGGCAGCAGCTTGGAAAGGGCCATGAGGTGACTGCTGTTTAACTGAACAGGCTGCATTTCAGTCAGACTTGTTCTTTTTGTCTGACAGCAGAAAGAAAATCTATATAATTGAGAACAGCTTTATTAAAATATACCTAAATGCAGAGAGAGAGGAAGAAAGGCAAAACGGATGAAGCGCTGGAACCAGCTGAGACTTGGCAGAACGCACAAATGTCACAGATATGCCAAGTAGCACAGTGTGTCATAGAGCAACGTCCAGCAGCTCTTTCGGCAATCAATAGCTACTTTCCATTGGCAACGCTGGTTTTGTGTTGTTAGTGAATATTTGACAACTTGACTTTTATAAATATTAGATGTAGAAATAAAAGATATGTAATCACTGACTCCTCTTATCTATGTCTTGAACAATCAGACACATTTGATATTGATCTTCTTGTATTTATACGTTTTAATGAGGTTATCATCTTTCAAAGTCGGTTCAGATCCTACACAGTGAATTAATGAACCTTAGCAGACACTAATTGGAGAGTATTTGAGCCAGTCAAAAGGCAGGGTTCATCCCACAGTCTTTGGTGCTTTAGTTCAGTTCAGTCTTTTAATTACATATTCTTTCTAATCAACTATGATTTATTTGCTCCTCATAAGTCAAACAATGTAAGTAGGTCAAATTATGGCTAAGTCAAAAGTTCATGACCAAAAAATCTATTCATGTGTGTTCCTTAAGTACAGAGGTTCTAGTCAGATCTTAAGAAAAAAATAAACTCTAAAATAATTTACAAGATATTAGAGGGAAGAAAAGACTATTAAATATGGCTTTCATTCCATGTTAGATTCAAATATGTGTGTTCTGTGTAAGTGTGTATGCCTGCAGAGACAAGAAGTTTAACAATGTGACTCGGTGATCAAGACGTGTGTTTTTTTCCCTCTGAGCACACTCACACACAACACATAGACTCACACACCGGATACTCAGATGCTCTCATACACATGCTGACACTTATCTCACAAGCAGCTTGCCAGGAACGAAGCCACACACACACACACACAGACACACAACGCAGAGGAAGAGCAAGGTGGTGTGAAAGAAATGCAGGAGTGGGAGAGAAAAGAGAGCAGTGGAAAAGTTTTAACTGTAGCAAAAGAGTGGAGAGGAAAAAGATCAAGAGTGAGGCGCAGAGGGGACAAGAGCGTGAGCACAACAAAAGCAAATAGAAATAAGGGCAAGAAGCCCGACGACGGAGCCTCTTCAAACAGTCTGGACGTATGTGGGCTGCACATGCCCTTTTAATCTCAGCATCAGTTTGGCTTCTGCTCTCTCCATCCCGTCTGGCAGCTCATTCATCTCTCTGAGCCCAGGCCAGGACCCCCCGCCCCCTCCCCCCATAGGGCAGCGTGCCGCACACCCCTCATATAGACAGAGTCCACATTAAAGCCTGAGATTGGTGCCTTGTAAGGGGGGGAAATATATTGGATGGCAAGAGTTGAGTACATGAAGGCACACCAAGGAAAACTCTCTGCAGCTGCAACAAAAGTTCACTCTCTGAGAAAGGTTTTACTGTTTAGAGTCTGAAATGTGCACATGTGGTACATTTATTGTTTCATGCAACATGAATACAGCTTTAAATAAATCCAGGTTGATGATAAGAGACAGTGCATTTTTTTCTCTCTTCTCTCTTTTTACCCATCCTCGATCCTCTGCTTCTGTTTGAACGGCTTGCCATCGTCGCAGGTGGCTGCAAGTTGCATTTTGGCCACTAGGTGGAGATATCCATTCAGTGAACTGACAGCTCCCTCCCCGATCAGAGATCATGCTTAATGTCAGTCTGGCACCAGTGAAAGCTCTTGTATTGATAACACAGGCTCTCATCTCCACCAAGGGAAGTCTTTTAATTGATTTACCAGCAGCGGGAACAGCAGCAGCTGCCAGATGTGTGGTTCAGCAAGATTCATTTTGACTGAAAAAACAGTTTATCACTCACAATCAACAGCGTGTGTCTGTGTCTGTCCGTGTGTGTGTGTGTGTGTGCGTGCGTCTGTGTGTTTATGCACGCAGGTTCCGGCTGTGGGCAGTAGACAACACAGGGCGGCGCTCCAGTCCGAGTGAGGTCACCATCAAAACCCCATGTCCAACTGTGGATGACGTCAAAGCACAAGGTGAGGAGAGACACAGACTAAAGTCAGAGAGGAGAATCATCTTTCAGGCCTGATCGGCGCTGACTCGTGGTGACTTTTTTTTTACATTGTGCCACAGTTATACAAAAAGCCTTGCCCGAATCGTGATGTTACTTAAGTCCTAAAAGCATCTGTCAAATGTGTAAATGTAAATGGTGACGTGAAACCCAATATAATAGATTTGCGCTTTCTGTCCAGTTATGTTTCAAGAACTCAAAAAATAAACATTAAAGCCCCAGTATGTAACTTATTTGGCTTTTTATTAGCAAAAATCAAATATTGCTCTCATAAATACGTATTTCACTGAAGTGGAATCACACCCGCATACAAATGAAAGCTTTCTCGTACCTTAGAATGAGTTGTTACAAGTCGTTACAAATACATAAGTGGGCGACGCACCGAACCGAGGCTGCCATGTTGCATTTCGAATTCGGTTCGAATCCCGCGTCGGGCAGACCTTTCCTGCGTGTCATTCCCCCTCTCTCTGCCTCCCCCTTTCCTGTCTATCTATACTGTGTGCTGTCAAATAAAAGGCAAAAAAAAACGCCCCAAAAAAAAAACCTGTCACCACTGTGTAGTGTGAGGAAGGACGGAGGCACTGATGTTGCATTCAGGTGCAGTCAGGCAGACGGCCGTTGGCAAACCAACCGGATGTCATTTTACTCCACGAGAGAAAGACGGTAAAACGTGGGTCAGGTAAACAATACGACATCACCATGACAACATATTGTCATGCCTGTTTTGTTTTGCCTGGTGCTGGCAGACCACTTGTTTACATAGACGCTTGTTTATCCTGTTACATGTTGTCTGTCTGACGTCTGCCCGATTTCACCGATAGCACGTCCTCTTTGATTGTAAAGCAGGTCTACATTCTGTATTAATACTAAGAAAGCCTCCGTTCATACTCTGAGCCTTAATGAGCTGTCAGGACTTCTTTAAAGCAGAAGTAGGCGGAATGTTTGTGTTAATATAAGTCTTAAATCGTTATATCTTCCGACAGCAATCACTTATATAGAGTGTTTGGTCTGAAACATGGGTCTGTCAGTCACTCTGCTCTGCTGTAAGCCGAGGAGAAAACTTTCCTTGTATCCTACAACCTTTATCCAATGAGGAGAGAGAACGGCATAAAGGGGCATGTGGTGACATAGGGACGAGGGCGGGGACTGCTAACTCCATTGGCTGACAGGAAGTTAGCCAAAACGACCGGATCGCTTACTTCTGCTTTAACTTTGTGATGTCACAACTACGCAGGCACCAGAGGGACTCCACTCTTCTGACTGGCTCATTGTCAGTTGTTACTGGTTCTTAGGACAGCAGTATTATCCTCCTACGGGTCAACACCTCAAATAAAACACAGTAAAAGTATAAAATATTGATCTTTAAAGACCAGTTAACAGAGTGAGTGATGCACTCAGAGCTGTTTATGAGACTCAAGTTCTCCCTCAGAGCAGACCTGACCAGGGGGCAGCCCAACATCATAATAAATGCTATAAATGCTCGACGATATGAGTTCCAACAATAACCAACACAGCAGTTGCAAATAATGCTGCAAAGTATCTTTCTCTTCACAGACTTTACTGCATGCATCATTCGAAAACAGACAACATGAACCACTTGTACTCTATTTGTAAAGTCACTTGTACATTTTCGTAAGTCCCTCTCAAAACCCAGGTGGAATAACTAAAGCGTGTCTGTAGACTTTCCTGTTGGAGTGACGGTGACATCTTGCTCACTATTTATACAGTACACAATAATCTTTTTTTTTTTTTTTTTAAATAAAGCATTTTTTAAAGTATATTTTTTGGGCTTCTTCACCTGTAATGGAAAGCACAGTTGATAGAAAGACAGAGAGAGGCAGAGAGCGGGTTAATGACATGCAGGAAAGGGCCGCTCGATGCTGGATTCAAACCGGGGCCTCCTGCAGTGAGGACTGTAGCCTCAATACATTGGGTGGCTGCTCTACCAATTGAGCTAAACACTGCCTCTTTACTGTGTACACAATAATCTTGATATAATCAAACCAGTAGGTCATAGGTCAATTAACAGACCAATCAGCATGTTTCTCCAGATATGACCAAAAGCTTCCAGTTTTTTGTTTTTATGATGTTTCATTTGATGAAAAAGGTTTTCACTTAGAGTATTCTCATGTGCTGTACCATAAGGTGAAAAGTTCCAGAGGGTTCAGGGCTGAACTCTTTTGCCACCCTCTGTGCCGATAGAGGTTCTAAAATCTAATAACACTATTGGAGATCCTGCTGCAGATTTGAGTTTCTCAAACCACTGAAGTTTGACACTACCCAGCTTATGTTGTTAATTTTAATTCCTGGGTAATGGAAATGATATGAAATGCAATATTAGCACTCTGTGGCTCTGTTTTATTGTGGTCGTTAACCAGGCAGGTGGATAACCTGACGACCTCTGAAAAACCATTTCCCATCCGAAGGAAATATCCCTCCAGTTAGTGTTTTAAAGGGTTATATTAATGATTTATCCATTTTAAAATGGTATTGATCGCAAGATATGCATGTAAAATGACATCTGTTGTATTAATCTAGAGAGCAAAGTGGTGCTGCAGTAGAGGTGGGAAAGAGCATCGCATCACCAACAAACCTGCCTACCTTTAATTTCCATTAACTCTGTTTAAAGTTGACACAAAACGTGGTCCTGTCAAAAACAGATGCACATACAGTAATTGAAGTGTCCTCTGGCTACAGGGCTGATCCGTCCTATAATTATCTTCAGAAATTCTGATGTAAATACTGGAGGGGAAAGTTCTCCACCCAGGGGAAGAAACACATCAGAACCATAACTGTGTCTCCAAAACAGCAGCAAAGTAGTGAAAGATGAGTCACTGACATGAGGGCTCTTCCTTCCTCCTCCCCCGAGGATTGTTTGGTATCAAGTAGCACCAACAGATCAGTTTGGTAAACATTAGTAAGCCGTGCGCTGATTGCTGACATCCCTCATTACTTCAGATGCAGCAGCAGCAGCCACGCCGCCGCACGGAGCTCGTGTTGACGTCTGATTGTTTTCATCCCTTGCAGAGATAGCCGACAAGATCTACAACCTGTTCAACGGCTACACCAGCGGGAAGGAGCAGCAGACGGCCTACAACACCCTGATGGACCTGGGCGCTCCCACCCTGCACCGCGTCCTCTACCACTACAACCAGCGCTACGAGAGCTTCGGAGAGTTCACCTGGAGGTGTGAGGATGAGCTGGGTCCCAGGTACCATCCTCGTTTAACTCCTTCCTCTCTGGTCAGATACCCCTACGCAACCAACATCGGCGTTAACAGCTATTTTTTCTTTTTTCTTTTTTTTAGATAGATCCAAACTTTAGTAACACTTTGACACCTATATCTATAATGCATTATAACCATACTTATAATGCAGTTACAGCACTGTATACCTATAGTTATAAACACTCATAAATGATCCTAATGCTTTATAACAATAATCATAACACACTATAAAGCATTTTATCATAACTTATAAGGTCAGGTATTATAATACGTTATAATTGTTAGTAACTTGCTGACAATGCCCACATCGATAATGCATTATAAACATAGTTATAATGTGTTATAATTGACTTATGAACGTGTATAACTATCATTATATCATAATATATCATAAGGCTTTATAACAATAAGCGTAACACATTATAGAGCATTATAACTCTATTATAATACTTGACCTTATAAGCCATAATGAAATGCTATATGATGTGTTATTCTTATTGTTATAAAGCCTTATGATAATTTCTGAGTGTTTATAATGATAGATATACACGTTTATAAGTCAATTATAACTATATTTATAATGCATTATAAGTATGGTTATAATGCGTCATAGAGATAGGCATCAAATAAAGTGTTACCCAAACTTTCTTTATTGAGTATTTGCACAGAACCAAACAAGATCACAGGCAACAATGAACAAACAATAGTTCCGTGACAGATTACTAACTCTGATTCCCTCAGACTCATCCCAGCTGTTTACTTCTAACTCCTTCTATTGTATTTTGCAACATTGGTTGGAGCTCCACCACCTGCTCCCTCCACAAAACCACATTTGGCAGCACAGAAAACTTACAAATCCCCCCCTCCCCTGCTTATAACAAAGAGCAAAAAACAAAAATACCTCATCTTTAGCAAGTGGACATTGATGCTTTATATAGTAAGGGCAAATGTCAGAAACGGTGAGACAGTCAACCGATCGGAATTCAGTTTGTGTGTTTCAGAAATGCCCACATTTCTGATATGTAAACTCACATCAGAAATATGCATTCCTTCAAGCAAATTGCTCATCAACTTCAGCTTGATGGCCAATTTATCAGAGAGATCCAACATTACACAAAGCCTTGTAGGTCTGCCCTGAGTCAGACTAGTACAGAATACCAGAAGACTGAGCCCTTTCAATAATGCGTAGACTGTGTTCACTGTAATCAGGCTCTGAAATTACAGAGATGTGTATGCGTGTGTGTCTGCTCTTCATGAGTTGCCCTCCCACCAACAAAGTGCAATCTGTCGTACTCAACTTGTGCAATTGACATTGACGCCCTCGAACAATAACAGCATGGCCTGGCCGCAAGATCGAAGAAAAAGTGGCAACTGGACAAGAGTCTGGGTTGGATCACGCTTCGGTGGCGTGAACAGCGCTCTCGAGTGCAATTTTCAGCAGACAGTCCTTTCAAACAAGAAATAGTCACCAGTAATTTCAAATATCTTCGAAAGCCCAGACACTGATTTAGCTGTTTGCAGTTCATAAAAATTAAACACATGGCGGATCTGGACGGGAATAAGGTTACAGATACGCTCCATTAGTGATTACTTTACCCCCTACTGCCCGTGTGAAACTCTTCCCATCCTAACAATGATTTATAGACCTCACTCGACGTCCAACTACTTGTAGAAGACTTGCTACACACCACCGACTGTGCTGATCAATTCATGACCCACTAAATCACTGGAGCTGCCTGTTTAAAGGATAAAACCTTTCTATATTCTCATTGTCGACAAATCCCATGAAAATCAAAGTAACAAGTAGCATCTGTGTATATAAAGGAAATAATAAAGCCTTTTTTTTTTAAGATAAAAGTATTCATCACCCTTATGCCTTCAGTGCGAGTGAATGGGCCAGAGGCTGAGTGCCACACACAGGTTAGGGAAGAATAAGTGTACTGAAAGGACTAACACACTGTTGGGTTTTCCTTGGATTTATATTCCATAACAAAAATATAGAGTATCACCAGTGTTATCCTTTAGTACTGCATGAAATAACTCAGCGCCATCTGATGCAGTGGGCTCCTGCAAAAAAAATAAAAAATAGCCCCATCATCGCCCAGACAGAGAAGTCGAACCTTGAGTAACTTTTCCACTTTGACTGAGGTCACCGCTTCCCCACTTGTTTATAATGTGACTGTAACTGTTGCTGTGTCTTGACGGCTGGTGTTAAACTGAGGCACGTTAGCCTGCCAGTAGGCTAACTTTTACTTTGTTAGGCCTCGCATCAGCAGCAAAAAAACACTGAGACTGAGAGCGGAGCTCAGCACAGTTAATGTGCATCACAGACTGTGCTGGCAATGCTGTTGTCTGTAATGCACGGAGAAGCCAGTTGCTTTTCTCCAGTGTGAAATAAACTACACAGAACTTCTCTACGCAACCAATTATTTTTATTCCCGTTACTTCCCAGATCAACACTTTACTACTGTATTTTTGCCTTGTGTTATATTTAAAGAGGAACTAAGCAGGATTATTCCTGTGGCTATGCTACATTTTTATCTTAATTAAACAGCTCCGAAGTAATTGTGATAGTTTACTACATGACTTGTGACTCGTTATGAGTGAGAATAGAGGCTCTCTGTCTTCCACCTGGCGTCTCATGGCTGAAAACCAACTTTGCAACATCAGTGTAGTACCTGGCCGCCACCCCGGTGTCCCAGTTCTCGTCTCCGTAACCCACAATATTTTGTTAAGGCTACACAAATATACACGTCATAACATCGTGTTATACTGTATAACGTTATCCACCGCTCCATGGATTGATTTTTCGCCGGCTGCGTTCTAAACAAATGCACATGGCCAGGAGGAGGGTTAGCAAAACAGCGGAAAAGCGACCGGATTTGCATAGTTTCCCTTTAATGTGCTGCAGGTTGCGACACTGCAGTGTGGTTAGTGCCGTCAGCCTCTTAGTGTTGTAGTCAAGACCACCAAACCCAAGACCGAGTCAAGACCAAGACCAAGGAGGGGCAAGACCATTTTCTATTCAGTACCAGTACTCATCATAATAGTCATGTGGCTTGGTATTTACATTATTCCTCAGCTAAAAAGAAAATATAATTCTCTATAAAATCTAAACCTTATTTAATTGAAACAAAGTTTGGAATGAATAGAAGCACAAAGTCTCCCACTTTTGACACTGGTGCAAGGTTTTCAGATGGTTACGCACAACCATACTCTTTTGTAGAACCATTTTAATCATCTTAAAGTTGTTGTTAAAGTATTGAATTACATCACATAAACCAAAGTAAGCGAGTGACAGAGAGAGACATTTGCAGTTAAAAAAAAAAAGATTTCACTGCAGCTGTGGTCTTGACTGGTCTTGAGAAAAAATCCAAGCTCGACCGGGACAAGACCGAGACCAAATGTAGTTGATTCTGAGACAAGACCAAGACCCTGAAAATGTGGTTTTCAGACCGGTCTTGAGCACTACAACACTACAGCCTCTCTCATGTGTGGCGGAGAGGTCAGGTGAGTAAAGTGTCAGGTGATGGTTGATGACTTTGGAAGCAGCACTTTCCGGTGATTTATGGTGACCACTTGTTGGGTCATGATGATTGCGACCACTTAGCTGCTGATCTGTGTTCACCAGTTCAGTCTCTGAACGTCTTCTGACTCCTGAATCACATGCCACATGTGAAAGCGGGCAGCACATCTACCAACAAAACAAACAAAACAAAACCAAAACAAAGATAATCCTACCTCGCTAAAGCATTTCCTTCACACATTTGTCAAAGCAAACTGCGATTTGTTCCAATTCCTTTTCTCTTTTTTTTTCCACCACAATTACAAACACATCCTTCAACGGCTCACGCAGCCAAATCTCCATCGGTCCATTCAAAGCCCGGCGGTGTTCAGCCCCCTTGTTTAGATTCTCAAAGGCTGGCAGATGTTCTGCTCCCAGCTCCTTAAGTGCTGTCTTTGATTGTAGGAGGTTGTTTGTGTGAATTAGAGTTACAGAGGAAATTCATTCAAACGGACTGAGAGGCTGAGTGAGCTTAACCTCCATGACATCAACGTGGCCATTTAGCAACACACAACCAGGGAGGGCCCCAAATTTCCACCAAACTCGGGGTAAGTACCCATAATGTAAAATTGTAGCTTAATGTTTTATAAACAGAGCCATGTGTCTGATATAAAATATACTTATAAACAGCAGTCTGTGGTACATGCTTTCACTTTGGCAGGTGAAACTGATTAGCCAAGGCTCCCTTAATTCTCTCTGTTTCTCGCTCTGTCTGTGGGTTCCCCCACCCTAAATGAAAGGTTGTTTTTAATAGGGACCATGCTGGAAAGAGTTGATGTAATTGAGGGAGTTGCTTCTGAAGTGTTCCATTAAAATACACTTAGATTAACAGCCCCCCAATTTAGTTAAAGGGAGGGGTGATTAATGTTAATAAAGGTACCTCAGAGCTGGAAAAGCAGTAGAGAAGTGCATTCAAGGTGAGGCCTAGCAACAGGGGAAGGAAGTATAAACATGTTTTGTTTAGCCAAGTCATCAAATGAACATTAAACTTTCCCGTGTATCTGGTTTGGTGTGAGGAAAGAGCCTCCGCGCCGAGCCCCCCGGTTGTATGCAGTCTATTGTTGCCCAGGCAGAGGGGTTAACGGCCTCGCGGCTTTTTCCCGCAGCATCACACGGCTTGTTTCTCTTACACTGTTTGACTATTGGCAAAAACAAACGCAGCAGATACAGGCCCGCGCAGACGCCAAGACAAAGTACTCCTGGTATCATTTTTTAGCAGTTGATTGCTGATGCAAAGTTTCAGACTTTTCAAGCGTCCAGTACTGATGTTGGCTTGGTTTTATAAAGCTACTTAAGCCAGTAGTTTGTTGGTGTAAAGTATCACAGCATATTCAGACGGATAAACAGCAGGCATGTGCAGAGATGCTACTATTTGTTTGATCTGTGAGGTCCCTGTGGGTTTGGAGGGTTTACTGCTGAGGCCCTGTTGTTTCTGCTGTTATCACTCATTGTCTCCTGGTGCTTGTTGTTGTTTCTGTATTTCTTCATCTCCCCTGAATGTATCTGAGTGAGTCATAGAAGCCAGAGCAGCCAAACACCCACTGTACATGCTCTCTGTTGAGGGAGCCTCTACCACTACAATGAGCCTCTACCACTACATGAAGGTTATATCGTTGCTTTAGAAAGGTGTAGGTCTCAGATTAGCTTCCTTACACTGGCTACCAGTATGGTTTAGGGTTGATTTTTAGATCTTATTGATTACTTTTAAAGCACTCGGTGGTCTTGGTCCTGTATACTATATCGCAGGCCTTTTATCATCTTACACTTCTGCTCGCACTCATCAGGTAATCTTCAGGTAAAGGTCTCATAGCTGTCCCTGGGGCCTGACTGATGACAAAGGGGGACAAAGCGATCTCAGTTAGGGCCCCAAGACTCTAGGTCAGCTACGTCAGTGTCATGTTTTAAATCTTTCCTTAAACCAACACTAAGGAACTTTTCAGCCTTCATATAATATTTTCATAACTTTTGTGATGGTACATCGACTTACAACAGGTTGAATGACACCTCTGTCATGGCCTGAGGGGGTCTGTATCGCCTTCACTGGCACTAAGCAGCTTTTAGGAGCATGGCAGGAACCCGGCTCTCACTTAAGTTTCACTTTCACTTTCACGAGTCACGATGAGGAGGGAGCAGGTAATGCAGCACCTTTCCGTCTGATTGTGTATGTGTGTTTACTGTGAAATGATCCGCTGGTAACAGAAACTTAAGGGATAGTTCACCCAAAATTCAAATTTCACTCATTATCTACTCACCCTCATGTCGACTAATATAAGGGCTGGGAGAATTTTCAGAGTCCTCCGTGCCTTCTCGGAGTTACGGGGGGGTCCGCACAGCAGTATTTGTCCATATAATGGTTGTGAATGGGGCTCACTTTTCTTCGTCCAAAAAGACACACCAAAAAACATCCAAATACCTCCATACTGCTAGTCTGTAATGTCCCTCTTGTATTGAAGCCCCGACATGAGAAATTGTTCCACCGGTCAGTGCACTGACACAGGAAGGAAAGTCTCAACAAGACATAAAGTCTTAATGTGGATGAATCTACGTTACCCACACTTGTTAATGGGTCCATTTTCAATAAATATATGGTTTTGGCGTTATTTTGTTATTATTATTATTAGTGGTGGAAATCCTGGGCGAGCCGACCAGCGTTTCCTTACTTTCGGTTTCCTGCCCGGTGGATCATGGTAATAACGCCGCCGAATCGCTGTTTATGGTCGGAACTACGACGGTATCTGATTGTCTTTGAACCTCCGACTTTCATACTTGATGAATGAAAACATTCTTGGCAAGACGTCCGTCTTGCGCCAGTCCAAGAATTTCACCGTGCGCGTGTGTGAAACACTTCGCTTTCCAAAATTCCTCGTTGTCCCTTTAAAACAATTTTTTTATCAGAGAGCTTTTCCTGATTTTATTTGATTTTATTTCATTGTATTGGTCGTTGCTGTGTTGTACAACACTTTGTAACATTTGTTTTAATAGGTGCTATATAAATAACATTTAAAGGAATAGTTCAGCTTTTTTGAAGTGGGGTTGTATGAGGTACAATAAGTATAATATCTGCAGTAGAAAGGTCTAAACCAGTTTACCCATATGCTTTGATACCAAATATTTTTGTTCCCCTTTACCCTAAATATATTACCAAATTTGGTGGGTCGTGTCACCGGACAGCGTTTATTTATTGGTAGTTTTGGCCGATGCACTCAGATCAGTCTCAGGATGTGGCGCGTGTCTGATAAAAGAGGCCAATAAATTCTCTGTGCAGAGTCAAATAATCAGAAAGTGCAACACGGGTCATCAGATAGAGGACCTTATGTGTCACGCAAAATTATTAATTATCGTCAGACATGATTGTCTAGGATGTAGTTCCAGTGAGGGTCAGAAAAAAGGTCGTTTCAAACTCAGCATACCAGATTTCATTACATATTAAAATATGATGGGAGTAACAACAGTGAACTAACTGGATGTGATAGAACTGATCTTTAGATCACATCCAGCAGTGTACAGACTTGACTCCTGCACACAGTAAAACGTAAAACCTTCACAATGTTGTGTTTTAACATTTCCTTTACTGTTATAGCAGTTCCTGTGTTTCCAGCGCATTAAATAACATCCACAACTACAATCTGCACCAACACAGCACTTCCTCTTTATAACAGCCCGTTTTAAATGTTTTGTTTATGGTTTGTTCTTAAAGCTCTCATCTGTTGGCCACAGAAGGAGAATATATTTTACCTCTCCCACACTACAGCATAGATCTGGGGTAACAATAAACAACAGAACACAAACACACATACAGACCGCAGACCAGCACCACACACGCATAGTTTTCAATCTTCTGAAGCTGAACTTGTTATGAAGAGAATTTCCAAGTTTTATTTTTTGTCTTTTCTGTCACAAACAATGACGACTAAATAAACTCGATTTTCATTAGCTAGTCAAAATAGAGATAACGAAAACTCAGCACCGGCTCAGACTCAATGTAAACTCACAGCGTCCAAGTAAGCAATATCTGGAAACAAATGAATGAACGAATGTGGCTTTATCTTTCTTGTGGCAGCAGATATTCTGATCTGCTGCTTTTAGAAACATATCAGATCACACTGACGAGACCAGTTGGCACCCACCGGAGGACATTTTTTGTTGCCTTTTTTTTTTCTCATGCAGCATCGCGTGATGTTTTAACTCAAACCATAAACTCACCGAACGGCTGCCTCTCCAAGGCCTGACACTTCTCCTCCCGAGGGCCAGACCTTGTCATCGCCATGGGAGTACCCATCATTTAAAGGCACGCCGCTTGGCTGTTGACTTAGAAACGCTAGATGTTTTGGCTAGGCTGAAAGTAAATCCTCGATCCTGGCCATCACAATCCAGACCATGTCCTTGGTTGGACTCTGTGCCCTTTGATGAACTGAAAAAAATATTTCATTTTTTTTTTTTTCAATTTTCGTTTTGTTTTTACATGACAGTCTCTCTAATCAGAGGAGAGCTTGCGATAATAAGTGCTGTTATGGTTGGAATTTCTCTCAGGAAATCATAGTCATAATCACAGCAGACTGTTTACTTTGCTCTCTGACTTTTTATAGTCGAGAGAAGGACAAAAATACACACAGTTAAAATAGACGTGCCTTTCAGCTGCTCGTCCTGCGCTGATTTACGGCTGTGTCTGATTGAAGAGTATTGGACACACATCTCTGATAAAGAAAAAAAGCACCATTATCAATCTTGAGTCATTCATCATTATGAGGTTACTCATCAATTAGCAGCTCCTCATCTGCCCTCAGTAGGACACGTCACTGCTTTGACTGCATACCCTCGAATTAAAAAAGATTTTTCCACCAAAATATTTTCATTGCAGAACAGAGCTAGAAATAGGACAGTGAGTGAAGCCTAAAATGGGTTATTATAGTATTATTGGAAGTGCACAGTTTAAAAATAAAACACACGGACATTTACGTCTGCGGCTAATTTTGCTCCCTGCTCTTAAAAACATGAGAATAGAGGAAAACAGAGGGAAAAGTAAATTCAACATAATGAGACAGAAGCTGTCACACATCTCTGTTCCTCCGCTGAAATATCGAGTGTGGTATTTTTAAATCCTGGTAATTATCAACACAGTTTGAATTATTTCAATTAGTGTAATAACTCCATGGAGATGTATTCAGTGTTCCCTGTAATTCAACTGTGGATGTCTCCATATATGTATAACACAAATAGCACAGGTCGCTCAGTCAGACAAGTCCTGACTCACCGTGATGAGAATGAAACAAGTCACAAGTGCAGTTATTGGAAATTCTCATGATCTGTTTCTTCTCACGATCGCCTTTAACCGATCCTGAAACGTTTGTTTTTTGTTTTCAGCATTAATGGAACACGTTGCAGCTGCTTACACCTTATAAATCTTACTGATATTTGACATTTTGTGGCAATCTAGAGTCCAGATCTGTGACTGCAGCCACCCACTGCTACAATTAGTTAGTATTTGTCTTATAATTATTATCGTTATTATCATTACATCCACTAAGGAGGTTATGCTTTCACTTGTGTCTGTTTATTTTTCAGCAGGATAACATGAGAAGTTCTGATTAAGAACTGATTTATGGGTCAGAGTAGAGCCCATTTCATTATTTTGTTGTGGTTGTGGGATTTGTTTTCTTTTTTTCTTGTCACTTTCTAGGATTGTTTGGCCTGTAGTGTGCCATACTACGCATTACTACAGGTGTACATCTCTTTGGAACCTGCATTGCGTTGTTTCTTTCCCCTGAAATCCCAATAGTAGTAGTTTTGGACTTCCTATGATAGCCGCTTCGTGGCAGAGTTCTAGTTCTACGTAGAGCTTCAAACAAACCATCTTTCTTTTCTTGCATCTGTTGTGGTACTCTCTGTGGTGCATAGAAAGGTCAAGACACTATACATCAACTGGATTAGTGGAAGGTCACCGTCAAAACACAAAACACAAAGCTGATGGATGCTCCATGTGCGATTGTGTCCTTCTGTGCATGGTGAAGTTTCCCTGTCCTGACCCGACCCAGACTTAGTACTGTGTAATGTGAATTGTATATTATGGTCGATTGGTCGTCATAGATACCAGATGTCACCCCATTTAAATAAGAAAGAAAAGAAAAAGAGGACAATTGCCTTCTTTATCAGTCTATCTATTCAGTTCCCATAGGCCTCTCTCAGGCTCTACACACTGTCAAAACACCCATAGTGGCCCATCACATGACTGTGTGTATGTTTTCCACATGTAATGTAGTGTATATGTGATTTATGTGATGTTTGTTTAAATGTGCATGTGTATATTATACATACTATTGTGCATGTTGTTTGTTCCAATATTCGTTTAAAGAAATAATAATACAAGTCTCCCCAAATTAGCACGATGCTCACTGTGTACATCTGTGCTCAATGTAACTGCGGCTACATTTTTCTGGTCACAGTCAAAGCGCTGGGTTAAGGTAAAGGGGAAAGCTGGTGGTCTTGTTTATTGTTTTCCATGTTTACCCCAAACCACACACTTTCAATAACCCTAACCCCAGTGTTTTAGTTGCCTAAACTGAACCACAAGTGAGACACAGGATGTGAACGTCACTTTCCAGAGGCATAAATAAACGTGATGGTTTGACACTATTAAAATAGTGTTTAAGTGTGCATGCCTCTGCGCTTTTGCATGCAAATGTAGCCTAATTCTTTCCAGTGTGACTATGTCTGCGTATATGTGTGTGTGCATGTTATAGCCGTGCCTATATGTGTCTGCTCGCCTGCTTGTACAACCACACACTTTGAGCTGAGAGTCTCCTTTAAGGGGCACTCGCGCTTGCATTGCCCACTATTTTCTATACGTGCACATGGATTTATGGTGACAACCGTTGCTATTTGGAACCAATGAAATGTTCCTCCACTTTCCTGACGAATGAAAGCATAACAAACCGCATCTTTTTTTCTCTATTTAAAGCAAATAAATATCCCGATTTCCTCAAACCACTGAAATCTGTGGCAAAAATATTGGGAACATAAAGAGGTTTCAGAAAAATGATATGAATGACAGTATGGCAGCACACTACCAGTATCAACACAGGGCTCCGTGTCTGCAGACAGGCTGTCCGAGAGGCCTGACATCATTAAAATGATTATTTCTCTCTACACAGTTTCCAAAAAACATCGCTGAGGTTGTCGAGGCTGTTATGGTTGTGTCGACATGCATTTGCAAAAGGGGATGTTGCCCTGCTGAGTATCCGTACGTACACATAACAGCGAAAATACAGTCGGACTCCAAAAACAATCTAATAACATATGCAAAGCGCTTATTAGCAAAGAGGATGCTGATTCTTGTGTAGCTCTATGTAAAATGGTTTGCAGATTAGAGAGGAACGCCAACAATAACACAGGAACATGTTTGCCTGTAAGTGCTTTGCCAGTTTGAGAAGAACTGCAGCCTGTTGCAGCGCAGAGTACATTCTTTTTCCAGAATAACATGAGCACATACCAGGAAATATGCTGATGTGCTATATGTTTACAGAGCAGCAGTTGATTTGGAGTGAGATGGGAGATAAAATAGAGGAGAGGAATCCACAGGCCACAGTGTCTGTTTTATTACAGTACAGTGTGTTGCTCAGTCTCCACTTTAAGTTTGAAAAATAAATAATAAATTGCAGCTTATTGACAAAAGTCAGGAACAAAATGGACTTGTGGGTTATCGTTTGAACGGGTGTTTGACAAGAGGATATTAACTCGCCACAGACACTGGAACACACAAGTTACAAATAAAAAACAGACTTTCTTGCCCACTTGTGTTGGTTGGTTTTATTTAGGATCAGATCCAGAGCAAACTGCAAATCAATCAAAGACCGATCCATGTCCCTCTTTTGTTCTGATAGAATTTGTCATTTCTCTTAAATTTGTCATCAAATTTGTATTGCATACCCTTTAAACATACATAACCTATAAAGCCTTTACTGTACCACATGGCCACACATACACACATATATAAGTGAAATAGAAAATAAATGGAAAAATTCATAACATTGGATGAAAAATGTCAAGACCACACAGAACCAAGTGTGTGTTCATTCCTGTTGAACCACATTAAGTGTAGTGTGTGATGTGCAAATGTACTGAAGCTTTAGAAAAATGTTCTGAAAAACATAGTAAAAAGAGAAAGTTATACATTTACAGTAATTTTCCTACACAGTTGACCTGTAGACTTTGTTAAACGCTCTCGTGGACAAGTTGTGACCTGCACATTCATCATGCTATGAGATAATAACGGAACGTTACGAGACAGAGTTGTTTTCGAGGTAAATTCATGCAAAACCGCTGATGCACATTCCCATCAGGGCAGTTTTTCGGCAAGCAGTCTCTCAATTTGCCTCTAAAACGGCTCCATCTCATAATGTTCCATTATTATCTCATAGCGTGGTGAATGTGCAGGTCACAACTTGTCCACCAGAGCGTTTGGAGTTGTCAGATTGTGTATTTGATGATTTTGATGAGGGAAACCAAGAAATCCCATTAGCCTCCGTATAGCGTAACTCTGAGCAGCTCGCGGCTCTGCTCCACCGTTCTCAAAATAGCTTGCACCAACAATTAAAGGTAACAACCCTTCTCCTAAAACTATAGGGATTATGACAATGGGCCAATTTGCCAAAATGTTGAACTATCCCTTTAAAGTCTTTTAGTAGATTGTGTAAAAATTGAAAGGTTCAACGGTTAATTCTTTATGTCTGGAACACCGGCCGAGAAACAAATGGCAGAGCATTTGATCTCATCACATTATCTTCATCAGCCTTGTTTGCTGGTGAGGGTCGAGAATATAAAGTACATTGGATGACATCACAGCTGTTTATTTAATATGGGTGACATCCGTCTTCGCAGCAGCTGCTAAGTTCTAATATTTCTACATAGCAATAACATTACCGTGGTTTACAGCTGGTTACTTACCACTCTAGAAGACAGGGTGTGAGTTCAGCCTCAGCCTGCTCTGTCACTTTCTGTTACCAACTCACATTCGGTGGCACAGAAAACAGCCCTTTGTCACGGTTTTTGTGTAATAATTTAATAATATCAATAATTTATGGATGAGGTAGCCTACAGAGTAAAGAAGTACAGTACAAAAAGTGTAGCTGACATTATCACCACCGTTACAATCTGTCTTTGCCAACATCACCGTTGCCGTTGTTCATCATCATTTGGGGAACGGCCACTGAGAGTCTGTCCATCACCTGCACCACCTTCCCTGCCACCATCTCCCTTTTTCAGTGTCAGCTTTGTTTCCGTCAGTGTCACCTCATCCTCATCATCATCTCCATGACAATCATCGCCACCAACGCCAGCGTCACGACGGCCAGGTGAGAGACAACGATGATGATAAATAGAAGATGTGGTTTGCTTCCATCTGCACATTTTGATGAAATGGAGACAGCTAGAGCGACTAGGCAAAACACTTAGAAATAGACAGATTGCTGCTTTTTTTTTCAGCCTATCAGTGTGGTCATTAATTTCCTGTAAGTGGTGCACTTTGAGTGTGTAGCCTGGGTGCTCTGATGTGTCATCAGCTCATCAGTATAATGTGTTGTGGCTCTGGTGACTTTGGTGCATCCAGCAGACTTGTGGCTTGGCAGGATGGGGACAGCGCTGTAAAAGTGCTGGTTTGGCTGAAGAACGAGGAGAAAACTGTGTGTGGAATGAACAAAATCTCCTCCCGCTGCCATTTTCTGACTTCAGGCAAACACTTGACAAGGTTTCACCGCGAGGGCCAAACAGGCTGCATCGGGCTTAATGGTTATTTATTGCGCCCAACGTCCCTATGAGATGTATTTATATGAACTCCGTGCATCGTGTTACTAATGGAGATGATTTTTCAGCTGGCTTGGTTTGGCCCAAAAGGACAAAGTTGAAGCATTTCATAGTTTCTCCTCTGCGTTACTTACAGCCGTCCCTTAGCCTGCGTTTCCTTCACGTGGAACCAGCCCCTCCGTTCGCCACGACCATTCATTTCTTCATTCATTCATTTTTCCACTGACGGCAGCCGTTGTATGCTTTGGGTTGGAGTCGGAATGTGTGGGTAACGGTACACCTTACCCTGCAGGCTGCTTCAGACGGGAAGCAGCGGTGGATGGGTAGGTTTTAGGTTCTGTCACACGGTGATGTCATTCTAAAACAACACCCGAGCCACAACGTGATTTATGGACTGCAGACAGTCGGGTGTATCTGATGAGATTCCACCTTCGTAAAGACAACTTGGCAGCATCGCTTTCCCACAGTGCACTGCATTTCCTGGTTTCTCACTATCTTCTTGATGTCGGTGATGGTGACCAGTGTAGCTGATGTTCGGCTTTGTAGTTTGACTGTAAAGCCATTCTGATAAAAGGTCGCTTTTTCAGGCCAAGATGTTGTAGTGGGCACCAAAAAAGTGAATGTACTACATCACATCAAAGCTACGTTCTGGGATGTGGCACTTATCCTTCACAATATGGCAGCGATTAGAATGACAGTTTCCAACAAATCTGTTGTGCATCAGGAGACAAAGAAAATATTGAAGGCATATCCTTCTTTTAGTTCTTTTCACATTTACTGATTGCAGTGTTTTTCCTGGCTCACAGTGAGACAGAGGTGGTGGCATCCTGATCATGTGCACCGTTGCGTGTACACACACACACACACACACACACACACACACACGAAAAGCTCAGGAAAATACTTTTTTACAAGTAACTTATTTTAAGAGATCTAGTGAATTCCAAAAGGATGATAACATAATAATGATATTTAGAACAAAATATTTTTCTTTCAACATCAGAAACCAACCATTTCTTCCTTCCATCACATTGACAAATTCACTGTTTTAGAATTTGGTACCACTTTATTTGACGCCTATCTCTATAACGCATTATAACCATACTTATGAGTTATAATGCAGTTATAGCACTGTATAACTATCGTTATAAACACTCATAAATGATCATAATGCTTTATAACAATCATAACACACTATAAAACATTTTATCATGACTTATAAGGTTAGGTATTATAATACATTATAACTGTTGTCTGTTAGTAACTCGCTGACGATGCCCACATCAATAATGCATTATAAATATAGTTATAATGTGTTATAATTGGCTTATAAATGTGTATAACTATCATTATAAACACTCATAAATTATCATAAGGCTTTATAACAATAAGCACAACACATTATAGAGCATTTTATAATGGCATATACATGTAAGGTCAAGTATTATAATGAAGTTATAATGCTCTATTATGTGTTATGCTTATTGTTATAAAAACTTATGATAATTTATGAGTGTTTATAATGAGTTATACACGTTTATAAGTTAAATATAACACATAACTATATTTATAATGCATTATCAATGTGCTCATTGTCAGCGGGTTACTAACAATTATAATGTATTATAATACCTAACCTTACTGTATACTGTAAGTCATGATAACATTTTTTATAGTGTGTTATGATTATTGTTATAAAGCATTATGATCATTTATGAGTGTTTGTAACTATAGTTATACAGTGCTATAACTGCATTATAACTCATAAGTATGGTTATAATGCGTTATAGAGATAGGCGTCAAATAAAGTGGTACCTAGAATGTCTTAGAACGTTACCACTTCTATAAATTACTTTTTAATCATTTTCTTTCAAAATTCTGATTAATTTACAGTGAGGAAAGAAAACATGTTCCAGTGAATGTTTTTGATGAAACTGTAACGTGTTTTTTTCTGTCCTTCAGTGTCTTTAGCTTTTGCGTAACCAAAATACACAAACTTGAATTATTCCAGCTCTCGGGAGGGTTTTTAGTTCTGAATGTCTTCGGTGGGAAAAATGAATGAGAAGTGAAGTTAGAGTCACGTAAACACTCCTAATGACTTATCAACTGGATCCCGTCGCCTCGACTCCTCATCCTGTCTCTCACTTCCACTCTGATCCTCTCCATCACCTGCTGTGCACGACTTTCAGGCGCAATAAATTCACCGCATCTCGTCAGCAACTTGAATTATTGCTTTTTAAATGTCTGTAATAATCGGGTGATGTCTGCCCTCATGATTCACCTATTCACAATTGCGCACTGGGACATGTGATTATGTGAATTTAGGAAACCTTTTTAAGAAGTTGGACGTACTTTGATGCCAAAGAAACAAATATCATGGCGGCGCCGTCTCACACATTCCTGCTGTAGGGAAAAACACACACACACACTGTTTGGAGGAAATTCCTTGAGGGAAATTGCAGCTCTTTTTCAGCTCAAACCTACATCAGCCTTGTTTCCTGATTCCTCCCTGAAGTCTGCCTTTATGTCATTTTAAAGACCCTGTTATTATTGATATTACTGACCTTACCATTGACCTAACTCGCCCACAATGAATAAGGACATTACAAGAAACTATTGCAAATGTATCCTGGATCTGTGTTGTATCGGGTTCTGAATTCACATAAGCTTGTACTGTGTTTGTGGATGTCATAAAGGTCTTAAAGGGAACATATTATGGAAATATCACTTTCTGACGGCTCTTTAACATATATTTGGGTGTTTGTTTTGCCTTCCGGCCGCCAAAATGTGAGAATTGACAAAAAAATCTGTAATGTGCAGGCTCCTGGTTGAACTCCATGTTGTTTTACGAGCTGTTCCCTCAGCAATGATGTAACTAGTTTTCAAATTTGCATAATACCACCCCTACCTGGGACCGGTAGAAGGGGTGGGACGGGGCAAGCAGTGGTTCATTTGCATTTAAAGGGACAGGCACTGAAACCAGCCGTTCTGAACAGGGCTGTTTTGAAAGTATGAAAAGAGCTGTGATGTTTGATCCTTGGGGTATTTTGACCAAAGCATGTCACAGACATGTCTTTAAGACATCTGATAACTATTTTAATTTGTGGAAAAGCGGGCATAATATGTCTCCTTTAAAGGCAAACACACTGATCCTGTGCATTGTTTGCTCCAACAGGAAGGCCAGCCTCATCCTGTCCCAGCTGGAAGAACTCTCTCCGTGGTGTAAGGGCCTCCTCCAGGAGCCAAAGATCGGCCTTCGCAGGATGTCCCTCAAGTTCCTGTCCTGCCGTTACACCGACACCAAGGCTTTTGGGCTCAACTGGTCGGACATGGGCCAGGACGTACACAAGGCCTGCGATGAGCAGACGCTCACCGTCATGTATAATGACTACGGTGAGCCCAAGGAGCTGTAAGGGATGTTATGGTTTCAGACTGGATGTGGACAGGAATATGGGAGATTTGTCAAACCCAACAAATAAAGTGCAGGTTTTTCATTCCATTAGATATATGCAAAGATATACAGTATCTATTTAAGGTGTCATACACATGATTTCAAATTTACTCTATTACGCTCACATTTATTAGTGAATGTATTCAAAGGTCTGATTATTCTATTCATTCACTCAGTTCCTCTGAGTGAAAGTGAAAAGTGAACTCAAACTTCACACATCCTGCAGATGCTTCACAATAAAAGCCTTCCTTGCTTAATGCTTCAGTATTTCCAATTGATCCTTTATTGCTGTATAAGAATGCAAAAATATTAATAACAATTCATATTTTGTTATGCATCAAAATAGTTTGGACTGAAGCAACACAGGGAGTCTGAGAAAAGAAATGAAGTTATAACTGTGAAGCAGCTGCTTGATGGACTTAATTACTTAGCAACCCAGGCTAACGTGCTGTTTAATTAAAGCCTGCAGAGACAAGGATATGATGTGAATCTTTTTCATTGGCATTTAGTCTGAAATATTGCAAAGGACAAAGAACACCTCAGAGCAAACATGGCAACAAACATGTTATGACCCACACATCAGCTTTTTACATCATCATCATCACCACCACCATGTTTTTCTGGATTTAGATTTAGAATTTAATTTAGTTTAATGGGGAAAAAAAAGAAAAAGTTATTTTTAATGTTCAATCATACCATTAAAATGCACATATCTTAGAAGACCCAAACATCCCCATCTTAAATCTTTGATCTGGAAGAGCATGCTTTTCTTTTCCAGCCCTTCGCTTTTAATTGTGTACTTTAGACCTCAGACTCAGAGTCATTTTATTTGGCTTCTTAATGCTCAGTCAGATATTAAGAGGTCAGATCTGGGATCTGCTCCTTTGTGTCTGTTGAAGCAGGCACAAACTCAGTCATATCTTCAGAAATAAAGAAAACTTATGAAAGGCAACTCTTGATGTCAAACAAGTGGTCAGAAAACTGTAGTCATAGTGACTTTGTCGACATTCCATAACCATCATACTGTACAGCCTAAACACTGTAGTTTGATTCATAGACCTGACTCTTTGTTTCTGTGAAAGTTTACATGATAAACTGACCCAGGAGAGACTGGATGCTGTAAAGATGTTACACTAACAACCCATCATAGCTTTAGTTTCTTTGGTACATACCAGGTTTGTTTTTTTGTCATTGGGTTGTGTGAGGTAGTCCTGAATGACTGGTACAGTATGTGTCCTGCAGAAAATTCTGTTTGGGGGGGTCACAGTGGTGTGGTGGTTCTCTCCAGGTTCTCCGGCTTCCTCCCACAGTCCTAATTGCACATCCATGTGAATGTGAGCTTATTAGTCCACTGTACATGTCAGCCCTGTGATCGCCCTCGCCCTTTTTCAGATGGGATTGGCTCCAGCCCCCCCTTACGACAATGCACGGATAAGCAGTTAGACAATGGATGGAAATTCTGCTCAGCGCACTCCCAGTTAGGAGTTCTCAATTAACTGATCAGTTAATGTACAGATCAATACCTGGCACAACCCCAATGCAAAACAAAACACACACTGTTCCTTTGGATATTTTGGTGGTTCATAGCTTCTGGTGCTCATTTGCATTTGTTATGAATAACAGCAGCTCACTCAGCAGCTTATTTTTCTGTGTGTTCTGTTTAACTACTGTATGAGTGATCACCAGTAGTTTAAGCTATTTTACCTTCAGCCTCATGAACTCGTGGCGTGTCTCAAATCACATACTTCACTTCCTACTTTCACGTCTATATGCGCTGTGTGTGTGTGTACACAGTATACAGTGCACTTGCAGGCATAGTCTGTATGATTTAGACTGTGTATTGTTGTACCAAATCAAACGGTTCTTGTGCAGTGTGTGTTTCCATTCACCTGCTTAATAATGAGAAACGGAAATGGAAATTTTGAGAATTTTTTTTTTTGCAAAATCTAAATATTAAAGCAATATTTTGTAAGACTGAAACAGAAATACTGTATTCACATTCAAGTCATAGCGCATGTTCCACCCAGAAACTGAACACACTTTTACTTTCAAAACAGCCAGTGTGAGTATGGAAGTATGTGAAGTGAGACACAGATAGGACTTTATTTGTCATTGAGACACGTTGAACCACTACTGCAGTGACAGATATATAAGGAAACCGTCATGTAGCGACAATGGAAACAAAGCCAGTATTTTATTTCACATAGTTATCCATGATGGAGGTGAGGCACCGAGTGGAGCCATTTGAGCCAGTGGCATGCACAGATTTTTGAAGGGCAGGGGCGAAAAGAAAAGTGCACACCACTGGTTTGAGCTACAGAGATTTAGCTAGAAAGGTCAAATAGATATAAAACCATGTAGATAACAGAGAATGGTCTTCTGGAAGTTATTTTAGTAGTGCAGACTTTCAAAAATGAACCTTGTACATAACATTATCATAACATTATTAGCTATGTAACCTGCTGAATGTAGTATTGATAGTTTGCATTTGTAAAGGAAGCTGTTAGGAAGGAGTTTTGCTAAACATCCGTTCATTATCTCTACATGTTAAATGAAACCTGCCAAGATGATTTGACAGTATTTTATTTATCATTTTAACAGTTTTCACATCAGACCCAACTGAACCAATCAACTCTGTGATAAAAATGTATTGAACCTGCAAATTAACAGTGTCTTAATGTTTTCAGCTGCTTCTCTATGTTTAAACTTTCCCCCAATAAGATTAGTCTTTGGAAAAATGTTTTTAATCATTACCACTAATAGCGTGTGTTAATTGTGATATTTTTACTTTTCTTTGACTTCAGTTGTTATGGTATTATTCTATGTTTTATTACTGTGCGGTGGCCATATTGGAGATTGATGTCAAAGACATGCAAATACATAGCAGTGGTTGAGTTTTTTTTTTACAAATCTCATATGTGAATACTAAAAAACAAACGCTTGTAGATTTTTGTATAAGCAGCAAAGTATTTCGTAAAATGCATCACATTCTAGCACAGTACTGTGTTTTAATTCTGTATATAAATGTACAACAGGTGATATTTTACAGCATTTCTGTGTGCTTTGGTAGATGCAGTATTGTACTGTAATATCTGCTGTGTAGCTTAGTCTTTGTAATCAGATCAATCCTGACTCCAGTTCCACAGTGAAGGGCAGTTTGTTTCACTGGCTTGGTTTAAACTGGTGTCAACGTTTGTCATAAACTGAGAGATTGGATGATTAAGAGACTGATATTAATGGTTCAACAACATACAAATAGTGAGTGGAGTTGAACATGACATGTATAAGGAAATAAGATCGAGATCTACTATCTGCATGATATTATTCTGTCTATAATGTATGTGGCATCATAAACTTAACTTTTTCACTTTGGTCTTTGCTACTTCAAAGAACAATAAAGAATATATTATGAAACATGGCTGTGTGAACGTTTCATATCAGAATATTTTTCATTTTTCATACAGTTTGTGTTGCTAAGGAAGAGCTATGTTCTTTTCAGTTCATGTGCAGACAAACTGTGGACACTCCCAGTATCACTGTAGAAATACAAACTTAGGTTACAGGTTGTTGTGGTGACGGTACAGTAACACCATTTAGTCTTTGTCTTTTTTGATGATGTGGACTACACACCAAGTTCCTGACCCAATGTGCAGTAAATGCAACACACTACAGTATGACCTTAGTATGCCATTGCAGCAACACTTGTGAAAACAGTTTTAGAGGGGTTGTTTAAAAGAGGACTGGTGGTTCAATCTCTGGCTCCTCCAGCCTGTGTGTCCAAGTGTCCCTAGGCAAAACACTGAGCGCCAAACTATTTCTAATGCCTTATCAGTATACCAGTGTGTATGTGGTAGAATTGCTGTATGCGTAGTAAGAAAACAGTCTGTTTGTGTGTGTCTGTCTGTGTGAATGTGGCTGTAGTATAAAGTTTTTGCAGTGGACTGGCCAGAGGAGTGCTGTACAAGTCCACTATGTCTCTATATTTAACAACACAACACAGAAACCAGATGAATCAGTGCTTTGAATAGGAAAAAAAGGACCAAAGAAATCAGAATAAATCTCATGTAACAATTAAGACTTGTGACATCCACCGGCTTCTGACAGCTCATAGACGAACTTAATTCCCATGTCAAATGGTTTCTTTTGTGTGGAAGCCTCCTTCTGAGGTTTAGTATTCAGTAATTTATTGATGGCAGAACTCAACACAAAGCTCACACAAATTATCCTTGAGGGTGATTCAGTTATTCTGTCATTTCAAATTAAAAGCCAGCCTCTCTCTGTGGGGTTATCCAAACACAAGCACACACGCACAGATATCCACCCAGGCGACATCCTGAGCCAGTGAGTGCGAGTCAAATAAACTGCCAGGAAACAAATGATAGGGGTCAATGTAAAGGTACTATTTATTTCATATAGAGTATAAAGTACTGTAAATATCACAAAGAACATGAATACACTTTTATAGATACAATATTTGGATGGAATACTTGGTCTTTTCATTTTAATGGCTACATGGTCCTGACATACAAACTCATGTCATGTCCGTGCTGAACTTGACAACGTGTTATATCTTTGGCCTCCTTCCATCCTGGTTCACTGACTAGTGAAGCAGCCCAGCACCTCTTCTTACTGTGGAAATTCATGATGTTTAAGGATTTCCAGTTTGACATTCTACAGTTCGTATTGTACCCTGCTGTTTGTGTTGGTTTCGACACATATGTATGACATAACTCAATGGATGAGATTTTTTCTAAAATGTGTAAATACAATCATCATCGAAAGACAAAAGTAAATGACAAAAATAAACAAACATGTTGCTCATGGTAAGCGCTGTGCACATGCTGTGTGGTACAAATACATGTTTGTATTAGAGGATTTGTGATATAAATAGAGTGTTGACTTGTGTAGAGTGTTGACCAATAAGTAATCTAGTAGATACGCTAGGTGATCCAAATATATTAGTCTATATATGTTAGTCTTTACAGATATGCGTCCTCTTGCAGCTGTCAGAGCTGTTATGCAGAAGGATCTGGTGCACGATGATGAAGAATATAAGTTGTTTCAGTATTAGTTTTTTAGATTTTTTTTAAATATTTTTTTGGTTTTCCATGGGGACAGAAGGGATTTGGTTTTGAGGTATTATTTCTGTGTAGTGGAATAGAAATTAGACGCGTATTCTCCTCTGCCCATTTGGCTTTGATTTGATTTGACTGGTCCTCATTTGGTTTTGAGGAGACTCAACATGAGTGAGAGATGTGTTTTGGCTTCAGCGTGATTTAAATGTAGTACTGAAAATTTTATGAGATGCTAATATATCTAGCTGGATGCTACAGTAACACATTTGGTAGCATTAGCCCTTACTATAAGGTCTGTGCCTTCACTTCACAGGCACAGCCAGTTCTTTTGGTTTCTTGATCCCGAGGCTAATCAGGTCCAGAGAAGTACTTGAATCCATTTACAGTGATTCGATCCAATTATGATGACTTGATTTGTACAGGAGTGGATAAACTGCCTTTTAACCCTATTTGAACTTGACCTCAATCAATCAATCAATCAATCTTTATTTATAGAGCACCTTTCATACATGGGAATGCAACACAAAGTGCTTTACACACATAGAAAAATAGAAACAGAAAAAACAGCCACGCTCCCGAGTTTCAAAATATAATTTCCTCTAATGCAACAGTGAGGATAACCATGTAACTTTACCAGGAGGGGAAAACACTGGAACATGTGTGGATGGTGTGTGGCTGCACTCAGCACAGGAATCTGATTTTAAACCATGGTGACTCATGTGATGAGTAAGATCGCTTATGATAAAATGAAAATGGCATTTTTATGTTAAGAAGTCTGCCTACAGTTGCATTCTTCGCATTACAAAATGTTTTGAAAAGAGAATGTTTGTTTGTTGTGGTGTGTAGTTTGTGGTCCAGCGTCTTTCATCCCTTCATCTTATTGCATTCCTCCTCCAGCTCCAGCTCCCCCTCCTCCCTCCAAGTGCTTTGCTTTGCTCTTGTTCTCCTCGGCGTCCGGATCACGGCAAGTGCACTCATCCTGATTGCAGTCCGCCCCAAACTGAATGACCTGTCGGTAAACAAGCACAACATGCAGAGGTTAGCTTCGAAAAACTATAGCTCTGTGGCAGGATTCAAACACAATGGGACTTTTTAGGCCTGTTGGTGACTAAACGCAGAAAAGACATGTTTCGTTCCGTTACAGTCGGTCTCAGATCGAATCTAAAATCCTGGTCTAAGTGTAAGTTCTGCGTAAGTAAGTGGAACAAAGCATACAAAAGAGGTATGAAATGCATTAGGGGGAAAAGGAAATATTACATCAGGACTCTCAGTAAAATTAGAGTCACTAAAAAATGCACTAGTTGAGGAGGCTTCCCTGTAGGGTTGTTACATTTCAACTGTAGCAAAGAGTACAACTTTGAATGGCAAAAACAGACAATAAAAAATAAATTTGCTTGAACTGGCTGAGCAGCTAGTGAACAGTTCTGTGCTGAAAGGTAAGTACCACTTAGTAACCCGAGAGTGGTCTTAGTAGACTTGTTGTATTTCCTCACAGTTTCAAAGAGAACTCCTACAGCCCCCCGGAGGCCGATAAAGTGCATGATGTCAAATGGTTCAACGTGGCCTTTGAATGGCGAGAAACCTTGAGGGTCTTCGGAGAAGGAGGGAGGAACGCAGCGCCGTGGAGGTGAACGGATGAACACATGTTAAGAATCAACAACAAGCGGCTGCCAGCTCTTGTCTAGGAAGCGAGCCATCACCACAGGTTGCAAAATAAACTCTGGTGCCCCGCGAAGCAGTCTGTTGCAAGAAATGTAAACATTTGCTCCTGGAGAGAAGGAGTGAGAGGAAGATTGAAAGAAAGAAAGGGAGAGGGAGAAATGAGAGTGGGAGGCAGAGAAAGAAAATAAGGATGACAGCGAGCGAGGCGAGAAGGAGAGTGGGAGGTAGCAGCTTGTCGGCCTTCACTGCTGATTGCTCTCGCTTTTGGAGAGAGAGAGGGTTGATGGCAGGGTAATAGTTTGACTGAGGGCTCTCAACGAGATGCAGAGGACCCGGCGTCACTTCAAATGCCAGCAGTCCCATTTAAGATGAACTGGTGCAGCCACTAAATGTTCCCTTTAACAGTCTGATCTTGATTCAGCCATGCAGTCACACAACAGCAGGAAAGCAGCACTCCACCTCCGATGCCTCCTAACAACCTCTGGAAGGAGCGAAAGGGCTTGTTTTTGCTTCATCCACAGAAACAAAAGCCAAGTCTTTTGGCTGTTTCTGAGTGTTTGGATTAGTTGCTTCCCTGCTGTTTACTGCAACATATTCATGAACCGAATTCATGTGAAAGAAAAGGTTTCGGAGTAATGAATTCAACCTTGCAAGGAATCAAAACCAAGCCTACAGTTTAAGATAAAAAAAAAGCATGCCATCTTCATCTTCCTTCTGTTTGCACTCTGCTACTTTTAGTATTTTGACCCTTTTGTCGGACGAGAACACAGGCTGCAGTTAACAAATCAAAGGAAGACTGTGTTTCCATAGATGGTGTGGCAGCTCCCATCTTTTCTTCTGGAGCCTGTGACTGAATCCCACCTGAATCATCTCTCGTGTATCGCTCCTCTCTTGTCATCACTGCAGCTATCCTTGTAAATAAAACCAAAACTGCCTGAGCTCCATTAAAAAAGGAGGCAGCTGGCCCTTTTAGACCAATCCAGACATGAAAACATATGAATATTCAGGTGCAGGTGACTTATGTTGCCAGATACTGGAACAGTCACTGACGTATCCATGTTTCTTGCAGAACAACATAAAAAGATGAACTCATGTCTGCGTGTGTTTCTGATCAATAAATCTTGCAACTGTGGCAAATTGGCCTCGAATATCTGAACTCTTAAGGTTTTTCATGAGTGGCATCAGAGAAAATATGTAAAGTGGGTTACGCTGTGTTAAAAACCTGTAATTTCCTCCACCTGCATAAGTCGAGCCACATCGAAACAGAGAGTTCTGTAAACAAACCCGCCGTCCACCGCACCTCGATCCCCCCCCACCTCTGCCCCCATCACTCTGCTGGAGCCGCGGTGGCAGTCAGGATGCTGACTCTCACGGCGGTTTAGTTCACTTCCTTAGAACGACCTCCGCTCGCCGAGCTGCTGTTTTACAGTGGCCGAGCAGACCGCAGACCGTCAGACACCTCGCTGCTCCCCCCCCCGTGTACCCTCCACCTCCCCCTTCCCCAGTAAAAGAGCAGTTAGTGGCAGTCTGGCAGCTCATTTATTATGACGGCAGCTACAGACTCGCTGAACTCCTTCTCCATTTAGGAAGGAGCTGCCAGTGACTCATGGCGTGCTGCGGACATGAAGGAGACAGACAAGGCTCAGCTAGCTGTGGGCCATAGGAATTAATAGGAAGGGCCCCCTGAGTGAGTGTCATGAATATGTGGCTGTACAGTAGCCAAATAGGGTATAGCGGAGGGAGGGCTAATTCCCAAACGTCCACATGGGAGAGACGTTCTCATGAAAGTGTAGAAAAACAGGAAAAAGAGATGTGTTTATGTAAAAGCAGTTGAGGGAATGAGTGGCCTGGTTTCCACCACTGGCCCAACCTGGGCTTGCTCATTATTATTCATACCATTCCTCTTAGCCACCCAATATATACAGCAATCATTTAGAGCAATTAGTGTAATGCGATACATTTGCATCTTGTAGTACGCACGAACAAGCTATCACCAGGGAGAGTATGTTAGGATGGATAAACACAGAGATATCCAACATATTCCTCTAACTGATTAGGCCTGCAAGGGATGTTTCTAATTTTAAAGTGATTAGATTAGATTATAGGTCTGCATCACAGTGTGGAGCTGCAACACACAAAAAAAGCCTCTCATCTCCACTAAAGATGCTTGGTACCATCCCCAAAAAATAAAACGGGATCTTCACTCTCATCTGCTAAATATGTTACAGTGTAATAGGAGAAAATCTCATCAGGTATGTTACAACCACATCCAAGTGTGTGATGTCCCGAGCTGCGGCGTGTTCCTTCTGCAGCAGAGCGGTGGCTTAATATGAGAGGCGAGAAAGCGTATAGCAGCATGGGGTAGTGAAAACCTGCTTTTCTGCCATCTGAGAGGAAAAGCTAGAGGCTACAAGTCTCCTCTGTTGTTTTTAGTACAGAGGGGGGAGACTAAATAGGTGCAGTCGTTAACAGGAGCGCAGGGGGAAGGAGCTGGGATCTGTATTTGTTTGTTTAGTAGAAGTCTTCTGCGTAGTGGCACAGCACTTTTGCCAAAAGAGACAGATTTTCTACTACTGTAAACAGGAAGAATCTGGCTTCAGGTCCAAAGCTCCATTTTGATTGCGAGATGCGAGCCCGATGCGAGCCAAACAACACTTTGCCACCTTTCAAAGGAAGTCGTATTGTATGTGTTTAAGAATAACCTTCTCATTAATAAAATAGGAACATAAAACTGTGTTGACGTTTTATGTTTATGAAGTAAAGTCATAAAAGTCAAATCTTTTTCTTCATGTGTAAATATAGCAGATGGAGGAGAAGCACTGGAAAAGTGTGTGTACCTTTCTGGTGGAGAGTGTGGACGGGCAGCAGTCTCCTCCGTCATACTGGCAGTAGGCCCGGTTGTTGGTGGTGTCACACCAGCCATCCCCTCCAAAAGGCTGCACACAAGTTACAAACAACAGACAGTGTTACAAACTGAGAAGTAATGATAAGTTTACCTCACACAGCATAAAACCCCTGGGAAGCCCAGAGGAAAATGTGACTCAGCATCCTTCCAGAAAACAGATTTCTAGTGGTATATATCGTTATGCAATATCATTGTTCGGGACAAATGTTCATGAAACTTTAAAATAAACATTTTTACCAGGTTCATACCAGAATCAGATACATGATCACTGTTCAATGCATGAACAAGCTTGAGTTATATTTAGCAAAGGGTTCACATGTACTCTAATTTCATGATGGGTAGCAGCAAAACTTTTGCAAGAAGATGCCACCACAACACAGCCACCCTGAATGGTTGTAACAAAAAAAAGGACAAGAACCCCATAGAATTATTTCTAGTCTCTACATACATAATGTGGCTATCCAGAACAGTTATGCCAGCCCCTGTTCTGGATAGCCACATTATGCATGTATGTATAATGTAAATGTTTCATTATAAGATGCTGGATTTCTTTGTATGTGTTATTATGTGTTATGCCAGTACAGTGTCCTTTTCTTAGTGTGTCGAGTTTATGGGTAAGAGTTAAACAGATTTACCAGTAAACACATTCATTCATCCATTATGACAACAAGATGCTAATGTTGCACTGAGTCTGTCTCCACAAGCTTATGAGTGATTTAAGGTGAGGCACAGGTAAACTATTGGAGGAACCAAGTTTGTTTATACTAACTATATAACTTTGCCGTAGCTGTCTTGCATTACATCGTCTTGCTGTGCTAGCTTGACACCAAGTGGCCATTTGCTTAAGAATTATCATGATTTGGGTGAGTGGTCAACATTGGGCATTATGTGTAAAAGATAAATGCTAAGTTAGGCAATCATTAACTCAATTTTTAAGTAAATTTTTGAAAACTATTAGCATGACTGTGTTGTCAATGAACAGAGGGGTGCGAACAGGATTTTGAACTAGTATTACACAAAGATGGTGGCCTTGCCTGATAAACCTGATACCTGAGATACTGTGAAACGATCGCAACCTCAGTCCACAGAGGAATGTTCACAGCCTGTATTCAGAAACTGACCCTTAAAGGGATAGTTCACCCAAAATTCAAATTTCACTCATTATCTACTCGCCCTCATGTCGACTAAGGGCTGGGAGAAGTTTCAGAGTCCTCCGTGCCTTCTCTGAGTTACAGGGGGGCTCGGCGCAGCACTGCATGTCCATATAATGGTTGTGAATGGGCCTCACTTTTCTTCGTCCAAAAAGACACACCAAAAAACATCTGCCGGGGCGGCAGTGGCTCAGCTGGTAGAGCGGGTCGTCCAATGATCAGAGGGTTGGCGGTTCGAATCCCGCTCTGTCCCGGTTGCTGCCGTAGTGTCCTTGGGCAAGACACCTTACCCACCTTGCTCCTGATGGGTCGTGGTTCGCGCCTTGCATGGCAGCTTCCGCCATCAGTGTGTGAATGTGTGTGTGAATGGGTGAATGTGATGTATGTACTGTAAAGCGCTTTGGGTATCGTTCAGATGGAAAAGCGCTATATAAAATACAGACCATTTACCATTTACCATAAATACCTCCATAGTGCTCGTCTGTAATGTCCCTCTTGTATTGAAGCCCCAACATGAGAAATTGTTCTGAAAAAAATTAAATAAGTATATGTTTTAAGCTTGTTTGTAGCGGAAGCTCCCAGTGTTGCTCTGCCGGAATCTCGCGCGATTTGCGGAGCCGTGAACTGGGTGTCAATGCAAATCGCGCGAGATTTGGACGGACCAGGAAGAGCAGTGCTGGGAGCTTCCGCTACAAACAAGCTTAAAACATATAATTATTTAATTTTTTTCGGGACAATTTCTCATGTTGGGGCTTCAATACAAGAGGGACATTACAGACAAGCACTATGGAGGTATTTGAATGTTTTTTGGTGTGTCTTTTTGGACGAAGAAAAGTGAGCTACGTTCGCAACCGTCATATGGACATGCAGTGCTGCACGGAGCCCCCCTGTAACTCAGAGAGGGCACGGAGGACTCTGAAACTTCTCCCAGCCCTTAGTCGACATGAGGGTGAGTAGATTTGAATTTTGGGTGAACTATCCCTTTAAAACCAGCCATCAGGACTTCCTGTCACTTTGAAAGTCACTACTCACAGCCCTGACCTAAGTCCCGCCCACCTGCGCCCACCATCCAACCTTGCAAGATTTGAAATCTGCTATATCTGCATCAATGACCTGTGGTTACTGAGGTAAAACTACATTGAGATGGTTTTTAAAAACACAAATATATATTTTTATGGATCACTGAGAAGTGTCAAATATGGGACTTTTAAAACTGGATTTGGAGCACAGGTGACCGACCTAATCATTTGTGTGTGCGGATAAACAAGTGCATACATAGACCTGCGGCACACATAGCTTCTTTAATTTTTCTGAGGCCATAGAATAAAAATGATATCTTTTGGCATCCCAGTATGATATGATGCAAATAATCAATCTCATTTAGCTTGTGTTACTTGGAATACCTGTGAATGACAACTCCTCAAACTGTTTTTGTAATAGTCTGGCCTCCTGGTGTGGCATGCACATTTGTGGAATTTAAGTTACATAGAATCTTAAACGCGTCATGATAAAAGCCTTTTTAATGTTTTTGACTAAACCTTTAGGGCTTTCCTGAAGTGCCAACAATATGAAAATAAGTGCTGCGTGCCAAAGATACTTTTGGCTTTCTGCTGTGAGCTGATGGAGTCATTTCAAAGACTTAAGGTTCTACCTAACCTGCGCAGAGGGAGAGAACAGCTGCTGAGAAGATTTCTGCAGTTTTCTCCTCACTTCAAAGAACTCCCTACTTGACGAATCCCCTTGCCTTTCCCAACTAAACTGCCGTGGCATAAATAAATCTATTTAATCGTTCTGTTTCTGAGTAAATACTTTAGCAGCAATTGTACCAGAAGCCTCACCCAAATCACTACTACTATGTAAATCTTGAATTACCTCTATAGTCTGCGGCAGTCATGCATAACACAGACTTGCTTTGCCTGATGTCAAGTTTTATTTGAATTTTAAAGATTTCCATAGCTGAGATTTATTGTGGGTTTGATCTCCTTTCCACATGCACATCCTTTCAAGCTGAAAATTGTTAAAATTTTGCAGACCCCGCACTATACCCGTGTGAGGTTAATTTTGAGGTCAGAGCTCATTTGAGGTTAATTAGTATTTACATTCCCTTCCAGGCAGCATAAACCTCACTCTCAACGGCAATGCGTAGACTTAGGAAGAGTATAAAACCAGCAAGAGTTGGCTGTGCACCTTAGTCCCCCATGCGAAATTAAAAGGTCAGCTGGTTTGTGTATTACCTTTATTCTGCAACTCCCTTCAAATCAGTGTAAAAGAGATGTACAAAGCAGCAGCAGCCAACCCCACACCTTGCTAACATAAATATTCCACCTCTTAGCATCGGCTATTTCTGGGGCAGCATGTGCTGTCACCAGCACCTGCCAAGCTCTTCATCAGAGCATTATAAAACACAGATATGAATTCTTGTGAACACTCTTCTGTCAAGAAGCAATATATTTATATTTTACTTCCTAGTCTGTATCATTCTTTTAATAGCAGACATTTTGCACCCCCCATCTTAATTCGCCCCATCTTGCCCAGAACTTGCTGAAAACAGTTTGGGGGAGGAGTGTATGGTTAGCTCTTTTCTGTTATCCTCAGAACTGTTTTTTTTCCTTTTGATAGAAAAGACAGTTCAGGGAGTTCAAGGGAGGTCTGTGTGTGTGTGTGTGTGTGTGTGTGTGTGTGTGTGTGTGTGTGTGTGTGTGTGTGTGTGTGTGTGTGTGTGTGTGTGTGTGTGTGTGTGTGTGTGTGTGTGTGTGTGTGTGTGTGTGTGTGTGTGTGTGTGTTGTGCCCAGATGTTACTCATGTTGTGGGGACCTGAAACTGTTTACACATTATGGGGACCTGTTTTCCTTTTGGGTTAAAAAGCAAAAGACATAACATAAATCATATTTCACTTTGATAACATGTTTTGAGGTTATAGTAACATTGGGTTTAGGTTATGGTTAGGGTAAATTAGACCAATAGTTGTTATATTTGGGGATAGAGGAAGTCTCCAGGAAATGAATGTAACCCAATCTGAGAAGCCAATGTCATGTCCTCTGAAGTTGTGTGTGCGTGCGGGCACATATTAGTGGTAGTTTAGGTCTATAGGGTTTGTTAAATATTATCCATTACAGTGTGCAATGCAATATGGGATATCTGCCCTAGTACATGGTAAATCACTGACTACTTTTACTTGAGATGGTTTTGGTCATCACATTTTTGTCTGTTTTTCAGCATAATATGTTTTTTGTTTGAGACTTCATTGGCATAGTGGTTTTCACAGATAAAGTCAAAGTTACATGTATTATGTCCTTATGTTCCCAGCCGAGTGCGTGCTGTTTAGTTAGTTGCAAAGTAAGATGCCTTCCTCTTTCACAAGTGAATGTCTAATTGTGGACCAGTGATACTGAGGTTAAATACTACTCACTGCTCAGGAGAGGTGATTTAAAACCATGATACTGAGGAAGTAGACAGGGCGCATGTTTACAGAAGAAGCTCAGAGTAGAGCTGGTAGATTGTCACTTGATGAACTCCTTCTGCAGATATTTGCATTTGCAAGATTCAAGGCAGATGTAAAGGAAGACCTAGAGGCTATATCTAGTGAGTATAGCCTGCAAACACTGTGGGATTCCTCAATAACAACTGGAAGATGTGGTAAAGGCAACATGTACCGGTCTTACCATGGTACCATGAACTGGACATGGATAAATTACTGAGAATGGATTGGTGATAGATTGAGAAGCATTCACCTTGCGGCAAATCATTTAAAGGCGACATACTGTATTATGGAAATATCACTTTTTGAAGGCTCTGTAACGTATGTGGGTGTTTGTCTTTCCTTACGGCCCCCAAAATGTGAGAACTGACAACAAAAATCAGCAGGCTCCCTATCCATGTGGTTTTACGAGCTGTTTCCTCAGTTGTCAACCAATGATGTTATTCGTTTTCGAATTTGCATAATACCACCCCTACCTGTGCGTACTAGTACAGGTAGGGGGCAGGGCAGGGTGAGCAGTGGTTCAATTGCATTTAAAGGGACAGGCACTAGAACAGGCACGTTCTGAGTAGGGCTGTTTTGAGCAGACGAAAAGAGAGCTGTGGTGGCCCGCCACGAATAAATTATGTCCACCACGAATAGATTTTTCTGCTTTTGGCTTGATCAACGCAACATCGTTCCATTCATTCATCTCCGCATAGCGCTCTTTCTCCGTTATTGTCGTTCACACACAGACAAGCACGCATGCATGACAGTAGTGCGTGGTAAAACTGAAACTTGTACGGTCCGATCGCACGCAATAATAAACATATGATTACAGATGTGGAATAGTTACAGTTTGGTTAGTTTTAAGCACAAAAACTACTCAGTTAGGTTTAATTGAGTAGTTTTTGGCACTTAGAGTATCTTCATTGCCATGGTTACAATATTAAACACATAAGGTTAAGGTGATATGGTGATGTGGAACTTCTGTGAAATAAACTTTGTATATGAATACTGCTTGTTTCAGATTGAAAGAAATTCTACCAACCAAATGGTTAAAATAGGTCCTCTTCCCCAAAATACCTCATATGAAGTGGCACATGAGTTTATGCGTTTAATTGGCTTGCTGTTACACACTTATCACATTCTTTGTTCTTACTGGTTCAGCAAACATTTTAATCATGCTGTGAAAGGTGTGAAGACACCTCAAGACAGACTCAGTTGGCATTATGTCTTTTTTAGAGTTGAAAAATAGCTTTTCAAAATAACTGAGAATGTTGAACTTTGCAAAAGAAATACAAACCGTCTCAGCCCAGCATTTGTACAATCACTGCTGTGCCAATAAACAGTCTGTCCTGACTAGTACACTAATTGTCAACCTGGTTTTAAGAAAGAAAGGACAGAAAGGCAGCGTAGTAGAAAGAAAGACAAAGTAAGAGAAAGAGAGAGAGAAATGGCATCTGGATGAGATCTGGCATTGAGCATATGCAGCACATGTGGTCTGGTATAATTTACAGTGTTGTCATGGAGGAGTGGGTTATAAGCAACTGTTTTGCCTAGCAACATTCACGGGAAGGTGGAAGGGGAAAATGTAGTGCTGGCAGGTAGGAAGAATATTTTAATACCGTGAGACATCAACAGTTTATGTGTTCCATCAGTAGTTCCAGCCTTTTCTGAACCCAACGGATGAATGCCAAATAAAAACTGGGTTTATGATTTTAGATGATTTACTGTCACTGCTAAAATATTACTGAGCTGAGATGGACGTTAAATGCAGATTAAACAAACTTTCATTTATGATAAAAACGGCAGAGCACACAAAGTATTGTGAAAGCGTACAAGCCCAAAAATCTGAAGTCGTGCCACAGCAGCCCCTAGAGGCCGTTCATTACACTTCACGATGCAAAGGTATCGTGGAGTATAATAAACTGAGGAAAAAAATAAAATACTGAGTTTTTACTAAAACTTACTTATTACTACTTAAAGAAAAGGTGATTAAAGGAATGGGGAGTTTATTATGACTGGGGCCAGAGGTGATTGATATTAACCCTTGAAAACTTTAATATAGTCAGAATATTTGATGGTGATATGGTAATTTCTCAGTTACTTTTGATAAAAAAAAATTTTAAGTATTTTTTGGTCTTTTACGCCTTTATTTGACATTACAGTCAGAGAGACAGACAGAAAAAGGGGAGACAGAGAGGGTGAATAACATGCAGCAAAGGTCCACCGGGGGATTCGAACCAGGGCCGGCTGCAGCAAGGACTATAGCCTCTGTATATTTGGCACCTACTCAACCCAGATTGAGCTGTATGACACCCCTACTTTTGATAATTCTCACATACAGACAGAAGGTTTGCTTGGATGCTAGCAGTAGGTTAAAAGTAACAGGGTCACCTAAGACAATATGACCATGAAAGTTATATTTTGGCCTTGATGAAGTGATCATATATCATGGTCCACTTGCTATTTGGCTTTGTGAGTTACTCATAGTAACTCATAGTCGCCTCATTTTTGTTATTTTAGAGTCTCTTCTAGATCGCCAAGTGAGGAGCTTTTAGCCTTGAGATGCTTTTTGCATACAGGCCCAGTTCTCTAACAAGAGTTGGCTTCCCTGCCAATGTGAACAAGCAGGGAGAAGGACCTCAGTAAGAGAGGTCAGGTGACCCGCTAGTTACTCTGGCTGTGCTCGCTAGATCCTGAAGTTGGGAGAAACTAGAAGAACAGCCATCACTGCATCACTCCTCTGATCTGGGCCAGACAGAAGCCTCTCTTTGGAGGAGGACAGATGAAAACATCTAAAGGATTCTCAGACTGTAACGAAAAAAAAGATGCTCAATTGGCCTCAATTCTACATGTCATGTCTGGAAGAAGCTAAGCTCTGTGGAAGTGTTTTCCAGAGGCAGGCACGGGGAAACAGTTGATGGAAAATATATTGGAACAATGGACAGAGATAACCTAAACAAAAACCTGATCCTGAGGGTGGGCAGAAGGGTTGCCTGCCAGCAGACAATGACCCTCGGCAGACAGCCAAGAATTCTGTAAATGTCCTTGCTTGAGTTACCCAGAGTCCTTCATCTACAAACCCATCTAACCTGATAGAGTTTGAGATAATGTGTGGATAAAAATGACCGAACATCAGGGTGCTCAGGTGATTGAGTGGTTATAGTGTGTCATTCCCTCAGTCTCGCTCCCTTATTTCCTGTCTTTCTTCACTGCCCTATCCAATAACAATAAAAATGCCCCAAAAAATGCTGCAAAAGGTGCAACAACTACTGAACTACAGAGGGTCTGAATACTTATACTGTACATAACAAAATGCAGTGAGACCACGCATTGGACAGCATCATAATTTATAATAGGATCTAACTAGCTAATCTTTATTATTGTCTTTGTTTTTTCCAACATTACATAGGGAGTTGATGCTCTCAAGGTCTCGTTGTGTATAATTTAATAATTCAATTTAATAATTTATCAGAGATGTAATGATGATGCAACACATCCGTAAAAATACTAACTTGCTTCTGAACTGAACTGTCTCAGTAGGAAATGTATAGTTATGTTGAAAATACTAAACTCTCTTAAAATATCCAGATGTCGTTTCCAGTAAAATCAAATCTATTTTTATTGCAAATGTGGATTTAACATAAAAGCTGACTTTCTTACTTTGTCAATTAACAGGAAACATTATCCTCCTAACTTCATATCAATCTAGAATGTTTTCAAGATTTAAAAGCCTTTTGTCAGCCTGAATGATTAATCTAAATCTAACATAATCCAGTGATTAATATATTTCCCTTTATCAGATAATCCATTAGTGTTGGCAGGCATAACAGCATTTGGCAATGCCAGGATCCCTGGAAAAAAAGTGCTTTGGACAGATTTGAAAAGGATTCTTGTAAAGTTTAAAGTGTGAGAATATCAATTTCTGCCTGAAATTTGTCATCATGAAATGTGAAGCATATTGCACACTGGCTCTGGTATCTTGAGTGGTGATGACAACAGGGATACAGCATGTTTTGCTTCATGTTTAATATTGTTGGAAAAGTCTGTCTAGGGCAGTAAATTTAATGTGGTTATGCCCAGAAATGGTGTAATTGTTTTAAGGATTAAGTATTCCTTATCTCAATGCTAATAAAATATCTTTGATAATAATGGGACCAAGGCCGAACTGAGATCCTCCTGACCTCAAGGCTTTAAAAGCACATACTAGACATGTTATGTAAGAACATTTTCTATTTACACCTTTTCCACATATTTGTGAAAAAGACGGCATCCTTTGATAACGCAACAAGTATCCATCAGTGTTTTTACGAAGTGCTTTGGTTGCATTATGTGACAGATAGCATGTGCTGTCAGTTTGAATGGATATTCACAACAGTCTGTCATGGACGCTGCAAAATGTATGGTTCAAATGGTACATACAGCCATAACCACTTTGCTGCCTGGAGCCTCTCACTTCTTTGATTTCATTGTTTACTGTATTAGTAGGGTGGTTGGGAATATATTTGACTTGATGCAGATCGGTGCTTAGATGCTGGACGCGTGCTGTTTGTTGCCCTACCTGTAGCTTAAGATAAGATACTGTAGAAACTTTATTGATCCCATACATGGAAATTACTGTGTCACAGCAGCAGGCATGTACAGTAACACACACAACACACTGAGTGACCTGCAGATATATTTTCCAGTCTGGACTAATAGTGTAGAATCATTGCAATGCCCAGCAAACATAGACCTACAGCATAATGTAAACATGGAAGAAGAGAAAAATTTAAATTTGTCACCCATACTCATAAATTACCTCATACAGGGTTGGGATAAAATAGGTATATTGTGTTGCATATTACCATGGAGACATGGGTAAGGGTACTGTATCTGATCACTCAGACAAATATAAAGTTGTATTTTTTGGACAGACTACAACAACAGGGGCAGCACTATACTGTAAAAGCAAATGTCTGTGACTGAATGAATGAGTGATAGAGCTGCATGATCAAGTTGCACCATTAGTTAGCTAGCCCCATGCCTGTGTCAGCCGAGTGTTGGACGTTGCACTTTCAAAATAATTTGGCGAAGGCCCTTTCTACTTCTATTGTTTATCAGATCAGACATTTACAGGGGCTCCACAACAGGTTTCAACAATCATAGTCTTTCAACACGTGTTCGGACCTATTTACCCTAGGCCTTTACTTGAAACTGGCCTGTATTGGATTAAGGTCTTTATTGGTTGGTTGTTGTCACAGTTGAATGATATAATGCTGTTACTGTAAATCTAGGAGTCGTGCACTCTTGTGTTGTTTTTAATTAATAACCTAAGTAAAGATGCTGCTAATTTTTAGGCTGTCAACTTTTTCTGAAGCCATGTCCCACTGTGCCCTGTGTCATCCCACTAGATCACTGGGATTATGGGGATACATGTTAGTACAGTATGGTACTTATCACACTTATCAGACTACCTTTTGGTTCATGTGCTGTAAATGTGCTGGCCCATTTTTTTCTCTTCTTCTCCCGCTCATCTCCCCCATGATTCCACCCATTGCATACCAGACCAGAAAAAAACATGTGGTTCACTTTTTGTGACTCATGAGCCACTGGTACACCCTCCACTACTAGGTCAAAAAACATTACAACTCTGATATACAAAAGGCAACAATCGTAACTCAAGCACTCTCAGCTGCAGTGAATAATTTCACAGTCCATGACCATATAAAGTATCCGCCGTGATTAAAATAGACTTTCACTCATTTAACAATCTTAAAGGCCTAGGTGAGACTGATATCTGGAAGGAAGAGTATGCTGTGTTGGCCTTCAAAGCATGCTTGATGGATAAATGGACAAAAAGCAGATTGAAAGAACAAAAATACTCCTGTGTTTGAAGCAGGACTGCTTGGCTGTTTTGACTCTTACCTCACATGACTGGATGCAATGAATGTGTTGAGGTTCAGGGTACCACTTCATCATCCCTGTACAGACTATACTCTGGAAAACAAAACACATATGGACAACTGTTGAGCAATGCAGTAGGAAGAAAAGGAAAGGTTTAACTAATTTAGACTAATCTTTGGCATGAGAACTACACAAGTAAGTTATGGGTTGAGGATTTCAATATTAAACTAAAACCTCCATCCATTTTGCCTGGACAAATGGTGTTTCTCGACTATGAAGGTTGAATAACAAAAGGTTGAAGACATTATTTCAACTGCCATTTCCAGGGTCAAAAACACTTTCAATATCAATTTCCAAGCTAACAACAGCTCCAGAACAGCTACTATGTGATAGTGAGTGAGGATGTAGTTGAAAAGTGCTGAGGAATTACTCAGTGGGAAGTATCAGAAATGTGTCACTAAATGTCACTAGAATGATGGGATATCTTAATTAGTGTATTTCAGAAAACTTACAATTCAAATGTTTATTGCAGCTTCAGCAACGTTTACAGTTTGACTTCAGTTGAACTTTCTGCCTGAACTAGCTCGCAGGCTTTGCTCCATTTATATATCACTTTGTATTGTGCTTAGTGTCAGCTGATTTCAGCCCTTTGCTTGTGTCTTGCGGGCACCACAGTGGTACAGTGGTTTGCGTTTTTGCCTCTCAGCAAGAAGGGTTTGATTTCCTTCAGTCGGACATGCACCCCCCCTAGTAGCCTGTGGGTGTGTGTGCCTTGTTTGTGTCTATATGTCACCTGTGAAATCTTTCTGTTTAGGTTTTACCGTAGTGTAAAGGTACCAAAGTCGTGGTCATGGGCACTAGAGATGTCTCGAGACTATTCAAGGCAGTACAAGTGCTCTAGTCTGAAATGAAACTTGAAAAGAAGAAGGTTGAGGCACACATGAAGTCACAGTAGCATGTTCGGGTGCAGCAGCAACAGCGCGAGTGGTGGATGACGATACTTGACTTTAATCCAGATCAGCAGGGACAAGTTATAGGCAACCAAAAACACATGTTACAGTGGCACCAGAGAACACAACAAATCCTCATGCACAAGAAGACAACAGCTGTGCTGTGATTTTGGCCATCTATACTTTAACAAAATGATCACTTTGACCCATAACTAATTAGTGCTCATTTGTAATGTTGTAACAAGTAGTAGAAACTACTGAGTGTTCATGGGTTTAAATGTTGCATATTTACTTGGCTGGTGTTTATATTTAGTCTTTCAGTCTATATATATGCTTACAGCACATACACAGCACACAATGAATTCCTTCCTATAATTAAAAGCGTATTACAATGACAGGCCCTAGCACTTGGACTGCCTTACTATTGACTGTTACATAAAAGACGACATCTTGCACTTATGCCGTGCAAATATTCTATTGTTTTTGATGCAGTTTCTGTTGTTTGTTTTGCATGACAACCTTGTGATGAAAGAAAAATTATAGTTTTATATAACAATCTAAGTGGATGCAAACCTCAACATTTTGTAAACTTTGGGTGAGGCTGTGGTCATTCATTTGACCCAGGGAATTTACAAGGTGGTTAGAAGAAAGCTGATTGACTAACAAATATGGACAGAGAAAGTGGATCCTCCCCTGTGATTTCCTGAGCAGCTCGACCCAGCGAGGGAGACCTGATTCTGAAGTATTTGAGATAACACAATGCCTCGAAATCACAAGGCACCGTCAGAGATATGGTGCAAGAAGCCAGACCTCCTTCCAACTATTTGACCTTGGCAGGGGTGGATTAACTGGCTGGCTAACTGACCACCCAAAAGCAAGGTGAAACTGGAGCAGTGTGGGCAACAGTGTTAACGTAGAAGTGATAACTGAGATATGATATTGGGTAACGGCATCCACCTTCAAAGCAAAACACCAGCTCTCTAAATCAGACCCATAATCTGGCATTCCCTGCAAAGTTTGTTCACGGTGACCTGCGTGCACTGTGTGTGAGAGATATGTGTATTTCCTAAAAGGCTTGACGTCAACTGGAACCTTTACTCTTGCTATCTGCCTGTGATTTCCAGTAATACAACAGCACTTGAATGATAACGAACACGCTCACATACACAAGAAGTGGATTTTGTTGTGTCATAGTGTGTGATTAGCTGGTGCACCTGGGAATTAAAAGTGTTTTTGCAGAAAACTCCAAAACTCTAACACTGTCCTGCCAGTGATTCCGTCAAATATTTGATATGAAACACATTTGTACAGATCATGATGGTTGCAAAAATTCTCAGCTGCAATTTGACTGAGGGGGTTCATTGCTGAACATTTTCAGGCAGATTTTTGAAGCAGCCTCAGGTCATTTCAATTAAAAACTTAATTGCTAGTTACAGTCTGTGTTGTGTTTTATAGTTTCGACTCATATTTGGGTTTAAATTTGAAATGTGTTGTTTATTATTCGTACAATTGAATATATTTGTAGTTGTACAAATAACTTGTACAAGTAACTGTACTGTAGTTTGTACAGACAGTACTGTAGTTTGTACAGACAGTTACTACAGCTAAATAATGGCTAAATCCAGAAAAAATAACCCTTGATCTGTATTAGATATACCTGGAAATGATCTCACCTCCACTGGCTGATTTTACAGTACATTTGTTGAAGAGTCGTCGTTTGATTGATTTGTTGAAAAGGACTTTCCCACATAGACATGGACACACATTTTCATTTGCTGAACTACTTACTGTTAACTTTAGAACTAGGCTTTAAATGATTCACAATCAAGCAAATACCAGGAAGCCGTCTCCAGATCGTTTTCAGCAGCAAACCAGCTTGTTTTTGTCGACGGCCCCACAGATGAGTTGTCTTTAACTGTGAGTGAACTTTGGGCTTATGAGTAAAGGTGAGTCAGTCTGGAGCGGTAGCTGTTTACTCCATGCTGTTGTTCAGACCACCAGATGTTTGGATGCATTATTCATTCCAATGGGCGTTTCTGTGCAAAAAATCTCAGCGCTGTTTGTCAACGGATCGGCTTTCATCGCACCCGGAACTGGTCGCATGGCAGCGACCGAGCAAAACAATAACTGTTTTCTAAAACCTGCCAAGAGTTTCCAAATGGTAGCAGAACCACAATCCACAATATTTAAACCAATCAAGCTATCTCATTTTTCACCACATCATGCTTCATCATGCAGCATGAAACACTTTAGAAACAGGTGCAACCAATTGTGCAGGTTGACATTTACAGTGTTTTACTGAACTGGATCAGATGGACAAAACTATCGTTATATACTTGATAATAGTTTTTTGATACATGGATTTTTCAAGATTGATGGAGTTTTGCGTTTAAAGACTTCACGATCTGCCAATTGCAGATATCATGAAGTCAGAGATCCAGTACTAGAGCAGCGATCAAAGCCAAAGCAGCTAAAATGACAAGGATCTGGTGTTTCCTCAAAAATTTCATACTCGGAAAATCTTTTAGAACATGAGGGCATGGACATTTTAGAAAAGCTTGTCCAAGCTGAAATTTACAGAAACACAGGGAGTACTGCTCAGCCTGTGAAAACACTTATATTAAGTGCAAGTCTGAGAAAACCACTAAAATGACATCAGATAAGTTATGTGAGGATATGCCTGGTCACAACACATTTTTCACAGAAGACCTGTTAAAAACTGAAGAGTGCAATATGTTGGTATTTACCAGGCAAGTGAAACACACTTGCAGGTTGCACTATGAGATGAATACAGTATTTTTGGAACCTTTAATAAATGTAATTCATTTATGGTCACATCTCTCTAAATTCTTCAAACCTAATCCAAAGACAATATGATCTATTAAAGGGCTTGGTTTCAGTTTCACAGACTAAGAGCGTTCAAGATGCAGTTGTAAAATGCATAAACCACTGTGGTATGTGAAAAAACAACCAATCATCAGAAAAAGTCCAAATAAGACCAGAGGATGTTCTCTGTTCTTGGCTGGACTCTGTTGTGTGTTGTGGAATAGAGATGTGTTTTTAGTTTCTTAAATTATGCTTGTTAAAAATTGAACAAAACTGTTAGTGGATTATGCTTAAATTGTAGATTATATTGTGATATTGAGTTGCTTCGTTTTTGATGAGTCATGATACAGAACTGAATAGAAATTAGGTGACCTTAAGTGAACTCAAATATTTGACTCGCTTCCTCACCTCAACTTTTGTGGGCAGCATCCAGTGCTTTAGAGAGTCAGCTGTAGTGCCATTAGGCAGAACCACAGGGTCACGCAGATCCATGTCCAGAGCTACATTGCATGTTGGGTAGCAAACAGCACCTGTAAGGAAAAACAAGAAATAACCCTGATTACTGTCTGTTGGATTTAATCACTTAATCATGTAACCATCACATTATGGTTTGGATTCGGATCGACTGTCTCTGTCACAGGACTTCTACTGTCTGCTGCTGTCTGGAGTTCCTCCTGGTATTTGGAGAGATCAAACTCTTGACTCTTGAGTCTCTGACTAAAAAAGACAATATAAGTTTTGACCTCCTTAACAGGAACTTCTTAGAAGGCCTCTGTGTTGTGATCGGCAGAGCTCTAGAAAGCCTGCCAAGGGCCAGAAGAAAATTGTGAATGGTCTGAGGAGGAAGAAGTGTTAAACATAAGTGTTGACAAAAACGCCACCTCTAATACTGTGATTGTTTTGGCTGTTCAGTTGAGTGGTGTTTAACAAGATAATTCAACGTCCAACAGACTACTGTGTATGGTTTTAGTTTGTTTGACAAAAGGGAGTAAATATAATCAGGACTGTTTATCTGATACATTAAACTCTCATCCTTCAAAGGAGGTTCTGCTCACCAACATCCATCCCCTGGTCACAGCTGTACTCCACAGAGTTGAGATCAGCAGGGGGAGAGCAGGATCCCTGGAGCGTGGAGCACATGGTGAACTCTGCTGTCCATTCGCCGTCTTTAGTGCAGCGAATCTCACTCTGCAAACAGAGTTTGAAAAAGAATTGTGGTCATCAAAGAACTATGTGTGGTCTACACTTTTGTTAAATTGTCTCCAGAGGAAATCATTTGTTGAGTCAGTTGAGATTAAAGCATGATCTGGCTGCTACTGTTTGACAGTGATGACTAGATATGTGGAGAAATGTAAAACTCACACAAGGATATGAAAGAAATCATCGGTGCCCGTGGACAATGTCAATCATTTTGCAATTTTAGCCGTCACACAGGTTTTCTCACACCTACATTGTTGCAATTTCCCAGAAATGACATAAGGCAGCAAAATGTACATTAGAAGGTAACAGACATGTGTGACTGCAGATACAACCACAGCTGCTATTCACAGCTTTTGTGGTGTCTGTTGTTTTGATAGACATGGCTTCAGCATACCTTGTCTAAAGTTAAAAGATTGATGAAAAATAAATTGTGATTTGGATCAACTGTGTGATCTATTTGTTGTGAGGATTGATAGTTGAACATCTTATCAAACATCTCACACTAAAAACCTTGTCCTGACCTGGAGAAACATCAGCTGCTGGAACCTTACTTTTTCTGTTGTTTTGGAGCACTGCAGGGTACAGACAGTATCATAGAATAAGCCGTTGGTGCAGCTATACATGCCCTGGAATACATCAGGTAGGGCTGGGCAGGATATTGGCTCACATCCGGTTTCCTCCCACTGACCCCCTTTCAGGCACTCTAACCTGAAGTACTTCCTAGAGACAACAGGAGCAAATGTAGAAATATTAGATGACTTCACTTCCCTGCAGTACAAGGTCCAACAGTTAGTAGCCAATATGTGAACAATACATGGTAAGAAGAACTAATACAGCTTTGCTTTCTAGAGGGGCTGGCCCTGTTCTCCTTCAGTGCTAATTTCAGTTGGAAAAAAGGAGTGATAAATATAAAAGCAAAAAGTCAACATAGGTGTTAAGCAGCATCTCAGCATGACTCAACACAAACCATTACCTGCACTGTTTAACTACTATTGAGTCGCTGGACACTTAAAGTTTGCCTAGGGGATAAATAAATGATCTATCTATTGGCTTTCCATCTCTAGAGACAGATTGATGCTGCATTAACAGACTGTTAGGTAAACAGCAGGTAATGCTAACAGTGGCTATGTAGCCTTCGCAAAAACTCACATGTAGCAGCCTTAAAGCTTTTTAATAGCTGCCGCTGTTCACGTTCACATGTTGGACTAATAAAGCATCAGGGGTTATTAAAATGTAAACACACATGTTTGAGAAAGTGTAACTCATAAAGACACCCAGCTGCAAATGGATTTGTATGTGAAGTATTTTCTTACCTTTTTACCATATTGTATGGTGACATAATGCAAAACTATAAAATGTATATTTTTATTGGCCTGACATGACAATAAAAGTCAGCTCATTACAGACATTTAATACACTACATACAAAAAAATACAGCTAAGAAAATACAGAATTACTATAAATATATGAATACACACACACACAGACACACACACATATTATAATGCATGTCAAGGGAGATGTTGTGAAATAAAGGAAAAGACAGAGTTTCCTCCAGGAAGGCATGTGTGATTAAAAAAGCATTAGTTTGGTCTGCTGTCTACACAGACACAAGCTTCAATTATACCCTGTGTGTGTTGTAGACACACAGTTGTTGTTGTTGTTGTTGAGTTGTTGTTGTTGTAGGTTTTTTTTAAGCTGTTATTGGAGGTGCCCTTGTAGGAGAGGCTGTGCAGACACAACAAAGGTTTGCTACTCTCTATAGCCTGGTGAAGATCTCTGCCTCCCATGGATGTGTAACAGGGCAACACTAGCATCATTCTTGTGGTTTTATAAGTTCTTAGATAAAGGTTAGATAAAAGGTATATCATCATGGCAACCTCGTACATCGAGGATCTGTTCTCCTCCTCCCTTTAGACATTCTCCTTCTGAGCCTGCTGGGCTCTCCGTCTATGTGCTTGTTGATGGCTGTAAAGACCAAGGTGTGAATGAAAGAGTCACCTTGGTCTTGGTCTTGGTCTTAATGTATGGATAAAGGTATAATATGTGTGGAATAACAAATTAATAATTATAATCATAAAATGAGGGACCTTATTATAACTGCCTCACTAATCCCTGGCAGTAGTATTGTTATTCTCTGTCCACTGTGATGCCCACAGTCTCACAACACTGACCTTGGTGTCTTCTTTTTGAGGCTGCCTTTTACATAGAAGCCTGGGTTGCATTTGTAACGGCAGACAGAGCCAACATCGTGCCCTGAAGCCGTACAGTCTGCTGTTAACAGCTTGGCATCAGGGATGGTTGGGACCTCTGGACACTCTATCTTGCAGTAGGCTTCTGGGAAAGACCACAGACCATCCTCCAGACACACCAACCTGTCACTGTCACCTGAGGAGAGAAGTGGGTTAGGGAGGGAGAGAGGAGGATTTCAATAAGACAGAATATTAAGAGAATTAAAAGGTACAGTTGGACAGAGAGGGTTAGGTGTTACTGCACAGTTGCAAAGTTTTGCAATATATGTTGTTGTGATTTGAAGTGTTTATTCAATCTATTTATTTATTTATTAATCTATATGGTTGCAAAGAGCCTACTTCTACTACTTGATGATCATTAGATATGAGAAAAGGTTTACTTCCATTTTTACGGTGTGTAAATTAAATTGAAAAATGTACTGGACACGTACATTCAAGTGAGACTGTGTAACTTTAAGGCAGTGTTCCACCACAACCGCTTGCGGTAATTGAACAGGATAATAGATTACGTTTCATTTCCATTCATTTCCCAAGACTGTTTGTGAGTTAGTTTCATTCATTAGATTTCATTATTAGGCTGCTTAATTGAGAGTGGATGGAAAGGAATCACTTTTGGGAAACAACATAAATCTCCCGGTGTGCCAACTTCCTGTTTTTCTTACAAGCACAAAACCCATGAAATGTTTATCTACAGTATGACAAACTAAAGCATTTTGTGCCAACAGCAGTTGTAGTGGAGAGGAGGAAATAGTAAAGGAAACTGAGTTAGTTATCAGTTACACTAACATACACAGCTATATCTTCTAGAAGTTTTGCAAACATGAGTCAACATGTGGCTACTGATCCTACCAGACCCAGTAAGAAATGGAATTTATTGTCATCTTAAAGAGACCGTTTGTGCAATGTCTCTCTAAATGGGTGTGCTTTAAAACTTACATTAAAATGAGTAAATGAAAGACGTACAAGTAGGTCAACATCGTGAATTCATTTCTGTCCAAGTCAACATTCTGCTTTCGTTTCATGGCCGTGTCTTGTACAGTTATGAGGAGAAGGAGACTATGGCTTAACCATCGCCCAGAGCTAATATTTTCTGTGTGTATGGCCCCGCATGAAGCACTAGTGTTGGTATGTCTGGAGAATCATAACACCCAAAAGCTTTCACACTTTTAACAGAGTCTATAAAATGTAATGATTCTTTAACATGGCATCGCATTTTTTATAAGCTAATTAAACATTGCGCTGGTGTTGCGTTTATCGAAATCCATTACAGCTGCACTGGTGTGTACTGAACCTATTCTGTGTGAACTGCACAGTGTGCTTTCACTGCTGAGTGATACATGATGGCCCTCAAACATATTTCACCAAACCAAAAGCCACAAATAGAATTATATCTGTGCAATCTGTATTTAGATCATGGATACATGGTCTTACTGCTGACTCTACCAAGACATTTGAGAATTCACTGTGGTTTTCCGACCACAAACAAGTCTGTGGACATCACGCTTGTTCCATCTAATCACTTCAAGAAGCTTCTACTACACTGCGTAACTTATATTACTAAAGGGGGGGTAATGCTTTTTTATGTTTGTGTGTAACTATGAATTTGTGCTTGTGTATGTGCGTGTGGTGGTGGTGGTGGTGGTGGACATACTCCTAATTATGGGGGCTACAGGCAATATTTGTTCTGACCAGTTATGATGCAAATGGTATTTCTTAAAAACACTGTGGACATCTGAGGAGAGCGAAATTGTTCTGTGTGTGCGAATGTGTGTGCACAGGTTTATGTATGTGTGTGTTTGTCTTGAAAAGGGAACAGGAATATGCCATCTAAGTGTTTCTATTGGGCTTCAACATTAATTTCAGTAACTATAACATTTTAAAGGCCATAAAGTTGTGTAGCAGTATGAAGAGCAAGCTTCACTGAGAGGAAACATGGTTGTGATTTTGTAAATAGTATTTCTACTGTGCTTTTATTGCAATACTGTCGATTAGTTCCCCTTGTCTTAGCTGTTTTTCAAACTAATAAGCACTGTCTTTAACTATAACAGGAGCTTTTAAAACTGGTATCTAGTTATGAGCTGTAATTGTTTAGAATCAAGATTTAATATCTAGTTCATTTTATGGACTGTAGCTAGTGGAAGCATCTCACTGCGCTTTGTTTGTTCACTAAATTAGAACATAATTGTCACAGAGTGGGTATGAAATAGCTACAGCTGTATGTCTTTAAACTGAAAATGGCTCCTGTCACATTTATTGAAATAAGTTTGGTCATTAAGAACAGCAGCTAAATAATATTTGACACTGCACCAGAAAACCATTATTAAGACTTTGCTCCTTATTTTGACCTGCTTTTCCACAAGAGCCTGATTCATTCACAGAAAGGTTAGCAGCTTCCTATTTTCAAAGTTCCTCTCCACACAACTACCAGGCCGTGTGCCCCAACACCTACAGTACAGTACCACTGCTGCACATGCTATGTTGACAGGTGCAACAGCAGAGGGAATCAAGATAGTAAGAGACTGGCTCATAGGATTCATGTAAATGAAAGAGCCGAGTGTATCAAAATTACTGCATCAAGTTTATCAAGACAGTCAATTCATGGTAGAACAGTGAAATATCAGAGACTTGGTTTGAGCCTTTGTCAGACCCAGTCTCTCTTGTGACCAATCATGTGTTTGTGCAGAATCTTTTATTAGTTATTAGTTATATCACCACTGAATCCCTGGCTGAATCTGAGACTGTCATTGGTTGATTGCAGGTCCATGGTGGAAATACTCTTGAAACTAACAAAAATTGTACAAATTTAAATTTTGTTGGTTGGGCCAATTAAAGCAAGTCTAAACGACTTTGTGATCCATTCATGGTCAACAAAGAATGTGTCGACGATAGACCACGCAATCTCATCCAACATCTAATCCCAGAATACAATAGAATAGACAGAGCCCTCCCTTACCTTGTAGAATAGCTGGTGATCCGCAGGTGAATGAACATTGCTTTCCAAAGGTGGTTCCCCAGGGGCAGCTGAATATGGCATGGTAGACATGAGACTGATCAGGCAGGCCACAGTCCACCGGCTGACAGGTGACTACACGATCCCATGAACCGTGAAAACACTCCAGATCTGTCTTTCTCTGAGAGGGGAGGAGAAAAAACAGAAGAGAGATGGGATTTTACACACATCTAAGTTTGTACCTTGACCCATAACATGAGGGAAATTCTGTCTTTGAATCCTGCAGACACTTTCTTGGACTTCAACAGGCAATGTGAAAGTGAGCAGACAAAACAGTAAATGCTTGGTTTGGTTTCCTCACAGGAGATGTTATTGAGTTATCCTGGTTTTGGGAGGTGAAAGAGGATGCAACCACAAATGCTGAGCAGGGACAAGAAAATAAAAATGTTACAAATGGATGAACAAAGCACTGTAACAAATTACAAACCACTGTAAAGGCTCTTGTCAGTATCTCTCCCATTGGTCTTGGTGCTGCCTATCTTGATTAAATGTTAAGGGGAGACACTACAGGTGAATAGGGTAAACATTTAAATAACAGATATCACCATGAAACTTCCCAAGTTTATCACTTACATTAAGACAAATATTTTTTGTATTACATGTTTTGTCAAATTTTATGTTTAAATATGTAAATGAGGCAATATCTAATGAAATATGTGCTAATTTACATACCGAAATCTGAACAACAAAGCCCCTTTCAAAATTATATTAAATAAAAAAATAAAAATTGTTTTATTTTGTTGACATATGAGAGTCAGACGTTTTTACAGAGGGGATTTTGGATAACTCTTTTTATCACTCTGTAAATGAGAAAATACTGTCACCAGTCCTAAAATCAATCAATCAAATTTGCCATGTTTTTAGGAATAAAATGTTGTATAAATCAGGCTTTGAATGATATATCAACAATCCCCTCTGTAAAAACCTTCAGAATATGGACAGGAATAAAACTGGAAGTTCTGCTGAAGTGGAGATTTCGGGTTCAGAGTATGAGGAAAACTAATTTTGAGAAAACGTCCTTTAAAGAATTTTACTGTAAAATTCCATAGACTGTTAATGTAAACCGTACTTTTATGATTGGTTGTGGATACGGAGGAAATTACAACTTTTGGAGCCTACATCACAACAAGCACAGCTCAGTAGCTGCTAATGTTTGGTGAATTTAGGAGAAATCTACTGACGAAAGAGACAAATTGAAGTAAAATAAAAAGCTTAATGTGTATTTTCTACCATTTCTTTCAACTTTTCTGAAAGAATAATAAGGAAAAATAGTCCAAAATCTCAAAATTGATCAGTGCATGAAAAAAACTTGTTTTTGCCTGTAGTGTCTCATTAACTAAAAATATAACATGCACATTGACAGATGGACTATAACTTAATATTGTATGGTGTTATCACGCAACCCTGTATGGATAGGCAGTATACATAATGGATGAATGTTTTTTAGTTCTGTAACACATAACATGGCATCCACTTTACCTGATTTGGTGGCGTTACCCTGCCATTAAGGACAGTGACACTGTAACCACGGTGACACTGGACTGAGCAGTGAGAGGCCTCCCCTCCTCCTGTACACCTGCAGAGACACACTGGTATTTAGATAGTTGTTTTGTTGTGTTCTCTGACTGCTCCGGGGTTTTAATCCAGATCCTACCTGACAGATGCGTGCTCTAGCTGTGGAGGGCTGCAGCTGTCCATCTGACAAGGCTGCCGCAAACAGCTATTGCAGGATGAAGGGGGGAGGGGGAGAGAGGCAGAAAGAGAGGGAAAGGGATGAGAGGCGGGGTGAGACGATGAAAGCAACTAAGAAACCTAAACTGATTACTGTTTCTGCCTCGGATGATTTAAGTTAAATCTGATTTTTTTTTTTAAATACACCAAGATTCAAGGAAATTGACCTGTTATGGTAACAGTTTGACCAAAAATGCCTCTGTGTGGATCTCACCAATGCATTACACAGCAATGCCATGCCTAATACTGCCCAGTGCAATGCAATGCAATCAGCATCTGAAACATCTGAAATACGCTATTTCTTAGGTTTCCTAGTCTTTTCTCTTTGATTCAAATGGCCCCTGCTTAAATGAAAACATCTGTATTCAGTATTATGACATTATGTGAAGTTTTACGAGCGCCTGGTGTCCCTTTGTCAAACTCAGTATGAAACCGTGTGTGACAGCATGCGTGTGTTAGGTAGTTAGCTGTGGGAGAGCCCACCCTCTGATGCGCACCCGGTCAGGGCGAAGGTGCTGAAGTGACAGGAGGTCCTCAGAGCCACCCCTCCCACTGCCACAGAGGAAGAGGAGAACAGGAGAATGATGGAGGCCGTGAGGAAGAACGGTTGAGAGAGATCGTGGGTCACATTCACCACCAATGGGTTCCGCTGGCATGAGAGGTCATGAGTCCCTAGGTAGACGAGGGGGGGGTTAAAGGAGACATATTATGTCCCTTTTCCACAAATTAAAATAGTTCCCAGGTGTCTTAAAGACATGTCTGTGACATGCGTCAAACATCACAGCTCTTTTCATCCTCTCAAAACAGCCCTGTTCAGAACGGCTGGTTTCAACCACTGCTTGCCCCGCCCCTTCTACTGGTACCAGGTAGGGGTGGTGTTGTGCAAATTTGAAACCTAGTTACATCATTGGAAGACAACTGAGGGAATATAGTCCCCTTTAAGCAGTTCAGCAGCAACTGTTTCTTTTAGTCTCTATCGTTTAACATGTTTTCATTTTGCTTTTGAAATGATCAGATAAAACCTACAGGTATAAAAAGTACCTAGTGAGTGGTTTCTGCCTGTAGTGTCAGTCAGTAAGATGGTGGCTGTTCTGCGACACTGCTCCCCAGACCATGACCCATCTGAAGCCAAGTACACCATGACAGAGGCTGCCACACCAGGATGGACGAATCCCACCTGGATCAATAGTAAAGGTGGCAACAATTTCAAAGGCAGAAAGAAAAACATACTGTACATTACACACAGAGACAGATATATACATAAAACAAAGTAGTTTGATATTACAAATTGTAACTTTCCATTAATTATGGTTTGTTTTCAACAGTATACAGGTGGTTACACAAAAGAATTTGCACAGTGGAGGGTGGGAATGGTAGGAATGTATAAACCTGATGTGAATCTCCTTGTGGCCAGTGCAAAGTAGCTAATAACACCCTAGAAGTGTCTAAGTTCAGTGGCCCCGTCATTCAAAGGCTGTCCAATTTCAACTTCTCTTTAAATGCTGCAGAGAAATATGATCTGACAGGTGGGTTTTTCGCAGCCCAACCTATCCCAAGATTAATTGCACACCAGTGATGAAGCAGTTTTGAAACTTGAACTAATACAAAACCATGGATAAATAGGAAACCCTCTTAAGACCAGACAGTCTTATCTCAGTGTGACCTTTACAGTCTACGTGGTTGATGGGGTCGATGAATTGGAACACAGCTCATGTGTGACTGTCGTAGCACAGGACAGTCTGTAGTCTCCTATGGGAGTCAGAGGGAGTGAGAATGGCAATAACTGTGCATAATAGATGCAAGTCTGCAAGAATGACCATTGAATGGCGCTGACCACGGGAGCAGGAGGTGGCTGCTGTACCATGTCATGGTAACTACCACTGGAATCCAAGTTGACTGTGGCCTCTGTTCTCAGACTGAGGCCTCTGTTCTCTGTTACAGAACTACACCTTTTCACAGCCACCTGCCAGGCCCACACACTGAGAACTTTTCATAATCAAAAGACTGATTTTAAGCGAAGTATCAATTTGAGGAAATGTCAAACACACCTTCTTCCAAATGAAGATATAGGACTTTTGAATGAGATTGGGGCCTTTTAGAGAGCTAGCAGAGATGGATATGACAGAGTAGCTGGGAAACACTTTCCAGATCAATTAAGAAAAGATATATGAGCAAGGGAGGCCTCTCAGAAACAGAAAGAAACCCTTCAAGGAAAAAGAGGTGTTTCAGGGGGAGCTGACAGACATGGGTGATAAAATGAAGGCCTTTCAGACGGTGAAAGAGTTTTTAGGATGAAAGCAGCCCTCCAGAGAGGTTGCAGAGATGTGTCTGATAAAGAGGACGTCCAAAAAAAAAAAAAGCAGGGAATGGAAAGATGAGTCATTCAACAAAGAAGTGGAAATGGTGAGAGAGAAAGACAAAAAAAATGAGTATGTGCGAGGAGGGAAAGAGGCAAGTTCCTAACTGTAAAAGACGCTGTAATCCAGAGGATGACAGACAAGGTTGTTAAGCTATAAGTCACATCAACAGCTAGTCTACACGAAGTCTAGATCTGCCCAGTTGATTGTGGGACCTGTGTGTATGGAAAGATTAAATAATAAAAAAACTACTAAATACAAGAACCAGACACAGGTCTGGAATGGAAAGCCAGATCTGAATGTAATGCAGTATATAAACCAGGACGTGTATGGTGAAGTACTGTTGGCTCGAGGACATTGGAGTCGTAAAGATAAGCAGAATTATGCATATAAAACATTTTAACTGTAATCGTTATTCTCTGTTGACATAGCCTTTGACAAGAAAGCACTTTTAAAGGTTGCTTATTAATCACAAATAAATTACCAACAATGTTACAGTATGTTCAAGAATAATTTTTAAATCATGTTTTTTGTTATCCTGTATTTTTTGGATGCAAAATAAATGACAATTAATAATGTATTCAAGATGCATGAGAGATTTATTTATGATAACATTTTTATTATTCCTTCAGATGCCAGTATTTTAATAACTCTTGAACCTTTAAAGTCTTTAATTATGAATTATGAGTGAATTATATAACACTTGTCCTTCCACTATTAGTAAACTTGTAATGATCATTGTTGAGAGATTTCGATGATTAGCGCCCTTACAGTCAAACTATGGAATGAGTATAATGTTAGTCATGACTTGGTAATCATCTACAGATCATTACAACTCATAATTCACAACTGAGAAATGACTAATATCGTAAGAAAATGCATTATATGAACAATGTAATTGTTAGTAAGTGAGGAATGTGTGCATGTGTGGAGGTCTGAGCCAGCAGTCTGTTTGAGAGGCCCTTCAACCCCATTAAAAAAGTATTGGAAAGTGCTGGAAGCTGTTGAAGAGTAGCCACCCACAGTCACTGAGTGGAGGGGAGAACACATACAGTATGTGCAAAGACACACACACACACACACACACACACACACACACACACACACACACACACACACACACACACACACACACACACACACACACACACACACACACACACACACACATACCTTCAGCCAGAATGAATGTTCCAGGTCATTGTTTGTGTCAGATCGAGCCGTGCAAGGGAACCAGGCGTCACTGGGCAATTTCTCACTCATGTCCAGGTGCTGGTACCTGCAGAGCTTCACACAGAAAACAACATAACGCTGAGTGTGAAACAAGAAATAATCACCAGTTAAAAACTCATCTATACAGAAAAGCATTTAATTGTTAGGAGTTTTTACCCACTGCCGATTTATTGTACATATCTAAACTACTGTATATTGTGTTTAAGTTCCAAATGCGTTTTATACTGATTGTGTGATTGAATGTCTTTTTTAATATGAAACACTCTGTGTACGCGTACTATGATGGGTGCTATATAAATAAAGTTTTACCTACTTACTTAATTTATAGTATTACTGGCAGATGACCCAACTTTATTGTTTGAAACGTATTTCATTTATTGTGAAAACTGTTAATTTCATTGTAATGCGATACTTGATAAAAAAAATTAAAAAAACTTGATAAAAAAACTCAACAGTACCATCATTGTCGCATCCTGAACAACTACGAGCGAATGAACTGGGAAAATACTGATTCTGTTCTTCATGGTCAAGCTCCCCCACCACTACAAGATTTTGTTCAAGAAAACTCAAACAGATCGACCAGAGCAGGCTCTAGGATGTAAAGTACCATTCAGGAAAAGCACGTTTGGTCAAGCAACATTCTCCTATCATGCATCTAAAACCTTTTACCGAGCACAACATGAACTACCAACCATCACATCATCATCCAAACATCTTAAAGCATGGCATTGGAGAACCAGACCTGTGAACATGATCATGTCTAAATTTGTACACTTACTGTTTGTTTGTTGTATGCTTGTTGCACTTTACTACGGGCATTCTGCAATAGGATCTTGCACTTTATTACAGGCATTTTTGCAATAAAAATCAGCAGTTTCCCGTACAATCCAGCACTTTATTATGGCATCTTGCAATAGAATACAGCTGTATAGTGCACAATTTAGAACTTTGAACGGGCATTTTGCAATTGAATTTCAACATTTTGCTAATTGAGCGTTTATCGTACCCAACTCATAGTTTGTGTTGTTGTGCTTTTCTGTTTTTCTCTCCCTCTCTAATGGTGGAGCTTTGTGGTTCTTTGTCCTGTTTTTCTACTTAACACCTACCTGCCAATGAGACAAGAGATGGAAATTAGCCACATGGCTATAATCTCGTTCATATACATTATAAATGTACATTAATATGTACTGTCCCATTTCTTAAGTTAATAAAAAAAAAAAGAAATTTGTACTAGTTTCATACATTCTATGTGACTATTCTGAGCCTCTGATAGTGAAGTAGTTCTGACTTAATTCATGACACTTTGATTTGTTTTGTTTATTCCACCTTTCCTCATGTGGGCACTGAAGTATGAACAATCCCAGAAGGTTTGCCAGTTCTGATGTGCTGTAACCAGTGTGTCTGACACCATTAGTCCTCCCTTGATAAAAAGTGACCTAAATCGTTCTCTGCTCAGTCAAGTAGCACTTACTCAATTCTGCATCATTTGTATGTGGCCTACCGTGCGAGGGAGTAAGGCTGACGTGAGCACGTTTCTAAAACTCTGACATAATATGGAACCTGGGCAATGGCGGACCTGAGGGACCTCATATGATTGCAGAAATTTTATGGGAGATGTCAGAGTGAAAAATTATTGATATATTTTGTACCAAAGTTGTAAAAAGGAAGAAGGGAACTACGCTGTATTCAAAGTTGCTGTGCTGTCATCGAAAGTTCTGCCAAAATCTCCTCCAAAGTTATGTGCGGAGCCCCTCCTCTACCAGGGCCTGCACAGTTTTTCAGCCATCCGTCTGGCAACACAGAAATGCTTTAATATTTATCAATGATGCACAAAGTCATTATAGGCCTGTGATCCAGCTCTTTCATGTAATTCACTGTGACCATAAGAGCGCCTTTGCCCATTCTTGTTATTTTTGCCTTGAATAAAAACAAGGTTCTTCTCAGAAATGCTTATGACCCAGCCATCATTCAGATGATAGAATGAAGTAGCCAACGGAAAGGACCCTTGAGGCTACATCCACACTACTGCATGTTATGTGTATGCGTGTGTAAACTGTCTTCCCTGCAGTTGGTTAGTTAGAAAATACTACAAAGCAGGGACAGCAATAACATCTGTAGCATTAATACACAGATTTACACAGTGTAACAGCTACTTGCAATCAAAAGTCAGTGGCACATGTAATAAGTTGCTCTCATTGCTTTCTCCACTGATAGTTCAGGGTGATAAGATCCAACTAGGGACCAACTGTATCGGTCTGCCTCAGTGTCTCCAAAAGTATTTGTTTTTGTGGTTTGAAATCTAATAGTGTGGATGGCAGATGGAAATGTAAATGAAAGAGATGCATGAGGTCAATACAAAGTCAGTCACCGACAAAAGGAGCAGAGGCGTTTGCTTTCTGCTATGAAAAGATCCAGCGCAGTCTGCCAGATATTTGACCTGTGGAATGTCAGACTCACCGCTGTGACTGACTAAGAAGTAACTGTATCTGACAGAAACATTGATTTGAAGGCAAAGATTGTTGCAATACAGCTTCCAGACACAAGTGGCAGCATTGGCAACGATATAGCTGAGTGAAATTGCAAGGAGTTAGTGAGGAATAAACTGTGAGTCAGTTGTTATCTTGAATTGTACATGTACCTTGTTGGTTCTCGGTTGGTTCTAATTCACTGCCCAGAAAGAAAGTTCACCATAAATCACATGAGTTTAGTTTTTTAAATATTATTTCATTAGCATCAAATGCCTGAAAGGACACGTCACTTGAGGAGAAAGACAGAACCACAGTATGTACAAAAGTATGATGTTCCCTAATCAATAACTGCAACAGAACCTTTCTTTCTCCTTGTCTATAAGTAGAAGATGTAATGTAGGGATGTAATTAGATGGAGGTAGAATATTATAAGAGACATATTTCATTTATCCTTCAAGATCAGGATATCGTCTTCTGTGCAGATTTAGCTGATTGGTCCAGAATTGGAGAATTTATGTGGACAGAAAAAGTGCAGAGATCAAGTAAGCTGAGCATCTAAGAGTAGTTAACTCAAAGGCAGTTGGACTTCACCTTTCATCCAAGAGGATTCATCAGTTCTGAATGGTTGGGAGACCCAGGTATTTAACCTCTGGGTCTCTGCAAAGGCCAAATACCAGGGTCTCCCCACAAGTCTACAACCAATCCAACTGCCCTTCGCATAACTCCTTTTGGCGAGTCATGACCTGGATGACTGAGAATCTTCTTAGACATCTCAAGTGAGTTGGACTGTTTTAGAAATGTGGCCAGAGTTGTCCGAGTTGAGGATTTCATCAATGGCCTCCAAAAGAAGTTGATTATAATCTGGATCTTGTAGTTTGTACTTTATACCTCAGTAATACCTTCGTGAGTGATGGCTCCCCGGTGGCAGCGTGGGCGGGGCAGTTGCTGGGGTCCTGATGAGAGGCAGTGGCAGTGGATGCCCACTGGTCCGTGTAGCCCAGGGGTGTGAAGTAGCCGCAGTCCTGAACACTGGAGCCGCGCTCAAACTCCTCACATACACCATCACCATCGAAAACATAACACTGGCTGGGTTCACCTTGGGAGATGGAGACGAGAATGAGAGAGGAGGATTTATGAAAGAATATAAAGCCTGGTTTCTTAATCTGGCAGGGTATACTCTCATCCCCCACTGTTAGACTCCCATCCAAATCTATTTGTCAGTGAACCAAACCTGAGCAAATCTACTCTGTATTTTCGTTGGCCACTTTTAATGTTAGCCACGTCAACTCAGCCGTATCTGACTCTCTGTGCTGTCAACAGACTGTAAATTATGGAGAGAAATGAACTTTGACTTCAATTAATTATTTCAGATCACGATAGTTCTGTAATGTTATTAGGCGGCGGGAGAACCGACCGTGTCACCTGATCAATCAGTTTGATCTCATAATCAGCTCTGTGGCTCGTAGTCACCAGCTAACAACAGCAGCAGTATGTGTTACAAAGAACTGTCAGTGCAATGTTCAAAAGTTCTTCCAGGTCTGGTAGATATTGTTTTTCCTATTATTGTGTCTACTAATAAATTTAGATTTTTGTTTTTCGACCAAGCAAAAATCCAGTAACATCAAGCAACAGGAAAACAAAACAAAGTCGCTCAAACCTGCCTGTGACAGCTGAACTCTTGATCTACTGCAGCAGTATGAACTTATTTTTGAGGTATTTTGTCAGATGACAATGGAGAATGGCAGGAAATTAGGGCTGCTTTGTCTTAGTCAACGCAGATCTTTAAAGACAAAAATGAAATTAATCTGCCGAGAAAGAATACTGGCATTATGGTATTTTTAGGGTTTTAAAATTAATTCTAAAATGTCATTCCAACAAGTTTTTACAACTGAATTAAAATAGTTTTTCATTGGTATGTACAGGGGGTTGACCTACGTAAAAGCTCCACAGCTCAACTGTGAAAACTCGTTTTTGGACTTTGGACTTGCTATTTTTTATTAGTGGATGGAGTTTGACACAGCTTTGAAACTTCTCAAAAAAATAAAAAATAAATTCTAGGTGGTTTCTTTTCAAGCCACTACTTTCAAAATAGAACTTTCTCAATCAAATCCAATGCATGTTTTGGTTTCATTTTATGTAAGATATCTAGCTGCAAGGTTCTTGTTTTATCTCTTTATCTCCATGGGAAGACCTCAAGGATGCTTTAAGGTTTTGGTAAAACCTTTGCGCTAAAGAACTTTTCTCAATATGTAATTGATGTTGGTTGGAGGAAAAGGTCGGCTTCTATGCTCCCTGTAACAAGGTTGTAGCAGCTATGATCAGTATAGTATGTAGCCTACAATACAGTAAGGGTCTTGACATAATGTACTGCAGCGGTTTATCACAAAAAGAGTGGGAAACATAAGCTGAACAACAGCTTGTAAAGCAGCAGCTATTCATAAAAAGGGCGGAAAACACTTCAGAAGTTTGGCCTCATTAAAATCTGGACAGCTGCAGAAGTTAGGCAGACATAGCCGTGTCAGAGAGTCAGTGCAGCGCAATTGGCTTCAATTAGTTGATGGAAACGTGTTTCTGATCAAAAGCAAATTAGGCCTAGACAATTCTACGCCATATTGTCATCCTGAGTTCATTTGGCAATACTAGATTAAGTGAACTCACCAAACACCCCACCCCTGCTTTGACAACACCTGTGAAAATGATTAAGTCTTTTTAATTCCAAGTCTTTTTTCAACTTCGTTTTAAGCATTACAAAAGAGGACTGATTGACAATCTTTGACTTGACTTAACTATTAGGACCATCTGTTTTTTATTAGGTCTGCATGCTGTAACCAGATTGTGCAATTTAACCTTCATTTAATCAGGCAGTAAAAAAAATTAAATTAAAAATCTGTATAATCTATAAAAAAACAACAACCTGAAAGCAGTATTTCATTACAACCATAACAAATGCAGCTTGTCCATGGCTTTGTCCGTGACAAGATGACTGTAAAAGCAGTTGGTGTCAGAACAGCACAACTATAGTAACTTACATAAGCCCAGCAAAACAAGAGCAAAACCGTTCGGCATAGCAGGAGTTAACTGGGTCAAGGAAATGTGGCAAGAATACCTAAACAAATATTCTGTCTATGACTAAGAAGTACAACTGAATAATTGGTTTTAAGAGTTGCAATTTGTAAAGACCTGTTTTTGCCAAATTGTTTTCCTTCCTAGTCATGATGTCTTTTATTGTAAAACAAGAGATGTAATAGCTTCAGTCACGGCATGGCTAGCCCTGGTGGGAGACAGGGGGGTTGTGTGTGTGTGTGTGTTTGCGTGTGTGTGCTGGGGGGACTTGTTTCCCCCTGATAAATAAATTGACTAGATGATGGAAATTTTAGCCCTGTAATAAGCTCTTGTAACACCACACATCACATGAATAACTACCATCCAGCTGCTGGTGGAAACCACACATGGCCTAAAAAGGAAGTGACTAACATAGTGTCTCTTTTCAACTGACCTGACACATCTTGTTAGGGATACTATGGAATATTCATGAAATCACCCCCCAAAAAAGTTGGACATTATAAAAAAGCCACACTTATTCAACTTAGCTTCTGGCGACTGAGGAGCATTTGGGCAAACATTCCTTTATATGGAGGATGAATTTTAAGGCTGTGGAGGAACACCACATACCACAACAGTGGAGCTGATTCCTTGTGTCAATGTGGCTAATGCCTGCTCTCATCTGGTCCAAGTCTTTCAATGAGAAACAGAGCCACTTGGAGACACATGGACGTGTTAGCGCCAAGCCTCCGATGTGTGTGAGGCTAACAGCGCCGCCATCGCAGCATAATGCAATATTCAGTGTGTGTTAATATACATGAGTAAATGGCTAATTATGCGACATTATGAAATCATGCATGAGGTTCGTGTTCTCAGTGGTCTCTGTCTGGCTTCACCGCATCGCATTTTTGAATGTTTACCTAATATTAAGGTCAAAAAAACACATGTTGACAGAGGCAGAGTCCTCCGCCATCTGCTTACAATGCCATATTTTGGGTAAACTCCCTTCCATGTTGTGCCGTGAGGCTTTTGTTGTGGCCTGCCTGCATGCTTCAGACTGGGCAAGGGTGCAGACACAAAGTATTGTTGTCCTGTGGTGGAATCACAGACGATGGGTGCTCTCTCTGTGGCTTCTTTGTTTGTCTTCAGACATGTTATGCTGCATGGTTTTGGTACTTTTTACTGCCTCCTAAACCACCTATTCCAGGGTTAGCTGATGGATAAAAGGCTATATAGGACGCAATTTTGAAAAGAACTATGTTTTTGATATTTTGCAATCACATCTGTAGCACATAGCAGTTATTACTATACATAGTGGGCGAGTGGACAGTTAAATCCAGAAGAAGACCTTCCAACTGTATCTCTCAGCAATGATCCAGCAACAGTACCAGCACATTTACTGTATTACTCTGCTTTTTTGCTAACAAAAACAAATCATAGAAAAGATTAAAATCTGAAGGTCAGATGTTAAGGAGTCTGACAGCCTTAACAAGTGAATCTTTTGCAGTCTTGAACACCCACCAAGCTGCTCTGTGTCTGCCATGTGACTCACTGCACAACAAATTAACTGTTAATGTCTCTTGTCTCACCATAAATCTTTGGTTGTTTATTCTATGAACAAATCATGCATTCTAGTCTAAACCAAACCTCACTAAAGTTAACCTGGCCTAAACCCTGACCACACTTGCTCTTACAAAAACGTCCCCACCTCCCCCCTGCATGATTTGATTCTGGCGGTCAGAAACACAAGGTGGCCTCCAATCACTTAAGTGTGGGGTCATTGTATAACAATTGTCAGAAGCAAAGGCTTTTACAGCTGGTTATGATCTCTCTCAGTGAGGAGAGCTGGCCAATTGTTACAGATGTGATTTGATAATACGAGACTCATTACTTACTTTAGATAAAGCATATCAATGAAATAAAAAAAATGGCAGCAGTGTCTAGAACACAACAACTTGTGAGCTGATTTCTGCTCAGAGTGTCCACTTTAAAACCGCAACACACTCTTTGATAAAAAATCACTGAACTCCATTTATCAATATTCCCAGGATTGTATCGGGTCCTTGAAATCCTAGGAAGGCCAAAGCCCTTTTAATAAAGGAAACATGCCTGACATATGTTTTGAGACTGAGCAGTGTACTTTACTGCAGAAAAGTGTTTTTCTGGTGTTTCTCTGCCAGCCTGATGTCAAAATGTTTCAGGTCTCTAAACAAGACTTGTGACTTAGCGAACCAAAAACTCACTTTTTACCCCTCAGCTCATCTGTTTTCTCTTATGTTGCTGTGATGTTACATTAATGGTTTGTGGAATCAGTTCAAGCCAGAAGCTTTCATGTCTTGTAAATTAACTTTGATTGGCTTGATTTGTTTTTTTCTAAGTGCTGCTGCTTGCACAAATGATAGAACTCTGGCTATTAAGTCACTTCTCTTTCGCATTAAAAGTTTATATGGTATGTGTCTTTTACATTAAAGAGTGCAGAGTTTGTGTTGCTATCGTTTTGAAAGCTCGACATGTTTTCAGCCTTTTCCTGTGTTTTATGTTAAGTTTTGATCCATTATAAGATATATTTGTGGTTTTAATGACCAAAAACATCTCAATGTAGGTACATCTCCTCAAAGCGAAGATCAAAGGCTCTTCCAGAAAATCCCATTATTCAGTCACACAGAAAACATTCAACCAATCAGAAAATACTGGAGTAAAATGAACTAACTTACCGTGACAGTTGAAGCCCGTCTCCTTGAGACATTTCTTAGAGCAGCCATCCCCATCCAGCAGATTGCTGTCATCACACTCCTCTGTCCTAAAGAAAGAAGATCACAATCAATCACTTACAATTTCAATACAGTCTCCATTCCCATCATATAATTAGTCACCATTATTAATAGTCTTGTTGATGCATTCACAAAAATGCACCGACCCCTGTATGCGGCCATCCCCGCAGTAGGACTGCCCATGGGTGTAGAGGAGAGGTGGGGAGGGGTCGCTGAGGAGACCATCTGCTTCCACCTGGATCGTGTACTTGTACTCAACTCCCTGTGTTACAGAGCTGGGGAGAGGAGAGGACAAAAAAGGATTTCGTGAGTGCAAAACATTGCTTTGTTTTTGGCATAATAAATAAAATTATTAAACAGCAGTCCAAAGTTTGTTATGTTCTTAAAAGGAGCAATAAGCACAATTTTTTACTGCTTCGTAGTACAAACTGATCATATAATCTTTACAAGGCTGTTGATCAATACAAGTGACTCATTCAAAACTTAGGAATAATTAGTGAGGTTGTCCGTGCCAGTGTGGTTAACAATTACCTAATTCTCTTGCTTACTTTGTCCTTTGTGCTGAGGAAGCTTTGTATTTACCATTTGCCACAACATCAGTGCTACATTAGTCCTGATGGATTCTACACACAGCAGCTCTTGGGACTGCAACAACAACAAAAGTGGAACTTGTAGTTACAGTGGCTTCTATCTGTAACCTTGCAATTTCCAGTGACCTTAGAGCCCAACAGCAGGAAGTGTGTGTAACAATACCTGTGCTCCAGTGTCAGGACTATCGATCTGTTTCGGTGGACTCTGTCTATAAAAAGAGCCCTTGTCCCTGTTTTCCAGGCACAGAGCTTCTGCCTCTCTATCTGCCTGGTACACAAATCAGCTCAGCATCTAAGGTGTGTCCAGTTTCTCCAGACTCCACAAATTTCCCTTTATTAATTATGGATCAGAAAGCTCCCCCCTCCCCTATTTATCTGTACTGTGTCTATATTTGTCAAATTCTCCAACCATCTGCCATCATTCTTTTCCTCTCTCGGAGGGCACTGGCTCCTTGAGTGTGTTCATATGGAACTACGTTTGGTCTTTTTCCCTTTGTCTCGATGTATTTTGTACTTCCACTTCCTCCCTCCATGTCTAATTTCCTCTTAAACTATAAGCAGTGCACTTCTTTAATGTTGCTGGCCCCAAATTGATAAGATGGTATCACACGCACTACTGCCAACATGCAAAGGTTCTGTGGAAATTTACTGCTGTAAAATCTCTTTCATGGCTGTAAATTCCTTACCTTTTCTCCTCAACAAAGGAAACCTTTGAAGAGACTCTTAAATATCTCCCTCATCTGAAGAGAAATTAAACCTTAAGTATCACACTTGAGTAGAAACCCCAAGGTGCAACCAATCCCTGCAGTATACTCCACACTGTGCCCACTCAAGAAATAAAAAATGTGTCTGCAGCAAAACAACACAAAGTAATATATTAAAGGGATAGTTCAACATTTTGGCAAATTAGCCCATTGCCATAATCCCTCTCGTTTTAGGGGTAGGTTTGTTACCTTTAATTGTCGGTGCAAGCTATTGTTAGAATGGCGCTACGCTACGGAGGCTAATGGGATTTCTTGGTTTCCCTCATCAAACTCATCAAATAAACATTCCAACAACTCCAAAATGCTCTCATGGACAAGTTGTGACCTGCACATTCACCACGCTATGAGATCATAACAGAACGTTACGAGACAGAGTTGTTTTTTAAGGGAAATTCATGCAAAACCGCTGATGCGTGTTTCCGTCGGGGGCAATTTTTCGGTATTTCATGAGGGCAACCAAGAAATTCCATTAGCCTCCATAGTGTAGCTCTGGGCAGCTCACAGCTCTGCTCCGCCGTTCTAAAAATAGCTTGCACCGACAAATACATTAAAGGTAACAAACCTACTCCTAAGACTATAGGGATTATGGCAATGGGCCAATTTGCCAAAATGTTGAACTATCCCTTTAAAGCCCAGTGACAAGCTAGTTTCTACAAAATTCTAAACGTGTGTATATAACAAGTGAAAAAAATGATCTGTTCTCTCCTTCACAGACCTGGTTATATGTAACATGAAGATGCCTGTCCATGGCAAAACTTGTCAGATCCACATCTCCGTCATGCAGAAATTGTTGAACATTTGAACATTTTCCCATAGCATCCCTTCTGCAGTTTTGGCCTGTGTTCAGGACTAGTTCGTGGTGTGGCATAGCACAGATAACTGGTTGATAAAACACTGCAGAAGACAACTGGTTGTAATTAGTGATGAGCTTAGATCCAGGTTAGGGTAAGGATAATAAAACAGACTTTGATTTCCTATGTGGTCGGCCAGCACAGCCTACAAACTGTGTCTCTAGTCCCTAACAACATCCTGACTACGGCCAGAATGATTTCTATGTTCTCAGAATTTAGACATTTTCTTTCATTTGTTGATTCATTTGGACATCTAATGATAGTCTCAAGCATCACAGTGGTCAATTAAACAGTCCTGCTTGTTGCTTGCACTCATCTCTCCCTCTCTGAATTCTTCTTAGTCAGCCTGTGCTGACCATGGTGCAAGTTCAGCAGGAGGAAACGGCTGAGGACTTGATCCAAGCAGTTACTGGTGTTTATGGCCTCTGCTGCTCACATTTGGTTCATATTCAAAAATAAGGGAAAAAAATTCTGCTTCTGCTTACTTTGCTTCAACTCTGCTGTGCTGTCGTCTCCCTCTGTCCCCATTACCTTCCTGCACCTACATTATCCTCCACCTTAAGTTTCATTTCTTGTCTTCAAACCTCTCTTTCCCAACACCTCTGTTTTGTGTCTCTCTATGTGTATCTACATCTTTTCCAAATCCCTTTGCCTCCACTCTCACTCCTCTTCTTTTTCATCTTCTCTCCCCTCCATTATCCCACCCTCTATTTTGCTCTCTCCCCTCTCTTCCAAACTCATTGCTCTCAAACACTCTCTTCTCCTCACATCAACCCCTCGCTGCCCTCCTCAGTCCCACATAACTTAATTCCCATCGGTTCTTACATCTTTTTGCACTTAGACACAGCTTGTGTAACATAGGAGACGTGTTCCCTGAAAAATAAACTGTTTTTGAAGCTGTGTCCACCTAACATCTGCCCCACTCTGTAAAACAGGCAACAGCTTCTCAGAAACTGAGAGTGCCACAACATTTGAAATCAGCCCCAAAAGATCTGCAATCATGTGACACGGCCGTCCTAAACTGGCAGGTTCTTATCAGCGTTTGTGCAAAAGTTGTATAACAAAGGATGAGAGTAGAGATTTAGGGTATTTTCGGGGAGGGCTGTTATTTGGTGAGATAAAAACCAAACTGGCTTGTGGCTTTATATTTGGATTCCGGTAATCATTTGGACACCCTACAGTACAAGACAGGAAACAAACTGATTCAACTTAGCCCTGAAACTTCAGCGTGCTTTTGATTGAGTATATGCTTGTTGAAACAGATTTGGATCAGTAGCCGCAGCTCGGCATCCCCATGTTGGAAACATTTGTGTTCTGAGCTTTTCAAACAGAACCAGACCCAAACACTTTTAAGAGATGAGCAGATGAGCAGATCTGAGGACACACACATACACACACTAACGCTCAAAGGTATGCTGTGGAATTTATACTCCATGTTGGCCATGAATAACTCCTTTTTTCTTTTTACCCTCAGTCCTATTTCCTTGTGAACTGCTGATGTCTGACAAGGTGGTGTGTGTTTAAGAGTGTTTCTTTGTGAGTGTGTGTCCAGCATTAGCAGCTGGCACCGCATCCATGATATAAATATTCATCCACACCTGAGAGAAAACCAGACTCTGGAACTCGCCTTAAGTGGAGTATTTTTAAGGTGGTTTGGGCGGAAAAAACACCTGTCAATTCCCGTTCCGCATTATGGTCACCTCCTGCAAAGCAAATCCCTGCTCAATTATGAACAGAGAATGTCTCTAGAACCGCAAATCGGGCTGATATAACATTGCTGAGTGAATGAAATTTGCTTGTACTGAAGACATGACTCCAAAATAATCTGAACTGAGTGAGAATTTAGCGTTTACCGGTCAGTGAAAGTCTGCTGAGTCTGAGGTGATGGGGATTTGCCAGGGAAGGGTGGATGCCGCTGAATCCAGTACAGCAGAGGCTGGCAGCTGGAGCACAGGGGGCTGCCAGCACCCGAGGACAACATGGCTGCATCTATCTCCATCTTCTCGTCGAAGGTGCAGAGTTTGATGGCAGCGATGGCGGTGTTGTGGGTGTCGAGCCTCAAGGTGAGGGCCATGTCACAGAAGACATGCTGTGGCCCAAGGTTAATGCTTTTGCCTGTATCTGTTATCAGCTCCACATTGGCTATGGCTGGGTTGTCTGGGAAATGATAACAGAGACAGATAATATTAGATGTGATACATGCAGCATGTAATTAGATATACATCAGAGATACTGACAGTCTTTTATGTCTGTCAGATATGAACGGCTAACAAACCTTGGACAAGTTTCTTGGTGATTATATAAAATACTGTTTGTAGTTTTTTTTTTATTTTGTCCTTTTCGATTTCGTGTTTTTTGTTCTATTCCCCAAATCTTTTTAGACCACACTTGTGTCTTTTATTATAAGTCAACTGCAACTTGAAGGGCAGGACTGTATTTGGTGGCCAGGAAACTGGAAGCAAAGTCAATCCATCCATTCATTATCCATACTGCTTATCCTCACAGAGGGCCCGTCAGTTGACACTGAGCAATGGCAGGGTAAACACTGGACAGGGGAAGAAAGTTTTCTACATTTGATAAAAGACAATAACCATGACTGACTAAAGCTTGACAGACAATGACAAGTTGCCTGTGAAGTAATAGTGCTTCTACGCTTTCCAAATGGTTCAAATTCTCTTCTCAGAAAACCATAAAACAGTGAATGGTTGGTTTAGTTCTTTCATAAGAAGAAGAAGGAGAAAAATGTCTAAAAAAAACTCTACCCCACAGTTTCAGGTTTGAGTGTGTGGTCTGTATCAGCCTGATATCAAAACACACCAATTGCATTATGACCTGACCTGTATGTCATAGCTTACTAGATACACAATGTTGTTACTTTTAGTCAGGTGTAAAAGCATGGAGAAAAGATATACATACTGAGGGGTAGATCTAAACTGCCTTCTCCCGGAATCAGAGGTCTCTAGTTATGTTTAGGGGCTTTCAGTTTGGTTAGACTGATGATCTCTTTATGGACGGCTCACACACCAGCACTGATCATGTGGAAATAATTTGGAAAAGAGAGCTCCATCTGCAAATTACCACTACGTGGGAGGATGTACAGTACAGTGTGTCTGCAACAGCCCCAGGGCTAGAATTAGACGTCACCTCCACTGGGGCCAGGGGATTGATATATCACACATGTATGTAGCACATTCTCTTGTCTAATTTGTCCATCTTTGTTGTTTGCTTACGACTATGTGGTTTTGAACTAACATCCATAATGTCAAAGGGGACATATTATGGAAATATCACTTTTTGAAGGCTCTTTAACATATATTTGGGTGTTTGTCTTGCCTTCCGGCCCCAAAAATGTGAGAATTGACAAAGAAATCTGTAATGTGCAGGCTCCCTACAGTAGGTTGAAATCCATGTGGTTTTACGAGCTGTTCCTTCAATTGTCTTCCAATGATTTAACTAGTTTTTGAATTTGCATAATACCACCCCTACCTGGGACTGGTAGAAGGGATGGGGCGGGGCAAGCAGTGGTTCATTTGCATTTAAAGGGACAGGCACTGAAACCAGCCGTTCTGAACAGAGCTGTTTTGAGAGGATGAAAGGAGCTGTGATGTTTGATCTTTGGAGTATTTTGACCAAAGCATGTCACAGACATGTCTTTAAGACACCTGGGAACTATTTTAATGTGTGGAAAGGGGGCAGAATATGTCTCCTTTAATGTTGCTTCACAGTGTTTCTTCTACACTACAGCTGTTAATGCTACAACAGGCTATGTAGTAATAGCAAAGTTTACAAATGGCTCCTTTAAGCGGTGACACCTTTTCAGTTACAATTTATGTCAGGTGTACAGTATAGCCTATACCACCAGTGCTTTTCTAGATAAATAATAGGTATTAGGACCAATATTCAACAGGGAATACAGTTGGAATGTATCACAGACAAAAGTTGACCTAAAAACAACAGCCAGCATTCATCGTGTCACCTTCTTTAAATTGATCAGCACTTCTGTTTTTAGATGTACGCATTGTCACTGTGATTATTATTCTGGACTGAGACTTACTCGAAGCGACGTAGGTGACCCAGAGGGTGAGAGCGTGTGGGACAATGGGGTGCAGGAATTTCAGAGTGAGGGTGCAGCCCTCTGTGTCGGGGCAGGGAGACGTCACATTAGTGTCATAAAGGCTGAGCTCTGGACTCCACGCCTGGAGACTGGGATCGCAGGGCTGCTCCACGTCCGGTGGGCCTGGGGTCAGGTGACATCACACACAGAGATGCATGTTTGGATAAATACATTGCAATGAGAGCTCTCAATGACCACATTTACTTGCAAAACCTAAAGCAAGACACACACACTACTACTAGAATACCTTTTGCTATGTAAATCATGTATATAATGTAATATAATAAGGCTCTGTTTGGTTGAAGCCAAATACTGAGACACAAACAAATGGATATGACCTGCAGTTTTCTTTTTCTTTTTTGCAATTTTGATGACCAATGATAATAATAATAAGCTGCTGACATCATATTTGTTTGATTGATGTATAATGTGTAGGAATTACCCCCATCTAGCGGTGCGGTTGCATATCGGAACGTATTCTTGATGTTGCATTCACGTGAAATCGGGCAGATGTCAGACAGACAACAGACGCTGCATGTAACAGGATAAACAAGCGTCTGTGTAAACAAGTGGTCCGCCAGCACGAGGCAAAACAATAAAGGCGTGACAATATGTTGTCATGGTGATGTGGTATTGTTTACCTGACCCACGTTTTACCGTCTTTCTCTCGCGGAGTAAAATGACATCTGGTTGGTTTGCCAACGGCCGTCTGCCTGACTGCACCTGAATGCAACATCAGTGTCTCCGTCCTTCCTCACACTACACAGTGGTGACAGTTTTAACAGGCGCTACCTGGAAAACTTTCTCCCCGAGCCGACAGCTTCCGTGAGTTTCTGTGGTTACCTACGGTCACGCTGCCACTGAACGTAAAAATTGGCGATGCAACATGGCAGCCTCGGTTCGGTGCGTTGCCCACTTATGTATTTGTAACGACTTGTAACAACTCATTCTAAGGTACGAGAAAGCTGAAGATGTGGATGTGATTCGACTTCAGTGAAATACGTATTTATGAAAGCAATATTTGATTTTTGCTAATAAAAAGCCAAATAAGTTACATACTGGGGCTTTAAGACATGAGTGACAATGTGTGTTACCGGCACTAACAGGACAGCATTTAAAAAGAGGGGGGATGGATCTCTTTCAAACGTCAGGAAAAGTACTCTCCCAGCAAAGAATCTCCTTTGCCTATTAACACGTACACACACACATATAGTGGGGTCTTGGAAAGTCGTCTCAGACCACTTTCCAAGTGTACCACTGGGCTATTGGCTTAGTCTGAAGCGCCGTCTGTCATTTGCACCTTGTGTGTTTGTGAATGTTTTTTCCACATGTGGGAGTTTGTGCAAGGTAAACAGAAGCAGGCTGAGCCAGACTGTGAAAACGAGCAGGTGAAAGATAGAGGCTGTGCAAGTGTGTGAGGATCATTAACGTTTCTGACAAATGTGGACAATGGCTCGAGGCTAACTCAAACATATTATCTCCAGTGTTCATTCCATTAAACCTGATAAATCTGTACTTCTGTCAAAACACCCGTATCACATGTTGCAGGACTCTTATTACTCTGATCTATTCAAAGCCAAGAAAAGATGGGAGTTTATGTGAACTCCTAATGTTGTACAAAAATGAAGATAGATTGGATTATTTTGATTTCTGTGATCACTATCACTGGTGTGACACTTATTGGTGTTTGAATATGATTACAGTGATGGGTGGTCTCCTTATGTTGCCAGAGTGCTGCCATTGCCAGTCAGATTTGATCACACCTCAACAGTCCAAATGAAGCAGAATAGCTGGGCTTTTTTTGTCTTATTAAATTATAAATTGGAGTGTTTCTTGCCACATTTGGCCTCTTTTATTTAGTAGTGACAGACAAACAAACTGACAAAATTCCCAGTGTTACTTTAACGACTACCGGCAAACTCATTCTCATTCGTAAAACAGCGAGCAGAATGTTCCACTTGAGAAAGTTACGAGTGGTGGGCCCTCACTTTAAACATGGCCTGCGTTCAAAAACTGTTTAAACACCATTACAACGGGCAAAATTAGTTGTTAATTGTTACGGTCTTAGTGATTAGCACAATGGAATCACATTAAGGGAGTGTTTTTATCAGCTGTGTCCCAGGTGAGAGTCAAATAAAATCAGTACATTGACGAGGTGTTACATATTTCACACACGCTCTGTGATCAGCCGTGTGGGGAGGATCTCCGAACTGTAAGAAAGCGAAGGACTACCCAGCAAGACTGGCCATTAAATAGGTGCATGAACAAACTAGAACATCACACTGCGAGTTTTAGCCTTTATGTTCCTATATTTACATATCTGTTAAAGCATTAGATCTTAGCTGCATTAATGTCCAATCCACAGAAACCTTGAGTGGGTTTTTGGTTACCATTATTTATTTTCTGATTAATTAGTTTTCCTGCACACAACCTGTTAACCTGTTTTTTTCATCAGTCTCATCTCAAGGTACAAACAGAGCATCTGAGTTCTGTGTTAAGTGCACATGTCAAAATAGCCCTATGTGCTGAACGCTTGCTATAACAGTTTTTAGAGGGTGAAAATATTAATGTTGTTTATGCTTTTTTTTTATGGTTTTCTTGTTGCACTGCCACCATGTGTGGTTAAGTAACTTGACCATCCAATGGAGATGTTTAAGGATAACTCTTATTAAATCCATGGAAACCACTGAGTATTTTGTTACATTGTGCTCTGCATTTTAATACTTTTATGAAATTACTTTTTATTGTATTACTTCATTTCACAATCATTTTTTTCTTTTAGATTCTTATACATTTACAAAATGTATGACAAGGGATTTACATGCAAATGCAACATTAAAATGAACATAGGGTTTAGTGCTCATACAAACATGCAAACAGTTCATACTTTACATATTTTGCTTATTTTGTTAAATACATATGTTTTGTTTATGTTCTTGTTCAATACCATTTACTCAACACTGATTAAAACCTTCTCTGTAGCTACAACTCATTTAATCCACAGTTATGTCAAATCCGATCCCTCAGTCAGTTTAGAAATATGATACCAGACGAAAGTACAATGAAAAGCACAATGCACCTTTCAAATCCTTCTTGTTGAAATGCTCTAATTTTTCAATTATAACCCACATTACTGCTTGATGCACTGGATAAACCAATTTAATCCGTCTCAACAGGAGCACAGTCTTGTGTTTTCCCTCCATTTGAAAATGGACTTAAACCAGTCAATGTTGGCACAAGCAATATTTTGAGATGTAAACGGACAACTCTGCCAACTATTCTAGCCAAAAGTGTTTTTTCCATTAAACTTATGTTTTGTGTTGCCAGCTATGATATCCACATTTAATTTGTCCAATTTCCCCTCTCCCCATTCCCTGCTGAAGGCGATATTGCCCATCTCCGCTGGCTGACAAAGTGACCCCGTGCATCACTGTCTTCTGAAGTGGGAAAGAGTGAAAAGGGAGCCAGGGAAGCCAGCAGACTGGCTGTCTCCTCAGCTTTGTGCATACCGCTGTTTAGAGTAAGACTGTAATTGACTCTTTATCATCATTATGATCCCGCAGCGAAAGAGAGGAAGCCGTAATCCCCCCTGTTCCTTCTCGCCGCTTGTTTTCAAAGCATAAATTCCAGCAGAGGATTTCCACATATTTGGGGAGACTTTCCATTGAAGAAAATGAAAGTGTTGCTGTTTGTACATTCATTTGTGTTCTTTCAGTATTTATCTTTCTGTCTTTTTCTCTTTCTACCTCCATGCCTTCATGTTTGCTTCCTTTTTTTCCACTCTTCCAACATGTCATGTCAAAGCAAACCGGGCTTCTCCAGACATTTTGAATGGAATAACAGGACCATACGTGTATGTTTCAAAGTACAGTACTACAGGATCCACTGTTTTTCTGGCATTTTTGTTTATGACTGGGGTTCAGCATTTGAACAGCACCCAAACATTACCCAGAGTAGACACTTTGCCTAATAATACTTGTTCTTGCTTTGGCTGAACTAGGCAGAGACAGAAAGAGCTCTGTAGCTGAGGGCAATTATCATTTAATGATTTTCTGCTTTTTCCTCTTCCAGGAGCCATTAGCCTTGCACGCACCTGAAATTTACAGGGAAGAGACGTGTGTGTGTGTGTGTGTGTGTGTGTGTGTGTGTGTGTGTGTGTGTGTGTGTGTGTGTGTGTGTGTGTGTGTGTGTGTGTGTGTGTGTGTGTGTGTGTGTGAGAGAGAGAGAGAGGGAGAGCATGTGTGTGTGTGTTTGTATGTGGAGGGACTGGATTGGGGGGGGGGGGGGGGGGGGGGGTGATCTGTTCTGTGGAAACAAGATACAGAGGTAGAACTCAAGGACACAAACTCAACCTGAAACCACCACATTCCTGCCTGTCAATAATTATTGACAGGCAGGAATGTATCAGGGTAGAAAACAACAGAGTCAAATGTAGATTGTAGGAGGGAAGATTAGTAAAACAACAATTTGTCTCCTCACCACCACCGATTCTAGTTTATTTACTTGACTAAATTCCAGTAATGAAGGCCTAAATCAAAGTGTGGATAATTTAGCTGTGGCTTTACATGTATCTCCAACAGCCTCTCATATTCACTTCAGTTTATATTGACAATGATTTGTAAAAAGGGCGCAATCAGTGTCAGTATCTGTATGGATGTTGGAACAAGTAAAAAGACTACTATAATACACACACACACACACACACACACACACACGACTGACCGACAGCCTCCTCAGGGGTCCAGTAGCCTGATGTGTCACAGATGCGAGGTGAAGAGGCCTCATAGGCGTACTGGTGGAAAGTGCCATCCGTCTCACAGTCTCCACAGCTGATGGAAGGCCCTTGGAGTGAGGAACTGGGACAACAGTAAACAGAAAGAGCTGCAGATGATCAAATATTAGACACTTTGTCAGTGGTCAACAAAGTAGAGTTCTTCAAATGTTGATTGTTAATTCCAGAAATGCTTTTGATACTGACTAAACTAGGGTATTGGTTATCGGAAAGTATGGAAGTCAGTTTGCAGCTATCTGCTCCCATAGCAGTTGCCCCAGGAACCAGCTTTTTATCACTGCACTAAAACAGGAGAATTGATTTCGCAAATATCTGGTAACATTAGCAAAATGTCAGCAATTTGGTCACACCGTCCCATAACTAAAAAGGCACTGAAAGTATGGAAGATGGTATCTAAGACCATGTTCTTTGGGTGGCAGATAGGACAAGTGTTTTTTTTTCTTTATTAGAATGAAGAAAAGATAGATTCTATAGCGTGCCACAAAACAATGAAAACAATCACATTACACACAGCTACAGCTGTTAAAATGTGCTTTTTAACTCAGGGGTATTGAACTATTACTTGGTATCAGCCGATACAAAAAGTTCAGGTATTGGAATTGGTAAGGGAAAGGAAAAACGGTATCAGAACATCTGTACAACAAAGTAAATACAGTATGTCCAAATGCCAGAAGTGACTGGAAGAGGAGGTTATTTGAGATTACAGTCATAGCTCTATCTGATGTGTTACATTGAACAACACGGTCTGTATCACTTCAAAGGCTCAAAATCAGGCCGAGAAATGCAGCATTCTTTTGTCCAAATTTGGAGTCACAAGTGATTTCTTGAGAATACCATGGTGCATTGCACACGGGTCAGCTGTTTATTGTTGAGGTAATCTCTGTCTCCTCATAAAGTCTGACATGATTATTTTTACAAAGTTGGACTGCTCAATGCAAAACAAAAAACAAACCAATTACAAAATGACAGGATTGTCCTCTATCTTCACAAAGTAACTCAAGTGAACGTTCTCGTTAGCAGCATAAACATGTTTTTCTGACACAGTTCACACTGAAAACTCTGATCTTGCCTTAGCTTATCCCCAGTGGAGCACCTTGCAGTATATTTGGGGAAAACTTTGTCACTGTATTGCTGCTGTGTTGTGGCTGCTGCTGCCAGCTCTATCCCTCTACATAGAGTTTATAGGTTGCTGAAACTTTTACTGGGAACAGCACACGTCATGCATGAAAAAATAGGCGAGTGGCCAAATGTCTGAATCACGCAACGCTGCTGCACGAGACGGGCATGAAGCAGTGTACCTATTCTTACATAGGCATGGGCAGTGGAGCGAAAACCAAGATGATCCGCAGTCACAGTGTATGGTACCTCTGATAAAGTGGTCCTCTCATCGGTGGCAGCCAGTAGATCGAGACAGAATCTGGATTCTGGTCCGTCACAATAGGAGCCAGAGGGATGGGGGAAGGTTGAGGATCCATCAGCCACTTCTGGTAGACCAGATCAAGATAACAGTGCATCCGAGCCACTTGGTTGGGAGTAAAATGGTTTGTGCAGTTGTCATCTGATGTGGTGTAATGAAAGAAGAAATAAAGTTAATCATCTCACATTAGGTTCAAGTGTTCATCTAAATTAAGTGCTACTCGCATGGTTAAAAAGAAGAGGGTGAGGCAGCATCCTGCCCTTAATAACTTGTACATCAGGAAGCATTCAGGTCAGACAGTTCAAGTTTCAGTTTGAACTGAAATGATTGAAACAAGCTTGGATAATGCAGTTACATTCAAATGTGAAAATAAATGAGTCCCTGATTGTCCTGCTTGAAAGTATGAAAACTCTGGGCTCTAATTTCGTAGACCAGGCACTGGTGAGGTGCAGGCATTTTGGTCCGGGAGATCCAAGCTCACATTGGCCAAATATATGGTAACGTGAACAGATCTCCACGGGCTGATGAAGCAAAAGTAGTCTGGGAGGAGGTTACTAATCAAAACAAAAAAAAAACACTTTCAGCCATGAGCATCAAGGGCTTTGGCCAAAGGCAATCATCTTTATCCACAAATAAAGACACTCTGTTTTAGTCACCTATATTTAAACCCAGTGGGCTCTAAGCCGGTGCATAGTCCAGTGGGCTCTATTTTCCTGGCGCAACTCAGGGGGGCGCAGCGAGGCGAACCCTGGCACAGCCGGTGCAGTGGTATTTTCCTCCAGTGCAACAACGTGCGCAGCGGATTTGGTAAATTGGTAGACTGCTGTGCGCCGAGATGGGTGTGGTCGCGCAGCAGGGGGATGTGTCGACAGATTCAACTTGGCGCAGTGACAATTTGTTGCCAAAAGGCTGCGCCGAGAGTGCGCCGAAAGCTCGCCAGCTCCAACCTGGGGTCCGTTTCACAAAGCAGGTTAAACAAACTCTGAGTCTAATCCTCAACTCTGAGTTGATCTACTCTGAGACAGGAAACTCAGAGTTTTGGGTTTCAGAACAGGTGATAACAGTTGGTTCATTCAACTCTGAGTAACTTGACCCTGAGTTACGGGGAGATGAAAAGCCCTCATCAATGGAACAAAGATAACATGATTGACCATGGCAACCAGCAAAAAAAGGCCTCGCCCCTCCCACTTCTCACTGTGGAGTGACGTATGAATGCTGACGCAGAACCACGTACCCCCCCCCCAAAAAAAAAAAAGAAAAAAAAAAGATTCTGCAGCAGCGCCGCAGCGGCAAATGGACGTGAGCGTGGATTTTTTTTTTTTTTACTACGGGACATTACGTGAGTATTAATCTAAAAAAAAAAGAAATCTCGAGAGTTATTCAACATTGTGTGTTTGAGCAGCTGCATCTCCAAATGTGTGTTTGATATGTTCAAGTTTGTCTCCATTATAACATGATAGGGATGTGCGTGTAGTCATCAATCACCTGGAAATAATCCAGAAGTGGATCGACCTGCTACGAAAAAAATAAGAGAGAGAGAGAGAGAGCAAGTGCAATTTTCTTCTGCGTGCGTGTCCGTGTCGTGTCTAAAGAAAAAAGAAAAAGAGAGACGCTCCGTGATGCCTCCTTTACGCACAGCTGTTTGTTTATGTTGTGATCTGTGCACACGGGTTTAAATAGTAGGTTACTAAATATGAGTGTCTTTATTAATAGAGAAGGGGTGTGTGTGTGTTTTTTTTTACTGGGCAACAGATCTCAATATGTCAGAGCAAACCTGGATAAAATCAGTAACCTCCTCCCAGACTACTTTTGCATAGTCAGCCCGTGAGGTCTGTTCGCGCGACCATATATTCGGACACTGCGAGCTTGGACCGGACCAGAACATCAGTTTCCTCCCGTCTCACTGCTGCCTCCCTCTTCCATGGTGAAATCAAACTTGCGCCTCACGCGCGGCGGATTTAAAGGCGAGGAGAGGAGCTCATTTGATTGGTGAAGATCTGACTCGGCTGTGTCAAACCCACTCCACGCCTTCTCTCCTCCCTCTATGCCACTTGCGCCGGTGGGAATGAAGGAGGCGGGATTGCGCCCCGCTGCGCTTCGCCTTGCATTGAAGGAAAATTGCAAACTGCTCCTGGACACGCCCCGCAGGGCAGATCTGCCACGCCTGCACCTAGTCTAGGAAAATGGAGCCCAGTGTAACAAAGATGAGTAGTGTGCACAGATCACAACATAAACAAATACCATGCGTAGCTGGGATGAAATCAGAAGCACCTGTGCATCGCATCGCCAAGCTCTGTGGCCTGGCCCCTTGTCGGCGAGCGTCCCTCTTTTTCTCTTTTAAGAAAAAAAAAACTCACTATCTGATGCCGAGGCTGTTTGTGGTTGGCTGAGAGAGATGTGAAGTTTGCATCACAGTTTGAGCTGTGTTAATTCAGTCAGGTTGAGTTTCCATTACGCGTGCCAACCGTATTTGATTGACGCAGCCTTTTTGCGCGAAATTATCACTACGCCAAGCTGAGTCTGTCGATACCTCCCCTTACTGCGCCGCCACACCCATCTCGACGCACCTCGGTCTACCAACTTGACAAATTGATTGTGCATTAGCGCTACGCAAGGTTCGCCACCCTGCACCTGGTACGAAATTAGAGCTCACAGTTTTAACACTTCATGTAGTAACTGAATCAAACAGTCTTTTATAAACAAACAATATAATTAGCTTTATTATATAATGATGGCTTTATGCTATACACTATAGGGCTGAGATTTTAGCTCATTTTAAATGAAACAGGTCACCAGTAGACTTCACAAAACTAATTTTAAAAGTAGCCTATCACTGCATATTTTAATCTGTTACACGAGGCAAATTGAACAGCTGTTGTATCTGAAAAGAACAAACATCATATCTTTTTCATGTTCATTATCACGTCTATTCTACTAATGTGCAACATAGCTACATTCTACACTGCCATGTAACTGGCTCCTTCTGTGGCTCAGTAATTATATTCAACATGTCTAACAATGTTATGCCTAATAATTAGTGGAGTCATCCACTGTACCTGTGTAACTCATGTAGTTGCTATAAGGTGTGTCCTCGTAAGTGGTGACTCCACAGGTATCATTCACGGCTCCAGGATCACGGCAGGCTTTGGACTTAGGGGTCGGGGCAGTGTCAGCACATAGATCTCCTGTCTCCATGGACGGAGTGGTCTCCTGAAGAGACATTTGACAGATGTACTGGCAGACAAATACGGGGGAATGAATCTTATATCTTAGGTTTTAATAGTCTTACCTGACATGGGTCGTCACAGGAGTCCCGCTCGCTCACCCCTTTGAAGACATGATATAGGCCAAAGATGTGTCCCATCTCATGGATCATGGTGTTGTGGTGGCCCATTGTACCAAAGTAGGCTGGGTTCAGCACCATCCCACCTTGCAACAAGAGCATTGTTACGATGCATATTTAGTTTGCTTTGTCAGTGAGTACTTAGTAAATATCTAGTGGCTGCAAAGTGAGACCAAGATTTATAAGCCTTCATAGCATCAGGCCATTACAGTACACTGTTTCCTTCTCTAGTTCCACCACGGTAACAGAATGAAATTATTTGGAAAAGTCTTTCAGCAGGTTAACTGGTTTACTGCCATTTGGCCATACAAAAACAGTAAATTTACACCAAATTCACCTTCTCCTCTGTTTCTGAAAGATAAATCACCCATGCAGGTTTGTTTTGTTTTTTTTCCACAAGATTCCAAAGGCATCAACCAAAACTATCATACAAAAAACAGTAAATTTACACCAAATTCACCTTCTCCTCTGTTTCTAAAAGATAAATCACCCATGCAGGTTTGTTTTGTTTTTTTTCCACAAGATTCCAAAGGCATCAACCAAAACTATCGATCATAAATTCTTCTAAAAGTCCAGAGTCCAACTACTGGCTGTGCCTCTGTAATAGTTTTTTACTCTCTGCCACTGCATCTCATATCGTTGGAATCTTAAAAAGAAAAACAGATCACACCATAGCAAAGACTAATAACTGTTTAATTTAATAAGGACTTAAGTAAAGCTATCATACTTTAGGACAGATAATATTTATTTGAAACCTTGTGTCCACTACTTTGTTTAATTTGTTTAATTAATAGTGACCACCACCTCCATGTACAAAAGACTTTACAAAGTTGAGACATTGACCCATGACAAAATCTCTAATTTGATTAATAATTGCAACTATAAATACATAACCTCTACTAGACAAGAAGGATGCAGCTATAAAAAAAAAAAAAGGGGAAGGTGAAATCCAGCGATCTGATTGGTTGTTATCTTGGTATGGGTATAATGAGCATATACCACGGCTACTATTCTAAAGCCTTATCACAGCATAGACTATCACTCCGCGTCAGGCACGTACATGGATGTATTATGGGCACGTATGACTGGTATGAATGGAAGTTGTTGTCATGTATCCATGACAATGGATACATGACTGTTGCAGTCATGTATCAGTCTGTTGCAGTTTTCTGACAGTTTTAAATGACTGTTGCAGTCTGTAGCAAAAGACAGTTGATGTTTTTACAATGTTAATAAATGGACTAAAGTAGTTGAATTCACATGTTTAAGGTTAACTTTCACCTCCGGGGACGGTTAACAATGGTAGAGGGGATTGAGCAGTGACTTTCACCTGAAAAAAAAGCGGAGGAAAAGACGAGATGCAGAGCTAACTTGGAGCTAACGTCTGGAGAGGTGGGACTATTTCTTTCACAGTGAGGCTATTTTATTGGATAATATGTATTTCTGGTTGAATAAAACTACATGAAATTGATTGTGTATCCCTCTTTCATATTGTCATTATTGGTAACCGTTTTATAAAAGCAATATATCACTCCAGTCCGTGGTATATGCTCATTATACCACGGAAACACTCATTATGGTATAAGAGAATGAGAGAATGAGAAAGAGCTTACTGGGGAAGAGTAAGAATAGAGAAGAATAAATACTGATCCAACATACTGAGGAAGATAGGCAGTGTGGCTTCAGTGTGACAGAGAATCAGGGAGAATCAGGAATCCACATATTCTTCATTTACATCATATGATATAATAAATAAGATATGAAATTTTGTTAACACACTGCAGTGAAATTTGGTTAAAAGTTATTCACTGTACAAAAGAATTAGACTTGAGATTTAAAAAAAAAAAAAAAAAAAAGGGGGGAGAGAGATGGGGGAGATAATCTAGTCTTTTTTTATCTGATTTTTGATTTGTTTTTGACATGTTTCAATCATTCAATTAAAAAAAAACATTGTATACATTTTGTGCTATAAAAATTTAAGACTTAGTAAAACTCTGAATAATCACTTAAGTATGTCGAAGAGAGCAATTCTGAAATCAGCTATGGTTTGTGGGCGATGGTGAATGCTTACAAGAATGGCCTTTTAGTGGTAATACAGGTTTTCTGCAGCACGCTGATAATCACAGAATCAGGAACAGACATGACAGTTATTGGTTTTCTAATTAGAAACAGTGCATTCAGTGGTGAAGACATTGAATAATGAAGACATTAAATATCTCAACACTAAACAACAGAGCTTCAAGAGAAGACCTGTCATCCACTAACTTGTTTTTAAACAGGCACAGATGCTGAGTAACGGAAACAAATGTCATGTGGGAGACATTCACTAGAGAACTGAATTCAGCAGGGTAACATCTCCTCGGACGATATAACTGGAAGCCCCAAGGTAAAACTTTGTGTTTACATAAATTAATAGCCCATAAATCTACAGAACAATGACAAATTAAATTACATAATGATTACTTACTTTTCACTCTGAAGAAACAACTACTAAAGATGTTATCATCTTGAAATGGAAAAATTGCCTTGGCCTATAGTACCTCCCTCTGCTGGACACAATGAATCCAATGAAACCTTTGCTTGAGACGTCCAGTTCCTCCAGTGGTGGTGTGTAAATACATTAATGTTACACAAACATGGTTTGGCAAAGAGCTACTCTAATTCTTTTCCATCAAGACTGTCAGAAAAAGCTTACATTTCAATTAGACACCTGCATAGAAATGAATTTTAAAAACAGAAATGGGGGTCAAAACCAACAGTTCAACTGCTTTGCCGTGATTAAAGCTGTGTAAGCATTTTGATATATTATTCTATGATTTTTTTTTTTAAACCTACAAGACGGCTAAAATTAATCTGTGCTAGCTAATTTGGCATTTGTATTGTGGACATAAACCTTCACCTAGGTTTTGCTTTTTGTGATTCAATTTTCATTTAATCAATTAGTTACATAAGTATTACATTCCTGTCCGAGATATAAACAGAAAATCCACCAGAAAATTGACTTGACAACATCAATGGATTACTGCTATTAGGACAAATCAATGAAGTGTCTGTGTGCACAAACCAAGACAAAACTTTCATTGTAGAATGTGCTATGTTATAATGTAATAGGTCTACAATCTAATGTAGTATGAAGATGTGTTCACTGATCATGCACAACTTATCACTCACTTTGGTACACAGACGTGAATTCTTCCAGCAGCATTTTCTTAATAAGACACCTTCCTCTTTAGCTACTTCTACCCCATATGTCTCCTACATTTGAGTCCACTTACTGCTTTGTACTGGCACAAGAAAGAAGTGCATAGCCCACATAAATAAACAACAGCTGTCAAGTAGGCATGGGTGGTGCAGAGCCCACACCACCATTTGTTTGTTTGGCTGTTGTTGGGTTGATAAATTTCCTCCATTGAAAAGGAGAAATAATGATTGGAAGAGGAAAGGCACAATGTGCTGGGAAAGTCTCTGCCAGCCTCAATTGCTCTGCCCATCTCATTTGGATGCCACCAAGGCAGACAAGAGAGGATGACGGGCAAAGACAGAGAAGAAGGGATGGATGGAAAGAAAAGAAATGGTAGAACTGGAGAGAAGAAGAAAGGGGTGGGTAGACAGGCAGGCAGGCGAGTAGGCAGGCTGACCTTGATGGGTAAGAGCCTCTTTTGCCCACGGCCAGGTGGCTGCTCCTGCCAGCTCTTCACGCACTGAGTTACTGGCGAAGAAGACATTGAGTGTGTCAGTGCCGCTCAGTTGTAGCTCTTCCTTTAGTTCTTTAACACTCATATAGGCCCTGCAGGATTAGAAAAACACAAATGTCAAATTCATCCTTTTTAGTTTAGGCTCCACTTTACATATGATTAAGTGGCAGCAACTCTAAACTGGCTTCCTTAACAAATGAAGATAGTGGGCTAGGTGTGAAATGTTCTTAAAGGGGGCATATTATGGAAATATTACTTTGAAGGCTTTTTACCATATATTTTGGTGTTTGGCTTGCCTTCTGGCCCCCAAAATATGAGAACTGACAAAACATCTGTAATTTTCAGGCTCCCAAGGTTGAAATCCATGTGGTTTTAATGATGTCATTAGTTTTTGAATTTGCATAATACCACCCCTACCTGTGAGTACAGGTACAGTAGGGCAGGGTAAGCAGTGGTTTACTTGCATTTAAAGGGACAGGCACTGAAACCAGCCAGACTTTTTGAGTATGAAAAGAGCTGTGATGTTTGATACTTGGGGTCTTTAATGGCCCTTTTCCACTAGCGCAACTCAGCCCGAATCGGCACAACTATACTCGTTTTTTTTTTTTTGCTTTTCCACTAGCCTCTAGTACCTGGTACTTTTTTGGTAACGCCTCAGCCCAAGTTCCAAGCGAGCCAAGCGATACTAAAATGTGATGTCAACTGACTGCCTTCCACTGATTGGCCAGAGCGTTGTCACTAGAAGAGTCACAAGTCGCGCCCCAAACGAGAATCAAACCCACTAATTTTAAAAACACAGCGGCAGCAGTGACCACTGATCTGTACTGAGACTGTTGTCGTTCTTTCACCTGAGTTAGAGCACTGTGTGGAAAACCACGCTGTGGTCCGTAATCGAGGTGCAGACGAGTGACTTTGGAGTTGACGAGAGGACCAAAAAAAGAGAGCGAGACGACGCGGGCGTAGGAGGAACTATGAAGAACTCAGCTGTAATGGAAAAGCACCTAAACCGAGTCGAGTAGTGCCAAGCCAAGCTGAGTAGAGCAACTTTGTAGTGGAAAAGGGCCTAAGACACCTAGGAACTATTTTAATTTGTGGAAAGGGGCATAATATGTCTACTTTATAATATGACATTGAAAGAAAATAAAGTAGGCCGTTAACTTGAAGACCTGTAGTTTTGTAGTTTTTAAAATCCATATTTGTAACATAGGTCGCTGGAAGGCCAAAGGCTAATGCCTAATATTTATATTTGTCTTATTCGTGACACAGAAGTGTGAAATAACGAACTATTATAAAACGGAAAGGTGAAATCCGGCAATCTGATTGGTTGTTAAAGGTGTACAGAAATGGCCGTTTGTCCTGTTTGTCGCGCCGAGTAGTCACGAGCTGCAACACGAGTTTACCCGAGTGAGGAAAACGAATTTGATTGGTCGTTATCGAGCGGGCGGGATATTCAAAGCTTGGGGCGAGCCCGAGCTCCGTGTGTGTGTGCGTGTCTCAGACGTTTGAATGACGGATGACGGATCCAATATCAGTGGCTGGTGAATCGTGTACAGGCTGACGTATAATCCGTGCGCCTGCATTATCCAATGCGAAAAAAAAAATACACACTTTCATCCCGGATTTACTCAAAAATAGAATTTTGCACAAAGTTTGGCCTACAACGTCTGAAAGATGTTATCACATTAATTTTATGACCCAAAGTGGGCTCAAATTCAATTTTCTTTTCTGTACACCTTTAACCGTGGAAGCCTCATCACAGCGTAGGCACGTATGACTGGTATGAATGGAAGTTGTTGTCATGTATCCATGACAACGGACTGTTGCAGTCCGTGGCAAAAGACAGTTGTTTTTTTCACAGAGCGGCTATTTTATTGAATAAAACTACATGAAATTGATTGCGTATTCCTCTTTCATATTGCCTTTATTGGTAACCGTTTTATAAAAGCAATATCACTTCGCGGAAGCAACCGCCCTCCGCTTCGCGTCGGACGGTTCACACCTCCGCGTCGTCCATTAATTTCTGATAATGGACACCTCGTCGGGCATTATCCCTTACATATCCCAAAGTGTTGCAAAAAAGATTTTTGAAACATTTTTGAAAAACAAACAAACAACAACCATAGAGAAGGAGGGCAACTTATCTGTGTGCATGGTCCAAGTATTTAGCCTAGCTTAGCACCGACAGCTCAGAAAACAGCAAGCTTTCTGTTATTTAATCCAAAATACGGGTGAAATAGAAAAATACAGTTTTAAACCTCTCAAAAACGGACTTACTCGCGGCTGTTTTTTTCTTTTTGTTTTCCTCTGGAGTTAGCACGGTGTAAGTTAGCAACATCTCAGGGACACAGCCCTGCTGTCATTCAGTGCTACTTGGGTCACACACAGCCATGGTCCCACCACACAGGTGTTTTCACTTGTGTCACTGATTAACGACGAGCCTACACTGTCCTGCTGCAGACTGCGATTGTTAGGTTGTTAGACCTTTTCCACTGTATGATTCAAGTTGTTTTTGTTGTTCCTTGACTGGTTTAACTTAAACCACATGTTTAGGTAGCCTGATGCATCAGCCGCTTACTTCATTACATTTCATATAGCGTCTGAACACGAGCCATAGGGATTCGTTTGCTTCCGGGAGGCGGTTGCTTACATTTGCTTCAACTAATCGCTGCTGCTTGGTGGTCACGTGTGCTATACACCGGTTAAGCTCATAGGTTAATCTTGAGCGCTTGAGTTCAACGTCATCGCCTTCACTTACCCGTCTGTTCGCTGATTGGTGCAAACCGAAACGCATTGCTAGTTCCCTGACTATATGGTTGAGGCAAATTAAATTTGCCGGAACCAGTAGGCGGCGCTAGCCTGGCTAATGTTTAGGCACAATACAAACTGCAAAAACATTTACATCTAGGATTTTTAGCTTTACTGCTACATTTTTACCTTAAACAGCTTAAGTGTAATTATGATGGTTTAATAAATGCCATGTAACTTACAAGGAGAATGGAGGCTCTCTACCTTCCACGTAGCGTCTCTTGGCCAAAAACCAACCTTGTAAGATCAGAGCCTCCGACCCGTTTGTCTCTGTGGCACCATAACACAAACGTGCCCCACCCATAATCTCTTGTGACAGATAGATAAGACTACACAAATAGGCTACATGTCGTAACATTGTATATGACTGTAGCCTATCCACCACTCTTTTGATTGCTTTCTTGTCAGCTCCCTTGAAAACTAATGCACATGGCCAGGAGGAGGGTTAGCAAAACAGAGGAAAAGCAACCAGACTTGCTGAGTTAGCATTGGCTAACTAGCAGGAGAAGGAAGAATGCTTCAGCTGCTTTGACACCTCGGAAACTCTATTGTAGACAGCAGAGATGAAATTGCCTTTTCTAATTCAAGGCAATGGCAAAATCAATTAAGTGTATTCTCCCAATTGTTAGTGCGGAGACATTATTTCTGCTTATGGTGATATTGTGAGTGGATTTAGGTTACAGTCGGAGATACACTGTGTGGGCCATCTTTAACTGTTCAACAGTTTACTTCAATCCATCAACGTAATGTCAGAGCATAACTGTTTGAATTGGTCAGGGTATTTCAAACCACTGCCCTCTGTAGTTCACCACCCCCACTCCCCACCTCTCTCTCTTTCTCTCTCTCTCTCTCTCTCTCTCTCTCTCTCTCTCTCTCTCTCTCTATCTCACTCTTTCTCTCTCTGACTGTGATAAATTACCATGGATGTACTTTGATGTGTGAGGCCAAATTTGTTTTGCCTCGGTTACGGTGATGTCACATGTTATTGCTCTCCTTTGCTTTCATAGCTGGAAACCTTTTGTACCTAGCGCCACTCCGGCCCACCGGTCCTGAAACGTTGCACTGGGGTCTCACCCACTAGCCTGATGCTCACTTGCCAGACAGTGCAGGCTTTCAGCTGAACCTCCGATGTTTTCTGGAACATCACAGCTGCTTGATGAAAACATGTCTGTCAGTGCATGTAGCTCTTTGTATCTTCCCTATGGTGATAAATATCAACACTGCCAGGTTTTACAGTGGTGCATCGGTATACTCCAATGTGAAATCTGTTAATATTTACAGAAAATACATATGAAATCTTTCAATAATGCATCATTTTGTTTGTGAAATCCTACTTTCTTTCATCTTGCTCAGGCAACATTTTGGACTGAAGTGTTTTTCAGTGATTATATCGTAATGGAGTATTGTTTCATGTTGTATTTCTCAACCAGGGAATTAGGGTTTTATGTGACTAAACAATTTCAGCTGTGGGGCTAACTTTGTTAAAATCACAAAGCCATACTTTAATCTTTACCTCGGATAGCTCAAGTGCATTTGGATAGGCTAATGTCTGTTTCTTACAAAAAGATGTAGGGTTAATGCTTTTGATCAAGCTCAGATGTAGGTATAAGTTTATTAATATTACTTAACCACAATTCAGTCTTAAGGACAAAGAGTGCTTGTTTTTTTCCATCAGAAATGTAAGTCATGTAATTGCTCATTAAAAAGCTCTTCAAGTTTGGCTCAGTGCTGCTCATATTGTTCCAATAGCCCGAGGGAAAGACAGGTGAGTTTGTGACTATAAGATCTCAGCTGTCAGCTGGGAAAAATATAGATGGATGAAATAAGAAGAGCTCTGCATGTGTGTAATCCTTCCCCTAATGCAATCCCTCCCTGAGTGCATGTGTAGTACTGTAAATAAGAATGTGGCACACTGCCTGGCTAAATAAGGCTTAAGATTTAAGATGCTTCAGGGAAACCCACTATATTACTGAAGCTGAGTTCAGCCGAGGCTGCTTGCAGTATCCATCACCCTGGGCTGTGCAATTACAAATGACAGGACGTTGACCACTAAAGAGTTGACTCTTTTACTTCAGAGAGCGCCTCAGTGGAAGTCTAAAGCCAACCTGGCAAAAAATAAATGGCTCTACATGATCGAAGTGAAAACCCTGGGTATGAGTTAACAAAATTACCATTTGTGGGCAAGTCAAACACTGTGTGAATCAACAGCAGAGTCAGCACAAGCACTGTCACCATGTGAAAATGTAGATGTGTGTCCATTCTAAATATTATTGTTGACAAGTCTGTTACTTTGAAGACTCTCGAGGCAGAAGACAGACTAAGAATGTCACACCAACAGCAGTCACATATTTTGACATATTATAGTATGTGCCTTGCCTTTGTACAGTGTTATTTACTGACATAAAGTAAATACGAAGCATGTATAATCCAAACAGTTACTCCTTGGGTCTTGATGAATACAGTGCTAGCAGAAGATAGCAGTACTCACAGATAATATGTTAAAAGTCGCTTTTATTGCATGAGCTCAAAGGGCTGCATTGAAGGAGCACGTTCACAAATACTGAGGACCAGCAGCCCCCAAAGCCACGTTTCTACTACAGCTTTTACAGCTGTTTGCATTTGTGTCAGATATCAGATGGTGCCATGGACCACTGACTATACCTCTCCCTATACTATACCTCTCCCTTGAACAGCCATTACGTGATCATTATCTAGTTGCCATAAATATGCAGGCCTGCTAAACAATACTGACTGTCTCCAGTTTTGAGTTTTGATTTTTCATCTTTACAAAACCAAAATAATAGGAGCAAAAATGTAGGGAATGGATTAAACAGAATGTTTATCTTCGCTGATATAACATGTGTTCATTAACATGCCCACTTAAAGGGATAGTTCAACATTTTGGCAAATTGGTCCATATCGGAACGTTGCGAGACAAGAGTTGTTTTCGAGGCAAATGCAGAGACTGCTTGCCGAAAAAACGTGCATCAGCGGTTTTGCATAAATTTACTTTTTGGAGTTGTTGGATTGTGTATTTGATGAGTTTGATGAGGGAAACCAAGAAATCCCATTAGCCTCTGAACAGCTCACAGCTCTGCTCCGCCGTTCTAAAAATAGTTTGCACCGACAATCAAAGATAACGAACCTACTCCTAAAACTATAGGGATTATGGCAATGGGCCAATTTGCCAAAATGTTGAACTAACCCTTTAACAAACGGTAGTTAAATCCAGAGAGGAGAGAAGCATTCAATACTACATACGTACTGTATAACGATAAAAATAGACCATGTTCACGATAACACATCCACTATGGCCTGTATGGTATTTTGTCTATTAGTTATTTATTTCACTGTCAGAGTAATATTAACAGCTAGTGGTAGTGTGATGTCGTCAGGCTATATTATGAGTAAGGCATCGTACATTGTACAGACTTAAACTGAAGGATGACAGGTAGCAAAACATTCAGTTCTCAGTTGCAGCAACTATATTTGACTATTTTATTTATCTGATGGATAATACAGGATGTACAGTACACAAGCAGCAAACATCTGAGCCAGGAAAAATGAAGTCAACAACAAAAGTGCCAAAAACTGTAGCTCCTTAAATGGTTCCAAAAGCGAGTCACTTTGAGCAAGACCCGGAAGCATCGACAATTTTAATCGGAGTGAAAGCCTCATCTTCACACATGCACCTCATCTTTGCCCATTTTGGGGGGTCAGGCTCTGCCAGGCCCCGGGTCAGCGGAGCAATCTCACTCTGAGCTGCTTGCACAAGCTGAAGTTTTCATTTTAAAAAGAGGCAGCTGGTAACGTTAAAAAAGTCAGGTGGAGACAATATTTTCATTCAATTAGTGGCGCTTATGTTAGTTGAACTATTTACCCAGCTGCAGCTGATAAAATACTCTATTGACAGTGACCAATTAAACCAGCGAATCAGCGGTCGAGTTGCTGAATCGAGAAAGTTAGGGGTCGTGCATCTTGTCGTTATTGTTGTCCATGGTGTCTGTGGTTGTGTGAGAACAGAACACTGAGATGTAGGCAGCTGTAATCAAGAAGGAGTGAGCTTTAGGAAACGATATTATGCCCCTTTGAGCTGGCCTGCGGTGCTACATGCCAAAAGCATGAGGCGTACATCAGGCTGGCAGCATCAACAATTTGTGAGGAAGTCTGATTATTACTAGACCTGCGTTCACCGTTCCGGGAGGAGGGGGGCATTGCAGTGCCTGTTTTTTATTAGTAAATAAAAACACAATATAACTTGAGCAGGATCAAATTTGATCTAAAACAACAACGTCATGCATGAGATTCACATGCACGTATAAGCTTCAAACAAGGTTACAACAGGATTGTTCTTTCAGGGGAGTTGCCTGGAGCTATTTCCACAGAAGCGCATCGTCCAGGATTTGCTAACCAAAAAATGTTAGCAAATCCTGGACATGTGTCTCCGCGTAAATGGACATGATGTCCCACACAAACCCTATCACTCCCTATCCACCCTGCCTCTCTCTCTCTCTCTCCCTCCGTCCGTCTTTCTTTCCCCTCTGAACTTCCTTTTCTTTCATGTGCTGCCAGAATGTGCGGTGTACCTGCCCATCGCTCTATAACTGGCTCTCTGCAACAAATTTTTGTTTGTGACAGCAGCTGGCTTCAAAAAAAAAAACCTCTGGCCCTGTACTGGCCAGCAGCAGCTGCACACATAGGGTCCCAAAATCAGAATACCTGGCCAAGAGCTTAGAGGAGAATAGGAAGAGGGGGTGGGGAGGAGGGATATCAAAAACTCAGATCCCAAACATAAAAATGGTTCAGTGCTTCACCAATGCCAGCAAAATGTCATCCTCAAATTAATTCTCTCTCCGCCTTAGAGAGTTGCAGGTTGGGATCCAGGGACACGCACTCATGAATGCAGGCATGTCGAAGCACTCACATACATAAGCGTTCTCTACAAGCTGGGTTCAGGACCTTTCCAGAGGACCTACACTACTGTTAGTCCTCTGGGCCCAGTCTTTTACGATACTCTGCTCTCCCGTGTATTGATTGTTCATTTTGTTTTCAAATAAAGGGGGCCGTAGCTTATAGACTCTGGCGAGATTCACTGCAAGGGTTACGTTACGTCACTGCATACGAGCGCACACACACACACACACACACACACAGGCACTGTGACTTTTGAGTTCAGCTTTCAAAACCTGAACAGCAGTGAGCTTATTTATGTAAAAGAAAAAAGAAGGGGAAAAAAACCTTCTGCACAGGACCAGATCTAATCCAGAGCTGTGAAGCAATGATTTATACAAACCACCTACGAATCAGGACATTACACTGCGTCTCCAACTCTTTGACATATATCAAACTAAAGTAAAACAAATTCCAATTATCGCGTAAAGGTGAGTGGCAGATGTGTTTTCACTTGTTCTTTGGACTGTTCTTTGTAATAATTGTCAAGCTGCTGATTAGGGAAAAAATGTGAGCATTTGATATAATTAACAATAACATTATTAATTGTTTAGTTTGTGCAAAACAACAGAATGGAGTGCTGTTGTCCACCTTCTGACTGCAGGGTAGATAACATAGGATAAGACAAGGAACATCTGACTCTAACGAGTCCAAACCAAACTTTTTCCTGTCTGTCTTCCCACGTCTATCCCACCATGCTCATGACAGGACTACATAAATTAGCATTTCCTCATAAGACAGGTGAAGAAGCCCCTGCGCCAAGCCTGAACGTTGAGACCACACACATGTAAGCCAGCTTTTTTTTTTTTTTTTTACTTTTACCTAATTTCAACCATGTTCTGATCCGACAGAGGCCTGTTTCACATCCACACAGCTGCATAAATTCAAACTTAGAACTTCCACAAAAACAGCCTCCTTCTGCTGGAGCCGTCCAGCTGAACTTGTTGTCTTCTGTTAGTTCCAAAGTGTTGAAGGTTAAGTGCCTGCCTTGAGGGCACATTGCGATTCAGGTAAAGAAAAAGAAGGAATTCATTCAAGGTTCCTGCTTTGTTTTCTATACCCAGATTTGGTGGCCAGATGGTCCAAAACATTGTAGGCTATAGCCTTTAAGCTACTACTACTACCTAAACAAAAAGTAGAAGGCAATCCCAGGAATAAAGGAAGCTAGGAATTAGAGGTGACTGAGGCCCCTCTATTACCTCTCCTGCCATGTGTTTGGTTGCTACCACACTACATTTTACTTTATTTACCTCAACTGCAGAAGGATGTTTGGAGGCTGTCTTTTATTAGAGGTGGGTCTTTATTTGTAATTCCCTCTGTTCATATATAACTGGTCATATTTCAGTAATAATCCTTGTTTTAAACACAGCAAGTCTCATTCATTTTGATCTGCTCCTGCATGTCCCGTTAAAGTTACTGCATTGCACTCGTAATACAAACAAACTCGACCCTCCCCGTAAACATTTCAAATGAAAAGCCCTCGAGCATTTCAGTGGACAGCAACTCTATTGTGAAACGTTTCCAGGTATCACCAACACCCAGACAGGATTAAAGCACAACAAACTATTCTACAACTTTGGGATGATTGATCCAGAATAAGAAAGGGTTGAAAACAGCATGGTTCTATTTATATTTGCTAATTGAAAGTGGTAAGAATTGTAATTCAGATCTGATGGGGAAAACATGAATCTACATTACACACAGACTCATTATTAATAGTAGCAGTGTACATGGCACTGCAGCATGCACCAGTATTTCCTTCAACATGCAACTAATAATAATAATATATTGTGTACCCAATGAATCTTTCTCTGATTTTAATTGTGGCACAAGGCCTTGTAATAACAAATAAATTTAAATAAAGATCAGTTTGCTCAAGTATAAATGGAAAAAATATCTATCCTTCTGTTTTAAAAACATTAATACATCCTTGTGTTAAGCTCTCACAGTCTGTCAGCTCCAGACATCAAGTGTTAAATCTGTCAGTTTTTAAAAATGGCTCCAACCCCCACATGTTCTGTTTTCCAGTGTAAAGCTTGTGGTTACAATTTGGATTGAGGTTCTAGTCTTTAAGAAGCTGGGCCTGACGACCTCATGGCAAGACTTCATGCAAGCTATTTGGAACTCTGCATGAGCCTGTCTGTCAGAGTAAATGGAAGGCAGCGGGCTGCCGCTTGAGTTGTTTAGTAAAAATAAGTGTGTACTTTGGCCTCTTAACCCACCATCCCAACTTCACAGAGCTCTCCCTAAAAACCACTGGGGAAAGTGAGAGTACCAATTTGTTCATGTAGCATATTGAGCTGTTCATTGCTCTGCCCTGCTGAAGCACTGCAGCGTGCTACAGCAGATACTCACCACATGCAGAGTCTTATTTGTGGCCGTTTATGCCCTGAGACATGTTGTTCTCGCTGGCTTAAAACTTTACCCCTGTTGCTTTTTCTATTGTCTAATATAGTCCTTTATCTTCCCCTGCTTTAATAACTAAAATTGATGTGTAGGATTTTTTAAAGCAGCAAGACCACAACCTGAAAATGAATTGATTGATTCCTGATATAAGTGCAAATGCAATAAATGCAACCTCCGCTGTTATTCAGTAAAGTGCATGAATTCTAGTAAAACTGTAATTACTGCCTTGAGGTCGTATGCCTCTGCCAACCAGTAGTCTCCTCTTCCTGAGTTAAAGCAATGAATGAAAGCCAGTGTTTTTGCAGAACATTATGATGTCACAATGAAGCTGAGCTTTGACCTTTTGGATACAAAATGCCATCACTTCATAATTTTATCCTATTTGTCATAATTAATGTATGAATTCTGGAGTTGAGTTGAGATTACTAATGTTTTTTAAGATCATAGTGACCTTGACCTTTGACTTATTCACAACAACATAATGTCAGCGTGACAATGATTTTCAATTTGTTACTTCCAAAATTAAGTTTATCCTCCCAAATGGACATTTGTGCCAAATTTGAAAGGATTCCCAAGTTCTTACATTCACAAAGCCTTAGTGAGATATAAAGTTGGAGAGAATGGAACAGAAAGACAAATGGACAACATTAAAAAAAAACATCAAAACAACTGTGTAATGTTACACTCACAATGTCGCACTGCTGCACTCTTCTCTAATAGAAATACTGTTTTTATCGTTTATAGTTTACAGTTATTTCATAGCGTGGTGACTGTTCAGGTCACAACTTGTCCACGAGAGCGTTGTGGAGTTGTTGGATTGTGTATTTGATGAGTTTGATGAGCGACAGGGGACCTGTACCATTCACCTCCATTGTGTTCGCTGAGCAGCTCACGTTTCTGACCCGCAGATCTCAAAACAACATGCACCGATAATTAAAGGTAATGAACCTACTGCTATGACTATAGGGATTATAGCAATAGGCAAATTTGCTAAATTGTACAACTATCCCTTTAAGGACCTGTTCTGGGATACACAGTGTCGGGACGTCCTGCGTGACCTGTCAGCCCGCTCCACTGTCCCGCTAGACTTTTTTTTTTGGCGCAAATGGAGTAACTAGTAGTGTAACTAGTAACACAAATAATTACTTTTGAATAAAGTAATCAGAAGAGTAAGGTGATTATTAAGGAGTTATCAGTAATCAGTCATTTAATTACTTTTCCAGAGTAACTTGCCCAACACAGAAAACGAGTGACTGAAACCAGTATATGAAAAATCTGAGTGATGAGAATGATGTAATGTGCGACTGTTCACTTCACCTGTCAGGGGACTCGGGGTCGAAGCAGGTCTTGAGAACGTCAGTGATCTCCGGGTCGCAGCAGTCTCCGTCATCGTAGTCATAGTGTATGCTGTTGCACTCCATGTTACAAACGCCATCTTGTCTCTTCCAGTTGTAGCAGTGCCCCAGTCGGCGGCAGTCCCCTCCATCGTGGCCCGTTCTTGGATGGTCGCACTCGGGATCACACTGGCGATTCCCGATCTTTCCGATTCGACAGTTGCTGAGGATAAACCTCTGTTTGAGGCTGGAGTTTCTGACAGTGTGCACGCTCAGGTCCAGGGTGATGTTGTAGGGGCGAAAGGCCTCGGTCAGAGCCTCATGCTGGAGCTCGATCTGGGATTGTGACACCGTGGGGTTCCCATTGTCGTCATTGGCGAGGTTGACGATCCGGTAGCGAACGCGCTTGGGGGCGCGGAGCTGCCAGTTGTCGTTGTAGCCTAAGACAATGTCAGTGTTGTCGCAGGATGTCAGGCCACAGGGGGGCGGCAGGAATGTGGAGACAAGTTCTTCCTCAGGGACAGGAGTGGTGGTAATGGTCGGATGGAGGCCAACTTTATATGGCGCCCATTGCTGTTCCACCTAAAAGTAGCAAAACAATTAAAAGAATAATGCCAATGAGCAGAATCCATCAATATTCCCATACGATTTCTAATCAATCCTGATATGTAATAGAAGCTAAATATAGACATTACATTAGTGAAGTCAGCCCACATCGCCAGGACCGGCTCACTCTTGTCAATTTGAAGTGGCCGCTTCAGCAGATCCTCATGAGAGCGGGCGTAGGCCCACAGAACCACACCCCCTATATGGCCCCTGAAGCTGGGCCCCTGATCTGATTGGTTACTGCCGAGGAAGAGGGTCCTGCAGGTCCTCATGAAGGGGCTGTACAGATTCCCGGACTGAAGATTGCTTTCCCCAACCTGAGAGGAGAAACACAGAATAAACAAGAAGGGAAGAAGAGCAGCTACAATCATCTCTGAATTCCATTATATGAATATAATGAATGATGATTAATCGTCTCCTCAAAGACAACTACCCAAATTCATGAGATTTAAAAAAAAAAAAAAAAAAAAAAGAAACTCTTAGTATTAAGTTACCAATAGTTTACAGCTGTCTCTGTGGCTATTTGAAGTCACTTGAGAGGCTGTCCATCTGGCTGTCAACGCTACAATATCAGAAGTTTTGTGTTCTTTTGTGCTCTGTCAGAAGACGTGAAATCCAACTGCCTCCATGCCAAAAGGATGATGCATTTATGCTGGATTGTTCAAAGGCATAGCTCTTACACCAGCTCTGTTGCTGATAAGCTCTCACTGTCCTACAATCCCATATCTGCAATCTTGCATTAGTTAAATTTGAGATTGAATAAGATATTAGGTAAGATAAGTCATAAAAGGTCATTCTTGACCTTTAATAACCATAATGATTTGAAGGTCCCATATTGTTTAAGGGTCGGTTTCCGTGTTAGTTTTGATTATAAAGCAGGTCTAAGTTCTATGACAATACTGTGGAAGTATCAAAGCCTCAGTCCACAGAGAACTGCACACAGGCTGTACTCAAAAACTGGGCCTTAAAACCAGCCGTCAGAACACCTGTAACTTTGTGATGTCACAGCAAAGCTATGGCTCAAACCTGGAGCCACCATCCAGCTTTACAAGATTTGGTGTTTACTTAAAACCTGTTTTATTTTTTTATTTGATTGCTCAAAATACATTCAGCCAATCAGAAGAAAAGCCCAAAGCCTCTCCTCTGATTAGCTCACTGATCTGTTGATGGTATTTGGCACTTAATAATATTTGTCACGGTTTATTGGCAAAATCTGAATATACTACCAATTAATACATTTGTATAAGTGTATAATCGCTATAAAATAAAATCCATTTGGTTTTCATAGACTTATAATTCTTTTATATACATATAGCAAGGGTCTTGCTTAGAGAGTGACGCCATCTTGTGCCGCCATGTTTGTATGGAATGGAAAATCCAGAGAGCACATTTCAAGAGTTTCACTTTTATAAATAAACAATATAATTATTTAATAGATAAATAATAGAATCAGAATGCTAGATGTCACTGTTTTCTCCTCATTTTGTACACTGGACCTTTAAACCCACAACACTTAAAACATCAAAGAAGAGTTATATATAGGACCCTGACAATATTTTGGAATTTTCATCCATGTTGGCCCATAGGATAAATGTAAAAGTTCACCATAACCTAAGCATTATTATATACTACATTATATAATATATATTATATTTAATATACTACTTGTATACTGTTTTCATTGTGAGTCTCTTCTGCATTATGTTGTCAGTTAAAGTTGTCAATCTCTCCTCTGTCTGATTCTGATGGAGGGGAGGAAAGCCCTGACCTTGGAAACAGATGAAGATCATTCTTATCACTGTATCTCAGAGATCACGAAACTAAAAGGGAAGCAGAGGTAAATGACCCAAACCCAAAGTGTCAGCCAAAGTTCAACCATGCACCAAGACCACACACCTTAGCTCCATCAACATACAGGCTCATGTTGTGGCCGTTGTAAGTGGCCATCAGGTGGGTCCAGGCACCGGCTCTGTATCGGTGATGACTATAGACGGTGGTAGATTTGACAGCCCGATCTGTCCGAAGGGTGAAGTAGAACCTTGCGTCTTTGGTACCATCTGGTTCCACGGTGCGGATGCCCACTGACCAGCCCTTCTCACTCAGTGAATGGGAACAGTTATCAAACACACCTACAGCAGAGGGAAAGTGATGAAAATAAATTATTTAGAAGAAGAAAAAAACACTTGTGGAAACCATGTACTAATAAGTACTATAGTAATACCGCTCAGTCAAAGGACTCCAAATGGTCAATGCCCTCCGGATAATGAATAAATAAACACACTAACAAGCAATCTGTCCAAATGATCGCAGCTCTGTGGACCGGGGGAGAGAGAGAGAGATATAGGGAGAGTGTGTAAGACAGATACAGAGAATAGACAGAGCCAGAAACAGCAGGAGAGAACAGAGAGGGGAAGAAGGACGGAGGTATTTCACTCAGCCAAAGCAAGGCCGTGATGTTTCCATCTGCTGTTGCAACAGACACACACAGATCCACATCTGCAGCCCAGATGTCTAACACTGGGACAGCGAAGGGTCAGGGAAACCCTTCACCCTCCTCGACACTGTACGTACGTGTGTGCATGTGTATATGTTTACTTGCATATGCGTGCATGTGTGTAAAATGGGCACCTGTAGCTAACTATCCCTAAGGATATTATTAGGATGTGAGCCAGTTGTGTGGTGAAACATTTAATTGTGGCTGAGAAGCTCTAATGAATCCTGCCAGTAAAATCCGTATAATCAACTGAATTAAATTGTTGTTGAATTAGATTTCATCGTGCAGTGTTTGTATATATCGCCTATTGTACCACGTGTAATTGGTGAAGGGGAATGAGAAACGCCTTAATAATAATGGCATTATTTTTTTTGGCAACTTGAAACAAGAGGATTTATGGGAAATGTGGTCTGTTGTGAAGCATAACATGACATTATAATACTGAGGTCAAAGATACTGATGTTTTAAAGGTGCATTTGTGGAGAACAGAACTAGCGGAAAACACATCACTGACTCTTCTGCTGTTCCCTCCACACATAGCCAATGAGAGTTTTCCATTGGCTGGATCATTGGATTATTGCTAAAAAAAACAAAAGTAAGATGTGTTACAAAAAAGAGGGTTATGATACTTAGATGAAAGGTTTGGCAAGATAATAAGAGTCACAAATTCCTTTCATGAGTTTTGTAACTGGTAACTAGGGCCGTTGTATAGGGGAGAAAGGTGATGATAATTCTAGGGGCCCAGCGTCCATAGGGCCCACAAAAAACCCCAGTGGTCTAATTTTTGTATGGCTGAATTATTCTGCATAAGACCCTGACTAATACTCATAGTAATGCTGTATTAGCATCAAAACAAAATAGGCAAAGTAAAAAATGATAATACATACGTAGTCTAAGAAAAAAAGTGGGAAAAGTCAGGGGCCCACTTTAGTATTCTTTCAGGGGGCCCAGAATTCCTAGCAACGGCCCTGCTGGTAACTAGAATGGTCACCTCACCAACCGGTCCGCTGTTCCTGAGTTATGATGTTGAAAAATGGCCAGATGTATGTAGAAGATTATGATGTCACAGTGAGGTTGACCTCTGACTATCTGGATATGAGATGTCATCACTTTGTCATTTTATCTCATTAGGCAATTAAACATTATTTTTCAGCCGGGTCTTCTTTATCAGGAATATAGTGACAGTGCCAGAGAGGCAGACAACATGCAGCAGAGGGCTGCGAGGCGGATTCAAACTTATGCCGCGGCGCTGCAGTTGGGACTAGGCCCAAGTGATACGCACTCTGTGAGGTGAGCTACCAGACCACCCCGTCCTGTATCAATTCTTGAGTTATGGACAAAAACATCTTTTGTCAGCTTTTGTGAAATTCTACCCAGTTCATCTTCGTGTGTTTGTGTCTCTGACGTAATGAAAATCCCTCTAGGCTTCTTCCCTGATATATCGTATTCTCAAGCACGTGAGGTCACGGTGACCCCCCCCTCACCTTTGACCTCTCTCCACCAAAGTCAAATCAGATCATCACTGAGTGCAAATGAATGTTTGTGCCAAAGCTGAAGAAATCAAGTTTGCTCAAGCCAGCAAACTGTTTTTTACCTCTTGCCTAAAACTGAAAATCAATTCCAGTGTTCAGACCCACGTCATTTACTCTCTTTGCATGGGGCGGCCCTTTTCCAACCTGTTTTCAACTTTTTTTTATTTATTGATTTTTCAACATTTTGTGGCTGTAATATATTTGAACCTTCTGTATTTTTGCAATCTGGCTGAATTTTCCAGAGTCATGCCGATACATTGGCCAATAATGGTCATTATACTAACAAATTACACAGTATCTCCACAAATATAAGCAGATAAATGATGTAAAATAATAACAACAACCTTCATGGTGCATCCCATATTAATGCAACACCTAAGGAAACATAAGAACAATGTCATCGTGACACTGTTTGTCAAACCACCCCTATCTGTTTACTACATTCTCTAACACATAGTCAAATATACATCGCTGACCAGCAGGAGTCAAACTAATGTCAATGCCACGTTCAGCTAAAACAATGGGGATTTGTTTTTCAGTGTATTTGTCAGATTCCTTAAGGACACTACAAAGAGATGGGCCTCAGCCACAAAATGCTGCCCTCACATAAGGAAGCAATGAGGGGAAAAGAGTAATGTAAGTAAGTAATGGAGTCCGATCTTTGATCAGAGTAAATGTGAGCAGACGTAACAGTTTGTGGTCTCCCTCACTATCTGGGCAGCTGCGGTGCTACATCATAGCATTTTCATCCTCTTCGATTTGTTTGATGTACTCTATGTGTTGTTCTGTCAAAAATGCGCAGCTTTTCAAACACAACATTCCTGCCGAAGGGAGAAAAAAAAACAGTAACGTTGATCATGTGAGAGACCCTGGTGGTGAAATGAAGGTTTCATAACGTCAAAGCGTCTCGCAGCCTCTGATCAAAATCAACAGAAACCCACAGACAAGCTAAGTATGAGGAGAGAGACTGAATGAAACACACCCTGGGAATTTTTCATGGTTATGTAATCACATATTCAGTCAGAGTCTGGGTATTGAATGAAAATACCATTTAATTCATTATGACAAAAAGATGTTATTGTCATCAAATACCTCACTATAGGCTATTGTGGAAGTTATTAGCTCAGTCTAAACACTTGTGAGGCTGCAATTACCTCTATTATTACCAGGCTCTGTGGAACTAGTAACCTAGTGTTTTTGTATACATTTAACAGGTATTATTCCTCACCACTACCATTACATATCATCATCATAACTTGCCTGCAAGTTTTTATTTATTTATTTAATCATTTACTTAATTATTATCGATCATTATCTGTATCGTTCTCATCATTACCAGTGATCAATCAATGGTTGCCCTCATCATTATGATAAGCATTATTTTGGTTGTAAATAATGTCATGTTTGTGTGACGTTGCTGCATCGGGCTGAATATCAAGGTAAACTTCAACACCACTCACTACTATTTAAAGAAAATAGAGTAATCACATTTAAATAAGCCAATGTTGTAGCTCCATTGAATTTGAACAGAATGAACACTGTGCTGTCAGTGGTGGTTGATGACTGTCTGACGACTGTTAGTACCATTACAGATGCAGGAAAGGAGGGAAAGTTCCACAACAATTTTCCAGAGCCAAAGCTGACATCCTCAGATTTCCTATAGTTTTGCTCCTCCTACAATCTAACCACTTAACTCAGGGTCATATAAATAATCAATAACTGACTTATATTATCAAATGGGCTAATAAAGTCAATCAAATAACCGATCATCTAATATTTCCAGCAGTAAATCATCATAACATCATCATGTATTCCTGAATTGCTGTCAGCATGTCTGCAGCAAAAAAAAAAAAAGAAAGAAACTGGGCTGGGAGTAAAACCTCGGATAAACCCTGTCTGACCTTTGCCGGGGAAACCAGCCTCCTGGGACCCGTATCTTTATCTTGGAAAGCATTTAACAAGAAAATGTCACACGGGATGAGACTGTTGTTAAAAGGGCAAATTCAAATGTTGTTAGGTTAGCAGCTGACACAAGCGATTTGTAACGACAGAGAACAAGGAACAGTGAGAAAGCATGAGCAGAAAGAGTTAAAGTAAAGGAGCTGGAAACTCGCTCGCCACTTCAAAGCAGAGGTTAGAACGGAGGCTGTATATAGGCAGATACAGTAACCAACAGGAATATAAATAGGCTACATATTTACTTATTATATAATAAGTGAAGCAGAATGAACAGGGCCAAGTCTAAAGTGACTTAATACACAGATTAGGTCAGTAAACAGAAGACAAGTGTGTGTTCAACTGTCACTAACTAAATGAGGCATCACTTGAGGCTGTGGGTCCAAATCTCATGGGGGAATTTTTTTGGGGGGAGACACGATCAGTTAACACCCACCTGCTATGACTGCAGGGTTGCTCTGCCCTCCCTCGGGCTTCACCCACAGCTCCAGGCTGAACTTGTCTCTCGGCAGCTCCACCCTTGCGCTCGGCTTCAGCTTCAGCTGCTCCCGTCGCCCGCTGAAGTACAGGGCGGTCATCCACGAGGGGGGCACCCGGAGCACCGGGCTGCCCCACGGAGACGAGCTGCCCGCGGGCACGCTCGCCGGCGGGTCCGCCTCTTCCACCTCCCCGGAGTAGTCCGCGGTACCGTCCTCCTCCTCCTCCACGGTCCCGGTCCCGGTCCCGGTCGAGGAGCGCTGGTTCCCATCTCCCGTCTCGTGCTGCAGCCTGTGGAGAACCTGGAGTCCCATAGAGTCCGTAGATTCGTCGCGGAAAACTTTCTCCCAGCCGGAGGTGCCGTCGACACTGCGAGCGAGTCTGGAGCGGGAGCCGCGGGGCGAGGCGCTCTGCCCGGCGTTTTTAGGCAGAGGCTTCCCGGGCAGCAGTGCGGCGGCGGCGGCGGCGGCGTCTTCTTGACGGACATGGTTTTTGTCTCTCCTGTCGTTTATGGAGCGTTTCTCATCCAGCCGCCCCGGCCAGCCAACATATCCACCCTTCGTTCCCACCGTCACATCCTCTGTGTCGCCCCAGCCTCCCCTCTCCTCAGCCCGGTGCGCCCCGGTGTCACCCCGTATACACCCTCCTGCACAAACCGCAGGAGCGCTCTCTGCAGCGTACAGTTGTCTGAGGCTCGTGTGCGTCCTCGGATGGACCGCTGGAGGGCGGTGTTGGGAAGGGGAGAGAGAGCGGGGCTGTCGGTGGTGGTGGTGGGACCTCCGGACGCCGGAGACGGTGCAGGGTTCACCTGCTAGCCTGGACAGCTCACGGTCCGCCCGCCGGGCCATGGCGCGTTTGTACCGGCTGAGCGCGTCGGAGCGAACCGGGTTGAGCAGCCACGTGTTAGTGATGAGGACGAGGAAGATGGCCAGTAGTCTGATCAACAACATTGTCTCAGGTTAGGCAAGGTAGCCTACTTTACAAAGGTGATTAAAAAAAAAAAATTTAGATGAAAAGGGGGAAAGATTGAAGTTATTAAAAGTCAACCCCTGGTTTCCAAGTCAGCAGGAAGAGGTCTCACTTGATTATTTTTGCGCACATTTCCCCAACAGTGAAGAAAATTTAGCTACCTAAGAAATTAAGACAAATGAAATATAAACTATCAGTGCATTCAAAGGGATCAAACTAATAAACGTCACATTCAATGTTTCTCACGTGGACTTATTGCGCATTGAGGTTCTTGGTCTATATTTGGTTTTAAGTTTTTCTTATTGTTGATTTTTTTTATTTTATTTTTTTGAATGAACACTCCTGGAGAAGCACAGGAAACATTCAGATCTTCAGCTAACTTAACCTAAATCCTTTGTTGGCGCAGCTGCAGTGGCTCTCCACTCCTGCACTTTGCGCGGAGCTTTAGGAGCGGAGCTTTACGTCCTCTCCATTCATGTTTACTGTCTGCGAAATATCTGCAGCCTCTGGCACTTTGTTTCTGCTGCAGGTAGAAAAATCAAAAATCAAACTTTCTGTCTGTCTTTCAGTAGGCTGAGCCCATGAGGTAAAAGAAAGATTTTTTAAAACGTCACTAGACTGATTTTTTATTTATTTATTTATTTTAAAAAATCATAAGAAACAGACTTATTTTATTACTGAGGAAAATGTGGACGCAGTTTCCTTGCATGAAGAAATCCGATATCACTCCATAGTGACTTTGCACAAAGCCTCTTATATTTTGTTACCTGACCATTGCGGCATCATTTATGCGTCTTGTTCCAAAATATGGCTGCAAGGTGAATCAGAGTAATAAAAAAAAAAGTCAACTCCAGAGGCAAATGAAGTGCAGTGCAAAGTGCCAGCTCTAAAATAGTTACCCTACTTGTTGAGCAGAAGCTTTCATAGATTTTTTTTTTTTTTTTTTTTTTTTTTTTGAGAAAGAATAGGAAAAAAAAAATCTTAGTCCATTAAATCATGGTTCGGCATCTGCGTGTCAGCTCCTCCTGGTATTGTTGTGCGTCTGTGAGCGCTTCAGAGAGTGACTTGCTGCTCCTCTGCACCGGTCCATGCAGTAGTTGTAATATCCTCCTCCATTCACTCCTCCATCTGTCCCCCCCCCCCCCCCCCTCTCTCTCTCTCTCTCGCTCTTTCTCTCAGTCTCTCTGTCGCTCTCTCCAAAGAGTTTTTTTTTCTATCAGGGAGCCCCTGCCCGTCCTGACATCACCGGTAGGGGAAGTGTGGTGGTGGTGGTGGAGGTGGAGGTGGAGGGTGGAGGTCCGGGAGGGGGTTACAGTTTATTTACCTATTTATTTTTCTTGTTCTTACCTCATGAGCCCATCCTCTCATCTTGGTGGGTATTCATATCCTTTGCTAAAGTTAAAGTAAGTGCACGAGCCCCCTGTGCCAAGTAAAAGTCTGGCATTCAAAATGTTATCATCAGCAGAATGAGGCGGTGGGATCCACTAGGTACACAGTCTACTGTATTGCAATATGAATCTGATGTACTTGGGTACTTGTATTTCTATGTGTAGGCCTATTGCCACTGCAATTTATAGGGGAATATATATTATTACACTTACATTTACTGACAGGTTTCAGTAACCAGTCATTTACTGATGAGTTACTGTATAGACAGATTGTAGGTCAACTTCTGAACAGTCAACACTAAATTCTAATTCTAATGGCAAAATGTTGTATTATAAAATTGCTGTCAATATGACAAATATTTATGACAGATACATATGCAACATTTTACAGTGTTGTATATTATTATGAGCTCATCATCGGTTTTGTGTTTGAAACATTAAATTACAAAGGAAACATTGAAGGAGTAAAATGTTTCATGTGTAAAAAAAAAAAAAAGAATTTGCTTGTTGAATGTGGTGGCTGTAAAGTAACATGAAATGGAAGTATTCAAAATCACACCTAAGTATAGTGTTTTAGCAAATAAACTGGTAACTAAGTGTGTTTGAACTCAACCTTGCTACCCTTCATCCGACCTCTCTCTCTCTCTCTCTCTCTCTCTCTCTCTCTCTCTCTCTCTCTCTCTCTCTCTCTCTCTCTCACACACACACACACACACACACACACACAAAATCCAGAGTGAAGGAGGTGAGGTTTGAGTAAACCTCTCCCTCCCTCTCCCCCCTTTTCCTTCTTTTCTCTTCCTCTTGCTCCCTCCCTTCTTCCCCCTCTCTCTCCCTCCCTTTCGTCTTGATCTACCTATCTCGCTCGCTCATGCTCTGGCTCTCTTCAGTGGTACCGCGCGGACAGGCACAACATCTGTCTCGCACATGAAAAGGTTTTTTTTTTTGCAAGCTTTTTATCATCCAAATATGCTACCTGCTTTGTTCCGAACTCTTGTGTTTGTGTGGGCTGAGGCAGGCCAGGCTGAAAAAACAGGGAGAGGAAGTATCAGGTGAGAAGGGAGAATAAAAGCAGGGGGGGACGTAGTGAGAAATGTATGATGGGATACTATATAAAGCTGTTTAAAGCTGAAGGTGGAAATAAAATAAAAAAAACATTTTAATACAATATATGAATCATAGTTTCTTATTGATGTGAATACAAAATCTTTCTCTAATAGGCCAATAATTGAAAAAAACAAAACAAAAACAATATACTAACCACTTGCATATATACACACAGATGTACATATATGGATACGCACAAATGAACAGATAAACTCAACTCAGGGTCCACTTGCACACTTCTGGAGCTTCCACCCACACCAGAGAGTTTGCTCAGTACAAGCAAACTCTTATGCTGGAGAAGACTGCTAGCTGAGGTAGAAAGCTCCCACAAAGTGCAAATAGGTGGACGCCTGAATGAAGTGAATACAATTTATGGCAGTGACTGTGTGGATGTAAATTCAAGGGAGTTGTGATATTCATATCTCACAATCAGCCTAAGTCACGGAGTGTCATACACTGCCAATCTGTGTTGAACAGTGGTGAAATAGATTTCCTATTATAGTCCTGTGTAGCCAGCAGAAGTGGTGACTGCAGAACAAAGTGTCATTCAATCTACTGTAATACCTCACGTTGATTAATAAATAAAAAAATCATTATACACTTTCTTTGTATGGAAAAAAAAAGCATTTCAGGCATGGTGGTACTGTATTCTTTAGCATCTGTGTGTTGTTGTATTTATCATGTATGGATCTGATGTTGTGACTCTTGAAAGATACCTTGCAAATGGAAAAATAGCTTTTGGCAACTTTCACAGGCCCTCCTAACTCAAAAGACAGGTGTACTCACTAAAATGTTTCCAGACACTGCAAACAAAATCTATACCGATCTTGAAAAATATTGTAAAACTTTATTGCTACAATAGACTGCCACCTGTTTGAAGACGTCTGCGTTTTATCACGTGTGGATTTTATCCACACATATATCTGTAGGCTCGGATTCAATGAATGTGACAAACACATCTTTTCGCAATGCGTCGTCGTCCTTTATTATTGACCTCAGAGTGGTCATTAAAACAAACAGTGGCCATCACGGGCAGTTGTTACTATTCCACACCTCATCAAATATTGGTCCTTCTCTCCCCCCACCCTCAAGATCCAACTATTTTTGTTGTCAGGCTCAATTTGCAAACAGGGCCCTGGATCCAGGCTGGAGATGGAGATGGAGGAGGAGGCCGCTGGCAGTTATGGCAGGGGCCCCCGAAGGGGCAAAAAAACTGTTCCTAAAGAGTGGGAGGCAGGAATTCCACAATCCCAGCCTGCCTGACTGAGGGATCTGCCTGCTAAACATTCAGCTTTTTCTGCTGGCAAAGTGCCCTTTGAAATCCAGCTGCAACTGTGTTGGAAAAAAAAAAAGAAACAAGAAATAGGAGGGGTGGGTTTTAAGAGAAGAGAAAGCAACAAAAAAAAGGGAGGGAAAGGGGGATGAAGGAGAAGAGACAGAAGATAAAGAGAGGAAGAGAGCGATAAAGGGGTGGGCAGTGTGTGGTAGAAAGAGAGAGAGAGAGTCTGAATGGGCATGCTCCACCGGGGCCTCACCCCCCACTGTAAGGAACCTCCACAGATTATCCTTCATCTGAGCTTGTCGGTCTTGACCTCACTGACCCTGAGGCCCACTCTCTGTCTTCCCTCTCTCTTTCACACACACTTTTCCTCTCTCTCGCTCTCTCACTCACTCACTCATTCATTCCTCCACACACCCTCATTATTTTCCCTGTGTCACTCACTCTTTCTCTTTTACCTCTCTGCCGCTCACTAACCTCCACTGCAACAACACCGCTGACCCTCCAGCTCCACCCTGCCAGCACCGCCACCACGCGCATTCCCCACACACACACACACAGACACACACCCTGGTTCCTCATGCAGAAAAGGGTGGGTGGGTGGGTGGGTGGGGGGGGACCCAATAGGAGAAAATCCAGGCTGATGTGCAGGACAAATGAGGAGGGAAAGAAGAAAAGGGGAGAAAGAAAGAAGGCAAGCTTTTCACTACCACTGGTGTAAAATAGAAAGGGGTGGGGGGAGAGGGGCAGAGGGGGACAAACGCAACCTGGTGTATATACAGTACAGTAGGCTACTGCAGGTGTTTTCCTCTGGGTGTCTCAGAGTCGTTGCAAGCGTTTAAATTATGAACTAAAGCTGATATTTGAAGTTCTGTGTAAATCACACACTCACTATCTTCACTCCCTAAAATATGGAAACCAGACATACGACACAAAAAAAAAAAATCAAAATTTCCAGTATAAAAGTTATCCATATTTTATTTTTTAGTGTGTTTAGTGACTGAAGTTTTGTGGATATTGAGTGAGCTTGAGCACTCTGACTTCATTTTGAGTCACATTGAATTACACCCAACATGATTGACCTGTGCAGCACACAGAAAGACATTTTACACGGTGGTCCTCTTCAGGGAAATTAATTTACCCTTCAATGTATCCAGTAGTTTTCCTCTTGCTGAAAAACTTATTTCACATCCTACCTGAGCTCCATAATGATACATATAAACTTCTTCCGCAAACAAAAACATGGGAAAATCCATGTTGTGCGTGCCTACATGGAGGACCCCTTGTTTGCCCATGTGGAGGTAAAAATGGAAAAGCAAGTAGCAGCCTGGATAAACTGTGAGCATGAATACGTTAGTGCTCCTTAGGTTTTATTTGCCAAGCTGCAGGTGGATGCTTGAATGACATGACGCTGTTTTTCTTGGCGCAGGCAGCGGCCGCACTTTGTGGATGTGACCTAGTTGCTTGTTTTTGATGTAAAGGCAATATCATCTGAAAAAAAAGGACAACCATGAGGAGGCACTCTGTATTTCTATGGAAGATTGGAGTCATTATAATATTCTTAGAGGTTTTTTTTCTCTTCATTTTATGCTCACGTTTTTTTTGTCTTTTAACAAATTTGTCATCCTAATGTGATATCTGAATAATAGCCTATCCCTTGTATTCATTTTAGCAACTGTTTGATCTTATGACTAAAGATATGAAACAAACATGAAACTTAGCCTATTTAATTATCTAAAACTATTTTATTAGGCTGACTTTGAAATAAAAGGGGAACCCTGATCCCAAGAACATCTTGTCTATACACTGAGTGATTTTAATACAATGTGACAAAAATGCTCTGTGACAAAATAAACAAAAATATGAATTCCATGACTTTTTTCTGGATTTTTCATAGCAATAAATGTAGATATGATTGGAAGCTCAAAACAATAGTAAGTATACCTTTGAGTTTAGATGACATCCTGTTTCTATAAGGGGTAAAAGGCAAAAAAGAAAAAGAAAAAAAAGGGTGGGGTGGGGGCAACCTTGCTCTTTATTTCAATTTGTGTAACACAGAGGTCTTCAACAGGGGGTCCGGTCCGCGAAGGGGCTGCAGGAGGGTCGTGGAATTTTTGGTTGATTAGACAATATTTTATTAGTTTCCACATTTATGTTTCAAATAAAAATGTCAACTGAATAGCTTGATTGAATAGCCTGCATGATTATCATGGAGTTGACAGACATGGTTGATATTGGCATTGGTATCAGTGAACAAGGTCTGTTTAGATGGCAGAGTCACCCTACTCACTGTAGCCTACACCTTTAGAAAAAACATGAATAGCATATAGGCTATGAGAAAGAAAAAGATAATTAAAAAGAAAAAAGAATATAGGCTATGAAGCTGTGTATTATTTGAATAGCTAGCCTACAAACTACATTTATAGCCTACTGGGCCCGGTTTAATATAGCCTAATAGGCTATACCCCCCCCTCCCTGCTTCATCTTTCTGTCGGTTCCTCTTCTTCCTCTTTCAGTTTTATGGCGGTTTGCCGTCAGTTTGTGGGTCCTTTGCCTGAAAAACGTTGAAGACCCTGGTGTAACGTTTGTACATTTTGCAGTGTATATTATTATTTGTCCAGGGCAGTCAAACTCCTCCCCGCCAGAGGGCAGCAGTTGAAGGAGAGGCGCGCGCTGGGTACCTGCTGCTGGGTAATCGAAGAAACTCGAGCGATTCCTGTCCGTAGCTAACAGCAACTAGCCAGCTGATCTCCCGGATAACGCACTTCTGCTTGTTTTTGTCCGTTTCAGTGTTCATGCCGTTTGGCCTTCAGTATTTAAGCAATTTCCTCATACGCTGTCAGCGACTTTAGCGAAGCAGACACCGAAGGGGACGAGTTTAAAACACGCTGGATGTCCGGGCACTGTTGCTTTATCCCAGGATGCTAAGCACACAAGCGAGCCAGCTAGTTAGCCTGCTAACCTGCTAAAGCGGCCGAATAGCAGCAGCGCTGTCCGGATGCTCTGATCAAACAACGCAGAGGATTTGGGGGAGTTTCTCGTCGGCCCCCCTCGCATCATGTCAAGCAACCGGCCACAGCTAAACGCTGGTGGGGCGAGTTCAGTGCCCGGCACGAGTAGCAGCACGGGGGGCACCGGGAACACTAATGGTGGCGGTGGCAACAACGCCGCCGTCACAAGTAATGGTAACAACTCTGGAAACGTCGTGCCCACCCGGAGCTTGGCAGCGGCCGGAGAGGGCGGCTTGTCGGTGCCGAGTTTGGCCGCCGTGCCGTCGTCCCGGGGCGCCTTCGCCTCTCTGAGCAGACCCTCCGGCTCCTCGGGCAGCAGGAAGAAATCCCTCCACCAAGCACCTTTATGCAACGGCCTCTTGAACTCATACGAAGATAAAAGCAACGATTTTGTCTGGTGAGTGCAGGGCATCGAAGGAAACTCACTGGTAAAAAAAAAGAAAATAAAGTTTGAGACCTGCAATAAACTCTTCTTTTATCTGCCTTTTCAGTCCCATCTGCTTCGAGATGATAGAAGAGGCACACATGACAAAGTGTGGGCACAGTTTCTGGTAAGTTTGAAGTTGTTGCAGTGTCAGTGTTTCCCCAGAAAACTAAACACAATGGCACATTTAAATGGCCAACGAAGACAATATATACACTCACTGTGCAAGTAACCTACACCTGGAAAAAACAACATTGTTCACATGTTTTCCCATTATTATTATAACTGTTATGATCATGAAACTTGTTTGCTCTATTTTTTATTGTTGATCATATGCTCTGTGTTTTGTTTTTGTTTTTCTTAGAAAAGTTGAACATTAGAATGGGTGCTATACACCCAAGCTGATGTCCATATAAAAAAAAAAACACAACACATATCATAACATAAGCTGAACTTGTAAAACAAATAATTCCCCACTTCAACAAACCAGAGTCAGTCTTTGTCATGTTGATGACAGTCGTTGTTTTTGCCTTCTGGATCATGTGATTGCAGACAGTGCCTTGTAAAAGTATTAATACCCCTTGAATCTCAAGGAAATTTAAATCGAATGCAACTGGACGTTGTTATTTGTCTAGGAAGACATTTCACCTCTCATCCAAGAGGCTTCATCAGTTCATGTACGCATCTGACCAGGCTGGGACCAGTCCTAGCCTGGTCAGATGTGATCCTAGACAAATAACCACATCCAGTTGCATTTGATTTCAATTTCCTTGAGATAACTATGACCTGGACAAATGAGAATATTCTTAATACCCCTTGAACTTTTCCACATGTTTTTCACATTACAACCACACACTTAAATGCATTTTATGTGACAGACCAGCCCAGTCAAAGTCCAGACCTAAATCCTTCTGAGAATATGTGGCAAGACTTGAAAACTGCTGTTCACACTCTCCATCCAATCTCACTCAACTTGAACTGAACTATTTTTTGCAAAGACGAATGGGCAACAATGTTAGTCTGCAGATGTGCAAAGCCGGTAGAGACATACCCCAAAAGACTTACAGCTGGAACTGCAGCGAAAGGTGGTTCATCAAAGTATTAACTCAGGGAGGCTGAATACATATGCACACCACACTTTTCAGATTTTTTATTTGTAAAACAAATTCTTGATTCCTTCCACTTCACAATTATGTGCTGCTTTGTGTTAGTCTACCACATAAAACATTTAACGTGCCAAAATGTGAAATAGTTCAACGGTTATGAAGACTTTTGCAAGGCACTGTCTGCGCATATAGGTGGAGTGACTACCAATGCCAAGCAGGATAGTTGTCGATGCTCATATTATATATCTTATTATATATTATTATAGCACTTTCCCCACGGTTGCTCTTTTAGCACTTTCACCACATTTACGTGCAATTTCACCTCATTCCCGGTGACTCAGACAGTCATCACTGCCTGTTTTACTCCAATCTACTGTTATTTCAAATTCTCTCTCCTTCCTGCAGTTTCAGATGTATCCGTCAGAGCCTTGAGGACAGCAACAGATGTCCCAAGTGTAACTATATCGTGGATAATGTAGATCAGCTTTACCCAAACTTTCTTGGTAGGTATTCCAATTAAGAGTTTTGAGGCCTGTTTGCTCTTTTTCATTTCAATTATTTGACTTACTTGTACTTGCATATTGACATATAGTTGTCTCATGAGGCACATCCATTGTATTGCACCATATAAGAATATTACATTTTTCAAGTTTTATTTCTTACTTGGATCTATTTGTTTGATATTTACATATTGTTTAAAGGGATAGTTCAACATTTTGGCAAATTGGCTCACGCAGTCTCTGCATTTGCCTCGAAAACAACTCTGTCTCGTAACGTTCCTTTATTATCTCGTAGCATGGTGAATGTGCAGGTCAAAACTTGTCCATGAGCGTGTTTTGGAGTTGTTGGATTGTGTATTTGATGAGGGAACCCAACAAATCCTATTAGCCTCTGTAGCTTAGCTCTGAGCAGCTCACGGCTCTGCTCCGCCGTTCTAAAAATAGCTTGCACCGACAATTAAAGGTAACAAACCTACTCATAAGACTATAGGGATTATGGCAATGGGCCAGTTTGCCAAAATGTTGAACTATCCCTTTAATACCATGCCAAAGGTAAGGTTAGGTGAGATCTTGTAAGCTCAAGTATAAAAACTTTGTGTGTCATCAGGACTGAAACATGTCAGTTAGATTTGACCATATGCACAAGTGCTGCTGTTTATGTTGAACTTGACCTATCATCAGTTAGCAGATCATCATAATCAGGCCTTACTAAGACGTCAGTGGTCTGTATAGTAAATAAGAGACTCCAGAAGACAGAAACATCAGGGTTCACTTGTATATGGTTAGGTTTATGTTCTAACAATGAAACTCTACGCATATGACAGTTACTTATGTAGCCTTTTGACCTCTCATTAACCCCTTTTCCTACTGTGTTCACAGTAAATGAACTGATCCTTAAACAGAAGCAAAGGTCAGAGGAGAAGAGACTAAAATTAGATCATCCCGTAAGTACAACACACACACTAATCTTTCTCTGTTTCTCCATTTCTGGCCAGTCTCTTGGCCCGAACAACCTCATAACCTCACACTCTTTCTCCCCATTGTCTTTTCAGAACGGGTCCAGGTGGCAGGTCTTCCAGGATGTGTTGAGTCCTGATCAAGACAACTTGGATCTGGCAAATGTTAATCTGATGCTGGAGCTCCTGGTTCAGAAGAAGAAGCAGCTGGAGGCGGTAAGCAGGGCGCTGAGGCCGATGAGACAGGTTAAATATACGGTTTTATGGCATCCGAACACCTCTTGGAGCCACGCAGTGTTCCATGATAAAAAGGTATAACAATCATTATTTGAGTCACCGATGACTCATAGGCAGTTATTCCCAGAGAAACAAGAATGTTTCTTTTGGAGATAAACTGTACCTTTTCTAACACAACAGTGGAGTCATAATTTTGTTTTTATACAGTCTGAGCAGGTGATTTATCAGAGGCTCTTCCATGTTATTGTGTCCTGTGAATGTGGTCCAGCAAGAGCAACAGCACCAATGAGAATGACATTATCCAGCATATATACTGTGTTTATATATGCATAGTATTGGTTTTTCTTCAAGGACATGCCTCGGGCACTGTAGGGAAAATCAAGAGCTGTTGAGTCATGTGAATGGTATTATTGAGCACGATCTTTTTGATAGAGGGTGTGTTTGTTTTTCGTGGTTAACATGGACACTCTTTCTGAGTAAATGCTGTAAAACCTAATGTGTATCTCTCAGTTTGGAACATCCTCTTTTTTTTCTCTTGTTTTCGTCCATCTGCGCGATATAAAAAGACGTCTCCGGAAAAAAAAGAGAAGTAGAGAAGCAGGAGCCACAACCTAATCCAGTCGACTTTTGTTCTCTTACATCAGCACAGAAGCATATGCGCTCTGGCGGAGTGGCAGACGGCCTGTTGAAATTGAGTTGCGTCACAAAAAGCAAACACATTTTCACCGTCTGCTTTTGAATTGCATGAAATGCCAACTGCGACACAACACCTTTGGCTTCCTCTGTCAAACACAAGCTTATTTTTCCCCCTCGCACACAATCACACCCAGCGTCTGTCTGTCAAGAGCAAGACCAATAGGCTACGTTCAGCAAGATTAGATTATATCTGTTATATCAGATGATAAGTAACCAGAAAGTTTCATTTCAAAGATGTGTTTGAGATAATTTAGAACAGGGATGGGCAACTTAAATGATGGAGGGGGCCACAATTTTTCCATCGACACTACCGAGGTTCCACATAGGACCGCACACTTAACCAGATATGATAAAACTGCCACTTTAAATATGTTTATTGAACTTAAAGCAGATATCAGTGGAATGTTTTTGTTAATATAAGTCCTAAATAGTCCTATTTTCCGTCAGCAATCACTTACATGAAGTATTTCAGCCTAAACACGAGTCTCTCCGTCACTCTGCTCTGCTGTAACCCGAGGAGAAAATTTTCCTTGTGGGATACAAGTGTTATCCAATGAGGAGAGAGAACGGCATGAAGGGCTGTGTGTGCAGCCAAGGGATGCGCGTGAATGTGGTGACGTAGCACGAGGACCAATTGATGCCTGACAAGGGCGGGGGCTGCTAACTCATGGTGCGTTCAAAGAAACTCGTACTTTGTGTTTTTCCTTCCTGTGAAGTCATACCAGTTCGATCTGGTACGAGTTCACGGGTCGGAAGTTACGAGTGGCCGTTATAGGGAACTTTCACAGACAACAGGATGGTAAAAACACGAGCTACGGGTTACCTGGAACGCTACCAAGTCGTAGTTGTGACTTGAAGCTGTAACTTACGGTTTCAAAAGCCTGCCTTGAACGCAGCATTAGCCGAAACGGCCGTGAAGCTGATATCTGCTTTAACTTAACATAATTCATGCTCAAATGCATGCATACTGTAACAGTTGTATGCTCTTCTTTGATAAATAAAAATACAAAAAGCAGTGCTTCCCAATTGATGAGTCTCATTTGGGCCCACCATAGTCTTTTTTTTTTTTTTTTTTTTTTTACAGCGTTTCACCCTCTGTCATTTCTGTCAGGCAGCCCCCTCCTCCTGCACTCTCTCACACACAATGGCGCACAGACACACACACACACACACACACGTCGCGCTGTAACGGTAATTAACTTTAACGCGCTAAATTGCGCTAAAGTGTTCAATTTACACTGTGATCGCGATCATCCCCGCCCTTGCCTATTCGGTGAACAGATAAGCCTAGTATTCTTCTTCCCATTTAACCCAAGTAGCCTACTAATGGCAGCGGCCGGCGGCAGTACGATCTTCCTGATAGTTTTCCTGATAGTTTCCTCCGCTCTCCACGTCTCTTCCTCACTGGTGGAGAAGATCCGGTGGATGCGTCCCCCAGGCGGCGTCTGCGTTGGAGGCGCTGGGCGGGGCAGCGCAGTCTCCGCCCACCCTCCAGAGGCGCATTGCTAATGAGCTGCTGGTGCTGTGCAGAAGGAGAGCCCTGGGAAGTGGCACAGGTTTTGTGATTTTGGCTAAAAACCTCCTAATCACAATTTAAAGACCACAGAGAATGTTTTAAAATAACCAAAAAGGGTCGCGGGAGGGGGACTTTAGGGCTCCACCAGCCTGTTGTTTCTCTCTATTGATTTGTTTCCCAAGTCAGCTCAGAGAACAGCGCCACAAAAGACGAGATATCACTAAACAGATTTTGCAGATCTGGAACTGGTACGCGTCTGCCAGCACCTCAGGAGGGTTCGGACCGTACACACACATTAACTTCATTATCAGCGTTTAACATCCTCCTCTAATCTCAATCTGCCTCCAGGTGCAGGGGACAGAAGAAACATAAGCCCCCCGTGCAGAGTTCAAGTTTTTTGGGAAGTTTACCTGGAAAGTTTGAAGTCCACCGTTCAACATAAAAGTCCAGCCGCTATCGATGTCAGCAGAGCAGAGCAGAGTTACTCCCACAACAGTTTGCATGAAAGGAGGATGACACATTTATTGTTGAGTTTATTGTTGTCTTTTATTACAGGAAGAGTGGCTAGAATCACAAAGGAATAATCACATTTATTCAAAGTAATGTGTATTTGCTACTTGCATGTGCAACAGTAAGGAGACCGTGAGCCCCAGTTTAAGCCTCTTATTAGTTTTCTCAGCAGCAGCAGTATAGTTGATGGATAAATATCTCACCACCATGTTTTTACAGTGAAGTAGTGTTACCTTTGGATGCCTGCTGATACACATTAGTTGTTGTGTTTAGTACCAAGCGTGTCGCACTGTATGCAGATGGACAAACTCGCACCATTGTCATACGGTCTGTAGTGTCTGTGAAGAGGCCGGTCAACTTAGATTATCTGCGTCTGTATCTACTGCGTGTCTGTGGTTGGTTCTCCTTCTCTCGCCGTCTGTGAAATGAGCCACCTGAGAAATCATTACAATCAGCTGATCAGTCGCTCCAATCTCGGGTTTTTCACGGTTGTTATGATAATGATGTTTCTCAATGTCCGAGAATTATTTGTTCTCCTCTAACTTTGGGGTCTAGAATCTGGCGATGAATGTTTTCTCGATTGCCAGTAGATCTCTTATCAGCCCAGTTTAGTGTTCCGTTAGCTTGGATTGTAAATTAGCGTATTAAAATAAAGCAGCCAGATGACATGTCTGATTGACTCTGCCTCACGCTGAAACGCTGGTACCCCTTCTCCTCACGTACCTGACCTTCCACCGCTCTGGTTTCATGACATTCCTCTGATATTTCTTCGGTAGTATTTCTGGTTCACAGTCGCCAGATATGAAATGTAAGGCGGGGTCGTCAGGTTCATCTTTCTGGTGGAATTGCTCTTCAGACCATTTGGCTGAATTTACCAGCTGATTCCTTTTTTTTCTCTTTTACATGACATATTACTGATATGTTTTTATTAGTGGATGTGTTCTCCTGATTTTTTTTTATTTGCCTGTGGAAATGTTGGCTTTCAATGGTTTTATCTGATTGGCTGCATCAAATTCCCACTTTCTAAAGGAATGTAGATGTTTCTCCAGATGTGTATAGCCGCTGCAGCTGAGGCCTCTGCAGCAAAAACTTTGACCATGTTCATTCATACATTCAATTGTGGGTAAAGTCTTGTTACTCTTCTCTTTATAGCCATCAATTCCACCTTTAAAGGGATAGTTCAACATTTTGGCAAATTGGCCCATTGCCATAATCCCTATAGTCATAGCAGTAGGTTTGTTACCTTTAATTGTCGGTGCAAGCTATTTTTAGAACGGTGGAGCAGAGCCGTGAGCTGCTCAGAGCTACGCTACGGAGGCTAATGGGATTTCTTGGTTTCCCTCATCAAACTCATCAAATACACAATCCAACAACTTCAAAACGCTCTGGTGGACAAGTTTTGACCTGCACATTCACCATGCTATATTATACTATATGCCATATTTATGGCAATGGGCCAATTTGCCAAAATGTTGAACTATCCCTTTAATACCGTCCATGATACATTAATCACTTTTATAATTAAACAATGATATTGTCCAGTTCTAGTCTGTGTAAGCAGCAACATCTGCTGTCATAGCTGGAGCTCACCTTCTCTGGTTGCTTCTGAATTTTGCTACAGCTACATCTGAGATCAGATGAGGGCTGTAAGGTGGCGGCCATATTTGGTTTTAATAATCACATCTCTAATTTTGAAACATTTCATTAAAGCAGAAGTAAGTGATATATTTGTGTTAATATAAGTCTTAAATAGTTATATCTTCCAACAGCAATCACTTACATTGAGTGTTTGGACCGAAACACGGGTCTGTCAGTCACTCTGCTCTGAGCTGAGGAGAAAACATTTATCGTATCCTACAGTTTTTATCCAATGAGGAGAGAGAATGGCATGCAGGGCTGTGTGTGCAGCCAAGGGACGCCGTGAATGTGGCGACGTAGGGACGAGGACTGTTATGGTGCGTTCAAGGAAACTCGTATTTTTCCGACCGTGAAGTCGTACCAGTTCGATCTGGTACGAGTTCACCGGTCGGAAGTTACGAGTGGCCGTTATAGTGACTTTCACCGGTAAAACAGGTCGGAAAAACACGAGTGGGTTGCCTGGAACGCTACAAAGTCGTAAGTTGTGACTTGAAGCTGTAATTTACGATTTCAAAAGCCTGCCTGGAACGCAGCATTAGCGAAAACGACCGGACCACTTACTTCTGCTTTAACTCCTGCAACTGGTCACTTCTATATGTCAGTTTAGCTTACAGGCAATAACTTGAGTGAGCAGAAAAAGTCAATTTGTCTATTTGAATTTTAGAATATGTGCAGTTCAGATCATACATCTTGATCCGAAGGTTGATGCATCTTTTTTGCAATGAAAATCAAATAAGAAAAGATGTTAGAAATGAAATGATCACGCAGACAGACAAGAGCTTCAGGGCTCAACACATTTTCCACTGAGGACCAAACATTTTTTATGTATCTTAATATCTTTTTGATCTGGATAAGCAAAGGTATTCTGTGGCTTTGGTTGTGCTTGTGTGTGATTATGTACTTTGTCTGTCTCCCCACAAGGAATCTCAAGCAGCTCAGAGACAGATCCTCATGGAGTTCCTTAAAGAAGCCAGAAGAAACAAGAGAGAGGTGCCGTTGTTTTTTATCTACACAATGTAAAACAGTACCGCTGTTGTACAAAGTCAGTTGGGAGCGCAACGCAATTTCCAAGAATATGTGAAAATGTTTATACATGAGTAAAAAAGCTCAACCTTCCAGGGGTTTAATTAACTTGCAAAAGAAGCAATGATTAAATATGATGTTAAGACATTTCCACAGGCAGACTTACTTATGTTTCTGCTTCGGTCAACAGCAACTGGAGCAACTGCAGAAGGAACTCAACTTCCTGGAAGACGACATCAAGCGTGTTGAGGTAACGAACCAGGGTTCACCATCCACTCGCGCAGTGTAAATCTTAAATCTTGTAAATATGAGCGGTGCCTTTTCAGGTGAACCGAGCACCAGTGCGTTGTGGAGAGAGAAACATGAGTCAAACATAAATTAGGCATGTCGAGACGGATGCATACGGGTTTTCTAAAAACAACAGAAGTTAGTTATTGTGGTCTGGCTGCTGATACAACCCACTTTTTTAACCTAGAGCTTAATAATTAAATGTGATACATTTTCGGGGCGTCGTTTAGCTTGGTTGGTAGAGCAGGCGTCCCATGTGCAGAGGCTACAGTCCTCGCCGCAGCCGGCCAGATATCGTATCCCGACATGGGTACATTTGCTGCATGTCATTCCCCCTCTCTCAGCCTCCGCATTCCCTGTCTCTCTCTACTAGTATATTATCAATTAGAGGCAAAAAAGCCCCAAAAATATACTTAAAGGGATAGTAGCATTTTTTTTTAAAGTGGGGTTGTATGATCTACAAATAGCCCCTAAGTACTTTAATTGCAGTAGAAGACTCTCTGCACTCCTCCCGTTAGCAACGCCAGCCCATAGCCCTGCCCAGAGATTTACAACATACAGTGTTGTGAACAGACCCAAAGAAAGGGCCTATTTTCGCGGCCTAAAAGAGGTTTTACCTGAAAAAAAAATACACAGTTCCATTGCTTGCTATTATATAATTTTTTCCAGCCCTTCAAAGTGCAGGAAAAACACAGTTTACATTATAGCGAACAATGGAACTGTGTATTTTTTTTCAGGTAAAACCTCTTTTAGGCCGCAAAAATAGGCCCTTTCTTTGGGTCTGTTCACAACACTGTATGTTGTAAATCTCTGGGCAGGGCTATGGGCTGGCGTTGCTAACGGGAGGAGTGCAGAGAGTCTTCTACTGCAATTAAAGTACTTAGGGGCTATTTGTAGATCATACAACCCCACTTAAAAAAAAAAATGCTACTATCCCTTTAAAAAAAAAAAAAAAGTAATATTTTTGGAATTGCAATATTGCCAGTCAAAATTTTTTATATTTTTTTATAAAGAAAATGTGTCCCAACTGATTGGAACTAAATGTTTTGCCAAATCGTAATTCAAAGGTTAGGAAAGGTAGAGAGCCTGACATCTGTAGGTTTGATAATAGAACCCCATCCTGTTGTGAGATGACAACAAATGCAGCGGCTCACCACCACAGCTCCAGAAAAACAAACATGTTCTTTCTGTGTAATTTCCAGGAAATGAGCGGGCTGTACTCCCCGATGATGGAGGCAGAGTGTACGGTGCCTAATGTGGAGGCTCCATCACCAGCGCCCAGGTACAGCTAAACTCTATGATATCTGTAAATCAAAATGAATCCCGCATCATCACACTCAACTTCCCATGTTTACCTAAATACAAATGTAATTCCCAGCAATGATATGAACATTTTTCCTTTTGTTCGATAATCATATATTACTGTCCGTCTGTTTGTTTGTTTGTTGAATAGCTGTAGCAGTATAATTGACCCACCAGACTACAGCCAGCCTCCAGGGTTTGGTGGAACGACCCAGGTAATTCAGAGAAACACACAAAGTGACTGTTTTCTGACTGTCTGAAAGTTGTTTTTTGAAAGTATCTATTTGCTATATCTCTTATTACAAAACAGATTTTGATCATATGGATCCAGGTCATTGATTTTGCCTGAAAGGAGGAGAAAAGTTCCTCAGTGATTTGTAAAAAACTTGTAAAATTCCCAAGTTTTATATATTACACTTAGGACCTGTCAAGTTAGGGTTTATATTTTATAGTGATAATGAGGAAAACAAAAACACATTCTCAGTTAAACATAATAAAAGTTAGGTTATCACTGGTTCAACTGTGTTCTGATGTTTTCCTTTCTTTCTTCCCCCCTCAGGGAAAACGACAGACCTGGTACAACAGCACCCTGGCGTCAAGAAGAAAGAGGCTGACGGCTCATTTTGAGGATCTAGAGCAGTGCTACTTCTCCAACAAAATGTCACGCATCACAGGTGACGAGTCCTACAGACCAGAGACGGTTCTTGCAGCTCCTTGTCACGGTACAACCACAGTCTGTTGCTCTGGTAACGGACCGATCACTGGAGAAAAGAGCAGAGTTTTGAAGGAAGGACATGAGGAAGGCTTCATGTCTTATAGCTGCGCTTCTCTTCAAAGGATTGATGGATAATCTTGACTGTCATTTACGTTTTACAGTCAAAGTAACTGTTTTTGTATTTTAATTTAAAGGAATAGTTCAACATTTTGGCAAATTGGCCCATTGCCATAACCCCTATAGTCTTAGGAGTAGGTTTGTTACCTTTAATTGTCGGTGCAAGCCATTTTTAGAACGGCGGAGCAGAGCCGCTAGCTGCTCAGAGCTACGCTACGGAGGCTAATGGGATTTCTTGGTTTCCCTCATCAAACTCATCAAATACACAATCCAACAACTCCAAAATGCTTTAGTGGACAAGTTGTGACCTGCACATTCACCACACTATGAGATAATAACGGAACGTTACAAGACAGAGTTGTTTTCGAGGTAAATTCATGCAAAACCGCTGATGCGTGTTCCTGTCAGGGGCAGTTTTTCAGCAAGTAGTCTCTGTATTTGCCTCTAAAACAACTCTGTCTCGTAACGTTCTGTTATTATCTCATAGTGTGGTGAATGTGCATGCGTTTTGGAGTTGTTGGATTGTGTATATAATGTTTGATGAGGGAAACCAAGAAATTCCATGAGCGTAGTGTATCTCTGAGAAGCTCGCGGCTCTGCTCCGCCGTTCTAAAAATAGCTTGCACCGACAATTAAAGGTAACAAACCTATTCCTAAAACTATAGGGGTTATGGCAATGGGCCAATTTGCCAAAATGTTGAACTATCCCTTGAAAGACCACATCTGCTGCAAACCCCCAGCCTCTTGCTGATATTTTTAATCATTGCCTTGTGGTGTAAAACAGTTCAGGAGGTTTGCTTGTGGCCCACTCTCCAACATGATCCTCTTCTTTATTATGTGAAAGTGATGGTAGTAAACTACCATGTGCTGTGATGCTCCTTCATCATTCACTGAGGTTATGTTTTCTCTTTCAGTCGACGTGTAATCAGTTCATCCACTGCTCTTAGTAAAAGATCTATTAACAGTGTGTTTGTGGTGTTTTCAGACGAGGGCAGGAACCTGAACCAGCTGGATGATTTTATGGAGTGTTTGTCCAAGTTCACACGCTACAACTCTGTGCGGCCGCTGGCCACCCTGTCCTACGCCAGCGACCTCTATAATGGTTCCAGTATTGTCTCCAGGTATGGAAAAAACAAAGAGTTTTCAGCTGCATGGTGAAATGGACAGTATGGTCTGTTACCAATTTTTTATGGTGCTGTACTAAATTGTGTCACACAAACTGAAGTCTTGGGAAATCAACTGCCATTGCTCTGCATGTACTATTTATACCATTGTTTGTTTTCCCAAATGCACTCAAAATTGCATAGTTTCATAGTTGTATTTGTGTATGTTTTTCTTCTCTGTGTAATTCTGATTAGATTTATGCTCTTCCAGATCAGCACTGAACCCACTATGACCAGAGAAAGTGGAGCAGACATGTTTTTTTTAATTTTTTTTTATATAATTTGCTCTTCATTCACCGTCCTTCATTGTGTCCTCTCCTCTGTTTTCAGTATTGAGTTTGACCGCGACTGTGACTACTTTGCCATCGCTGGTGTGACCAAGAAGATCAAGGTGTTTGAGTATGGCACCGTGATCCAGGATGCGGTGGACATCCACTATCCTGTCAATGAAATGACCTGCAATTCCAAAATCAGGTAAAGAAAATCGTTCCACCTCCAGAAGACAGGACCCTGACTCCAGCCCTGAGCTGATGAACCCTAATAAGGGAGTTGGGTTGAGGCAGAGTGTTGTGGTGAATGAAAAAAGTGGGCGCTTCACTCCCAGTCAATTCGGAGTATTTTCACAGCGTATTCTGCGGCCCGTCTTCGGTCTCTGCTCCGGTCCCGACCGGGCTCCGGACACGGAGCAGAGACCCAGGTCCGACAGTGCAATCCACAAGGAGTTTCTGATCCTATCCTCATCAGTTTGCTCCAGGCGACGGAGTTGTTTTTCTTTTTTTGACCCGGCCTGTTGTAGGCTATAGGTGCCGGCCTTTCGTGTAAACAAAGCCCCAGCCATTATATGAGACCTGGCTATTAATGAAATGTTTGAAAAATAAATGCGACTTATAAACCGGTGCAACTTATATATGTTTTTTTCCTCTTCATGACGTATTTTTAGGCAGATGCGACTAATACTCCGGTGCGACATAGTCCGGAAAATACGGTAGTCTCCATTTGACTGCAGTGGAGCTGGAAATAAGAATGTGTGAGGGCTGCCTTTGAACAAACACAGCAGCAGTGAATGATCCTGGGAGACCAAGAGATTAGTCAATAACTTCACATTATTACTTTTTTTATTTTATTTGTTGTTCAGTGCCCTCCATTCATCATTGTGTAGCACTGAGCTTCAGAACCACTGGATTGTAAAACAGCTGGTATTAATGTGTACCATGTTGGCTACTGGGCTGTAAAGATGTAATCTGATAAGAACAGACTCCAAAGCCGGAGTCAAAAGAAGTAGAGTGGTTGATAACAATGTGACTCACCGTGAACCGAGAGTGATCCCAGCCTTGTTTTTGTCGTAGCTGTATCAGCTGGAGCAGCTATCACAAGAACCTTCTGGCCAGCAGCGACTACGAGGGTACTGTCATCCTGTGGGATGGATTCACTGGCCAGAGGTCCAAAGTCTACCAGGTATGAGACTGAGCTCTTTGAGCCACACTTTTGTTGTTGTTGTAACTTTGTCATGTTCTTTCTTGAAATGATCATTTAGGATTAAAGATTCAAATTGTCTTTTTATATTTAATTTTGCAACAACATTTTTCATTTGCTTGCCTGCATTGTCTACAGCAAAGACTAAATGGCACAATAACATTGTCTAGAAGATCACACAAAGTATTTTAAAAGGGATCCTGTGAAAAGTAGCATTAGATTAATGATGCAATTAATGAAGCAAATCAACTTCATGGGTTACATGGTAAAGATTGATCAGCTTGTGATAGGCTAGTATCAAGGATCATCCATGGCTATGATTGGTGGCTGGCTGATCAATCTCAGATCAGACTCTGTGCCAGGCAGTCAGATCCACAGTCATACAACACAACATCACAGCTAAGCACAAAGGCAGAAGAAAAATTCTCAATTTTTACCTATAAGGCCAAGAATGTCTGGTATTTTAATATATACATAGAATCCAATTGTACAGTAAAGAAAATTTACAAATGGTTCTATTAAATTGTACCTGAATCAGCTACAATGGGAATCTACAAATCAGATTTTAAAAAGTGTAATTGGCTAAGAAAATTAGCTATTTCTAGTTTACACATATCTATTTCATCAAGGTTTGTCATGACATCATCTCCCTCTTTTCTTTTCAGGAACATGAAAAAAGGTGTTGGAGTGTCGACTTCAATCTGATGGACCCCAAGCTGTTAGCCTCCGGTTCTGACGACGCTAAAGGTGACTGAGCAATATTTTGTCTGATGGTTCATTTTTCCAGCTTTCCACCACGTATTACAGCCAACTTCTGCCTATGCTCAAATGTCCTTATGTTATCGTTTTCCAATTTCTTTTTTCTTTCAGTGAAGTTATGGTCAACCAATCTAGACAACTCGGTGGCCAGCATCGAGGCCAAGGCCAACGTCTGCTGTGTTAAATTCAGTCCAACCTCCAGATATCATCTGGCTTTCGGCTGCGCAGGTAACACGAGGCCTGTGTTTCGGTTTCTCTTCTCATTCTCCTCTATTGTGGAAAAAAAAGATGGAAACATGTAATTATTGGGAGAAATTGTCCAGAAAATAAGAGTTCATTTTCTTTTGAAGTTTCCAACCTTCACCTCATAAACACGCTACATGGGGAGTTCTCCTTTAAATCCCTAACATGGTGTTTAGGTAGGTTTACAGGTTGTTGTGCATCTTTAGATCAGATGATAATGAGCTCTTTTTATTTAATAGGTGACAGTTAAATAAAAAACAAATCATACCAATGCACTCATCTGTCTCTTGTTAAAATCACAAGCAAAGAAACTTGTTTTTCTCTCTTTGAGATTTGACACTATTGTTGCTTTCTGACCCTGGTGCACAAACCTCACACCACAGCCGTTTTCCCCTTGTAGACCACTAAATTTCCTCTGTAGTCACACAGGCTCTGGTGTCCAGACTATTTATTACTGTCCCGAAGGAGAAGTAAGAATGACAAATATTCACTTGTACATAGAAACAATCCTTCAAAAAAACAAACGCTGGATAAAAGCAGCATCTCAGAAACTGTTATCCAGCTGTGAAATGCCCCCGGCGTATTTACCCCACTGCCTGAAGCCCAAGTGCGCTAAGCCTGAAAAAGGAAAGCCCCTCCTTAACTTTTGAGTTTGTTGGTTTAGAGTCGTAAAATGAAAAACAAATCCAGAACAAGGCCATCTTAGAGAAACAAGCGTGAGTGAGCGAGTGTTCTCCCTGTAAACACATACCCACTTGTTGTTGTTGGTTTTTTTCCCTCCTCACCAGACCACTGTGTCCACTACTATGATCTACGCAACACTAAGCAGCCAATCATGGTGTTCAAAGGCCACAGGAAGGCCGTGTCCTACGCCAAGTTCGTCAACGGAGAGGAAATAGTTTCAGCGTAAGTCAGTGGAGCTGAAGGGGGTTTTTTTTGGAAATGATTATTCCTAAGCATGTCTTGTCATCTTATACGCTCCACTTCTGCACTTATTCTGTATTTATGGGCTTTTAATTGGCAGCTCGACAGACAGTCAGCTGAAGCTGTGGAACGTCAACAAAACCCACTGTCTGCGCTCCTTCAAGGGTCACATCAATGAGAAGAATTTCGTCGGTTTAGCTTCCAACGGAGACTATGTTGCCTGTGGTAAGAAGAATTCACCTTGAGTGGGACGATAACTGTCATATTGGAAAATAATCTTTTTTATAACATTTCATTTTGGTTAGTCCTGCAGGAGCACCACTACCGCACTGTGATAAGATTACAATTCAAACCCCATTGACATAATTGCTAATAAAACATAATTGTGTGTGTGTGTGTGTGTGTGTGTGTGTGTGTACAGGCAGTGAGAACAACTCCCTGTACCTCTACTACAAAGGACTTTCCAAGACACTGTTAACGTTCAAGTTTGACACAGTGAAGAGCGTCTTGGACAAGGACAAGAAGGAGGACGACACCAACGAGTTTGTCAGCGCTGTCTGCTGGAGGGCTCTGCCTGATGGAGTGAGCCCCCCCCCCCTCATTATTACACTACAAAGAACATTACAGCGACTAGTTTGTGCATCTAATCACAACACCTCTCTATCCTGATGCATTTAGTGAGGTCAAAGATGTAGGAACCACAAGATAGATAAATAACATTCTACTATTATTCTACAAGAACACGTCTACTAATAAATTGTGCAGTTCCATCCACATATAAAAAAGTATAGTAATCATAGTTATTATTATATAGTTGTTTTACTGCCTGTGCTGTAACATCAAGAAACCATGTGCCATCATTAACATGTTTTTCTCTTTGTTTCAGGAGTCAAATGTCCTTATTGCAGCAAACAGTCAAGGAACAATCAAGGTTTGCACTTTATATTTATATGAATGTTCTACTAAAAAGCCACACTTCTGCATGAGAGAGCAGAATGTGGTTGTAGACCTTAATTGTTGTTGCTCCCGCAGAAATCAATCAGACAGTTGACAGAAACTAGCACCTATTTCGAGGAAGGGAATGTTCAACATTTGTTATTGTTTTGTTTGGAGTTTTTGTATTGCAAAAAGGAAATGCCATGACAGCAAAGGTCTCGGCAGCCGAGATTTCAAAACCTCACCACATCAAATTAAAATGATCTTCATGGCTACATAACACAAAGGTCGAGTGGGAATGAATTTGGATTCTTTTTCTAATTGGGCTGAACTGCACTGGCCGAGTACTTCCACTCATTTTTTCATTTGCCTTTAGTACTCCACACCGTTGGAAGTTGTTAGTTCAGTTACGGCCAGTGGAGATGGATGTTTGCGAAGCCGTGGCAACGCTGCTGTAATTGACGAACATCTGGCACTCACTTTGGGTTGCTCTGCTCATTGCAACAGGTTCCGGCGCATCACATATGTCACAACCAAACATTAGTGACTGGGTAAAGACAGATCCAATAGTGTTAAACTGCAACACAGTATCCACCTACCAGGAAGTAAATGTTTGGACCATGCTAGAACTGCACCCATAATTCCTTCAAATGGGGAAAGGCTGTGTTTTTAGTTTAAAACGTGCCCTTTTTCCGTTCTATTTTTAGTCCTGCTGTAGGCAAATCACACACTGTTGCATTGAAACACTCCAAACATACGAACCATGGTTGCCGGTAATGACAGTGTCAGCCGTGAGTGCAGTGGAGGACAGACAGATGAAGAATGTAAATATACCACAATAGAATAGTATTTATTGTCTTTTTACACAAATTGGACAAAGAAATAGGTGAGGCCCCAGTGCACTTAAAACTACTTAAAAACAACAACTACTACTAATAAATAATCAAGAATAGGGACACACATATTGCACTGTTAATGAATAGAAATAATGAATGAATAATCTAAGAAATGTTCCGTGATTGCGCTTTAAGAAAATCAGTAGTGGTAAATATCCCACCATATTCTAGGTTTTGACCTTGTCTTGTTTCTTTAAAGGGATAGTTCAACATTTTGGCAAATTGACCAAAGTGTGGAATGTCGACTTGAAGGAATATAACCAAGTTATTGACTGGAAGAGAGTATGGGGAAACATTAAAATTAGGTCACGAAATTTCAATTATCAAATGATCCATTATAAATGTATTCATAGATTTTATTTAACCCCCAGGAAACGCTGTCAACTTCACATTTGGTCCACTCCCATTTGCCCCTTGTGTAACTGTAATAATAATAATAATAATAATACATTTTATTTGTAACGCACTTTATATTTACCAAAAAATCTCAAAGTGCTACAACAGCAACCAAAAAAGAAAAATAGGTTAAAAACAAGAGTTAAAAACAGTTGTCTTGAGCGAGCAGTTACAGATTAAAATATTTTTTTTAAAGGTACGTTTTGAGGCCCTTTTTAAAACAATCCATCGACTGTGGAACCCTCAGGTGTTCAGGGAGGGTGTTCCACAGTCGTGGAGCAGAGGAGCAGAAGGCTCGGTCTCCCAGTGTGCGGCTCTTAGTCCTTGGGGGGAGAAGTCTGTGGCTGTTGGTGGAGCGGAGTGAGCTGTAGCCAAATAGGGACTTATTGTCATATGATGTGGCAATGTCCGGATGTGGAGTTTTTTTGGTCTCAAGTAGCATCCCTGATGGGAGATATAATTGGGGTCAACATACCGTGTAACCCGATTGTTTTGCTGTTAAATGATGAGTCAATTATTGCTTAAAGCAGAAGTAAGCGATATGTTTGTGTTAATATAAGTCTTAAATAGTTATATCTTCTGACAGCCATCACTTACATACAGGTAATACTCAGAAAATTAGAATATCGTGAAAACGTTCATTCATTTAAGTAATTCAACTTAAAAGGTGAAATGAATATATTATTTAGACTCATAACAGGCATTGCAAGATATTTCAAGCTTTTATTTGTTAGAATTTTGATTATTATGGCTTACAGCTTATGAAAACCCCAAAATCAGAATCTCAAAAAATTTGAATATCGTGAAAAAGTTCAATGTTGTAGCTCAAATTGTCAGCCAATTAATCCAAAACACCTGCAAAGGGTTCCTGAGCCTTTAAAAGCTCTCTGTCTGGTTCAGTACAGTTCGCAATCATGGGGAAGTGAATGAACTTTTTCACGATATTCTAATTTTCTGAGTATTACCTGTAGAGTGTTTGGACCGAAACACGGGTCTGTCAGTCACTCTGCTCTGAGCCGAGGAGAAAACTTTTCTCGTATCCTACAAGTTTTATCCAATGAGGAGAGAGAACGGCATGAAGGGCTGTGTGTGTGCAGCCAAGGGATGTGCCTGAATGTGGTGACGTAGGGACGAGGACCAATAGATCCATGACGAGGGCGGGGGCTGCTAACTCCATCGGCTGACAAGACGTTATGGTGCGTTCAAGGCAACCCGTAACTCGTGTTTTTCCGACCTGTGAAGTCGTACCAGTTCGATCTGGTACGAGTTCACGGGTCGGAAGTTACGAGTGGCCGTTATAGTGACTTCCACAGGTAAAACAGGTCGGAAAAACACGAGTGGGTTGCCTGGAACGCTACAAAGTCATAAGTCGTGACTTGAAGCTGTAATTTACGGTTTCAAAAGCCTGCCTGGAACGCAGCATTAGCCAAAACGACCGGATCGCTTACTTCTGCTTTAAGTTCACTCAGAAGAAAACTACTTTTCTTAGGCCTGACAGCAGCTAAAAAAATTTTAATACAGAGGTGGAAACCGCCACACACACTCAATATCTCTCAATGGACTGCCTTACTGCACGAGATTACTTCCCTAGAACTCTCGATTGCTCAATCAAATGGGGCTATAGCAAGTAGCATTGAGGTCCTGTCTAAGGCATTGGAGAAGACTAGACTTAAGTTACACAGATGAAGCTGGTTAATCGATAGGGCTCAGTCCTCCATAGATGTATGAATGTGTACGAAGATTTGGGTTTTATTTTATTTTTTATTTTTTTTATTATTCTTACTGGTGTATTTTTTGGTCATCTGTTAGTAGAGGATGAGAGGGACAAGGGGACTCGGCACTCCTGTGTTAATTAATTGAACTGTACATGTATGTTATGTATTTCCCCTTTTTTGTTCGGATGTTGACTGAGTCCAGCAAGGGGAGGGGAAGGAAATAAGCCAGAGGGGTGTGGGAGGTGTGGTGGGTGGGATGGGGGTGGGACAGTAGCTCACATGGTTATTATGTATGATGTACGGTGGTATATGTACGATGTATAAGGTGGTATATGTGTGTCAATTGTGTAGCTGTGAATATGGTTTAATGTGGGCATATTGTAAGGGGGGGGGGGGGTAATAAAAACTTGATCACAAAAAAACGTTTTGGCAAATTGGCCCATGCAGTTGTGACCTGCACATTCACCACGCTATGAGACAATAACGGAACGTTACGAGACAGAGTTGTTTTCGAGGCAAATGCAGAGACTGCTTGCTGAAAAACTGCCCCAGACGGGAACGCGCATCAGCGGTTTTGCATGAATTTACCTCAAAAACAACTCTGTCTTGTAACGTTCCATTATTATCTCACAGCGTAGTGAATGTGCAGGTCACAACTTGTCCATGAGAGTGTTTTGGAGTTGTTGGATTGTGTATTTGATGAGTTTGATAAGAGAAACCAAGGAATCCCATTAGCCTCCGTAGTGTAGCTCTGAGCAGCTAACGGCTCTGCTCCGCCGTTCTAAAAATGGCTTGCACCGACAATTAAAGGTAACGAACCTACTCCTAAGACTATAGGGATTATGGCAATGGGCCAATTTGCCAAAATGTTGAACTATCCCTTTAACATGTTACTTCCAGTGAGGCCGAGCTCACAGGTCTGTGTTTTCTCTCTTCACAGGTACTGGAGCTGGTCTGAACATCCCCCCACCATGTCTTCAGCGGGTGATAGAGCCACCATCAGCCTCTTCTCAGCGCGGTAGAAGATCAGTCTGATGCAGGGGAGGAGCCCAGCTTTCTGCCGAGCCAGGACGCCCGTCAAAACCGGCAGAGCTGAAATGAACTGAACCTGTCTTATTTTAATGAGCTACACTTTTTTTGGACAGCAGTAAAGACTTTGGAACAGTACATCAGTATAGCAGGAGATGTACTGTCATTTTACAGCTACAAAACGAGGACCTGGCTTGGGGCACAAAACGGAACAAGAGACTTTAGAAAGCATTTTTGTTTATCGGCTACAATAGAACACCTCTTTATGGTTTTAGGTCAAATCAGAACTTGTACCTTTTTAATTAAGCTGTTGCTCTTAGGGGTACATCCAGCCAAACGCTACTAGTGTGATGCATATTCCCTTTTAAAGGCCAAAGCACAAGACAAAATGACATGCAAAAATGATGTCTTCACATGAAGCTTTTAACCCCTCTCCCTTTTCCCACATTGTTTGTCAACCTCCTCTATTTTCTCCACTTTATGTGTACTTTTGTGTTTTCCAGATTGGGAGAAACCAGTTTTAATAAATATGACTTGAATTTCATTCTGTCAAGCGTATCGTCAGTTCATTTTCTGAGGAGTGTAGAATGTGAGGTAGTCAAGGAAGACCAATAAATGATGGAGATATGCTATTTCCATTACTATCAGAACAAAAGGAGATTTCATTTGACATGTTTGTCTGTAATCACAGTGATTCTCATGTAACTCAAGGCATTGATTTCCAATGCTACATTGAACTGGATTGTTTTTTTTCCACGTATGTGAGCTTATTTGTTGCTTGTTAAAAAATGAAAAACCTCACAGAATCATATTTTGTTAAGTAGCAATGGACTTTCTCTTCACATACTGTAGGTTAAACATCTGAACTGAACTGCATTGTAACTTCAGGCAAACTGCTGTCAGTTTCTGTGGAGTGGTGATCCATGTTGACACATCCAGGGGATTTGGTAAACACCGCCAAAACCTACCTATTTTATGATAACCAAGTGAGAGAGGTGTTTTGTATTTGTATAACTGAATAAATTATTTCGAAACAATCTTGTCATTTTTGATCATATTCTAACTTGATACTTTTGGCATTTGAAGATTTCACTTGAGTGTACTTGTGTGACCGAGTTATGTGTTTACTGCTGGTAATAGGACTCATATGAGGATGGGATGTTCAGAAGTTGTATGAAATGATAATCTGTCTCCTGGAACACATCTGTGCTTGATAAAATACCAGAGAGCCACAAAATATCATGTTTACACTGGGGCTGTTGCAGTTCGTGTGAAACCTGTTTCTGCTAGAGGCATCTGTTCTGGCTCTGTTACCTCAGGAAATTTCACACTGTCATTTGGCCTGTGATAAATATGGCAAACAAAGAATTAGCAGTTGGCCACTCAGTAGGCCTAGAACCTGGAGACTCAATTGTCTGCAAAATGAAAATTATACAAACACAAAGAGATTTTGGGAAACATTTAACAGAAGAAAAAGTAAATGTGATAATGCCAGATCATTTGAAATGGCTGCTTCTGAGGTAGGCTATTCTGTGCTTAAAGCTGTGTTTTAGGGCATGATCTGATATCACCAAGTAATTAACAGCCCAGGAGCGCTGTTATAACCAACCGGTTAGGTTTAGGGTTAGGGTTAGTCCTGTGCTGTTGTTTACTTGGTGATATCAGATCGTGCGTGTTTTAGGCACACCTGAATTTGCTTGTGTGTGTTTACATAATTCACTTTTTTTCTACAATATTTACAGATTACAATCAAGATCAAAAAATTGAATGAAGTCATTGAATGTCTTCAAACTTAGACTTTTCTAACATAGTACTAAGTCAAAATGAGGCACAAAATTCCTCAATTTCCAAATTATAATGGTCACCAATATCAAAAATGTTCAACATTTCAACAGTAGCCTAATGTAATAAGTCATTATCATGACCTATGAATAAAAAAATATATCACATGGTTTATATTAAGACAATATTCTTAATTGTTTATTCAGATTTTATTTTATTTTATTTTATTTTTTACATTTTTTACCATATTTACAGATTACAATATTTTAAGAGTAAAAACTTACTAACATACTATATCAAAATAAGACAATTTCCAAATGATAAATGTCACCAATATCAAAAATATCCAATGTTACAACTGTAGCCTAATGTAATAAGTAAAAGCCATGATCATGACTTATAAAAATGTCACATTGTTTTATTTATTTATTTTCTTCTAATTTTTATTTTCTGGCGGGAACGTGTACCACAGCGACCACTGCGGAGGGGAAGAAGAGGAGACCATCAAAACAAAGGAACTCTTGTTTCCATTGTAGCGGCGGAACGTTTTAGCGGACGGACCACGGACAACGAGCTAGTTAGCGGCCGATGGAAACAAAACCGGACTCCACTGAACGCAACTTGTGAAACCTTGGCTGTGTTTTGTTTTGTTTTTTGCTAAATAACATCTGTGCTCAGTTTTGACCACACACCGGTTCGATCCAACAGTTGTTGTTAATTTCCTGTGGTGAAGATGGGGGTCCCGAAATTTTACCGATGGATTTCAGAGCGGTATCCTTGTCTCAGTGAAGTTGTCAAGGAACATCAGGTAAGAAAGCAGATATGAACGTCGTTAGCTTCCCGATCCGCTGTTACCGATAGCCGCAGCGTTAGCATCCGCTAGCCGTTGGCTATCGGCGAGCTAAACACAGAGAGAGGGCCGTGGGACTCTGATTCCACGTAGCGTACCGGTGTTATTGACCCTACCACAGGACAGCTGTCTCATTACAAACCCGTTTTCACTGCTTTATTTATTTCTACTCAACAAAAACCTCTCCTATTTACCGAATTCCGACACTTACTAGCTTGCCGTTTTAGTCGTCTGTGGGCTCGCATTTTAACGTCCAGCGGGTTAAAGTAGATAATATTATTGACCAAACGAGTTCGGTCTTTGTCGGTGAAGAACATTCTGACCGACAATAACAATAACCATTTCTCTGACAGCCAGCAGGCTAACTAACTCTACACCCACAGATGAATAGAGGCTGCAGCTAGTTATTGTTGCCCGGCTAGTTCACTGCCACCGTGCAATGTTGCATGCAATTGCAATGTTGGGTGAAGTAAGTTCAGTTGGGTGAAATATAGGCTACTGTTGTTGACATCAGACCGTGGGCGACATTTGAAGTGAACCTCTCGTTACGTTAGTTAAAAGGCTGCTCGGATGGACTTTAGTGACCTAGTTCCCTCTGTAGTGGTGGGAGATAGTGTTTCAGCGGCGGAGCAGCGGTTTCATCAGCTGGACGTGGTTCAGTCAGTGTCACTGTCGTTGCGTAAGACAGCAGAGGCGTGTGTGCGATTAAGACAATAAAAGAGACAAAAAGTCAATATACTGGATCACAGTGATTATAGAAGATGTTGTATGCCCACTTCTGACATCTAAGATCACACCATGGTGACGGGTGCACAGACACACTAAATGTTTCACTCACTGTTACAAAACGTAAATGCCAACAGAGCTTCCAGTTTTACCAGAGAAAGATCTTGGGCTCTTTGTCTGCACCAGGCCAGGGGAGCCTGCTAGAAAGCTTTTGGTGACTGATAAAGACAAGCTGACTTTTTCATTATCGGTGTCCAAAGGTTAGCATGTGAATGGCAGAATGACCCAAAGACACACAAACTACAAAAAAGCCATTGACCTCCTCACAGGAAATGTTTGTTTGAAACATTTCAAAAAGTCAGGACTATTAAGTTAAATCACTTATATTTCACAATATATTAACCATAACTATTTGTGTTTTGTTTCCCTCGCACTTTAGATTCCAGAATTTGACAATCTCTATCTAGACATGAACGGGATCATCCATCAGTGCTCCCACCCGAACGACGAGGATGTCCACTTTCGCATCTCCGAGGAAAAGATTTTTGCTGACATCTTCCATTACCTTGAGGTGCTGTTCAGGATCATCAAGCCTCGCCAGGTCTTCTTCATGGCTGTGGATGGTGTGGCGCCCAGGGCCAAGATGAACCAGCAGAGAGGACGGAGATTCAGGTAGAGAGACAGGGCGTCAGATCCTGTCCTCTGTTTGGGTGCAGGGCTGAGGGGTCAGCTCGGGTCGTCTGACCCCGGTTCTGTGACTCAAACCTTCCAAACCTGCAAGATGAAACAGCAGTGTGAAACTCAGGCACTCCTTCCATTTTAAATAGAGGGGGAGTTGCTGCACATAAATATAATCACAGGACATGTTGTGACGATGTTAATGTGTCTGTCTGGTTTTGTTAAAAAGGGTAAAAAAAAAAAAATAGGTGCAAAACATTATTAATAATCTGATGATGATGATTTGTCTGCCCTTTCACCCAGAAACGCTGCTCCTCTCGACCGTGAACGCATTGATTGATTGAACACGATTGTTAAATTTAGGTTGTTGGAGCAGCTTTTCAGGAGGTTACCAAATAAAGAAGTGGAATTTTCTGAGCATGCCTGCACTGTGATGTCAAACCTCCAAGTGAAAATAATGTCGCCCTTTCTTTTTAACTTATCTGATCCAGAGTACAGCTCTGTCCGGAGCCACAGTCGTAAACCTTTTGTTCTGTATCGGCCGTCTAACAGGAGAATGAGATCAAAACTGACTGACTCTTGACTATTTATCTTCAAAAATTGACCTGTGAGAGTGACCCGCTGGAGTCTGTGTTTTTTTTTTTGTGTGTGTGTGCAGGTCTGCCAAAGAAGCAGAAGACAAGATTAAAAAAGCCCTGGATAAAGGAGAGGTCCTTCCCACAGAGGCTCGCTTCGATTCCAACTGCATCACTCCTGGTGGGTTTGCTGCCACAGGCTTTACACTGGAGCAGTGGTTCTAGATCTTTTCTACATCTTTTTTACATCTTTTTTACATCAAAGACCCCTATTGGACAAAATTTCGAAACGAACACAAGAAATTCACAAATATTTGTTCTTGACATGACGCCGCTGGAAACATTGTCCACTCCACACTTTCCCATTCTGAAAACTCGCCTTTTACTTTTGCGTCACTGCACGTATTGCAAACGACTCCAGTCTCGGTTGAAAAAGAAAAAAATCTCGCCGACTTTCACCGGTGTTCCCTCGTCCGTATTTGTACTGTGACCACAGACTGTGACAGCCACTCCACTTTCAACGATGCGTGTTTTTTCTTTACCTTTCCGGCAGTCTCACAACCCTCCCGTTTAGCCATGGCTGAATTGCTATGCAATAACAAAAACGCCACAACAGCGGCGTCATAACACATTGATTGGCTGTCAAGCTAAACAACCGCTGCGTATTGGCTGGACAGCGCCTCGTGGGCATGCTTCTTTAATGATGACTGGCTGACAGCACCCTGTCATCTGTCACTCATTACAGTGATAAACGCCCACAGAGGTCATAAATTTCACAATTCGAAGCGCACATTAGGGAGAAATAAACCGTAAACTAGTCGGGGATATTCGAGTGCGCAACTTCTTTTGTCTTCTGCGCAAAGAGGTGGGGAGCAGTGCGCAATTGCGCAGTAAAACACCTTAGAGGGAACAGTGGCTCCAGGCCATATTTTATTTTCACTGCGGTTACAACTAGTGTCTCTCTGACTGTACACATACGGAAGGGAACAGCCTCTCGGTTAAAACTTAAAACTTAAAATTTGAGTTTGGCAGCTGACAGGAACACTCTACGGGTTGATTTAGTTTGTGATTTATTTTCACGAGTAACATAACGTTTCTAAAATAATAAAAATAAGAATCCATGGATGGTTACCATGGAGATGGATAAAACAACATGACATGGCAGAGTAATATGTTTAGTGATGAGTCAGGCGTGCTGTCATGCTGATTTGAGCACGTTCTAAATGTATTGTTGACCAATCAGATTGCTTGGTTGGAACTACTTGTTGTATAATAATGTTAATTTCTTAGTCTGTATGTTCAAATTAGGGCAAATTTTGGGGAAACAATTCTGAAATTTCAGGAAAAAAAGGTAATATTTCTGGAAAAAAGAATCTCTAGATAAAAGTGGTAAAATTTCACAAAAAAGTTGAACCCTTTCAAGGACCCCTGGGGGTCCCCGTACCCCACTTTGAGAACCACTGCACTAGAGTAACATCACACATGGAATTTGATAAATAAATATGACGGGTAATTTACAGTCTGTTTATTTTTGTGAATTTGGAAACTTTGCCAAACCTCTAAAAGTGATAAAGGTGAATTACAGAATAAACCTAGAGACACCAATGACTGAGAATTGAAAGGGGTTTGTAACCCATTAACCTGCACTGCCCTTCATGTTACAACAACAAAATGGCAGGGAAATCTGCTGAACGTGACTAATGCAGTTTTCATATTCTAGTTCCCCCGAGGAAAGTTGGAGTTACTGTTCTGATGTTCTTCCTTGTCTTTCCTTGCAGCTCCTCAGTTAAAATGTCCAGAAGCGTAGGGACCACACAGTCCAAACCTGTATCGTGACACCGCATTAAAGTGATTCCACTTTTAAAACAGTGAAATACACAGAATTAAAATTATTCAGGAAAACACAGAATGCTGATGTTGGATCAGGTTTTTGGTATCTGCACTTATCCTCATCTCGAGTTACTGAGAGACTGATTCCTGACTCTGTTCCCAGTGTGTAGTCGAGACCAGGGTTCGACTGAAAGCTCTGACTGCAGCCAAAACTAACCGAATAGGGAGACACACCAGAGACTGAATGAGCACGGTGTCTCCTGTTTATCTGCTGTGCCAGAGTGAAAGCAGCTTCAAATAACTGTGTTGATCTATTTAGGCACAGGTATTGCTGTTGAGATTTAGGCCGTTTGGGTCGAGGTGCATTTTTCTACATGCAACTATGACTATTAGTGAAATCATGTTGGTTTTTGAGCCTGATTGTGTTTTATACAATGCTGACTTATCAGATGTAGACTTGTTAGCAGCAGCTGTTTGAATGCCATGTCTGTTTCCCCTCAGGCACTGACTTCATGGCGAGGCTTCAGGAGCAGCTCAAATACTTCGTCCACAACAAGCTCTCCACTGACAAGCTATGGCAGAACGTCAGAGTCTACCTGTCTGGTCACGAGGTGTGTGTGTGTGTGTGAACAGCTGATTCGTTGAGAGTGGACGCTGTAGGTTCAGTGGCAGCGTGGTAGCACCACTGCGCTCCCTGTCACCTTTCAGTAATCCTATCCAATCTGATCCATTTTTATTTATGGAGCACATTTAAAGGGATAGTTCAACATTTTTTTTTTTTTGCAAAAGGAATGTATTTATTGATGACGTTTCAGTACTAGACCTTCATCAAGTAAACGGTTTGTTGACAATGACGGGAGTGGTAACAGTTGTATAGTAATCCAAGGACAATATGAAATAACTTCAAAGAGAAGCACTGAGAGAATTCGTCATTAAGTCCCTCAGGTGCCAGTGTTTGCAGCGTGTAAATCCAATAGGCCCCCCTTGCCTTTCAATGCACCTGTCTGTTTATGAGTAATGTAACGGACCATAAAAACACACCAAATAAAAGCAAAAGAAAAAAATGAATGGACAACAACAAGAACATGAAAGTGTTTAACTCCTGGACTGGGTTAAAAAGCCAAAGAATTTTTAAGGCAGCATCTGCTTCATCAAGTGTGTGTATGTGTGTGTGCTTCTCTTCTAGACGCCGGGGGAAGGTGAACACAAGATCATGGAGTTTATTCGCTCAGAGAACTCAAAGCCGGGTCACAACCCCAACACCCGACACTGCCTGTACGGCCTGGATGCTGACCTGGTAGGGTTTGCGTTCCTGTGGTTTAGAATTACACGGGTGCATGCACTACTGCTGAAATCCTCTGTGGACGTCTAAAAGATGCTCACTCACTCCATCTTTGCTCTCTGTGTGTGTTGTAGATAATGTTGGGTTTAACCAGCCACGAGCCAAACTTCTCCCTGCTCAGAGAAGAGGTCCGCTTTGGAGGAAAGAAGAACCAGAAAAGGTTCTCTTCTCTCTTTCCTGTATTTTTATAGTTCTTTTCTTTAAGTTTGTTTGTTTTTTTCTTGTTGCACATCTTTTGTCTTCTACACTATTCTACATCTTATTTTTCTGAAACCTGCTTTTTCCCTCTCACCCAGGATAACAGCTCCAGAGGAGACGACTTTTCACTTACTTCACTTGTCTCTGATGAGAGAGTACATTGACTATGAGTTTTCAAATCTCAAGGTGAGACACAGACACATAAGTGAAATGCACATCACCATTAGTATGATCATGTAAAATCCCCGATGTCTTATGGCAGTCCCACTCTGCTGCATTGTGATGTTTCTGAGTGTTTTTTTTTTTTTCAGAATCATCTTGGTTCTGATTATGACTTGGAGCGGGTAATAGACGACTGGATTCTGATGGGCTTCCTCGTTGGAAATGATTTCATCCCTCACCTTCCTAATCTTCACATCAGCCACGATGCTTTGCCTTTGCTATACAAGACCTACATCAGTGTATTACCCAGCGTGGGAGGTGAGACACACACACACAGTATTATTCTACCTGTTTTAAAGGGATAGTTCAACATTTTTGGCAAATTGGCCCATTGAACAAAAGTGTGTAACCAGGTGCTGAGTCCAGGGACTTGAACAACTAAAAGAAGAAGAGGACTCGCCACACTGTAGATGCTCCCAAAGTGTACAAAGATTTTATTGGAGGACTACATTAAAAACGAGCAGTGCGCTCTTCGTCAGGTCAATTAGGACAGTTGCTTTCATGTGTTCTTTAAAGTCCCCCTCCTTCCTTTTCTGCTGATATGTCCTCTAACACAAGAAAAATGCTACAGGAACATGTGAAAAGCACGAAAAACACGATTTTCATGGGAGGGGGTCTTTAAGTAGATAACACAGGATCCACCCATGGGCTAAGGTAAGGGTTAAATTGGCCCATTGCCATTATCCCTATAGTTTTAGGAGTAGGTTCGTTACCTTTAATTGTCGGTGCAAGCTATTCTTTACATGAAAACTGTTTCTTCATGCAGGTTATCTGAACGAGAACGGTCATCTAAACCTCAGAAACTTTGAGAAATACCTGGAGAAGCTTGCTGAGGTGAGATCCCAGTGTGAAGCTCTGTGTAAATGATCTATTATATATAACTGATATGTAATATAATCAATGATGATATCTTTCAAAAATGCTTAAACATGTTTTGTCAGAAAGTGCATTTGTTGTTGTAATTTTTTATTTCTTTTGTTTGTGTAACTCTGTACAGCATGCAGTTACAGTTACTATTGCCTACTGCACCTATTTTAGGAACAGTTGCTAATGATAACATTTGCATTGTATTTAAGTGGTTTAGTTAATGAGTTATTACATGACTGCACCCCTCTCTCCCCCCCCCCCCTTCTGCCTGCCTGCAGTTTGACAGGGAGCACTTTAGCGAGGTGTTTGTGGACTTGAAGTGGTTCGAGAGTAAAGTCGGTAACAAGTATCTGAATGAAGCGGCTGGACTTGCAGCAGAGCAGGAGGCTGCCAGCAAAGAAAGCAACAAGATGGAGGTAGAGACCCGGTGATAACAATGATCCACTGTTCTCATGTGTGTGTTTCCCCTGTAATTTATAACTTTGCTCTTGTGTGTGTGTGTGTGTGTGTGTGTGTGTGTGTGTGTGTGTGTGTGTGTGTGTGTGTGTGTGTGTGTGTGTGTGTGTGTGTGTGTGTGTGTGTGTGTGTGTGTGTGTGTGTGTGTGTGTGTGTGTGTGTGTGTGTGTGTGTGTGTGTGTGTGTGTGTGTGTGTGTGTGTGTGTGTGTGTGTGTGTGTGTGTGTGTGTGTGTGTGTAGGATTCTTCTCTCTGTCTAGCAGGTCTGAGCTCCTCAGATGAAGTGATTGGAAAAGAAAAGCTAACAGTGGCGGAGGATGAGGAAGAGGACGATATATTTGAAACAGAGTTCAGACAATACAAGCGCACATACTACATGACCAAGATGGGTGTGGACGTGGTTTCTGAGTGAGTGTATATATGCAAACACACACCATTCACAGAACACCTACAAATGACTTGTGATGCAGAGCTGATCACCAAAGTAAAGGTTAATTGTTAAAGGGATAGTTCAACATTTTGGCAATTTGGCCCATTGCCATAATCCCTATAGTTTTAGGAGTAGGTTCTTTACCTTTAATTGTTGGTGCAAGCTATTTTTAGAATGGCGGCGCAGAGCCGTGAGCTGCTCAGAGCTACGCTACGGAGGCTGATGGAATTTCTTGGTTTCCCTCATCAAACTCATCAAATACACAATCCAACAACTCCAAAACGCTCTGGTGGACAAGTTGTGACCTGCACATTCACCACGCTATGAGATAATAACGGAAGGTTACAAGACAGAGTTGTTTTCTGGGCAAAAGCAGAGATTGCTTGCTGAAAAACTGCCTCGAACAGGAACGCGCATCAGCAGTTTTGCATGAATTTGCCTTGAAAACTGTCTCATAACATTCCGCTATTACTCTTATTTTTTTTTACGTTTTGGAGTTGTTGGATTGTATATTTGTTGAGTTTGATGAGGGAAACCAAGAAATCCCATTAGCCTCCGTAGCATAGCTCACGGCTCTGCTCCACCGTTCTAAAAATAGCTTGCACCGACAATTAAAGGCAACGAACGTACCCCCAAAACTATAGGTGTTTGATAGTTTTATTTAACACCCCAGGTCTTCATTTAAGTAAACTTACCAGCACATGATTATTTCCTTAAAATCTCCTTTTTAATTCTCCATTTACAGTGAGTTTCTAGCCAAGCAGGCCAAGTGTTACGTGGAAGGAATCCAGTGGATTCTCCACTACTATTACCATGGTGTCCAGTCCTGGAGCTGGTAAGAACTACTCTCACACATGTCACTCACTCTCTGCTCTAGTAAAGCCTGATCATTTCTTACTGGAAGCTTCACATAGGAGAGTTTCACACCTTTCTGTGCACACAGTCCAATTATAGTGAAAGTCGGAGCGAGTAGAGTGAGTCGAGTCGAGAGTCTTTGCCTCCATCCATCTTTAAATGATGTGCGTGTTTCTCTAGGTACTACCCGTTCCACTACGCTCCCTTCCTGTCTGACATCAGAAATATATCTGGCTTAAAACTGACGTTTGACCTTGGAAAGCCCTTCATGCCCTTCCAGCAGCTTTTAGCTGTCCTGCCTGCTGCCAGTATGGAGCTGCTGCCCGAGTCTTACAGGGTAATATATATACACACACACACACAGAATTTGGATGAATCTTTGCACCACAAATTTGTCTACATTTGGAAAATAATGTTAACATAGCATATTATTGTAAACTGATTAACTCAGACATGAATAAACAATGATGTATTCATTTTATTGTTTCAGCACCTGATGACCAGTGAGAGTTCTCCAATTATTGAGAACTACCCCCAGGACTTTAAGACAGACCTCAATGGGAAGCAGCAGGAGTGGGAGGCCGTGGTGCTCATTCCCTTCATAGATGAGGTAAACACACACACACACACACACACACACGCCAAATGCTGCAGATGTCTTGAAACCCACAAACAGTACATTCACATGTACAGCTAAAGATTTGAGCGTCTCGTCTGAGTTCTCTCTTTGTCCCAGTTGACATGCAACAGGGAAAATCGAATAACTGGCGGTGTCCTCTTCCTCAACATAGGTGGTAAGACGTAGTTTCAGCGGGTTAATACGGACCACTTTCCGTTCAGCTTTTCTGTCCCCGATTAAAAAAAATGGAAATAAATAAGTTAAAGTTTTCAACTTCAGTTCCTCAACGGAGGCACCGGTCCGAGCCGAAAATAGGCTATTGTCTATACAAATGACTCGGGTTGTGTCGGTCCACAAGCTTCCTTTTTTTTTATTTTTATAAAACACATTTTCTTGCTGGTTGCACTGTGTGAAATGCACTCAGTCAGCGCTGATGCTGCTTTTTTAAAATTTTCTTTGCCAGGTTTGGGCCAGTTTCTGTGCTACGCTTTGTGTCATCTTTACTGTTGTGAAGCATGCGCACAGTATAACTCCGATTACATGCAGAAGAAAATCGATTTCCAGTCGCATTGTTTGGGTGTCTTAGTCGGATTTGGAGAAGGCCGGTATTAGTCGGACTAACGCGTTTGCGTGCACTCCGTTGTCCAGTTAAAGTCGGATCAAGGCAATGATTTGTTTTTTTTCAACCGTCATGTAAACGTACTGAGTGTAACCATATGTCATGTGATGTGTTTATTGAACAGAGGTGCTTACTAGCAGCCATGGAGCCCTGCAACTACAACCTGACTAAAGCCGAGAAAGCCAGGAACTGCCACACAGAGTGTGCAGTCTACTCGTATGATGCTGACTTGGACTTCACCTTCACGTCCAGCCTGCCTCAGCTGTTCCCCGACATCATCCACTGCCACACCAGGTAGAAAAACACACACAGCAGTGTTTCCCCTACCGTTCTATTGGCGGGGCGGCCCGCCCCGCCTGCACGGGACCCCGCCCCCCCTGAAAAACGGGACAAAGCGGACCTGTTGGTCTGATAAAACTGTTGGAGCGCTCCACCTGAAGCACCCAAGCTGCCCAAGCAACCAAACGGCGCTATTCGCACTCTGCCATCTGATTTTTAAATACCAGCGCTCACGCCGGGTACACACCGGGCGAGGAAGCGCCGCGAACCACATCAGCTGCACCGCGGCGTGCACCTCCGCGGCCGGCTCGCGCCCTGCAGGGATCGTTTTGGCGTCTGGTCTATTTTGTGCCCGAGCCGCGAGCGACCGCATCAAGCCGGGCAGGAAGTCAAACAAATAAACACAAGAGAATCAGAGGTGTACTGCGAAGCCAGTCAGGCTCTCCTGTACTACAAAGGTGGCTCTCTTTTAACCCGGCTAGATCACCATGGTAACTTATGCTTAGCCCATAACCTGTGGTCCCGACCAGGTTATGTTCAGAGTTTAATCATAAAACTGGCAATAAAAGCACCGCTGTTTCACTATTTAACTCATTTACAGCTGGCATCAGCTTTACTTTGAAAGTCCAGGAGCTGGATCAGAACGGAGCGTTTGTACGGAGGGAGAGATCAGCTGATCCGCTGCTGTTTACTTTCTCTCTGAGCGTCTCCACTGAGAGTTGTCTCCGCCTCCTCACCCGTTGAGCTGAGCGTCAGGAGACAGGAGCTCATTATATATTAGACTATAGCCTATATCTTATTTTTTATACAGTCAGTCACCACTGAAAGAAGTTGTCCACTCACAGCAGGACAGATGGATAATCGGTAAAGTTAATAATTTCACTTAATGTGGCCATGAATAAATCAATTTCGATGTTTCGCCTGTTATATTTCAGTGTTGCCCAAACGCAAATCTTTGTTGTCTTTGTACAGAGACAATATGAGATTTGCTTGTAGCCACAGCACCTAAAAAAACCCACTATTTTCATACGCACACACATACGCTCAATAAAACACACACTCGTATTCTATAATTTCGATCAGTGAAATAGGCCTATGAAAACAATATAAAATAGGCTACAATTTAAAATAACTTGTTGCTCTAGTTTATTTAATTTAAAGCAGTACTAAAGAACTTTCAGTTTTGGTTGAGTTTGGCGGCGCCTGTGTACCAAAGCGGTAGTGTTTTGCCTGAAGGAAGACTCCATTTCCCATGAACACTAGCGTGAAGCCCTGTAAATATCCTGCATTAAAATTAAAGCAGAAGTGAGTGATATATTTGTGTTAATATAAGTCTTAAATAGTTATATCTTCCGACAGCAATCACTTACATAGAGTGTTTGGACCGAAACACGGGTCTCTCAGTCCCTCTGCTCTGCTCTGAGCCGAAGAGAAAACATTTATCGTATCCTACAGTTTTTATCCAATGAGGAGAGAGAACGGCATGCAGGGCTGTGTGTGCAGCCAAGGAACGCCGTGAATGTGGTGACGTAGCGACGAGCACTGTTATGGTGCGTTCAAGGAAACTCGTATTTTTCCGACCGTGAAGTGGTACCAGTTCGATCTGGTACGAGTTCACGGGTCGGAAGTTACGAGTGGCCGTTATAGTGACTTTTCACTTTGCTTGTCGAAAAACTGCCCCAGACAGGAACGTGCATCAGCGGTTTTGCATGAATTTACCTAGAAAACAACAAAAAACAAACAAACTCTCGTAACGTTCCGTTATTATCTCATAGTGTGGTGAATGTGCAGGTCACAACTTGTCCACGAGAGCGTTTTGGAGTTGTTGGATTGTGTATTTGGCAATGGGCCAATTTGCCAAAATGTTGAACTACCCCTTTAAACTTTGAACAAACTTGTATATATATACGTGTATATATTTTTTTTTATCATTGCTGTTGCATTCACTTGTCTAGTTTTAATCGCCTTGTGTTGTGTTTGGTTGACCCAGGAAAGCTCACATCCCCATGGACGCCTGGCAGGTGCCTCTGGACCATGTCAGCAGGCACATCGACCGCTCAGCTCTGTACTTCTGTGGCTTCCCCACTCTACAGCACATCAGGCACAAGGTAGGTGTTTGTGCACTGTCTCTGTGTTGCATGGCCGATGACATTTAAAAGCTCAGCCCCACACAAACTGGCTTTTTCTCATGAACTTTAAATCACAGAAACTACAATCTCATTTCAGACAATCTAACCAACACTGAACATTTGTCAAACGTATAACGGTGTATCACACCTGCACTGTTTTGCACATGATTGAACAGAGCCGGTCTGGACTAAAACACCTCCCTAGACCCATTTAGAGGAGGTGTTCTTTGTCGGCTCAGGAGCTGATTGAGATATTGTGCACGTTTGAGCTTCAAGGCTCAACAGACACTAGTGCACAACCCAGTGTTTACTTTGTTGCTGCCACCTCAGACACATGTATTTTGTACTGATGCTTGAAATTTACTCTATGAAAGACACTGAACCTGAGTGACGTTTTTCAAGCCCATTAACTGATTCAACTATAAGTGTGAAAAGCCCTACTGTCCCACAGGAATGTTTTTCTTCTCTCTGTCTTTCTGATATATTTTTTAAATGACCCAAAAACTAACACCCCCTCGTTCTTCTCTCCTTTTTCCTCCTCTCTTTCATACCTGGTCTCGCTATCTGTCTTCAGTTCTATAAAAAGAAGGCTGGGGTAGTCATTTTCCAGCAGAGCAGCAGAGGGGAGAACATGATGCTCGAGATTCTTTACAACCAAGAGGGAGAGACGGTGAGTTTTTTTTTTTTTTTTTTTTCTTGCTCCTTCTCCTATGCTCCTTACTAGTTAGTTACTGACATATGTATGCAAACTTATAAAATTATGTTTGTTTTGCGCTCGACTTACTCTCTGTATATCTGTCTCTCTGCCATTTTATTTTGAACTTACTTATGTTGTGAATCTGTGCCTTTTCATCTACATTCTCCATCTTTTCACTCTGCATCCCCAGCTGTGTGATAACGTCGCTGCACAGGTACTGGGCAAATCAGTGTTTGTGAACTGGCCCCACCTAGAGGAAGCTCGGATCATTGCAGTGTCAGATGGAGACACAAAGTAAGAATCAGCGCTGCAGCTCAAGCGTCCGATGATGTAACCGTGAACATGTTAAAGATGTCCGAAAATATATGTATTTTACTTTCACATGAATTGCAGGTGAAATGTTGTTCCATTGTGATGCAGCTTTGAGACTTTTAGACTGACACCCTGTAATGGAAGCGTTTCAGCAGTCAGTCAGAACTGAAATCAAAATTGTGTTGTTTAATTGGAATCGTGGCGAATAACCCTGTACTTACTTTGAAGAGTCAGGTTATGCTTTAGCTACAGTGTTTTTTGACATAATGCCACAGTGGGGCGCCAAAATTAGAGTCCACCCATGTACAGTTTGTGAATGGGACCAGTTGCGTGGATGCACAGAGTTTGTATTTATGTGAAGGATGAATCAATCATTCACCCTGTTCTGCAGGTTTTGTCTGGAGGAACCTCCCAGCATCCAGAGAGTGTATGACCGACCCTCCACTCCCCCTCCCACCAAAGTCACCTGCCTGTCTGACAAAGAGCAGAAGGACTGGGTGAAGGACGTCCAGGGACTCACTGAATAGTAAGGCACACAAAACGGCACAGATAAAAACTTTTAGAGAATATACAGCTATTTTAAACCAGATTGTCATCAGAGTATTTACATCCGTTTTAGCCAGTAGAGTTTGCTCTCTTGTTCTTTCCTGAAATTTGCGCATGCTAATTGTTTTCATTTTTTCAGTTTCTTGAAGAGGAAAGGCATCACTGTGAACGAGACAGATGTGGTTTTGTACGGCCAGTTGCTGACAGGAAGGAAGTATGTCCCCAAAGCCAATGGAGTGGTGGAACTGGAGAAACAGTGGTCCAAACAAGTCCTGCCTTTCGCCTTCCAGACTGTGGTTAAGGTACATATATTTAGCATATGAGTGAAAATACAGATAAAACTCACAGAAACGCCTGTGAATATTCTCATTTGTCCAGGTCATAGTTATCTCAAGGCTTCATCAGTTCATGTACGCATCTGACCAGGCTGGGACTGGTCAGATGCGTACATGAACTGATGAAGCCTCTTGGATGAGAGGTGAAACGTCTTCCTAGACAAATAACCAAGTCCAGTTGCATTGATTTAAATCTCCTTGGGAACTCACAGAAACACACAGTGAAACTTACAAAGCTTTATTTGAAGCTGAAACACTTGGCTGTAGCTATATAAATCCATGAGATATGTTTTGGCATCATTGACTCTCACTAACTCTGTGTCCTCCTTCATCTTCTCAGGACATCAAGGCCTTTTACTCGTCTCTGACCTGTTTTAAGAGCTTAGACGAGCTCTTCCCTCAAGCGACCACTGTCTTCATGGTGGGGAACCCGTACTACGGCGCCATGGGAGAGGTACGTGTTATCCTTATCACATCATTATAGAAAAAAATGACCCCATCACTGACCCACTCTTGTCTCACAATGCTGGTTGTAGGGAATGACAGAAGTTCATGTTTACTAGAGTTAAAGTTAACTAAGTTGAAGTTTCATTTACACACATGGGCTTGGAACCAGTGTCTCCTTATAAGGACATTTTTTAAAAAGTCTACTGGCTTTCATAACGTTTCATGTATTGTATGTACAGTATAAGGCATGGGCATTGCGAGTAATTAGTAAACTAAGTAACCTAACCTGGTCTTACTGAGGTAACAGATTACTTTAATAAAAATTGAATGACTCATAAATGTATGCCCCGGCTTCCTCGGAGGGGAAAACTTTTTATTTTATTTTATTTTTTCAGTCGTTAGCGGTGCTTATTTATTAGGCCACACTACATTTTGGCGACTACGTTCCTCTCTGCCTCGCATCGTCTCAGGAAATAACTCGGAAAGTTTCAGAATGTTTGTCGGCTTTTCTACCAGACTTGATGATACCCATGGTCACCCTCCCTAAGGCTTACCCCAAGGGGACTCATTAGTTTCCTTGTCCTCCTTAGTCACCGTTTCTTTTGTCCCTGACTGAATAGGTGCAGGACTCGAGTGATGTCATCAAAGATGGCAGAGTTCGTGTGGTCTTCAACGTGCCGCATGAGCCGCAGCTGGAGCCCTTAATCCAGAATCAGCATGTAAGAAACACATACACAGTTATAGGCTTTGAATTGAGAGTACTTTCCTTCCTCATGCATTTATGCTTCATGAACGTGTGTGTTTGTGTTTGTGTTGTACAGAAATACTGTGTGAAGTACAGTCCTGGATATGTTCTGGCGTCTCGTCTCGGCATCACCAGTTACCTCGTCTCCCGCTTCTCAGGAAGCATCTTCATCGGCAGAGGCTCCAAAAAGAAGTCAGTGTTAATTTATTCTAGAGTAGACCATCTTAAAGGTGTATTCATTTGGATTTTATTTTGTTCCAGTGTTAAAGACATTTGATTCCACTCCCTAAAGTGTATGTGTTTTGTTTTCCCTTGTTCACTGTGTCCAGTCCCTGTGGGGAGCAGAGAGCCAACGTCGGCTTGAACCTCAAGTTTAACAAGAAGAACGAGGAGGTTCCTGGCTACACAAAGAGAACCGAGAAGGAGTGGCTCTACTCGGCTGCTGTGGAGGAGCTGCTCGCTGAATACCTGGACAGGTAGAAGAATGAATAAATAGAAAGAAAGAAAAAGAGTGTTCTGTTCTGTCTCTGTCTCTTTGTAGCAACACTGACAGTCTGCTTGTATTCTAGAATTCTGAAGCAACATGCCACTGTAAAAAGCTTATTCACACATTTTAAATGGTGGAGTGTCTGAATTTTTTTAAGTGATTTTTTATTTTTTTTTTAAATGTGTTTATAGATTTTCTGAGGTGTTCAACACAGTGTCCAGAAACAGTCATGATGATGTTTTCTATGAGGATGACATCTGGCCTGGAGAGGACCAAAATGGGTAAAATACACACATACATACATATTCACACACTGGATGTACATGGTTAACTGTTGACCGATGACAAGAACTTTGACTAGGGTTGCAAAATTCCAGGAATTTTCGAAGTTGGAAACTTTCCATGGGAATAAACAGGAATAAATCCGAAATTTACAAAATTGAAGGTTGGCCTTTAAAGCAGAAGTAAGCGATCCGGTCGTTTTGGCTAATGCTGCGTTCCAGGCAGGCTTTTGAAACCGTAAGTTACGACTTCAAGTCACGACTTACGACTTTGTAGCGTTCCAGGCAACTCGTAACTCGCGTTTCTCCGACCTGTTGCCTGTGAAAGTGCACTATAACGGCCACTCGTGTTTTTCCGACCCGTGAACTTGTACCAGATCGAACTGGTACGACTTCACATGTCAGAAAAACACGAGTTACGGGTTGAACGCACCATAACTTCTTGTCAGCCGATGGAGTTAGCAGCCCCCGCCCTCGTCATGGATCTATTGGTCCTCGTCCCTACGTCACCACATTCACGCGCATCCCTGGGCTGCACACACAGCCCTTCATGCCGTTCTCTCTCCTCATTGGATAAAACTTGTAGGATACAAGAAAAGTTTTCTCCTCGGCTCAGAGCCGAGCAGAGTGACTGAGAGACCCGTGTTTCGGTCCAAACACTCTAAGTGATTCCCGTCGGAAGATATAACTATTAACACAAAAATATCGCTTACTTCTGCTTTAACAGGGAACTTTAATATAGTTGGGGAAAATATATTGTAGGGGGGGGGGGGTAATATTTTACTCAACATTCATGTTTTTGTTGTTCAGTAAAAGAATTGATTGTTCATACAAGAATTAAAACTTGATAAAGTTCTACTCACAAATAAATGTAAAACAAAATATATACATTTATGTTTGGATATGATACAGTTTGTTTAATTTACCCCCAATTTCCAGTTAATTCCCATAAATTCCCAATAATTCCCATAAATTCTCATGGAAAGTTTCTGGAAATTTACTGGAAATTGTCCACCCCTTTGCAACCCTAACTTTGACAAATTATATTACTATCAGTTATTTATTTATTTATTAGCTCCTTATGTCGTCAACTCATGGGAGCGTGTTGACACGTGCAGACTTCCACGTGCCTTCAGTCATATTGTGCAGCAAAAAGTTACACAGGATGATTGACAGTATGTGCCAGTTATGCACCACAGTCGTTGTGAGGGAAGGTCAGAAAATAAATGTAGCCTAAATGTGCATCATCTGTAACACTGCAGCTGCTAAAAAAAAAGGACGTTGTTGCAACCTCCAGCCGGTTCACCTGCAGCTGTCGGAGGAGCCTCTGCTGTTCCTCTCTCGTCAGCCTGGTGTTTGGCTGCACTTTGTATAAAAACAGTTCAACATTGGAAGATCTAACTCCCATCTGAGACAGAGCGCAGTGGATCTGGCGCTGATCAGCTGTTGCAGCGCATGTGTGTGTGTGTATTTTATAACAGCAAAAAAAAGAAAAGAAAACCATTGGCGATCGCCCCCGTGAGCGTTTTAATCTTATCGGTTAATGGTTAATAATCGGTTAAGTGTCGGTTATTGGTCATAAAAAAAATTCAAAATGTGCATCCCTATCACACACATTTGGTCAGTGATTACATGTCCTCTAGATAATGACAGTGGAATTTTACAGTTTGATTTATGTGGAAAGAGTTAGTCAGTTCTGAGGAATAGTGTTGACTTGAAGCAAGTAATAAGCATACACAATACATAATTTGAGAGGATTGTATGTTCTGGATTAGTTGAGTTGCAGGAGTGTTGATCAGTGACCTCTGACATGAACTGACCTCCCACAGGGCAGAGAAAGTTGGCGAAATCACCTCCTGGTTGAAGAGCCACCCAGTCAGCTCCATCAGCAGGGCGTCATGTGACCTACAGGTGCTGGACCCGGCCATCGTGGAGAGGATCGAGGAGGCAGTGGAGAAAACCAAGGTGAGAGATTCTGTCTCTTTACACCACCTACTGTACTCACTGCTCCTCATTTACTAACCTTTGCTCAATGTTTCCTGGAATCACTCAGGTGAAGAAGAGCACCAAGAAAGTCCGTGTGACAGTGAAGCCTCATCTGCTCTTCAGAGTGAGTACATTTGTTCTCCTTTGAATAAACAGATGCTTATCATGCAACTATTGATTTACATAGAGCAATTATACAAATGAAATTGCTTAATATTGCTTGGTGTTTCAGCCTCAGTTAAAGGGATAGTTCAACATTTTGGCAAATTGGCCCATTGCCATAATCCCTATAGTTTTAGGAGTAGGTTTGTTACCTTTATTTGTCGGTGTAAGCTATTTTTAGAATGGCGGAGCAGAACCACGAGCTGCTCAGAGCTACGCTACGGAGGCTAATGGGATTTCTTGGTTTCCCTCATCAAACTCATCAAATACACACTCCAACAACTCCAAAACGCTCTGGTGGACAAGTTGTGACCTGCACATTCACCACGCTATGAGATAATAACGAAACGTTACGAGACAAAGTTGTTTTCGAGGCAAATGCAGAGACTGCTTACCGAAAAACTGCCCCCAACGGGAACTCGCACCAGCGTTTTTGAATGAATTTACCTAGCAGCTCGTGGCTCTGTTCTGCCGTTCTAAAAATAGCTTGCACCAACAATTAAAGGTAACGAAGCTACTCCTAAAACTATAGGGATTATGGCAATGGGCCAATTTGCCAAAATGTTGAACTATCCCTTTAAGACGGGCCACTCACTCTCTCAGAGATTTATAATATTTTATTATATCCTAATATGACACTTGCTGTGTGTAGCCGTTGGAGCAGCAGCAGGGTGTGGTTCCTGACCCAGATGCAGATTATCGGCTGTTTGACAGAGTGGTCAACATCAGGGAGGGCTTCACCGTCCCACTGGGGCTCAGAGGAACTATTATCGGCATCAAAGGAGGTGAGGACATTCATATTATGTTTTTCTCATATTTGTTTATACAGTTAAAACATTTACCAAAGCTTCAGTGATTTTCACAGGAAGTGTGAATCATTTAAAGGAGAAAATCTACATTTATGATTCTCAGTTTTTTTTTTCCTTTATCAAAACCATATTCTTTTCTTTCCTCAGAGTTAATATTGTTGTGTTTTTGTGTTTGTGCTCTCAGCGGACCGTGAGGCTGAGGTTCTGTATGAGGCGCTGTTTGATGAGGAGTTTGCCGGTGGTCTCAACATCAGGTAGCAACACTAATCACACCTGCTGCATGAATAGATAAGAACACGGAGCTGCTCAAGAGTCACACACATTTCCACTAGACTGATTTCTTGTCCTGTCTCCTCAGGTGCACATCGCCTCGTGGTTACCGCCTTCCTCCCTCCGCCCTCATCAATCTCTCCCATGGCTCCCGGGTGGACCACACCTCCCACAAGCTCACTGCCATCGTCAAACCTCAGCCTGTCGCCGGCGCCAACTTCAACTCACAGCGACAGCTGGCCGGCCTCAACCACTCTCCCCGGTCACCGTTTATACCCACGCAGGTAAGAGGAAAGGGAACGCACTCACTGTTTTTTTTATTGTTAAAGGATCCATCACCTGAAAATCAATTTTTTTCAGGTTATTATGTATACCGCAATCTTCTCTGTCACTGATAATAGCTGAAATGTTTTCTAAATAGAGGTGTTGCGGCTGTCTTTCAACAAACTTCAGCCGCTGAGGAACTTAAAGCTCTTTTGTGACGCATCCAAAAACTCCAAGGGTCCACGATCAGTTTAAAGTGTTTATTGTAACAAAAATCAAAAAGAGCCAACAAGCAGTTATAGCAAAAAGGGGAAATAATACGTGCCCTTTCAATAAATAATAATGATGATAATGGTGAGATGGTAAAGTGAAATGACGGTGAATTGACGGTCAACAAAAGATATATGAGCTTCTAGTTCTCTCTCTCTCTTTGTGTTCAAAACTCCCGCCACCACATGTTATGTGCTACTTTTCCCTCTGCGCATGCGCAAATGTTTGGTATGTTCTGAGTCAGGAAGTGCGGTGTCAGTCTTTGTTGTTGTCGTGCACGAGTTGGAGTAAAGTCATGAAAACGTACAGTTGTCGTCGGAGTTATTGAACTAACACCACACACAATAAGTAAAGAAAATAACCACACCCTCTCGTTGTGTCAACGCAATGACGCCATCAACGCAATAAGGTAAAACCCAAAATGGCAGGCAAAAATATATTTTAGCTTCTACAAGAGGTGAATGTTGCATATTATTTCTCAAAAATAAGAAACCCCTTCAACATCTGAAACGGATATAAATACCAGGTGATAGATCCTTTAAAAATGATAAAATAACATCTTAAATGACTCATGGATCCATAAAATGTTTCCTAACCTTTCACATTCTATTATCCCCTTTTTATAGCACAACAATAAACAAGGTGTAATAAAGGCAGGCTCCCAGCAGGGCAACAGGAACTCCCCCTCTAAGGGTCCCATCCAGAGACAACAGGGCAAGGTCGGTGCACTGTCTCCTGTATTCTCACTCTTATGGGCTGTTCTCATTTCCTCTTGTGACCAACTACATGCCTAAAGTGACTGTTATACACTACTCTCAAATTGTGAATGAAGTTGAGCTCTTTAAAGCCAAGCTTAAGACCCACTTCACGTATGAGTCCTATAGGTGTTTTGCCTTTTCTTTCATTCTTGTTTGAATTGTGTGTTTTATTGCTGTGTATGTTTTTAAATGTTCTGTAACTGTACAGCACTTTGATGGAAAGTGCTCTATAAATAAAATAATTATTATTATGAAAGCCATTCACTTTTTTCTTGTAATCTCCACATCTCCATCCAGGTTAAAGAGGAGTACACTAATGTGTGGGAGTCTCTGCTAAACTCAGGCCCTCCTAACAAACCTCCGGCCCACTGGCAGAATATTGTGAGTGTGTTTTTTTTTATTCTCAAAGAAAACTTTATGCAGCACAGTTCACATAATTATGTGTTCAACAGACTAATTATTGACCTTTAAATGGATGTCAGGGTACAGTACATCAACACAGGGCAGATTTAGGAGAAAATATTGGGTGTCAGGCCAACAGACAGAGAGTGAAGGAGGATTAACCAGGAGAAGCAGCCAGGAGCTGTGACATTAACCAATCCAGAGTTAGTGAGAGGGAGCAGGGTAACTGTAATTGAAGTCAATATCTGAAAAATCATAAGCTTGTCTTTGCCAACAACAGGAAGGACACACTCAACTGGGGAAGAACCAGCACACACCCTCCAACAAAGCTGTGAGTACACACACACCATACTGTAGTTGTCCATACTTTCCGAGACCAGACAGTGTAGAGGTACAGCTTCCCCCTGATTATGCATGATATCAGATGTCTGTGCTAACAGTTATGTGTATGTGTCTGTGCTTTTCAGGTCCCAGTTGGTGGCATCAGACTGTTGAAGAAAAATGAAGACCTTGACTCTATTTTCCCACCACAGAACTCAGCCAATAAGGTACACACACACACACACACACACACACACACACACACACACACACACACACACACACACACACACACACACACACACACACACACACACACACACACACACTCATAATGTCTTATCCCAGGTCTGTTCTTCTGTTACCACCTTGTTGGTCTCTATGAGCTGTTTAAAGCTCTAAGGTCTCGTCCAGTCAGATGTTTTAAACCATTATGACTGAAATGTCTAGTAGGCCTAATTGATAAAAACATTTCTGATGATTAATATTTTGATTACAAAACACCACACAATCGCAACGCAACCTTAAACAACTACATACACAACAACTATATTCGATACTTCCACTTTGTCGAATATAAATCGAGTTCAAATAAAATGCAGCATATAAAAATATCTGAGCTTGTGCATCTTGATTAACAGCCGTGACCATGTGCAGTCACGTGATCGTGGGGGTCGCCAGAAATGTGTGATGTCAAAATGGGATCATAAGCCAAAAAAGGTTGGGAACCATTGCGTTATGAGCTAAAATCACAGCTCCGCCGTCATTCTGCTGTGTTGTCTCTCTCATTTAGGCTTCGACTGAATTCGAGGATCTGATTGCCAGTCTAAAGATCTCTAAGGGAAGCCAGCAGACCCCTCCTCCTCCTGCCCCCCCAACAGCACCCAGCAGCCAGTCAGATGGCCCGCTGTCTCCACAGTCCTTTGCCATGGTGAGTATCCGAGGCAGTGACTGGTCCAGCCATATTTCTATACGTCTGTCTACGTTTTTTTTGTTTCTTTTTGTGCATGTATGATGTAAGATGGTTCCAAAAATCTAAATCCTAAAAAAAGCACATGTGTACAATCATTTTCTTTCTGAAGGTTCTTTATATCCCTTGTCATTACAACACAGTCACATTAGTTTGTTCTCTGGTTGCTGCTGTAGAAGGGAACCCTGGTACTGAAGGAGATGCTGAAGATCGACGGGGGTGGATCGGGAAGTCCGTCCCTCCAGGACGCTGCTAACGCGGGACCCGGAGGTCAGCAGCAGAACAGGAGACGATCATCTAAAAAACTAGGTGAGTTAGTGACTGGCTAAGATCACCACAACTAGGTTCACAGTCCTCAGTGTGTGAGGAGCAGCCGACCCTCATGTTCATCTGTCTCTCTCTCTCCAGCGGCAAAGATAAACGTGCCACACAGCGACTCGGCTGCATTAACTCCTCCTCCACCAGCTTCCACCAACACCATGCTGAGCAGCAAGGTGTCGGAGCTGGCGTGTGTGTGTGTGGGGTTAGGCATGGCACCGCCCGACTTCAGCTATATACGCAACAGACAGGTAATACAGTGTCTTGTTTGTCTTTCTCACTGTACTGAAACTTGAGAAAGTATACACCTAAATGCTTCTGTAAACGATTATAATAATAATAATAATAATAATAATAATAATAATAATACATTTTTAAATATATTTCAACATTTTAAGTTTGGTTTACTGGGTTTAAATTAAGTCAAGAACACAAAGTTTACAGGGGTCTAACTCCTCTCTGAAGACACACCTGACATTTGACAAATGGAAGCCTGGGCTTCAGTTAGCTTTAACTGCTGAAGTGACCCGGCTTATGTTTGAGACTTCTACATGGGACAGGCTTTTATTTAATTTAGAACAAATCTTATGCTCAGCAACGATGTAAAATCCCACCAAATCCTTCTATTCTTACTGTTTAAAAGAATAAGAATAGAAGGAAAGAGCTGCATCCGGAGCGCACATTCATTTATAAATTTAGTCAGCACAGATTATACTTTTTGTAAATGTGTGCTCCGGCCATAGACTGTAACAGGCCCCGGAGTTCTCACTGGGCCAGATCGGCCCAAACAACATGACTGGACACGCCGGGTTCTGATCAAAAACATATATAAATAACTCATGTCGGCTTCCTTGTTTTTGGCCTATGGATTTAATTTAGTTTTTTTTTAGCAGATTGCAAATTTTTAATATAACTTGATTTATAATAGGGTAGGCAAAATCAGCTAAGCTTCAGCCTACAGCTTTTACTTTCTTTATTTACTTATTGTTTAACTTTGATTTGTGTACTTTCTGTTTTGTTACTTTTTGTTTGTTTGTTTGTTTGTTTGTTTGTTTGTTTGTTTGTTTGTTTGTTTGTTTGTTTTTAAAGACCTTGTCTAGCTGCTGTATTTATGTGTGATATAATTTCTATTGTACAATGAGGTGACATGTCAAGACTGAAATAATAATCATAATAATAAACTAACTAATTGTGAGTCCATCCACATTGATTCACACCCGTGGGTCGGACCAGGTCAGTTCTTAGTATTCAGGCTCTAGCACGAATTAAGCAGCTTAGAAAGTGCTCAAACCGGCGATCGTGGGCTTTGAAAGCTTTTGTAAAATAGAAATAGATCCGGCTTCTAATAACGACCGGCTTTTACTTGCTCAAACTGGAGACCAGAATCTATTTTATTGAAGACTTGGCTTTTATTTGAGAATGTATGGTATTTGACGCTTTTTGTCTTATTTTGCTGACTTTGTACAAATATCATCTACTTTTTCCCACAATTCCTTGGTCACTGTTTGCAGGACGTTTGCAATAAGATTGCTTTTCATCCTCACAGGGTCACGTGGTGTGTCAGGTGAAGCTGTCCAATGGGCTGATGGTTCACGGTCCTCAGTGCCAGTCGGAAAATGATGCCAAGGAGAAAGCTGCTTTCTTTGCCCTCCAAAGACTGGTATAACACACATACAAACACACACACACACATACGTACACCCAAATGTTAACAGAGAGACAAAATTTAAGAGGAAAAACTCTAACTTTTTTCAGCTCACATGCTGCTCATACCTTGCAGCATCACATAACTTTCAACAAGTGGTGCTTTTTTTTATGCTGGCTCATAAATGAATATGGGTCTATTAATCAATCCCACTGGTCTCCAGCAAAATAATGAGGAGGCTGCATTTTTCTCAAGTCAGCATGGACAAAAATATTCTTTTTCTTTTTCATTCCTTCATTCCCTGTCTGGAGGCCAGTTGCCATTCAAAGGTCCAAGACAGAAATATGATTCTGTTTCCTTTTCGGTCTAGAAATGACAGGGCTCAAAGGACATGGCAGTTTTCACGACATACCGCTTTAAATCACCAAGTGTAACTGGTTTCTAGATGATTAAAACGATAAATCATAGAAACTGATGGCTGTAAATGTGACAACAGACTTAACAACCAAAGCGTCTCGGCCTGTGTCTTCCTGTGTGTCTGCAGAACTCGGTGGGATCAGGCTTCCCACTCCCTCCTCCTCTGTATCCAGGAGTGGGTCAGATACGACCTCCACCCATAGGAGCCATGGCCCCGGTCTTCAACCAGCAAGGTCAGTCTCTAAGAACTCCCTCTGTGTGCCTGTACCTGCAGGATTAAGCCTAAACTTGTAACTTTATATCATTGTTGTTTTTTTTTCGTAGTTTTAGACATTGTTATTACCCCTTTTCCACCAAACTGGTTCCAGTGCTGGTTCAGAGCCGGTGCCTGATTTAGCACTTGTTCCTGGTTGTTTAAAACTGGTTCCAAACTGGTTCCAAGCAATATCCAGAGCTAAAAAGAACCGATGATGCACCGATGACATGAGGGGCTGGAGGCGAGGTTACCTGACCAAATAGGAACAGCGAAAATAATTTAAACCGCCATTTTTTTTAAACGACAACGAGCAAATCAGTGGTATCAACTTAAAGAGAGTTATCTCTGATTCCGTTTGTCTAACGATATCATAGATACAAGTATAGTCAAAGCTACGTAGCCGAGCTAAATGCTGCGGATAACAAAGGGAAAAGGGATATCTGACTTTTGTGTTGAATTGTTTGATTCTTTTCAATAGTTTTTAGTCAAATTAGTTAGACAATTAATAAACTGACAAACGACATGACGGATGGCTTCAGAAAGCAGCGACAGGCAGAGCAGCAAATGTGAAGAAAAATAAATTAAATAAACTAAATCTTTTTTTTATTTTTTATTTGATTTTACAAAAATCAAAATCATTGAAACAAATCCATAAATGTAAACAAATAAATACGATCAACAAGCAAAATTAAACCTGAAAGGAGGGACAAAAAAAAGAATTTAAAAGAAGCAATACTGTACTTTGAAAGATTTCTGATGTGAGTGGAAACTCACCCTGATAGAAAATGCAGCCTGGCTAAAAGTACTTTTTCTAAACAGGACAACACAGTCTCCGTGTGGACGTTGGTGCTATTTCTATAAACTGGTTCGATACAGGAGGCACAAGTCCATGTATGATTTAGTACATGAGACAGGAGTGTGAATATTTAATCAGGTTTATATGATGTTCTCTCATGTTATTTCCTCCCAGGTGGTTTGCTGTTGCCCCACCAGGGTTACGGCCCACCCCCTCTGTGGGGAATGGCTTTGCCCCCCCATCACCAGAATCAACCCTTTTTTGGAGCAACAGGAACCTTCCCCGGCGCTGCCCGCCCCCAGCCTGCAACCACACTGCCCATCGGCTCACACAACCAGTTCATCCCGCTACAGGTAAAACGCACACGTGGCAGCACATTCACAAAGCAAGGAACTGAAAAATTATCTCAGTTGAAAATGTTTAAAAAAGAAAATATGCCTACAAAAAAAAAGAAAGGAAAAAAAGAAAAGATAGATAGATGGGCCATGTCCACTGTTATTTTATGTCTCATCATCTTTAACTTTGAAATAGTGTATAATATTGGTGTTGATACTAAGACAATGCAATTATAACTATAGAAAGGGGCAGGTACTATAAGTATTTCTTCATCCTGCTCCTTTTCATTTATGGTGACTGTGTACATCATGTAAAAATGTGCAGTCATGTGAAGTATGTAAACCATGAATGGAATACATTGAAATGAAATGAAATTGTAGAAATGCACTGCTGCTTCTTTACTAATAAAGTGATGTTGTCGTTATGGTAACCCTGCTCTCCGCTCATCCCCTGACCCCCCGGCAGGTAACCAAGAAGCGGGTGTCGGCCAACAAGAAGAACCAGGAAACCCGAGAGTTTTACAGTGCCGCCCACACCGTGGCCAGGAACCAATCGCAGAAGGCCCATAACCAGCACGCCGACCAATCACAGGTCCCGAGCGAAGCGCTGAGCAGCAGAAGCGACCAGCCGCACCAAAGCGTCAACAACAGCAGCGGCGGCGGTGGCCAAGTGGACGCCGTCTCCACGTCGATGGCGGCGGTGGCAGCCGCCCCGCACACGCCCCCTCGACAAAACAGCGCGCCGTCGACAGGCCACACCCCCGGCTCCGCCTCCAAGAGGAAGCACAGGAAGCTGGCCGTCAACTTCGAGGCAGCAAAAGTGTCGGAGTGATGAAACCGAGGTGTGTGTGTGTGTGTGTGTGTGTGTGTGTGTGTGTGTGAGGACAGAGGTGTGTGTGTGTGTGCGTAGTGTTTTAAGTTGCTGCTTGGAAGCCTGACTCAGCATCTCTGACTCAGCATCTCTGACCAAACAGAGAAGAAGGAAGCAGCTTCGGTTCAAACAGGAGCGCGGGAGAGAAACTCCTCCAATCACAGCCCTGAATTCTCACCCATGTAACCCTAACCCCCCAATACCTCCCCTCCCTCTGTTACTCACTCACTCATTGCAATGTGTAGAAGTCCAAACCTATCTATTGTGATTGTAATCTCCCTCTGTCATGTTGCCTTCTTCAGTTGATTTGTGGCTGGTGTGAAGTGGTAAGGTGCATTCTGGGATGCCGCTATACCTCCTTTTTTTTTTTTTTTTTCATTTTTGAAGTGTAAGAGGTTCATTTTAAATCAGACCACCGTTGCTCCATTCAGCACAGTTGAAGTAAAACTTACTCCAGTCTCGTGTTTTCCTAATGAGAAAACAGAGGTGTGCTCGCCTTCCATCTTCCCTCCATTGTAGCCGACGTGGTTTATTTATTGTGTTTGCTGCTTCGTTTCACCCATTTCTATGGTGTTGTTGTGTGTTGCATAACTCTTCAAGTCATTACAAGTCATACCTGATACCTTAAACTCCTGATGTCCACTGAGCTGGATCTCGTGTCGTGTCTGCTAGAGGAAGAGGAGATCTAGTGAAGTGAAGCCCCGCCTTAAAAAGTTGCATCATCCTCATTCGTATTCACTGTAATGAAGCCTCCATGTCGAAACCTCATCCCCGCTAATGTCTCTGTAGTTTCTGCTGATGGACACAAACAGGAATGAATGTGTTCGGTGCTATTGGATGTTTAGATTTTGTGCAGCCAACCCCCCACCCCCACCCCCGCCTCTTCATAGCGTTGCCCTGTACAGTACAGGAGACGTCGTGGCAACAGAGGCCGAGAACACACATCTGAATGCTGATTTGTTGAGCTCCTCCATCATGCTCCTGGTCACACGGTGCCCTCGATACTTTTGGAAACCCTCTTGAATCATATTTAGATCTTGGTTCTCAGGGACACGTAGCCGTGGTTACAGCCTCAGATTTGACTACGTTATTTACATGGATGTATTTAAGAAAAGCGTGTGGGCCTTGTTTTGTTTTTTTTGTTTGTTTGTTTTTTTAGGGAGAGTGCAGAAATGCTGGCTGTGTGCCACGGCTACTTTTTAACATACTACTCACAGTGTACGAATCATTGCAATCATTTGTATCAAAACACATTTGTCAGGTTTGGATTAGACCAGTTTTGCTCATCTATTTTAATGCTCCCCATTTCATTGTGATCATTATTTCTAAGCATGTTTCACAGCTTTTTATGCATTTTTTTTTTTTACTGTCAGTGAAGGACCCCTCCAATATAATTGGGATACACGCACATACACACACGCACGTAATTATGTTGCCACTGCAGAGCTATTTTCCACCAGCAGATTACCCAGAGTCTGATTTGAGCTCCGATAAGAAGAGTTTTGTATTTCCATTTTCTTTTGATGAACTGTACCCTGGAGTCCTTTAATTATTATCGCTGCAGGCTGGGAACTAACGTGTTGGATTGACTGAGTTCTGCTGGAACCACAGGGTCCGTTAAACACTGCCAGACTCAAAAGCAGTTCGATTTTGGTTTTTAATGGAATAGTGTCACGAGATGACTATGGCTGATTTTACACAGGTGCAAAAAAACAAAAAAATACCTTTTTACTTTATTTACCTGCTTCCACTGAAATGAAACCCAGTTTTAAATGGAGATGTGGAAACAAGTAGAAGGATTTTATTGATTGTGTGGAGATTCCGTGTTGAACCTTTTCATTTCAAACTGAAACACTTGTTATTGTTGGGCTCTGTCGGACTGTAGAACCACACACTGCTGATTGATGGGACAGAGGAAAATTGAATGTTGATGCTGTATAAGTTGAAGGGTTGAAAATAGGTTATTTTTGTATCTGTGTAAACGCAGCCAAAGAGCATTGTAACATAAAGAATATTTAAACCATCCGTATATATATTTACATTATGTGTCTACTAAATTGAAATAACCAGTGTCTGAGATGCTTTGAGCATTAAATTTTGGGCTTTATTGTACCCCACTATACACATTTGGATTTGTTTACACGTGCATATAAAATCTCTCCATTACCGATCTTCTTTTGTGTTTTTTTTATGTTGAAGCTATGGATTTTACGGATAACCCTTTTTATAGACACCTTAGGGTCTTTTCTAAGCGATCTGAATAATTATCGTTTGAATATGTTTGTGGTGACGCTACAGTGATGGAACAGCTGTAGCGATGAGTAAATCATATTTACTTTGTCCTTGTTTTGAGGGACGCGCGCCTATAGTATGTTCTGTGTTTCCTTTTTTAAGGCTGATCTCTGTCTTAACACCAACCATGGGACTCAAGTCTAAAAGGCTCTGGTGCAATAAGGGGAGGTTTTAAAACATTTTGGATATTGAAGCACACCTGTTGTATATCTGTTGTAATTTTTTTTTTTGTTGCTTTTTCTGAAAGAGAATTCTCAATATTAAAAGATTATGACTTGCTGTTTCGATTCAGGAATGTGCTGTACATATCCATTTAATAAAGTGAATTTTTTGTTAAGACCTTGCTGCTGGGTTTTGGTGTCAGAAACTGTCACTGCTTCTTCTTACAGACAGATTGCTGCATGTGCACACAGTGGAATCAAAGGTTAAAATAGAAAACTCCTAAAAGGCCCAGCCAAAAACTAAAAACAGACCTTTTTCAATTTATTTTCCTTTTTGGACCTTTTTTCTGTTTGGTTTTGAAACGAATACGAGATTTATTATTTTTAATTTAGAAATGAAAAAAATATTTAAAATTCTAATAATGGTAACTCTTTTTGTTCTGTTGCGGTGTTTCATGGTGTTGCAGCCTCCTCCATCAAATACTTTAAACTATTCTTGCAGAATTGAAGATATCAAAGCCTCCTTGACATCTTTACCTCCTGTTTATCCTCTTCAGGTGCCTCCAACTCATTTTACCAGTTCTCTCCCTGAATAATCTGCTTGATGCAGTGTCACAGTGTGACACTCCTGTGGTCCTGACGTTCTTCCACACAGATTCTTCACAGATTTATCTTCTCTATTGGAGCTGAGTCTCTGATCTCTGGATTGTTCTCAGCCTCTTCAGTGGGGATCATCACAGCTATCCTTTGTATTGAAATTCATTGAAAAGGTTGTTTCTAGAAATACAGGGTTCCCGCGGGTCCTTAAAAAGTCTTAAAAAGTCTTAAATTAAAATCTGGGTAATTAAGGTCTTAAATTGTCTTAAATTTACTGTAAATTTGCTATTGGTATTAAATTTCCAGATGGCGCATTTAATGCCGATGAAAAAGCACAGTAGTTGCCCGTAAAACGTCTATTTGTTTGATCCCGAGTCCGTGTTTTTTTTTCTCTCCGACTTTTTATGCATTTATTTTGAAAAGACAGCTGGCGAGAGACAGGGAGGAGGGAGAGGGTAAGGAGGATTGACAAGTCAGGTTTGGAAATTCTCACCCGTCACTGGATCAAAAAAAAAAAAAAATCGGTATCGTAACGACACGTAGGCCCGATATGAAATGAGTGTGAGAGACAATCGTCCGTGTGTCACCGTGTCAGCTGTTTAGTGAGTGTGTGTGTGGCTGGCTGCGTTGTGTTTCACTGCTGACTTCCAAGCAGCTAGCCTATAGCTATAGCTTGTTGATGTTTAGCGCTACCTGGAGCAACAACAACAGTCGCTGCAGCTTCTACTGAGAGCGAGTCAGACGTTACGCACGTGAGACACACCGACCGACCGCGCACATGTCGCGGACATCGTCAAACTTCTCACACTGTTAAAAAAAACGACTGTTGTGTTGTGTGACGGCAGATACAGAACCAGGTATTTATTTAAAGTTAGAGAGGGAGAAGGAGCGAGGTGAGCCGGGGGAGGGAGGGAGGGTTGTGTGTGTGTGTGTGTGTGTGTGTGTGTGTGTTGTTGACTTATGCAGAGTGGAATAAAGAGCTACTGTGGTATTATCATACAGTGAGCAGGGCCGTTGCTAGGAATTCTGGGCCCCCTGAAAGAATACTAAAGTGGGCCCCTGACTTTTCCACTTTTTTTAGACTACATATTATCATTTTTTATTTAGCCTACTTTGTTTTGATGCTAATGCAGCATTACTATGAGTAACTATGAGCCCTTAGTCAGGGTCTTATGCAGAAAAATTCAGTCATAAAGATTAGACTACTGGGGTTTTTTTGTGGGCCCTATACATGGGCGCTGGCGCCCTAGAATTATCATCACCTTTCTCCCCTATACAACGGCCCTTACAGTGAGAGTTTGATATCATGATATGTCTTACAATACTGCAGTGAATATCATAGGCTTGTTATTGAGGTATTGTAATACAAGGGATGTAACGATATGAAAACCTCACAATTGCGATTTTCATATCGTTACATCCCTAGTAAAAGAGCAGAAAAATAGTGGGGTGATACCGTTACTCTACAATAAAAATTAAACGTGAGTGAAGAAATAGAGCATTTTCTAAATATTTTATGTGGTGGTACCGTTCCGTTCAAAATCAAAGAAATTACAGTACAAATACCACAATTGTAGGCTACACTTGCAAAATGGTGGCGGAAACATGGTTGGTAGAACAGGTAGAATTTAGAACCCCCCCCCATCGTTCATGTTGCAGTCACTTTACCTTGGACCATGTGGGAAAGTGGGGGTTTTTTTTCCATTTGCGTTTATTGTTTAGTTGGTCTTAAATTTCATTTCAAGTGGCATTAAAAAAGTCTTAAAAAGTCTTAAATTTAACTTTACTTAAGCTGCAGGAACCCTGAAATAGTAGGAGTTAATATATTTGAATTTTTTCACATAGCCATGAAACTGCTGCTTCAAATGATATTATTTTTACCTGCCTAGCCTGGATCAGTGTAATCTCCCTGCTCCGGGAAAGAAGAAAATACAAATTCAGTTATAGCTGAACATACATTAAAACAAATGGAGAAGCGTCACATAAAAAACACAAAATACAACATTTATTCAGTGAGCACCAGTCAGTACAAATGTTCTCTTTTCTCAGAAGCTCAAGTTTTGTTTGAACAGAAACATCATAATGGTAAAACGAACACTTCTTTGAAAATGAAAACACCGAGGCCTACGTCTTCTTTACAGGCAGAACTATGTCTCTGGTCAACGCATGGTGAGAGAAAAACCTTAGTCATTTAGTGTGCGTCATACAAAACCTACCTCTACAGAGTAAAAAATAACAAAAAACATTTGGACGATAACCACACGCACTCTTACATATTTATATATACACGTTCCAACTTCATCGAAAATCTTAAAAGTGAACTCACTAGATTTTTGCACTATGTCCAGCTACAGTATAAATTAATGAAAATCACACACTTTGATTTCAACTCTAATTCTACTGCTAAAGCACAGATGTTAATGTTGAGACTAATTCAGCAGAAAAACAGGAACAAAATGCTTTTTATACATCCTGATACTGACTTATATTTATTAGAAGTTCAATCAGTGATGAATGAGCCAGTGTAAAGAGAAGAGAGAGAGGAGGTGGTGGTGGGTCAACAGGTTTTCAGCAGGTACTGTAGCGTCACACTTCTTAAGAAATGTTTCTTGGTTCTTTTATCTTGCGTGATTGATCTCTACAGTGTGGATTTACTATGTGACGGTTCAACAATAAGAAACAGACAGATGGAGCCTTGTGGTGAAAGTATTTGGGAGAAAATTCAGACAGTAATTTAAGGCTGGTCAGAAAAAAAGATGGCTGAAACAAGAGTAAGTGATGGTGTGATGAATTTGTTGGTGGTAAGTCGTTATCATACAGTGTCTTTCCTTTTAGAATAAAACAGTCTGGTAACACGTCTGGTAATGTTGTATTATGTTCTATTAACTGTGAGTAAATAGCAAACACTATTAATCCGCTGCTTAAAATAGTCCCCAACAGAAACTCAAATGTCTCCATTTTGTGTAAGGCTTAATAGAAGCAGACTTTTTAGGAAATGACTTTTCTTATTTCATATAAAGATGACCTGTTAAAGCTGTGTTTGTGCTGTGAATGTGTTTGACAGAAGGTACTGTGGGGAATTTGTAAAATACTGAGAGAGGGTGTAACACTTTGCTGACAATAACAAAAATATAGAATCTTTCTAGTCTCGTCATTTACAAATAAATCATCATCCTACACGACTCACAGGAGATTATTTCATTTCTTGAATGACCTGGATACTGTAAGTCACATGGCACCTTGATACAAAAGTCTCAGTCTAAGCTAAAACACTGTCATGAAACCAGATACGAGGTCAAAAAACTGATAATAGTGTTGATAAAAACTACAATATGTTCCTGCAAGGGAAAGTAAACACTGACTTACAAGGCCATATCAGTTTTAGTCAATTTAGAGCTAATATATCTTTTTACACTATGATGTTGTATTTAAAAAAACAAACATATTTTTGACACCTCCAGGCTGAAATAGATTCTCATCTATGTCCTTACAGTGATTGGTGCATCAAGTCTGCATAAACCTTTATACAGCTTCTAACAGTCTGATGCTGATTGATTTTCACACTGTTGGGAAATAAATGAAAGACATAATGGCAGCCCAGAAGTGCCAAAAAACACATTGCATAATCTACTCTGATTATATCATCTTGTGATTCTAAATGATAATTCTTTCCAACATCAAAATGTTCTGTGTGGAGATGATGATACTGTGCTGCTATATGTTTCCAGTGAATGTAAATGGTTTAATTCCACCTGGGGTCGTGTGTGAAGTACAGATGAAACCAAACAAAGTGAGGGGAGCTTTAATGTTGTGTTCATGTTTCTGCTGCTGCACATCTGACTCTCTTATGTGTGTGTTTGTGAACAGAAGTGCCGGCAGTCTGGACTGGAATATTTCATTTCTACGCAAACAGTGACGTGTCTTCATAATGTGTGTATGTGCCTGCATGTTTCTCATTCATATGCACCGTTTCACTCTTTTTTTCTTTTTTTTTTTTTTTACCTTCAGCATGCCTGCATGTGTGTTAACTCATGTGTGTGTGTTTAAGTGTGTGTCCCCCGCTGTCTCTTCAGGTCTTCCTCGGATGTGTGTTTCCCACATATGTGTTCTCTATACACAGCACGATGTAGTGGTTGGAGCAGGAGCGGGTGTGTTGTCCCAGCAGGCGTCCTGTCTGCAGCAGCGCGGCCTGGCCCGTCACCGCCATGTCGCCCGTCCTCCACGCCTCGCAGTAGTTGGAGGTCAGGCGGATGCCCACGTTGTTGGAGCCGTGCCACACCAACTTCTCAGGCCTGAGGGGAGAGGAGGACAGTTAGTGTGGTGGAGGGGACGTGGGCAGCCACTCTGCAACAGGAGGAGAGTTACTCCAAACTTCTTCAGCTGCTTCCCCACTTTGCTTCACAGGACATGTGAAGTGTGTACATGAGCTTTCTTCAAGTGGCTCAGTTTCTCCCACATTCCAAAGACAGACAGGTCAGATGAAACTAACAGAACTAAACTGATTAAAACTAATGGGACTTAATGATTTAACTTCTGCAAAGTGCTTTTTCATCTGTCATCTTTCTCTCTTCACTTCATAAACACTTTTTGCAGGCTGAGAAATACCCCAACTCCTACTGATAAGACGAATGTCAATTTCAGCTGAGCTGCAGCTCATGTGAACATGAGATTAGGATTGATTGGCTTCCATTTCCCTTCATTCGAATGCGTTCCTGCTCACACACATATACCTATACTCACCATGCTGAATCAGTCATAATGTCGCGTCCGTCAAAGGAGTAAATGGGTACGGATGGGTTGAATGTGCCTCCGTTCCCAGAGAATATGGACATCCAACTACTGAACATCACCTCACCCTGAGAGGAGAGGAGAGGAGAGGAGAGGAGAGGAGAGGAGAGGAGAGGAGAGGAGAGGAGAGGAGAGGAGAGGAGAGGAGAGGAGAGGAGAGGAGAGGAGAGGAGAGGAGAGGAGAGAGGGGGAAGAGGAGAAAGAGAAGAGAAGGAGAGGAGAGGAGAGAGGGGGAAGAGGAGAAAGAGAAGAGAAGGAGAGGAGAGGAGAGAGGGGGAAGAGGAGAAAGAGAAGAGAGGAGAGGAGAGAGGGGGAAGAGGAGAAAGAGGAGAGGAGGAGAGGAATGGCAAGGGGGGAGGAGAGGAGAGGAAAGGAGGAGAGGAAGAGGAGAAAGAGAAGAGAAGGAGAGGAAGAGGAGGAGAGGAGAGGAAAGGAAAGGGGGGTGGAAGAGAGGAAAGGAGGAGAGGAATAGGAGAAAGAGGAGGGAGAGGAGAGGAAAACTGAACTGAATGACCCCATAAGACAACGTCCTATTTCATGACAATACACAGTGGAAGTAACGTCTTACAGAAAACCCTATAAAAGTGCAGAAACGCTAGTAAGATCACTCTCTCTAACCTTTAAATAAAACTATATGAGTAAATGTATCCTTACCCTGAGATTAACCACTGGCATGTCAGTACGGTCAGCCTTCCTGACAATGGTTGCCAGGTCCTGGAGGTGAGAGGACAGGAAGGCCCTGTATGTGGCTGTTAGTCCCATGGCGCGCGCCTGCTGGTAGCACTGGAAGTCTGCCCCTCGGATACCGCGCATATCCCCTTTCAGAGGGGTGTTCAGAGCTACCAGATGGAGCTGGGAGCCGAGAAAAACACGGAGGTGATGAGAAAACACCCGGTCCAAATCTGACACTTTATTCTTCACAGATCTGGCATCAGCCAGACGTGCAGGCAGAGTTAGGCTGGTGCTGGGCCAAGTAATTTTAGCTACCTTGGTCTGGTGCAGTGTTTATAGTGTATGAGTCCATCTATTATGTGAGTAAAGGGTCTATTGCACTCACCCCCGGAACAGCGTTGAAGGTCTGGGGTAGCACATTATAACTGGGTTGATATCCTCTGCTGCCCTCCTGTAGCTCCTGGTAAAAAACAAGAATTTTAAACATATATATGCTAAATTCGAAAATAGATGCATTACTATAGAGAGTTTTTAATCACAATAGCTGTAGCTGTCATGTCTGCATTTGTAGTGTGTGTTTGTGTGTGTGGACCTGGCTGTGGATCTTGTGTGGTCTGCTCCATTCTCCAGATCTGCTGAGGGACTGAGACGCTGCTGAGGAGGAAGGTCCCTGCTGGATAATGTCTCCAAGCTGTAAGACAGACACACACACACAGTCTGGGTAAATGTTACAGTACAACTACAGGTTGATTTTCTAGTGTTGTTTATGTTTATGTTTAACATTATTGTTATAAAGCATTATGATCATTTATGAATGTTTATAACTATAGTTATACAGTGTTATAACTGTATTGTATTGTACATTATAACTCATTATAAGTATGGTTATAATGCTTTATAGAGATAGGCGTCAAAGTGTTATCAACATTTTTAACTGTGTTTATAAACTACATACTAACGAGTATTCATGTGTTATAAATGATGAATTAAGTATTTAATGCTTAACTAATGCTTAATAATCTGTACTTATTATAAAGTGTTACCAATGTATCTTCAGGAAATTTCACTGACTGGCTGAGATTCTGTGAGTCACAGTGTGAATTCACAACAATATGATTGGATATATAGAGAAAAATGGGAAAGTCCAAATTGTTTGCAAACACAATACACACTGGGATCTTGCGCCATCCATTGCGTGCTCTGATGTACAGCTCCCCTCCTCTCTCAGACACATAAACCAGGGTTCCCTCTGTAGCCCGTTGACTCTCTCTGCTCATAGCATGGACTGTTTTATAGGTGATCACCTGAAGACACACAAAATCAAAGCATCAGTGTGGTTTCTCCATGACTCATGAAATGATACTACTCCTGATGAAATACGGAGTAGTTTAGTCCGGTTGCTGTCAGCAGGTTCTAGAGTCAGGTTTCTTACTGGGTTGGTGTATCCAGGAGATCCTGGTGGACCAGGAGGACCAGGAGGACCGGGGGAAGCTGATGATGATGCAAAGGAATATCAAAACAGTCAGTGCCTGTACATATAGTATGGGCTGAATTTGATCTATAACTTCTCTTACTAGAAAAGTCAGGAATTTGTCCATCTTTCTCTCTCACGCTCATATATACCTGATCCACGTCCAGGTCCTGGTGGGCCAGGAGGGCCAGCGGGGCCACGGGGTCCAGGTCGCCCAAACCCAGTAGTCCCAGGCACGCCAGGAGGACCGACCGGACCTGGAGGACCCACGATGGCCTCACCTTTTGGACCCTACAGGTATAGAAATGGAATATTTACTTCAGAAAAACTCAGAGAAAGCATCATTACAATGGATCTTAGAATTACTGGAACTCACCACAAGTCCTGACCTCCCAGGCAGTCCTGGAGGTCCAGGCTGAGCGGCATCACCCTTTTCTCCCTTCTGACCTTGAAAGCCCTGATCACCTCTAGCACCCTGACAGATCCACCAAGAGACAAGAGGATCAACCATGGAACCACTTACAGAGAAATGATGTAGTGTCAGGAGGAGTGTGTTTAAATCTAGTGTTGAGTAACGTTTTGGTCCTGGTTTCCTCCCATCTACATACAGCTGCCAACATTACCATTAATCTGGAGTCATGTTTATGGACAGTTGGACACCCACTAAACCTAAGCCCAATGGTGACTCTTCTGTTTGCTCTGTTTGGGTCTCCACCATAAATATCTGGCCTTTTGGCTGCGTTGACCAGCCTGGTGTTTAGTGCTGAGCTGGTAAAGTACAGTGGCTTTAATGAGGTGTTTTAGCGGAAAACAGCCAAACTGATGTTGGTCAGAGTAATGGGAGTGGACCAAAACATTAAGGATAAAAGTAATAAAATCATAGAAACATGGAAAGAGACTGGGTATAGTGGAGGGAAAGTGCAGGTACATGTGAAATGTATCCAAGTCTCTATGTCATTGTTTCTATAAACATATCATAAACTTTCAGTGCAACTTTAATTTGACATAAATGGTCACTCAGACAAAAAGTCTAATTTAGGATGGTGATTTGCGTTACACTCACTAAAGGTTTGCAGAGTAAATCAGTACTCACCACAATTCCATCTGGAAATCCAGGTGCTAAGGTGAAAGACAACATAATATAAATAATACATACATCTGTGCAGGTGTTCATTATTATAAAATCTAGTTTATTACATCTGGAATAAGGTCACAAATATACAAATTCCCTATATGCTTTAGTGATTCAGTTTGAAGTGCTGCTGTTGTTTGAGGTAATATTTGCCTCATCATAATGGGACATTTATGGTGTAGTAGATGACTTACCAGGTGTGCCTGCTTCTCCAGGTGGTCCCTCATCTCCTTTATCGCCTTTGACTCCAAATGAATCTCCCCTTGACTCCTGCGCACACAAATACTCGTTATCATAATGTTCCAGCCTCAGGAACGCACCACGCACACATAATGCACAGACTGTTCAACACAGATAACGACATGTTAAAATGGGATGGTTATAATAAAAAAAACAGTTTCAAAGATTGAAACATTGCTGACAGCACTGTAAAAAACCTGTTACATTGGGACGCATGCTGACGACAACAGCACACAAAACTTTTACTTGACCATTAAGGTAAGTTAGGGATCAAGGTTAAAGCGGAAAGATTTCCAAACCGAGTTGGGTTAATGACATCACAGCAAATTCAAAATGTTCACTTTTTTAATCACATGGGGATGAGTTTTAAACTATTACCCTAAATGACCTGATGGAGGCCCCTGCTGGACAACACCATGACAACTCAAGGTCAAAGCTGCAACTAGAACTCAGCACATGGAAAATGAACTATTATACTATCTGTTCTCTAAAATCTAATATCCTGTGTACTCAAATCTCAATATACTATGTGCTTTTACATGCGACAAAGTCTTCTACAAGCCACAGGAGGCTACCTGAAAGTGATATTAGCATGCTCAGATGTGATAGAGACGAAGAGTTAACACTGGCGTTGCTTTCCCCCACTGGACAGCTGTTGTAGAATGATGTTTGATGCTGAACTTACAACATTTCTCCAAGAATGGTTAACAATCATTGCTAACTCTGGCTATATAGCAATAGCAAAACAACTAAGCAGGACCTGATTGCAGAATTTACAGTTGACATTAATATCATCCACAAGTTCCTGCTAGATCACTAGCTTAAAATTGCTGTAAAACAAAGCAAAATTGCTATTTGTATGCAGAATAATTTTTGTTTGTTTAAATGGTAAATTAAATGAGTGAAGAGAGATCAAGTAATTGCTTGTGGAGATTGATATCTGGTCCTCTCAAATTTACCCAGACTACACTAAACACAGTGAGATGTAAGTTAATCCTGAATCTATGCCCCTAGATTTCATTCCATACATTTCTGAGGACCTAGTTTGTCTGACGATCTCTTGTTGACATTGTACAGTACAATCCATTCAGGAAAGTGAAGGTTTAGAAGAAGTTCAAGCTTAGAAACATATATGGAAGAACCCTTCACCACACCCAATGCATAAGAAAGGAAATTTGAAGAACCAGGTTCCAGTCAGGGTTCTTCAATATCATGTCCAACATACCTTTTAGATTTAATAAACCCTCATCCAGGAAGCTGTTCCGGTACAATTTGGAAATTACACTGAATTTACAGCTGTATTATAGCCGTCTCCCTGTATGGAGCCTTTTATTAGTTTAGCTGATTGAAATTCAGCCAAGACTCTAACTACTGTATCACATCGCCATAGCCATTGATCACACACGCTGTACAAAAGAACCCATCAACCAAACACCACCAACAAATGCAAAGTGATTTACCTCACTTTCAATACAATCCTTTGAAGAAGGAATTTTTTGGTTGGAACAAATAACAATTTAAAGTTTATAGCCAACATTTTTGAGAATAAATTGTCTGGATTCCTTTTTAAATCGATTGAACTGAAAGTGATTTGGCATCAGCTCTGACATATGTACAGAGGGAGGATGAGTATCAACAGTTTTTTCTCCTCCGTCAGAAATTCATCCAGCTTCCTCCTCTTTGAGATGATGAAGACAGTAAAGACGGATGAGACAAGTAGGACTCAGGACCCAGACCCTCTTTAACACCTGGCATTAACATTTATCCTGAGGGATCATATTGAATTGAACAGAAAACCTTGGTGTAAATAAACTCACTGAATGTCAGAGCAGCCAAATGACATTTGCAGGTGGCTGATTCATCTGGCAGCTACTTACAATACATTTTACATGTCGATCCAACCCCAAATATGTGTCAGACAGGTAAATGATGATTGACTGATGTTAATGCCTGATGAAGTGAGGCCTGATCCACACACATGAAGCCTTTTCAAGGATCATTAGGACAGTGGGAGAGCTGAGAGGGACAGGAGGAGAGAAAACGAATGCAGGTAGAGGAGGGGGGAGGGATGGGGTGCTGTTCGTAGCCCAGACCAGAGAGCTGCCATGCTGCCACACCCACACACCAACAGAACCACCGGATGGTCCCATTTCAAAACCGAAACGGACCAATCAGATGGTCCGACTCAGACTTACTCGTCCCTTTTTGCAGTGCGGCCTGGGGCGCACAGGAAAGACTGTCTTTAAGATTCAAAGAAGAGCAGTGTGATCAGACTAAAATAAAATTTCAGTTTACAGTAAATCAACTTGACAAGAGTCAAAAAAGGTTTAAATCTTCACAGACAGCAACAAATAGCAAAACAAGGACAAACAAACAGCAATAGTGGTACTCTACTTTTTGACATCTACTTTTAACAACAACAAAAAAACAATATGCATATAGCAACTTAATTTTTTTTTTCTAAGAGACATTAAAGAGAGACAGATTCATACTTACTCCATTAAGGCCAATAATTCTTCCTGGAAGTCCAGGGGGACCTGGAGGACCAGGTGGTCCCTGAGTCAGGAAGAAAAAAGATTGACATTAACACAGTCCTGTATGAAGTAATATTTGCCAATGTCAGCAACTGTTTGTCAGTGTTAGTGAACAGTTTTCTATTTACACATCCAGCAGAGCAGACAGTGTGTATGTTCTCCTGATGAATGTCTGCTCAATCTCAGCTCTCTTTTTATACTGTTTGATACTGTTCCACTCCCGAGGGAAATGATTGGCTGTTCAGCTGCTAAACTGAAAATGTTTAAAAGCGGTTGGTGGTTTTAGTAGTGAACAGTTTGTGGACAATGAGTTTTTGGAACTTTTCAGCTGAATACAGCCGTCTGCTCTGGCTATAAAATAAATTTTGATCGATTGATTAGGCCGGTGCATATTCTCATTTGCCCAGGTCATAGTATTTCAAAGGAGGTTAAATCGAAAGCAACTGGACTTAGTTATTTGTCTAGACAAATAACTAAGTCCAGTTGCTTTCGATTTAACCTCCTTTGAAAAAATTGATTGATTAAGTTTGGGGCGTCGTATAGTTCACTGGGTTGAGCAGGCGCCCCCGTTTCCCGTTTCTATCTGACTATGCTTTCAATTAAAAGGCATAAATTCCCCCAAAAATACTTTAAAAAAAGAAGATTCTTTTTGAGTGTTAAAGTAAAAAACTCTAGCTTTTAAAAGAGAGTCCATTAGCTTCACTGTGAGCGACATAAAGTCATGTGATCCAGTGTGGATGTTAAAAATGACAATATTCATGTCACAAAATGGAAATGCCTGGTCTAGCGGTGATATCTTTGATTTCATATGAGAACATCCTTGTGACCTGTCTGCTTCCTCTTACCGGCTGGCCAAGAGAATCTCCCCTCTCGCCCTTCCTTCCAGCCAGGCCAGGGCGACCCTACAGAGAGAGAGAAGGCATGAAATCACAAGTTGCTCTCCATACAAATCAAATATACAGTTTGCACTGCCAAGCCAACAGGCCAGCCAAATCCTTCATTCACAAAATTTCCCCAGTGAAAAGTTACTTTTAAAGAGAGGATAGAAGAGATGTTACATCCAAATACACCCTACTCACCGGGCGACCAGGGAACCCGTACTCCCCTTTCTGTCCAGTAGGTCCTACTGGGCCCTAAAACAAACACAACACATTAATGTGCTGGAACCTTCAATAACATTTATAACCTCATTAATAAAAAAAAATAACCTCAACTATTCAAAAACAAAAGAATCAAGAGGTGTGCTGATAAAATAGATTTAAATTCTGTTAAAATGAACTCACCGCAGCTCCGGTTGGTCCTGGGTACCCACGGTCACCCTATGAAAACACAAAGCAAGGGATTGGAATTAATGAAGCTACATAATGAGGGACGTGTAACTGATTATCTTGATCTGCATCTGTATTGAGGCAGATGCAGCTGTAATTAATAATATTAGAATAACCTGTCAATATTTAAGGGAAATTGTTACAATATAGTGAATGCAGATTTCAAGTCTCTCTTACTTTCAAAAATGTAATATCTATTGTTGTGAGGATTATGACTTAGGGATCAGAGAATAAATCTGACTGTGCAGTCTATTGCATCTCAGTGGTAGAACACCTTGACCACTTTTATGAGGGTAAAAGCATCAGACGCACAGAGAGTCAGAAGGAGGTGAAGCTTCACTTGTGTTGTACCTTTATGCCTTTGGGCCCTTGGGGGCCTCTTGGTGCAGCTAAGAGAGATCCGTCGGCAGCTATGGTCACACCTGGCTCTCCCTTTTCTCCCTGTTAGAGCAAAGACATTAAATGTTGAATATTTTTCCATAAAGGCCTACAGGACTTTGTTTAACCTCCTACTGTACGTGATATAAGGGCTGCAGCATCTCTTCTAAGGAAAACAAATGCTGACATGATTTGTGTTCCAGAGCATGTTCTGCTCTGCAGCCCTATCATCGCTCCGTGGTCAGGTGGTTCTCACCTTGATCCCATTCGGCCCCCGGTTACCTGGAGGGCCACTGTCTCCCTTTGGTCCTCTGGGACCCTGGACAGAGATGAGAGGATAGTGAGGAAGAGCTGCAGCTAAGAGCATTTAAGGCCAGACAGCCTACAGTAGGTGAATAAGCAAAGAAAATATTTTGATATATATCACTATGAAACTCTCCCAGTTTGTTATGTACATAAAAACTAAGAAAAAATGTATTGCAAGTTTTTAGAATTTTATGTTTATATATGATAATGAGGCAATAACTCATTAAATATGCGCTAATTTGCATATATCGCCAAGAACAGAATCACCTAAATTGGATGGTGCCAGATTCAACAGCTTGGTTTCATTTTGTTGATACATTCCACAAGAAACGTTTTACAGAAGTATGTCGTCTTATCAGCCCATACGTCAGTCATAAAAAAAATCTATTTTTGCCATGTTTTTGGTATAAAATGTACTTTAAACGCAGCTATGAATGATATATCAACAAACCCTTCTGTAAAAAGAGGCAGGATATAGATAGGAAGAACTATGGAAAGTTTGGTGAGTGTAGGTACTAAGGAAAAGGGTATTTCATATCTTGGTGTGTTAAGCTGCGTTCACACCGGACCTTTTGTTGTAAGAAAAACTTATTTTTGAGAAAACGGCCTGAAAGTTCCGCATTGTAAAATTCCATTAGAAATAGACATCTAAACACATGACTGATAACTGAACAACACAGCATGAAGTTATTCATATGAAATGAACAGAACTACACACATACAGTGTAGTACAGCTGTGCGAAAAGTACTAACTTTTGGCAAATTTATGAGGATTTTACGGACGACTAATTGTGTGTTATTGACGTTTTATTGCCACTAGTTTTAAAGAAGACATGTTTAGGAAGCAAAATATCACAAAATTGACCAAAAAAAGGGAAAATGGCATTTTTGGGGGTGCTGTCTCACCTTAAAAATAGCAAAACTAAAGTTTAAGGAAGAAATTAAGTCAGCTCAGCACGACTCATTAATCCACAATACATCAGTGGCAAAAATGTAACAGTAGTTCTGCTACCTACCCTGCTTACCCCAATGACAGCAAAGGCAAAATATAAAACACAATTGTTACATTGCTTTCAGACAGTTTCAGCGTCATTGTTCTGTCAGTAAAATACTCATGTACACACTAAATGTCCTTAGATACACATGCTCAACATAAAGTCATGTAGCAATGGGGTCTTACAGGAAATCCAGCTCGGCCAGGCCAGCCCTCAGGGCCCTGCAACATACAGACAAACATGCAACACACACGCACAAACACACACACAGTCATATGGACACATGCATGCCAAGTACACATACAAGCAAAAGCAGTCCAGCTGGATTAATCATCATCTCTATTACAGCCAAAAAACACATCACACTCGTCTCAACTCATCACATCATCAAGCTGTGCAAATGCAATGCAAAGATTACAGTACAGTATCATGTCATGAGGGAGAGGATGCAGCATCACACATTAAAAGACTTCTTGTTCTATAGTAAAATGAATGTCAGCCTGTTTATGAAACAGTAATTAGAAGCTGTTTGCATTTGAGAATTTCTACGTACCATGGGGCCTGGTGGTCCTCTGATCTCAGACAAGTTGAAAATACCCTCAGAAACATTGAGGAGCAGCTGTAGACCAAACATACACTGAGTAAGTTGCAGTGCTGTTAGCAGGAAATCAAACCACTGCCTACCACAATCCATGATGAAATGCAGACTATACTACTGTATACATTCAGATACTGTATTTACTGTGATGGTTGAGCACAAACACCATTATACACCAATCACAGACTATGGGTCTCCATCGGTAATATGAAAATGAATACTATCCAATTAATGTTAGTGCTTCTTTTCCCTACGGCAGACAAATCTACCAACTTTTCAGTTGTTGAATTAGAAACACAGAGCAAATCATTTTTCAAAACCCAAATTTGGTTGTTAAACATCGTCATAATGTCTTTTTTTTGTATGTGTGCATGTGCATGTACAGTACATACTTCCTGCAGATTTACAACAGCTCCAGGAGGTCCAACAGGACCAGGTGGTCCTGGGACACTGTGTCCATCAGCACCTCGCTCACCCTACAGGACAGAACACATAGAATGGTGTCAGTTGTTATCTGTTTTCTTATTTCTTACTTAAGCTGTATACTGTAGGTAGCTACTTATTGTTTTCTGTTTTTTATGGTATGTCTGTCCGTCTGTAATGGATGGAAATTAGCTTTGAGCTAAATCTGTCATATTTACATGAGGTCATGTAAATTGTTCATTAATGTGCATTGTCCTCGTCAAATAAACAATGAATGAAATGAAATGAAAAGAAATTACAGATGATATAAAACCCTGTAACATATCATTTAATGTGCACACGTCATAGTTTGTGCAGCAATCATACCTTGGGTCCTGGACTGCCCTTCTCTCCTTTGCCCCCCTGTTTGTACAGCAAAGAGAAATAACCATCTTAATCCACATTTAAATAATTACATATGATCACACTCTAACCTGTCATTGTGGTCATTTCCATAGGTTGTTCTTCACTGAAGTCTGATGAAAAACATGGCTAATGTGCAACTACAGTGCTGTGCTTGAAAGTTGCTAAGGAAACTTCTACAATTTCAAGAATGGCACACGTAGGCCATGACATCAATAGCTAACACTAACTTTAGATACCCACAAACCTGTTTCACACTTTCCTCAAGCATGAAATCAGCTACCTATAAGAAGATTTAATGCTGCTAACATGAGATGAAATTCTAAGAGGCAATGTTTACCTGTGTATGTTTAGCTAATGCTAATTGTAGGTATCTAATGTGATTGCACAGAAAGGACAGCAAATAAGCTAATTTCCCAAAATGCTCGATCAGCATGAGATGAACGTATTTACAGAATTTTGAAATAAACTCTCTTACAGCACTAAAAAGCGATCAATGGCCATCATTGGTATAATCGTTGGTGCAGATTTCCACATCAGTCCCCATCATCAGTTTGTGTTATACATTTGGTTAACATTGAAAAGAAAACCACATTTATAAATCAAGACCACCCAAACACCTTGTGTAAACTGTTGCTACCTACCCTAGCACCTGGTAGTCCAGCAGGACCCTGGAGACCCTCTGCTCCTGGGTCACCTGGTTCACCCTGTAATCAGACACAGCAGAAGGAGGGGTAGCTCCAGTTTGTGCCATACACCATGGTGCAAAGAAATGAGAGAAGATCATACAATATGACTCATACTTGATGACAAAAAAGTCCAAAGCTGTGCAATTTGAGAAGGAACTCACCTTGACAGAAAGTCCTGGGGTTCCTGGGACTCCATCATCACCCTACACACATGAGAGAGTATCTAAAGCCACCGAACTGGAGCGAGTAAAGAAACTTACTACATCTGCAACATACAGGTGCATGTCAATAAGTCAGAATATGATGGAGGCAGCTGGTAGTGTAAATACTGAACCAGGTTCAGGAAACCATGGCAGGTGTTTGGAGTTAATCAGTTGATGTGTGACATCATTAGGTTACAATAGTAAACTTTTTCATGATTGAATGAATTTGGTCTTTTCGTGAAATGTAAGCCATAATCACTACAATTAAAAGAAATAAAAACATGAAATATTTCAGTCTGTGTGTAATGAATCTATATGATATATGAGTTTTACTATTTGAATTGGATTATTGGAATAAATAAACTTTTCCATGCTATTCTAATTTATTGAGATGCACCCTTAGCTATAGATAAATATATATATTTTGATTACCTTGGGTCCTTGTGAGCCAGGTTGGCCAGGGGGACCCTGAAAAAAATAAAATAAGATATTGCATATGCATTTGTTCTATAAACATGCACAAACACACAAACACACACTTGCACTGACCTGTGGGCCTTTGACACCAGCTCCAATGAGCATGTCACTCTTCCCAGATCCCTCCATATCCTGAAAACAAAAACACATGTTTTCATTTTGATGATAGACATCAAAATGAAAATCTTGGGGCCCTGTGTGTTGAGGGTGATGTTATGCTTTGCTCCTTTCCCTTCTAAATTAAGTTACTGTTTCTATCTCAGCCTAATCAAAGTTAGTCTGTAGTATTTGCATGTGTGGGTGGTTTTGTGTTACCTCTACAAAGAATTTGGGTCCTGCAGGTCCGGGGGGTCCTGGGGGACCTGCTGAACCCCTCTTCCCCGGAGGGCCACTGGGTCCTTGGGGGCCTGCAATCCCTGCTGTGCCCAGAGATCCACATTCACCCTACAGACATGAGAGAAATGTGAAACTCCTATTAACAAAAGCTTTCGATTTAACCTCCTTTGAAAAAAAACAATTTTTTTTAGGACAAAATAACAATATATGTGAGCAAAATTCTTTTTTTCTTTACTTTACCTTTGGTCCAGGTTGGCCAGGTAACCCTTGTTCACCCTGAAGATGTCAAGACAGAAAATAGAAAAAGGATTACCCCTGGAGTGAGTAGTCTACTGCAATGGTGGGTAATATTAGATCTATGTTGTTATCCATACATGTCCGACATGGACACAAAGAAAATCAAATGTGTATATTATATAGAATACTATATTACTGATTGTTATTAGCATTGTGTATCATCAAAATTCACATATTTTGGCTCAAAGAGCATATGGTTCCACAGCTGAGCTCCCAGGACCGGACACAGTCCACCGTAATGAGTCTACCTTCTCTCCCACAGCTCCTGGTTCACCGGGCGCTCCATCTCTTCCTGCTGAGCCCTGGGCATGCACATACAGACAGACACAAGTAGGCACAGACAAATAGAACAGTGAGTCACAGACAACGGGTCAGTGTATGGACAAACAGTGCAGCTGGATGCTCAGGTTGTTCACTGGCCAGTGCTGAACCCAAAGGTAACAGCTTGTCAGTCTAAAGGAATACTCAGATCTCTGAGAATCTGGCTCATGAGTCAGCTTCCTGAAGTGGCGAGCTCATCCACACTGCTCTATTGAGCTCCGTCTTTTTGCAGCCTTGTAGGCAAGGATGATTGTTTCTCTAAAAAATACAGTGTATTCCTTTAACAGAGCAGTAAGAGACCAAAGTACAACAATGCTTCAGGTAACATTGTATAGCTGAGGCCTCAGTTTTCAGTAACAGCCTCACATCCAAGGCACACTGAAGAATGATGATACTGGTTCAGTCTATTAAGCTATCAAATTCTTTTCCAATCTGAATATAATACAACATTGCAATTTTGTGCCCTGTCTCATTGCTCACTTAAATTCCCAAAACGTTATCTAAAAGGCAGATTTCAATAATGTTTGCATACTGTGATGAAAACTATATGGCTTTCCTCGAAAGATGCTCAACAAGCAGCAGCTTCCACAGCTAAAAACAAGACAAAAAAAGTGTCAAAAGTTTGAAGATAGAGGAGATAAGTTTGATAAAACATGGGACTCCACTACTGAATTACCTTAAAAATGTGAGCCCATAGACACTGGCTATTATACAAAACCTCACAGTGCAAACGAGTGTATGATTTTTGTATATGTCTACAAATTTAATTTATTTTCTCTGCTCTCATATGTTTTCTGTCTATAGTAGATACTCATCTTATAATGACCATGAAATATTGTTCTGATGCTAAATGTGCTGTGTTCTACATGTTATGTGTTTTCTTTTTATTTTCTTCTCTTTTTTCTACGCACAGTATTTTCTTTCTCTCACTTTTTCTTTATGTTTTTATTTTTTCTATATTGAAAATCAATATTATTTAAAAATAAAAAGTGTCAAAAGTTCCTTGAATGGCCACTAGAGGGTGGCTCCAACAGTCAGTCCCCATTAATTCCCATGTTATAACGGCAGAAATAAACATGTTAACAGCCCAGTGCAAAGACACTTCCTCCTTTGAAACCATTATGGGTGACGATATGGAGAGTTTGTCCATCTTTGTATATTTTAGCCTATGAAAGGATTATGTTGTTTTGTTTTGTCCATCACTTAGGTGTTATGAGATCATTGGTTGGAGTCTTTATTCTTGTAATCATTCTTTGGAGTTTTTCCTCAGTGGATGTGAGGGTCTAGGGGCAGAGGAGGTTGTTATGATGCTGTGTAAAGCCCTTTGAGACAACCTGTTTGTACAAACAGGCTATACAAATAAACTTGTCTTGCCTAATCATATCAAAATTGGAAACACATTAATGTTCTGTTCTAGGATTGCTGTTGTACACAATATCTGAGCCCATCAGTGTGCCTTGGTGGAAAGCAGCCAATATATAAAAAAGAAAAGAAAAAAAAGAAAAAAGAAAATACAACAGTCCAACTCAAAAGGCAGATTTGTTCCTTGACCATGTTGTTGGATGAAAGAGGCACACAGCAGCTTGTACAGCCAGTTTGTGGTCAGTTCTTTTCAGTTCAGTCATTTCATCATGTGCAGTGAAACTTCATGCTGAGATGTTTCATTTGGTAATGACAACAGTTGAACTGAAAGTTGATGAACCAAAACTAATTGACAAAGTTCAAAGCAGGTCACTTGTGAGCAGCAATTTTGGACTGTGGGGGGATTATAAAAGAGCAAAGAGGACACACACACACACACAGACACAGATAGACACACACAGACACACACACGTACGCACATACACCACTTCGATCATCCAGGTGAAAGAGTTTTAGTTTAGTCAGCTAGCAGCCAGCCAGCAGTTAAGACAACGTGGTAAGAGATAATGTACAGTCGTTTGTCTGAGCATTGGGGCAGTGAGCTAAAGTGAGCCAACTTCAGCTCATTGTAATCATTGTTTTAGCAAACATGAAGGCACAACTGACACAAATAAAACACTCATTGTCTCATTCGTCACATTTAATCTTGTTCAATAGACGGCTCACGCTGCCTCAATGCACTGACCTCTGACTGCACTTCTGCCTTTTTCTTGTTTGCCGGTTTACAAGCAAACCACAACAGTACTGTATACCTCGCCTGAACCCCAAGCAGACCCGAAGTCAAGCCCAGACCCAGACGCAAAGCTGGATTCAGAGCTGAACCCAGAACTGAACCCAGAGCCGAGGTCTGAGCCGAGGTCAGAGGACGTTCCTGAGCTCAAACCTGACCCATCGGGCCCAGAACCACTAAACACATCCTCAAACATCTGAAACAGAGTGGAGAGAAGGAGGAGGAGGAGGAGGAGGAGGAGACGGTGGGAGGGGGAGTGGATGATGAAGAATATAGGAACAAGATGTGGGCAGAGTAAAGATCGATGAGGGTACAAATTAGAGGGATATAGAGGTTGAGGATAATTTACAGTGGGGTGGAGAGAGAGAATAAAAGACAGACTAGTCATTGGCCATGAAACATAAATACTGATCACTACAGTTTGACATAAGAAGGAACACAGACTACACCACATCAGGATACAAGCATATACAACTATATGCTTGAAATAAGACAGACAATACACAATGAAAATGAAGACAAAAATAAACTGACACAATGTTATTAACATGAAGGGACGGACTCTTATGAAATTCTTATAGAGTAATACAACACTGAGACTTCTAAATGCAAACTTGCAGCAACTTTTATTTGATCATCGGCATTTCTATGTCTTCAGTCTGTGTCGTTATTTTAACACCACTCAGATTCATAATAGTGTGAAAGTCTAAATTCCTCTGAACCTCATTCTGCTTGATAAATCAGCAGTGATTTGGTGTTATAACATTTGAGGAAATAAGAGGGATGTGTGATCTGATGAGGTCATGATTCATGAGGCCCCATAAATATCTAATGTAGAATTATTGGTATTAGTATGTAGTATTCAGGGTCGACAGCTGCCACACATGCATTATCATCAGGGTGGATTATTTTTGAAGGAGCATTTTAAGCATTACTAGATTTTAAAATAGTGAACTTAATACAATCTGTTTTTACTGTTTTTATATACACAGCTAAATCATATAGCAATACTTTGACTTCCCCTAGCCCTACATATGTACAGTGAAAATATAAATCCACATCTGCAGGTCTTATCTTTTTATTTGTATCAACATTTACTGAAAGTTGAATACTCTATGTCTTGCTACTGGATAACTTACGGGTATTCCAGGTTTTCCCACGGGCCCGTCGCTTCCCGGGGCACCAGGTGGTCCTGCCTGACCAGGAGAAAGGCCTTCAGCTGTGCCAGATGATAAACCGGGACCGGGAGGACCTGGAGGTCCTGGTGGACCAGGAGGACCCTGGAAGAAAGACAGTGTTATTTATTTACACTCTGGAAATTCAAATATCAGACAATTTCATCGACCTCATTGATCTTGGTCTTACTCTGATGAGCTCAGTGTCACTGTCTAGGTCATCAAACCCAGAACCCAGGGCGTCTGGTCCATACTACAACACACAAACGTTAGTAAATGCTTCATGTTGTCTGTAAATGTCTCTCAGCTACATTTATTGATTTGTGATTGTGTTTTGTATCTCCTGGACCTCATTTTGCCATGACGACACACAGAGTCACACAGTCATTGTGAAAACAACATGGATGGTAAAAAGGCAGGTTGATATCATGAGTGCATGTTATGGATCAAAAAAGAAAAAGAATAGAAATAATAATGAATATAATAAAGTAGTAGAACCATGAACAGTGTTACTCACAGGTACACTACGTGATCTGGGGGGTCCAGGAGGCCCGGGGAGGCCAGGAGGTCCTTGGGAACCAATTCCTGGATCTCCCTGTTGAGATTTAAAAAAGAAAAAAAAAAACACTACATTTGATATCACACTATAAAAGTTAAGTCAATCCTTAATGAAGAAACATTAGTTGTAAGGTATTAGTCATAAAGTCAGAGCTTTAGTTGTACCTTATCTCCTTTGGCTCCAGCTTCTCCAGCCACACCTTGAAATCCTTGAGATCCTCTCTGACCCTAATGATCAAAATACAGTTTAGTATTCATCAGTTACACATGAAATAAAACAACAACAGAGAGAGGGAAACAACTAAAGAGAAAAACAGAACTCACCGGATCTCCTTTATCACCCCTGGTTCCCTGTGGAGAGAAAATAGTGAGTGACACAAAAAGAGCTGTGCAGGATTTAGGAACTCAAGAAACACCAAAACATCCTCATACTCTTACAGCACCCTGACACTCACACACCTTCTGTCCATCTCTCCCTGGAAGGCCAGGGAACCCAGGGGTCCCTGGTTGCCCCTGTGGCCCCCTCAGTCCAGGCTGAGCCTGCCCAGGTCGAGGGGTAGGTCCTGGGGGGCCGGGTGGGCCGGCTGGTCCAGGTTCTCCACGGTCTCCTTTTAACCCAGGCCTGACATGACCCTGGGAATTAAAATACGACTTTCATAGACTACTACACAAAGAGGAAGACAACATGCTGCTGTGTCCAGTATCAACAACAAAGACAGAGAGGAGGCACAGCTGAACTTACATGTTCTGATCTCTCTCCTGCCTCCTCTGTTCGGTGTGGCCCTGGAAACAGCATCATGACATCATGAACATAGTCTTGTGACGTAACCACAGTCATACTGTAGCTTGGTATTCGGTAGGGACACAGTCAAATATAATCTAACAGTTAGCAGGGTTAGGGTTAGAACTTTCTCACTGGGGAGTGAGACACAGAAACAGTAAAGAGTATTTTTTAAAGTCTTAACTATCAGACATTTGCAGTCCTGTATTGAATAATCCAAATGCATATACATATACATTGTATATCTACTGTATATGTCCCAGTCTGCATCCACTGAGAATAGTCTGTGCATACTAACTTCCACACCAAGTGCTCAAGCTGTAAAGACGGACAGTTGCACCTTGAGGTGGACAGTCCATGCCTTTACTTGAAAGGTTTACCACCTTCTCTGCGTAAACAGTGTCACAGCTCTTGTCAATCAGATTTATTTGTCTTTTTAATATTTCATTATGCCGTTACTTAGTATTTGTTGCAGGGCCAGCCCCTAAGCAAAATTTTATTTTGGGGCCCCGTAGTATTGATCATTTACAAACCTACAACAAACTTATTTCATTTTTCTAATCTGTCGTTACGAATCATCATCCTAGCCTGGTATGTTTTTATCCATCTATTTGTTTTTTATTTGAAATTATACTAAATTCAGCTAAAAGTGCAGCCTGGGGTTGATTTATACTTAATATTCAAAGTGATACTAAGTGGGATACTGAATGTCATATGGGCCTACAACTAGAAGTAACAAAATAGACCAAAGACAATGCATTTCCTGTAGACAGGAATACTATACTATTTTTGGTTTTAAAAAAAAGCTGCAAGAGCAATATGCAACAACAATTCGAAGTGCAACGACAACAATAAGGGTTTTTGTATTTACGCAGAATTTCTTTAGGTGTCAACAGAAGGTACACTAGCTTTAAGAAGTGAATTGCTCTTTGGGGCCCTCTGGTGGTCACGGGGCCCTAAGCAGGTGCTTAGTTTGCTTATGCCTTGGGCCGGCATTTTGTTGCTTTGTTGCCTACATCAGCAGCGGTAATAGGGGAATGCTGAGCTTTATTCATTATATTTCACGGTTGTGCTTTTCATATTTTAGTCACTGTTTAACTGGCTTTAAATATCACTTTTTATTTTTTTTAAAGTATATTTTTGGGGCGTTTTTGCCTTTATTTGATAGCACATACAATAGTGAGATAGACAGGAAAGGGGGAGGCAGAGAGAGGGGGAATGACATGCAGGAAAGGTCTGCCCGACGCGGGATTCGAACGGGGGACGCCTGCGTTGAGGACTGTAGCCTCTACATGGGGCGGCCGTCTTCACCACTGCGCCACGCACCGCCCCTAAATATCACTTTTTATAATATTGATGATGCAGATCTTAAAGCAGAAGTAAGCGATATGTTTGTGTTAATATAAGTCTTAAATAGTTATATCTTCCGACAGCAATCACTTACATAGAGTGTTTGGACCGAAACACGGGTCTGTCAGTCACTCTGCTCTGCTCTGAGCCGAGGAGAAAACTTTTCTCGTATCCTACAAGTTTTATCCAATGAGGAGAGAGAACGGCATGAAGGGCTGTGTGTGCAGCCAAGGGATGCGCATGAATGTGGTGACGTAGGGACGAGGACCAATAGATCCATGACGAGGGCGGGGGCTGCTAACTCCATCGGCTGACAAGACGTTATGGTGCATTCAAGGCTACCCGTAACTCGTGTTTTTCCGACCTGTGAAGTCGTACCAGTTCGATCTGGTACGAGTTCACGGGTCGGAAGTTACGAGTGGCCGTTATAGTGCACTTTCACAGGTAAAACAGGTCGGAAAAACACGAGTGGGTTGCCTGGAACGCTACAAAGTCGTAAGTCGTGACTTGAAGCTGTAATTTACGGTTTCAAAAGCCTGCCTGGAACGCAGCATTAGCCAAAATGACCGGATCGCTTACTTCTGCTTTAACTACAATCTCATGTTAGCAATAATGTTGATTATGCAGCAAAATCCCTATTAATCACCTTGGTGACAGGTTCAGGTCACAACATCACAGAGTAAATGGACAAAGTGCATAGATCGATTCTGACCTCTGATCAGCATTTCTTCACTGGACTCTGTTGGCGTCATGTGGCCAGAGTACTCGTCAATCTCCACCTCCGGAACGTCAGTGGGCGGAGCTCTAACAGGAGCGCTGTCCTCTTCCTGCAGGCGATAGAAAAAGATAAGTCGGATCATTTGATCAGTATGACACAAAATTAAACTGGTAGTGTCTGTACAATGTTCATTTATTCAGTTCTTTACATGAGGGATGGTATGTGTATGGTACAGTATGTATCAAACTGACTGTCTGTCCTGAGTTGATCCAAAATATGCATCCTGTGGGAACTATAGTATGAATGTGGTTGTCAAATGTCAGCTGCTGATTCATGCTGTGCCCTCAATATTCATACCAAAATATACACACTTTAATTGGAGGTATTTTCCTCACAGAGAGGTTTTGGAAACAGGTTGCTGGTGAGTTTTGACAGAAACATAACCAATGGACTATCAGAGCTGTAGTACCTTAGTATCAGAGATGAAACAGATGAAGCAACATAATTCAGTTAAGGTGTTATTGTACCAAATACAGTATATTTCATGGAAACTGAGAATCCTTATTTCATAAAAATATGTCTTGAAGATAATATCAAATAGTATTAGATTGTCAGAGAAGGGTCTGCTGAAGATGATGATAATGAAGGTAACAGTCATTCAGTGTTTGAAGAACAGTTTATTTTGAAGCTTCAAAGTCAGTGTTGATTATGGGATGTTTGGGGTCAGACTGACTTTGAGGTTGTGGGAGGATGAAAAATCGAAACAGGAACAGAGTAAAAAGAGTGTCCTGATGATAAGATGGGGGGTTTGCATCAAATATGCAAACACACATGCAGACATATGCATGTATTTGGCCTATCCAAGGCAAGGCAATTTTATTTGTATAGCCCATTTTTACTAACAGTTTGTCTCAAAGTGTTTTTACATAGGATCATAACAACATCCTCTGCCCTATAGACCCTCACATCGACTGAGGAAACACCCCCAGGAAAACACTGGGAATAATGTGGAGAAACCTCAGGGAGAGCAACAGAGGAGGGATCCCTCACCCAGGACGAACAGACGTGCAATAGATGTTGTCACAGACAAGAAGACAGTTTAGAACACAGAAATTATGCAAAAACATGGGAACGGTTAACAAGAGCTTATGAAGGCAGCTTCTGGTGGGAGGAAAGGCAGGAGGCAACAGCTTCTGAAGAAACCATCATTTTTACAAACTCCTATTATGCTGTTCAAACTTTCCATGTATACAAAGTATAGTAAAGTAGTTATAGTAAAGATTATAATCGGCCCAGCCTACCTGTTCTGCCCTGTCTTTCTTCTCCTGTGTGTTCTTCATGACTTCCTCCTCTGTCTCTCTGTCATCCAGAGCATCGTCTCCACTGGCATATCCTGAGGCCTTCATTAAAATATCACATCATGTGTTTGGTTTAGAAAACAAGCTCACAATAAAAAAAATGCTGTCAACCACCTAAGATGTAGGAGTCCACAAACTAAGTAGTTACATTAACTAACTAACTAACCACTTATTGAAATCCCAAATTAATGTTTATATTTACTTACACATGGCATAAAACAGTTAATAGTTGACAGATCACTGGTAAAACAAATGTCAGTGCAAACAATGGATCACATTGACGATCATATGCTGGATAAACCTATTTCTAGTTTGTAATGTAACATACTCAGACATACTTGAAAAAAATACCAAGGTGATTAATTGAGTATAACTTCTAAAGTATAAAACCACAAGTAGACTATACTAATTGTAGGAACTTTAATAACATAAATGCAGTAACACAATTTCTGTTTTTCATATGAATGTCTTGTCTAGTTAAGCCAGAGGATGAGTTATCCCACATAACTTCTGCTGTTCACCAATTTAGTCTTTTAAACCAATAGGGGGTGCTGTTGACTGGTTTACATGCACATTTCATGTATAGTTTCTTTGAGTGATCCTACGAGCTTCCAGTGTTTTACTCAGCCTGCTCATGGCATCAGTGAAATCAGTGGACCAATTAATACATCAAGTTCTGGAGGTGTGAGACATGTCAATCAAATCTCATTGTGTTGAAATACCAGCTATTAAATCCATATAACATTATGCTAGTAGAATAGGATCTACTGGCCAAGTGTGTGTGTGTCTGTGTCTGTGTGTGCCTTACATATGGATCATCATCTTCACACTGCTCCTCAGCTGCTCTGGGATCATCTTTTATCACCAGCTGCTGGATGGAGCCCTGAAAAAAACAGAGTGGCAGACAAACATTAAAAATTGTACCAGTCAAGTTCAACACTTACAGACTGTGTGACCTGGATTGAAATGATGGAGTTAATGGAAGTGAGCTAATGTTTTATCTTAATCTTTGCGTTCACATGAACTTTTGGAAGGTTATACAGTCTTAACAAGTGTCATGACTGTTGCTCATATTAGATTTGTGTCCACAACATTTATATCATGAACACAATGATATGTAAGAAAAAACATGTCAATTCATTCTAATTATCAAATTATATGATCATAGTAAACCTGCAGATTGTAGCTATAATTATTTTTTTTGCCTGAGGAAGCAATTAGCCTACAAATACACAGTACTCAGACACACTGCATAGTAATGATAGCTCTGGTTTATATGGGAACTTGAACGCTAGGTCAACATTCACTTTTACAACACTCACATTCAACAAACACATGATGATTAAAAAGGGCCCCATACCACAAGTGATGTCATTTGAAGACAAAAACACCAAGGACAAACAAACACACACACACACACACACACACACACACACACACACACACACACACACACACAGTGACCCAGATATTTCAGATTGAACCTGACTGCTGCTGAACATGCACATATTCAGTGGCCATGCTTCAGATAACCCGTTCAAAAAGTCAGGCCACACAGAACAAAGCAAACTGAAGTGGGAATGACTGCGTCTAGTCGCCATGGCAACAAGTGACTAGCAGCTTAGATTTATCTTATGTTAGCACAGAGTGAATTGAGCTAACTCTCATTAAGTATGTGTCCTGCTGTGAGGCCTTGGACAACCATTTTTCACAAATAACACATTTCTTTAAAGGGATAGTTCAACATTTTGGCAAATTGGCCCATTGCCATATAATGCCTATAGTCTTAGGAGTAGGTTCGTTACCTTTAATTGTCGGTGCAAGCTATTTTTTAGAACAGTGGAGCAGAGCCGCAAGCTGCTCAGAGCTACACTACGGAGGCTCATGGGATTTCTTGGTTTCCCTCATCAAACTCATCAAATACACAATCCAACAACTCCACAACGCTCTGGTGGACAAGTTGTGACCTGCACATTCACCACACTATGAGATAATAACAGAACGTTACGAGACAGAGTTGTTTTAGAGGTAAATTCATGCAAAACCACTGATGCGCGTTCCCGTCTGGGGCAGTTTTTCAGCAAGCAGTCTCTGCATTTGCCTCGAAAACAACTCTGTCTCGTAACGTTACGTTATTATCTCATAGCGTGGTGAATGTGCAGGTCACAACTTGTCCATGAAAGCATTTTGGAGTTGTTGGATTGTGTATTTGATGAGTTTGATGAGTGAAATCAAGAAATCCCACTAGACTCTGCTCCGCCATTCTAAAAAACAGCTTGCACTGACAATCAAAGGTAATGAACCTACTCCTAAAACTATAGGGGTTATGGCGATGGGCCAATTTGCCAAAAATGTTGAACTATCCCTTTAAATGACAAATGTTTCTCCACATTCAAGTTTAACCCTAAAAGCCTACACTTGACACACTCAGCAGCAAAGGCCCTTGATCTGACCACAACTGAGCTCTGACCACATGCCAGCCTTGTTTACACTTGCCACTGACTTACTCCTCCATCCTCTCCTCCCTTCCGTGTGTCAGCCTTCTCTCTTCCTACTTTACTTCTCTGTATTCTTTCCAGTTACAGTAATTCAGATTACTGTACAGTAACTCTTTGTATGCTGGCCTAGGGGAATTAATCCTTTTTTTTCGTCTTTTAACAGGAAAAAGAAAGAGACCATATCACACCAGTGTTGGCTTCATTACACTGGCTTCTCGTCCGATTTAGGATTGATTTGAAGATCTTATTGTTTGTTTTTAAGATCTTAAATGGCCTAGTCATAAAAGGTCGCAAAAATAGGGTGCTATTAATGCGACCTTTTAAGCCTGTGACAAGATCTTCAAATCAGCTTCTCCTGGAGGTCCCTAGATCAAAATACAAAAGTAAAGGTGACAGAGCTTTTGCAGTGGCAGCACCCAGGCTCTGGAATAAGCTCCTTTTCCACATAAAAACTGCTGAAGATGTCTTGCATTTTAAGTCTTTGCTCAAGACCTACCTTTTTTCGTCGGCCTTCAACACAGGTTAATATGGGAAACTCAGTTATGTATGCTGTCGTGGAACTGTTTATTTGTGTATGTGTGTGGAACTGGAATCTGAATGTGTTTGATATTATGTGTCTGATATGCTGATATTGTACAGCACTTTGGTCAACAACGGTTGTTTTTAAACGTGCTATATAAATAAACTTGAACTTGAACTTCCTTCTTCCTTCGTCTCTTTCTCTGATCTTCAGAGTTTCATACTTAAAATCTGTAACGGGGCCAGCACAGGAATTCACCAGAGGTGGTCATGACATGTCGACCCTGTTTGGACTCAGCTCTTCAGATCCAGTCTGTTAGAGATGGAGTAGTCTCAGAAAGCCAGGATTGCATAATGTTTTCCCCAAAATAATCTAATGCAATTACTGTCTTGATACTCTCACCAGGAACTCTATTAGGAGCAGCCTAATACTGGGAACGATCTCCCTTTGCACTCAGAACAAATCTTTGTCTACTGGATTCCACAAGATGTTGGAAACTTTGAGATTTTGATCCTTGCAGGTCGGATCCAGACAGAACAGCTGTGGATGTTTTTTTTTGTTTGTTGTTTTTTTGTCATAATTGCTGAGTAAAAGCTCTAGAGACAAAATCCCAGGAGTGCGACGGTTTCAGAAATACTCTAACCAGCCCGTCTGGCACCAACAATCATGCCATGGCTGAGTTCACATTTTCCCCTCATTCTGATGGACTTAGACTTGGACATGGACTGAAGCGCCTGATCTATATCTGTGTGACTGGCACCACTGTGCTCAAAAAGTATGTGAATATTACATCTACGCTGCCCAGAGAAAATAGTTTTGGTGGTTTCACTTCAGCAAGACTCTCACATCTCTCTATTATGAAATAGGGACAGGATACATGTGAGCATAGCTTAGCTTCAAAAGTGTTACTGTTGGACAGCTCATTGTATTTTTGTCTTTCTGTCTGTACTATAAATGTCTGGCACCTGAACCATACATGAAGAAAATGCTGGTTTTCCCTGGATGAAAATTCTGAATACTGTTGTCTTGGTAAAAGCGACTACACTTAAAGAAGATATTGTGCTTGTTACATAGCCGACTGAAAGAACACAAAAAAATGCAGAGAGAAGAAAGTATTCAACATGCAAACTGTCTCAGCGGGCTGCATGCTGGGAAGTTTCCACTGGAGATAGAGAGGAAATAATATTTCAACTCATTCTTTCACATGGCCATGAGAAGCCAGACGAGACCACACACACCTACACTTACACACACACAAACAATCTGACGTAATCCTCGGGCCAACAAGTGAAGCTCATTCTCATTGCAACTTGACAACAAGAAAATGCCATGAAATGAACAAACGTCCACGGACACATCCACAAAATACAGATGTTAGTCACTCACCTCAAACTTGTCGAGCCCCGTGCTTCCTGCGTTGGCCACGAAGATGCCTGAGTTGTGAGAAAAAGTGAGTCTCTCCGACCTCCGGTGGAAAGTAGCTCTTTCTGCCTCCCCACAATCCATGTAGAGACGCACCTCATCATGCTCCACCACCACCTGACACACAGAGCAAATACACCCTTTAGAAAAGTGTATTCCTTCTTGTAAATCTTAAATGATACTGTCTATTTAATGTCTTTATCATTATTTTTCGAGACTGTACTTTAAAACTGCGAATTTATATGCATTTATAAAACATTGTAAATAAGATATATTGATTTGCATTGTAAACTTTTGAAACCATGGTAACACTTTATTTGACGCCTATCTCTATAACGCATTATAACCATACTTATAATGAGTTATAATGCAGTTATAGCACTGTATAACTATAGGTATAAACACTCATAAATGATCATAATGCTTTATAACAATAATCATAACACACTATAAAACATTTTTATAAGGTCAGTATTATAATAAGGTATAATTGTTAGTAACTCGCTGACAATACCCACATCGATAATGCATTATAAATATAGTTATAATGTGTTATAATTGGCTTATAAGCGTGTATAACTATCATTATAAACACTCATAAATTAGCGTAACACATCATAGAGCATTTTATAATGGTTTATAAGGTCAAGTATTATAATATAGATTTATAATGCTCTATAATGTGTTAGGCTTATAAAGTGTTATGAGTGTTTATAACGATAGTTACACGTTTATAAGCCAATTATAACACATTATAACAATATTTATAATGCATTATCGATGTGGGCATTGTCAACGAGTTACTAACAATTATACTGTATTATTATACCTGACCTTATATGTCATGATAAAATGCTTTATAGTGTGTTATGATTATTGTTATAAAGCATTAAGATCATTTATGAGTGTTTATACCTATAGTTATACAGTGCTATAACTGCATTATAACTCATTAGAAGTATGGTTATAATGCGTTATAGAGATAGGTGTCAAGTAAAGTGTTAAGTTAAAAAATAATATTTAAACTTAATTCAAGTACTAGCTGTACAAACTGAAAGTATAATTTGTATTTTTCCCATTGTGTCATGTGTGAGGCTCACTGTGAACCGTGTCCACTGGTCGGTCATATCTGGGACACTGAAGGCGGCAGCTTTGTGGCTATGGGAGGCATCCTCACTGTCGGTGTAGTACAATAAGATGCTCTGGAGGCCCCCGCGCACTGGGGTGAGGGCCAAACCCAGCTCCACCACCTTCTGACCGGCATCTGTGAATGCGAAGAGTATGCCTCCTCTTGGGCTTGCTGGACGCACCTGGAGTAATGACAAAACAGAAGACGTTGGTCACTAAAACTCAATCCAGTTATCACATGATTTACAGCAGTTACAGTGCAAGACAATAATGTACACAGAAGTCCAAATAGATAGAAAATAATACAGTCCTTTAATATGTATATTTTGCCATAAATGTCATGAGGGAGCTTCACATTCTTTATCATCAGAAGAAGCACCAACTAACCACAACATACAATGAAGTGCTGTTGTATACTTGTGACTGTGTCTTGATAGTAGATAAGCAGCATTGTCTCTAGGCTGCTGCATTCAAAGCCATGGTGACCCCCTTAAAAAAAGCTTACTGAAAGCATGAAGGAGGTTTAAAAGGTTGAGGAGTTCAGCTCTCAAGCGTTACCGTGACAATGATGGCAAAGTCCTTGTAGAATGACCCTGGCACAAAAGTCTTGGTGAGCCGGCCGATGTTGGCCTCAGGCCCGAAGTTGTAGGCTGGAAAACCTTCATAGCCAGGAGTGAAAGAGACGGAGGGAGGGAGGGGAACGCCAATTAACTCGGTCAAGTCCAGATGTCCGCCCGAGTCTCGGTCTGAGAGGAGATAGAGAAGAACAGAGAGGGAAGACGGTGTTCAAATGTGCAAATGGAAATAAGTGAAGTGGAGACAGCTTGAAAAAGATGTCCCTCTAAATCAGTGTTTTTCAACCTTGGGGTTGGGACCCCACCTGGGGTCGCGTGGAATTCAAATGGGGTCACTTGAAATGTCTAGTAATTCATTAAAAAAAATACTGATAAATATATTTTTAAAACTAATTATTCTTTTAAAAATTAAAATCTTAAAGTATTCTATATACTTTCACTTTCTTGAATATAAACCGGGTTCAAACTAAATGCAGCATATAAAAATATCTGAGCTGGTGCGTCTTGATTGACGGCAAATCACATGATCGCGGGGTCGCCAGAAATTTGTGATGTCAAAATTGGGTCATGAGCCAAAAAAGGTTGGGAACCACTGCTCTAAATGTTTTAGATGTAATGTGTAATGTATATATTTTCATTTTGCTTTTAATTCTCAAGGTACAGTCATCACAGTTACCTACAGTACAATGATCTTGTGTGTGTGTAAGAAAATCATAATCCACACACACTGTAGTCGTATTTTATAGGTGCACAGTGAAGGTTCTGACAGTTCTCTGATCCCCGTCCAAACTTTCTCCCCTTGTTTGCTACCTGTGTGTTGCTGCTTCATTCACCACATTGGAGGGAGGAAGAGACTGAGAGCTTCCTCTGCATCATCATGACATGCCTTTAATTTGACTTGATTTGATCCTGACTCTGCCTGCGCCTCGCTGCTCTGCCTTGCATCGACATAATCCTCCGAAACACACAGACACACACACAATGCCTGGCAATTAGAGTGTATGTGATGAGACGGCCTCACATTCTCTTGATTTCCCCCCACTAAGGAGCCTATCTCCCGTAGAGACAAACTCTCACCTCAGCATTCCACTCAGGATAACCCCTGCTACCTATATCTCTGTCATGCACACACACACACAAATAAAAAATGCATTTGCATACACTCACACTCACATCAAACAAATCCCAGCCAAATGAACACACACACACACACACACAAACTCCCAGACCACCAGACCAGACGGGCAAACATTTGAGGGTCTCTAATTCGTAAGCCTGACCAACTGGAAACATACCTGATTAGAGGGTTTAGTGTGTGTGTCTGTGTGTGTGTGAATGTGTGAGTGGAGGCGGGCTTCTACGCACCACTTAAAACCACTCTTTACATTCACACATTTATTGTTTCAGACACAGGTGGTGAGGTGGACATTTCACCACCAGCATAGACCAAAGGCCTTACACCTCCAATCCAGATGTACAGCCATTAGTGCTCTGTAATGAAGGCAACGGTCAACCGCCGCTCTGAGAGAACGAGTGAGTGGCCACTGAAGAGGTTTAACTTGTCATTCCTGCCCCGTGAGACATACATTTGGGAATAATGTCCTGGCGTCCTCCCTGTTGGAATCTGGTCTTATACTTGGCAGCAGAGACCCGATGGTGATTACCAGTCACAGCTTGGACAGCAGCCATTTCAAGATACAGACAATGTTCACACTGCTGCCGTGCAGTTCTCAGGGTCTGAGTTGGCAAAAAAAATGAAGGAAAAAGCTGGGGTCAAAAGGTCAAACAAAGAGGTTTGTGGTTTGTGAGAAAGGACTAAAAACGACTCAGCAGGGGAGAATCAGTCCTGTGTTATATAAAACACTGTAATAAATAAAAAAGAATGCAATGCCTTCTTTTCTTTACTTTTACAATAAAAAATCATTTACATTGAACGTAGATGAATTGTCCTCTTGGCTTTATGTCTACCACTGTAAATAATGACACTAATATTACACTGCAGTAAACTGACATACTGGGCACCACTACTCTTTTATGCTATTAGGTCCAGTGACCAGATTTAAAGGGATAGTTCAACATTTTTGAAAATTGGCCCATCGCCATGATCCCCCTAGTAATAGCAGTAGGTTCGTTACCTTTAATTGTTGGTCCAAGCTGCTTTTAGATCGGGGGAGAAGAATACCGAGCGGTGCAGCTACACTACGGAGGCTAATGGAATTTCTTGGTTTTGCTCATCAAACTCAGCAAATACACAACCAAAAAACTCAAAAACGCTGTGGTGGACAAGTTGTGACCTGCACATTCACCACGCTATGAGATAATAGCGGAAAGTTGCGAGATGGAGTTGTTTTAGAGGCAACGTCGGACTTTACACTCTAGACGGCTGCTCGGCGGAGTGATTTCAAAAGCGCCTGTTTACTGCAGATACGTCCGTATACTATGGCACTGGCTGAGGTGCGCACACTGTGTCCCTCCGACCAGTGGTTCACTGAAGAAAGTAGTTCCGAGTATTTGCTTCACTTCTCTTAACTTTCCGCTATTATCTCATAGCGTGGTAAATGTGCAGGTCACAACTTGTCCACCACAGCGTTTTTGAGTTTTTTGGTTGTGTATTTGCTGAGTTTGATGAGCAAAACCAAGAAATTCCATTAGCCTCCGTAGTGTAGCTGCGCCGCTCGGTATTCTTCTCCCCCGATCTAAAAGCAGCTTGGACCAACAATTAAAGGTAACGAACCTACTGCTATTACTAGGGGGATCATGGCGATGGGCCAATTTTCAAAAATGTTGAACTATCCCTTTAACAACTACCTTGTCTATGTAGGCCATCAAATAAACTACCAAGTATTATTTTTTTTTGCAAGTTAAATGTTAATGAGAATTGATACATTTCAATAACAAGAAACAGTTGGAGAAAGTAGCTAACACTAAATTTAGCTTTAGCCATTGCCAGTTCTAGCCAAGGGAGCAGTTGTGGGTCTGAGAAGTGAAGCTCACTTCCGCGTTCAAAAAACTGCAATCCCCCCGGCTTCCTCTGGGGGCTGGTGTCAGAAGGGAGCATTCCCCATAGACCCCCATGTTAAAATCGCTGATTTTACATCCTCAGTAAACATGTTAAAAGCCTGGTGTCAGAACGTTTTTTTTTCTCAATCGATATTTTCTACCCCCGCACACACTCTGAGGGGGGTGAATTTTTTTTTTTTAACTCTACCGTTTTACTGTTATTAGGTTAAAACTCTGGCCAAATAGGGCGCGGAAACGTTGAGTGACAGGTCCGAGCAGCTCCGTGGACAGCTGCTTCGAGGCCAGTGGGCGGATTCTCGGCCGGCCAATCCAACATGGCGCTGTCCAGGCCGCCATATTTGAGTCACAAAAACGACTCCCCAAAACCAATGGGTGACGTCACGGACGCTACGTCCATTCTTTTTACAGTCTATGGTTCTAGCGTAATTCTCCTGATCTCGATGGCTAACTTTGGCAGGATTTTGGTTTGCTGCATTGATTTATCTGTGTGTCAGTAATTGATTTGGTTTGAAACTGCCTATTTCATAGCAATTTTGACACACCTAAGTTTGACAGTAAATGGTAGGTGGGACAAGGTTGTGCATTTTCTGAAAGGATCAAGTAATGTTAGCGACAAGCTAGGAAAACATTTGACAGCTAAAGAGAAAATAAACCAATTAAAATATCAACACATGGTAAACCGCAAAATTAGTGAAATTCCAAATGGGTCTAAACTGAAAATTGGCAAAATAAGTATAAAGTACAAAGTTAATGCTTGCGCTCTTAAGTCACAATTAGGAAATCAATATCAATAAACCAAAATTGCAAATATGTTTCAGTTTTCACCAATGGCAACACCCACACACACACACACACACACACACACACACACACACACACACACACACACACACACACAGCCAGCACACAAATCCTATTCTACTAGCATCATGTGATTTGGATTAACAGCTGGTACATAATTCATGCTGACATCAAAATGAGAGTTGACACATATCTCACACCTCCAGAACTCCATTTCCTAATTGTTATTATCTAATAATCCACTGATGTAATTCTGCCATGAGCAGGTCCAAACACTCAGTTACTGCCCTTCATTCATATTAGAGTCAGGAATTAACTCAGGTCTCAGTTAAGCAAAGTTAATCAAACAATAAATCACTGACAGTTTCATTCATTTGTGTGTCAAGCAGTCTGCCATTCATCTGATCACTCCTTCATTTTGCATCAGATTCCTAGACCCCAACACCCCACTACTGATCCTAATCCTGATCATGTTGGCCACATGAATGCTTCATCATCTTGTAAAAACCAATATTACAGTAACAATCCCCTCTGTTGCCACATACAACCACATTCACCCTATATGTTACTTTCTCCTATAGATCTCTTAGACATACTCCAACAAAAAAAAAAACTGAGTTTGTGTTCTTCATGAGACACCAGGTCATTGTTGGAGGAAGTTCAAGATACAGGATTTAACTTCAAGATTAGTGTGTGAACTCCTGACCCATGATGCACTGAGCCATTGACAGCCAGATTTAGATTAATGAACGTACTGGATTAAATACATGCACTAAAAATCAAAAGACACACACTAAAGTTCACATGGTTGGTGAATTACATGTGTGGCTGTACTTGCTAAATTACAACATTGTGTTTACAACTTGTTTACAACTCTACTGCCCCAAAGTGCATGGTGGAAGAAATTATGAATCAATGCACAAGCATTTTTTCATTGTTACAGAACAGGCTGTGTTTGCTTGAATCCTGCAGTAAGGGAATATACATATCATTTCTTTTTCAATGGTCACTTAGTGTTACAAACATGAAAAATTAACCTGGTGCTATTGAAACCAACCCTGATTTTATATAACCACCCCTGTAACACTCACCAGTCCAGTGTTTCAGTCGTTTGGACTGGGACTTGTTGCTGCCTCCACCTGCATTGTCCTCTGGAGGTAAGATCCCAGGCTTTGCAGTACTATGGCCTGAGATCAACACTTGAGGTGTGGGTGTAAGGGGAAGAAAAGACTCCTCTTTCTGAATGTTCTGCTCCACAGTTTCCTCCGTCACCCAGTCCTCTTTTCCCATCAGCTCTGTTGTGACTGGGATGTCAGAAGGGCCCAGGGAGGTGATGGATGGAGAGTCGACGGAAGGACCAGAGTCAGACTGGCTTGTAGGGAATAACCAGCTTAAACTAAGCCACTGGGCTTGTACAGGAGAGGAGAGGAGGAAGAATAGAGCAGGAAAGAGGTGAAGGCCCCCCATCCTCCTTCTGTGTCTCACAGTTGTGTCCAAACACACACTGATGCTCCTCAATCCTTAACTGCACCACACAACGAGGCAGATGCTACGTTTCCAAGTATGAGAGGAAACATGCAGCAGTACTTGCACGTGCAGAATCCTACAGGATGTAAAAACTTAAATCTCGGGACTTTAGGAGATCCAGTTTTATATATATATATAAAAAAAATCTATATTCAAGAGATGACTTTCCAGCGTCTCACGGTCCTCTCTGGTGTTTCCCTCACTCTCTCTCCTCTCCTCTCTCGTTAATGTCCTTGCTTTCCCCGTCCGTCTCTGTCTTTTGCTGATTCTACGTCCCTGACATCTCTCTCCGTTTTACTCTCCCTCCCCTCCTCTCTCCCTGTGTAATTACTGACCCCTCACCCCCCCCCCCCCACTCCACCCCTCCCTCCCCAGCACTTTTCAATACAGCCGACTTGGTTTTCTCTCCCCTCTCCTCTCAGACAGGCAGATTAGAGAGTTAGTTAGTTCTCTGCTCCTCCCTCCTCCTCCTACTTTCCTCTCTCTCCTCCCATCTGAGTGTTTTCTGTGGTCTCTTGGTCTTATGTCACACTATGTCAACAGCCTGTCAAGCTCACCTACACACACACACTGGTTACAGACTGCCGATTAATTCATTAAAAGGTGCATTCACAATGCTCAATTACTCCCTGTCTTTTCCTGTTGTGATGCGGTGTTCACCAGGAATATCAAACAAGAGAGCACCTTGACAAACACACAGTGGAAATTACAAACATGGTTGCATCTGAATGATCATATCCCAACTATCCAATAGAATATAAGATAATTGAGTCCAGAAAATGTTGCACAGGCTCTACAAGCAGGGAGGTTACCTAATAAACTCAAAGGAGGAAATTATTTCACCCTGGTCTCACATGGAAAATTAAATACTTATTCACAAATACAAACACAAGTACACAAATATTTTTCCAGCTACATGTCCAATTCAAACCTTGAGAGTTAGTAATTTGTCTAAACCAAACTGTGCCAAAGTGCACAAGAGTGGACTAGAGTAGGAAGGCTACAGTGCAATGTATAAACAATTAAACTACTTAATATAGCTAAGTGTTGAACCAAAAAGAGACTATGATGGAATGAAATAAATGTCCCTTTATCGATTTATTTTCATTTTTAATCATTTCATTTTTTAATAACACCACTTGTAAACTAAGAGCATTTAAAGGAGTTATCCTTGGTTTGTATCCCTGTATATTCAGTTTGTTTTCATTTGAAAATACCACGTTAAATGGCTTAATGTTACCGTTAAACCCGTTATGCACCGAAATGGCCTCACCTTCATCCGGTAAACATTTGTTAAACTGAGAAATTATGGGGAAAAAATGACAAAAGGTTGAATGGAAACAGTTCTGTGCTGCAGCTCACTGGTCAGGGAGAGAGGCCCCATGTTGATGGTGACAAAGAGGTGCCTGTCCTGTTGTATTGTGCTTCTCTAAATGTTTGGTGAGGTCCAGGGTTAGGGCTGGAGTCCTGCTGAGGACAGCATCAAGTGGAGGTGTTTGTTGAGGCTGACATTTTAATATAAGGGGCGTGGTCCCACTAAGTCTGTTTGGGTTCACTTTGTTTTTGAGAGGGCATCACTCACAGTTTTCAAGTCTTTCGTACAACAGACACATCAATTTGCCATATGGTTACTAATCATATATTAACAAATTGTGTTTAAATGTTCCAGTAGGTCACTTACTTGGTCTTTGATCAAAACTCAAGGTTGTTTACACCAAATGAGAACTCATACTCAAACAGCAGGCAGTCAAAGTTAGTGGTTTATGGTTGAAAAACAAACATTTTCCATTTTTCAAGAGTTGGTGGAGACTAAACCCAAGCTCAAGATAGAGATTAACAGACCTACATTCATAATGGGGCTTGAAGCATGATGAGCCTATAATGCAAAACTATTCAGCTCCATCTCCGATAACTAAACTTCTTCTTTGTGTACTGTGAAGCTAATGGGGGTATATAATATTGGTATATCTTGTATATCCTTTATCCTTTAGTTTTGAAGTTTTCATGGCCCCTAGTGGCCAAAATTGACAATTGCAGCTGGGTTAGGGGGTTAGGGTTTAACACAGCCAAATTAAAATCAGTCAGATGGGGAAATTAGCACAGGCAAGGTTTCTCTGTCTATAGTCAATTTGAACTTGCTAACAGACTGCCATTGCAAGTTGCCATTATGTCTTAAAGGTATAGCATCACTAACGGCTAAACGTTCAAATAACCTGTTGTGTGTTACCCTTTCCTCACTGCAACCACAGAATAACATAACATTGCTATTAGCCTTTTATAGACATTTGAATAAAATATCGTAGAAAGCAATGTAGCCTATTAAAGGGGCTGTAGCAACCAAAAACGTAATAACGGCCAATAACGTAATAACAGCCAATAATGTAATAATTTTGGCCATTTTAAATGTAATAAAGCCAATAATGTAATAACGTGCCAATAATGTAATAAAACTTTTGAGCCAATAACGTAATAACTTTTTGCCAATAATGTAATAAGTTATTACATTATTGGCTGGTAATAACTGGTGTCGATAATGTAATAATACATAAATATGACTGCAGTTCTTGGAAATAAAAGGGTTTTTTGCAGTTTTTGTGCAGTTTGCTAATCGAAAATAGGTAAGTGGATGACATAGTTGTCATATTTATTCATCCAAGATATGTACTATCTTTCATCTCTCTCTCTCTCTCTCTCTCTCACTTCTACCATGCTTAATGATATGTTTGCAAACGGAAGAAGTAAGCATTGTAGGCTATCAACAACTTCCAAAACATAACCAAACTTGTGTATTGAATGGTGTCTGCAGCCAGTTTATGTTTCAGTCATGTACCGTATAACTTCCTGCCTCAGACAAACCATGTGAAATGTGATAATCCCAGCATGGCTCGGAGGAGCAATGGAGTTGATTTGGTTTTACCATTCTCTTTCTATTTGAATTTTTTTTTTCAACACGTTGAGCTTAAAGGTCCCGTGTTGGATAAAGTGACATTTTGATGTTTTTTGTTGTTGTTGTTTTTTTTGTTTTTTTACAGTGATAATAAAGCAACATAGGTTCTATATTTATACTGTGAAAGTATAAAGGTAGTTTTTTCATTCACAAATGTAAAAAAAAAAAAAAAAAACTACCCTTATACTGTATGGAGCAATACTAAACATCTACCTTTAGACTTTCACAGTATTAATATAGAACCTAAAGCTGCTTTATCATCACTGTAGAAAAAACAAAAAACATTGAAATGTCACTTTATCCAAATGGGACCTTTAAGATCAACGTTTTGATGTAGTTTTTAATTTTCAAACATGAAAAACAAAGTTAGACATATGAAACCTGCAGAGATTTCATTTTAGATCTCCAACAGCTGGTTTCAGTAGTGAGCTATTTGTTGATTGGTGCTGCAAAAGAAAACATTTCTGAATGTGTACAATTGTGCTGCCACTTCATTTGGAACTTCATTTGGGTGTTCTGGAGATAATTGTATTATCTATCACTCACGTATACAGAAAAACATATGAAAACAGGGCCCAGGTTGAAAAAAATACAAGTTTCCCTTTCCCTTTCAGCTACTTTCTGGTTCCACTGTCACTGCTCTGATCAACCTCCAGCGTCATCAGGAGGAAGCTGATAAACCCACAACAGCAACTAAAAGAAAGTGTTAGCTACTAGCTGTGAACATTGTGATCAATTAGCAGCTCAACGTACAAAAATCAATGAATACTGCTTTAAAGACATATCCTGTAGTTATAATGTCTCGTATAATTGCTAGCAATTAAAGTCAGAAACAACCCCCTGTGACAAGAAGGTCAGTGGTATAGGAGGTTGAGGGGCTGTAATTATACAGTGCATAGCTGTGTGTGTGTGTGTGTGTGTGTGTGTGTGTGTGTGTGTGTGTGTGTGTGTGTGTGTGTGTGTGTGTGTGTGTGTGTGTGTGTGTGTGACATGCCAAGTTTCACTGTGGTGTAGCATCAGGGCTGCCCACTTACTCCCCACCCACCCCCCACCCATGCTTATCTTCCTGACCCCTCTCACCCATCCTTACCCCATCCCATCCCACACAACCCCCATCCCTGGCTAATCCATGACTAATCAAGCTTCTCCCCCTGGGGGGTTTCCTCCCTCACCCTCTCTTTAAATCTTAAACCCATCATCTGCTCCATTAGAGACCACCACACCCGGTTTTTCCCACAACTGTTTATGTGTGAGTGTGTTCGGACCAGCAGGGCTCCCAGGAAATCTGAATGAACAAATGGGAGTGAAATTATGGATGACATCATTAAAGTTTTCAAAAGAGCATCTTGAAAAAGAAAAAGAAAGCAATGCACAATCGATAAGATTCAAGTTGAGAAAAGTGTGATGTGGCCTCTCACCCTGCTCACACTCCCCAAAACCCAACCCAGTGACAGTGTAGTGAATGATAATGCTATTTCATTATCATTGTACCTCTGTGGTGGCTTTATGTTATTTGAAAGGGCAATGCTGTGATAGTTACCAAACCTACAAGCATTTTTTGCCGATAATGTAATAATACATAGAAATGACTGCAGTTCTTGGAAATAAAAGGGTTTTTTGCAGTTTTTGTGCAGTTTGCTAATCAAAAATAGGTAAGTGGATGACATAGTTGTCATATTTATTCATCCAAGATATGTACTATCTTTCATCTCTCTCTCTCTCTCTCTTCTACCATGCTTAATGATGTTTGCAAACGGAAGAAGTAGCATTGTAGGCTATCAACAACCTCCAAAACATAACCAAACTTGTGTATTGAATGGTGTCTGCAGCCAGTTTATGTTTCAGTCATGTATAACTTCCTGCCTCAGACAAACCATTGGGAATAGGTTGATTTGATTTTACCATTGATTTTTTTTTTTTAATTAACATAGGCTATTTAGCCATCATTTGTCCAACTTGATGGTTAGCGTTATCTCCAGAACACCCAAATGAAGTTCCAAATGAAGTGGCAGCACAATTGTACACATTCAGAAATGTTTTCTTTTGCAGCACCAATCAACAAATGTTCTTGCCCGGTTGAAGAGCGTTAGCTGGGCTGCAGGCTGCCGGGCTCAATACTGGAGCCCAGCTAACGCTCTTCAACCGGGCAAGTGGCTCCCGTCAAAGTTCGCCCTGTAAACCTGCATTTTTTTTTCACAATGACAGGCTCAGATAGTTACAATGAGTGTCCGACAACATACTGAGAAATGAACGTATGTCTCTACCTTTAGCTGGAGGTCGCTGTTTGTTGTGACCTGTGTCCAAATCTCACCACGCTAGAAATCTCGCGATAACTCGCGGCAAAACACCGATGGGGAATACTGTTACTTGACTGAGGTGAAGAGCATAATACATCCATGGTGAAGAGGGACGACCGAAGCATTTCCAAATTATAGTAACAAAATGTTGGGCTACTCGCGCATGCTTTCACAGAGCTTTCACAAGTTAGGGCTAGCTGTGCTACAAATGGATGCACCGTGCCGACCACAGGGTCTGCTGTGACCACTTTGACTGGGGATGACTACTGCCAGTCAGAAGAAGAGACGCGCTTAAAGGTAGAGACATACGACTCCTTTCTAGTATGTTGTCGGACACTCATTGTAACTATCTGAGCCTGTCAGTGTGGGGAAAAAAAGCATGTTTATAGGGCGAACTTTGACGGGAGCCACTTGCCCGGTTGAAGAGCGTTAGCTGGGCTGCAGGCTGCCTGCCCTGCTCAATCCATCACTGGACAAGGTTGAAAAAAAACGAAGTTTCCCTTTAAGGGGCATGAAACCAAAACAATGAGCTGAACGACCCTAAAAAGCAACATAAAATTAAGAGAACTAGTCAGGTCATAATTCTCTCCAACACTGGTAGCAGCCCTTTTCACTTTACACGTCATCATTTGAGCCATTATTTAGCTGATAATAATGAAATGATATAATTTTTTTTTTGTTTATTAGGCTTGAACTTTTCTTCCCTTAGAAACACTATTATTGTAACTACTTCTAAGAACAAATAAATTAAAGTCACAAAGTGACAATAAATGCTTAAAGAAATTATAGGCTACATAAATGTGATAATGTGTGATAATAACATAGATTTGAACTATATTGTGTAAACAGCCATGGCAGTTGTTAAATAGTTTAGCTATAGTTTGTGTCAGGGATGTAGCAATACATAGACAGCAGTAGTCATATTTGAGTGTATAAATGAAATGTAAAGAATTATTAACATGACCTTTTTCAGACATCTGTCATCACAGAAAAAGAAAGTGTCCGTTTTCATGTGCAATGGCTGCTGAAAAGCCATCACATTCTTTTGAGTATTTTCAGACCCACTTTTTTTCTATATGGGGTGACCCCGTTTAGGGCCTCTGGATTCCAGGAAGAATAACCCTTTCACCCTTCACCTCTCTCTCACTTCCACCTAGCAACCGTCCCAACAATAAACTCTAATTGGTTTACTGTCACGGCCAATCGCATGGGGATGCTATGAATTTATTCACAGAAATGACCAGTTAAGTGGCTGTAGGAGTCAGAAGAGGAATCACAAGATCAGGAGACAAAAAGTCAGACACGGAATTCTCTATATCAGAACATCTCTTGTGATTATGTCTTGAGCCTTTTGTAAAGTCTGTTGGGGTTTTAATCATTTGCTTGATGCTTTTGCTAATATAGGCTATATCACTTTAAAACCTGAAACATGTCCTTGTTAGATAAAAACAGTGGTATGATAATAATATCTTCAATATTATCAATCAATAATATGAATATTTACTCAAGCTTTAAGGTTATAGATAAGTCCATAAACTTTTTGCCTTAATGCCCTACAAGCAAAGCAAATATGATGGCTTATTGGCCTTTTACTATGACAGTATCAAAGTATATATAAGCCTTGTTGCATTGGGACTCTGACACCACCTAGTGGCCATGAATAGTAATGCACGTTAAAGTAGCTCAGGCCACACACCCCACAGGTTCAGTCATGTCAAATACATCATTTGCATTTTCTGTATATCATTGAAGTAGATATACAATAGATAAGAAAAAGTTGTGAAACTCTATCCTCGGCCTAAAGAGACATGACACCTACATGGAAATATTTCACTTTTCCTAAACAACCATGTAAAACAACCATGTATTTACCCACATGATCTGTGCTACATTAAAATATTAAAAAAATATTGTGCAATAAAAGAGGCTGATAGTATTCTGTAAAAACAAAAACAAAAAAACCATCAGCTGCGCAATTCAAAGATGATGGTCGAACCTATCTCACATCCTGTCTCTGTGTATTCATGTCCTATGTATGTGTGTGTGTGTGTGTTCTTGGTTTTGTGTGTGAGTGTCCTACAAGTTGGTCAATACTGACAATTAGAGCGAAAGAGGTTTTGGCTCAGTGATTATTGTTTTTGTGCCAGAACAACACAAATACTCATTTATCAGGGACTAAGAAGCTGATAACAATTTTCTACTTGTCTGATTAGCAACAAATGCTAACTGATTCATTCAGCTCACAAAATCTACATTGTTCAATGTGCGACATTTTTGAACTGGTTCGGTCAAACAAGCATAAATCATCTGTCAAAGGGTCTTTATGTGCTGTTTTTCTTTTTTGAATGCAATTGTATATTTTACTTCGCCTTGGCCTGTTTCATTGACACAATCTCAGCCAATCCCGATGTCAGACAGCTAGGTGGGCGGGCCGCAGAGGTCAACAGAGAGGACCTGTTTCCAGGTAACAGAATACCACATGAGCCCATTTTCAGACACTCACGCATATGCACTCTAGCCACTAGCCAGGCAGTCAATGAAGCCTGTGTTGGGAGACTGTTTTTCTCATGCACCTCCCCCTCTCCCCCTCTTCCGCTCCTCCTACAATGTGTTTTCATTTCATATTTCAAGGCCATGTTCAGTCAGGAAATGTTGGACTACATTTATGAGCTCAAGTTGGAAAGACGGGACAAAGAGAGACTGTTAAAGCACTAACATAATCACAATGTAAGCTGTGAGTCACTATCCACATTTAGTATAAATGCAGCTAACAGCGCCACTGATATGCATCAATAACATGAGTGCTAAAGCTACTCCAGCCAAAAACAAGACAAAGATTCAAGAGATTACTGCTAATAACTGACTGAAATACCAATTTTTAAATAATTAATTCATCAGTACACTGTAAAAAATTTAACGGAAAGAATATGAAGGGGAAATGAATGTGGTGAGGATATAACAACCTAAACTGAATTAAACTTTACTGTTTTAGACGTTAACCCTCTAAAACAGCGAATCCTTGAGTTGATAAATCTTTTTTATTATTATTTAAGTTCCATAGCTTTTTATTCTGAATATGACACATAAAGTGGTGACCACAGTTTATCCAAATTGTAATTCACAGCTTGAGCACTAAGGGGCAGTAGCACATTCTGGCTGTGGCCCTGCACACACTTCAGGTTCAGTGGGGATTGCATGAGTGGGACAGGATCTGAGTGACTAATCGAATCTCTTTTGTGTCCAGAGACGGTAGGTGGTAGAGGAAGAATGCCTGGAATGTCAGAGGTGATGCACACACAGACATACACAGAGACGCACACTCATGCTCCTTGAACCTCCAGCTCAACCTCAGCGAGGACAAAAGATGTAGCCTATACCTGCAGGCAGAAGGGTGTGTGTGTGTGTGTGTGTGTGTGTGTGTGTGTGTGTGTGTGCTTGTGGGGTGTGTGTATAAAGTGGGAAAGTGATCTTTTACCATCAGTCTTCTGAACAGACAGAAGAGGGAAAAATAAAACCCCCAAATCAGAGCCGCTTTGGAGCCCAAGACAAGAAAGACTGTAAGATGAGAAAAGAAAGCAGGATAAAAGTGGGAGACAAAGATGTTATCAGAGGGAGAGAGTCTGACCTGAGGGCAGGTTTAACCCAGACAACTTCCTGCTACTGCAGCTAAAACTGAGATGATAGCCATTGGACCCCCGAGATACAGACAACAGTTTGATAAGTTCTATCTATCCTTCGACAACGATATCATACATTCTACAGATAGAGTAAAGAATCTCGGTGTTGTCCTGGATCAGTCCCTTTCATTTGATTTACATATAAAAGAGGTGACACGTGTTGCATTTCTTCACCTACGAAATATAGCCAAGATCAGACAACTTCTGTCAATGAAAGATGCCGAGGTCCTTATTCACGCCTTTGTTACATCTAGGATTGATTACTGTAATGTCCTCTTATCTGGACTATCCAAGAAGAGCCTTCATCGATTGCAAATGGTTCAGAATACTGCAGCCCGTATTTTGTCTGGCTCATCTAGGTATGAGCACAGTACACCAGTGCTGGCTTCTCTTCATTGGCTCCCCATTCAGTTTAGAGCAGATTTTAAGGTGCTTTTACTAACATTTAAAATCTTAAACGGCTTGGCACCTTTGTACTTGAGTGATTTAATTAATGTGTATGTGCCCACACGGTCTCTACGCTCCCAGGAGAGTGTGTCTCTTTGTGTTCCAAAGGTTAGGAAAAAGACGGTTGGTGAGCGTGCCTTTTCCTATCGTGCTCCAACACTGTGGAACAATCTCCCTTTGGACATCAGGCAGGCCTGTTCTATTGGGGTATTTAAAACAAAGCTTAAGACCCACTTATTTACCGTTGCATATGGGTCTTAGGTTTTCATTATTAAAATCCTGCCCTGTTTTAAGTATGTTCTGTATTTTGTTGTTTTGGAATGTTTCTGCTTGTAAACTGCTTGCAGTTTTGATGTGTTGTACAGCACTTTGATGTAAAGCGCTTTATAAATAAAATTATTATTATTATTATAACTGACCTGCCCACACACACACATACAGACATAGGAGTAACAACAACATAGATGCTGTAGGCCAAACCCTCCCTATAGACATTGCTGTTTCTTCACCATCAGATCAGTTCCCATTCATAATAGTACACACCTAAGTAGAATCTACATTGCACTGTGTTGAACTCGAATTGCAAATGATGTTGGCTAAATGCAATCAAATAACTTATTCAAAGCAACAAATCAAAGTGCAGTCTTATTTCATCCACTTAGTTGCAGCTAGTTAGAAGGATGCTGCTTGTATCAGACAGATACATGAGAGGAAAGTGACACTAACGACTGTGTTGTTTATCTTCACTTTTAATTTACTTTGGGGCTTTTAAAGAAAGCCTAACTGTCACTAACAGTAGGCTGCTTTAGGATAATGACAGAGGAAGGCATCTAGCCAACTGCATTATATGAGTCATATAGGAGTCATATAGGAGTCATGGGGCCAACAAAACACAGTCCCACATAGAAACATGGTTGACTAGACAGAATCAGGACTGTGGTCGAGGGTAAAAACCCCGGAACAGAGAAGGTTATTAAAGAAAGAGTGCTACTATTATTATTTTGAACTAAAAATAAGAGAGTGTACTCTCAGTCTACTGTTTATACTAATCAGAGATATGATTACAAAATATATCTGGCAAGTATACAGAAATGTACATGCCCTGTATGTGAACCTAACCTATTTAACAGGATATACTGAATACTCAACTATTCAAGCCTTATACAGAAGGTTTGAGTATACTTGGATTGTAACTATAGTTTAGTCTATCAATTCTAATTGTTATTTTGCTTCTTTGAGGTATTCCAGTATATGTTTTACTTGTTATAAAAAAAAAATATGTATTCTAGTTTATAATAACAGGTCAGTTGGAATAAAAAAAAAAAAGACAAAAAAAAACAACTGAGCTTTTTTTGTGCAGAAATTCAGTGAGGGCATTTGAAAATTAGAGTTAAAAATATTTCAAATTGTAAATTGAGGTGGACTAGGAAGTATGTAACTAGTCAATTTACAACTTTGCTTACGATATAGTACTAACTGCACTTTCAAAAACTACAATGTGGACTTGAAGTATATAACCAGTACCTGTTATTTCTACTAATCTGTACTCAGAGTTGAAGTATACTTAAACGTACACTTTTGTAAACTAAAAATAATTGTCCCAGTAAGTATTAAAATAGCACCTAAGTATACTAGATAAAGAAATAAATGTACACTTCACATAAAGTGACTTGACAATATGAGCTTGAAGTCAACTTCAACAATCCACCCTGCTAATTTGTCCTTTAACAAGACTCCTGACAAGGTTTTAACCTGTCTGTGACCTCTGACCTCCGTCTGGAAGGTGACTGTCTATTGATTAGTGCGTCTTTACAATACATGAAAGTCAGCTGCCATTTTTTGTGTTTTCTTTTTAAACTCTTTTATTTTAGTCATAAATTTGAATTTGATCAGCCTCATGGTGAGCGGCATGTGATTGCAGCTCATGCCCTGCAACATGGGAGCTGATTGGTTTAATGGTTTACGGGCTGCCTGCTGATCCTCGGGTTATTAAGGCAATCACCAGTTGACTAACACTGTAGAACTGAACTTCTGACTTCCAACCCACACACGTGCACACACTCATCACACATACACACAAGTTCCCTCACTGCCACACTGTAATGTCTACAACACATTTCCGATTAAAGAATGCATTGTTAGGAGTTGATAGGGGGTCAGAGGTGAACAGTTTCCATTACACCAAGTGTCCCTGGCTTTCACCCCATCCCTCATCCTACCTCCCCTCAACCCCCTGCCATCCTCTCACCCAAAGAGGTCATCCAGTGTGCAGCTGGACCTTTTTTCCATGTGCTAATGCCGTACTACTGCTGAGATAAGAGGGACAGCAGATCAGATTGAATGCATGTACTGTATATTAAATGCACTGTCAAAGTTTAAGGGACCCAGTGGAGACTGCTTTACACACAATTTGTCATGTCAACTCCATTAATCCTTAAATGAGATAATCTGCATCGAAGCAAGCAAGCAGTCAATTATTGTTGCTAATTGTTTTTTCCTAAATATGCGGTACCATAGATACAAGCTGCTACGCTATTTACATCCGCTAAGGTCCTGCTTATGCATGTATGGCTTTGAATGTGTGACCCTCAGTGTGTGTGTGTTGGGTGTGTTTGCTCAGCTGCAAGTGCTGTTCTCAGAGCAAACGACCCCTCAGAGCTTCTCACATCGCCTCATCTCCTCCTCCAATACGAATGTTAATGAAACACAAGGGAGGCACAGTGATGGGGAACTCTTGTGCTCATGCAAAGTGTCACTATCACTGTCATGGAGGAGGGGAGGGGGGCGCGAATCCCACTGAGCACCGCCGATGTGACAAACAAGTGCATTCATGGTACTGTAAGACATTTTGGACAATAATCACAGTGAAGTCCTGCAGGTCAGTGATGTCAGTCCTGTTTGTGTTTTGGAAGTGCTCGACATTGTGTACTGTCATGTGATGTCAACTCTGTGGAATGAAAGACGACCTCCAGAGAAATGTGACAGGAAAATATCATTTCATGTTCCCTCCGCTGTCCCTCTGGCAGAGCACCATCTATTGACGTCCACCCACTGAGCCCTGACCACAAAATCCACTATTGTTCACAAGTGCATGAAGTTAAAGGATGTGCAGTGTGGTGTTTTCCTCTGCCACTCTTGTATCAGTGCATCTGCTGGGACAGTTATGGAGATATGGACAGGTGCTTTTTTTTCTTTCTTTTTTTCTTTTACTTTTTTGCACATTACCTGACATGTTCTGACATGATTTGTTTTAAATTAATTATCACCTTATATTGATTCTACATATTGGTCCAGGTGTGATAGAAATGAACCAAAAGTAATGAAATGGTGATCAAATATCTAACAGCAAAATATGCTCCTGGATATGGAAAAGCAGGGGAATTTGTTTGTTCATTAAATTTTTTTTTTTTTTTTTTTTTTTTTTTAGAAAAACCTGCTTCAGTAGGTAAAACCATCTTCCAAATTTTTAGATTTTTGAATTCATGATTAAACTGAATTCAAAAAGTCAGTATTGCTTAGTTTAAAGATTCTGTAGTACTAACTTTTGATACCAGTATGGTACTGACAGTGGCAGAGATTAGATCATGAGCAGTGTAAGTGTCATTATTATGCATTAGGGTCATAGTTATTATGGTCATAAGTGCTAACAAATATATTGCAAGAGGTAAAACGAGTCCACAATAAGCAGAGGTGACAGGAGATGGATGGAGCGGAGGACAGGGGTTTGAGCTGCTGTGTCTAATCCAAAGATAAATAATGATAATGAGGCAGCAGTGGCATCACATGTCAGAACAGGGGCTGATGTGTGGAGGACTACTTATTTCAGCACAATTACAAAGGAATAAAGCTTCAGATGTTGGCTATTCTTGTAAGATGAAGTAAAATAAATAAATAAATAAACATGCTTTGACTGGTATCTAAATTAAGATAACCAGTCATTTCCACATGATTAGTACCATGTTTCTTCACAAGTGAGACATTCCTGCTCTGTATGACTTGTTATTGGAGCTATAAGTGTTTTCCAGCTGATTCTCCAATTAGATTACACAAGAACTGAGAAAATGTACAGAGTGCTGCCAGATTATTGCCTAACATTCCCCACAGAGGAAATGAACATGGGGCATAGGTCAGGACATCATGTAGATCAGGGCTGTGTTGCTGGTAATTTAGTGTTTAACAGACAGACTTGTCCTTAAAGGGTAGGAGTGTGTGCATGTTTGTTCAGAAACTCTCAGTCTGTAAACAGCAGAAAGTCCATAATTTCAGCAGCCACAGACCCAAATATGCAAAAGCATACCTGAGCCCGAATACACACACACAGAGTGAAAGACTCAACCCTTCGCTTTAAACTCGAGCAGTTACGAGTGGTAACCTCAGAGAGTGAAAGTAAACATGAGGTTGTACAGGCTGCATGTTCCTCACTTAAACCCACATAGACAGAGTTAATAACATAAAAGAGAGCAGAGGAGAATTTGGTTGTCTCGCTATGGGATGTTCAGGAAACGATTTCATGAAGCAAATTGGATAACTCTGCTTAATAAAACCATGTCTGTTATCTGTGATGCAGATTTCAGGGGGAATGGTTTGATGAGATGATAAGACATGTATAATACTTGGGCACAAAGTTAAGATAACATGCAATGAAGCATGCAACATGTAAACACTGTGTTTCCCAGCTCCTTCCAGCTCAGGTTGTTATTGTAAGTCTGCCAGGTAATGACTGGCATCTCATGAAGTCATCTCAGATGAAAGTCTTTTAAATACTTTCACTGCAGACAGGCTGTAGATGCAGTGGATGATTGCGGGCTGAGAAGCCACAAGTCCTACAGGAGGGAGACGGACTGCCACGGATCATACTGTGTGTTTATGTTTGGCAGTTCACACACATGCCAATGCTACTGTAACTGTTCTGTTTTGTCTGTGGGAATAACACTCGAAGGACAGCGCAAAAAGTGCAAGACAAGACTAAATGCCAACCAATGGATTAACAAGCAATTTGGTACAAAGTCTCATTATTTCCAGACAATGTAGGCTATTCTAATAATGACGTTAGTGATCCTTGTCCCTCTGTCCACTGGGTGAAAAATGGCTGGCAATGAAAACATCAGATCTGTGTGAAAAAATGAATGGAAGGATTGCTGACATTTTTATTGAAATTGGTGTAATGTGTGATAATCATGGTCTTAAGAGGAACCGTGAACCATGAAAACAACCATGAACAACTTTGACATACAGTAGCGTTATCTGGTCAAAGTCTCATTTTATTTTATACTTTGGTTTATGACCACATAACTAAATTTTGTATTTGAGGCTGATTAACAAATGGTTTCATACTAACATGCTAAATGAACATAGTGAACCTACTTTACATGAGCATGCTAGCATTATTATGGTGAACACATGCTGCCAATGAAAATAAATCAGTTTGATCGATAATGTAATATAATGTTCTGGTTCAATTTTGCACATCTTGTTTTATTGGTTTAGAGATGACAGGCTAAAACACCTGCATTTCAATTTGCTGCGTGTTAATATAGCAATAATATTATGTTCCCATGTAAAGCAGGAAGTAACCATACATGCAAATATCTCATACAACAGTCATAAAGTTTGCACATAAACAGTGATGAATAGTTTCCTTGAACTTCTCGCTCAGAAGAAGACTTCCTTTGTACGTTTCTTGGCTGAAAGCGTAGATAGTGTGGAACAGATGATAATGACTCAGAGCCAACTTTTTCAACGGTGGCCATGGGAACGATGTACCCAAACAACAACAACATCTAGCCAGTGACATTTCAATGTTTCCTTTCTACAGTGAACCCAAGGACAATAAGAGCTGTGAATTGTTGGACTTCAGTCTAATTAAAGTGCTGATACTGCTTCAAGGTCCGATCTGCAACAACACAGGAGCTGTTCTCTCTTCAGTTTGAGCCCCAGCGCACTCAGTCTGAGAGCTACATCATCACAGTGAGCATCACATCATGGAAAATACGAGAACATTTTCAACGGATAGGGGAAAGAAAAAACCCCCAAAAGAAACAGTCATTCTTATTCTGAAGTTTCCAGTCTGAGATTTTTCTCCCATTAAAATCCAATAGAGCTGACCGTTACACATATACAGCAATGACACCTTTTTACAGTTGGCCCATTGTGTCCAGCTGTGTTCAAATCAAAGTCACTCTGGCTCAATGAGCACATTCCAGACAGGACGCCGCTGCAGCGAGGGCATTCAGGCCTCCAATATACTGACGACATTTAGGTAGAGCTCTTTCATACACTTCTATGACATGTTCGCCTGCCAGGTTTTTAGACCCATAAAACACTAAATGGAGCTTGGTGGCTTGTTCCAGAAACATCAGAGACCAAATAAGGTCAAGAGTGGAAACAAATGAAGGTGAACAAGAATGGGAAAATGTAAAGTCTGACATTTTTCGCAGCAGAAAAACACATTTCCAGAGGTAAACTGAGATCATTAAGTGAACATTCAACCTCTGACAGGATAAAAAATATTTCTGTTGTTCAGGATTCAAACCCCACTGAGACTCAAATTGTCGACAATAAAATAATGTGACTACGGACAAGGCATCTAGAAGTCCAAGACAGGCTCCTACTGGGCTCAGCTCACAATCATTTATATTGGCTAAACATGGAATCCTTTCAGAGCAACTCAACCAACGGTAAATGGAAAGTGAAGGTTCCTGGAAGCAGGAATAAGAGTTTCTGAAGGAACGGAGAGTGGGAAACAGTAAGACAGAAGTCTGTGCTGCAGCTGCATTTGCAGGTTGTCTGGAAATACAGATAGTGACTGTGATGCATGAAACAGAAAACATCCGTCATGAAAAATCACATCTGTGAAAAGTGTCAACACAATGCATGGCCATGTTTTCATATTGTCTAAGGATCTCAGTCTATTTGAAACAATCTATCTCCATACGCTCCATATTAACATACATTGACCATTCACGCGCATTGAGCATGTAAACGGGGGCTGATATGACCCAATCAGAGTGACCGTGGGTGTTGTCATGGTAACAGCACTAAATATGAGGTTGTGGAAAGATTGTGGTTAGAGGAACGCTGGCGTCATAAACTCACAGTTAAGTTTGCAATGAATGACAGAAACAACACCGACTAAAGGTTTCAAACCATCTTCTGAACCGTCCTCCTCCCAACACTGACTTTATCTACTACTGTACACTACAAAAAGTGACGTTGATTCAGGTCAAATGTTTTGCTGAAGGGTGCGCTGACAAAAATAAACACACCACTCTGATATCCTGAGCTTATTTGGGGACTTGAACATATGATTTTAAAGTCACAAGACAAGTCTTTGTAATCATCAAGCCTCTAGCAGTCACAGTATGAGGAGTTGTGTTTGCCATGCGAGACTCAATAAATGCAGCAACCTGCAGAAACACTGAATCCCAGATTAGCTCTCTCTGACTCTCAGTGAGTGTTTTGAAATAGAAAATGTTTTTCGTCACCCACCCTCACACCAACACAAGCTGATGTCAAACTGGAACTGCATCAAGTGTGTTCTCGGGATTCCACTTCAAAGCTCGGTGTGACCCCCCCTCATGTAAACTAAACACTTCATTTCTCACCCTGGTGCAGCGTTTGACTTGTCTGCCACTTCCAGCTACTTCATTGCACACACACACATGCGTAGGAGGAAGAGGGCAGAGGAAGCCCGCTCTATTGCCAAGCAAACGAACTTTCTCTCCTACAGAGCTGTATAAGAAGAGCCTCACAGCAGGACTGGCTAAATGAAAACAACAACAGCAGCCTGAGGTGTGAAAATGGAGATGGACAAGAGGATTGACCCTTATCATGTGTCCTGTGATGGGTCTGAAAAGAAAGCAGGGGATGACTGATGTTCTTCTGGTCCAGCCATTTTGTTTATTGTCATTAGGTAATTCAGTGATGGACAAGATGTGGACACTGATAACAGAGTGGATAGCCTGTCCAAATTTCATGGAAAACAATACTGTAAAAACCATAAAGAATATTTCCAAGAATATTTGTCTTATTTCTTGTCAAAATGTCTCAATTTCTAGTCAAACCTAATCTCTTTCCACTTAAAATAAGACTCATCAAAAAATTAACTTGTTTTAGACAGTTTTCACTTGTTTTAAACACATTTTAATTGAAATAAGTAGAAAAATTTGCCAGTGAAAGCATGTTTTCTGTGCTTGTAATAAGAAAGAAAAACTTGCTCCACTATCAGATTTTTCTCCTTATTTTAAGTGAAAATATGCTTGAAAAAAGTAAAAAAGTGTCTAAAAAAACTAGCTACTTTTTATGTGATGAGTCTTATTTTTAGTATAATTAGATTTGTTTTGACTAGAAATTACATTTTAACTAGAAATAAAACAAATATTCTTGGTAAGATTTTGAGTTTATGCAGTGAACACAGAGTTGCTTTATGGGAAATGTAGGATTAGGTACTTTTAGGGTTTCCCCCATTCCACCTGAACTGGAGGCATCAGTTTGGATTTTTATTTCATTCTAACCCAAATTGGTCCTATGCAGAGTATTACATGTAAGTGAATAGAATATGAAATGAATAATGTTTATTAAGTGTTTCTAATTGAAACCACATTGTTAAACGCAAAAAAAGGATATTCATGCAGGAAAATGATGTAATAAGAAACAATGGCAAGATATCATAAAAACAACAATTTTCACATTGCTTTCCATCATTTGAGGTTTGATTGCTTCTCATTTAATAGAATAGAATCAGCACCATGTGTTTATCAGTGAATCTTTGTTGTACAGATTTTCTGGAAAATCAGTTGAAATTGAAACTAAATTGGGATGTCAACTCAGCTGATGATAATGATGCAGACCGGTATCATGTTGTGTTTAATTTTCTAAGAAATTTAATTTCTGGCAGAGGCAGGTTCTCAATGCTGGTTAACTGTAACGGAAATAACTTTATCAACATTAGGTAGTTTGATAATTAGGCTAGCAATACCTTTACAAGCCAGTTTGGAACTCAGTGTCTGCCACAGACTTTTTATATTTTAAAAGAAGTACCTTGTGCCTAAATACTTCTCGAAGTAGCTTAATGTAGTATGAAATCAAACCACTTCAACATCCTACAGACCTGAGTGTCTCGATGTGGTTGTTAAACTAAGCTATTAGCAGGGTAGGGGCTTTCCAACCAGTGATTTAGCATAGTTTTTCCCCTTAAATGTAATTCTTGCGTGTGTGTGTGTGTATGCATGTGCCCATTACCCCGATCTCTCCCCGCATGTGCCTCTATCATTTCAGAACATATCCAAATCTCTCTCTTTATATAAAATCTAATCACAGCATTAGAGTAAATGATGTAACTATGGTGGTATGTGCTTTGCCAGAGTGTCACATGAGAGAATACATGAGGATGTCTGAATGACACTTAAATCTAATGATTCTACATGGTCAATAATTTAGTCTTTAGCAAGATATAAGGAGAAATACACATACAGACCTAATTAACTAAAAATCTGTTAGGTCATGTATGCCTTACTGTGCCCTAAGTGATGGTACAGTGGTCTGAGGAAAGAAGCTGTATCATCATATAATGAAATAAACTACTTTAAATATTTATGTGGTGCTATAAAACAAATGCCATTGCTTTCCATGGGATTGAAATTCTTAGTTTGGACCAATCAACAGACTGAGGAAGCTCCATTTCATTCCTTTGCCCATCAGTTTTTGATCTTTTTTTCTCTTCTCAAGGATCCATCTCAGCTGTTTATTTCTGGATAGAAACAGCGTTAAGAAAAAGCTGCAGAAGCATGAATGTTACCTTCTATAACCTGCAGGGCAGCGGCCAGCCAGCACAGCAGGAAGAGATGCAGGGCAAGAGACCACCTGAGGAGACACATCAGTCACAGAAGCCACAGTTAAAGTTCTGACTTCAACATATAAAACCTTATTTAACACATGCAGACAACTTTAATCCGTGTTAGTTCTCGATGCACATTATTGTTGTGTCAGTGAAGAAGTTGAGTTTAAAAAACAGCGCCGGGAGAAGAGCGCCTATCACAGGTCCGCTCTGAGGTGTAACTAAGGTGTTTAATAAAGGTCTGAATGTTCAGTAAAGTTCACTAAATTTCAGTCTGTTTTCTTTGCATGCAAAAAATAAAGAGGTAAAAATCAAACTGACTTACCCTTGAAGCATTTTTGACATTCAGTGAATAAAAATCCAGGTTTGGAAGTGAACTCCAAGTGCATGTGTGTGATGAAATTCAGGCAAACTCCGTGGTCCCTCTGCCCCACTCTGCAGACCTGAGATCACACTGTGCTCTCTCTCTCTCCCACTGTCTCTCTCTCTCTCTCTCTCTCTCTCTCTCTCTCTCTCTCTCTCTCTCTCTCTCTCTCTCTCTCTCTCTCTCGCTCAGTACAAAGGCTCTCTCAGTTCGGAGCTGAGTGACTCTAAGGCCCACAGAGTCTGGAAATTTGACTCCCTTAGAGGAAAAAAAAACCTCCACCCTCACTCACTCAGTGGACCCTCTCTCCTAACCTGCTGCTCAATTTCCTTTTATTTACAATAACATGATGTCTGTTATGATGTCCGAGTACACATGAGGCCATTACTAAATCTACCAATCCATGTATTGATTTTAAACATGTATTAATATGTCCAGTTCCTTTTAAATAGTTTTTGTCATGATGTAAAGTTTATCAAACTGATCATTGAAAAAAACCTAAAATTTAAGAAATTACAAAATGGCATTTTAATTACTGAATAAAATAATGAAGAAGTGATGAGAGAATTAATGGACAGAGATGTTTAGTAATGAGTTGAGCTCATGTGTAAGTGGCCCTGGGGCAAATCTTTGCCATTGGGCCCCTCATCCCACCTCCTGTGTATGTACCCTGTAACCCTTAACTTCCCATATACGTGTAATGCAGTAGATTAAACATGTTCCCTTATTATACTCTACCCAGAAATTAACCACTTGTGTTCTGCGATATGGCCTCAGGTTGTCAAGCGTACTGCAACAGTAACACAAGTAAACAAGTCTTTGAATTGATGGAGTAATTTAAGATTAAACTAATGGTCAAACTAGACCAGGTGATGCTGAGGCTTTAAGGGATAGTTCAACATTTTGGCAAATTGGCCCATTGCCATAATCCCTATAGTTTTGGGGGTAGGTTCGTTGCCTTTTTTTTTTTTTTTTTTCTAAGTATATTTTTTTGGCTTTTTCGCCTTTTATTTGATAGCACAGTAGAGATAGACAGGAAAGGGGGAGGCAGAGAGAGGGGGACACGAACCGGGATTGCCTGCGTTGAGGACTGTAGCCTCTACATGGGGCAGCCGCTTTAACCACTGCGCCACGCACCGCCCCGGTTCGTTACCTTTAATTGTCAGTGCAAACTATTTTTAGAACGGCGGAGCAGAGCCTGCTCAGAGCTACGATACGGAGGCTAATGGGATTTCTTGGTTTCCCTCATCAAACTCATCAAATACATAATCCAACAACTCCAAAACGCTCTGGTGGACAAGTTGTGACCTGCACATTCACCACGCTATGAGATAATAATGGAACATTACGAGACAGAGTTGTTTTAGAGGTAAATTCATGCAAAACTACTGATGCGCCATGCATCCTGACGGGGGCAGTTTTTCAGCAAACAGTCTCTGCATTTGCCTCGAAAACTTGCCAAAATATCCCTTTAAGACCATCGAATGGACTGAATTTGGAAAATGTGTGAATGAATACAAATTTTGTAGGGGAGGGATTATTATACTCCTTCTAAAGGTTATGTGAACTTTACTTTAAATGCAGATTTAGAAATCTAGAAATATGCATTTGTGACATTTTTGCTGTCCACGCTGTTTGAGCACATTTCCATGATCTAATCAAGCGTTGATTGTTGGGATCTACTCGTTAGAAGGACTTTGGACCTTCTTGCAGTGTAAACCACTGAGTCCCCCTACCTCATGTTAGTTTTTATAGTGCATTCATCTCACCCTTATTTAACTACATTACTCCATTGAACAGGAAGAACTTAACCTGTCTAACTTGTAAATATTTAATTTCCAAAACTGAGAGGGAATCTATATTTTCAGAGATCTGTCTTTTGTAGCACCACAGATATTAAACGATGCTCTCTGCTGCAAGTTTTTATCCTGTCGTGCAATTTGTGCATCAATTGTCTTGTCGCTGTCCTTGTTTTCAGTCCTTTAATCAGCGACACAAGTAAATATTTTCTGAATATAATTAGACACAGAAATGGGAAAACAAATCCACTTCACTTCAAGAACTATTGTGTTTAACACTGACACAAGAACAACAAATGGGAAATAATCCACAACGATTTTATTTTTAACATTTCACTTCAAATAAACTCCACATTCTTCTGGACTTTCTTTCCCAAGTCAACAGAGACAATTCTTCAGGGTTTAACAGGGTCACAGTGAAATCACCCATGTTGTGGCGTTAACACCCCACTATTAGTAGATGCTGGAATGATAATGGGTGAAGATAAAGAAGGGTGCCCTCCCCTTCCTCCTCTCCCACCCTGATCCTCTGTCTTTCTGTCTTTGTTGGATCCTCTCCTTAATCCATCTTTGTTTTGCCTTGTTTGTTCTTCTCCCACACTTAGCTCTCAGATCATTTATCTAAAGACGCTGCCTTCGCAAGGAGTTTTTGTGTAAAATGCTATTATATAATAAATAAGAGAAAGCTGTATTTTCATACCCTGTCTTTGAGTTGAGTGGTCGATGACTAACATCCTAACATGCCAGTTCCTATGATCATGTCAAATCGCTTTCATTACCCTGGTTTATTACGATAAAGCTGGAGAAAAGGTTATGATTTTTACCAACAATTATAACATCAATATCAGCTTTACTGTGGTACTGGAGAAAAAGTCAGGAATAAACAAGACTGGTAGCATTCAGTCTTTGGGGACCAAGGAGATCTTGACAGAGTTTAATGTGGGCATAGACAAATTCACTTCTGCAGGTCGAGTGTACATTTGATTGTTTGTTAGTTGGATTCTTTGGGGTGATATGGATGTATTGTATTTATCAAGGGACTCTAAAGGAGTCAATATGGTCCATTCTATATACACCATTGGCATGTGAACTAATTTTATGGTAATACAGCCGATTGTTGTTGAGATGGTTCAGTCTGAACCAAAGTGATAGATCCAAAGCTGCTGACTTTATTCTTGATGGGCCCTGTGAGATTAGATGTTAGATGATGTTGCCTGTGGATCTGGCTTTCATGTTAAAGGAAATGTGAAGCACCACTTTGATTTTTCACAAGAAGGATACACTGTATGCATGAACACCATGATTTAAGCCTTGACCTGTGACAAAACAAGAATAGTGCACCAGACTGTGAACAAGCGTCGGTGTGACCTAGTTCATCTTGGAAAAGTGTTCATTGTGTTCGTTTGCAGCCGTAACATTTTATTTTAGTTAACGGTAGGCAACGTGTGGCGCTCCAATCAAAGGACCTCTGTGCACAGCTGGTCATGAGGCTTGTCTCATGTTGATGAGGTCATATCTAGAGGGCCCCGAGGACAGGTCTTAATATTTACTCTTTCTGTTTTTATTTATTTATTTTTTGCATCACAACAACATGGTGCACCTCTTTGTGACTTCAGTTCAACATTTAAACAACAGAAGCAAGAAATTACTCGTTAAAAAAAAAAATCTTGCAAAACTTCAGTGATAAAACCTCCCGCTCTGTGAACCCATCATTTAGCCCTCTTGTTTTTCATGAGCTCCGAGATATTTTTTTATACAGTGACACTTGTGGTCATTGTGTTTTTCTGTGGATCTTGGCCAGGCAACAAGATTGCCATTGAGGAAACAATAAAGCGTCAAATTAGGTTTTGAATCTGAGCCTGTGTTTTAAACTGAGCACAGTTAGGATTACAGACAGCAGACTGTAGCGCAGTTGTAGTTCAGACAGCGATCAGAGCATCAGACCGAGTTGGTTGTTGTTGTTGGTGTTCTGTGCGTGCTGACCCAGCTAAATGCTCTGTGGGACAAACAGGAAGCCATTTATCCCGGGCCAAGTTCCCTGACAGCTTCTTACTGCAGCTCCAAGATTGTCTTTGTTCTTTTGTGAGCCAAGAGACAATGATGATTTTAGGATTAAATTGAATTTTGGAGGCTGAGCCTCGGCCAGTTATGTAAGGGATGACAACAAACCAGCTCGGCTCTCATCGGGGTCAGACAGGAACCCAATCCATTTGACCATACTTGCCCTTCTGGGAATATATTACAATCGAAAATCTATTTTTAACAACATCAAAGCAAAAAGACTGAGTGTTGATTGTTCAAGTGATTGGCCTGACATTGTGGTTTTGTTTTTAATTTTCAACATTTAAAATAAACAATCACCAAACCACATCAACAGTGAATTTGTTTGGAGTGTGCATACAAACGCAGTAAGACACAGGTTGGACTGTATGAAACTTAAAAATCCATTCAAGAATACCTCAAAGTTTGCATGTTAGCTTATGAAACTCTGCTTTGTAAATGACTGGGCTCATTACAAAGTGGGTCAAAGGACCAGGAAGGAAGAGCTGCAACGAGGCAACGCAATCAGAGAATTTACACTGCTCTCCATCTGCCTGAATGACCACTCACTCAGCTTCATTTCCTTTGTACACTGACTTCCTGCTTTGGCCTTTCCTGCCTTTTGAAGTGTGTTTTGTGACATGTTCTGGGTGGTTCTCTCCCCCTGAGTTCGAATCAACAGTTCTCACTTTGGGTGAAATCGTAATCTACACCATGATCTGTACTGGGAAATGATAGGGAAAGTCTGTGGTCGCTGGATAAAAGACCAAGCATTGGTGTTATATCAAAAAACAATCCACTGGATATGTTGACTCATTTCTCACAATCCTGTTTGTATAAATGACTGTACCGCATGGAACCAAAATATTAGCAAAGCAGGTGGCAGCGTGTTGTTCCTACTCTGCTGCAGATATCTTGGAAAACAGTTTGTGGTGGAAGAGTGGGTAACAGTGTAGAACTTTGACACCATAGACTGGCACTTATTACAACTTGGGTCTTAATTACCTTGAATGGGTCTTAATTACCTTGAATGGTACTTTATTTAGAAGTCATTTAATCTCAACCAACAGTTCTATTTTCCCAAACCTAACAGAATGATGCTTCAAATTATTGCGCTAAATGAGCTAAAACACTCATTTCAATTTGTCTGCTAGACTGTGACAAAGGTCCTGTTGTATCATTTAGATAGACATTTTTTGTTGGGATCCATTGTAACACATTACTGTGTTAGTCCACACATCATTCCATGATATACATAGGATCTGTATATGTCCCAGGCATTCATCCCTGTTCTGTTTGGGGCCGTTGCCTCCTTCACATTAAACCTTTATGATTAACAGGGACATAAAAATATATCAAGCAACAAAAAACACACTCCTTTCTGATCTCACATAGTACATGTTAAAGGGATATTTCAACATTTTGGCAAATTTGCCTATTGCCATAATCCCTATAGAAGTAGGTTCATTCCCTTTAATTGTCAGTGTGTGTCAATGTTTTTAGATTGGCGGGGCAGAGGCATGAGCTGCTCAGCTAATGCAATGGAGGCCACGAGAGCGTTTTGGCATTGTTGGATTATGTATTTGATGAGTTTGATGAGGGAAAGGCAAAAATACTGTGCGCCATGCAGAGCTCACAGTTTGCACTGACAACTAAACAAAAAAACTGAACAGGCCGAACCGACCTGCTGATAAATGACATGTCAGCAGCACGTCGGATGACGCTTCTGAGGAAGACTGGAGTCACAGTTGAAACTGTCAAGCAGGTAACACCATTCTTGATTTCATTGTCTGAACACAAGAAAAAAATAATATAATAAGACAAAATGAACCTAATTAATCTAATATGTTGAAATATCCCTTTAACTCTGACATTACAATAGTTGAGCAGTGTACAATACAATCATATTTCTCATTAATACTGCCACGTTCACACCGGCCCTTAATCAGTGAACTATTTATTCTAATGTCCTGTGCAGAGATATAAGAAGAATTTGATATTCTATGAAACTATAATGACTTAAAATATGTTCAACTCCAATCAATCCAAAGTCAGTCATTCAAGGTATCAGTGAGTGGCACTGAAATGAAGGCAGTGTCAGCTTTGTCTGCGTTCTTCACTGAAACTACCAGTAGCTACAAAACGCTACGAAATGCTAAAAGTAACTACAACTTGTAGTGAGTGTCCTTTCATACATAAAAAAAGGTGTGAAGACATAATATGTGAAACCCAGTCCCCAGTAGGCAGCCATGCAGTTACTAATCTATCAGTGTAGTTACTTATCTTCCAGTGTAGGTGTGGGAGGGGCTATGGAGCCCCAGGAGGAGAGACTGTAGTGAGTCCTCTGTGCCTTCATGATGCAGCCGGCCCTGTCTGTGTAGCAGGAAGTCTCTGTCCATTACATGGTCGTCCAAAGAGTGGCACTCATGCTTCTTTTGTCCCCAACAGTGTAAGTGGGTGTCTGTGTTTTCAGAATCTTTGTCCCACCTTGAAGTCACGCCCTCCTTTGTCCGGGTTCCCACTGTACACTGTTCAATGTTTTCAGCGTCTAAACCATTAGCAGCGTACCGGTGCTAAGAGTAGATGGTGATGACCTCTCGACCTCCTCCACGAACCAACAAGACACGATCCAACCCCTCCATCAGAACCTCCAAGAACTCCATATCTGAGAGACGCACTCTGGTTAAGGACAAGATTTACGGTAGTGAGACATGCCACAAGAATTATTTCCACACAATTTAAACATCTGTATCTTCTTAATTTAATCTGTAAACAGTCTGAGCTTTAAAAAGAGTCCTGGTTTCCAGCTTCCTGGCATCATGCTAACCTGAGCTGGGAACGTGTTATTCTAGCTTAATAGTTTGTAAAAAATCTTCTTAACTATTATTATGCACCAAATATTTCAATACACAAACATTTAATTGGCGGGTTGACTGAATGAGCGGCTCAAGGATACAGTTCTCATCCCCTTTCTTGTTCTTCGGTGGTCCTGGCATGTTGAGCAGAACCAGATCTGAGTTACAGGAGTTTTTGACGACCACCTCGTTGAGCTTCACAGCTGTGTGCATCCTCCGTACATTGGACTGGTTGCTACAATGAAACCAGAGAAGTTAATGGCTGAAACAAATCCTGCCATGTCTCACAAAGTTTGAGATCAGTTTCAGCATATTGTCATTCAAAGCAAATACAGGAGATGCAAGTAGATTTTTACTGCATTGACACTTATGCAAATGGGACTCATGAAGGGCTTCCACACAAGGATAACAGACAACACACACACACAGATACAAAGACTTCATGCACATGCAAACAGAAAGTGAAAACATAAAGTTACTTACAGATTCTCCCATTCCCTAGAGGAAAGGAAAATAAACATATTTAATATTCAGGCCAAAACGACTGCTGTTAATCTCTGACTCTACAAGGCTCCCGTTTTTTTTTTACCATTTACAAATGACAGTAACTCACAAGACAGCGTATTATGCAGTAACTTAATCTTGACAAATAATGAGCCTGTATCAGTTCATTATAACTTGTTTATAAGTGTTTATGATTTGAAGCAATACCAACCAAATTAATAACCTAATTATAAACCATTTATAAATCCTTTATGAAGCTAGTGGCACCAATAGTAATGATAATGAAAAAAGTGAAAAAATGTGCAATGATAAAAATAACCATCACAACAAATACTTCTATTGTTTGAGTGTGATCAGCAGGGATTCAGAGGCTGTGCAGGTGAGCTGGACCTACTTACGGTTTCATATTGAACATGTCTTTAACTGCCATGCCCTCTCTCTGTCTGTTCCTCTCGTTGATCAGTTTGTCTTTGGTCCAGGTCATGTGGACACGGTCTGGCGTGGCGCCTGCGGCGTTGTCGTTCGCTGTAGAATGAGAGGCCGTGTTGCGGTCGTGGATCAGCTGGGCCTAACAATGGACAGGTCAGACCATAAACAGACAACTTATCAAATACTGAGCTTTTCAAGCTGGAGTGAGAGATTTCACAGGATTACATGTCATTCAGGAAGAAAATATTGTGTCATTAATTAATAAACATTTGTGATAAACACATGAAGGGGAAACAAAGGAGCTGTTGATGTTAGAAACGCAGCCAGGTGACCGGCAGTTTATTGGTGATGAAAGTAAATGCAGGTTTGAAATGAAAACACACACAAACGCCATCTTTGTAGACTCCCTGATGGTGTATTATTGTGATATCTGACGGTCACCACACACCTATGGAAATGAGCATGAATGGAAATGAAGACACATGAATAATGGTAAAATGTTCACGGTGTGTTCAAGTAAATAAAAAAATAAAAAAATCGGCCGTGTTTAGACCTCAGCCTCCCTTTTCTGATGCAACGTTTACTATCAGGAAATTAATAAAAACACTCCATCACCATTTAGATTTTAGCCTGAGTCTGCTGGTTCAATAATAAAATCGACTGTATTGCCTTCTCTTATGTCCGTCTGCAATTGTCTATTCAAAATCTGAAAATCTTTGGGGCCGTATTTTAATCTTAAAACTGTATAAATCTTTGACTGCATTTTTATCCATTTGTTCTGCTTGTACATCAACTCACATATTTATTCGTCATTAGACGTGTAAATGAATCACACTGAACAGTGAAAGTGCAATATTTGAAATGTGCAATTTTGACTGTCTTACTGTATTGGTACTGATGTGAGTGTGTGATGCTTTAGTGTTGTGTGAATCAGTGATTAGATGTTGTCGTATGAGTCATGTACATTGTTTTAGTTATTTATTCTATTTTATTCTCTTTATTTATTCTCTCTTTTTTATGAGTCCGTACCTTGACTGTGCACCTTATTTTGTTGTACACACATGTATAATGACAATCTTCATCTTGAAACATGAGGAAGTGGATTAAATGGTTAGTTGTCCTCCAGCAGCAGGTTGATTGGAAATGTAGTGGTGGTGGCACACTGGTTAGCACTATGACCTCACATCAAGAAGGTTCCAGCATCGATCCCCAGGTCTGGGGCCTTTCTTTTCTGCTCCGTGAGCCTGTGTGGTTTCTCTGTGGGTACTCCAGCTTCCTTCTACAGTCAAAAGGTTGATTATCCGAGTGACTCTAAAGTCTGCGACCCTTCATGGATAAGTGGTAGCGATAAAGAACGGATGGATATGAAAATCTACAGCTGGGATCCTGGTGAATAAAGGCACTGAAGAATTTGTCTTCCTCTAGTGGTAGCTTTTGGTCTCTGTGTCTCTCCAGTGTACAGTGGATGAAGGAAAAACCGCAGTGATGAAGATGATGTCATCTTCAGAAAGATTGAGCCCAGACAATGTGCCACTGAGCTGAGCTTCTGTTGGTGACGTGGATGGATTATGATGATGAGGTAGGATGGTGTGAGACATGGATGGAGTGACCGCACTACTGTTTACAAGCTGTTATGGTTGCCATGGCTACCTCATCTTCTGGTATGCACTGGATGTTGAAGCGTTGGGCGTCAACACGTGACGACCTCTTCCTCTTTATGGACCCACGAGATATATCTGTGATGCTCTGAATCTGAGCCCGTCGTCCAATCACAATGCAAGGTTGGGAAAAGAGTTGGAAAGTTCAACAACAGAAAAGACCACGAGGAGTTGCACTCCACCTACTTCTGAGTGCAGTCATTATGTGTGCATCACATAATAACAGTAGGAAAATGCCTTACATTCCTAAATTATACATGATTGATGATAATTTAGCATTTCATCATCATTATAATGCCTGTTTATGACACGGGTCATAAGCAGCAACATTAGTCACAGTTTTTACCAGCTGTTTACAGTGTGAACTGTACCTCTCTCTCCCTCTCAGTGCGAGACAGCTGCATCTGTTTGAGCATCTGAGTCCTCTGCTCCATCATCAGCGTCTTCTCATAGGTGAAGGCTGAGATGTCACTGTCATGCTGCAGCGACAGACAGAAGAATGTCAGAGTTGAGTTATTTGCTGTGATTGATATTTATATCTAGAGTAATTCAGTGTCATCAAGTCGATAATCATTAACTCTAAACTCTAATTAGCAGAGCAGAGAGTGTCACTGACTGACTGAATGAATGATGTGGAGAGAGACTAACCATTTCCACCACCTCCACCACTGCATCCAGTCGTAGGTGGTAGAGAAACATCTGGAGGTCTTTCTTCATCTGGATGGAGTTGTCATCCATCTGGGCTACTGTGAAGATTCTCATTTTGCATTTCCTCCACACCTAGAGTACATACATAGAGACTGTGTCTGAAATCACCCCCTACTCACTATATAGTGACCACGCTATTTTGTAGTGGTGTCCGAATGTTTAGTGATATTAATGTTCACTATATAGTGCACTCAATGTATCACACACAATTCACCGCAAAATGTAGTGAACATCCGATGGTCACTAACTGAAGCAAGATATCCCATCATGCATCGCGGTCACAGATCGCCATTATGATCGCGGTTGGAACGTTTTAATTATGCGACATAATAAATACGTAATTAACTGTGTGGCGGAGTAGTGTCCCAAAGTGTTTTTTCATTTTACCAGTAAGTTCACCATATAGTCAACTACACTGAATTATAGTGAGTAGTGAATGAGTGAGCGATTTCGGACACAACCAGAGTCTTTCCTTTGTTAACTCAAGTTCAAAAAGCTTTATTGTCCACAAAGCTTTATTGTCCATCGCATAGTGATAGAAAATTGTTTCCATTTAACACATAAAAACACTAACCACATTTGAACCCATTATGCATAAAATCACAAATATAGATTTTATGCATTGTGGGTTCAAATGTGGTTTTTAACATTTTACAAAAAAGCTGATAAATAAATTAAAAGTTAGAAGAAAAAGACAGTGTAGATAACAAACGCATAAATACCTTGTGCTGACTGAGTAAAAATGGCAGCAGCATGAGCAGTCCGCCATCGTGTACGATCCACCACACGTCTACATTTCCCTCCAGAGGCTCCTTGTTGCTGGGGAAGTGGTCAATGTTCTTAGCAACCAGCAGAGCCTGATGTGCAGACGTTGTCTCTCTCACGGTTTCTGAGGGGAAAGACATGAACCAATATTAAATCTAAAATTATAAACCTATGCTAATAAAGTTGTTTGAAGAAATCTGATATCACATTGCATCTTGCAACATACGGAACAATGTACGAAAATCAAATGATTTGTTTGATGACAAAGGCCCTTTAAGATGCTCCTGTGTATTTTACCTATGAAATTCCTCCTTGCAGAAGAGTCCCGGGCTTCTGTCCACCCTGTGGGCCAGGCCATCAGGACAGCGTTGTGTTTCATTCCTCCCAGTCCTGCTGATTGGATGAGCAGAGAGAAACCGTCTCGCAGGTTGGACGAAACCACCACATGGGAGAAACCCTTGGTTCGCTCTGCAGCCATGGCAGCTTTCAGGTTCTGTGGAGAAGGGAGGTGTTAGTTAATGAACATTTAATTGTAACATATTAAACAAATAAAACAAAAGGACATGTGAGAGTGCCTTCATCATGCTGCCCAGTCTGGTGCTTGTAAGCGTAACCTTGCGTAACCATGATAATGTTGCCCCATGCAGTTCTTGTGATTTCTGGATCACTATCCCATGGGACTAAATCTGTGAACCGTCTCTGTGATAAAATATTGACAAAGACTCGGCTTGTAGCACTGACAGTAAGTCACACTGGGAACCCTCTTTTTGGCATCGTTGCACGTGGACCAAGCTTATAATTTCCTGCCTCTGACTTGGTCATGTCATGTTGGTCATGCCCTGCAAGACACCTCCCCTGCTCCCTATGCAGACTGGATGGACTATGGACTCCCTTCCCTGGCTGGTTGGCTTATGCCAGCCTTTCACTACCCGCCTCCCTCTTCACCTCTCACCCATGGACCCTGTTTGTTTCTTTTCTTTAGTTTAAGTTTATTCTTTATTTCTTTCTGATACACCATAATTTATCTCCCTCGGTGACCTAAATGTTCTGTATTGTTTGGTTTATGTGTTATGTTTTTCCTTTATAAAACCTTAAAACTTTGCACTTAAAAAGCTGAAGTAAGTTTTGGCTAACTTCTTGTCAGCCGATGGAGTTAGCAGCCCCCGCCCTCGTCATGGATCTATTGGTCCTCGTCCCTATGTCACCACATTCACGCGCATCCCTTGGCTGCAGCCCTTCATGCCGTCCTCATCCTCATTGGATAAAGGTTGTAGGATACAAAGAAGTATACAAGAAGTTTTCTCCTCGGCTTACAGCAGAGCGACTGACAGACCCGTGTTTCAGACCAAACACTCTATGTAAGTGATGCTGTCGGAAGATATAACTATTTAAGACTTATATTAACACAAATATTCCGCTTACTTCTGCTTTAAAAAGTAAAAATAAATAAATAAAAAGACAAGACTCAGATTGTCTACTATTGTCTACTCTCTACCTGCTGAACATTGAGGTATAGATGTTGACTTAAACAACAGAGACTCCATCAGAAGACTAACCAGCGAACCCAGAACACACCTGCTCTCCGGTCTTGGCGTCATTACCCCGGGTCATGAACGTTCCCTCCAGGACTGAGCAGACGATGGTCAGGCCCTTCCCTGCTTTGAGCTGTGTGGTGAGTGACAGCAGACGGGGATGTTTCACCTCCATCTCAGGGTTCAGCTTACACAGCACCAGCAGCTGAGGCCTGAGGAGAGGATTTGACAGTAGGAGACAGAAATGACTACAAAGTAAGCACTATAACTGATCCAGAGCGACTACATACTGCATAGCCTGACTGAATATAATAATTGAAAAATGTGACATGGATTGCTTACTTTAACAGTAATAAGGATGAATCAATACCATTATATTTTGCCACTATAAATTGATATTTCATAATTTAAATGATTGAATATGTTGATTAATCAGGAGAATAACAAATAATGGTTAATAGACAACTAGACTGTAATTTCACAGAGCCCATAGTGGCATCCAAAACGCAAATATAAAATACATATGTAATACTGTATATAAAATGTGTTTGTGCTTACCTCCAGTTTTTGGTGTGTGGTGGAGCCTCCTCTAGTCGGGTGAGAGCATAGCGTGCTGCATTTAAGGACAGGCCTCGGATACCGTCTCCCCACTCCTTCACTGCCCTGCAACCAAACAGTCCAAGTCAGGAGGGGTCACTTCTTCATCCAAATGTATGTGCATGTATCAAATGTAAGTATCCTTTACTAATGTAAGTAATTTATTTATATAGCACATTTCATACACCAGGCGTAGACTCAATGTGCTTCACGTGATACAGAAAGACAAAGGAGGACACGATAAAACACATACAGTACTGGATCCTGACACAATAGAAAGACATTTAGGATTACAATAAGGCAGTATGATGAAGACAAACAAGACACAGTTTCTCATCTTGGCGAATCAACTTTTAGTACTCTCACAAGGGAACCTTAACTAAAAGCTTGCTTAAAAAAAGAATGTCTTTAGCTTGGTTTTAAAAGAAGACACTGTTAGATCTGACCGAATTTCATAAGGGAAAGAGTTTAGTTCCAAAGAGTGGGACCATAATAGCTGAAAGCACCATGAGTTGCTTTAAGGTGTATCTTGGTACTGTGAGGAGCCCTTTGTTTGACGATCTAAGGCATTACACACCTCCTGGGTGTTCAATCAGTAAGCATGTCACAAAGGTAGGAGGGAAAATGGAGAAATTAAAGAACTTAGGCTCACCCTCTGTACTCAATGTACTTGTAGATACATCCTGCTATCACCATGGCAACCAAGGCGTAGTACCAGGAGCAGACAAACATAAGGGAGAGACACAGACTCATACCCAAGAAGGACAGGGTCCTGTGGAATAAACACAAGCACACACTCAGAAATACACTGTTTGATGATCATCACTGTTGATTTAGCTGGAGACTCTTCTTACCAGTGATAGAATTTAAAACGAGGTCTCCAGCTGGGCGTCTGCAGCAAAGTCTGGACAGCACAGGCCAGGTTGACAAACAGGTAGCACATGAGGAAGAACCTGAGCAGGAAAGAAAGAGTGTAACTCCATGCACAGCATTCATAGCACATGGTGTAGAAAGTGTAGCCATTTTATTTTGTCTTTTCTAGACTGTTCACCAATGTACATGGATAGGATGGGGGCCACGTTGTCCAGAGAAGCAATGAGGATTCCGATCTCACAGATCCCGACTGTCAGTAACAGAGCCCAGGTAGGCTCACCGTTGGCTTTCCCATGGCCAAACACCTGAGGAGCACAGAGAGCAGAGGGAGAATGACTCTACAGGACAGGTGGAGTTGAATGGCAGAAACCCAATCGTACAAATACAACAACACCATCAAGGTCCAACAGTATGGCATCCGTCTTATACAGGTCCATTTTTCTTTTCTTTTTCAACTTTGTACCACAGACAAACTGTGATATTAGGTGAGATTGCTTGGTGGCTTTTTGAAATTAATCCAATTATAATACATCATATCAAGAGCATACATATTGTAGATATAACTACTGAAATGTATTCAACATAGCAGTTATAACAGGTCATTTGTCACACCGACGGGCATTTTGTTTCAGTGTGACCACAGCATGAACCAGCCTATTGCTCACTCATACAGAGATGACTGGGATGAATATGGTCTCAAGTCTCTCTTTCCCCATCAGATTAAGAATTAGTGCCATGAATGGACACCGTCTTGCCCAATGACAGGGGACATTTCATTCATTATTATTTGACATTGTGAATATTTACTGTAGATCCTTCTGTCATCAGAACTGAACTGTACTGTGACAGGAGGAGGGAAGCAAATGAGCCAGTGACTGACCTGTAAGAATGGGACGATGCCATCCCGAGCTATGGCCTGTAACAGCCGGGGGGCACCGGTGAGGCTCTGAAGCCCTGCCCCGCAGCAGGAGAAAAAGGAGCCAATCACAATCACCCAGGGGGACGGCCAGGCCAGAACACCAAGCACTGGGGTCTTCTTTACCGAGTCACCAAACCTGAAGCACCCAGAGACATGTATTACCACAAAGCTTTTATTCAAGCACATGTGAAAAGAATTGATCTGAACAATAACTGAATATAAAACATATGCATATACATATGAACACACACACACGTATAAAAAGAAAAAAAAAAAACATTTCACTTTTATTGTCACTACAGATTCTGTTTGTGAAAACAACTATTTTCAAACGCTTTGAAACTCCCACAACAAGCTGCAAAACACCAGTGCACCACTGATTCTTCCTCTGCTGGGTTACAATTAGTGGGAAGTCAATCAAAAATAAAATACACTTACTTGTCTCTCAGCACCACTCCTTCAATACAGGCTCCAAACATCACCACAAAAGAGATGTCTGACCAACAAGTTAAAATGGAAATACATGCACTGTGTGTTTGGTAAATGGTTCTACTTATATTGTGCTTTTCTAGTCTTGTTGACAACACAAAGTGCTTTACACTACCGGCAACTGATCTGTGACGTTTCAGAGAAAGTAAATTAGTAAATTAACAAATAAAAATACTTTTACATATGCTTGTGCACAGATATTTGTACAAATCTGCTAATTTGAGGATACAGATGAAAGAGGTGGTGAGAATAGCCATGATGGTTCCTATTGGGATCGACCTCTGGGCATCTCTGAGATCACCAGACCTGTTGGAACCAGCCATTATACCTGAAATAAACACACACACAGTCCAGATCAAGAACATCAAACCTCTCAAATAACATTAGTTAACAGTTTACAGCATATCAACATCTTTCACCTACCTGTGACAGAGGGGAAGTAGATTCCCACCAGCAGAGTGAAGTAGGTGGTGATGTCATTGAACAAATATGGATAATCGGCATCCTTGTTTGTTTCCTGTGCTGGCTCTGAAGTTTGGTTTGCCTTTTCTATGAACATGCCAACTGGACCATAGTTGCCCCACAGGTTGTCTAAGAGCAAGACACACAGCAAAAAACATCAGCAGCTGCAGGAAGATTTCTCTCCATGGTCATCTGGCCATTAGCTTTCTTTTATGTTGACAGTTGATTATTCAGCCCCCTGGTTTCCTCTTCACCTTTGATAACGCCGCTCAGCAGCCCTGGTATGGCCTGTATTTCTGTCAGGTTGTTTAAGTTGTAGTATTCATCACATGTGGCATTGGGGTATTCCGTTTCACAGAAGAGTTTTTTTACACCCTCTACTTTTGCACAGGTGTCAAACTTCTCATTCTTCAGTGAGCGGTTTCCCAACAAACACACACTAGAGGGAGGGGGAGAGAAAGAGAGACTGTGTTTACCATGGTAAAAGAAGCTGAGATTCTCTGAGATATATAAAAATTCTGTTTAATTACAATTGTTAAAGGGATAGTTCAACATTTTGGCAAATTGGCCCATTGCCATAATCCCTATAGTTTTAGGAGCACGTTCATTACCTTTAATTGTCGGTGCAAGCTATTTTTAGAACGGCGGAGCAGAGCCGCGAGCTGCTCATGGAGGCTCATGGGATTTCTTGGTTTCCCTCATCAAACTCATCAAATACACAATCCAACAACTCCAAAACACTCTGGTGGACAAGTTGTGACTTGCACATTCACCACGCTATGAGATAGGCTAATAACCAAATAGCTTGCACCGACAATTAAAAGGTAACAAACCTACTCCTAAAACTATAGGGATTATGGCAATGGGCCAATTTGCCAAAATGTTGAACTACCTCTTTAATTGTACACTGAGGGAGACTTTTGACAACAGTTTTTTTTTTTAATCGACCAGACACTGTATAAGACAAAGTCCTGCTGGTGCAACATTTTTACACTCAAATTGAAAAAAACAGAAGAACGGGTACATTTTGGGCCAGTAAACTACTATTGAAAACATATCAGCACTCAATGAGAAATGATTCTGTCAGTTCTACTCACGTAAACTCTGGTGGCTCAATAAGTGTCTTGATGACTCCAGCATAAGTGGCCATGATGGAGAGAATCACACAGGCCAGAAACACTAGAGCCAGTTTGTTCACATACCTGAGAAGACAGCAACAGATGTGAGTGCGCACACACACACACACAAACACACACACACACGCACACACACACACAAAGACAGAGACTTACTTCACCCCTACAAACACTACCAGTGCCATAAGGACCAAGCAGCATGTGCCATACACACGCATATTGTTGGCCATTGCTTCATCTTCTTTAAACACTGTAGCTGTTGGAACAATGTAAATCTGGAAATGGGGAGAAAAAGAGAGCAACTGTGTCATTGATGTGTTGGGGGAGTAAATAATTATTATCTGTTGTCTATCAGAGTGGTTACATACCAGCAGAATCTCTATGGTGCCCAGTATGTACAAGGAACCAGCGAAGGTGGTCCCCAGGTAGAAACAGAGTCCCACTGCACCTCCAAACTCAGGCCCCAAGGACCTGGAGATCATGTAGTACGAGCCACCAGCTGCACAGATATTGAATCCCAGTTAGACGACCACCAAATTCATTACTGGACTTTTTAACTTTATCTTGTAAATGTTTGGTTGCACTTTATCCCTCATTTTCATAGTGTTCTAAGAATTTACAAGAAATGAACAAAAGTTTAACTACTGTGTGTATTACCCTGGAGGACAGCTCAACATGCACAAAGGTCAAGTTTGTCTAATCCCCCCAGGGTTGGAAAACATTTTTTCTGAATACTCAGTCTCCGTCTCTGTTTTTACTCACCATGTATTTGCATGTAAAGAGAAGGTAAAGTGTTTTGCAATATATCCACAGGAAGTCTAATAAGGTTGTGTAATGAAGAGGAGAGTGGAGGGCAACATGTGATGACGTACCTGGGACAACTCCATTTGTTGCTATGGCACTCATTGATATGGCTGTGAGCAAAGTCTGCAAGCAGAGAGAGAACTGATGTTACATTCAAGATAGAAAACGATAGAGAATGTGTCAAGTGTCAAAACTGCATAATTTTCACAAAGCAATGTGAAACAGTATCTCCATGCCACCACTGTGGTGTTCAAACATACGCATCACATTACGCTTTCACCCACAAGTTTAACAATATCACTCTTTACTACATAGAGGTATCATTGACGATACAAGTGCAAAATACCAAATACTAACAGTGTGTGTACAATTTTGGCCCACATGTTATAACAAATAAATCAGTTTTCTTTACCATTATTCTGACCTAAAATGAAGTCGTCATTCTAACAATGCGACAGGTCATTTTTATTACGATTAAATGTCAACAATTGTGCCAACCTGAGTTTAAATGTATTTGGCCAAGGTGTATGTCAACTGTGTTGTGCTCACATTGTTCACATCACATGAGTGCAGGGCATTCAAGTTCAAATCACAGTCTCTGTTTGTCCACCTGGAGCTACAATGTATGATCTGGCATTGTAAACAAAACTGATATTCTGCTGGTTTTTCGAGGACTCTCCTGCCATCATTAATAAACACAGCTCAGTTTCAGTGGAGGGCGGGCGGGGGGGAGACACCGATTGGCCTCTACTTGCCTGCTGTGCTGCAAACCTCAGGCACTCAGACGTTCCATTCAGGCATTTATGAAATAACAAAATAGCTAAGAGCGACTCAACTGGTTGTTTGTCCTTCAACAAACATTCATCTTATATAGTGTCTTGGACTTTTGTACTTAGAAATAAAATAAATATAATAGGCTCAAAATTAATGAGGCTGAGAGAACGACTGTAAAAAATGTGGAGAACTCTAAATAATATAACATGGAGAAATTTGAACATGCCTTCCATTGTTATTGACATACAAAAGTCTATTTATTACTAAACCATGTAGAATTGCAACTTATTAACTCATCATTACCTTAACTATTTTACAAGAGGCAGATAAACTGAGCTCCATCATAAAAGATCATAAAGTGTATTATGAAAGAAAGGCTACATTTGTTTGGATTCCACCATGTAGAAAAAAAGACCTCTGTTATCTCTCTGACAACACATCTCCAGGTTTAGAAATATATCCAAAATAAATCCATACGATAATGTCTCATGTTTTTTAATAGATTCCAAACAGAGGTATAAATTCAGGGAATTTGATCTCTGTTTTTAGCCTTGTTGCAGTAGTAGCTCCCAGTGGCTGCACGAGATTTGCTGCGAGATGTTCTTCCGTGTTTACATCATACATCCAATGGTTTACAACGACGAACGAACATCTTGCAGCAAATCTCACGCATGCGCAGTTGTGCACAAACATCAACAGAGCCACTGGGAGCTACTATGCTAAACACAGAAATCCAATACATTTTTTCCGAACAACATTTTAATGTGGCGGCTTCATAGTGTGTGTTTTGGACGATTCAAAAGTGAGCACAATCCGCCACCATTATATGAAAATCTGTTACCAGCTGGACCCCCCCTGGAACTCCAAAAGCGTTTTAATGACTCTGAAAGTTCTCCAAACCCTTCATTGGCATGATGGCAAGTAGAAAATTGGTGAATTATTGATTTTGGGTGAAGTATCCCTTTCGCACCACAGTTTTTTCTAGCGCTCACTATCGGGAAGCCAGGATATTTAGCAGTTGTATTTCTAAATGACTCACACAGATGCAGCACATGGAGACGATAGCGAAGGTTCCCAGGATTCCTGCCGTACCGACGATCCAGGTGAGACGCAGAAAGAGGATGACACCCAGGATGTTCTGCACGCAGGGCAGGTACACTCCGATAAACGTCCCCATCTGTGGGGCCTGCGTGTGGATAAACACACAAACGCATGCACACAAGTGAGAATCATTCTTTACGATACTAAAAGGCTTGTTGAACCCCAATGCATTAACATGACACTTTTATAACCTGCTGTGAGAGCCTGTGGTATTTCATTTCACTCCTTGTGTCATTAAAACCTGAAGAAACCACCCATACAACTGCTGCAAGTGCACAGTAACAGCACTGTACTTAATATCTTACAGTTTCTGTCATATTATCCTTGCTACGTCACACTGCATAAGCACAAACACTATACCTGTATTCCTTCCTTCTCCAAAAACCAGAGCATACGTACCATTTTCCTAGATACAAACACTGTGTCCTGGGCTCTCTCCACTTCACTCAGTTGTCTGCCTAAGTGCTGCGGCATGTCTGACGTGGATTTCCAAATCTCCCACATCTTCTCCCTCTTGCTCCTCTGTCTTTCTCTTCTTCTGTCTCTACTCCCCCTCACCACACCATCACTTCATTGTCTACCTTTCTGATTTTAGTCTTAAGCCTCAGCCGTCCCTCTATGCTGTCTTCAAGGAAAAAAACACAGCTATCATTAAGGAGGGCGGGTGTTGATAAAACATAATCAATGCTTTTACAACAACAACAGTCCAAGGTCCTACTGTCTTTCAACTAAAGACTGTGAGTGTTAAAAAAAGCTTTTACAGACTTGATGATGATTGGATTATGTAACACTCACCGTCAGCATCATCATAAACAGTATAAACAAACTATCAGGCTATCTGACCCTGTCAACCTGACTGAGAGAAGGTGTGCCAGGAACCACCTCCACTCTCCGCCTCCAGCTGGCGCTCAAAGACAGGCTGCCTCGTCACACACACTCCTGGATCTCAGGCTGAGGGCCAAGCTGAGGTCTTGTTTTCCAATCTAGCCAAAACAAAGCATATGAAGGTGACCAGCGTAGGACAGGCTCTCTGCTACACACACCCTTTGAATCCACATCTGCACTTGTATTTGGGTAAAAGAATCACAAGCCTAAGACTATTCGAGACTCCATTTCTGACTCCATGGTGTGTCGTAAAAGAAAAACCACAAAGAAACTGTAAAAGATGTGTGTTAAATCAAAGAAAAATCTGAATCCGGGTCATGTTTTTACTCATCTCATCACAAACAATATGGTTCTATGTATTTACCATACAGTGATGCACAGTCTAGTCTTTATTCTACAAAAGACAAGATATTATTGAGCCCCAGGTGCTGGCTTCATGTTGAATTTTGAACTGCAATTAATTAAGCCTGAAAATCTACAAGTTAGTTTTTTAAAAATGTAGAAGATAAAATACTTTAATCCACTCCTCGCAATACAGTCTATTCTTTATATGTGTTTATGAACAGCATCCTGATGATCAAAGTCTGAACTAGACTACAGTTTAAACTGTAAAAATGTTTTTTTGCCACATCCTCGGTCATACTCTATCTACCATACTCTGACATTCATTGTTGAGGCATTTTTCACTCTGGGTGTTTATTTTTTATTGAAACAATTAAGTTGATTAAATCAGATGTAGATTACCATCAGTGAGTGTTAATGGTTCAACTATAGCAAAACTGTGTATCGTAAAGGAGTCAAATGATCTTTGGTCTGTGGTCTCTAAAGCAAGATGGCAGGCTGCTTAAAAGTCAGAACTAACACTCTCTACCAAGATCATGTGGGCTCCAAATTTCTGTTTGTAAGTATGATGAAAAATCTTCACAGGGTCATAAGAGAAGTTTGTACCATGACCGGGACCCTCATGACTCCATCTTCATCGGCTTCCTCATGCTCACGAACACCCTGGGTCAGGTTGGTGTAGTTGGCCAGCTTATTGAGTAGAGACGACACCATGGGGTTACTGTCCATTTCCTCCTGCAGAATGACAGACAACAATGAATGGAAAAGAAAAAACAGCTTTTTATCCATATTGTCTATTTTATCTTACACTAAAGTTGCATTAGTTGATCTACATATTTTGTAACATTAGCCCTGAAAAGTGCCCTTAATGTAAACGATTTAAACATATAAGGTACAGTATTCATTTTTCTCATCATCTTGTTTGATTTAAATTGTTAGCTGTGCATTGAACACAACATAATGATTTAATCTTCCTTTATCATAGACAACATGAATTTGTTTTAAATAAGCTTCATTTTTTTATGTGCATCAGGAGAAGTATCACTCATTATCTCACCTCAAACAGGGCCATGTTCTTGCCTTCATAATAGTGATCTCCATCATCGTCTGCCTGTAGGAATGGAGTGGACTCTTTCTGGCCGTCATCTCCTATTGGGATACAAAAGGGAAAAACACCCATATATATTATATACCATATACTGTAAGACATACACTGACATAGCAAAGGCACTGAATTGGCTGTCGCTGTGTAGTAGGATATCTGTGCTGACCAATGACCAATTTCTTTCAAAATTGGCAAAAAATATTAATATCCATGAGAAGGGGGAGGAGGGGATCACACTGAGGATGTAGAGGTCTCAAAAACTCATGTATTGTATTAAATTTGATACAAATGGCAACATAGGGTTAACAATACCTTTTATTTGCAGGCCTGCAGTATAGGGCTTTTAGAGACGATGCAGACAGACACGGAACTGACGGGTAAGGGATGGCGGGGGGAGGAGGTGCACAAACAAAAAGAACACGCCAGCAGGTAAACAAAAGAAAAACCGAGCACAAACGCGGGGGGGGGGGGGGGGTAGAAGAAGAAGTAACGGAAGAAATGCAGAACACAGAACACGGACGCAGACGAATTAGCAAAGGACGATGGGAAAACGCGGGAGGAAATAGGACACAGGTGTGGCAATCAGACACAGGTGAGTCACATGAAGTAATCACAGGAGGAAGCACACAGGAAGACAGGACACTGGACTTCAAAATAAAACAGGAAGTAAACAGAGGACGTGCGACAAACCGGTGGGGTTATAATGCATTTCCTAGAACCTTTTCCTTTATGCATTTCCTCAACCCTGAACTAAACCTTATTCCAATCCTAAAACCAAGTCTTATCCCCAGAACAGACATTTAAACCTGTGGGGGCTGGCATTATGGTCCCCCAAAGCTGTTGGATCAAGTGGCCTTCCAGTTTTTGGCCTCAATGCACATGCAAGACAACCTATCAGTCCTTTTCCATACCTTAGTAACAATGTCACAGTATTGCTGAGCAAACTGTTGGACAAATATCTGTAGCCTATGTGTGTTGACTTTAGAGCATTCACTCCCTAACACTAATCTGACTATCAAAAGTAACTATGAATTCACTTTAACAATTACTGCAAACCACACTTTCACTTTAACACTATTGGTTGATTATATCAACCATTAATCAAGGGAATACCTGGGAATAAATGGTTCAGAGAATCATTGAGTGTTAAATCTAAAGATCTCTAAAGCATACATATACTTAAAAGCGACACAGAAGCCTGTTGGGATAGATGTTAATTGTGTAGGGATACCAATGTCAACAGTTTCATATCATTTTATCATTAGCTTGCACAAAATCCTAACTTCCAAACAGCTTCCCATGTAATGACCATGTTGACCAGCAGATGTCCTCATTCCTTCATGTACAACAACAGGGTCATGGATCATTGTATGTTCACTCCTATTTTAAATCCTGCAGAATGACCCTGTTTGCCCAGATGGCAGTTATATCTTTCCCCCTTCATGAGGTCAATAGCGTCAAGGCGTTTTCCTGAGAGGCTGAGTCATAAAAGTTGTTTTTGTATCTCCGGTGTTGTGTTGGTTTCCTTTGGTATAAAGTACAAGAAACCTGTTGAGTTGGTAAACATAATCTGTCTATTGTGGACACTTCACTGGACTTACAGGGCATTGATGTAAAAACATTTTCATTGGTTCCTTAGCAGGTGTATTTGCGATATTCAATTAGTAGATTTTACAAGGGGAATCTCGTGTCATGTAGTAATTAGTCAAACATCAGTCATAAAGATAAGTCAAGGGTCACATAGTCAGTGTATGATGTCACCAATTCATTAGCTCAATGACGCACGCTTCAGTGCATGAGTGAGTGTCAGGCCGGCTTTACATTTTGAGGTAAACAGAACTCAAGGGGGCACTAAAAATAAACTTCCCATTGAATCACTGCACAGCAGAAGTGCTTCTGTTGGCAGGTAGCCCACCACACCGGGAACAATACTATAATGATTAACACCAACTTCTGCTGCACAGAGGCTATAGTTCCTGGAAGTGTTTAGTATTAAGTGTCAAGAGGGAAGGTTGTGGTGTTCTAGGAATGAAATGGACCAACAAACACAATCAAGACATTTTCCCCAAGCTGTTTGGGAGTTGTCTCAATAATCACATGATTATGATAATTAAAAAAGCCATCTAAGCCCTCAAAGGTGTGTATACTGTCAGAAATTGTTTGCGTACCTTACCAAACCAAATGCTACTACATTGTTGTGTCATTTCAGGGTTGGGTTGGTTATTTTCTAACTTAATTTTTTAGAAGTTTATCTGTGGGATATCTCCTCCTGCTCACTGAGGTTACAGACTATGGCCTGTGTTCACAGGAGACAAAAAAATGGTATAGTTGTTGAGGAAACAAACTTAGATTGTGCATAATTTCACCCAAATTAAAAAAAAAATCATAATAAATCATTTTAGTCCAGCAAATCCCACACCCCTCAGCCAAGCAGAAATCCTTCAGTACAAGCAGAAACGATATCAGTGCACTGTGCTTTGGAAAATGATGGTACAGAGATGTCATTGTTTACACAGATGGCATCTTGTCTAATCAGCACTCTTGTGTAGTCTGTGTGAGTGTGTGTCTTTATTAGTAGGCTACTGCAAGTTCTGTGACCTCTAATTTTACAAAGAAAGGTATAAGAATGGAATGTATTGTTGTCTTCATTGGTTTACAGCAGCCTTATTACATTGGTTTTGAAATATTTAACTAGATTTTTTTTTCCAAAGGGATGTTTCTATTTTATTTCATTATCACATCACCATCGAAGGCAGAGATGCTGATCAGTGACAGGTTTTGTGAGTGAGTGTTTGTTTAGGCCTGTATTTAGATTTTGAAGAGGACTTAAATCTGATAAAATCAATAAAGGGGACTGGTGTGATCATGGGAAAAAATATTAAGGTCTGCATAGATGGACTGCTTTTTGAGTGGTAACTAAGACTTGAGTTTGCCTGTCTGTTTGGAAGATGGATCTGTCATACCTGATTGTCAGGTCAGATCCTCCATGTGAGATGCTCCAGTCATTGATTGTGTGTTTTTAAAACTTATGGTGGGGTTTGCAGCCTACCACACACAGTAGAAGAAGTGTTGTGTGTTGCCTACTTTCTGAACAATCAACTTGTTTGAACAACAATTGGGTTTCCACTGTCTGTGAAACATCACAGCATGGAAAAGGGGCAAGGACTTGTACTCATGCAGGTGTCATATTTACATCAGGGCACTCAAAGTCAGCTTTACTTTAAAAGAGATGGGTTTTGCATCCCTGCATCTGAGACAGATGAATGAAAGAGAAAAAAAGATCTGGATCTTCTAAGGTCATTTTGTAACAATAAAAATACACCTACACACTGAGATAGCAGACTTCCAGGAAGCAAACCATTACTCAGTGGTAGTATTAATGAATTCCATTACATCAATGGACATGTCTGAACAGCCCCAAAACTCATTCAATAAACCTGAATTCAAACTGAGATATGCTATCAAAAAAGTTTGACAACCTCCTCATTTCTTCGTGTTTTGAAGTTTAAGTTCAATGAATAACATTAAATGAAACAAAAGGACATGTCTGAACAGCCCCAAAACTCATTCAATAAACCTGAATTCAAACTGAGATATGCTATCAAAAAAGTTTGACAACCTCCTCATTTCTTCATGTTTTGAAGTTTAAGTTCAATGAATAACATTAAATGAAACAAAAGATATACTGTAGTAAACTGCCGGACGTCAGAAGAAGACATAGGTCACCAAAAACTCAAATGAGAGTAAATTAAGCAATGAAAGTTGAGGCAAACAAATCCTACAGATGGCCAAACTGTTGTTGATGACTTACTCTGTCTATGCAAAGACCAAAGTAAAACAACAAGACGATACCTTCAAAAGACAAATGAGACCTTAAACACACCAAGCTGGTCTGGTATCAACTGGACAGAAGGTGAAAGCAGAAAATCTACAAATTCAACATGTTTGTGGAAACTTCTGCAACAATGTGCAACAATTTAGATAAATTAAATGAAAGAAAATCAAATTAGCCTACATAAAGAAAAACTACAAAAATAAGCTGATGTCCACAAAATGGACAATGGTTTCCTACATAGGAACTATTTTGCCAAAAATATATATTATATATACTATATATATATATAAAGGTTGGTACCGTCTGATAGATTTTGTCAGATACTGAAGCTTTAACAGTTAACACAACCCTTTAGTAAATCTGTCCAACACAGAACACGCTACATAGTAAACATGATTTGCTTCCCTTGAAGTGCATAGACACTCTAACAATGTAACAACCGTAATGAACATACTTATGAAACAACTTCCCATCTGACATGTTTATGGCAGCAGCACAGGAACACACTATTCAAGCTCCTGCGTGTGTTGTTTATACAGAAATCCAGTGAAGTTAAGTATTAAAACTCATTATCATTGAAGGATGATACACATCTGGCTGATGGGGGCATCTCAGGAGCCAAGCGACGCCTGCACATTCCTGTGGGTCATAAACTCACTTTGAGGCTGTCTGAACATAGAGCGTACAGATTTACTGCTTGTTAATACTTGACCAGTATGACATGTCCTCTCTTACCTCTCTTCTCTATCTGTCAGGCATAGTGTGTTTAATACAAGATGTCATTATTAATGCTGAAATATTAAGTATTTTTCATATGAAATGATCATATTTAATGTGAATTGGGTCAATTTAGAGAAAAGTGCACAGACAATTATGACCCAGTCAGCAGATTCCCTTCTATCTATAGAGCCTAATACTTTTGGGTTTCCAGGCCAAAGATTCTATTGGTGAAATGCTTGTTTTACATGTGTAATTATTTGGGATATTTGCTTCGATCAGAGACAGACTATAACAAGACTGGGCCCCGCAAAGTGAATTTATCAACCTTAGGTATGCCAAGCAGCTGAAGGACCGTGAGACAGCAAACAAGGTTCTAGTCACAAGGTGTTGTGGGCTCACCTCCAGCAGCATACTGCCTGTTAGGAGGAGTTACCAGGCTGGAGGAAAGAGTAAAGAGATTAAGTCTCTATGATAACAGTCTCTATGATAACAGGATATCTGACCCACAAGCTCCACAGAGCACAGACCTGGAGACTAGACTGGGTAAGCAGCACCAGAGAACGAGTCTCATGCTGAAGAGAGAGCCGGTCAAGAGTTGATCCAGCGGTTGGGGGCTCCTTCTAGGGTGCAAACTGAGAACAAGAGGAAATGACCAGCAAGCTCAAGGTCAGTCGGGCCCTCCAGAGAGAAACAACCCAGCTTACAGTATGGAAGAGCTGTTTAACAGGCCCTCCAACCTGTGCCAGAGGCTGAAGTCTGATAGTGAAAGAGAAGCTCACGGCGAGACACTCAGTCTGGAAGGTTTGAGGGAGAGAATTAGGCAGAAGGATTCAATCTCTCCTGCACTCTCCACCACCTATGGCAGTTATGTTGCACTAGTTGGTACTACACACCACCCAGGCTGGGACACAAAAATTCAAGGTGTGTTTGGTTTCTACCATAAGTGTCAGTAAATAACAGCATTATTACAATTTTGTATTTAAATAACATTAGTTAATTTAACCCTCATTCAAAGATTAAATAATGTAGACTAAATGTGTACCACCCTGCTCTCTTGAATCTGAGACCCAGACTAACCTTAGTTCCTAAACCTATCACTAAACTTAGGCTACTTTTTAATTTCCCCTTAGTTCTTAGGGGGGAAAAAAACTCTTAATGAACCTACATCTTGGTAATTCAGTTATTCCACTTCATTAAAGCAGTACTAAAGAACTTTCAGTTTTGGTTGAGTTTGGCGGCGCCTGTGGACCAAAGCGGTAGTGTTTTGCCTGAAGGAAGACTCCATTTCCCATGAACACTAGCGTGAAGCCCTGTAAATATCCTGCATTAAAATTAACAAAAGACATCAAAACTAAGTTTCTGTTTCCAGTGGATCATTTCAAAGTGAAAACACAAACATAATCCATTGCTAAAGTGCTGTTTTGCCTGTTCCCTCCTTGTTGTGACTCGCAAAAGTGAAAGTGAAGGAAGACTCCATTTCCCATGAACACTAGCGTGAAGCCCTGTAAATATCCTGCATTAAAATTAAAGGGACAACGAGGAGTTTCTATTCGGTTATAAAAAAGTCTCACGTTAATGTGGATGAATCTCCGCTACCCACACTTGTTAATGGGCCCATTTTCGATAAATATATCGTTCTGTCTCTATTGTTATTTTGTTATTATTAGTGGTGGCGGAAATGCTGGTCGAGCCGACCAGCGTTTCCTTCGTGGCGAGTTATGAGAATAACGCCGCCGAACCGCCGTTTATGGTCGGAACTACGGTGGTATGTGAACCTCTTTGAACCTCTGACTTTAATTATTGATGAATGAAAACACGAGTCCGTCTTGCGCCGGTCAAAGAAATGTACGGTGCGCGCGGAGGCTCATAAATGTAGTGTGAAAACGCTTCGCTTTTCCAAAACTCCTCGTTGTCCCTTTAACAAAAGACATCAAAACTAAGTTTCTGTTTCCAGTGGATCATTTCAAAGTGAAAACACAAACATAATCCATTGCTAAAGTGCTGTTTTGCCTGTTCCCTCCTTGTTGTGACTCGCAAAAGTGAAAGTGAAGGAAGACTCCATTTCCCATGAACACTAGCGTGAGAGCAGGGTTCCTACCATGCTCCTCAAAGCTGCTTAGTGCCAGAGAAAGAGATACAGACCCCCTCAGGCCATGACAGAGGTGTCATTCAACTCGTTGTAAGTCGATGTATCATCACAAAAGTTATGAAAATATTTTATGAAGGTTGAAAAGTTCCTTAGTGTTGGTTTAAATGTGGCTAAATCCAAATGTAAAAAAAGATACTAGCTAAACTCCAACTAGCTTCGCAGACTTCAGTAGCTGCCGTCTCCAGCTTGTGAGGCAGAATCATGCAAGCATTAACATCAGGTGTATTTCGTGTGAGGAACGCATTATCCCGCACTAGAACGACGTACTCCCACGGCTACATATGATGGTCTGTAAATAATCAGCATTAAGTTCAACTTTCTTAGGCAAACAAGTGAAGATGGAGCAGAGAGCTAAGGTTTTGCACTGTGGGAAGATTTTCTAAAAGGTTCTACAGCACCTAATTTTCATGTGAAGTTTGTTCAAATCCTTAACTAGAGAATGTGTCTGTAACACTTTTTTGCCAGTCAGCTTCAAAACTGTAATCGCATATTTCACAGCTCCACGTCTCCTAGCACCATCATTGTAAGGTATGCACTCTTATAATAGGCACGCAAACCCTGCACCACAACAATGATGAGGCAGAAGAGCCTAACCATCAATCAGCGTGGTAGTGAGTAACAACAATACACAGTTCCTCCCTAACCACACTCATCAAGCTGCCCTGCAGGTTCTAGCTAGTTTACGTCAAAACCCAGTGTTTGTTGTGTAACACGTGTGCCTGCCATAACATGTATGTTTGTGTCAGAGTGCCTCTGTTTGTACCTGTTCATTTACCATGAATTTGCATTAATGCTTGACTTTGTCACATTGCATGCTGGGGTGGGCTCCATCTCACCCATGACCCCAAACAGGAATAATTGAGGTATTGAAACCTGACCTCCCTGAGGACAGAGGCATGTTTACATACATGTCTTCCAGTTTTCCTACCTGAGTGAGGTACGTTGTCCTTATCGCTGTCCTCTCCAAAGATTTTGCCCAGACTGATAGGTTTGCTTCCCTCAGCTGCGCTGGCGCTGTTGCTGCCATCGTCCGCATCCTCCACCGGCACCACAGTGAAGGTAGGCATGTTGGATCTTTACTTCCCTGTCAGAAAGTATGAAGAGGTCTCCACTGACGTCGACAAGGATGGCACTAGCTGTTGAACTTTCACTCCCACAGGGAAGCGGAAAAGTACATAAAAGGAGTCAAGTGAAAGAAAATAGAGCCCTATTAGGGCCCCAGTGAGGAAAGCTGAAGGTTCAGGTTTGACCACAACATGGCACTCACTTTTTTTTCAAATCTGTTGTTTCCTTTCTTTTTGTAATGTGATCCAGTGGGCTCTGGACTCAGTGTGAAAGTGCCGCCTCCGGCACATGGGGCAGGCCAAAGTCCTCCAGTGTATCTCTTCACTCCCTCTCCTTGTTTCTTTCCCTCCCTTTTTTCTCCCCACTGCTTGAAGACTATTGCCCCATGTGACCATCTATTTACCATATGAAGAGCTGTAGCCCATACATGGAGAACCCTGCAGCTCCTCCTTCCAGCCTGACCGTCCTACTTCTCTCACTCACACCTTTGTAATGCCAAAAAGGTAGACCAACAAAACAGCAAAGTATCTGAAAAAAAAAGTATCCAAAGTATCTCTCCAGTCCGCACTGACTACAAAACAATCAACTCCCTCATATCTAAAGAGGGAAAACACCAGATCCCATCTCATCTGTCATGTTTTCTCATTCCTCTCACACTGCTAGTTTCCGTGTATGATTTGCTCCAGGTAAAGAAAATGGGTGTTAACTTTCCCACAGTGCATTGTGGGTAGCAGTAAAGTGCCAGTGTGGAGAACAGAATGCCACTGCACGCTCTCTTACGTAGACACATTGTGACTGCAAAGGAAACAGCTTGAAAACCTTGGACACTACCTTTCCTCTGTGTTCTGAGTGGCAGCATAGATCACAATAGACAGCCTGGGGGGAAAGCGTTGAGCTTTGAATAACAATGGACACAAGTAAACAAGAATTGTTTCTAGTTTGTGGGAATGATCATGCATGGTTTTCTTAAGGAGCTGGGGCATTTATTTTGATGAAGTGTAAGCTATTGTAATAATGTAATAATGAATGTGTAGTATAGAGTGTCTTGCATCAGTTATTATATTTTCTGTTGGAGATTTCACTGCAGCGGTGTGATATTAAGTGACTGAACCTTTGTTTTCAGGCTGAAACTTTAATGCAACAGAGTGGCTGAGTGCTTCACAAAGGAAGCTTTGTTTTGTCACGAGTCTTTCTTTACACCTTTCTCTTTTAGTTTCTTGAGTTGTATTCAGGAAGCAAATTATACAAATTCTTTCTTTTTTATAAAAAGGTTCAAATATGCAGCCCTGGATTTTCTGGTGAGTTTATTTAATGTCGTTTTTACAACTGTAATGTGTTTTTGTTTTCACGGTGGCTAATACATTTAGCATAATACAATGACTTTACCTGAAGGTGCTGACTTTTCTACTGCAAGTTTTATTCTAGGAGGAGAGCCTTGGCCTAATGCCATGTTATATTTCCTAGCATTTTAACATCTATTCAAAATGGTAATATTTATTCCACAGCTATATGATTTTTCCCAGAGAAGGAGGCTTCTATCAAACAGCAGTTCCTCTCAGTCTTCTAACTTAACAAGATTTTCTAATTTACCTCATTCAGGATTACCTTCAATTAGCTTGTGTTTGCACAGAGTGTATTCTTTGTGCTTTGAGCTCAGCTAAACTCTTGTCTTATCTTATTTTATATTATTTTAGTGTGGCTTAATTTGACTTAATTTGAAATGTTTTCAATTAAAATATTGTTGTTGTGGTCAAGTGTTTTACTTTTTTGAGAAACAGTACAGTAATAGCAATGTCACAAATTTAATATCAAACCAGTGAGGTATGACAACTGCATGAAGTGTTAACATGATTTTTTTGTTTTAGGAATTACAAGATTTGGATTTGTCTTTGGAGAAACAGATTAACCATTTTGCACACAGTGTTTTATTGTGAACTTTACTGTTGCTGTATGTGGCTTTGCAAATATGTCTCCACTTGTGTTACTGAAGAAATGAAAGTTTAAAACTAAACAAACTACACAATACTACACCACAAACTCTGCTTAGTGCAGTTATCTTGAAAAACTGAAATGAAGTAAACAATCTCTGGGAGACTGCCCAGATGGTGTTGGCCAGAGTTCATCTTCCCAGGCCTAAATTCTAAAACTATAGAATAAAATAGTTTCATATGGAAAGCAGCATGCCATTAAAGGTAGAAATTGATGAATAGGACTGCCAGCTGGAACAGCGGACAAAGAAAACATAGCTCATGTTTAACCTGCAGACGCCCCTTACAGCTGGCCTGATATCAGATAATCTCCCAGCCACATAAGCCACACTATACCGCAAAAAGAAAGCTGCTGTTTGCTCAGCTTTATTTAGGAAGTGGTGAATAATGAAGTTCTACATAGTATTTTTTCTTCTTCTTTTCCTTTCTCTCAGCAACTCTACCTTAAAGACAGAAAAACTAGCTGAGGTTTTCATTCTTGTTGACCTCTTCCTCCTTGCTTCCTCAGTTTTTATGTGTGTGGGTCATATTATTATGGAATTTAACGTTATCCAAATCTCTGGGTTATTATAGTAAATACAATATAAATGCTTTCAGGATAGACTTCACAGCAACAAGTGAGGTCAGTCCATGTGATACCAGCAGAGGGGGCTGTAGGTTAAACATTACCTGTATAACTGAAGTGATGGTTAGGCATAGACTGTATACTGTGGTAAGGTCAATGTTGAGCCTATAGGGAATGATATTTATAGTTTGTAAGCAACCAGTGTGACAGAACTGCAGCTTTAGCAATGGATCACAGCAGTGAGTGATATATGGGCTTGTCATAACAAGTGTCTGCATAGCTTCCCTTCAGCAAAGTACTCAATTCATATTTTGTGCCAGACTTGACCTCTGACCTCTCTAAGCTTGCATGTTTACAAACAGGCATGCTTGCTTATAGCGGCCCAAGATGCAAAACCTCCAACCGCGCTGCATAAAAATGCCAAATATTTCCTTGCTGGAATCAGCTTATCGTCGGTGTGATATCACTTGGCCCACGACTGAACTACCACAACTTCTCCTTCCTGGACAAAACTGCCATTTTATCCTCCTCGGATGGCTTAAGTGTGAATGTTGAAAAAAAGTCAAAGCGGGAGAGGGTGAGGTGAAATCAAATCCCTTCAGCAAACAGCAAAAAGGTCAGTGCTGACGCAGACCAGGGAACAGGCTGCCCTCCCTCAAGACTATATTCTTAAGTGGCTAGATTCTATTTGTAGCATTTTCACCTGTTTACTGACTCCCCCTCTCGAAAACCAGGTAGCTACGTAAACAGAGTGGGGGGTTTGGCCGACCTCTCATGTCATCACACGGGGGATAAATTTCAACTGCCTGCACTGTGCTGTCAGACCAAAAAACGCAATATCTGGGCAAAAGAACTTGTTTATCAGGGCTGGGGCACACTTTTTATTTAGTCACTAGAGTAGCTTCAGTTTCCTCGTTTTCTGAGATGATCTGATATGTCAATGCAACTTCAATGATTTGCATTGCTCTGCTGGATGAAGCAAGGCGGCAGTGTTTTAAATACTAAGACTGCATTGCATTATGTTAGGGGGTAACAAACGGCTTCATATTGCAGGTTTTATACCTTGGCACAGCTGTAGAGCTGAACACCACTCTTCCAAAAGCTATTTCCTCATTTGTGTTATGAGAAAGGAGCACCGTTTAACATGTCAGTCCCAAATCTCCTATAGGAGTTCAACTGGGTTGAGATCTGAGACCCATTAAGTTTACAGTTCACATTATTGTCATATTAATTTGGCGACTCCTTGTACCTTAGTGACCTTTGACCTCTATCTTATCCATTCATTCTTCAGGTTTGTTCTTATTATATCTTTATTTTGTCACTATGCAGCACCCCTAAACAGTTATAGAACAATTTTAGAGGCGCAAAGACGCATCTTGAAAAACCCTTAGGTTTCTTACAAAATGTTTCATACATTACATTTATAATGAAACATTACATTATAAAACAGTGATCAAAACTTAAACTAACTAATTTCCTATAGGTGCAAGGGGCAAACATGAGTGTGAATAGTTGTCTCTAATGTCAGCCCTATAATAGACTGGTGACCTGTCCAAGGTCACTGGCCATGCCTCATGTCAACTTGGAATGACAATAGGTATTAACAGTGATTTCAGGACAATGATTTCTACATCATTTAGATGTACTCAGTTATTACATTATATATTATTATAGTTGGCTCTAAACAACCTGTTTGTCTCAGCATGCAGATGGACTGTAGGACTATTTATCCTCTGCTTCCTTTTATTTATTGGTGAGTGTTTCAACGCTTGCTGCTACAGTCGAACGTTTCCAGTCTATGAGTAAAACCAACAACTCAGACGTTTCTTGTTAATAAACGTAAAATGTCTAACCTTGTTTTGTATCCATCAGGACTGACAAGTATGTTCTTTCAACTGAGAGTCATCCAGCAGGACATCGACACACTTGCACGGCTGGTGGACGAGTAGGTCGTCTTTACCATCTTCATTTGAGCCATTAAGTCACGGACATGAGATTTATGATGGAGCTGGTTTGGTTGATTTCTAACATGTGTCCCCTTGATTGTGTCTGCAGGTGCCAGAATACTTCAGCCTATCTGTACGGACGTATATTGGCCCTTCAGTTTGGATATGTACTGTATGTATTAAACTGTTCACCTGGATGTAGCCAGCCAGAGCCCAACACCTGCCTCTATTGGAATCTCCCCACCTGACTGACATCAGCGTAACTTAGGGAGAGAAGTCCACTACACCGACATCAGGGTATCTTGTTTACACTCTTCTTAACCTCTCCTCCTCTGTCATAATCCATTCCTCTTCCTCTCTCTTTGCCTTTTGTCTTCCTCTTCTATTCTCCTCTTTTCTTCTGCTGATCTCTCATGCTCTTCATCTCCTCTCTCAACACTCTCCTGTTAGTCAGGGGGCCAATTCTGAAAAGTGCTTCCGTTAAGACTTTTGCGGACATGTTGGGGTACAAGATGACAACCATTTTTTTTAGTTAGAGGGGGCCTATAAGTGAAATTCTAGGGTGGTTGTCAACCTGAAAAAATATTTTTGTGAGTTTTGGAAGCAATTTTAAGCAAATTTTCAGGTTTCCTGCTTAACATGACCTGCCCACAATAAATGTCAAATATCTACACAACCACAAGGACCACATACATAAACTTGATATCAAATGAAAGATTACACTCAGGGGATGTCTGTAGAAGTGTCAAAATGAAAATGTATTAAACAGTGTAAGAGCAAATAGGGCTAGAACTTGTAAAAATCAATCTCTGCCTAAAGAGAGCCAGTTTTTAAAGTGAATTTCAACTTGGAAACACAAGATAGCAGCCTCAAACCTGTATCAATCAGTACCCAAATGTAGGGGAACAAGTCATGCCAAGTTTAAAGCTTATAGTGTGAGACAGTGCAACACTGCACAAATTTTAGTGCTTAGATGTCCAGGCGGAACTCTAGAATATTTGACAGAAAATTCAACAGCTGTCTCTCTTCCTCTAGCATTAGTAACTACTAATGATTTGTGGTAATAACTGTGTAATATTTGTATGGCTAAGAGATATAATATATTGAGGCAACTTAGGGAGGATTTTGACAAAAACATTGTTTAATAATCACGTAATCACAAAATTACAGGGCAACCACCATTCCGACATCCCACCAGTCCGACATAGGCCTCTATTTTTGTCTAAATGGCAACATTAATTTTCTATCAAATGTCCCATCATTTCAACACTTCTTGCCTTCTATGGTTGGAATGGTGGTATTTTTTTCTTTTTTCAAATGTCCTACCTTTCCGACAGTTCCTTTAATAGCCTTTTTTTTCCCCAAAAAACATTTTGCACTGGTTGGGCTTAGGCAATGATGAAAGGAGTTGGTTAAGTTTAGTAAAAAAGAGCAGGTAGAGGCTAGACAGACTAGTCCCTGCACTCTACTGCATAATTACATACAACAATGTGGGTATTCCTCTATCAGCATAGACACAGTCGGCAAGCAAGGAAACGTCACTTCCGGTTAGGGCCGTGGGGGAAAACAAACCGTTTTCCCCATACACACTCATGCAAAAAGGCGGCATTTTAAACCTTTGTCAAACGCTTGTTCGCCGTCCTGTCTTAGTTTTAATCACATCTATATGCTGACAAAGAGCTATATATTAGAAAACTCATCACGATCTGGGTCGATTGCTGTCCGTACATCTTAAAATATAAAGTTTTCACAGCCATAGCCTACACCGAGTCAGCAGGGTCGGCAACCTTCACTTCCGGTCAGAGCGTTACACGTTTGGAGAAGATGTGCGAAGTTCCGATATACAGTAAAAGTTCAGGTTGTGGTTTTTGAATTTATTTGCGGTGCAAATAATACACAATAACTCAGGCAGTGTCTACGAGTGTCTAGAGCTGGCCGGCGGCGACTAAGAGAGCGTCAGAGCCTTGGGGGAAGACAAATATGACTGACTGTGAAATACCTAATATTTTTAAATGTACGGACAACAATCGACCCAGATCGTGATGAGTTTCTAAAAATATAGCTCTCTGTCAGCATATACATGTGATTAAAACTAAGACAGGACGGCGAAAAAGCCTTTGACAAAGGTTTAAAATGCCGCGTTTTTGCATGAGTGTGTATGGGGGACACGGTTTGTTTTCCCCCACGGCCCTAACCGGAAGTGACGTTTCCTTGCTTGCCGACTGTGTCTATAGGGTTTTGGAAAACAAAGTGTTTTCACACTACATATGAGCCTCCACACGCACGGTGAAATTATTGTACCGGCGCAAGATGGACGTCTTGCCAAGAATGTTTTCATTCATCAAGAATGAAAGTCAGAGGTTCGAAGACGATCAGATACCGTCGTAGTTCCGACCATAAACGGCGATTCGGCGGCGTTATTCCCATGACCTGCCGGGCAGCGTCCGCGAAACCAAAAGCAGGAAACGCTGGTTGGCTCACCCAGCATTTCCACCATAATAATAACAAAATAACGATCTAGACAAAACGATATATTTATCGAAAATGGGCCCATTAGCAAGTGGGTAACGTAGATTCATCCACATTAGATTTGGACTTTTTTATAACCAAATAGAAACTCCTCATTGTCCATTTAAAGAGGGGAGTCACCTGTTGAGTAATGCACATTTCCTTATATGGAAAGCCTTGTAGAAATGGTGGGGTGTTTGCATGCCGGAATAGCGGTATGTCAGAATGGTGGTATGTCTAAATGGTGGGATGTCGGAGTGGTGGGATGTCGGAATGACAGCATGTAACCCTTCAGCAGAGCAGAGCAACAAGCCTGCCAGCAGAAACCAAACACGGCGCCAGGTTTGAATGCGGAGTAAAATGTCGGATTCACAATCTTTGGTTTTATTGTAGAAGTTGTGACTATCTGTTCAACATGAACTCCACTGTATGAGCACCGCCGCTGCAGCCTGAGTGAGGTCGCTCTGCACACAGCACACCGCGGCTCCGCTGAGCTCCAGACCCCGAGTCCTCCTGCTTCTCTCCCCAACACACAGCACCCTGTGCTGGGCCGCCCGGCACGACCAGTCTCCCTCCAGCTCTGGAGCTTTCAGTTCCTGCGGTCCCGTTGCCGCCACCGTGCACCAGCTACTGGTAATGACGGTGGAGCCAGTTGCCGTCGTCGCCGTAATTACCGGTAGCCTAACTGGTGCACGGCGGCGGCAACAGGACTGCAGGTACTAGCGTTGCTGCCATTAGCAGCGCCGAGGAAAGCTCCAGAGCTGGAGGGAGACTGGTCGTGCTGTGTGCAGAGCGACCCTGCTCAGGCTGCAGCTGCGCCTGGAAGCGGCTGTGTGTCGGGGAGAGGATCAGGGAGACTCGACGTGGCACCAGTACCTGTAATAACGGCGGTGACACATTCTGTGCTTCTGTACTTCTCTGAATCCTAGTGGGGCTTTCAGCGGCAGACCGGCCGGGGGTGGGGGGCAGCAGGCGCTGAATTCATGGGTTCATGCGTCTGTGGCTGAGCAGCTCAGGGCAGTTACAAACCACTTGTAGTTTCTAAGCGGAAGTGGGTGGGGACGAGGACGATGAGGAGCTGGGGAGTCGAGGGGATTGGATGGAGGGTACGAGAGAGAAATTGACCAATAGGAGCCATCCAGGCTGCATGGCTCCTATTGGGAAAGTCCAGGCAAGTTACGAGCTACAACTGGTAAACTGGAGTACATCAATCTAGTACGAGTTCACAGGTGGGAAGTTACGAGTTTGACTGTACGTTCCAATGGGTAACCATAGGAACGGGTCAAAAAAACACGACTTATGGGGTGCCTGGAACGCACCGTTACTATAGGGCCATAACCACCATCTAAATTACATTACATTAATAATAATGATCAATCTTTCAAATCGTAGACCTAACTTTAACTAGCAGACTGTAGAGTAAGCTGTGCATAAAATTAATTGTCAACATATATGCCCAGTACACACTCATTCACATTTGTATGAATGTACATTAGCTTAGCTTTTAAGTTTAGTTAGTGGGAAAAAGCGTCGCCTATACCGTTTTCTGACAACATTTGGCCCTCTGCGTTGTGTTTCGGTACGGACTGCCCCAGGTAGGGTTCAAACATTGGTCTCCCACATGGCGGGCGACGATGCAAACCGTTATGCCAAGAGGTCAATGACCATTTGTCAGTCAGGTTTGCATGTCCTTTTTATGGGACCCTCCATTACAGTAGCAGTAGATGGTTTTGTTTGTAGACAATTAGACAAATTATCTGAAATACATTACCCTGTTGAGACTGTTGACACCTGCTGTTATCATCTTCACTGTTGCCTCATTCGACAGCTGTGCTGACAAATAGCGCCCCCTACAGTGCAATACTCCTCTGGTATATTGATTATTGTTTTCTAAAGATCATGTTTGCATATGAATTGGATTATATTGCAAATTTTCTCAAAACTACAAGAGGAGGTTCAAAGAATAAGGAAGCACTTTGGGGGGGAAAATCCGATTTTACCGCCTTTAGAAAACAGTCATGAAATGAACAAAAAAATAATTTCCTAAGCTGACAACCTGGCTAGAATACATGTTGAGGGGTCAATTATTGACACTGGATAGGTTGTCAGCTTGTACCCTGAGGTGTCCGCATAAATTACAACATCAGTTTTGGCCCCCTGACTATGTTCTTGTCTCTTCCTCTCTTCTTCCTTTCGAATCCTTTCCTCTTCTTCTTCTTTTCAATCCATTTTCTCTCTTCTTCCTTTTAGGATTTTTTTTTTGCTAAGTTTTTTTTCAGGGCCCATATTTATCAAACAATTGTGACTCTCTCTCTGTGTGCAGAAGGTGGGGGTGGGGTGGGATGGGGGCTATTGATGTAGCCTATGCTTGATAAATATGGGTAAATCAGCATTAAAACACCAAACATCACTGTTTTAAGGTTGATTTAATTTTTTTGGGCAGCATGGTGACTCAGGAGTTTCACTCTTCTTTCTGTGTGTTTGTAAATGCATAAATACCGTAATTTATCCATCCTGTTCATGAAGTGTAAATTTGTCATTAAGGCATGTGGTTCAGAACACAAGTTAGTGATACATCATAAGGTTCCCTATAAGTTCTGTCTTACTGTACAATATTAAAGCAGAAGTGAGTGGTCCGGTCGTTTTCGCTAATGCTGCGTTCCAGGCAGACTTTTGAAATCGTAAATTACAGCTTCAAGTCACAACTTACGACTTTGTAGCGTTCCAGGCAACCCACTCGTGTTTTTCCGACCTGTTTTACCGGTGAAAGTCACTATAACGGCCACTCGTAACTTCCGACCGGTGAACTCGTACCAGATCGAACTGGTACCACTTCACGGTCGGAAAAATACGAGTTTCCTTGAACGCACCATAACAGTCCTCGTCGCTACGTCACCACATTCACGGCGTTCCTTGGCTGCACACACAGCCCTGCATGCCGTTCTCTCTCCTCATTGGATAAAAACTGTAGGATACGATAAATGTTTTCTCTTCGGCTCAGAGCAGAGCAGAGGGACTGAGAGACCCGTGTTTCAGTCCAAACACTCTATGTAAGTGATTTCTGTCGGAAGATATAACTATTTAAGACTTATATTAACACAAATATATCACTTACTTCTGCTTTAATAATGATGAAGTAATACGTGGTTTTTTATCCATGTTTTTTAAATCCAAAATAAATAAACATACAATAAAATCAAGTAAAGCAATTAACATTTGTGTTAACCTAATGGAAGGGCAACAGATTTGAGATACAGCACCACGGCCTTCATTTGAGAGTAGAATGTCTAAATGATAGGGTTAGGGTTAGAAGAGAGGTAGAAAGTAGAAAAAGGAAAGTGAGCTGAAGTTGTTCAATATCATGGTGAAAGTAAGAAGGGGCAATAGAACATAATCATGTCACAGATCTCAATAGTATGCTTTAAAACGAAAAATTAAGGAGGAAGAGGAAAATTCAGCATTGATAATTATCTATAATGCAAGAAAAGCATCATATGCTGCTCGGTTAACAGGTCCAACTTGAACTGTGCAATACACACTCTTTTAAAACAGCAAAGGTCCTTTTTAGTCATCAGCCTGAGCCTCGTGTCCAAACTGACAGTGTGTGGAGTCAGTGGGTAAAACCATGGACACGAACGAGTGACAGACACCACAGACTATTAATTTATGCTGGCCCGTTTATTGTTTGCTAGATAATTCGCTTTTTTGGGACACAGTTCGGACTTGTTAGTGGTCAATGAGTTTGTTTTTTTCGATGCAGGACGAGCGAGCTTAGGTAGCTACACTGCCACCACTTTGGGAGAGACTACAGCAATCTGCACGCACAAGAGCAGTCGTCATGGAGAACTTGTTGAGGACACTGCTTAATGTTACATAAAGTATTGTGGTTGTGGTGCTGTACATCTCAGATCTGTTACCCCGTGAATAGGTGGATATGTCAACTGTTTACAGAAAGTTTTTCTGTTGTAAAAATTATCTCCAGCAGTGGAAAGTCACGTTGATAAATTTATATTCATTTATATTATAACCTCTTGTAAACACAAAGGCTGAAGCTCGTGGAAAATAAACACGTTTTTTTAATTATTTTTACACAATTTAATGCTGAAATTCATGCACCCATTTTGTGTTTTACAAAATTACAAAAAAAAAAAAAAAACTCTGTCGACTGTTTGCTGGTCCATGCTGGCAAAAGCCTTTTGCATTCTGGTTTCATCACTGAACGTCTTTATGAGAGCATTTTCTAATGTAGTGTTTGTGAGAGGTGCTGTGGGCAACACCAGTGTGGGCATATAATCCTTATTTTAAAATTTTAGCTTTTCATTTAATTATAAATTGGGTATTTTGGTCAAGTAGCACACTGTATAGCACTGAAGATCATATACAGTGCTTACATTGTCCCTATTCCTCGTCTTTTTTTAGGGACATGCCCACTCTACATGCAGCAATGCCCAGAACACCCAGTAGTATTTTCATTTCTTTTCATATCCTACTTTCTCACACTCTTTTGCCTTTCACGCCACACACACACACACACACACACATGAAAACTGGATGTTGTTACATTATGGAGAAAAAAATGAATGAATTTAATAAGTATTAAGATGAAAATAGTATCATCGTCAGAATGTGTACTCAGCCTGCCATAAGCGACAGGAGGGCACCAGGCGACCGTGGCCAGGAGTCAGACAACTATTTTTGGTACAAGCGGAAAATTTGGACAGGGATTCTATGGTGGAGGTGGGGGGACCAACAGTAGCCTAAAGGATTAGGGGGTAAGAAGAAAGTCTGTGAATCGTGTGAGACTGTGGGGAACAGTGACCCTCTGCCACACTCTGCTGGCACTGAAGGTCTGCATGTGGGTTACCAACAAAACAGGAGGAGAGGGAGAGGTGCCAAGGCCATAATTTGAGTTTGGGGTCAGTTTGTGTGTGTGTGTGAGTGTGTTTGGTTGGTGGGAGGTGTGGAGCTCTGGTGAAGCCAAAATTCACCGTCTTTGCTTTCATGCAGTAAAAAATAAGGTTTCAAATTATGTTTTCAGTGTAACTACGTAGTCTGTAGGGAGTGAAATCATGGCCATTTTTAAGTCAGCTTCTTCAGATACAGCAGACCACTCCTGTGGTACTGTATACTGTTAATGACAAGTGTACAGCAGACAGAAGGAAAGGTGATGAGGAAACAAGTAAATAAATAAAAAGTCGTTGAGGTAACCCCAGAATAGAAAAGAAAATGGAATCTGGCATCAAAACCTGGTGGGTGAATTTAGGGATCTTTGTGCAGCAGGGAGGCCAAGAAACAGAAACCAGGTTTTAAGCAAGAAAAAGCAGGACAAGAAAAGTGTGGCACACAGTGAGGAGGGAACAAGACGACTGGTTTGAACTGTCACTCTTTACAGGTACAGTCCTTCAGAGATAAATGTTAAGCTGATTTAGAAACAGTATGCCTCAGCGAGGCATCTCTCAGATATATTTCAGTCACCTGTGAGTCCCTCACGCACTTTCTTGCAGAGTGGGCAGTGTTGGCAGTGACCTTGTTTGCTGTTGGTACCACCTGTAGGTGCAAAAATGAAAACACACGTCTGGTGTTTAGGATACTAATTTAATTTAAGCACTTAAAAAAAAAAAAAACAATCTGCATGCATCTTGTGCCGCAAACTTTGACCGGCGAAGATGCTGCTTCGACCAACAGCACCTGTTTGTGTGGTTCACTCCTCAGTAGGACTACAAACAAGCACACTTATGTCCATGTGTGTTTGCAGGACTACGGAAACAATACAGCACCAATATGAACTAAACTCTGAGTAAGAGCGTAGCATGAGCCAAAGCAGAATGCTGAATTGTTTTTACTACCCATACAGACATAGCATCACCCATTTTCTCAGAAACACTGGTTGCTAACATTACATTACACTAACCATTTCCAAGAAAAATTATAAACATTTTCTAGATTCAGTACATGAAATGGCAACAAGTCTTTGTTTTACAAATGAAGTCAAATACCTGTCCAACAGCAATAAAGTGATTTCCGTGTCTGACCGAGTCAGATTTCTGCTTTCAGGTCTCTCCACTGAGGAAAAACAACACTGATGTAAATGCACACTTTCCTTCTCTGGCGGTCACTTTCTTTCTTTGATTGTACAGTATTTCTTCTTTGGCACTTCTTCGGGTTGTTGGCCAGTCGCTATAGGAGACCCCCTTTCACTGCAATACCAGGAGCTGGAATCCATTTTTGGAAGGTATAAAACTGCAATATGCGTTGCAATGGCCCTTTATTCATTTGTCAAGTGGTAAAAAGTGTTATTTAAGGTCAGATCTTCTAAATATAACTCTTGTGAGTGATTTTGAAAAGTCATTTTGAGGCAAAAACACCTTTCACTGTAACAGCAGGAGCTGGAATCATTTTTTGGCAAGGAAAAAACTTGCTGTTTGATCCTAAAGCAGCTGTTGAGCCGTGTAAACGTTGCAAGCACCCGCTAGCTCATCGCTAGCACTTGTGGCGGCCATCAGGGCCTACTCGTGCAGTGCAGCACGCCCATCTTCACCTGCACTCTGTCATCGGCTGGGGTCCTGGGGAGAAAAACACCAACTCCCGCCCAGAAACGTCCCGTCCACGCCAGTTGATACACTGTAAAAAAAAAAATTGAATATAGCATACTGGTACACTTAAACTGGTGTATTGTTTTGAGATGGGTAAAAATAAAAAAAATGGAACTATTCCTTTAAGTCTACTGTAGTAGAGGTCAAAAGTTATGTAAGGGATAATGCCCGACGAGGTGTCCATTATCAGAAATTAATGGACGACGCGGAGGCGTGAACCGTCCGACGCGAAGCGGAGGGCGGTTGCTTCCGCATGGTATACCATGGTATAACAACAAATATAATACTCAAGCACAGACTTCCCATAGGCCATGAATGCAACCCTTGCAATTAGACTTCTGATGTTATTCTTCTTAAGAAAATACATGTTAAAATGTCACACTATTTAGTTTGGTATCCATATACACAGTGACTATTTTTAATCTGGTTTGTGTCTGTAGTGGTGTCTCTCTTACTAAACCTATTTTAAGTCAAACAGTAATTCCACAAAGAATTCTATTAGGTCACATTCACCTTGAATTAACCAAGTATGATCCTGTGACTTTGGGAAGCTTCTGTGTTGTGTCATGAGAAAGTTGAGTGAAACAGTCCGCAGTTATAAATATCTGTCGACCAAAAGAAAACTCAGGATTGGTGAGATGATTACTGTGTTTTGCCCCCAAAACACAGCTGCTAACTATGTTAAAATAATAACAACGTCTAAATCTATGAGTGGCGGAGGGCTGAGAGGAGGAAGTCCAACCACACACTCAAACACCAGCACACACACATGCACACTCACACAGACATTATTTCTCATCCTGTCTGCAGTGATTGTTAGCCCACATGCACGGTGTGTGTCCGCCCAGGAGCTAACCGCCTGAGGAGCCGGCTATAAAGCATGGAGAGTGATTGCATGATTTATATTTAGAAAGTGCCTCACTTCTACACATCCCTGACACATGCAGAACTACACACTGTGGAGGTGTGTGCATGATACATGAACACACACACACACACACATATATGCACGCACACCTCTGTGTTTCACAAGCGGGCAGCTGCGTCCAAATTTCAAACATATCTCACAAACCCTCATAATTGCTACGTTCATTTGACATTTCTGTATTTTACTGACCAACACACACAATCAAAAAGGTTTTATCGCTAAAACTGGCAACACAGCAGTGTGTTGTTAGACCTACACAAATACCAGCTGTGACTATTTATTCATTGGCTATGAAAAGACTCATACTTTCCTTTACAGCTAAATGTTATGGATTAAGTGTTCTGGGCCTGTAACTAGTATTATTTAAAGGATCATGAGATGACAGTTATGACTGTAAGTGCAAAATATAGAAGCAAAGTAGGGTGACTCAGTTTAGTTTGGTTTAAGAGTGAACATTTTGAAAGCTTTGGCCCTGATGCAAATATACTGAAGCATCCAATGTATGCAGTGCCTTGCTGAGAAGTGTGGCTTGCGGAGAGAGTGGGGGCACGTCCTTGAACTCGGCAGGGGCCCTCTGAAAGATGCCAGGTTATATACTGTGCTAAGTTCAACACATGAGGGTCAAGGGGCCAAGTTTCCCTTTTTGTCAGGGGGCCCACAATTCATATAGAGCATCTGGGCTGCTTTAAATACTCTATACTGTATTCTGTTCCACAGAGCACAGGGAAGCATTTTGAAAGTGTTATGTGTTGATAAATATTGACAAGGTAATGCCCCAAAACTGTTTATCTATGTGCACAACTCCCATCAACTCACTAATTTAACAGTTGTGAATGGAAACATCCTTTTACATTTTCCTTTCAGAAATTTGTCTAAAAGTATTTGTTCAACATAGATGCAATTGTGGCTACTGACAAAATCTTGAGAAAGACACTGCAGAGTAAATGAGTCAGTGTGTGTTCATGTAATTGGGTGACTCATTCCTTAAGTGGCTTATGCTGTTTGTAAGGTCTAAAAAGCTCTGTGAAATTTGGGACTGTGTCCGAAACCCCTCTCTCTTTATGTAAAGTGCTCTATGTTACTATACAGGCTTCGTCCACGTGGACATTTTGACATACAGTAGGAAAGACACAGGTGTAAATGATCTCACAGTGGAACACCTGTTGAGAGGTGAGAGTCTAATTTGCTTGCACAGCGCAAAAGTGAAAGACAAACCTCAACTCTCTTTCTGTCAGTTCAATTCCCACTGACTTATAAGACCGTGGTATCAATATCTTGTCTCATCAAGCTGTCAATCAACCATGTGCTTGATTAACAGCCTGGTCAAGTAGGGACCTAGCCTGTTTCTCTGCTGGATGGTTTGGCTAAATGAGTATCTATTTGTGTGACCAGCTGCCTGTCAGACTCATGGACTTGTGACTCACAATCTGAGCTTGAAGCCGATGGAGTGCTGCCTGCATGCACTTACAGTTTTTCTCAGTCGCTTTGGTGCTATTCTCAGATCAGAATGAAAGTTCTCATAACTATTAGTTCAACCTCCACAACATGTAGTCATTTGTCCACATCATAGTAGCAGTTTCTCCTTCCTCTGAACAAATTGCAAAGCTTTTGGGCATGTATCAGTTGCTCTCATACAATTCTCTGCTGTTTTACAACATTATCATTTGTTTATGTCATGTCAGTCAAAATGAACTATACTTTTGAACGCTGAATAGTCTTTCCCTATAAAACTAATAGTCCTCATTTCATTGCTTGAGTCATTACATACAAAATTCTTGAACTAGTTTTCAAAATCTGTCAAACTAGTTTTAAATGTTGGGAGAAGCTGTGAATTCAATGATTCAAACATTTACAGTAAGGAACAACAGGTATGTATGGTATTGGACAGTAATTCAGCACTAAACAATCTGCACTGCTGTCATTGTGTCAGGCATTACTGTAAGATACAGTGGGACAAGAACTTTTAGACAGCTTCACTAGAGAACAGATTTACTGTATTGTAATGTATTACAGCAACCACAGTAAAGATTTCCCATCTTTACAGTACGGTACTGTACTACAGCATTTTATAAGTAGGAAGCACTTTGACAGTATTGTACACTACAGTAATAATGGTTGATGCAGTACATGTACTGTACATTACTGTAATTTTACTCTGCATCACATAGGATTACAAGACAACCTCACAGAGGTGGAAGAGACTGAGCTCATTACAAACAATGGCATAAGGTTGAAAGAGATACAATGTAAGGATGACATTACTGTATCTTTGGGAATATTGAATCTGTTTCAATCGCTAATTGACAGAGTGATGTAGATGAAAATGTGACTAGAACGTGTGGATGTGCAGGAATGATTTACAGTACTCTGAGGTTCAGTTACTATATGTACTGCAACATAGTTTACGTAAAGTTGTACCCAAAGAGTGTTTCTTATGTTTGTTGTAGATGGCTGTAGTGTATTTTTCCTTCGCACAATGCTGTGAACAAATCAGAATTGCAAAGAGCTATGCAGTAGAAATGTGAAACATACATATTCAGTATCTCCACTAAATACAGTAATGTGTAACTTTACTGTAGTTTTCACATGGCTGTACTAGTAGTGTATAGTGCTGTCTTGAGCATGTACAGGTAGTATCATCACTTTCTGCATTGGAAAACACTTAGAGAATAAAGTGTCCTAATGAAAACATGACAAAGCCATGTGACTATCTTGTTCATAAACGATGGTGTCAGGACTTCTCATTTTGACGACACTGACAGTTTCATTGACATGAGTACTTGCTTTTGAGGGATGGACAATCCATTTTGAGCAAGTGACGCGCTTTTGCAGGTTATCCACTAGGTTTTGCAGTTTGTGATAATTGTTCTGAGAAATGCACTAACTGTTGTGCAAATGTTAAGAGTGATGTGAGAATAGCACCAAAGCGACTGAGAAAAACTGTAATGTTTGGATGCTACCGCTGTTTGATTGGCACGCTGGCTGACTGACAGGCTGGCTAACTGAGCATAGGAGCCGATGGGAGTCCTGTGCCAATGGCCGCCTATGCAACAGGGTCCTGTGAATTTTGACAGCGTTGCGATGCTTTCCTCCACTCTCAAGGAGACCTGGCCCAAACCCAGTGAGCATATATAAACCAGGGTCATATATACCGGTAGCTGCTTTATACATTTAGGAAGAAGGGCTGTGTCTTCTGCATCTCGGACTATTCCACCATGAGACCAATAGCTCTCATCTGAATACAGTTTCAGAGGATGTCAAAGCTTAACTATTGGTGATATGTTTTGTCATTAAAATGATCAGTTTCAAAATATTGAGGGACTTTTCAGCTGGAGTCTGACCACATCTGTGCCCATCCAGAGGAAGCAGAGGAAATGCATCCTGGGAAGCTGAGAGATTGAGATAAACAAAATACAAAGTGGGTCTTTGTTTATCCAGTCACTGGCACAGTGACCCGCTCTGAGCACTTAAATACACTTTACTCACAGAACCGGGATAAAACTTGGTATGGTCTAACAGAAAAAGAGGAATGATATAAAAGACACTAGGTACAGACACATTTTTACAGTTTTAATACCTTGAAGTATCGTATTGATACATACTGTATAATATGAGGTTAAAACTGCTGTTGCTAAGCTCCTTTAATTCTAAAATGCAAAATGTTATGACTCTTGCCTCCAAAGTCAGCACTCCAGAACTGAGTTCGTGTTTTTAGGCTTCAAATCCTCTATTGGACTGACAGGATGTGAATGGTTCATGTGTGTGGTTGAGCTGGTAAACTGTAAGGACATCTGCTGTTTGGATTGAGCTGACAACTTTTTTGCCCGTTACTTTACGCATGAAAAGCCAACCGGCAGATAAGATCTCCTCCCTGGACCTGAAACAGGCAGATTTCTCTTCTCCTCTGTTCCCCTCAGTTCCTGGAAACACCCACAACTTTCTAGAAAGAAACATCACTGAGTTTCATGCTTGAGACACTGTAGAGATGTAAATGCCCAAATTCCTCAGGCTATGTGGAAGCTGTAGGTCTTATATTTAAAAAAAAGTCAGATCTCTCAATCATGTGCCTGCAAAAACTGAAAATAATGTCTGTAATCCAGGCTGTTGTGGAATTTAAGAGATATTAACCCTGAGCAGGAGGATATAGTTTATTGATTTTATGACACAGACAGTGAGAAATAGCAAAACAATCAAATAAAAAATATTTGAATTTTATCTCTGTGTATTTCAATTATGATTCAGCCATGCACATTCCTGGCCAGCCAGGGTCCATTTATATAATCCTATAAACAAAAGCTGGGAAATGCAGCATAAAATATAACAATATGTTACTTACACAATATTTACAAACACATGGATATCATGAAATCATGGTGGAGTTTGCCTATAATAAAATCAAAATCTTGAGTGATTAAATATGTGTTTTGCATGCAGAAGCTGTTTCACCACCTTCTATTTGCTCGTTTTGTGAGTAGCTGGTAATGTGTTAGAAATATAAATGAAAAAAGGCAACAGTAGCAAGCATTTCATGTACATGCATAGTGTTCAGCATTATTTACATTATTATGTACGGAAATATACAATCTGTATTTTACTGCCTGCTTTGTTGCTATATATATTACCACTGTGATGAAAATGAATGATATGAGGAGGCCCAAACCAAACTTTATTGGAATCCATACTGCACATAGAGGGTTAAGTCTGGAATACCAACAGGACAAACGCCATATTATATGGACTCTACATTCAATTCATGTCAGCTGGCTTTTGAATGTAACAAACATTAGTGTAATAATTTGGTGTGTGAATAAATAACATACATGGTCAATCAGGGATATGGGACAGTTTAAAACCTCAGTAGTTTGTATATTCAATGGGAAATGGATCATTATCCATATTGAAGATAGAAAAAATCATGTTACAGCCATAAAATTATCAAGTAGCCTAAACAGCATGGGAAATTAAACAATTCCGTAAATGGAAGGTAAAGTCTCTCTATAGAAAAAAAGGACAAATGGTTTAATAACTACATTAAATCCGTTGGGATTCATTTATTCATAATTCTGAATTAAAATATGAAACATTTATTCCTAATTTTATGTATGGTCTGGTTTGGGCTTCAACATGAAATAATGGGAAGCAGCTGGAGTGGTGCTAAATCTGGTGGTGTGCAGTATATTCAAGTTTAAGTGTTAGAAAACATGATGTCATGATATGTCAGCAAGGTAGTCCAATGTGATTATTATGGTCAGCTATAGACAGACGTAAGGCCAAAGACATCCAAGATCATCATTCACCAAACATCCTTTGCTTTGCTATTCTTGGAATCATGACCAGACTTCAAAGTGAAGCCTTAATAAAACTCACGTTACACTCATAGTGTCAGAGGCTGAGGAGGAGAATTATTTACTGTAGGAATGAAAGTAATTACAGATTGTAAGATCATAATGAGTGGGTTGGCTGGATGTGAAGTGGCCATGTTTGACGGTACTCTGCCCTCTGGGAGTGGTTTTTCAGATGACGGCAAACACTCGGAAGGCTTTCCCTCCTGTTGGGCTCACTAGGCTGGAGGAGGGAGAGTGAGCACAGACATGAGGTACGTGTATGGGTGACTCTTCACAGCACTGATACATACTAAGATGAAACACTAATCATTAAATTTGATTTCAGAAACATATCATATTTGGAAGCTATGAAATCAGACAAATTTAACACATCAATATAATAACTGTCCATATGTTTTTAGTCATACCTCTCTGAGGTGATGCCATTCTGGTAACTGCCACTGTACTGCCTCCTTTTGTCAACTGGCATGACATCAAGGTAACCTCCAGACTCATTCTGGATCACTCCAGCATGAACGGCAGCTCTGCAGATACTGGATTTCTGGATGAAACAGGCCAATACGTGTTAACATTATGCCATGTGGATGTTCATTCCAGTTGTGGTGACATAGTCCAGAGGACAGGATGCCTTTTTGAGAATGGGTTGTCTCAAGTGTTTAAGTACAATGGTATCATTCCTGGTTGAATCCCAAAACTTCATCTTGCTCCTTATCAGGCAGGTTTTATCTGCTGCTAAGTGTGATGGAAAGTGAGAAGATGGACCAGGACCAGCTGGTTATCATGTGCAAAAGGGGGGTAGTGCCAGGGCCAGAGCAAAATCCAACAATAATGGTGAAAGTAAACAATCGACCATTGGAAGTGATGGTAGATAGTGGAGCGGCTTTCACCCGCAGCTATTCGGCCTGAAGATGCTATACATCTCCCCATGTCTGGTCCATAAGAATCAATCATTACCTCAATTTTTGGCCTACTAAACAACTAATCTAACATCTTTATACTCGTAAATGTATGTGCGTGCCTTGACTGCCTTCCTCTCTTGTAACATTTGTATTTATTTGTATTTATTCTGTAAGAATATAAACTGTCGCTCTTCACAAATGAAGTTCCTAATGTTCTTCAAATTCAAATTGAACTGAACTGAATTAAGTTGAGGATAATATACCACACATGTTAACTTCAGTAGAATAAAACATGATAGAGACCAAACTAAACAAAACATTAGTGCTGCTTGAATTTTGATGCTGGACCTGCAACATTTCCTCTACACTGGTTAACAGCTGTTGATGCTAATGTTAGCTACGAAACAGTGGCAAAACTGACTCCTTTAAGCAATAATGAAGAAGACCATTCACAGGGTTTTCATATGCAAAGACACAGGTGCAGCTGATATCCCAGTAACAGTCCATGCTGCTTCACATGCTGGCTCACTCGTTAGTAACAGAGGCATAATTTATGTTATTAGCTACACCTGTGCTTCTCTTGCAATCAGGAGCCAAAAGGAGAAAGAAGAAACAAAGAAACATGTGTGTAAAGTCACTGATAACATTAATTAAAGTGATAATTTGGCATTATTTAGGGTTTTTTCTCCCAGGTTGGAGAGGCAGCCAGGTGCACCAGCACAGAAACTGAGCAATGTAGCCTACTATTGTGTACTAGAACTGCAGAAAGAAAGACATCTGAAAAAAGCTAACCTGTTCGATAGATGCACTGACTACAGATTTCATTCAGGTTAAAGTCTGAGGCTGATTCAACCTGCCACACTGTGGGAACGACTATAAGCACTTAAATTGAATTAGGCCAGCATCAGGTGCCTGTACCTTACTTAATTACTGGTAATAACAATAAAAGTACTCACATCTGAGTAATACTTTGTCCCAATGACTCTGGCTTGACTGTCACGCAAACAGTTCCTGGGACAGTACAACCTGGGGGCAAACAGAGGTCACATCAGGTCATTAGATATTTTCAGTGTAAAATTTGGATCTAACATGCTTCTACTGTTGGATCTGTGGGATATTAATCAAATCAGATTTTCATCAAAGCTCTTTGGAATAAAGATTTCATAAGTGCTTCCCCTCCTGCTTTGCAAACATGTATTAAAGGCAGAGCTATCAGGAAGCCAGAATACTCTTACTGGTTAATTAAAAGTGTTTAGGCCTATGGACTGTAAATGAAACAGAATTATAAAATGACATCTATGATGTTAAAAGGATTGCAGGGTAACTGACAGTATCTTTAGTATCTGCTTATAAAAGTTACTGTTGAAACCTTAACTTAAAGCAGAGCGTTACCTGGGACAGTGTCGTACAGGTTTCTTGAAGGGGCAGAAAAGTGCGACAGTGGTGTCACATCTTACTGCTTTGACTGGGTGGAAAAAGCACAACAAAAAATGACCCTGCAGGCTTTCCATCAACATCACATCTGTGTCTTTATAGTAGAGGTGATCGTGTGTGTCTCACCAGGCACTGTCTCGATTTTGAAGGAATTTGCACTTCTGTTTTTCCTGTGAAATGAAGGAAAACTGCATGAAGCTCTGTGCATCAACAGGTGAACACACCCTTCAGGGCAGTTACTGTACATGCAGACTAACAGACATGTAGATTAATTTAACACTTTTTATCAATAGAAAACTAAATACATAGGCTGATTCATACCCTATTGACTGAATACCATTCTTGTATGATTTGCTGAATTGTTGTTTTCTGCCCAGTCTGGTCACATCCAGCCATCCTCCATCGTTGTCAATGACACCAGAGTGTAACGCAGCTCCACACACACTGGATTGCTGCAGTAAAGACAAAGGCAGGAATGTTGATGCACTCATGGTATAACATAAAATATCACTTAAAGGGATAGTTCAACATTTGGCAAATTGGCCCATAATCCCTATGGTAGGAGTAGGTTCGTTACCTTTAATTGTCGGTGCAAGGTATTTTTTAGAACGGCAGAGCAAAGCCGCGAGCTGCTCAGAGCTACGCTACGGAGGCTAATGGAATTTCTTGGTTTCCCTCATCAAACTCATCAAATACACAATCCAACAACTCCAAAACGCTCTTATGGACAAGTTGTGACCTGCACATTCACCACGCTATGAGATAATAATGTAACGTTATGAGACAGAGTTGTTTTCGAGGTAAATTCAGAGACTGCTTGCTGAAAAACTGCCCCCGACAGGAACACGCACCAGCGGTTTTGCATTCATTTTTTCCTCGAAAACAACTCTGTCTCATAACGTTACATTATTATCTCATAGTGTGGTGAATGTGCAGGTCACAACTTGTCCACCAGAGCGTTTTGGAGTTGTTGGATTGTGAATTTGATCAGTTTGATGAGGGAAACCAAGAAATTCCATTAGCCTCTGTAGCGTAGCTCTGAGCAGCTCACGGCTCTGGTCCGCCGTTCTAAAAATAGCTACCTACTACTAACCTAAAACTATAGGGATTATGGCAATGGGCCAATTTGCCAAAATGTTGGACTATTGCTTTAATACATACTGTTTTATGAAAGTGCATGCATTCTGTTTCCATAACAGCATGTGCAGTAACTCATTTTCTTGGCTCTAAGTATTATCAGATTGTATACCATGTAATATAATGTACAAATAACTGTTGTCAGTGATCATTTACCATGTCGTAATGTCCAGTCCCAACTACTTTTCCAGGCCTGTCATGGCAGCCAGGTGGACACTCATATCTGCAGACAGAAACATTGTGAGACCGGGGTTTTGTACACATACTATAAAAAACTTCTTGACCACTTGACTAGTCATGTCAAGTGTATAATCATTTTCATACATTATTAAATGTTCATGAGTTGCAGAGTCAGACACTTATGGTGTGTCTCAAATCGCACACTTCTCTTAGTGCACTGCTTTACAGTACACTGTAAGGCAGTGCACTGCCTTGCACAGTGCACTAATTTCGACAGGGGTAGTACCGTCTCAAATCAGACACTGTCGCTGCGCACTTACCGGAAATGACTCGACAGCTTCTTCTTCTATTTTTTAAAATTCTGATCGCAACCATAGTAACCGGCCGTTGTAGCCCTATCGCCGACACTTGACAGCGCTTTTTGGCGATCAAAACGAGCTATTAAGTTGTGTTTTATTGTGTTAGTGTTGTTGTTGTGTTGTTATGAGTGTTTTTTAGACATTTACGCCGGTGTCAGCTCCGTCGCTGCTCAAAGCAACCGCTGCCGTTTGAAAAGTAGTGACGTGCTTCCGCTACGTCTCTAAGATGGCGGCCGTTAAGTGTGGAAAGTGTCCATCGATCCACACTCAATTTTCTGTCCGTTTGAGTGCGCCAATTGAGTGCACATAGCGCACTACATTTTCGCACACTGCTCAGTGTGAACGCACTTATGCACTCAAAATATTAAGTGTACACTGCAAAAAATCTAATATCTTACCAAGAGTATTTGTCTTATTTTTAGTCAAAATGTCATTTCTAGTCAAAACAAATCTCATTATACTTAAAATAAGACTCATCACATTAAAAAGCAGCTTGTTTTTAGACACTTTTTCCTTCTTTCAAGCAGATTTTCACTTAAAATAATCTGATAGTGGATCAAGTTTTTCTTTCTTATTACAAGCACAAAAAACCTTCTTTCGCTGGCAGATTTTTCTACTTATTTCAAGTGAAAATGTGTTTGAAACAAGTGAAAATTATCTAAAAACAAGTACATTTTTAGGTGATGATTCTTATTTTAAGTGGAAAGGGATGAGTTTTGACTATAAATGAGACATTTTGACAAGAAATAAGACAAATATTCTCAGAAAGATTTTGAGTTTTTGCAGTGTAAGTGCAGAAGTGCGCGATTTGGGACACACCATTAGTCAGAATTTACCTGTTACAGGTCGTTCCCTTGCACTTATCCCTCAGTTTAGTATCACACTCCACCTGTTGGCCTGAAATAACAAACAGGAGCTTTTTTATAACAATTCACCAAAATGGGAGTGAATGTTAAATGTTGTTCGTAATGTACACAGTCTTAATTATCTCATTCATAGAAGTAGGGATGGGAGCGCTCCTTACTCATCTGCTCCGTGCTGACCACTTGGTTTTTGTTTACGTTGTCGTTAGGTGAGGGTTCTGGTGACTGGGCCCTGGGCTCCGGCTCTCGGTCCCTCACCGGCTCAGGTTCAGGCTCAATGTAGTTGCTCTCCTCGATCTCAGGAGGTGGACGCCTTTCCACACCCCCATCTGAAACATGGACACCCAGTTATTGCACATGTCAGATTTTTTAAGGGAAAAAAAAGCAAAACAAGGTCAACCACTGTCTTTAATTGTGTTGTATGTACTGTATTAGTCTACTTGCCAGCCCATAGGGCCCCATTGTGAACCCGGAAATGTTGAGTACCCCAAAGTTTTATGTTAGAAATATATAGTATGGGTCCCCAGTATTCAGAAACTGCCGGATGCTAACTTATATATATTGGGCAATTAGCACAATTGACATAATTAGCATAAATTAGCATATTTTGCCTATATAGGCAATATTTCAACAAAATTGACTTGGCTGATCTGGGCAATATTGGAGTGGTTTTAGGGGTTATTGATGATGCTGAATCCATTTCTGACATTTTCAAAATTCAAAATGGCTGTCTAAACCGGTAGTGACCAGATTTAAACCGCCAGTGGGCCGATTTTGATGGATTTCAATCTGGTCCCTTCCGGTTTAGACAGCCATTTTGAATTTTGAAAATGTCAGAAATGGATTCAGCATCATCAATAACCCCTAAAACCACTCCAATATTTCCCAGATCAGCCAAGTCAATTTTGCTGAAATATTGCCCATATAGGCAATTATGCTAATTTATGCTAATTATGTCAATTGTGCTAATTGCCCAATATATATAAGTTAGCATCCGGCAGTTTCTGAATACTGGGGACCCATACTATATATTTCTAACATAAAACTTTGGGGTACTCAACATTTCCGGGTACTCATTTTTGGCAAGTAGACTATATGTATTGTTTGTATAGCAAAGTCTGACCCAAACTCACCTTTATAGCAGAGGTTGTCCCTGCAGCCTCCTGCATAGCTGGCTGGACAGGCAGAGCAGGGTGTTCCATATTTATATGGAGCATGACCCCACCAGTTCCCCCTGTTAATAATAATCACATTTTTAGTTTATTTTCATAAACTAAAACTAAAATCCCTTATTCCCTAAGGGATTCCCTTAATCCCTTATTTTATGTATTAGGGATGATGCAATTTATTATGATTGCAATACAAAGCTTATTTGTTGCACAGAGTTTAAAGCCATTGCAGATTTGCAACTCTTGACCCCAGTTGGGCTTTCTCACAGCTTCTTGTAAGCATTAAATACAAATTTCAAAAACAATTATTCACTCGACCACACTTAAGCAAAGCGAGTAAGAACTTACGGTGGTGAGTAGTTGCAGACCAGATAGACTGCTTTGGCCCAGATCATTCCCCACACGTTCATGTTGTAACACACGTTGATGGCACAGCCAATACGATTACTGGTGGCCCACACCAACTGAAAGGGAAACACACAAGTAAAGTATCTAGTAGTCTGACAGTTGGTTGGACAGATTGGAGGATGAATTTTCACTGGTCATCATATGTTAGTGTTTTATTGTTAGTTAGTATTAGTGAATCTGTGATCAGCATGATTTCAAATACACATTTTTCTAACATTTGAGAAAAGAAAGGAAGGCATACAACATGGCTAAGCATTGATGCTTTTTAAATTTACAGGCAAATATAAATTACAATTTCAAACAGTGAGCAGTGTCTCGAGAAATCTACAGTTTTTTCTTTTTTTTTCTTCTTTTAAAAAAAAATACAAATGAATGTTTTTCTATTTTGTCTCAGCTCAATTTTTTAAAACAGTCTTAACATTCTCCAAACTGCAAGTGCAATGTCAGAAGTTTCATGGAACAATAAAACTTCATTGCATGCTTGCAAAAGGTAGTATAGGCTAAATCACACAAAATAGTTCATTTATATTTCAAAACTTTTTGTTGCACGTATTGTCAGTTGATTGGCCAGTGCCACCAACATTAACGGTTGTTTTGTTATCCTTTGAACCTACATCATGTTTATGACTGCTAAATAATTACATCCTTATAATAATTACATTTAAAGGTACATTGTGTAGGAATTACTCCCATCATATCCCTTTAAATGACATAAAAAAAACAAGTTTGTGAAAGTGATTTCTGGTCTATTACTGTGATCTAGCTGAATGCATCATTTTGCATGTGGCACTAAAACATGAAAATCAAAAGCTGATTATAAGCTGTGAAGAGTTTCACTGGGAATCAACTGATCAGTTTTTTCAGAGAGATAAAAGTTGGTTTTGTGCATATTTCTGGAGAACTGTACTTTACTCTTTGGCACACGCCCCAAAACAATGTGGTCTGACTGTTGTGAATGCCAAACTAGATTTGACTTTAATGTTTTGAAAAATAAATTTTTACCCTTTAAGACATGTAAATACAAAAGCCCTATTACCTGAGTGTAGTGAGTGCACACAGGTCCTGAACATCTGAAGGGGCAGTGTGGGTTACACTCCTGGGAGTAGGGGTAGCTGTAGTATCTCACCTCATCATACCAGGCCTGGACGTGGTAGGTTGGGGGACGGTCCCTAAAATGAGAGGAAATGTATTAAACCGATGTCATAGAGGAGTAAATTGTTCTATCCAACAAAACAGTGGGATGAAGCATTTCATTCATCGTGTACACTCCCACACAGTTTTAAGAAGTGTGAGTGGGTGGGTTTGCCTTTCAGATAGGGACATCTTTGTGGCAGTGCAATGACCAGTCAAGCAGCAGCTTTTGGTAATTTCCCGACCTTGAAATTACCTTTGTGCATCTGTGTGATATCTCAGTGCCTTGCGCGTTGTGCACAGGTGTAAATCTGTGGGAGGTTCACTCAAATGAGGCAGCACAAAGTATGTTGTTTTAGCAGAAAAAGAGTGTAGAGTTTGAGCTGGCATCTGATCCTGGCATGGAGTCAATCTGTTGCCACTTTGGCGATTTTATCAACAAGTGGAAAGTAAGAACATGGAGCAAATGCTCAGCGATGACGGGATAATGCTCAAAATGTTAATTAACCATTCTAACTAATCACTCCCCAGCCAGTAGAGAAATTTGATGTGAAATAAAGGGTTTATTGTGTTTAAAGTAGGAAAGTCAGGAAGTCAGCCTGCAGGGAGACTCCAATTTGCTGCTTCAACAGCTGCTTGCTAGAAGTTCCTCCTTCAGTTCCTCACATCCCTGCAGCCACCTGAAGGCAGCAGGACAGATATGTCTATCTACAACTTGTGGTGATGCAGCTCTGTATCATGGCAGGTTGGGAAACAGTTTCAATATGTCAATTAATGGAGAATCATAATGAATCATGATTGCTGTGGTCCGACCAAGGCCAAGTAATGTGGGCCAATAATTTTATCTCCCTGCTCTTTCTTTGGCCTGGATAGAGGAGTGATCTACTCAGTATCAGTCTTGTTATTAGCTGTGTCTGCTATATTGGATGCTGAGCAGGTCATGTTCAGTACAGTTGCTTGGGAGAACTTCCAAAGTGAGCAGAGCTTGGTCAACCAAAACAATGAGCTAGGCTAAAGCACTGATTACAACCTGAAATGTAACGAACCTACTCCTAAAACTATAGGGATTATGGCAATGGGCCAATTTGCCAAAATGTTGAACTATCCCTTTATCTGACACACTCCATTCCTGTTATGTAATTTTTCTACATACACACCTGCCCCAGTGTGCTCCAAGGTTTTGGCCTATCTGTGTCAGCATGTGGCTCGGCCCGTGTTCCCACCGGCAGGTATGTGCCCAGTGCTCCGCGCTCCTCTCCAACTCATAATCCCAGACCTGGGGAGAGCGCACACACACACAGAGGGGGGTGGGGGAGAGGGTAGGAGAGACAGAGAGAACACACAACAGGGTTCAGGAGGGTCTGAAGGTTTGTTTTTCTCTAGAGCTCAGGTTAGAGTCTGTGAGTCCTGGGCAGCTTTGCCTGCGACAGATGTTTACAGATGTGAAACTCCACTCTCCTGATTTAAGTAGCCACTTACCATAGTTGTGGCTTTACTTACTACTCATTACGTTTTTTTTTTTTCCAAATATCTCATCACTGTCTTTGAAGAAACTGAGTTCCATTGAAACTAATCTGAAACACGCTTGAGACAAAGTGAACCTGAAAGATGAACCTGCTCTTTACCTTAAAGTACTGTGGTCGGGCGCATGCCTCTTGCAGTTTTAACACAGTGTAGTCAAAACTAGGCCTCTCCTATTAAACACACACACTCGCTCACTCTCTCACACACAGACACGTACATGAGAGCGAAGGGAAACACAGAGGTATCACCACCACCACAGCAACTTGCAGCTTTGTGCTACTATTCTATGTGGTTGTTTGATAGCTTGTTTCCAGTAAGTTTTGGTCTCATAAAACAAGGAAAAAGAAAAACAAACAAACTACCAAAACAGAGAGTCTCTGTTTGGGGGCTCGATGCCTCCTTTTCTGTAAAAAAAGAAAAACCCTGACCAAACTGAACTCATTTCAAGTTAAAATACCTGAAAACTATTCACACACTTCTTTGATTTAGACAAAGCAGAAAAGTAGGTTTACGTCTGAGGAATTCAAATGTTACAGCAAAGTTAATTTACTGTTGTGGGGGTAGAAGAATAGGTGCAGTGTGCTCTGCTGTTGGCGTACTGTTTAGTTGCATTACGGCTATCACACGTAAAAAAAAAAAAACTAATCACATAATGCTCAAGTGTGGCGTAGTAACTGCTCCGATTGACCACCATAATGTGTTCCATATGCTCGCTAAGGCCAACACACTGTGTTAGTGTTACACTGTTGCCCATTCACTGTGGTGCTGCTTACTTGCTCTTTAAGCCCAGTTGGAGAGGTGATATGTGAAATCTTTAGTTCGGCCACAATCCAGCTGTGACTGAGATACCGACCCTGCCATGTGATACTGCTGTTTGTCCATGGTCATTGCACTTTACAGTAGCTGTTAGGGGAGAATTTTCCACATTTGATTATTATGCCTTTGTTTGTCACTTGAAAGATAGAGTTGAACCAATAATGATAGCATCAGGCGATGGAAAAAGGAAACTGTCCTCAGCAGATAAATTTGGGCACCAGTCGATGAAAAACTCAAAGGCACCAAATCCTGCTGTGTTTGTATGTTGTGTTGGTTTCAGTTAAAGTGAATAGGAAATTGGGTGAACAATTGCTTCACTGCGTTAAAAATAATACATGGGGCTTGTGGGTAACTGATCAAAACGTGTCTTATCAGATATCATAATGCACAGAACACGCTGTGTTTGTCCATACACACTGTGAAACTACAAAGTCTCTGTTACTGCAGGCTGTATCGTTCTACATAGAGTTTGTCTTGGATAATGGCCATCAGCAGGCTAGTCAAATATAGGATTTCTTTTCATTATAACATAAATTCAATCTTATTTTAAACTGAAACCATCACTATATCCACACACAGCTGCTAGAATCAAAGAGATTAAAACGTTTTAATGTCTGTGATATATCCAGACTCAACCTTAACAATGAAACTATAATAAAAGGTAATGCAGGTGTAAGACGTGTCTGCTCTAATCCATTAACATTTGCTATGTTGTGTTGGGTCGTAAAATATCTCCGCCATTCTAAAAATAGTTTGCACCGACAATTAAAGGTAACAAACCTACTCCTAAAACTATAGGGATTATGGCAATGGGTCATAATTGCTATATGGTCCCTTTAACTACTGTATGAAGTCAGTCTTATTCATGATTATGTAACCAGGTAGCTCTGTCAGCCTCACCCTAACCAAACTGGAATCATCCTTGATTCCCTATTGAAACTTAAGTGGTTTCATTCCTTTAAAAAATTAAATTTTCAATTTAATTTATTTAAAAGGGACAGTGTACAGTTCAAACATAAATGTTGCCATTTGATGCACTGTACCAGATTATAGCTTTAAGATAATTTGCATATGTAGTCCCATTTGCAGGTCACATTAAAAATACAACACAATAACAGGACAGATAAAACAGTATACAGGGATAATTAGAACACAATTACCACAGCATACTCAAAATACTCTATATGAGACTAGTTATGCTTTTCTGACATCAAAACTAGGAGGCACCATCTCTGATAATTTCTCTGTTTTTTCAAAACTTGAAAATTCGCCAAGCATCAGGTGAGTGGAGATGAGAAACTATGCAGGAACGTCTCGCTCATGCTCCCACTTTTCATTTGTTCAGGACCAACACTGCAAACAACCTACAGCGGACACTAATGACCTCTGCCAGCTCATTATTCTCCCCGTGTTCTTGTTATTCTTCACCCTCAATTATCCAGCTGAGGGGAAGATGGACTGCCCACCGGCCTTTGGAGAGAGAGGTCACAGTAACAACTACCAATCTCCCTTTGCATTCCAAAGAGCATTAAGTTCCCAAAATACAGACCTGTTTCCAGCCATCTGCCGGTCCGGAACCACCTCTGCCACAGAGCTAAGTACAAGATGTACATTCGTGCAGCAGTAGACTTGTGGTCATTTCTGTGCAGACCGTGCTCAAGGTAGTTCTTTGCCATTGTTTTTGTAATTCAAAGTATGTAAAATGGTTCACATAAATGCTTGTAATTCATATGCAATATAGCATAGAAAGTGGTTGTGATTACAGGAACCTTAAAGGCCTAAACAGGTCTCTATTTCTCATGAAGGTCTGCTGGGCAAGAAATAACGTGCTCTAGATTAATGGACGCAACAGTGCTCTACAGGCATTTGCTGAATGGCTTTTGTGTGAAATCAAGGAGTCAGAGCAGCAGCGAGGTGCAGCCCCTTTGGCCTCCAGATCCTGCAATCTGAAAACCAAATACTTGGCCCTCATCAGTCCCCTGCCTCACCACATCATTATCATCAGTAATAGTATCCCTTGCTAAAGAAACACTGGATTAGTGTACATAACATACATTTACACTGCTGTGCCCTGCACTTCAAACGACAGGGCTTTGACATGTTTGAAATAGATTCACCACTATGGCACCCAAAATGAGATGCGTGGAGGATCAAATAAAGGATAACATGGACTTTGGCCAGGGATTGAGTGAGCTGCAATGGATGGAGAGAGAGGAGGAGAAAGGACAGAGCGAAAGCCGAGGGCGAAGAAAAGCCTGAGGGAGGCTGAAGATGAGGAAGAGAGAAGGAGAAAAGAAAAAGAGTCAGCAGGAGGAGAAGCGGGGTGATATAGTAAAGGAGGCGCTGGGCAGGAAGGGAGGGAGGGCAGGATGGTTGAGGAAGAGGGCAGGACAACACTGTGGGGGTGAAAGCTGGATCTGGGCCAGGGTCAGCGAGGCCAGGCAAGCGGGAGTCAGTAGCAAACCAGATGATAGCGTTGGCTTGAAGATCTCATTCCTTCTGTCTTTTCTTCCCTGCTCTGCTACCACACTGTCTTCAGCTGGCTGAGCTCAAATCAGAAGGTTCTGTGTTAAATCTAATGGACTTGGCGGGGGTCACTTGATATGAACCCTCTGTTGGATCCATTCTACTGATACAGGCAGTCATCTTGATTCCATTACCAATAACAAAGAGGAAACAAACTGAATATATATGAATTGTCCATTTACTACACCCTGACCTCTTACCAGATGAACAACACATCTCCACTTCCTCACACTATAGAAAAAAGAAGCCAAAATACCAGATATGTGACAGCTGCCATTTAGCACTGGTCATGAGATTTGAGCCACAGTAGTGATCAGGAGCAGTGGTTTCTATGACATACTCATGTGCCAGTTCGACCCAACTGCAAGTCATCTGTCAATCACTCCAATTTTATAGCATCATTTAACAAATTAAATCCAAACTTATCAGATAAATGAACATAAGAAGAAAGGTCAGTGTGCAACAAACTACCGAACAGGAAAGAAACCATCTTTGTTACAGTACATGTCCAAATCACTAGGTAGGTCATGCAGAAAACATGGAGAGACAGTATTACTCTTATAATGCAATTACAGGTAAGCCCAGTAATTTTGGAGTATTTTGGAATATTTTTGTTCTAACATAACCTGTGGAGGCTTTTTGGTAATGTTTGTGCGTAAAACTGCAGGAAAGCAACAAAGATCAGGAAAACTGCTTAGGCCTTACAACATTGGAAATAGAGAGGAAATCCTAACATGGCTCACAAACTGATATAAATAAATTGATCAATAATGTGTCTTTGGCCTTGGGGGCTACGTAAGACACTCGGCTGAACATTCTGTAAGAGCAGAAAACAAGCTCTCTTACTTTTCTGCCTGTAGTTTTTGGAAATGCTTGAAAAAAACACTCTCAAAAGTGTATGTGCAGTTTTTCTGGTAGAGCACTTTTTAAATTCCTATGTTTAACAAGTTTGTCTCCATACAGTTAAGGTTACTATGAGGACTTCCGGAAAGCGGAAGTGTTTTCACACTACATTTCCCAGGAGCCTCAGCGCGCACAGTGAAAGCGCAAGATGAACGCGAAAGCATTTGCTAAGAATGTTTTCATTAATCAAGAGCGAAAGTCGGAGGTTTGAAGACGATCAGATACTGTCGTAGTTCCGACCATAAACAGCGACCCGGCGGCGTTATTCCCATGACCCGGCGCCGGGCAGCGTCCAGGAAACCAAAACTAGGAAATGCTGGGCGAGCCGATCACTAAATGATAATGACAAAATATCTATAAAGACAGAACGATATATTTATTGAAAATGGACCCATTACCAAGTGTTGGTAATGTAGATTCATCCACATTATGAGACTCTTTTATAACCAAAAGAAAACTTCTCTGGGTCTCTTTAAAGTGTGATTGGCTGAGGTTTGACAAATGGTCAATGAACCAATTTTTGCATAAATTTAACAATGCAGGAACAAAATTCTGTCTTTTTATCCATGACACTGACTCCAGATCCAGCTCCAGCCAACTAGTTCCATTTACAAATGGGAGAAACATGGGAGACATGGGAGAAACATAGATAGGGTTGCTCTGAATGCAACATACCCAGCACATACCATATACTCCATGTTGGAGGCAGGTGGGTGGACCTGACCACGTAGCTTGTTGTGCAGGTCCAGAATGAGGTGCATGTCCCCCTCACTGATGGCCCTCTTCCCTCTGGGCCTCGCCTTCCACCACTCGTCATCCTTGTCCCTGTACTTGTCCAGGATGGACTGAAGACGTGTGGAGTTGGTGAGGACCATGGCCAGGACGGTCTGAGTCAAGCACAGGAACAGGCTTGCTGCTCTAACCCAGCTCAGGAAAGTAAGAGGACTCTTCATGATGAGGCAAATACAGATGCAGAGGGACAAACACTTTTTGTTTTCTGTAAAACACATAGAATGCATTTGGGTTAGTGTTGCTTTAATTTAAAATCTTCCGTTATTCCTTCAGACTTTTGGCTTGTTGCAAGTGAGAAAAGCCTGCATGTATCTGTGTTGGCTCTGCTCATTAAAAAAGGATAGAGTCAGAAAATCCCATCTTAATATTAACATATTCACAAGAGTGCATATTAATCTTCTTTCTTCTTAGCTAGCTTAGGGCATCTCTAAAAAAGGCAGCTTCAATCTCCTCTCTGTCTCTGTTTAATAATGATGTAATTATAGGGGACTTCACTTCAAACAGTTGACTCTAGCAGCTTTCAGCAGCCGGGGTGCATCTGCAGGTCACTGCATCTCTGCACACAGTGGACTAGTGTAAACTCGGTTTTCACACGTTATGTTGCTGAGCGTGAGATACAGTGCGCATGCGTGACTTACTGTACTGTATGTGCTAACATCATGCACTGCAGGGAGGCTTTCAGTCAAATTAATCTGTAAAGAAAGGATTTCTATAGAAATAAAATACTACTCTGGCAATTTTTTTTACACTTAAAGGGTAAAAAAGTCATTTCAAATGCAATATTGTAAAATATTCTTGTGATACAATGATACAAAACTTAGAAAAAGCTCCTATAAACTTGTGAGTATTACATCCACATCCACACACACACACACACACACACACACACACCTGAAGCACAGTGAAAAAGTTTACCTTTAGATTCCACCAAACTGATCCAAAAATATATCTCCCAGGTGAAATATTCCAGATAGCCTACCAAAGCTTCTTTTAGATGATTGGCGCGGGCGATAATTATCCAGTCAATCCAATTAATTCCATCTATCACACACAGTGGGTGCAGGCTCAGGCTGTCGGCTCTCTTTCACACTGTACATCCGCGCTGGGGTAGAGAGAGTTCGCAAAATGTCTATAGGTACCTGTTGAATTCCTCAGGTCCCACAGTGCGCTGCTGGCTGCGTGGGACTGCTGCTCATTTTGCGCTTATATGCCAAATTTACGCTTAGCAACGCGCAACGCATGGGACCACGCCTCCACACATCCTCCCGCTCCCTCACCCCCCTCCAACTCTCTGCACCCTCCACCCCTCAGCAACACAGGCCGGCAAGGATCCGTTGGCGCTGCAGGGTTGATCTATTCGAGGCGGCACCTGATCGCACTAAGAGGTGACGTGAAGGTAAACTTGAGGGTGTTTTAAGAGCAGCCCACTCGTAGTACCAATATTGCAGTTTTTGCTGTTTTCCAGCTTGTTTGTTTGACAGGAAGACTGAGTGTAGGCAGCTTAAAATAGGCCACAGGCTCAAGTCTTCACAGAATAATAACTGTGCAAGGAGCAGTCAGAACATATGTGCATAAGAATGGATTACATGAGATTTAGTTGATCTAAATCATTTCATTTCAGAATCTTTATTTAAACTCGGAGATATATTGAGGAGTAACCTCATTTACAATATAGCCAAGATGAAACATAAAACATATAAGGCCAGAAGACAAGACATTTGAAACATACAAAAGCATAACAGAATACGGAAGTTAAAGGTGACAAGGATAAATTGAAACATAAGTGTAGTTAAAAGCAGGAGCAGTTAGAGGTACAATATGTAGTTATGGTTTTAAATTGTCCTATTGATAAAAGTGAGGTAAGTTTCAAATGATTTTGCAGAGTGTTCCAGGTTGTAGGTGCACAGTAAGAGAAACTGGTCTTTCCAAGTTTGGTGCTGCTAACAGAGGGAATCAACATATCTCCAGGCCTATATGTGCTGTGATGAACAATTCCACATTTCATGTTTCAAAGACTATAGTAGCTAGAGAACAGCCATCATGGCAAAAGTATGTCACATTTAAACACATTAGTGAGCGTGAGTGCTGTCTCACTGGGCCTGAGTGAGATCATGTCAGGTTTTTCATTCCTGTGTGTGAGGATGGCAGCAGCAGCAGCAGCAGCCATCAGGGTGGCCAGTATTCCCCTGCGACAAGACCACAAAGCACTGATTCATCTGCTTTTGCATACACTAGAACAGTTGTGAGAGGTTGTGGGTTGGATGTGTCTGTGTGTATGTGCGTGTATCTCTGCGTGTTTACACACCCTCTTTCTCTCTCTCTCTGCTTCCTCTCTCTGACTGTCCATCAGAACAAATTCAAAACTTTCTTTTAAATTGTCCTTGAGGTAAAAATACATAATGAAGGGGAATTATATGAATAAAACACTAAAAGCTTAGAAACAGGAATGAAACTGGGGGCCTCAGCCTAAAAGCCAAGCAGGCTGTGGTAGAGATGAAGGAGTTCAGCAATAACAAATAGGACTGTAAATGACACATGACATAGCCTGCAACTGGCACACTCCAACCAGAAAACCCACATTCTGTGATATCTAAGCAGGATGTCTAAACTGCTCTGACAGAAACTGATTAGTTTGCATTTCTTCCTTATCATTGCGTAAATTAATGGAGATCTGTTGACGTGTCCAGACAAATCAGAGAATACATAACTAGAGTAAGATACAGCATCATCACACAGAACTGAACAAATGTACACTAAGATATAGTGAGAAATATGATATTCAGGGCAAATTGCATTGCAACAGTGGCAGTTGGGGTTGGTTCCTCTCTAAATGTAGACACTGTGCACCCCTCACTTCATCGTAGTCTGTACAACTTTATTTTAATATTCTAATTTCATTGTCATTTACCACACTTCAAACACTTGATTGGTGATTATATGGTAAAAATATGACTCATGGTCATTTTTCCTTCACTGGTAATGGCAAATATTTGTTCTCTTCTGCATGTATGTGCTGCCCCCTCTTGGACAGAGCAGCTGTTACTGTAATGCAACAGTGATGTGTGAGTTAAGCCACATGAGACATCAGTGGTGTCCATCACTGTTCAGTCTTAGAGGACTTAAAGAAAAGAAACATACATGAGTAAATGTGAATAAATAGTACACATACAGATGGGAAAACAGTGCAGAGGTGTCTGGCTTCTGAACTGCCATGTAAATACGACCTGTGAACCAAATAAGAATAAGACGTATTTTACGTCTTTTTTACGGTGGTGCAGTGCCAGTGAGATGTTTGTTAATGTTGGGGTGCCAAACTGCTCTGCTGTAATACGCAATCTTATGTATAAATTTATGTGCAGGATATTAGCCTCTAGAAATGATATCATTTTGTTTCTGTGTGATGGTGAGAAGAGCTCATTAAGGTTCTCCTCAAGACTATGGAGCCACTGGCGCTCTAGTCTGTATGTGAGGGCTGATGTCTGTCCCTCTGGGACCGTATCTGGTTGATATTGATGGCTATGTTTGTGATCGATGTTTGTTTTACATTAACTGTTGCCATGTTTTTATTGTCTGTCTTTTATGTATTTTTAGTCCCTATGGACCTCTGATTGTGTCCTTAATAAAGTCTTATTATTATTATTATTATTATTATTATTAATCCCTAAAGGGAAATTCATTGAAATGAAATGAAGACAGGAGCCACCGAAAGATTTTGAGCGAACCATGGTTAGTCAGTGGCGCTGCAGAACAACCAAGCTCACAATTCCACTATGTGACGAACACACCTGTAAATATGACCTATCTGACATGAGTGCTTTCTTTGAAAATGAAATGACACCTAGGTAACAAGGCTGATGCTGGGACATGTGTTTGAAAAATCTGAGACATTCAACACTTTGATCAGATTTATTATTGACTTGTCTTTCACCACGGCTACTGCAGCTCTGAAGCTGAGCAGTGTTGGCAGAATATCTATAACACACAGGATTGTTGTGTTCACTCTGATGGTGTGGAACAATGTTAACTGCATTATTCTTTATAGTTACAGTTGATAACCATGGGACTGTTTTCTTAACAAGGATGGGTTTTCATAATGGGTTGAAATATATTTACTACAAAGACATGTTTTTTTCTTCATTGCAGCTGGAGGTGAGTGACCACTGGTAGAAATGCTGATTAAATGTATTTACTTTTTATACTTATACTTTAAATGTCTACTTATACTGTCAGACCTCCACATACAGTTTCTAAACAAAAACTAGGGGTGGGGGAAAAAATCGATTCATGTACGAATCGAGATTCTTATTTTCTAAGATTCTGAATCGATTCATAATCTTCAAAAATCGATTTTTTATTAATTTTCCTCCGTCTCAATACGCGCCCTCACTGTGCCGTACACAGCGCTGCAGCACGCCATGGCGCTAAAAGACGCTCGTTAACTGCCTACAAACTTTAACTGATCTGATTTAAATGCTCTATTGAATGTCTGTGACGAGGCTTGTGCCCATCAGCAACCCGACCCTCTATTGGGGAGAGAGGACGATCGCTGTTTTTTTTGTTGTTTTTTTGCCGTTAAACACACGCGCGCTCCAGCTGAGCAGCCACATCCACTGCACTCTGGATCAGCTGATCGGTGCTCAGGTGACGTTAGATCTTCACTTTTTTAAACTCATACAAAGTGCAGCCAAACAGCAGGCTGAAGAGAGAGGACCAGCAGCAGCAGCAGCTCCTCTGACAGCTCCTCTGTGGCGCTGCAGACAGGCTGCAGGTCAGCTGGCGTTTTTTTTTGTTTTGTTTTTTTTAAGCAGCGACTTTGTTACAGGTGATACATGTCTATGTGCATGTGCATGAGAACTGATCTTGAATCGAATAGACACCCAAATACTCACATCCCTTCAGTCCAGGCTTTTGAAAAGAGAGTAGCCTATAAAATCAGCTTCATGTAGCAGTTTACTTTAAAATGGTTCAAATATATTGCTGCTGAATAAATCTGAAACATGTGATGTGCATTTTTTTGGGGGGGGGATATGGCTTCTGATATAATAGTCTGTAGACATCATCATCATTCAACTTTTTCACATGGTCTGGTGTTAATAAAGCAAACTAAAAATCGCAAAAATAAAATCAAGAATCGGTTGAATCGAATCGATTTTGAATCGAATCGTGACCCTTAAAATCGAAATCGAATCGAATCGTGAGCCACCCAAAGATTCACATCCCTAACAAAAACAGCAGAATTTTGCTGCCATTTTGAAAGTTGTTAAAATCGCATTATCCATTTTCACATGTGAAACTTGTTTAAAGTGCTGACATTTAGTTTAGTTTAGTTTAGTTTAGTTTATTCGCACCAATACAGAATAACAAAAATAGGACACATTAAAATACATTGACAAAAAATAATAGGTGCAAGCCGAGACAAGAGACCCAAAGGGCCTAAGGCCTCAGCTCAGGAAAAAAAAAACAATTACCAAAACAAAACAAACAATATGTGATGTGTGTTATGCCATAGAGAAATTGTCATTGAATAAAGCATGTGGCCTTGACCAAATAGCAGCAGAACATCTAAAATACGCTAGCAGCAGAGTATCAGTGTAAATTGCTCTATGTTTCATTGGACTGCTAATGCATGGTGTACTACCAGATTCCATGATGGCTGTAGTCTTAGTACCTGTCATCAAAGACAAAACTGGAAAGATATCTAGCATAGAAAACTATAGACCCATTGCGCTAGCCAGTGTACTTTCCAAAGTACTAGAATAAGTTCTCCTGGATAGACTCCAACAATATGTTGTTGTTGAAGTTGTTTATTATAGTAGGATAAGCCCCTTGAGTTGTAACAACTGGTTATCTGTGGTAATCACCACAAATAACCAGCTTGGTTTTAAAAGTAAACACAGCACAGATTTGTGCATTTATGCATTGAAAGAGATGGTTAGTATGTATAGAACAAAAAATAGTACAATGTTTTTATGTTTTCTGGATGCATCCAAAGCCTTTGACAAGGTCAATCATGGAAAGCTGTTTGTCAAATTGCAGGAGCGTGGTGTTCCACCGTACATGATTAGAATATTGCACTATTGGTATGCACATCAAAATATGCATGTTAGATGGGGTACAAGTTTATCTGCACCCTTCCTTGTAGCTAATGGTGTGAGACAAGGAGGAATCCTATCACCTGTCCTCTTCAATCTGTATTTGGATGATCTGTCTAGACAGTTGAACCAGTGCAGGACTGGATGTATAAGTGGGAGACAGACTCATTAATCACTTGGTTTATGCTGATGACTTGGTCATTATATCTCCCTCTAGTGTTGGGCTACAGCAACTGCTGAGAATCTGTTCTTGTTAGGTTCCGGGCTGCTGCGAAGCAGCCAAGGAACCTACTGTATTGTATTCCTAGCTTTTCTTCTTTCTTTCTTCTTTCTTCTTTCTTCTTCCGAGGAAGTCATACTTCCCATGGGTGAAAACTCACCAAACTTTGCAGAAATGTCTGGCCCCATGCCAGATTTACTCAACTCCAAGGACATGTGCCCCCCCCTCCTGGGGGGGCCACAATAAGCGTTTACATTTAAAAACTTTAAAAATTCCTACAAAGTCAACGGTACGTGCTTCAGTGCTGAAACTTCACCAACCTGTAGCCCCAATACTGCTGAAACTTTTGTCAACTTGAACTCATTACAAATTATGAAGTCCATCACTCTGTTTTTTTCAAAAACTGTAAAACTTATAAAATGAATCTCCTCCTACAATGTTTGCTCAATTGTCACCAAACTTGCTACAGAGCATCTTCAGACTGTCCTCCACAAAACTTGTTTCTCTGATTTTTGATTGATCAAAAATTGAGCCTACAATCCATCAAAACGTTTGACTGTAAACAGTACTGTAAACATAGACTATCCAATTCCAGCTAAATACATTTTCAATCTTCCTGAAAAAAATTGAGAATATTCTGGAGTCATGGTTGGTGAAGTTTAGCAAATATCATAATTTTATCTCAAAAACTGAATTTTTTAGAACATTTTGAATTCTGCTCTTATTGGAACAACTGCAGTCAATGAGAGTGGCATTTTGAAACATTCACATGTTCTCTTATGAACCAAAACACTTATGGTTAAAAGCAAATCACCTAAAGAAACAAAAGAAAGGCCAGCAGCACTCGTGTCCTTCTCATTGTCTTTTATTACAAGCGCCGACGCAGTATGTAATAAAAGACAATGAGAAGGACACGAGTGCTGCTGGCCTTTCTTTTGTTTCTTTAAGTTATCTTTTGGCCGTGCACCTCTTTAGTTTGTTCCTGAGAGTTTTGTTGGAGAGTGCGCCTCGCCTCACCTTTGTTTACCAGCCAATTAGCTCAGTGAGTTTGGCACTGGATCATGGTTCCAGAGGTTGTGAGTTCAAGTCCCAGCAAAGACAGCGATGACATTTTACCATAACATCTACTCAACTGGAAACACAAGATAATAGTCTTGATGGTGGTGTCAAAGCAGACTTGTACATTAAAAAAGATTATTGTATTCCTAGGTCTTCTTCTTCTTTGTCTTCCGAAGAAATCATACTATCCATTGGTGACAACTCACCAAAGGCCCAGTCCCATGCTGATGGTGAGGATGGCATGATGGTGGCGGCTACAGCTGCAACTTTCATCGAACAGTAGCCTCAACATTGAAGAAACTTTTGTACTTTTTTTTTTTTTTAATTATGAAGTCCATCATTCTGTTTTTTCAAAAAGTGTAAAACTTCTTAAACTCTCCTCACATTTTTTCTCAGTTGACACCAAACTTGCTCGAGAGCATCTTCAGACTGCCCTAAAAGAAACTTTTCTCTCAGATTTATCAAAAATTGAGCCAGCCAACAGTGAGTTAAAATGTTTGATTGTAAACACTACTGTAAACATATACCTGCAAATTCTTGCTAAATAAATTTTCAACATTCATGAAAAATATGGACAACATTTTGGAATCATGGTAGATGATGTGGCAAATTTCAGAATTTCATCTCAAAAACAGAAATTTTCCACAGTATTTTGAATTGTTGTGATGTGAACAATTGGAGTCAATGCAAGCAGGTTCCAGGGTGCCATTCCGAAGGGCCGCCATTCCGAACATTTACTTGCATGTTTCGGAGTGCCAGCCTATAATGATTTTTTGATAAAGGGGTGCCATTCCGAACCTGAAAAAACAGTCCGCCTTTGAAGGGATTACGGTAGTGGGAGACTCATAATGATCATTACTATCCTGTCTTCCTATTCCCGTTTGTTGCTCAATTGCCAAAATTTGCCAAAACTAGCCCGGAACCGACCCATCGCTGCGCAGCAGCTATAATTATAGTATGCAGTTTGATATTGTGTTTAATTCAGCAAAAAGTGTGATTATGATTGTAAAAACAAAGGAGGATAGGAACACACAATTCCCCTCCTTTTTCTTAGCTGGTCAAGCACTTGGTGTTGTGAAAAAAGTTAAATATCTGGGCCACATAATCAGAGAAGACCTATGTGATGATGATGACGTTGTAAACTCTATGCACAGGCCAATATGCTTAAAAGGAAATTTAATAAGTGTACAGAGGATGTAAAGATAGCCTTGTTCAGATCATATTGTACTACACTGTACACGGCACACTTGTGGTGCAAGTACAGTGCTGCAAAAATGAGAAAACTGTAGCTTACAATGATGCATTTCGAATATTACTTAGGCGCCCAAGATGGACAAGCGCGAGTCATATGTTTGTATCATGTAATGTATCCACCTTTCATGCTCTTTTAAGAAACTACATGTACAGATTCAGGTGTCGACTTAACCAGTCAAGCAATAGCATCATAGTTGCACTAGCTACGCACAGTGATAAGAAATACTTGTCAGGTCTTTGGAGACACTGGAACAGGTGTCTGTATGTGTTTTAAATTTATGATGGTGTTTTTTTATCTTTGTATTGTCTCCTTATAATGGACCTGAGTCTGCAATAAAAGATTATCTATCTATCTATCTATCTATCTATCTATCTATCTATCTATCTATCTATCTATCTATCTATCTATCTTAAATTATTACATTATTGGAGTATTATTACATTATCAGGTCCCTTGAAATGGAAGGCTAACCTGATAATGTAATAACTTCCCAATAATGTAATAAAGTGCATTTCCCAATAATGTAATACACTCTTAACCAATAATGTAATAAAGTATTACATTATTACATTATTACATTATTACATTATTACATTGTCAGGTTAGCCTTCATTTCAAGGGACCTGATAATGTAATAATACTCCAATTGGTTAATAAGATGACATATTCGAATTTGAAGAAATTTGATTTTTGGTAAAAAAAAAAAAAAAAAAAACATTTTCCACACCCACGGGGCTTACAAATGTTCGAAAATAGCCTTTTTCCCCATTTTCTCCAATACCACTTAAACCAAACTTCTACGTTGGACTCCCCTCGGCCCCCCAGATGACATATTCAAATTTGGAGAAATTTGAAGAAATTTGAGTTTTGGTAAGAAAAAAAACAAAAAAAAAAAACATTTTCGCTCGGAGCGCCAGGGATTTTTCGCCTGAGCGAATATTTGTTCAATCGCCAGTTTGCAACGACTTAATATGTAAACTCGTTGCCAGTGAAAAAAATAAAAGGCCCGGTGTGAAATATGCACCTTTAATGTACTGCAATGCTCAGAGACAGATCTTGAACATCCAAAACATTTTAGACTTAAACATCAACAGTCAGGGGAGTAGATCCACCACCTGTAAAACAACCTATCATTTATTCCATCGTTAATTTATGGAATACATGATGCTGAATATGCACACACAACATAAATCATGTGTTTACACTTTACAGAAACGAACATGCACAGAAACCCTCATCCTCGCTAACACTCATTAACAGTGACATGAGCAGTGAAGTCATTATCAGGACCTTATGTCCTTGTCATCGTCGTTTATTTTCTCTTGTTTCAACTCATCTCTGTTCGTGTGGGAACCGCCCACATGCCTTCTTGTGCCTGCATCCGAGGGAGCTGTTTGTTGATTAGTTGTAGGAGTTGTGACGTGTGTGTGTGTAGGTAACAAATGACTAATTCTCAGCACAAGAATTGGGCGCCTCGTTTTCTGTCATCACCTCCGCAGCAATGTGATATTTTTCAGGATCTTAAGGCAAAGTGGGAGTTTCCTTTTCCTTCTGAGCATGTATTTATTCAGTGTCTCTGTTGGTCATTGAAAGTACTGAAGATGTGACAGCAGCTCGAGCCAAAAACCAGCCTCTGCAGTCCCAGATGGTCACAGTCATAACAGTTTTTATCTGACAAGTGCATTGGCTTACACTTCCACCACGCTGGCAGCTCCCAATGTTTGTTTCTCTCAACACATTAGTTCAGTGACTCACTTTCTGTGTCGAAAACCGATGACACAAATATTGAAGAACATCTCTGCTGGTTATTCTGACATTTTCCAAATCACTGGTTAATCAGGAAGTCTTGGAGGATGTGTGTCATGGTCTTTATTCCCACTCTGAGGAGTGGGACTTGTGTTGTGTTGTGTGTTGTTGTGGTTGTGTTGTGAAGTGGACTCTTTTCACACCTCAGCTTCCTGTCAAAGTCCCAGAAGAGAAACTAAGTGCAGCTTTGCTTCCTCCTGCGAGAATCAGGGTTAAATGTTTTAAATGAAACAATATGAGCAGCAGAGGGCCCCTCTCTCCCTCTCTGTGCGCAGCATTTGAACAGACACAGATATTGTACACTCACTGTTTTTTTTCAGTGTTTATGTTCATGTACTTGAAATGTTTCACACATCTTATGAGGTCACATGTGTCTTTGTTGTTTGAATATTGTCTGAATATGCAAATTATGTCAAAACTCTTTGTTTTTTACACCTTTTTTCAAATTGAATTTATGTTACAAATGTGGTTTTGGTTAATTCCACCTTATTATTAAAGTTTTGTGTGTTAATGCATCTTTGATTAGAATCGAAAAAATATATAATATTACAACAGTCAATGGCCCATACGTAGAGAGTATAGATTTTTAGAAAAATCTAATAACTTTCCCAATAATATGAACTGGAAAAACCTTAGGGGAGGGGTGCTGTGTCTGACTGGCCTATCACAGAACATGGACACAGTCAGCTACACAATGAGGATTTTCATTTAGATATTGACTTGTTTTACTCGTATAATATTCATACTGGTCAAAAGTGCTTTATCTGATTTATATAAATATATATATTTATATATTTATAGATACTCGTTTCAGCCGAGTATCCAGCTCAACGCTAGTAAATATCTTGCATAGTTCTTCTCTGTGCTCCTCTGATCAGAGCAGCCCTAGCAATTCCCTTTACAATCTGTGAAGGGGTCTATATACGGTCTGGCAACTGACTGCTGGAATTATTTTTCTGTTGTTGCAATTCCTATCTTGATCAATAGATGGTAGTATTCTGCTCATTCTCCATTTTCAACCTTTAATGTTGAAGAACTACTTTACTACCCAAATGATTTTCCACCAATGCACCTTAAAATGAATACAGTTGGAGAAAAAGATGTGTTGCAGTTGTCCCTAATACATTTGGCCATTTATCAGAGTAAAAAAAAAGAAAAAAAGAGTTGGGTATCTTTTAGTCGGGTAGGGGCAGGAAGTGATATTTTTCTAAAGATGACCTCACTGCTGGTTTGGGTTTGTTGTTCTCTGTTGTAACACTTAAAAACGCTGTTAGCTTCTCACTTGGCACTCTGTTGTGCAGCCTCATCAGACTTAAGCCCCTGAGCTCTGCAACACTGTCCTCCTGAGTATTCATATCAGAGTGTGACTGGCTGTTTGTGACCACACTGTGTTTCCAGTCCTGTTAAATTGTGAGTGTTTGATCTATAGTGTCAGGATAGTGATGCAGGAGCATCATTAAACCGTCTGTCTGCTATTGATTTTCCAAACACCCATCCCCTGTGCGTTTAGATATTGTGAGTCAGACCTGATGATGCCGTAGCACAAGTCTGATCCCACATTGTGCAGCAGAAATATGAAGCCTGCAGCCACAGCAGCTCTCACTAATGCCTGTGTTCTCACTCTGTGCTGCCCTGCACTTCTTACTTTTAGACTCAGAGCTGAGCTGTCTTTACAGCCGCAGGAGCTGATGAGCAGGGCATTAGCAGTTTACCTTCTGAAGTGGAAACTGCACACTTGACAATTGGGAGAACTTACAGCCAAATAGTTTATGGCCCAATTTTCCTTGCCAAGGCCTCCCTCGGCAGATTAAACGCTCCCTCAGACACAATTAAAGATGCTGAAAGTGTGTCAGCCCAGTTGAACCATCAGGCTCTTTTGCATCTTACTGCAGCACCCTTGTGTGTTTTTTTTGGTAATTTGGTAAACATTGGTAGAACGCTAGCAAAGGTGAAAGAAACACAAAAAATACTTTTTTTCAAATTCACTTGGCTTTTATTCACATTTCATTTCTGTTGACATCTCAACTGTACTGCCAGTCCATACATTCTACTACTTCTCTGAAATGGTTGTTTATCTCCCCATCCTAACTGATGGAGACAGAGGTGAGGGCACCACCATCACAAATAATAACAATAATAATTATAATAGTAATAATAATAATGATAATAATAATAAAAAATAATAAAAGCAGCATTGAAGAAACTAGTTTTGATTTCTCTCTCCCTTCATCACCAGCATCTTGGTATTACATTTACCTGAATGTAACCATCACTATATCAGTTTTAAAAAAAAAACATAGAACCAGCTAGTGATAAGTAAACATCATCATCTTCATCATAATCATCATCATCATCATCATCATCATCATCATCATCATCATCATCATCATCATCATCATCATCATCATCATCATCATCCCATCATCAGAATCAGACTCCACACTCACAATAATATTAACAATAATAATATTAATAATAATAATAATAATAATAATAATAATGTAGGATACAAACTCAGAAGTAAAAAAAAGTGACTCAAGCCTTTTTAGGAAAGAAAACATGGTAGGTGTGTACATGTATGCGAGTGTGTGTGTGTTTGTGTGTGTGTGCGTGCGCATGTGGTTGTGCATTGGTCATCTGCATCATATTCTGAGCTACTGCAGTTGCAGCAATGTTCCTATGTCCTGCTCCGGCCTTTACTATAGATCCATGGCGTCTAGATCTGCTCTGGCCCTGTTTGTTTGTTGGTTTACTTGTTTGCGGTCATTAAGACAGTTGTGTGGAGAGCAGACAGATACTGTCTGGTACCAGTGAGCTACAGCAGGGTGCTACAAACAAACAGCAGTTGAGGCTCCTCTCAGGTCACACTGCAGCAGGCCACGACCTACAGCTCCTACAGACACGTTCATTCACTCCATGGCTTAGTATGAAATACTTTGGTCATGATTGACATCATAATACGTGGTTTAGTGTCCTGTGAGGAATGTTTTTTCAGTGCAACTTAACGCTTGTTTAACAGCAAGCGCTCTTGTCCCTGTTCTGTCGGTGATGAAGCCCCTTTCAGACACGCAGCTCTATGTGTAAGAGCCACAACCACATTCTTAGAGAACTGGACCACGTGCATGTGTGGCAACACAGGTCTTAATTGAATATGGTCACATTAACGTGAAAAAGCTGCACATGAAGAGCTTAATACTGTATATTTCCTCATTAAGCTTCTCACTATGAGCGATGGTGACAGTTCTGGCATTTCACATTTGACTTGTTTCTTCTTCAGTGTGTTTGACGTGATTTGGGGTTTGCAGGCCTCATCCTGAAAAGGTTAATGCTGCTATACCTCCATCAGAATTATGCAACTTTTAAAATGTTAGAAATTTGACAATTGATGGGATTGTTTGATTACTGTCGATCAAATCTGGTCACCTACAGTCTTGATTATGTAGATAGTCAAGGTTCTCTTCACTCTTATAAATAACTTGTTAATACTGTAATGTATTAAATATTTTGATTGCTCTTCATTAACTTATGAAAGTTACAGGGAAATAGTTTTTTCTAGATATTGTTGGAATTAATCATATTTAAGATTAGATTATATAGAAATTATTTTTACTTCCCTTTGCAAAAATGTGCACTTCCAGTATAAAACAAGCCACGAAATAAAATAAAACTTGGGAAATAAATTAGTAAATGATCAAACTGATATGTTGGATAGTCACACGCTGACAATTATTAAAACTTGAATGAAAAAATGTTTTTTAAAATCCACAATTTTTTTCCCTCGATTACTCTTTAATCCCACTGCTCCTCCTTCCACACCTGGTGCTGCCAGGTGCTTTCACTGTTAGACGTTATTTACTCCATGTCTGAAAAGGGCTTAACAATCACCGCATGTCTGCATAAACCCAGGAGATACGTTAAGTCTCTTGTGCTAAATGTTTCATACACCCTGCAGCCATGTTTTGATCTACTCTGTATGCAGTGTGAGCTTTCGGTCGAGCCTCAAGTCATTACATAAAAAGGACATTAGAGCTAAAATCCTCTTAGACGTCTAAGACTCTGCAGCTTGTCACCTGTACCAGTGGAGACCACAAATACACACTATGGTATCCAACTCAATGATATGGTCACTGACTATATGTCAGAAAGGCCTCCAGGATAGGATTAGTGTGCTTTCTCGGTGCAGTTTTTATTCTCATCACTAGGTGGCGGTGGTTGTTTTTTACCACCGTCTCTTCCAGCCACTGAACTGCACCGTGCCATCAGAGGATGGGCTTTCTTTCTGGATGAGTGAGACACTGATGGGATACCATCATCAATAATTTATTTCAAGTCCAAAACAAATGAAAGAGCAGCTCAAAATCCAAAAGAAGCTGGTGCTGTCCTGTCCTTTTGAGTGAAAGCGTGGACCTCCACTGTCAGTCCATCCGCCGCCCTTCTATCCATCCTCGTATAAATCCTTCTTTTGTTGAGCCTCTGTGCTCTCAGTTTGGACATTTTTCCATTCATCATCCCCTCTTTGCACCTTTTTATTCATTTCTTTCATCCATTCAGCTGTAGACTCTCTGGTGGTCTGGTTTGTGTCCTTGTGCTCTGCTGGTGTCAGTCACTGGTATTGGAGGTAATTTTTGAGGGACTGAGGCAGAGGGAGGTTCTCGATCTCTTGAAGCCGCTCCCGACCCAAAGCCAGGCGGGCCGCACGCCGACACAGGTCCATCAGAGGGAGAGGCTCGGCTGTAAAAGAGGGAGGGAGAGATTGATTATAAAAATGTAAATACCAGAGGTCTGGGAGGAAAAGACTTCAGAAAATGACTAATATGAGGTCATTTAAAAAGGAGATTAATGAGCGCATGCAGTGTGTTATGAATGGATTTGCCATAATGTTTGTGTTTCTACCTTCACCTCTGTCTTTTATACATGCATATTCCATCTTTCTATTTGTTATGCATGAATGAAGGGGAGACAGAAGTAGAGGGGCAGAGAGAGCGATGATGCACACCTTTAAATATTCAAACCTCCTTCTCACACACACACACCACCAATCACCTGTTTCTGATAGCTTATATACACACACACCACTTTGAACTCACTGAAACAAGAAAACCATTTGCCACCCTGCCTTTCCATCTTCCCGATAGCAAAATGTTAGATAAAAAAAAAAAATATATGTATATATCAGATTTTGCTGAGGAATCTTAGGACTTTTGTGTGGGAGCTCTTTGTTTTTGTGTTACATGATCACTTTCTCCTCCATCCTGCAAGTTCCTGCTCAGCCTCTTCACTGACCTTCATCTTTACATGAGGGTTAAGGAGGTAACAGATACTGGAGGCTGTAGTCTGAGCTGCAGGACACAGACCACAGAGAGGGGCAGGAGGAGGAGGAGGAAGAGGAGGAGGAGGAGGGAGGACTAAGTTGCTGTAGAAGAAACCTGTCTGAAGTGTCTTGCTATCTAGCTTCTATCTAAGGAACTCCCAAAATATCAATGCAGCCCAAAACTGTTTATGAAATGTATTTGAATGGGTGATCTATTGGCTGATTTTTGTGTTGTTAGGTTTTCCTCCTTTCCTCCTTTCATAATAATGGCTATAAAAAGTTTCTTATCAGCACTTTTTTCTTTTTCTTATTATTATACATGAGCACTGTGGAGAACATTCTGCAGCTGCTAATTATTTCTTTTCCCATTTAAAACGAGAGACATTAGCGCCAGTGGACTATATCAGCTGTAGTTAATTAATGTTAATTCTGTCCACCCTGAAATGAAACTTTGCCTGGTGTCTGTTAATGTCTGATGATGGTTCCAGTGTTTTGTAGATCAACAAGATGGACAGAGTGGTGAGTCGCTGATCCCTTCACGTCAGGTTCATATGGATCACATCGGCATTTCGATCATGTCAACTTCACAGCGCGGCATCAGAACTCGCAGTCATTAATTGGAGCAAACAGCCTGAATAAAATGAACGTACTAAATACAAGAGGTGTGAAAAGAGTACGCCACAGCTATTATTTTAATGTGTGGTTTTTAATTAACGTTCTTAGTGAGCAATTTCTTATGCTGCTCATTTCATTTTCAGGTGAGACGTGATTAGTTTGTAGTTTCTCATAATACAGAAAGCGCAGATCAGTTACTTGCAACAGCTGTTCAGAAATATTTAGAAACGGTGTCATCATGACATAAAGTGTGCCCAAGCAAATTTCCGTTGGTAGAATTTCATGATATATTTAACATAGAAGAAAACATAATATTTCATTGAAAACTGGTGTAATTATTGAACGGCCCCATCACTAAACATATGTATGGTTAGGTTGTACAGTGTGGAAATAAAGGTTGAATTTAACCCTCCTGTTGTCCTTCTGGGTCAAATTGACCCAGTCTGTTTCCTTCCTCCATCCTTCCTTCTTTCCTTCCTTTCTCCCTTCCTTCTTTCCTTCCTTCCCTTTGTCCTCATTTCTTCTTCCTTCCTCTTTTGATTCAATTGACCTGATCTGTTCCTTATACCTCCATCTTTATTTCCTTCCCTTTTCCCTTCCTTCTTTCCTCCCTTCCTCCTTCCTTGAACGAATCTGTTCCCTCCCTCCATCTCTCTTTACTTCCTTTTTCCCTTCCCTCTTTCCACAATCCTTCTTTCCTCCCTTCTTTCCCTTCGTCCTTCCTTCCTTCCTTGACCCAGGAGGACAACAGGAGGGTTAACTTATACAAACCGTCACAACATTACTATTAATCGTACTGACGGAAATTTGCTTGGACACACTTTAGTTCATCCACCAGGCAGGGAGCACTGACAAGTCTGTTGTCTTGCTCAGTGCGTACCAGTTAAAATTCTTTGAGTAACTAAACCTCAGCGTCAGTTCTCCTCCACTTCAGTGACCTGTGGATGACTGCCGTGTTCCTGGTGCAGGGGAGAGGAGGACAAGCTCAGGAATTAAAAGCTGTTGTTTTTAATCGGTCAAACAGGGTGTGTGCTGACGCAAATTACCAGTAAGAATTACTGATGTTGATCGTCACTGATTTCATTGGCTCTGGTCTTGGTAACTCCTCAGATCATATCTATTATGGTTACCGTTTATTCTGGCAACAAAGTGAGATAATAAGTCTTGGCTTGTCTGCATCCCAGAACCATTAGCAGGAAGAGGATACAACTGAAGTATCTTCACCAGTTTCATGCAATAGCAATGACCATGTGTGACTGGCCTAATTATACTGCATTAACAAAGAGGAACTCCATGATCCAACAACCAACCAGTCTGTCCTAAAACTCTTCCACCTGAGGAAACACTCACAGTCAGGCACATACTGTACCGCATGCACGCATGGCTTACTGCACTGCACTGTACACACAACAGCCTTTGGACTACATGACCCTATAAATGACACGATGCCACCCAACCATCAGTGGAGGAAAATGCAGGGGAAATGGAGAAATGGAGCAGAAAAGCAACAAAGGAAGTCATTCAGATGGAAAGAGGGGAGTCAGAAATTGTGAAAATTGGACGAGGAAGGATTAAAAAGATTCATATTCAAACAGGAACATATGGAGATTGTAGGGCAGAAAAAAAGTGAAGAAAAGTTTGAGTGTAATTGTGTAAAGTTGCAGAAAAAGACTTTGTCAGCCCTCCGAGATAATGTCTTTATGTGGGAACAGGCTGTAATTAGTGGTACGCATCATAATTTCAAGGTGTGAAGTGCTTTGAGAGGATCTGAGCAACATTAAAGCTCAGCTAGTCTATCAGTCTGAGTCTCCCTGCTGTTCCTGTTAAGTAAAACACACACGCTAACATCACCTGTTCTAAGTGTGTGTGTGTGTGTGTGCGCTCAAGGTTAAACCAATGGGAGCAAACACAGCACAGCCACACACACTCACACAAAACTCATACACCCACTTCATCTCTGCGTGTGTGTCCTTGCTGTGTGACAGCCGCATTAATGCTCATCCACGCTCGCCACAGAAACTGCTCTTCACTTGTGCACAGTCACAATGGCGGGACAGCCGTGTTGATTTTACTCTGACCTCCCTTTGACTCTCAATTACGGCGCCATTACGAGAGCTGCTCTCATCACATTAATATGAAATACTGTAGATGAATGCTGTTGTGTGGTGGCTGAGGGACGTCAACATCAGATACAGTCAGCTGCATAGAAGTGACTCAGATGAGATGAAGTGAGCATATCAAAGCTGCAGCTGAGATCCTTCTATCTGAGCCAGGAACAAGGAAAAATGTTTTTTTTTTTCATGAAAATCCTAAGTTTCAAATATTAAACATGATGGCACACTGTGCTCACAGTATTATAGAATTTACCAGTTTAATATACATGATAAACTCCTAACTAACTACTGTACAGACACAATCCACATATTGTGCTAGGACCAGTTAGTTAAAAATTTTTTTAAAGTTATCTCCCTTTTAAAGTAAGTCATCATTGCATATCCTTCTGTGCCACTGCAGTGCAGCAGACTTCCAAAATTAATAATCTTCTGGGGTCTGACCGATCAATTCATCAACCTATCGTTTCAGCCCTCTTCTCTATCCACACATAGAGAATGACTAATGAGGAGCAGCTCATGGTGGTTCAGATTATTGTTGGACTTTAATGTAGTTAGTGTCAAAGCTCGTAAATAGAGCAGGCTCTCGTTAACGGCTCTAAATATAGAGCCAACAGAAATAAACCGTGATGCTAAACTGGCTTAATTGCTTCCCTGGCTGATGACCAAAGACACACAAAGTGTTTCTGTCACCTGCTTTTTATTTACCTTTTTTCTAAAAAAAAAAAAAAAAAAAATATGAATATACTTGAAATCTTAATAAAATCTAGGATCAAAACTAAAAGTGTAGAAGAGTCAAATGAAAGTCAGCCAAAACACAACATGGCTGAATGAGCATTAAATCACTGCTGTAATGACACACAAATGTATGTTTTTAGACGCACGCACGCACGCCCGCACGCCCGCACACACACACACACACACACACACACACACACACACACACACACACACACACACACACACACACACACACACACACACACACACACACACACACACACACACACACACACACACACACACACACACACACACACACACACACACACACACACACACACACACACACCTTATTTACCCTCACAGACATTTGGCTCATTAGCTTTTCCTCAGAAAAAATGGTGTCTGTTCTGCTGAGTAACAGAGAAAAGCCGCTATTTGAGTGAACTGAAACCACAGACCGGCTATGAAAATGTCAAGCTGAGGTTATTGTAGTTGCAACTATTTCTGAATCTTGGCCAAATGAGTGTTTGTGTGTGTGTGGTGTGCATGCGGCTGTAAAGGCGAGTCATTTTGTACCAAATCCAATTAATTTGAGCACGCTCCTATAGGCTCTTGCAGTTATGTGGAGGCAGTTTTTGCAGACAACACTGTGGTTGCTAAGAGGAGAGAGCAACTGTCAACTCACACTCTTTCTCTCTCTCCGTCTTTCTGACAAAAAGCAGCTGCGTGACTTTAAAAAATTACATGATAAGAAATGATAACAATAATATGGTTGAAATATAAAAATCTTTTGTTGTACTGTAGTGTCAGACAGACAATCTTCATTAGCTGATAAAAAATGAAGAAATCATAACAAACTCAGAACCAAAGCAGCCTTGTTTAATCTGCTGGATGATTTCCATCCATTCATCCATTTTGATCCGATTATCGGAGGTCAGGTCGCGGGGGCAGCAGATCCACCAGTGAGCCCCAGACTTCCCTTTCCCTGACAACATTGGCCAGCTCTGACTGAGGGATCCTTTGGCGTTCCCAGGCCCAGATATAATTTCTCCACCTAGTCCTTGGTGCCTCACGCACTAAGCTGCAAACCAGCAGCCACACAGCCCCTTATGGATTAGTTTGGACATGCCTGGCTTACACCATCTTGTTACATTGCATTATGTAGGTATGTACAGTATAATACATGAAAGGTGTGGGGGGTTCAAGAGGAAATGTAACCCAGGTGAGTGTTAATAATATTATTTAAGCTTTAGGTGATTGTCTATCTGCTAGTTGTTATAAATTGGTATTATCCCCACATTAATCATCGGCTGCCCACCAGATTTATATAATGGCCTTTTATTGCATTATACAAGTAATAAGCTGGGTTTATTAACTTCTAGTAGAAATCCCAGTGCATTAATGATAGGATTTCATTCTTAATGACACATTTTCTGTCATGTTTTGTCCCATAAGCATCCCCACAAGCTAATGAGATTCACTGTGGATGATCAGTGCGAGGTCATTTACCTCTGCATCATTACACATTCAGTACGTTAAGAGAGGAAAATGCTGCAGGGCTGAACACCATCATTATGCGTACAGTGATCTACCTGTTCACTACAGACATTTGACTTATCACTGCACATTTAAAGGGGACATATTGTGGAAATATCACTTTTTGAAGGCTCTTTAACATATATTGGGGTGTTTGTCTTCTGGCCCCAAATATGTGAGAATTGACGAAAGAAAATAATACAACTCCTACCTGGGACCAGTAGAAGGGGTGGCGTGGGGCAGTGGTTCATTTGTATTTAAAGGGACAGACACTGAAACCAGCCGTTCTGAACAGGGCTGTTTTGAGAGGATGAAAAGAGCTGTGATGTTTGATCCTTGGGGTATTTTGACCGAAGCATGTCACAGACATGTCTTTAAGACACCTGATAACTATTTTAATTTGTGGAAAGGGGGCATAATATGTCTCCTTTAAAACAAATTATTAAGATGCATGCACAGTATTAAGTGGATATAATGTATCATTTTAGATCACTGTGTTGCCAGAAAATAGTGAAATCCACCCATCCACTGCCTGTCCTTGTAGGGTGGCAGAGGGGCTGGAGCCAATCCCAGCTGACATGAGGGTGGGGTACACCCTGGACACATCACCAGTCCATCACACAGCTGGCATAACAAGACAACCTCACACACTCACATTCACTCCTAAGTGCAATTCAGAGTCACCAGTTAATCTAATGTATGTCTTTGGAATACCAAGAATAGAATACCAAGTACCCAGGCCCAGGTTTGACAGTATTATCTACTGCAGCACCACAACGCGCATATGGTGAAATCAATGTTCTCAATAACAGAATTTCTATTTCAGCACGTCATTGTCTAAATGATCTTGGAGTGCCAAGATCAAGATAAGTGTTAACAGTAATAAGCAACTGTTAAAACTTACAATCTCAGGTCAGATAAGATCCGTTTAAAGAGTTTAATCCTTCATTGATCTGAGCATAGCTGAATTTGTTAGTTAAACTGCAAAATAAATCCAGAACAACTCCTGTGGGAAAACTGGCCTATTTATGAAGAAACAAGTTATTAGGAAGACTTAAGTGAAGTGTGTTCTCTCTTTATTGTCTCTGAGCCAAATGTTGGCAGCACTGTCTGAGAATCAAACCAGCAACTAGTTGTTTTCTGCTGTGATCTATTTGCACAAATGTGGCAAGCCTATAATTTTTGTGCAAGTGTTTCCTGATGAAGACATCTTGGTAATATCAGATTGACACCATGTGTGAAGTGATCTCAGCTAGTGAAGAATTGCTTCCCTGATGAGACATTTTATATGGATATGAATTGCGACCCCGGGTCTGCTGCGATGAGAACGAGAAGTAATAGGGGCACAGAATGTGATACAACTCCTGTAATGAGATGCAGCGCACAGCCCTGCAGAGCAGGATTTATTGTCTGTAGACAATGATAATGGGAGAGAAGGTGAAAATGGCAACGGCAGCATCACTTTTATGATGGATGTAAAAACTGACCTGTGGGGCGGGTCCAGAGCTATATAAAGCCTGACAGATGAGTTTTAGAGAAAAACTTGAGTCGGAGGAAAACCAGCAATGCTCCAAACTCTTACTTTTTGTATTAGGAAATGATGAACTGTGATGACATTGCAGCTGTATCGACCATTTTTCAAAGAGGATTAACTTGTTTTTGGACACACTTGTGGACACAGAGTGCACGACTAAATCCTCCAGGAGAGTGGTTCCCATGGCAGCCACTGATTGACATCTGAGAGACAACGTTGCTAGCCTAGTAACGGTGATTGGATGCATTCTTTCCCACCTTCCCCCATTTAAACAAATGTTGAGGTGACATGCGATGTTAGCCCTTAAAGCTGGTTAACTACCGATGAGTCTGATTGAACTGATTGAAGGAAAGCAGTTTATCAGACTCCCGACGTTTGTACGGCTTGCAGCCAGGGGCGCCGCAGTTACGGTTTACCCAAGGAAGGCATGGGTTGTTAACGTCTGAAGGGGCATCGGGCCATATTTCAAAGTAAAACTTGATTTGAATTAAGTTAGCCGGCATTAGCTGCAACTGCTAACGGTAACGGTAACTTTATGTAACAGCGTTGAATCTTCCCACCCGAGTGATGATGTAGTTTAGTTTTATAAGTTTATTTGTATCAGGGACAATGTACAAAATAACATTAGTCTCGAAATGAGAAGAGATGCCTTGTAGCAGATTTAGCTTACTAGCTACTTTCCATCCGTAGTCCCTGGGCAGGTGAATAAGAACAATGTAAGGAAAGATGACGACACTGTGAATATGGTCAATTGTTTTGCTAAATACAGTTTTAACCAAATTAGCACATGCTCAAACAAGACCTACACTGGAAAGTCTGTGAATGACAAACAAGTTATATAGAACAGGCGGCTCCGGAAAACATGATCCTCTTCTATTTCTCTCTCTCTCAAGTCCTCCTCCCTCCTTTAGCCACAGCTCCATCTCATCTGTAACAATACACCTCTCTCCTCTTTCCTCCTGCAGCGCTCTTTCACCTGCAAAGAAGACACCCCCTCCTCCTGCTATCTCCCCCGCCTGTCTTTTCACTCATACTCTCCAAGGTCACAGTGTTTGATCTTTCCTGGCACATCAGAAAGCATCACTCTTGGGTGAAAACCACATTATCTCAAAATGTCAACATGAGACAGAAAAACAGGTGTGTGTTTAGCTTAATGACAATGCAGTTTCTATCATTACCCGCCTGGTTTTGGAAGTGCTTCAAAGCCCGAGAGGTTGAAGAATTTAGAGGAGCATGTAATCCTTTAATCCTTTAATTAAAGTCCATATAAGATGAAAATGAATAAAACTGTAATTACAAGCCTTTCACATGACAACAACAGTAAAATTGGGACTAATACATCCTCTGTGTTTGCTCATACGATGTGTGCATACACATGGTGTGATCAATCAGTTCAAGTTTAAAGTTACCCACTGCTCAATAACATGACCTCTGGTTTATTTCTAACCGATGGTGTGCTTTCTCTTTCCTAATCTAATGCCACTATTGGCCCTCTGCAACGTGTTTTCCTGTTACCGTGAAGAGAGAACAAACATTTACATAAAGGAAATCCACAAACCTGTCTTGAAAAGATGTTGACAGGTGGAAAACAGACACAAAGAGCGCACGCATATGCAAGGTCATGAATACAGGAAATCAAACTAACAAACATACACACATCCAAATCAAGAGATCAGCAAAAGAAAATCCCTCTTGCTTGCTTCCTTCCTACGCATGTACAGAGGCTGTCAGGCTCAGTCAAGGGTAACTTCGTCTTCAGTCACATCTAAGGCTGGGTCTTTATCTTCACTTCTCTCCGGTTCCAATAAAATGTGTCCGTCACTAAATATTCAAAACCATCAAGCATCAAAAGCTGGCATCAAATGTGGCCAAAAAATTTGAACTATTTCATCAGCTTCTTTAAATCACAGACTTGATATTTTCGCAAAATTTGTTTGGGAAAATTTTATTTTCCCTCCGAATATTGTCTGGAACTGATAACTAAACCTGTGAGTATCCAACAATTTTGAATGCTGTCCAGCCATAGTCGCATGGATTTAGTAACATTTGTCTATCTTTAAGCCAAAAATTTTGCTACAGCTCACACGCTCATGAGAACAAATGTTGACAGCTGCATGGCAGATGTTAAAATAAGAGATTATATGCGAATCTCTGGATCTTCTCTTTTTTCCTGTCTGTGTAACCATTAGAGCAGTTATGAGCTACAAAAACACAACCAGCTCACCCATCTTTAGCATGTGAGCTACTAATATCCGCCTGCTAGCATGTAAGAGCAAAGCAACACGAGTGAAAACAAATGTAGAAGTATATTTTCCTTGCTTATTCTTGATCTTAGCAGATTTCTTCAAATTTTTCATGCTAGGTATATTTATATCTGATTCAGGGTGGTGTTAAGCTTAGTTGGTAGAGCACCCGCCCCATGTGTTGAGGCTATAGTCCTCACTGCAGGCGCAGAGTGGCCCTATCCTGCGTGTCATTCCCCCGCCTCTCTGCCCCCCATTTCCTGTGTCTCTCTCAACTGTACTGTCCATTAAAAAAAAGCCCCAAAAATATACTTAAAAAAAAAAAGATATCTGATTCAAGGAAGTAAAATGAGTAGTTTAACATCTCTGAATTTGATCACCTACAGGTGGAAGCACGTTCTGGCAAAGAAAAAAAAGTAGATCAGAAATGCAAACAAACACTAGTGCTCTAGGATCAGGTAATTCTACCCCTTGCTCTGCAGTACAGACAGTGACTATACCCTCAACCTGAGTCAGTGACCCTTATTTTCTGTTCAGCCAATAGCCTACTGCGACTGTGACACTGTTTGTAGAACATCACTATGTATTAAATATGAAGCCAGGGTATTGGATCTACTGACAGAGGGCTGCAGTGCAGTAGAAACAGCTTAATAACATCCCAAAATACAATAAGATTAATTCTACACATAAACAGTCGCGATCAGAAAGCCAGTTTAAGTCGCTCCTTGTGCTGCAACAAAAAGAGAGACTGAACATTTTCAGACATCACACAAAGCAAAAACAACACAACAAAAGATGGATTAGCAGGAGGTGTATCTTGACTCTCTGAGCGCGGCGTCCTCCCTTTCAAACACACACACACGATGCTGAACTCTGCCAAACACCAACGTCCTTCACAGGCAAAGGGAAGTCGGCGTCAACCATAACTAATGTACCTCCAATGGTGTCCTGTATCTTCATCCTCACCACATTGTGTAACACCACCAGTTTTTTTAGCACAATCCTACAAAAGGACACACTGAAGCACCTGCTGGGCAGAAGCAACGTAATAATGTTGCTACAATCCTTGGAGGATTTGTTAGAAAACCCCTTTGTACTAAAATAAAAAGGATGCAGCCACAGTGTGGGAGGTCTAATGGCTACAAGCATAGTTGTACTAAGTCCGTCCCACACAGATTCAGGAGAAGAGGGTGTAGAAAGAAATCCTTTTTTTTTTTCTTCTTTTTTTTTTTTGAAGTTCTGCCTAAGAAAAGTCCATCTTAAGATATTTGGCTAAAGCTAATTGTGGTGCTTATAGTGTTATAGATCCTGTGGTATGAGTCATATCTTTACTGGCCACATTAGAAAGATGGGCACTGTTGGCAGAGCTGGCCAGTAGAGAGAGGAGTTGGTGGTAATGCAAACCATGGCGCTGTTTCTTTTTTAAGCCCTGGTCTCTCTTTACCATCCTGCATTACTGTAAATCCACCGTTCACTGTCTTCTCTGGGATGAGGAGCAGGGAGATAAGAGAGCCAGGGGGAGGAAAGATGTGAAGGAGAGGTTAAAAAGAAAAAAGACAGTGAGGGAGGAAGAGGAGGATGAGGAGCACTGAGGTGAGGGAGAGGAAAAAAGAGCAGAGATGAAGCATACAAAGACAGGAAGAGGTCATGAGATGAGAGAGTGGAGGATGGACACAAAGAGAAAAGAGGGTGATAACCAGAAAAGAGGAGAGAGAGCACAGCCGGCCTGTCTGACCCTCACATATCCTTGACTGTTACAAACTGCACAGAGGCGGACCTCACTCATAAAAATGTCAATATTAGAGGAAATCTGTTGGCATAATTTACTAAGCACAGCCTTCAATTAATATTCCTGCTTGCATGCAGTTTTGCAAACATGATAAATAATCCTTCGTTTCTGTGGGTAATCTGCAGGGGAAACTGCTGATGTTGATCCTCTGTGGCATTTTCTTAATGTGCATTTGGAAAAATCAAAACGCACTGACACGTGTGAAGATAAACTCAGTATAACTGAGAATGGCAGAAAAGTTCAATGGCAAACCGTTGTCAGAGGAGGTGAATAGAAAATGAAGAGTCTGAAATCAATATTTTTATATTAACAATGGAGAAAGATGTCAGGTGATCTCATTAGACAAGGTCACCTACTACAGGTGATTAGGAAAGCTTAATGTGTTTGTGTGAATCACAGAATAGTACAAAGACAGAGAGAAACACACAAAGCAGGTGAGACTGACACAGAGATGAAGCAGAAGTGTTCACAGAGAAAAGATCAAAACAGAGCAATAAAGAGATTGTCAAAGAGGAACAACACGGTGAAACTTTGCTCCTGCTGCTGCTGCAGCTGCACTGGACTGTGTGTAAATGAACGTGGGAGAAACACACGTGCATTTACACGTACTGTATATCAAGCATGAGCTCTCACACGTGTGCACGCGGGATCTCACCACTGACCTCAGAGTTAAAAGTGGCTGATCCCTCTCTGGCTTCACCAGGTAAGGGTTTTACGTGTATGATTGGTAGTAGCTCACTTACACACACCGAAGCAGCAGAAAAAGATCAGTGTGTAAAAACAGAGGAAGAGAGAGAGAGAGAAGGAGGCTGGAGGGATTTATGTGTAACTCAACACTTTAAATAAGAAGTCACCTGATGTCCAGCAAGATGCAAAAGACCTTAGACTTTAGAGCAGGATACAGCTGTGTGTTATGTGCCATTAACACTAATGTGCACCTCCACTTCTACCTGAAGCACAGACACTGCAGCTGATTGCAAGTTTGTACCTGCCGTGAGGAAATTGCCCAGAGTGATTCAGAGTAATGCCAGAAATCACAAAGTGAACTAAGCTGACGAGGAGGTAAATACAAAGAGGTAAATTACAGCATTTCATCACAACCAGAATGGCTCTTAGTAGAGTGCATACCACCGCCAAGGCCAATCCCTGTCTGTGAGACCAAGAGTATTATCTACTGTAGATCTGCACCACACTGTACAAAGCCAGAAAAGCCAACAATAGGAATATGTTATATGATATGAAATTTTTATAGCTCAAGATTATAAAGTTCCCTATCTTGCCCTCAGTGTTCAGGAAGGCGATGAAAAAAAATCCTGGTTCTGTCACTTTCACCTGACCCCCCTACAAAATGTAATATGCCCCTTTCTGCCAATGCTGTTTCCCTCCACCAAGTTTTGTACAATTTGGCTCAGCACTTTTTGTGTAACCCTGAAGACAAACAAACAAACTAGGGTGGCACTCAGCAGAGCACATACCTCCACCAAAGGCAAATAATCGGCACGGCAATTGTTCTCAAGTAGCTTTATTTCATTCTCATGCTGACCAGATGTATGGTTTTATTACCTGTTGTGTGAAATAATGACATCAGTGTGTTAATTCATACAGCTCCACAGCTGTGTGACTTGTTTAGCTGTCGCAACCTCTATTGTTACTGTGTATTTTATTACTTGTTGTTTGTTGAATGAAATACTAAAGTAGCCATTCATATTGATACTTAATCATCATAAGAAGTACAAAAGTGCACAAATTGTATGAACTCCATAAGTCCCTTTAAGCTTCTTTCAACCACCAACACGAAAAATGGATGACTCCAAAAAAAAGTTTGTATGTGGCATATTGCATACAATAGACAATTACTGTTTGCTCATTTTTCTTTGCATTATTAATCATGCAGACTGTAGCTCTAATGCAGTGCTCTACAAAGAGCATACAGTTCACAGCTTCCTGCAGCCTCTGTGGGTGCACGCATAAAAGAAAACAGAACACAATATAACGCACACGACTTGTCACCAAACAACAGCACACAAATGCCAAAATGCAGGCAAGACATGACACTTTGCACATGCACAAACACACATTCAGTCAGAGTAAACAATAATCTGTGAGGTGCACATGCAGGCGCAGATTAAGGCTGCAGACGGACTAGACATGTGAGCCGTGATACTGAGATAGAGGGGGGAGAGAGAGGGAGGGATACCAGTAAATTCACAGACACAAATCACATGGAAGATCCTTGATGGTTGTAGAATGTGAGGAGCAGCTTTTAAAAAGCTAAAGTGTTACACTGTTATGACGCCTGTAAAACAGCAGCGGAGGTAAACAAGACGCACGTGGCTGCTACCGGTGACTGGAATTCAACATGTCCAGGAAATAAAGTCAGATGACTGGTGTGTTTACATCTATTTATTTGTTAAGCATGATAATACTTCTATTTTTCAAAGAAATGTACGTGTTTAACTATTGCTGCTTTATTTTACTGTTCTGCAGGCTTCCTGCCATGTCGAGGGCAGCTATAGATGCATGCAGTAGAAGCATCACAAACCAGTGTCGTTACACAAACATAAATGTAGTACAACTATTTGCATACACACATCACACACACACACAGACACACACAGACACACACACACACACACACACACACACTATGAGCATGTAAGCGTGTATAATACAAGGCATCTAGTAATTAACACTAGATTTTAAATTACCCCATTTAGTTATTAGAGATGCTCACTCAACAGTGTAACATCTAGCAATTAAATCATTGCCACTGCATCATGAGACTCTTCTTAGTAACCAAGCATTGAATATCAGCACTTCTATTTTGTATCAAGATGTACTCGGATCATTTCTCATGTCATTGACACAACTCTACATCTATACAAACTCTCCTACAACTCTAGTCCCTTTGCAGTAAACAGACTCCAACTTGCTCAACAAAAGCCATTCAACAAAACAACAGTGGTTAAACAATAAGAGATGCTGACGGAAACAATAATATTATATATACTTCCTGAGTCTTCCCGAAAGAGGGAAAACTACTTGATAGCAATCATAAAGTGTTTGATAGTTTTATGTTTCTCCAGAACGCTAGGTCAGCAATAAAAACAAGGAGGTGCTTAAGGTAAAGTGTTGATAAGAGGAGAGTGTTTCAGCAAAGCCATCAGATACTAAAGTGAGAGAAGAGGAAAGTGCAGACAATAGGATTCATGGATGTCTGATGTAGTGCTCCCCGCTACAGTGAAGGGATATTATACCCACACAGACTGTAGGAATAATCTGAAGGAAGGCCTATCACAATGTCAGGATGGAGCCCAGCTGGACGCACTGGTGAGTGAGTTTTCTACCCAAATTTGTTGAAACATTTTACAAAGCCTGAAGTCATAAACAATTTTTAGCCTGACTTTGAAGCACAAGTCTAGTGACTTTGGCACCAAACAGTCATCTCCAGTATCTAAGACCAGCTCTGCAGTCGAACACTGTGCAACAGCAGGATACGTTCGAGATGATTTCTCACTGAAGTAATGCTAATTAAAACATTTGCTCAGTCACTTCCTGTGCAAAATAAGCCTTAAAAATGATAATAAATCTGGTGGAACATATAATTGTTAGAGAGTGGTTTAGATTAGCTTCTTCCACTCAGCACAGTCAATTATCTTTTTCTTCCAATCGTCATATCAGTACATGATCAATCTAATGTAAAGAGTAAGTAGGGACAAAACGCACTAAATGTCCTGTCAACAAATCTTTGGAACCATAAAAGGTTGAGGATGTCAGACACAGATTAATTTCCTCTTTCTTACTCCTCTTTTAACGCCAGCCGTCAGAGAGCTCAAGATTTTGCTGGTCGGTCCCAGGCGGACAGGCAAGAGCTCCACTGGTAACACCGTGCTGGGCCGGGGGCAGGTTTTTGACACCAGAGGAGGTGGGACCAGCACGGCCGCCAGCTCCGTCACCGCTGGACATCATGTGACTGTGGTAGATGCACAAGGTTGGAGTTCGTCTGAGGAGAACGTGCCCCGAGAGGAGAAAATAGAACTGATGAGAGCGCTGGATCTGTGTGGACCTGAAGGACCTCATGTCATTCTGTTGGTGATCCCTCTGCTGGACTTCACTGAGCCAGAGAGGAGAGCAGTGGAGAAGAGGATGGAGATCTTGCCTTCTGCAGTCTGGAGACACACAATGGTGGTGTTCACGCTAGGAGACCGCCTGAGGAGGCAAGGGCGCACCGTGCAAGAGCACATCGAATCAGGAGGCCCTGCCATGAACTGGTTGATGAACAAGTGTCGCTACCGATACCAGGTGTTGGATAATAAGACAGCCGTCACTGTCCAGAACAAAAGACTAAAGCCGGAGGTGAGTGGAGGACGGAGGAAACAGGAAATGACTTGGCAATGGAAAGGTGACAAGGGGACAGGAAGGAAGAACGGAGGAGGCGAGGCAGCTGGGAACAAGGAAGGAGAGCAGGAGCAGGTGAGAGAACTGCTGAGTAAAGTGGAGGACATGCTGCAGGAGAACGGGGCATGGCGCTTCTCTCTCCACATGTACCAGAGGCTGGAGGAAGAATGGAGCCACCGAGAGCAGCAGCTGAGAGCTCGTCTGGAGGCAGAAATCAATATGGGAAGTGTGAGGAGGAAACAAAAGACAGTGGAGACGAAGATAAACACGGAACCAGGGGAGGAGCAGAGGTTAGAGACAGAAGAAGAACTGGAAAGTAGCCTGAGGGAGGAGCAGGAGGGATGTGTGGAGAGGATGATACATAGAGAGGATGATAAAGAGCAGAGAGTGAAGGTGGAGCTCGAGAGACAGAGCGGTGAGAGGGATGGGGAAGATTCAGGCTGTGACAGCGCAGGAGAGAGAGAGGAAGGGTGATAATGGAGGAGGAGAAGAGGGAGAGCAGTGAAGTAAAAACTGCATCGACAACCCATGTTGTCCTAATGCAGGGCAAAGGTTAACCTTTAGTCCAATCAGAGGACTTGCCTAGTGTATAGTATAACAATGAACTCAGTCATTCATTCAGTCCAAATGGAGGACTTGACTTTGACCCAGAGGTTTTGCAACATCTGCAGTCACCAGTGACACATTTAGCCTTTCATGCACCAACACTGAAAACACTTGTCATGTGGCTGCTGAGCAATAAACCTCAGAACAACTGCGGCTGCTTGCAGAGAGCTTCACAGAGGCTGGACTAACAGTATCCTTGTGGGTGTTACAGCTGTTTTGTGGTCCTCGGAGACCACTGCACTCATCCTGGAGATGTGGACTCTTAAAGGGACAGTTTCACACTTATTCATTCAGGGAACACAAGTATCTCCCAGCATGTTAAAAAAGAAAGTTTGTCTTTTTCATGTAATATCTACAATGTTCTTCCAACCTGTTTAAAACTCCTATTGAGCAACATCAAATGATAAATTATACATAACCACTGCATAATAAATGGAAGCCTTTACTGTTAAATGCCTTGTGGTTTGAATTGCTACTAATGTGCTCTGTGGTATATCTATTGTTGGTTGCGTGTTCAGTTCCCATGCAGGAGGACTTGATTTGGACCCGCTTTTCCTACTAAAATCATCAGGAATGTGAAACAGTGTGTGATCCCAGACTTCAGCTCTCTTCCTAATTATGAACAGTATGTTCCCAAACACTAGGGATGCCTGTGAAATGTGAGAATATATCATTTTCTCATACTCACGTAATTAAAATCAAATTTTCATTCTTAGGGAAAGGCAGATCTATTTAAAAAACAAGTTGTGGTAGTTATCCAAAAACAGGTAAGGAATTAAATGTGATAAAGAATAACAGCTGCTGCACACTAAGTATGTCATTATAACTCTTTTATATTTCTTTTGTGTTTTCAGTTTGTGTGAATGAAGCAATCGCTGACACTGCATGGAGGTTTTTATGGCAGAGATGAGGGACATTTGGTCCACCACCCAGTTCATTACATTTGAACAAATTGTCAGATGGCCTCAGGGAGCTGCTGTCTCTCCTCGGCTGACACAGACAGTTAATCCTCATTTTTGGCTCACGGTTATACCATGGAGGGTCAGCTGTGTTGTAACCAAAGAGGTCAGTGTCAGCCCAGGACATCATGGAGGGCCAGATTTCAAATGCACATAATCAGATAAAGTAAAAACATAAAAATAAAAAATTACAAAAACAACTCTCAATCCCTCACATTGGAATAGATACAGATATATTAATCTGTGCAGTAATTATAAAAAGCTACAAAATGGCCAGCAATGAAAAGCTTTTCAATCGTATTAATTCATGAGGTACAGCAGGGCATCAGAGTGAGCAAAGTATGCAGACATTACAGTTTTTTGGCAACGCTTTCTTTAATTAGCTATGGAAAGCTGCTGTGACGCTAATTTGATTCAAGTAGTCTTCTATGCGTCTCCACACGCACGAGCCTCGGAGAGATAGAGTGTGTTTACAGGGCTTTATTGCCACCAAACACTGCAGCAGATGCTTTCAGCTGTCAGGCCCTCTGGTTTATACAGTACAAGCTGATCAGTGAGTTTATTTGCATGTGCGTTAGGTTGGGATCAAAGCCTACATGCGTGTCTCTGAATGGCACATGATTAAGTCTGGTAACAAAATGTTATGAGAGAAAAATTAATACTTTATTTTCCAGATTTATTTTTCTGCACCCTTAAAACCTTCAGTGTTCATGGCTCTGAAAACAAATTTTATCAGTCAGCTTCCTTCTGTGAGAGATGAGGTTCCACATGAACACACAGTTATCTGCCAAAGTCAGCACAGTTTTGGTTATTTTACATGAAAGATTTCTCTATCAGTCCTCTGGGTGAACTTTTTTTTTTTTTTTTTTTACATTTTCTCACCAGTTTCAAGAGATGAAGCAGATTAACTGAGACTTTTGGCAGTTTTAGAAAAACTCGGCTTTGATATCAAAGTCTGTTTATGGACCCTGACTACTGCATGTGAGGAAAAAGTGTTTTTTTTAAATCCTTTGTAGCACCAGAGGGAGCTGCCTGAAATCTGATAAACTTGCCAAATTGATGTCACTTTGGCAATGTTGCATTGTGGGTAAGCCATAAGGTTGTGATAAGTTTTGACTTTATGTTATTTAAAGAGAACTGTCCATCATGAGTCTGACAAACGTATACAATCAGTGCAATGTTAACACGCAGAGTTCTCATGGAGTATTCACAGATAACAGGCTACCTGATTTATTAGCATTAACTTGTGCTAGCACAACAGTGCAGTAAAAATGCCTCCTGCTTGGAGGTCTTTGTGTTCATATGTCAGCTGGAGTTTGATATATCATTTGTATTATGCTTCAGTGCATGGGCAAGATGAAATCTTAAACCAAGTCATACTGTAGCATATCTATTATCAGTTTTGTTACTATCAACCATGAAACTTGGTCACAAGCTGGTTTATGTAGCCTACAACATTGTATGTTTGTGAGCAATCTCAAAGATCACAATTGGTCAAGGAACCAGTGTATTGTGAGACGGCAAATGTAAGTGGATTAAACAGGGGGAATATTTAGCTTGCACTGCGTTGTTTTTTTTCTTCACACAACAAGTTAATATTAATACTATGAACTCACCACACAGTGGATGACATGCAGCTAAAAGCATTGTCTTTGATTCGGAGGCACCTTTTATGTATCTGGCAATGCAACGGCTGCTTGGGGGAAGCACTTGTCATGGCTACTGTTGTTGCTATGAGACAACTGATGACCAATTGGATTTGCAGTATTCTTTGGCTAAAAGCAGAAATATTTTTAACTTTGATTGCTGAGCGTTTTCTGAAATGCTCTCTGCTCAGATAGCAGCAGCCACAGGATGCACACAGGCATGTGTTTCCCTTTCAAAGCACAAGATACAGACTTTTCTAACATGAAGTAACCTAGCTACCTGCACCTTTCCATATGAGTGAACAATATCAACTGTCCAGAGGACCAGAAAACACTATGGCACCACTCTAACTGAACATATGAACGTGAATTTTTAGGTTGCTGGTCGGATTCTGAGCCATGGGACACTCGCCTCAGTTATTGAGAAAGTCAGTTTTGCATGACTGCATGCACTGACCTAGTAAAGCACATATCTTTGGCCCTCTAATTTAAACTTTAACTAGGTGCACTTTGTTTCTGAGATGCTTTACGTGAAACATCAACTAAAAGCTAAAAGAATCACTGATGATCACACAACAACACAACATCACAACAGTTAGATCCACTTCCTATTAATCATTTAATTCTCCTTACTCCTACTTATCTTGTACTTTGTCGATATTAATTGTGTTTCATTAATTTCTCTAAGTGGAGGATTTAACATACAAGTAGAGGGATTGAATTATTTTTCAAGCAAATCAAATTGTTATTAATTAGGGTGGAGCATGAGATCAGATGGAGTTATAGAGCGGTCATAGCAACCACATAATCTATTTTACAGACAAAGCCCCTGAAGAAAAAACATCAACCATGTATCAACTATACTGTGATGAAGATTAAACCTAGAATACAAATTACAACCTCTAAACTTTCTTTTGTTCTCAGTAACTTCAGCCGTCATGGTGCACCACAGAGGACAGGGCAGCAGTGTGGGGTTGGACTACACTGCTGCACTAGCCAACCAGCAGAGCGGGCTACAGTAGTTGCCTGGGCACAGAGCCCAGCAGAGATTGAGGGGACAAAGGGGCAATGTGAATTAAACAGAGAGATGGTGATAAAGTGACGGTTAACTGGAGGCCATGAGTGACGGTTAAAACAGAGGACGCATAGAGGCAGGGAGGGACAGGGAGGGACAGGGAGGGCAACCCAGGGAGTGAGAGGACACAGCGCTCAGAGATAACAACAGATAAAAGATGTGTTTAGATGTTTGAGAAACTGTGCACAATACATGGAGGGAGGCAGTGCACAGGAAACAAAGGCAGGGATGGATTTTACACAGAGAGAGATAAACCACTCATGGGACCGGTGGCAGCTAGTAAAACTATGATCCATATTACTTATATTACCAGTTAGTGTTCATGTCCAATGTCCATGTGTATTAATTAAAAATGTTAGGTTATGAAATCACAAAAGTACATGCAGAAATACAGGGAAAAAAAGAATTAATGTTTTCTGTGTGTAATTACATTGTACACATAGTTATATTAAATATGCTACCAGGTCCTTATCTTACTTGTTCATGACTATATTTAAGAGCACAGACCTTGCTATGAAAAACAAGAGGGATGTAGGCGAGGTACAGGAACATCTCTCAAAAGCTACTTCCCCAAATGCGCCCTTTTCCTTTAAAATGGCAGTTTTCTGTGTCAGCATCATGTGGGAATAGAATCTGAGTCACTTTTCTGGAAGAGACACTCAGGACCCAGCAGGATTTCCACAACACACCCGGGCAAAGCACACAAAGCATTGAGAAACCATTACATTACTCTAGGTATGACATTTGCGCAGGCACAGAGGCTACACTCTCTCTCTGCTGTCTCACTGCAGATAAAGTGGGAAGTTTTTACGTAGCAAATAGAAGGTGCAAGCTCCGCTTAAAATAGATACTTCATCTCCTCTGATGATCAATTTGAGGCCAGACAGGATAAAAATTCATACTAATAATAAATTAATAGTGTGTGGGAGTAGATTCAATAAACCTACCAGTTTGATGTCAGTGGTTTAATCAAACACTTTAAATTCCACCATTTCGGCAGTCAGTGTATGATTTTTATAAAATGCTAAATGAGAAGAGATACAACAGAAAGCAGCCTCAGTGTCAGGGGTAATGACCAAAGTCAATGAGAAAAAAATTGCCCCCTGCTGTTCAACACTTGAAAATCTTAAGTGATTATCACAGATTTAATGTATAACCGCAGGTTATGGCATCTTTGATTATTAATGAGAAATACCCTTGAATTATATGAATCTTAACCACCAGTGGTAAATTGTGAAACTTAAGAAAAATCAGATTGAAGTATCAACCTCACTGCATCATTGTATTTCTCTTTCACTGTTACTTCAACTTTATTTCAACACAAGATTAATAAGTAACAGGGGAGGTCATCACAGGTCTTCTCATGGTGTTTAAATGTTTTCACCTCCTAATACAAGTACACAACAGCACACAATAGTCATTGTGAAAGACATGAAAAAACAGTGTGTCATGTCTTGCCGTGAAAAGAATGTCTTCATTGGTTGTCTTGCCTCATTTTGTTTTGAAAGAGGACAGACAGGACAGATCGGGCCGTCGTGACAGAGACCAGATGCAGCCACTTAGAAGTTACAACGTGCATGACAGTTGTTGAGAGTATTCACATTGAAACCAACGCTAACTGAAGACATTAATAAGGAGTAGCCTTGTGTGTGCACAATTCTTGTTCACTAAGCTTTCAGACATGCACAAAAAAACAAGAGAAAAATGTTGGGCAGATGCACACTGAGCCACAGATGGTTTGCTTTTAATCACATTTCTTGATTAACTTTAATATTACAAGCAGAGTAGTGAAGTGAACAATGCACAATGCACACAGGCTGCTTTAATTAGATTTACAGTGTGGCAATGATCAGTATGTGCCTGTGATTAATCACAGGTCATGCACTCCGATGTTTTACTTACTTTCTGAGCATAAAGAAAAACCACATCAGCCCACAAACTGCTGTGTGGCGGGTAGTGGTTTACAGGTTAGAGTGTTTACAAGCACGTCAGCACTTTTCTGCTGTAAACCTGATTTCATGAACATGATGTAAACAACAGGTTTATGTTTATGTCTGTGTCTATGTAACTGCTGTAGGGACAAGTAAAATATGTAGATAATGCTTTCAAAATAAGACTGAATACTGACCTGCAGCACTTATTTGCAGATATTATAGTGGGTGAAACTGTATCTTCTGGATGTATAACATCTGAGTAACCTGGTGTCATGGGTGCATGTAGTTGCACTGAATGACTGACAGGGAAAATATGAAAATGTGAGTGAGTAATGCCACTTATAAAGGAGAGCAAGATGAAAGCGATGACACGACTTTGAGGAACGCACTCCACCCTTCACAGCTTCAGTAAAGCTGCTTGATGGCACACTCTGCCCTTGTGTGAAGGTGGGAAACAGGGAGTTTCTGGAAAACACCAAGCCTGATCTGTCAACTTTCCACGATTAGCAGTGAGTTGAGTTTTCAGGGGTTTTTCAGGGACATAAACAAAACTCCATTACATCATTGTGTCTGCTCCGCGTTGCGAGGAACAGGATTCCTGAGCGCTCATGCAAACCCCTTCACCTGACTGAAGTCATGACATCACCCTCACAAGATGTGCAAACAGGAAACGTTATAAGAAGTGTTGTCATGGAGACGGTGCAACGTGTCTTCACTGGGAACAGATGGGTGCAATTCAGAGCGAGTTCACAGACAGACTTTAGTTCCCCCTCATGTGTCGCAACAGAGGAAAAGGGCTAGCTCAAACAGAAAAGAACTAACAGGCAACAAGCTCTCGGTGCCGCCAGGTGACAGAACTCCTGGCTCGTCGCAAAATGACACAGTATTCACAAGTGAAAACACACCACAGGAGCCACAAAAGTAAGTCAAGTGAATAAAGGAGAAGTTGAATAAATTGGCGAGTTTCATTCACGGGGGAAAAGAGAAGGCCAAAGGGAGAAAGAGAGAGAGATGAGAGACCTTTAAATAGAAGTGAATCCACGAGAGGACACAAAGGAATCCAGCCTGTCAGCCAATTGGTAATGTCAGGAGACCAAATTGAAGTGTTGATTAGAGGTCAATCTTACAGCTTCCTGAACAAAGAGCAAAGGAGACTGAGACCTGGGGAGGATTATCTTGCTTTCATTCATTACTGCTCTCATTTATTACAGAGATAGAGGGTGATTGGATCGCCCCGGTCATAATACTGGACCTGTGTGTGCTGGTGGCGGATTTAATAAATGAAAACAATCGCGCTCTGAGGTCAAACATCTCCTTACGTTTCCTTCTCAAATGTATTTATTCCACAGTGACAAACATTACATGCCAGTACTGTAGGTGTTTTTTTTATATATCAAATAGGAACAGGTGATTTCCTTTTCTATCTGAGTAACAACCCTCCTCCAAAGAAGGCACTCTGTGTCTGGAAAAAGCATGCCTCAGACTTACAGTCTAGTCTGTGGCAGCGTTAAACATGGGATTTATGGGTATTTAAAAAAAACTGATTTCGGCTGCTGGACTTTTTTTCCTCGCATAAATTTCTTTGAATCCTAAGTGGCTGGTGCTGTGATGCATAAGTGACTGTGAAGCAAAACGGATTCATCAAAAGGTTTTTACTGATGTGTTAAATGTATTTTGGGAAATTAATTGCATTAAAATGAGTCTCAAACTGACTAACGGAGGTAATGTCCCAATGCAAATACAACGTTTCTCCACCGGCACCTATGCGTGACGCACAGACACATCCACACACTGGGTGGAACAGATTAGAGGAAATGGATCGGCCCTGACAGAGAGGTGGGGGGAAATGGGACGATAATCAGGTGTGAAATCACTCTGCGTTTCTGTGGTAGTTCACTCTGTCCCTCATCTTCTCTCTGTGTCTCCCAAGGCACAGCGCCATTACTGCTTTACACAAAACTAATAGAACTAATAGCAGTGCTTTTAACACGCCTACTGTAAGGCAGCACAGATGGGAATTGTTAAACCGCCAGGTCCCCCAGGTGTGTGACTCCCCACCTCCCAAGAAAAGCACCAGTATTCAGGTTTTTGTGCTTTTTCTCCATCTTCTTCTCCCACAGAGGCTTTCTAGTCCATTTTTATCCATTCATCCTCTTAACCTGAGCTCATCAGTCATTTCCTCTAAATCTCTGCTTGTTCATCCCTCATTATCCTCCATCTCCATCCACTTCTCTTCTCTGAGTCTCTATAGCACAGGTTTTATATTATCATGTTAATATGAATAACACTGTGTTGAAATAGAGAGGCCAAATGGAGATTATGCAATTAATGCTAATATCAGCGGAAAAAAGATGCAGTGTAGAGGTATTTCATATTTTTGCACTGTAGGTGTGTTTCTGAAGTTTCTGTCTTTTTTTTTCAACAATAAATAATTTGGGGTAGAAATATGCACTCGACAGTTGGTAACTAAGCTAGCAGGCCTGGCACTGTACGGACTGGCAGAAAGCAAACAGTAGATTTGGTGTTGCACATGGACTCGTTGGAGAGTTACAGGAAGTTTGGCATGGAGAGACAAATGCATATACTATAAGAAGCCGATCTAATGGGCTCAGTGTCTGCAAAACAACATGCATGATTGATGTCTAAAGATAAAATGTTGACTACATAATATGTCAAACTGAATATCATCTGAGAGAGATGGGCCTAAAAGAACAGGTGCTGGAATACATCACACTCATTTTTCTAGAGCCCTTTGTTATTCTTCTCCTGACATGTTTTAAACTATGTGAAAAACTCTAGGCTATGAATAATACTTTGTTTAACATGTGTTTCCCACATAAAAAAGTAAAAAGAAATGGAAAACTAGGCCTGGAAATACGACTATGCTTACTTCCTCAGTGATAAATCTGGACCAGGCCTTGTCATATGGACATGAAACAAAGTTATCTTTAAAAAAAAAAAAAACAACAAAACCCGGAATCTTCTATATGCGCTTCTTTTTGCAGTAGAAAAAGACACTGGTTAATCCACATACAACATATAGAGCAGCAAATGTTTGAGAGACAATCTGGCTTTTTCAAATGAAGATGAGCCAAAAGACAAATATATCAATACATCACATAGCCTACTTTCGTAAGAATATGTACAAGGAACGAAGATGACCAGTCAATAGCAGATGGCTGGTTAACTGCTCATAACTCAATGGCGACCACTCTGTGTACATTAGAGAAGAGGTTGCTGAGTTCATAACACATTTCTAAATGTATTGTCTTTGCGGGGTACAAAAGCCTTGAGTGTGGAGCTTTAAATATCTGCAAGGTGCTCAGGTGAAGGTGTTAGCAGCCAGGTTGCTATAGAGACAGTGAATCACTGTTGTTACGTGTCACTTTTTTTTCTGTGCTGGGTGTAAATTAAATTAGTGAATTAATGTAGAAATAAATCATCCTTGTTTAAAAAGTGGTTTTCTGAGATTAATTTAAACATTTTTTATACATTGTTATTGACATTACATCCTGCAGTAAATGAAAGAAGATGAATGCCAGACACCTGTGTTCGTGCTCATTAGTGAGAGCAGGTGCACACACAGCGCTGGCCTCAGGGTGCTCGTAAAAGCTGGAATGGATCAATAAAGTGTATCAATGTGTTGGAATCAAAGAGTTGAAAATAGACAAAACAAAAGGCGCAGGAAAAATGAGTGATAACGGAGAAAAACAGAAGTGCCTATTGCCACCGAATCACTGGCAGTAAACAGCAGATTCCCAGAGCGTTTCTAATCCTCCTTTCGGAAAGTGGTGTAGTTCATCCAAGAGTAGGCCACATCAGGCCCAAAACACTTCTCCTAAACTTCACTTAAATCACAATCTGGGGATCCAGTCTGAGGTTTTGGAGCTGAATCAGGTCAGCGTTGCACCTGTAATGTACTCTCAGGGCTTAAGATGACCAATTTGAGTGAAATGTCAACTCTGGCTCAGGTACCACTTAACAGCAGGTCTGACAGAATAAGAGCTGCCTATTCTGGCAAGGTCAACAGCAACATTTCTATTTTGGGGAAACTCTCCAGGACAAGTAATTCCAAACTTTGTCTCAAGCTTCTGAATAAAACATCAGTGTGAAACTAATCTTCTGCAGGTAGTGGATTATCACTATCATAATGTCAGTCTTGATTTTAATGTTGTAGGCTACAGTAATTGTGAACAGATGTGCATGTTACATTAGCAGCCACACAGTTATAGACTGTAGGTCTTAAGCTATTGATATAGATATTAAATGATACAGAGAGAGAATTGAATACAGTTTCTGTTAATGATGATTTCATGATGATTGTGATACTTCCTTCATGTTTAAATAAAAATATGTATATGCTTCATTTTTAAATCAAATTTACATTGTGTTCTAGTAGTACTCAACATTGCAAGAATGATCAATAAATCATATTACAGCACTCTCACCTTCATCGATCAGTCTGTATTAACTCTGCAGCCCCTGTTAAGCACCCAGTTCCTCCTCCTCCTTCAGTCTTCCATCACCTATCACTTCAGGTGATCTACACAGTAGTGACACCAGTCGCTTGACACGATTTTCAATTTGTCCCTCTTGTCTCCTTCCTCTCTATGTCTCTCTTTTCTTTGTCTTTTCTTATCCTGTCCCTGTCACTCCTCATTCAGACTGCCACGCTTTGATCACGATCTCACGCCTCACTGCCACCTCGGTTTCATTGTCTATCTATTGAATCGTATTCATCTTTTCACATTCTCTCCAGTGTGGACTCTTTCTCTCTTTACTCCCTCCTGTTCCTTTATTAATACTGTCTTTTTTTTAAGTAGACATCTATCTGGTTTCCTGAAAACCTACGACACAGTGTATATAAATCACTCCCTGTACTTTTCAGGCTTTGTGTTTCATATGTTTCTGTTTGTCTTTTTCTCTCTCTAATGTCACCGACTCTTCCAGTCCTCTTCTTCTTTTCCTTCCTCTCTGTCTTGTTTTATCTTTTAAGCTTTTCTTTGTCTCCTTTCCCCCACTTCTCTATTCATCTCTGCTGTAAATATTTGATCACGAGTGCACTGACATGACACCACTGTTGCCTGCAGGAGCCGAGTGTGTTTAGATCTCAAAGCAGAGGATGATGAGGGAAACATGCGGCACTTTCAACACACACATCTGAGGAGTCTTTTCTGTGTCACATAATCCTGTAGTGCAGGTTCACAGCAGCCGGTCTCAGACTTTTTTGGTGTGATGCTGCAGGTACAGGCACAGTTGCAAAGAGAGAGGAATCCATCCAATGAGGACATTTAATTTGAGTGGAATATCTGTTGTTGCATCTTCCACTCAGACAATTTTACTTAAGCTGCTAAATAAATAAGACACTCTAACATTACCACTATAAAATGAGCACAATTAGCATATGTAAAGTGTTTGGTGTGGTTTTTAGTGCAAGTGCAAGCACCAAGTGGAGTTTGAGTCCAGCCTGAAAATAGCTGAATTAGACATGTTTGTTCAAGGCACTCAAGATCAGAGCTGGGTGGTGGAAGAAATTCACAGTCTACCTTTGTTTGTGTGCGTGGGCTCTGGTGAGGAGCTTCTGATGGCTTCTCTAAATGTGCAACACTTCAAGGGAATGAGCAAAAAAAAGAGAAAAAAAAAATCACAGTGACAGTGAAAAGAAGAGGGAGACGAATCAGGGAAGCATAAAAAAAAGCAGAGTGCAAGCCATCACGCCTGAGGCTAGCAGCTAAGTTAAGTTAAGGACTATCCCACTGACCCACATATCGTACAGCCAGCAGTTAGTGTGAAACTCTAGCTTGCTAACTGCCAGGCTGCCACTAGAAAGCTGAGTCACTGAGTCCAGCAGGAAGATTTATAATTCAAACACTGACTGACCTGTAATGGAACAAAGTGAAACTCGGGAGGCAAAAACTGAGCAGGACTGAACTGAGCGTAACACTGAGGTTTGTTTGTTTCTGTGCTGTTCAAACATACATGTTTTGATTTTATGTGCTACGGTCCAGGAATTTTCACAAACTGAAAAATTACTTTGAAAAACTCAAGACCAAAGCATTTTCCCAGAAACCATTTCCCTGGTAGTTATTGGGAAATTGGTAGACAGTTTTATTTGGAACCATTTCCTCTGTAGAGAAGCAGTAGCAGAGTTGTTTCTGGAAGGACGTGTTGCTGTTCAGTTTTCATTTTTCAGTGCATTGAGGAGCACAAATACAATTTTTTCTTTTCACTTTCATTCTGAGCACAGCAGCGGGAGAAATCTAAGGGATGAATATCTCAAAACCTCAGCAGATAAAACCAAAAATATTTGCATGACTTAGTGTGTCAATGGGGCAACTGACCAAATGTTTTCTTGAGATTTATCCCCAAATTCCTCTCTAGAAGAAAAACTACACTAATCATTATAGAAATTGTAGAAAAGATGAATATTTGAAATGTAAGTTGATATTATGGTGTCAGCAGCAACAACAAACCCAGAAAAAACTAAGTTCAGATATTTTAATATAATAATATAGACAATATTTTATTAGATAGGCAGGTGTGTATCAACTACACTGCTCGCTCTTCTGTTGTATTAAGCCACTAAAAGTCTCAAAGACTGCAACATAACTGACATAAGTTGTTGTTAGCAGGCCTCATCTGTACAGGTACAACTGTATGTGTTCTAGAGGGAGAGACAAAATGACTATGACCAAGCAGACTGACCCTCTATACTGAGGTGAACTAAAGCATGGCGCCTGTGGGTGCCACGGCCTTCATGTAAACAAGCGGGCCATGAATGGATGTCAGTGTTCTGTAGTTTTGGTGAATGGGTGGCTGAGCGCAGCGGTGGCAGCAGCTGGTTTAGGTCTGACCTGGAGTGTGTAAGCTCATGTGATGCAGACTAAACAGTAGGGAAGAGGGAGGGAGGTCAGAGGCCGGCTTACAGGAGAGAGGAGAAAAAAAACAAAAAGTGGGTCACTTCTCGCTGACAGAACTGCTGGAATGTGACGACTGAATGAGCCTGTGGTTGTGATTTTAACTGTGAAGTATGAATTAATCCCTGCCTGTGAACACTCGGGGTTAGTATTTGTGTCTGTGTGTCACGTTGCATATGTCACGTTTCTGTCAGCACACTTGGAAGTCCGGCGCCTTTATGTGTTTTTGTCATTTTTCACACAGCGCAGTTAAAACATAAAGGACAACAAGTGACGATGCAGAGATGTGGATGTGCTGCAGTGCAGTTTAGAATTTTTTTTTGTTGATATATGACAATTTCCCTTCCTACTGTAAGTCAACTGGGGAAGCTGATCAGCTGAGTGTCAGACAGTGTCACGCTGCCTCATTCACGTCCCACACAACTCTGAAGCTCTGCTAGCTCTCTGCTTTCTGTCCTTATTGTTCAAACACTCCCCTTTAACGCCTTTGTATTCTGCCTCCATCCCTCTCCTCATAAAACTTCAGTATGTTCGCTGCTACATTAGATCTTACCCTGCTTCTACTTATTCTCACGGCTGTAGCTCTCTCTGCCAGTTCTTCTTCCATTCTGTCACTCTCCCTGTCATCCACCTTACTTGTCTTCTCGTCTTTTTTTTTTTTTACCCCCAACTTCCCTGTTCCACATTGTTTTCTCCTCTTTTGCTCCCTTAACCTTCCCTGAGACAGCAATGATCGTTCCTGTCATCTGGTCAGCTGAGCTGTCAAGTGGCTGAAACGGAATTATTTTACAGCTGTTGGATAAAGAACATTTCATGGGAAAAAAATAAAAATAAAAGCAGGCCTGACACCACACCAGTGCGGTCCAAAAAAAAAGAAAGAAAAATGATTTTGTAATCTTTTCACTGAAGTTTAAACCAGCCCCCTAAATTGGATTTATAAGGTTTTCACATGATAACAGTGATATGTGAGCAGCAGCGAGTCCTAATGATTCGGAAAAAGGTCTGAAATTATGTTCTGGGTGGCTTGTACATTAGCTGATAAGGAAGGAAACATTAAACTGCCAGATTGTGCAGTGGAGTTTGGTGTGATGTGCACTCGAGTACAAAGAGAAGAGAGAGGAAGAGAAAGAGAAAGAGAGGAAGTGGCACACATCAGGGCTGTAGCTAGGACAGCTCCCATTGTAGCAAATCAAAGCACCGCTAATTGGTACAATTACAGAGACAGGACAAGAGAGAATACAGATCAGTGTGTGTGTGTGTGTGTGTGTGTGTGTGTGTGTGTGTGTGTGTGTGTGTGTGTGTGTGTGTGTGTGTGTGTGTGTGTGTGTGTGTGTGTGTGTGTGTGTGTGTGTGTGAGTGTGTGAGAGAGAGAGAGAGAGAGAGAGAGAGAGAGAGAGAGAGAGAGAGAGAGAGAGAGAGAGAGAGAGAGCGAGAGAGCGAGAGAGAGGGACATGCACAGATATACAGAATAAGATGAGTCTGCTTCCAGATAACAAAATAAACCTGTTACACGTGTGGTAATAACTATAAGTGAACTATCTTCTATCTGGCAAACACATCTGATCACGTCTAGATGGAAGAGGAGAAGTTCTTTGAAGTCCCAGCGCTGGGAGGATGAATAATTTACATCACATTTACAGTATAATGCAGTCTGAGCCTCACTCAGCATTTATTTGCATTAGTGCTTATTACACCTTCTTATCTGACCCCGATTGCTCGGTGTGCTTTTCCCAAAACTACCACCGGGTCCTGGAGTGCTGTTGGTTTTATGTCTCACCGGTGCACGTTGTGTTAACTGCAGGAAAGGGAGCAATGATCTAAGATGGAGCAAAGTGATGATCAACTTCCGGTGGTGTAGCAGGGCCTGAGCCCGGCGTGATGAGAAAAAACAAACAGTTTGTGGCGAGGAGAAGCCTCCTCTATAAATCTCTTTTTAATACCCTGCAGTCGTGTCGTTTCCCCTCACAACAATAATTCACAAACAATCCAATAGTCACTTCTCATAGGAAGGCCTATTAGATAAAGTCGTTACCCAACAACCCCAAGGATCTCTCACAAACCCTGACACACACATTCACACACGGAACAGATTTACACATTATACTTATTGAGGCTCGCACACATCTCAAAAATGATACACTAAGCAATTACTGTGGGGAAAAAAAGAGCTTCAAAAGACAGCTATATGATACTACGTCTAAAGACTAGCTGACCACATACAGTATAGCTGGTTTACCACTCACACCCATTCATACGCTCACAGGCAAGCAGCGATCATGACTTCATTCACTATCCGAGTCATCTGTGGGGCAGACGAGCCAATTCAATTCAAAACTGATATTGAACGAAGCCGCCACACAGACCGTAATCACACCCTGTTTGCCTACTCTGCAACAAAGAGAACACGCTCGAGGCTGTTTACCTCACCTCTGAATGAGATCTGGAGATATTACTCTCACCGCAGTCATTGTGTCAGACTCAGAGCAGCGACTGGAGCACTAATAACCCAAAAGGCCTCTCAGTTACGAATGTGCTCATGTGTGAATGGAATGAGAAAGCAAAAGTATTGTTTTTGATTTGGTGGTCCAAGTGGATTTCCCCCACCTGAGGCCTGCCTCCCAATAAACTCTTTGTCTCCGTCTGTTTGCACGCCCACATACACACATGATTTTATTTATTCTGTTTATGAGTTTCGGAACGCTTAGTTACATAATAAACTGTCTTAGACGGTAATTTCCAACAGGAGACAACAGTTTTAGAGTCACGTTACACCACTGTATAAAACTGCAACGTTCTGTGGTGAAATCGGTTCATTTGAATTAATGTTATGCTTTTTCTGCTGAATTCCCTCCATTGACCTCCATTGACCTCTGAGGGGAACAGAAAGCTATAGGGAGAGGAAGCTATTGTGGCTTATTATCTGTGTTTCAATGTAACTGTCCGAGTATGAACTGCTCCACAGAACAAGAACTGTTTTTGGGCAGCGTTAAGACAGGGCATGATGGTACATGCGTGTCTTTGAATAATCTGTGTAAAGTTACTGTGACTTGCAGGTTATCGGAATGTTTCAGCTGGCAAAGCAGCAACATTAAGTCACCTAGCAAGCCTGCAATTAATCCCTGTTACAAACCACGAGCGCCAGATATTTTGTGCACACATGCAGATTAATGTCTCTGTGCCACTTTCTCGTTTGACGAGGTTTTTATTTCAAATGAAATGAGCATTTTTAAATGTTCTTGCTGCCTTACTTTCTGTCCGTTTCTCCCTTCCTGCCTCTGCCCTTTTCACACAAACTCCATCTTCTCCTCTTCCTTCAGCTACACCTATCAGGATGAGCCTTTCAACCTTCACTCTCCCCCCGCTGCATTAAGCTTTTGCACATTTTCAACAGTCAAACCTCATTTCACAGCACGAGTCTATATGCTTGTAGAAATGGGGCCTTTGAGGAGACTCAATATTCTCCGTATTCTCCTAGGTGGCCCATCACTCACCGTGAAATCCAGCACATGGCTCTATAAATGGAAAATGGCTGAAGTGAGGTGCTTTCAACAGCCAAAGTATGTACTTTGAACTAAGCCAAGAGTGCAGAGATTACCAAACATCACAAGTGGAAGCAGTCAGGACTTAACTAGAGGTTAAGAAATTAAAGTCTTGAATGCAGCCAAGTGTTTTTTTTTTTTTGTGGTTCTGATTCATATCCTAGATGACCAGCTGCAGTTTAAAGAGCAAAACATCCCATTTAAGACTGATGTGAGGCATATGACCCCTTTTTATGTATCAACAACAGGCTCCTGATGTCAGGGTGACTCACGAGAGCAGAGAACTTTAATGGTACATTTGTGGCGACTGGGTGAAGAGAAATCAGACGCAACAAACTACAGAGAGAGAGATGGGTTTCCTCTCAGCTTTCAGCAGGGTTACAGACAAAAACACACCCTGTTGTGATATCAAATAACACCCATGGGGTTCTGCAAACAGAGAGGGAGGGAGTCGGCCCGAGTCAGATCATAAAGCGGTGTTTTCATAACACACACTTTCCCTTCCTGGCAGGTGTGTGTCCATGTGTGTTGGTGTCCATGATGTGTGTCTAAGATCTTTTCTAACAAGCTCTTCAAAGAGTTACTGTTTAGACTGGGAGGGGAGGAAAAGCCTGTCTCTTCTCTCTCATAACGCACTCATGTAGACAGACAGTGGGAGTATCGGAACATAATCCAGAGTCTCCTGAGAGCAGGGCAAGCCATATTCAAATACCTAAACCCAAAGCATGCAGAGTTTGGACGTTTCCAAACTGCTCTCTCTGAACTCCTCGCCCTCTCAAATCCACTGTAAAGCACAGCTGGTTTAGGCAGACACAACAACCTCACGACACAACAATTCTAACAGCAAAGATAAGTGATGGCGCTCAAACAAAAACCTGTAATTGAAGCAGCCAAAATTACAGCGTTGATATACCTGTAAGGGCCATATGAGAAAATAATTACATCAGGTACCTAGCCCCAGAACTCCCCAGTAATAATAGTCAAATTAGACCCAGTAATGAGTCCTGTAGCTCTTTTAAAGTATTGGCCTATTATAATAAACTCAACTCTACAACTGAGCTAAGCGGAAAAGTTTCAGTGGCTTCACACTGACGACAGACTTTTTTCACATCTCTGTTGTTCATCTTGAGAGATCTGACCACATGCTACAAGATGACAACGCATGATGAGGAGTTTTTTGCCGTTCCTGTTGTTTTCATCACTACCTCAAATTTTTTGCGGAACAGAAGGATCTCCTGAACTTTCACTCAGTTCGCTGCAAAACAGAGGGCATCAAATACACAACCTCTGAATTTACAGAATTACGCAAGTAATTTCTAATCTTAACACAATCTCAGACGTGTGGTGACATGTCACAATAAAAGTGGACTACCACAGTTGGTTTTCCTGTTTTGGTGTTAACTGCCATTTAACTGTGGAGGAGGATGATTCAGCAGATCTGTTTCGCTCTCTTATTATGTTAAAGTCCTATATGTTGTAGTGTGGTATATACGTAAATGTTACTTACGATCCAAGCCGTTGATGTACTTCATGGATATCTCACAATGTCCCCACACAGCGCTGACAATGGGATACAGCTTCTTGCCCTTCAGCCCTCTAAACGCCACTCCTAGATACTGTCCTTCCACCATGAAGCTCAGAGTTCCTTCGTCCATGTCCAGTATCACTAGCAAAGAGTCCGGCAGTGTGAACGACTCCTCCGGCTCCAGGAAACAAGGGTATGACGGCAGCGAGCTGTGGGCCCGGTTCTTACTGTCATGGTACAGCCTGTTCCGTCCCAGATCCCAGCCCCAGGACTCACAGTCCGACCCCACCAACGCCGTGTACCCAACGGAATGTAACGGAGCCTCCGCGGTCGCCACCCCAACTACAGCGTGGGTGCCTCGTTGTCGGGCGGGCCAGTGGATCCTCCACACATGGAGACCCCTGGTGTATCCCACACGCCCCCGGATGCAGTCCGTGCTCTGAGCGACCGGGTGGCGGTGAAATGTCAACTTATCTTCCTCTTTGATGAAGATGTTGAGCGAGCGGTCATCGGGGTTCCATGCGTGACGCTGCTGGGTCTCTGGTCCGGCGCACGGCATGTCCAGTAGGAGATCCAGCCTGGGGGGTTTGGAGAAATCTGGGCCCCTCAGCTCCGGGTGCTGCCGGCGATGAGCCAAGGGCCGGTAGGATGGGGAGCCGCCGCTTTCCCCGCGTCCATCTACCGATTTAATGCTGCCAGAAATCTTCTGGCCCATGGCTGCGATGGAAGGGTTGTCAGAAGGAGAGGGGGTTGGAGGTGGGGGAGGGTGGTGATAGTGCAGGTGTGTGCTGCGCTGCGTGGAGCTCGACGTTACCTCATCAATGCGGTGGGGCTGAGTGAGAGTTCCTGATTGGAGTGTGGTGGAGGGAGATGAAGGAGGAGGTGATGAATGAAAGATGTGTGCGATCTGGTTTCATGCCAGAAATATCCTTAGATAGACAGATTGGGGGACACTCCTGTTGAGAGAAGGACCAGAAAAAAAGAGATTAAAAAACAGATATTAACCCCTGTAACTGTTTGTTTTCAGCAAACTGGAAAACACTAGAGAATGAACAAGTGGGGGATGATTGAAAGAGGGGAAAACAAAGTATGAGAGAATAGACTGATGGCAAGTGTTGGCAAATCTTTGTTTCACAGATTTTGTGTGGCTTTGCCTTAGTGGGAATCAACAATGAACAGGATGATACAAACACACACACACACACACACACACACACACAAAAGAGCAAATACACACTAGTTTCCTCTGACTCATCCTGCATCCTCCCAACAAGCTCAGGCTCCTATACCAACTCTAACATGCATCCCCCAGTTAGTACAACACTGCCCAGATTTGAAGCTGGCGCTCTCCCTCATTTAGCTAATGTCATTTTAATGAGGGCTGGCTGAGTCTGCAAAAATATAAACATAACAGGAGGAAAACAAAAACACCAGGTAATAATTTATATCCAGTCCACTGTGTAACAGGGTTGAAAAAGTCAGCTTGACTTCAGCCTCTCACGCTTTACAGAGAAATAACAGTAGCAGACAGTTTGTATTCTGCAATCCCCCCCCCCCCCCCCCAAAAAAATAAAAAATTCTAGTGAGCAACAACCCTGGTTAATATTGTGGTTTCATTTTTAGAGTGTAATTTCCATTTTCATGTCATTTCCAGTGTACTAGATTAGTTTCCTATGTGGGTGTTTTTAGTTTTACTTATGTTTTTGATCAGTTTCTATTAAATTCTCTTCCGGTTTTGGTTTATTGGGCAATTGAGTTTGTTAAAAGAACAGATGAAAATCTTAATTATGTTTTCATGTAAGTTTACACATAAATAATGACAATGGCGAATACACACCTTCTACCTCTTTGTTCTAGTTTTATACGTGGTAAAATGCAGTTTTATGTAATTTGTTTTGATGGCCTGTTGTTTCAATTAACACCATGTCACATAGTCAAAGAAAAAAAAAAAAAGATCATCTCACACAGAGTTTTGAGCGGGTTTAGCTGACGTAGTGATCTCTTCCAGGAACAGCAACTGCTGCTTCCTGTTCACGGGAAAAGAGTCAGTAACACCTCGGGCCGATAGGGAAGTGGATGACGAAACCCTATTTCTCATGTCATCTGGTACATCTCCCACCACAAGCCACAAAGCAGCGTTTATTTTTATGTGTCTTCGTTGAACTGACGCTTCTTCTGGTAATACAGTCTCACACCTCGCAGTTTATTTACGTGTCAACACCAGGCTGCCTATATAGATACATCCAAAGAGTCAAACAGACGCTCTCCCAGACGTGGTTACTTCAGTCTGGAGAGCCAAGAATATTGAGCTGAACAGACACTTTAAGGGGCATCGTAAACAAAGGCAACTGCTCGTCTTTCAAGGTGATATTAAAATATGTACAGTGTTTTCTTTTTTAACCAGATACTGATGACACATGCACAATTATAGCCACCAAACCAGTCTTCTACCAGACCGCAGAGTGAGATCATGGTGTAATTCTGTGTAAAAACTAATGTGACTGTTTGCATTTTCTCCATTCTACCTCTCTTCTTCTCTCGACGTGAATGAGGTCATGGCAGCTGGCAGCCAATGTGTGCCACCACTCAGTTCACCACTCAGCATGAGAGGGTTCAGTGCTCGGACACACACACACACGCAGCTGCCTCAGTGTGTGTCATCACGGCTGGCAGGTGGGTTCAGGGTGGACCCAGCTTGGAAGATTCCAGAGTCATCACAGAAAAACACTGTTTAACTCTGTGCAAACTCCCCGTGTGTTTGTACACGTCTATGTGTGTGTGTGTGTGTGTGTGTGTGTGTGTGTGTCTCAATCTCAGCTGGCCGAGTCTAGCGCCACACGAGAGGATGACAATCTGGCATTACAGGCTGCCATCAAGGAGGCACTTGACCTCTGACCCCGTGTTGCCACGGTCACCATTGCGTGGTAACCTCTCAGTAGGCTGGTGGCGGGGCTGGCGCGGCGTTTGCTTCTGTGAATAGCAGCAACATGCTTCCACCATCTGTTGTTTACTCTCCCTCCCTCACTCCATCCCTCTCTTCTTCTGCAGCCAACTCAGTGAGGACCGACTGCACTTGTTCCCCCCCTCCCTTCGTCTGCACTTTCAGCTGAGTTAGACAGGTATGGACAGGTATTGCATAAATAGCCTACTAAATGCAGGCATTTGATGTAGAGCTGCAACCAATTAATCTTTTCTTGATTGACTGATAAACTCACATTTTTTTTTACAAATAACATTTCACAAGTCTATACGGTATATTATTCCATTTGTCCAACCAGCACACCGGTCTTTGTCACATAAACACCCACAACCTTTAGAAGCTGAAACAAGATAATGTTTTCTGGTTCTCATGACACAATAATTATCATATAGCTACTATATGATAATGATATAATAATTAGAAACTGATGTAGAAGCGTTGTCAAATAGTGGAAGAGGATTAGATAAGCACGCAGACAGGAGACAGACAGACGGCAGTGTGCACCTGGTGTGTGGGCTGGACTCATCTGGCTTCTCATGCTGCACTACTAACAAGCTCCAGTCACTAAAAAGCTTGTAAGGGCTTGTGCTTGTGCTTGTGTGTGTGCTTGTGTGTGTGTGTGTGTGTGTGTGTGTGTGTGTGTGTGTGTGTGTGTGTGTGTGTGTGTGTGTGTGTGTGTGTGTGTGTGTGTGTGTGTGTGTGTGTGTGTGTGTGTGTAACATTGTACAGGAGAAGGACGCAGTGTATGTGTTTGTTGATGTGTGTGTCTGCCTCAGACTGTGTTTCATTTAAAACTCTCCAACGAGCTCTGACTGGGCAGACAGGCTTTGAAGTCACACACAAACACAGACTCACACATTTGGATAGGAAACTGCTGAGGAACCTCTCACTCATACTGCACCACCCTCAGAGAACAGACCAGAGATGTCTGTGGGCTTTTTCCACACCCAAAAGCACCAAATCCCTAAATATGAACATATGAGTTAGTTAGTAAGACTTCCACATATTGTTAAAAAAAAAAAGTTGTTTGCTGTAATATGACTGATTTCTTGTTTGTGTGTGTGGGCTAATCAAGGACAACCAGTGACCCACAACACCCCAGAGAGTGAGGAGGACTAATGGTTACACAGTCATTCGGCCTTCCTGTTTCTGTGTTGATGCATGAACGTCTGGTCTGAGAGTGTGTTTGCGGTGTGCGCGCTCGTCTTTCATCCCAGATCAGTTGGTCTGCAAGTTATCATCGCAGCCACCTGCAGACAGACCGACAGCAGCAGGAACAGCTGCTGTTTTCACCATTAATAGCGTTTAGTGGAGACAATGGGCTTGTTTAGTGAGTCAGATGTAGCTGTAAGAGTCAAATGCCAAGAAAGACATTTGAAAGGAATATTTATGACATATTATTCACTTTCTGAAAGACTAACAATATGCTTATCTGTTCAATAAACAGTGCCAGGTAACAGTTCTTGAGCTAAGCGTATATAAAGACTGGCTCTGTTCAGAGGAAACAAAACTAAAAGTGCAAAATGACAGTCTGAGGTTTTAAGAGGGACTATTTCTTGACCAGACTAGTTTCTTGTTGTTACTGTAAGGTTGCCATGCAACCAACAGAGACCTCAGGCAGCCAAGAAAAGCTTCTCATTTTTCACTTTTTTAAAGGTTTAAACAAAAACATGTTAATGAGTGAACTTTGGTTTGACTTTGCTACTTTTGGACATTGCCAGGCTCGGTGTTTCCTTCATTTTCTGCTCTGTTTATTAGATTGGTATTTTTCTTCAAGAACCCTAATAAACATATTTCTTAAAATGTCAAACTATTCCCTCAAAACATTTTCATTCTCCTTAAAGAAGACAGTTTACAAAGTTGATCTAGGTTTCCACCAAACTTCATGATTTACCCCCACAACACCCTGGGACAAGGGGAACAGTTATTTGGAAACTCAGAGCCATGAAACATTTAATAAGCTGCAAGTAAAACTTTTTACACGTCGAGATTCAGCTGCTTCCTCTTGAAATATTGAGCATCTTTTTCTTAGGGAATGGCTATGAGTCTGCACTAAAATATGTCAGCAGTGTTCAAAATTATTTTTTTGACTCATCTGTCAAGGGTCGGTGAACTCAAATTATTCTACAGAGCAAGGCACTTGTTTTTTGTGCTACTTGTGCTCACTTGCTGGTATGTTGGTCAAGCTTGAAATTCAACATGAAAAGTCATAACTAGGAGATGAATTTACAGTTTGAGACCAGGCGAGTGCCAAACAGATTTCATGTGTCTCATTATAACTGACAGATTGTAATTTCACTCACCCCTGTTCTTCTTCTGCCCTTTTACGAACACAAAAGCTCCTAAACTCTGACAGTATCACCTCATTCCTACCATTGCACTACAGATTTGTAGACCACTCTGACCTTATTTGAACCTCAACTGTCACAGTAAATTACAGCAACTTTGTCTCATTCCTGTGACACCCGAATGAATCACAAAAAGCGGTCACTTCTTCCACTTTCCATTCCTTGGGGCGGCGTTTGTATAAAAGGGCTTACACGCCGTCACAAATGCACAGCAACAGACACAAACACACACATTTATATAATATCTCTTCAGAGCAAGCAGCTGTACCCACTAGATTAAACAAACTACCGTCCCCTCGACATTGCTGACATTCATTCCTACTGAGGGAATCCCTGGGTGGCTGAAGATGCCAGCGTTAGACATAAACTGTAGCGTCTGGCTCCTAACAGGATGTCAAAATACAGACAGACACTCCAAACTTATCTCGCAGCTGATGACAAGAAGTGGTGCGCTCATATGGACATCCCTGGACTTATTAGGCATTTGTGGATGAAGGCTCTTTTATCAATGTCTCTCTTTGTAAATTTGACTGTTTCCTCACACATCTTCTCTCTTTCTCCTTGCTCATTTCCCCCCGCTACTTTCTGTCTTATTCCCCTATCCATCTGTCTCTGTGCGTAGTCTCTCTGAGTTTCTCTTTGCCTTTACTGTACCAGTAAATCCACGGAGACTACAGCCGAGCTGACATTCTCTGAATCGGTCCTTCAGGCACCGCCATCAAATGCCACGCCGAATGCCCCAGCGTCTATACCACGCGGCATGGATGCGAGCTCAGCGTGCAGAAAAAGCAAAGTCTGCAAAACACTGACTGAACACGAGCAAATTCACACACAGCTGCATCCCGGTCGTCCACAGACCTCCTCACACAGGGATGAAATTGACCGCGTTACTTGTTGTGGAAGAAATGACCTTTACGCACAGGCTGATGGTTGCCTTTGGTAAGATTTCCCTGATGCATCACTTCCATGTACTCTCCCATCGTTTTTTCTTCCATCAGTCTAAACTCTTTACGAAATAACTTCAGTCACTGGCCCCCAAATGAATCATGTTCCTTCCCGCACATCTTCTTCCTCTGCCTGCAATTATCTGCTCTTCTCAGGAAAAGAACATTCCCACTGTAAAATTCCCTCATTTCTCATCTTAGATACTTAACTTCCATTCTTGGTCATTTTTGCAGGAACTTGCACTCGATAGTTTCCATAAAAAAATGAAATGCACTATTTGTAGACAGGTTGTAACACACAAGCTGTATGAACACACAACGTTGTCTGCTCCTAAGTTCTTATATTTCCCTCATGCCTGCTGTGACATCTGAAATCCATGGTGCCCTAAGGGGAAGACCATTAGTGCTACAGCCTTACGGAAACCCTATTAATCTGTCAAACACACACATACATGGATACATGCACACACACACACACATATATATATATACACACACACACACACACACATGTAGAAGGCCTTGGCAGTGCCATCCATAAACCTCTGTGGAGTTGCAGTAGATTCAGGTGGCAGATTCACAGCCCTAGCAGTAATGAAACTGAATCGAATCTTGCCTGAATATGACGCATTGCTACATCACTCACTTATCCTCCAACCCGCCCTCGCAGGAGCGTGATGACACACGAACACATGATTTCTCATGAAATTTCTACATTATACAGTATAAAGACATTTTTGTGGATGGTTAAGGGGCTAGGAGTTTAAAATATTTAGTTTATTAATTAGTATTATTAATGTTAGGTTATTTATCAAAAAAATGAAACAAAATTTTATCTATTCAATTGAGCTATTTTCTAACTAAAGCAGTAACCAGCCAACAAAGAGACGTTTCGAAAAATGCTAAACCTTTATGAGCATTTACTGCCTTTTTTGTTTTTCACAACCATAAAATTAACATATTTGAGGTGAGGACAAAAAAAAAGCAATCTGAAGCCGTCACACTGGCATCTGGTGACTTGGGAAGTGCATTTTTCTCCCTTGTCTGACATTTTATTGACTAAGCAATTCATCAATTAGTCAAACAATAATCAAGAGATAATGGGAATACTTGGAAGCATAGCTCTATGACACACACACACACACCCACACACACACACGCTCATGTTTTATGATTGGGGCACTTGCCTCTCTCACCATAGGGCTCTCCAAAATTGCTCTGTGTAAAGTGGAACACGAGGCGACTGGACAGAGAAAAGTACATCTACACAAACATGCACACACACAAACAGCATGATATTGAGAATCCTCATTGGGGTTCTCAAATTACAACAAAAGGAGGAGAAAAAAATGAAAAGAAAGAGAGGGAGGAAATTAGAAAGAGTGCCTAAATAGAGCAATTACTTAAATAAAAGGCTTAACAATAAAAAAAATAAAAATAAAAAGGCAGCGGCTGCGGTGGAGGAAGGCTGCGTGGATTTGAGTGAAATAAAGACAGCAAGAGAGAACACAAACAATGGAAGAGATGGAGAGAGAGAGAGAAACAGAGGTCAGCAGCTGACAAAACAAAAGGGTAAAGTCAGAAAGGAGAGCTGCTATCTCTCTGTGCCAGAATGGACCACACAAACACACCCTCCCACCCCAATCCATAGACTAAACACAACACAGGGAGAAAAGCTACTGCAGGCAAACGAGGAACGAGACGTCAGATTAGGAGTGTTTGTAACGTATAGACAGACAGTGTGTTTAAAAATAGAAAGCAGGATCTATCCTATTATTGTATGTGAGCAGGGGGGGGGGGGGGGGGGGGGGGGTGGATCCTAGGGGTAGCTTATCCCGGAACTCTCAACTCTCCATCTCCACTGGACAAAAGCAGACACACACACACAAACACACACACACACACATGCAGGGCTATCCCAGCTGGCCAGCTGGGGATTCGAGACCATTAAGAAAATTAAAGGTGACAGAGGATGAGAAAGAGGAGGGAGAGAGGGAGGGAGGGAAGAGGAGAGACCGAGTGCACAGTAGCATCCACAGGAGAGGAGCGTGTTGTCAAAAGGTTAACAGCAGCAGCAGGGCTGATCTTGTCTAATGTAAACAGACTGAGAAACTAATCGTACTTACAGCTACTTTAACCCTCAGGCGTGTGTGGTATATGACTGTATGAACTGTCTAAACATCACATAGAGCTGTACAGTGTTCCTTCCACAAGTAAACTCACACACTCACACTACTGAAATAGCAACAATCTCTTTTAGATGAGACATATTTCAGCGATGACACACTACACCTTGTAGACTATATACACAACAGATCAAGCAGCTTACGGTGAATCTCCAGAGACTCCTCTCTCGTCTCGCGGCGTGAAGCGGATCAGCCCGAGTCCATGTTCAAATCCAAACGGCAGCCAAAACACAGATGAACTCCTCCCGGCCGGCAGTCGGCAGCCAGAGAGCCCGAGGAGAGGGGACAGGAGGACGGAGGACGAGAAAACCAGCAGCCTGCGAGTCAGTCTGAGACAGAAAGAGAGAGAGAGAGAGAGACTCCCTCTTTCCTCACAGGGCTACCCACCTCTCCCTCCTCCTTACTCCTCCCTTGTTCCCTCCCTCTTTTCCCTCCCTGGAGCTTATCTGTCCTGAGGCTATCACTTCTTCCTCGCCCCCCCCCCCCCCCCCCCAACACACTCCCAACTCTAACGTGTGTGTTTCCAAGGCAGTGTCGTCACAGCCGCTGACAGCTACAGCTCCGAACACACTTTCAGCCTCACTCTTGTCTCAGTTCCCCTTCAGTCTTTCCGAGAGAGTGAGGGCGAGCGCACAGAGAGAGAGAGAGAGAGAGAGAGAGAGAGAGAGAGAGAGAGAGAGAGAGAGAGAGAGAGAGAGAGAGACGTGAAGGGCTGAAAGCCGATCCCCTCTGATCTCATCAAGCAAAGTTACCAACAGCAACCAGACCGGCAGGCAGCTGAGAGAAACACCCGGTTCCTGACTCCCCCCTTTTCTCACAAAGAGCTCACACCGAGCCGACCGAGCCAAGCTGCCCCCTCCCCCCTCTGTTAGGAGGCACACACACACCACCACACATGTGCACATACACATACACACACACACACACACACACACACACCTACACGTGCTGCTCATGCTGCACGAGAGGAGCATGTGGCATCAAGGTGAGAAAGACCCCTTGTGTCCTTTGTGTGCACGAATTTGTAGTGGTGAAGTTGGAAAATACAAAGATCACAGAAAAATGTATAAGTCTGTGAAAAGTCAAAGGTTACGCAGATTTGCAAGTAAAATGTTGGAACTCTCGAAAGATAAAATACTCATGAGAGAAACTTCTCTCTCCACTGGGTTAGATTATTGTTTCAGAGTACAAAGTGTTCCTTTTTCTACTTTACATCTCTGCAATCAAAACATGACGTCAGTGACAGTATTTGTCTGGGCAATGACCTGCTCTGTTTTGTGCTGTGCCCCCCCCCCCCCATCGTCATAGTGTATCTGAACACATCTGCACATTACTGCATAACTTGGCTCTGAGGTGATGTGATGACTAAGTTCATTTATCAGCCTCTTCCTGCAGCTACATCAGTCATTCACAAAGCCGGGGAAGCGAGGACAGCATTTGGAATAACACATGCTTTCTTTCTCTTTCACTACAATATTCATCTCCATGTGGCATTTGAAAACAAGCCCCACACACATGCACAATGCACACTGACACAAACACATGAAATGTCCTCCAGCAAAGGAGTGTTTGTGTGTACAACTGCACCATACCATACAGACACATGTGTACAGTGGTGAGACAGACCTAAGTGTTTGCAGTCACACAGGACTGAGGCCCAGCCAGCTCACTTCCTGTACGGACTTCCTTTTCCCAAGACTATTGCAACAACCAGGGACCCCTCCTCCCACTCTGTCATTATTTTATCATTCTCAGACATCTACGATTAACAAAGAAAATGCATTTAATCAGCCACTGGTGCAGTCAAAGGACACACAGTGGCCTATCTAACACACACACGGTGTCTGCAGATGTTCAGCTTAGTTTGACTATATGGCTGGCTGCTTATGTTAACAACTGGTCAAAGCCAAGAAACAGGAACATAAGCAAAACAGTAAGTTGTTTTTATGCATTGGTTTTTCTATGAATGAAACAAACCAGGAATATGAAATAGAAGTATATCGACGTGCTTTGAGGTGGATTCTGTTGTTAAAAGAGCGTAGCTAGCTGTTTACAGTCTTTGTGCTAAGCAATCAGTCTGCTGACTGTAGCCTTGTATTTACAATTGTATAGCCCACACAGGTTGATGTTGTGCTAACTGTGTGACAGTAAGAGTTCTGAAAATGTGGCTATACAGAACTGAAAAAGGGGTCTTAGCTATTGTTAAAAAAAAAAAAACGTATAGTATAGTCAATATTTTTCATATGATTTTCAATAGATTTCACTGTGGCTACAGTGGAAAAGCACAGAAGCCCCTTCCCCCACCGCCCACCCTCCTAGGTGGTGGACTAGTAACTAGAGTAGTAACTAAGAGAAATGTTTATGAATTTTGGTGACTGTGGTCCCCGAGTGCATTTTGTGTGAAAGAGCAAATGATTCACAGTTTGCTCTACATGGACTTGTGTTTTGCAGACCATGTTAAGAGTTTTGAAAATGACTTCAGTTTTGACCAATGACTGTTGAAAAAAAACTGTAATGAACGAATAAGAGAAAATTGAAAACGTGAGGACACATAATCAGGGTTTATCATCATATTCAAAAATAAAATTAATTTGGCTTAGATTTTCTCAGCAGCAGAAAGAAAATTGGCACGTTTCGAAAAATGTTGAACTTTTAAATTGAAAGTTATGTGTATGTGTAAACTCCTTGAATTTAGATGTAAAAAGGTAAAAAGAAAAGAAAAAGAAAGAAAGAAAAACAGGAATGTATTGGGCTCAGAAGTTTCGGCACAAATGTTCACAAGTTAAAGCCAATCAATTGGCCTCATTCAGACCGAGAGCTGGAAAAGAGGAAACGTGCAGATCTGCACAAACACTCCCTGGCAGCTATGGATCACCTAAGGCCGACATATGGGTTAGACACATAACCTGACTCGTTATTCTAGACAGCAGCCGCTGTAGGTCAACGGTTTTGAATGTAAGCAGTCACTGTAGGCTTAACATAATACACACAGGTAGAGAGGAGGGAGGGTTTGAAGTGAGGCTTGAAATCTGGCAAAGAATCTGAGGCTTCGTTTTCATGAAAGTCACGCTGCTGCTGTGAGTCCAAGTTCAGGTTTTATGGTTTAGGAAAATATTTCACTGATGAGTTTCCCTCTGAATTAAGGATGTACCTGAAAAGTAATGCCTTGTTTGTAATTTAAGGCAGCTGTGTGCACATGAAATAAGTTCAAAGTCTTGGTTGTTTACACTACAGTAGTTTAATTGCTATAATCCTATCACTTCTATTTTGTAATCCTTGCTTCACAGACCCATCAGTTCTTCAACAAATGCCAATTACATGTTGTTTCTTTAAGAAGAGGAGGATGGTTGTATGATTCTGGCTTTGTAATATGACCAAAGGAGTTAACCAAGCGATGAGAAAAGGATCAGCTTTAAAGACACGTTTAAGTTCTGTGCATACGGCAGCATCCTCTGCTTCATCTCATTATTTTCCCGCTGCTAATTAACAGTTTAATTTACATGTAGAACACAAACCTACAAACTCCCACCTCATTCTGCTGGATTAGAGGCTTTTCTGGGTTTTAGTTTCGGGCGGCTTTGCTTCAAACCAGTGATCACCGAAATTGCTTGTGTTGTCTGGCTTCACAGGTTTCTCATACTGTGTGTAAAATCCCACTGAGAGTGCACGCTTCCTGATAAGATCCTTAGGTGTTTAAGATAGTCCACAGTACATTTCACCGTTTTAAAGCTTTATCTATCTGTGATATGATTTTGAAAGAGTTTGATAACCTTGTTGTAGCTCACACTGTCATTGTCCATTTGTGTCAGTATTTTAATTGTCAGTTCACAGCTGCTCAAATCTAATTCATGTACATTTTTCTTTTTATAGTACAGTCTAATAAAAAGGTTCGGACTCACCTCTGTCCTTAAAGAAAAGGATGGCAGATACACTTTGACATTAAAGCTTCAAACAGAGGACTGCATCTGCGGTACATCCCCCATCTTCTCAGCTGGACCCCGCCATAAATTGCCCCCTGATTTTCTACCTCAAGGCACATTCACACTTAACGGACCCCATGGGGTCTGGGGACACGTGTGTGTGTGTGTGTGTGTGTGAGTGTGAGTTAATCTGCAGGACAATGGGGGCCCTGTCCTCGCCCCACACACACAGAATTAGGGCTAGGGGCCTCACAGCTGAGCAGCTTACTGACAATAGAAACTGGAGGCGTGCATGCATGTGTGTGTGTGTGTGTGCGCGGTGTGTGTGTGTGTGTGTGTGTGTGTGTGTGTGTGTGTGTGTGTGTGTGTGTGTGTGTGTGTGTGTGTGTGTGTGTGTGTGTGTGTGTGTGTGTGTGTGTGTGTGTGTGTGTGTGTGTGTGTGTGTGTGCGTGCACTGCTTCCTATACCAACACACGTGCCAAACACAAAGCCATCCAACAGTCCATGGCCCAGGGGAGAGGGATCGACAGAGAGGGATGGAGAGAGAGATGGACAGAAGGGAGGAACAGGAGTATAGAAGAAAGGAAAAGGGAGGAACAAGGGTCTCAAAAACGCAGCCTCAGGGAGAAGGACGGTTAGAGGGAGAGAAAGAGGAGGAGAAGGAGGAAAAGAGGAAACAGTAGAAGGTTGAATTACTGTGTACAGATGGCAGAGAGAAAGCATCAGGGGCACGGCCTGGTCTGGTCGAGGTGATGGAGGACACACCAGCTCGTTTTGTGTTCGAGCAGTCAGCTGTTCTTTTCACATGTGAACCTGAACACACTGAAACAGCAACAGTCCTGCACATGTGAGAACCCTGACTTAAAATAACAGTTATTTTTTGGAAAATAAACTTACTAGTTAGAGGTTCAGCTACATTCATGGTTTTATGGCGGGTTTACTGGCCTGATGCAGTGGCACTCAAAGTCACTGCAGGTAACCAAGAAATAGTCAAACAACCCAACCCCCCCTTACGTTACCTAATTCTCTGCAACTTAAATGACCTTTATTTGTGGTGTTTTGCACTGTAAAACAAAACAAAGCAAAATAAATTAATAAATAAAGAGCCAACATTTATCATCTGCATAAATCTACTTCCCTACTTTTTCTCTGTAAGTTGCAGCATTTCATCTTGTCTCAAAAACAATGCTTGTGTTCCTGCCCCTTTTGCTTCAGTCACTTTCCTAGCCTCCTTCCTGCTGACTGAACTAGTTTTCTTCTCTTTTGAATCTGCTGCTGATGTACTGTAAAGGCGCACTAACTTCATTTCCCTCGGTGGCTGAACATATTATTCACACAAATTTCCAAGATCATTTCAAGCTGCAAATCGTCAGGCTTTCATCAGGCAAATATAGTTCAAATAACAATTATTAAATGGTGCAAACACAAAGTGGTGTTGACACTTTTGTAACCTATTACTTAATCATAGTTTCAATCATAACCCCAAACCCATTTCAACGTTGGACTAACCTCATCAAACCCAACTCTGATTTTTATGGCCCCTTAAAGGAGAAATGAGCTGTAAAATGTCCTCATCGTTCCCTGTGAGGACACCGTGTGATGACGCTCATAAGGAGACGAGAGCACAACTGCCATAACTGCGGGAACACAAAAGGAGAGGTTCACTAAAACACACAGTGAGCTGCCTCTTTGCCTCTTACACACACACACACTGGTACACATGCTGGCCATCAGAGTACAATATTCAGCCTGGCTGCACAATCAATGATGGTAAATGGAGGCAGCAGGAGGGACGGAGAGCGATCTGCAGCTTTCAGCCCCCCACTCCCCCCACCCGACCCCTCCCATCTCTGTCTCTTTCTCCCCCTGTCTCCATTAAAACACAACCTTTCCATGTCTCGTTTCATTATAGGAAAGCTTAGTGAGTCACTGTCTCACTTTGTACAGAACACAAGCACTATTCAGTGACACTGTCACTGGGTATCATGTCCTTCCCTCTCAGAAAGCTCTCTCTTTCTCTCAGGCCAGGTCCTCAGTAATGACGCCCTTTGTTTGCAGTTCACAGTTTTGTTTAGATCTTGTCACCTGTTTCGGTCAAATTTTGCAGTTTCAATGAATTTCCACAATTAAAAAAATAAAAAAAACACTTTTGTAGGATTGTTTTATTTCAAAGCCCCAATAATTGCTTATGTCAGCAACTCAAAAATACTTCACATGACAATAAGGAGTTATATGACAATCATCTGTCAGCATTTCCTGTTTACGCTAGATCAGGATTTTCAAGCTGCCCGATGGCCTCTTCGTCACTGTCCTCCGTGTCTCCTGTCTGCCCTCTTCTCCCTCCCTCCAGCCCTTCGCCCTCCCTCCTCCTTCCCCGTCCTTTTCCCTATTTTTCCCCAACATCTCTGCTCATTTAATCATCAATCCAGCACCTCCCTTGCTGCTCCCCTCCTCCCACCATTTTCCTTTCCACAGCTTATCCTCCTCCTCTTTTTTCTTTTTTTTTTTACTCTCCCTTTTCTTCCCTTCTGTGTCCTCTCTCCACCCTTTTTCTCCAGCATCTGCTGGTCTGCGTCTGTCACCGATGACCCCTCGTTGCCACGTGCCAAATCCTCCTGTCAGGGTCCCACAGAGACCCTAAATCATTAACATACACACACTCATGGACTCACACCGACTCACACACACACAGATCAGCTTGTGAAAGGTGGCCTTCTCCCTCCCACAGAGAGCGAGAAAAGCACACAAATTCAACCTCTGATTGCAGACTCTCATTACGCTGCTGTATCATTTGTCAATTAAATGTCTTATAAAGGCCAAATCCTTCAATTAAATGGGCCTTGACAACATGTGCAGTGAATGTAATATTGTCACTCTAATGTGGCTGATTCCATTACAGACACACACACACACACACACATCACCGCTGACACTCCTAGGTGCATGGTTTATGCTGTAGCCTACTGTTTTTAAGCAAAATAGGTGGATTACACACTGTAGGTGCTGAAGAACTGAAAACATAGGGACTAAATTGAGTTCATTCTCAGGCTGCAGCAATAAAAACATTATTGTCGACATGGCACACAAGTATGAACATGTCATACCTTGTGAAAACGGCTCATCTTTCCCTCCTCTTCAAAGTCTGACAACTGTGAATGTGCCACAGGAAAAGGGATCCACCAAACCACACTGACACACCAGCATCACTTCCTCTCACCCAGTCCTGCTCAAGCACAGACCGACGCATCTTCTGGTCTCGGTGTCGTCCGCTGTCTCCAGCGGGTCACCGGCCATGCACTTCAACTGCACATGGATGGGGCTTATTGTGCAGAATATTTGCACTAGTCATTTTCTTTACTGAATCAACCATTGTTTCCAAATCACGAGTCACAGGTCCAAAACAAGAAACCAGGGCAGAGTCATGCAGACAGACGATCAGATAGAAAAAATACAGACAGAGACAGAGGTTTATCGGTGGAGTCATAGATAAATTATCTCTGTCCACACACACACAAAGATAAAAGAACAAGCTGCTGGACAGCACACAGAGGGCGAGGAGACTAGAGGGGATGTCCTCCTCTGTCACACTTAGACCGGAGAACAGATTTACTTTTATCTGGTGTCAAACATTATTACATATCACATATCATCATGTCACAGATGAGCGGGCTGAAGACAGAAAACACAGAATTACAGTAAGCACATGAAGTCATCGCTCGTCCTGGTCTCATTATCCATTCATTCATGGATTCATCTGAACTGTTGGCACCATGGTGTTTAGGGCTGAAGTCCTGATGAGATCCAGCACTTTACCCAGAATTCACTTTACATGGAAATGCCTTCATCCAGCATGTGATCGTTGAGGCCAAAGGTGAAAGGGCAGTTAAATATATAGACTACATTGCTTGACAGTCATCAATAAATCATATAGTTATCAGAGCTGAGCTCAGCAAATCTACGTACGCACCACTGTGTACTGACACAACACAACACCCCCCATGTTCAGTCTCCTCACTGCCTTTCCCATCATGTACGTGTTGTGCGATCAGACACTGTGCAGCGGCAGATGCAAGGATCTGTCCTTTAGAGTAGAATTTAAAGATCCCATCAATCCGGATTTCAGATTTTCCATTTCCCACATGTCATGCCGTGCAAAGAGACCCCTTTGCAAAATGTGACAGCGGCCTTGTCACGCAGGACGACGTGCGCTCTGTTAAGTTGTCACACTGTGTGACAGTGGCACTGCCGTGTCGCAGAAAGGGCTTGTTTTGTCCCCGCTTTGATGTGTGTGTTGTTTTCATGCCCCACTATACCCCCAGTCAGCATTTTTGTGCGTTAATGTGTAACTTATGAATAGACATGTAACTGTGTCATAACAAAACATCATTCATAGCTATAATTCAAGGCCAGATACCTGCAGCAGGTCTACATGTACCTCCCATCCAAACTCAAGTCAACAGCCCAAGACTGCCAACTACTGTTCATGTGGTATTCCAATAAGCAGAATTAACTTTGATGGTCACGTTATGTTCACAACTTTCACAGCTGTTTCAATCAAGTAAAGGTATTTTCCTCAACAGCAGTGAAAATACTACAAATTAATTAACACATTTTTTCAATTAAACATGAAAGTGTCCTGTGGAGTTTAAATAAAATTAAAATGGGCACTGATTCATCATATATGCAACTAATAAACAAACAAATCAGGGATCCACTCAGCTCCACATCGCATCGGTCATTTATGCAAGTCCACTGTTATGCAATAACATTGAGCTCTTTGCTGTGTAAATTAATTTTTGCTGAAAAAACTAACTAGGACTAACAAACAAGACTGAGCTGGGATTTCAGCTGTATTGACACTCAGAGAGAAAAGTTAGAAGAGAAGGATTCTTTTTTTTCTCAAATTGTTGCTTTTATTTTTCAGGCCTTTACGCCCGAGAAGTGAGCAGAGGTAGAGGTACCATCACTCACTCAGTCATTCATGATTATAGGACTAGTTGGACTACTGTATTTGTTGTCCAGTCAAAATAGACCCATGTCCTACTGAAAATGTAATCGGACAAAAGCAAAAGAGACAAAATAAAGAAAATTAGTTTTTTCGAAAAAGTTCATCATCAGAAATGATGACACACACACTAGACAGTGTACACCAGAGTGACAGCAGCCACACAGACACACAGACCTTGTATGACAGCAGGACTCAGCAGCAGGTGGAGTGACGCACAAGAGATAAACAAGAGTCAAGGGTTCCGACCGGGTCTGAGTGTCATAGAGCTGCATTCTGGTCAACACAGCAGCACAGCCAGCAGTTTCTCAGCCCACAGCAACTTATAGCAGCTTATGGCAGCTCCATTTCCTCCAGACAGACTGGTATAGGGAACACCAGGCTGCTACAGTAATCTACTTTAATGTGGGATTAGCAGCTCTCTACAGGTGTCACTCTCTGTCCATGCATCTCTCTGCCTTGGGCCAGTGTCCACACTTCTGCATTTCCATTTTAAAAGTGCAAACCAAAAAGGTCTTGCAATTATATATTTCATTATCTGTGTTGGATTCATCACTGGTCGTGGGCTGATCTCCAGGATACGACCCAAACAAGAAGTGATCATGAGTGTCTATGTCATCATTTCCAAAAAGTCTTTTGGTGGTCAAAAACAGGAAGTAAAAACATAGCAAAAGAGATGTTTCAAAATAAAAAACAAAGTGTGGACGAAGCCTCGACTTCTCCACTATGTGACTCATTCACAGTTTCTTGTTAACACTAATATTAAGCTGGAAATGATAACAACGGAGGAGCTGCTGATTCTGTTGAAAGTTGAGTTTTCTTTTGGTCTGTGTGACAGAGAATGTTGTTAACCACAGAAACCCTAGAAACTCTTGGAGGTTTGACAATGACTATGACTGACTGTCTCAGCCACAATTTGAGTCTTTAAGTTAGTGAACTCAACACTCTCAGTGGGGCTACACATTTCAGTGTTCAGAGTGCATTGAAAACTCTATTTTCTCATCTCTAACAATACCATGTGCTTCACTTATGGCAATCAGTTTTTATAATTTCATGTTTCATTCTGAGAAATCATGTGTTTCTTGCGGTTTCAGTTTTAGTTTCAGTTTCAGAAAACTTTATTGATCCCAATAAGGTCAATTAGCAGCTTACCTCATATCACATAAATGCATTTTGAAATGGTGGATGGATGTAAATACTATTAGCAGTATCACAGGTTACAGAGATGGAGATGGTGAAGCTTGTGAGTGACGACAAAGAAGTGTACTGTAGTTGTTGAATTCACTTAAAGCAGAAGTAGCGATCCGGTCGTTTTGGCTAACTTCTTGTCAGCCGATGGAGTTAGCAGTCCCCGCCCTAGTCATTTGTCCTCGTCCCTACGTCACCACATTCACGCGCATCCCTTGGCTGCACACACAGCCCTTCATGCCGTTCTCTCTCCTCATTGGATAAAGGTTGTAGGATACAAGGAAAGTTTTCTCCTGGGCTTACAGCAGAGCGACTGACAGACCCATGTTTCAGACCAAACACTCTATATAAGTGATTCCCGTCGGAAGATATAACTATTGAAGACTTATATTAACACAAATATTCCGCTTCCTTCTGCTTTAAGATTTACCAGTTATCCTAAATTTTAAAAAAGTATTACATTTACTATCAAGTATCTGTGTCTGTCTCAGTTCACTGGCTTTGGGCTGCAGAGATGGTTTTAAAACAGAATTCAGGAACATCAGACATAAGCAGAGAGTTTGCCAGCTTCACCCAACGCAGTTCAACACAGTACAGTACATCACTGTTGAACCAGGAAGCAGCTCAGCAGACCTGTACTGCAGACAGATAGTCTCGATTGTATTTCCAAATAAGTGGCTCTGATAAGCAGGTTAGACTAAGGACTATTGTGTTGAAGAGCGGTGCAACTGCTGTTGGTTGTAATACCTCATGCACTCTGACTGTCAAGCAGCCTCAAAAATAGTATAAAACATCCACTTACTGTAGCTTTCAGAGCTGTTTCAAAAAGATAAAAACACCCACGTCTTAGCAAAGACATATCAGGCAAAACTGTTGGACATTAACTATCAGTGGAAAGTGCTAAAATAGATGATTAATTATACAATTTTAGCAGCTGACTCATTTCAGATCATTTATCAATACAAACTTGCAAATATCTGTCACAACATACCTCTCAAATTTGAGGATTAACTGTCATTTTGTGGTACTCAAACTTTAATATCTTCGGGTTTTGGGCAACTTGGACAACTACGGACAAAAACAAGCCATTTTCCAATATTATCGTTGGCTGTTAGGGGTTGTTATTAGCGCTTTTAACAAAGTTCTTACATCTTGACCAGTAGTGGAGTCCGATAGCAATTTTCTGAATCTTTTTCATCTTTAAAAAATGAACTTGTTTACTTTACAATAACAAAACAAACTGCAACTGAATAACAAAATATATCAGTTGATATTAAAGTATTAATCTTCTAATTGCATTTATATTTGGAAGCTTTCATTATGTTTTAGTGAGGAATCAGACAACCATCCAGGTGTTTTCAAAATTCAAGCTGTTCAAGCTCTAAAGTGAAGGTAAAAGTAATAGTTTTTAACATTTTATCAGAATCTAAGCCTAGATTATATTGTGTGCCAGTAGGCTAACTGACTCTGACACACCCACAAAATAAAACGTCTACACTGGCAGCAGCGGTTGAAAGCATCAGTAAACATTATGAGAAACCTTCAACAATAATTACGGAGTAGCCCCTCCCTGTTTTTATTCTTTTCTTTTCTTTTTATTCTGTCTATTCACATTTTTTTCTATTTCTATTTTTTTTTCTGAGTATGTCCATGTTCAGTTATTTGGACAGGGGGTTATGTTGTGTCATGGGTGGATGTTGGACAAAAAATCAAAAATGATCTTCCTGTGCAGTGATTGTCTTATACATGCTTTGTCAATAATAAAAAGACCATTGAAAGGAAAGGGTCAGTAAACATTCAAACACTACGAGCGTCACCACACCGTGTGATGCTCTTCAGTTCTGCGCTGACCAGTTAAATGAAGCCAGAGGTGTGATGAGAGAAAAAACTCTCCTGCTCTGCTGAGGGGGAAAGGTCAAACTGATGAATATCTCCTTCTGAAAACAAAAGACCTCAGCTCATTATACGTCAACCCCACTGAAAACACCCTTATTCAGACGATCTAATGTTGCCATGACAACTACAGAAGTACCATGAAATTACGCGCACGCACGCACGCACGCACACATGCTGAGGGACAGGCAGGCGTGCAGGTGGCAGATTTCAGTAGGGCGTAGGCCTACAGTGAAGATGTCTTCACTGTCAGCGTGAAAGTAGGGAAGGAGAATATGGTGATCCAAATATAGGAGCAGAATAATGAGCTTCTTATCAGCTGCTCTATCGTTTTCCATATTTCCACTGGTTTCCTCATCACTCCATCTCCCTGTCATTTTCCCTCCCTTGCTTCCTCCATGACACGACCCAAAATTTCCCCAGGGTCCCTCTCCGGCATAAAAGTGATCTATTGCTCTGGGAATGTTCGATTATGAGACGGTGGCGAGCTTTTCCCATAAATAAATAAATAAATAATATACGAATACTGGAGAATGTACTCACCTTCAGCACTTTGGTTTGGCTTTCTCTGTCTTTTTATGGACACATATTTTTGATGTTAACAACTGCAGGAGCTTGTGGGAGCTTGTCAGGAGTCAGCCTCTCTGGTTAAAGTTTGAAGTTGAGAAGAGGGTGTGTCAACAAACACGCCTTCGGTGCAGTCATACCGAAACCTGCGCACAGAAACAATAGATACAAAGCTAAGTTTCAAATACCTTTCATCATCTTTTTGATTATTTTCACATTTAATAGTGAAATATGTCCATCACACCTTCTGAAAACCCAAGGTCATTTGCTTCAAATCTAAAATCCAAAGGTATTCACATATCAAATAGAGGAAAGTATTTGAAAAGCTGGAGGCAACAAATACTCCACATTCCTATTTGACAAATGACTCAGAAATGACTCAATTATCAAATTCATTTTCCGTTTCTGAGCCAACCCACAGTCCTAATGCCGTTATTTCATTGTCTCTTTCACACACACACACACACACACAGGCACAAAAGACACAGACACACATGTTGTGAGTCGGACGTCGCACAGACTCTCCAGTTTCACTGCCAACTCCTGTTTCTTTGACTAATTCAAGGCGATCAGTCAGATCTCTTACAGACGCTGATAAACCGGCTCAGAGTCTGAAGCCCCGAGTTAAACTGATGCCTTTCTTATCACGCAGCAAACCAACACGTTTGCACAAACTGCCTGCATCTGTTATTTGAACACAAACACCTGTTGGTTTCCTACCAAAGGGCCATAGAGGGGAAGATGACAAACAGCTGGCTCACACATGCCTGTCTCTCTGAATGCCCGTCTGTCTTCATCTCTCACTACTTGTCTCATATCCTGCATCTGCAAACAGCTTCGTCTGTCTGTCTAAACTGGCTGATTCCAGTTTTCATTGTATAGAAGCATCTGTCCTGATATTTATTTCTGCCTATCACACACACATACACACACATGCACACACACATGCACACACACACACACACACACACACACACACACACACACACACACACACACACACACACACACACACACACACACACACACACACACACACACACACACACACACACACACACACACACACACACACACACACACACACACACACACACACACACACACACACACACACATCTGACCCAGATCCCTGCCTAATGAAAAACAAAAATGAATGAATAAATAAATTATAAGTGGGGGATGTTCTCTCTGTGTGAACCTGATGGCCTTTCCATCTCTTGCCCTTGCTTTTTACTCACATATACAAGCATTCCCTTACTTATTCTTCAACTCTCTCTCACACACACACGTACACACGCGCACACACAGTCTGTGTTTCAAGCAGAATCATTTTAGTGGTAAAGAACAAAGTGCGAACTGGATCACAGTGCTTCTGCTCTCTCTGAGCTCCACTCTGCTCATTTTGATATCAAGTCTGGTCTGTGCACAAAGGCTGCCGGGTGCGTAGCTGGGTGGAAATACCACATTGGAGGTCTTTCATGTATGACAGAAGGTGAATGAAGATGAGATGATGCTGAAAATAGTCCTGATGGTGAGATCCAAAACAAAGCCAACACAAGCTCCGGCTGTGTTCAGAGTCACAGCTAATAATACAGGAGGAAGAGGAGCGTTTAGAACCAAATCCAGGACCATTTTCACAGCAACAATAAGAGCAGACAAGGAAATTGTATGTTAATGCCCTGAACCAAACAAAGACTTGGCATGGAGAGAGATTCCCCTTCTTTGGAAACAGATGAGGCGATAAACAGAGATAAATGTGTCCTGGCTGGTTTGATCAGAAATATCTACTGATGTCTGACAACCAACCGGGAAACTGTTAACTGTTCATGTCACTGAACGGTATTTCAAAGACATTTTCCTGAGTATTCTGAACAGGCTGGCTACAATTCATGTCATATAATGCCCGCAGGTTCCTCTATGAGCTCAGTCAGTTATTCTTCTACAATCTAAATTGGACTTTGATGGATAAACCTGCAAATGAAATGCTATATCCAGTATAAGCATATTGCAGATATATTGGGCTGTGTCTTTGCACTGGACAAAAAGCAATAAGAGACTTTTGCTACTGCCACATAGCCAAAGATAGCATTAGCAGCTGTTTGTTTAGTAGTCTTAAGAACTTCAGCTAATGTTTCATTTACAATACAATAGGTTGGATAAACACCCTCTTCTTCAGGACAGACTGGATGCCCCAGTTACTTGGTATTAGAATCTAACATGCTAACTTCGGTTTAATAAAATAAATGATAGAAGCAAAGCAAAATGGTCAATTCCAGCTACTGCAGAAAACTCCTGGTGAATAAAGCGATAAAGTTTTAAGTTAAATTCTCAGTGTTTTCTCTTGACTGGTAAGTAAACAGCAGTTTAATGCTGACTTTACGCTATGCAGCAATAGCAAAAAGTACAAAGAGCGCCTGTAATTGTAATAATTACTATATTTAAGAGACCCGTTTCAAAAACATTACGTTATGTTGCTTTAAAAATGAACATCAAATCAAATCAATAGTGTCTCTCATGTCATTGTCAGCTCATAACTGTTTTCGGTTTCCTCTCTCTTTTTTTTCTCTTTTAAAAAAAGCTTGAAAACCCCACGATATACTATACTATATCAACAAATGGCAGACAAACATAGTGACTAGCTATTGAGCACAGTAGGAGCCTTCAGCAGCTTAAGATATTTTCTAAAGGTGTTTCATCCTGGATTTGGCAGAGTCCAAGAACAGAGCAAAAAACTGCTTGACTCACAATGACCCCTTTGACACAACTCTGACTTCACACGCATCTGCTGGATGTATAAGCCAGTCGCTAAGTTTGCCATATCGTGTTAGGTGATAATATATTTATGATAGTATACGAGTCTGAGGCCAAAACATCATTTTTCAGGTACAGTGACTAAGTGGATGTAATGCTATAATAAATCAGGCCTTGAATTTCATAATGATCCTTCCAGAGCGTGTGAAAGATGTGTTACGACAGGCAACATACTCTCCAGGTATGTTTAGTATAAGCAGAAAACTGCTATAAGGGGCTGTTCATGTGAGAGTAAATGGGATGTAGAAAACAACAGACTTGATAGAGCTTAGTTTAGAGGACGGATATTGTTCTGAGTCGCATGAAACATGATTAATCTTAGTGTGTCACATCTAATGAGGAAAAAAGTATAAACTGCAGGTAGCCCATGGGTAACGAGAAATTAATCACACGTATTGTCCACATGAATCACATGAAGTTTTGATGAGAGTCCTGCAGACATCGCAGCAATCAAAGCTCTCTGCGGGACTTGTTTTCCCACTGCATTTCCATTTCCTTTCAATTGCTCTGTCGGCTTAATTTGTTCTGTGTGACAGAGACAGACAGAGAGCGAGAGGGATGGGGCGTGGATATGTGACAAGTGCCAGTTGACATTTTCATTTACAACTACTATTTTCTCACAAATATCCACCGACTCTGGTTTAAAAATGGACAGAAGTGGCAAAGGCTCTCCATCACGTTTGAAATAACAAAACAGAAACCCCGAGATAAAGCTCTCAAAAGCACTTTAAAATGCATTCAGGCTGGCTGCAGGAGGAATGGGTTATTCATTTCATTTCAAGCCTCGGTTAATTCTCAGCTCATATAAATAAATATAAATATGTATAAATAAACACATTATGTCCACTACCTTTTCCTGACTTCCACCGAGAGCGAACTACATACACATACATATTCATAAACACACAGCTGCTGGATGACATTATAAACACGCCCAGTGGAGTGACTGTGTGGAGTTGGCTGATGAACAGTGATTGCTATTATATGATTAAGTGATTACTTACTGTGAACCAAACTGTGGCCTGTTGTAAGTGGCGCTGACACAAGTGTTTGTGTGTCTTTGAATGTCTGCATGCGTTCATATTCATACCAGGGTGTGTGTGTGTGTGTGTGTGTGTGTGTTTGTGTGTCACCGTCTGTGCAGCAGCAGTATGCACAGTATGTGCTGGTGGTCTGGTTTCCGCTCAGAGGACTGTGAAGTGGCGAGATGAAGGCTCCCGCATGGTTGCGGTGAGACGAGACGAGCCTGAACACCACAGCGCCCAAATGGCAGGATGACGAAACGTTTCTCTCACTCGTTCTTTTCTTCTCCCAGTTCCAACTCGATCAGGTGACTGAGAACGTTCACGATTTCCAGTTACCTCCAGTTTCATCAGAACTCACTATCCATGTCTCCTTCCACTGTTTAACACAAGTCACGCTGACATTTTGGGCTGGACCCTCACTTACATGGGCAGACAGCAACACTTACGTCACGTGAATTCTCCAGGCAATGAAAATCCAAAGTCAAAGTCACCTTTCTGTGAAATCATTTAAAATGTCCTTTCAAACCCTCCAAAAATTATTTTGATGACTTTCTTCTTATTGCATAAAGAACATTCTCATGTCCAATCCATGCAGGAGGAGGAGTGAATTGCTAAGTTACTGTACAATCACAAGGTGTGGCAAAGTTTAAAATGTTCAAATACATAATACTGATACTTCATTTAAAACTACCTTTGTCCACCGAAAGTAAAGACATGGGTGAGAAATTAAGATACAGATGCGAATGCAGATGTTTCCATTCTGGCCACAAGGAGTCACTAATAAATGGTTTGATGAGTATGAATGATGGGAATCATCTAGAGATAATAAAAAGGCCTCTGCTATAGAGGACGTCTACGGTAACTATGGCTTCCATCTGGCCACCATGAAGACAGTGGAGAGAAAAAACTAGCACAAATATTTTAAGATATAAAGAAAGAAATTTCTCCAGGGAAGACAGGTGACCTGTTTTTGTTTTTTTACATTTATTCACAATTTTTCCATCTTTTCCTCATATATATATTCCATAGCATATTGCAGGTTATACTTTTTTACAAAATACATATGTAATCTTGTCTAAAAATTACCATAAAGTTGAGTGAGGATTTCAAATGTTTTTCAAGACACGAGGGCACAAATTTGACTGAAAAAGTGACAGTTTTGAGCAAAGAGCCTAAAAATGCTTTTTGACATGGGCCTTCTCAGGTTTGACTGATGTTTGTGTTTGTAAATGAATGTGTCCCAATATTCAGATACATACTGTCCATTCCTTACCTCGCAAAAAGTATAATATTGTCAGTGTTCAGACTCTCCTTCAGGTTCCCTCCTTTTCTCTTGATCATCTTTGAGATGTTTCTTCACTTTGACTGCAGTTCATCTGTGGTCAATTCAAGTGATTGGAATGTGATGCAGAATTCTGGGCCCCCTGAAAGAATACTAAAGTGGGCCCCTGACTTTTCCACCTTTTTTATTAGACTACGTATGTATTATCATTTTTTATTTAGCCTACTTTGTTTTGATGCTAATGCAGCATTACTATGAGTATCAGTCAGGGTCTAAGCAGAATAATTCAGTCATACAAAGATTACACTACTGGGGTCTTTTATGGGTCCTTGACCCCTAGAATTATCACCACCTTTCTCCCTACAACGGCCCTGGCGGAATGACACACACCTGTCTATGTATGAAGTCTCACAGCTGACAAAGCAGTTCAGAGCAATGAGCTATGACACTAAAAGCTGGTTTGCCCTTTTCTTTGTCACCCATCAGTCCATCTCTGAAAGTCACTGATCCAGAATCCGAGGCTAACCAGCTGCTGAGTTTGCTCTGACTCACTGTAATGAATACTAATGTGAGCAGTAGCCTGAGGGACCATTTTTAAGTCTTGATCTCAGTTCAGCTACAGTACGTGAGCAGTCTGAATTCACAAAAAACAGCAAAGACCTGGCTGAAGCAATACAAATAAATCATTTATATTATCATGCTGTTTTCTATTCTGGGCCTAAACATGTTGTGTGTTTCAATTCACCACCCTCACTTCTCACCTTCACAGAGACATCACCATCTGCAGTGACACACTCCACTGTACTCCCTCTTCTCTCCTCTCATCCTCCTCATATGCTGTGTAGGTCTCTCATCTTTCTCCCACACTGCCTTACACTTCTCGCCTCTCTCCTCACCAGCACCCCCTCCCTCCCTCACCAACCAGCCCTACCCCCAACCTCCCCATCTGATATGACTCATGACAATATAAGACTCTCTCAAAACGTAAACCTTTTTTATTCTCACCTCCGCCATGTCTCTCCCTCATTTGTTTCATTTTCACCTTGTTTGTTTTAAATGGCTTCTCTGTCACACATATGCCTCCTTACTTTCTCTTTCCTCCCTGCATCCGCTCACTTCCTCGCTCCCTCCACTTTTCCATCCGCCGTCAATCTCATCTGCCTTCTTCAGTCAGTGTCACTTCCCAACTTCCCTTATTTCTTACTCCTTCTGCTTCCATCACTCATTCAAATCCATGTCAGTTTTTGTTTTTGCATGGTTCTGTTCATCCATCCTCGCAAAGCTTTCTCAAGCCCAAAAGCATGACCCCCCTCCCCACACACACACACACCACCCAGTCTCTGTTCATCTCAGTGGTGTCCATCATACAGTCAATGAGTCACACTTCTGTTCATCCCTGCCCTGACTTAGCATGACATGACATCAAATATATAAAAAAAGAATACATCCCAGCCTGAGGACTGCTACACACACACACACACACACACACACACACACACACACACACACACACACACACACACACACACACACACACACACACACACACACACACACACACACACACACACACACACACACACACACACACACACACACACACACACACACACACACACAGTCCCTGTTGACTAATCTGCCGGCTTAAGTCCATCATTAGCTCACTATTAAACAATAGGGAGAAGAAAGAACCAGCTGCAAGCCACAACCAACTGTGCTATTATTATATCCCTGCTGGGTCTGAGTGTGTGCCTGAGTGTGTACGTCCATGCATGTGTGTGTGCATGCATCAGTTTTTTTCAGAATATTTACACCTTTGTTTAATCCTATATTAACTTTTCCCAAATTGGGGGCTTTTAATCATTTTCTGGCCTTCCTTCCTCATTTTAAGTGTGTGTGTGTGTGTGTGTGTGTGTGTGTGTGTGTGTGTGTGTGTGTGTGTGTGTGTGTGTGTGTGTGTGTGTGTGTGTGTGTGTGTGTGTGACGGCTGTTTGGAGGCCTATCTCCATAATTAGGGCAGACCAGCCACACATGGGTCTCCCCTGACACTTCCCCTCCAAGATCTAAATATTCATGAGACTCTAAACGCTTTCATGAGCTCTGTAATTATGGCCAGAAAATAGATGGAGAGAGACAAAGAGAGAAAAAGGGGAGAGAGTGGGAGGAAATGCCCTAACACATTTCAAACATGGGCTCTCCCATAGTATTAATAGATATCAACACTGTAAAGCAATAAAGCCACGTGATTGGGTGGCTGATTTAAGTAGTCAAAGTCTGATTTAGCATAATTACAATATTACATTTTACATCTACATCTAAGAGTTTCTAAACCTGACATGGAAAGTTCACGTCAGGCATTATTAAAGCAAACACGTTGATATGAAAATGTTGTAAATTTAAATGTCACACTTATTATTACATGAGTAGATAAATGGACCTGTATGGTGCTGCTGTAGCAACTCTCCCTGACAGCTGGGGACAGATGTTTCAACAGCCCACACAGACTCAGAGTCAATCATTTGTTTTGACAGTGCTAGTACTTGTGATGAGTTTGAGAAAAATAGAAAATAAAAATCAGATTCAGTCACTTTATTCCCAATCAGCCTGTAGTGTCTGTCAGACTGACAGGAGTCGACCTTAAAGTGACTGATCCAATTTAGCTTGTGCAGGCATGTTGGGTAAAAGCTTTTCCCTGGATGATTTAGTCAGTGCTCCACTAAAAAAACTAAAAACACCAAGGCACCGTCCAATCAGAAGCAGCTAATGTACCTGGTATACATCCAACATCTAGATTCAAAACAACATGACTTGCACATGCACAAGTTTGTATGGCTGTTGATGAAATTGACATTTTCTAAGTTGTCTGTTTTCTCGTGTTCAGTAGCTCTCAATAATATAGTTTGACGTTTTTTAGTTTTTTTAGTTTTTAGAAAATATCTCTTTTCTCTTCCTGTAAAACATCCAAATATGTTTGGTGCCTCATCCTGCACTCAGGGGCAGTTACATACATTCATCCATTCACATGTGATCTGGGGCTTACCCTGCTCATCATATAAAATGACAGTTGACATTTAACTTGCTTGTGTCATACTATGGGTTTTGTGTTTGATTTACATCTGGTAAAACAAAACAAAGACAGCAGCTAAGGTCTAATTTTAAAAGTTATATTGTGTGTCTTGGTAAAAGATTGTGAAAAAAGACAGATGTAGTGGCAGGTTTCTGCTTTGAAGCTGAGAGTGAGCTGCTCCACCGTTGCCATTGTGCCTTTACCTGAGTGTGTCAACCTCCCAGCTAATCCAAAAATGGGCAAAGAGGAGGAGCAGGTGCGGAGCCGAGACGTCAGTACATGCTGGCTTATAGCAGGCATATGTTCAACCGTCTGTCACTCAAAGCAACACAACCTGAATAAGGCCTTTAAGCCTTAATGACATTTATATAAGTGAGTAAGCCTAAAAATTCATCCCTGTACAGATGTCATGAGGGAGGAAATTATCCATTGAGACCAGATCTGTTTTTGTACTTCATTTCTCTGCCTTAGAAGTTGCCTCTTGGTCCATTGCTTCATATTTCTAACTGGGACAAGCCAATCACATGCTGAGTATTCGATATTGCCCCAGAAATCTATCACGGTACTGAAGCTTAAGACGTCTGACTTCTCTTCCATTTGACATTTTCAAAAAGTTAAGTTAAGTTTACATTCTTGTTTTATTTTAGCACGAAGACAAGCAAAAAAGGGATGAACACCTAGTCTGGCTCTCTCCAACAAAATCTGCTGTAACCAAGGGGGCAGTTGTGGATCTGAGACGTGAAGCTCACTTCCGCGTTCAAAAAACTGCAATCCCCCCGGCTTCCTCTGGGGGCTGGTGTCAGAAGGGAGCATTCCCCATAGACCCCCATGTTAAAATCGCCGATTTTACATCCTCAGTAAACATGTTAAAAGCCTGGTGTCAGAACGTTTTTTTTTCTCAATCGATAGTTTCTACCCCCGCACACACTCTGAGGGGGGTGAATTTTTTTTAAACTCTACCGTTTTACTGTTATTAGGTTAAAACTCTGGCCAATTAGGGCGCGGAAATGTTGAGTGACAGGCCCGAGCAGCTCCGTGGACAGCTGCTTCGAGGCCAGTGGGCGGGTTCTCGGCGGTTCTCGGCCGGGCCAATCCAACATGGCGCTGTCCAGGCCGCCATATTTGAGTCACAAAAACGACTCCCCAAAACCAATGGGTGACGTCACGGACGCTACGTCCATTCTTTTTACAGTCTATGGCTGTAACACTTAATAATTTTAACATTTTGTTTCCTTTTGGAAAAAAAACTAATGCTATGTGAATCTACAGCTGCTGGCTGTAGCTATTTACCATGCAGACATACAGTACGTGGGCTAGAATTCAAGTGCCTTTCACAAAGTTAAACTATTTCTTTAATCCTTAAAAGTACAGTGGACAAGTGGTCAATTTTATCATCAAACAGTTTTTTCTATTACTATTAGCTGACTATGTTCCTGTGTTGGGTTTCCCACGAGCCTTGCAGCATTGGGTTCATCCTTTTAAATCCTGAGGACAAATCTAATATCACATCTAATATTAGTGTGAATATGATGTGTGGTAAGCAGGCCTCAGAGTGCTGCCTGGTCTATTTTTGTCTTTATAAGTATAAAGATGGAGAAGCCAGCGAGGATTCTTGTTACAAAAAACACTGGGAGATGATATGTGAGAATAATTCAGGGCTTTCAAAGCAGGAAATTCTTTTGTTTCCCCTTTAAAACAGAAAATCGTGTAACATCCGACCAGACACTTTTACTCAGAGTACCATGGAGCTGAATGCAATCGGTTAATTTTAATTCCATCACATTTTCCCCACAATGATGTGAACTTTTTTGCTCTTGCCGAGACGATCACATGCCTGCTTTACATTCCAGGAAGAGCAAATTGATTTTATTCAACTGGAAAAGCCATCAGATAGTCTCATGGAAGCCAAGAATTCACAGGCAGACCGCAGCACGAGGCAGCTGATTCAGAGCTGATTGTCCCAGCACAGACACATGATGACGCTGCACTGACACACGCACATACAGTAACAAGAAAAGCACCGTTTCAATACTGGGGAAACACACACAAAAACACACTCACACACCAACAAATGCACGGACACTGAGTCACCGCAAAAATGACAAACAGGCAAGATCACGGCACCTCAGATTCTTCCATCATTTATATGTAAATGAGAGCACTGCTACTCCCCTCCAGACCGCCCTCCTTTACTATCCAGGAACCAAAAGATAGAGCAAACTTGTGATCAGATCAGACAAGATGTCAGAGGAGAAGATTGAGAACGGCGGGAAGCCAAATGATACGTGACAGGACAGGGCAGGATGAGGTGAAGTGAGCTAAGATGACAGGGTTTACAGGGAGCAGACATTCGCTGGAACCAAGGTCTGTTTGGCACATTACTAATGATTTCATGTTCCCTGTTGTGTCCCTTAAGGCTCCCAGCTCTGCTGTTGGTTTGTCAGATTGTAGGCTACTCTCCCAGAGGGGGGACTTTGATTAACGACTCACTGCTGCAGCCTTTCTTTCACAAATTGACGCATATCAAGCTGGATGACAACAAGATGACAAGCAGCATCAGCCTCGCCCTTATGAACTGATGAGTAATCGAAAAACACATGAACACCACCAGGAGGAGTTACACACAGTGGCTGGTTTTTGACAACATGTGTCTGAATTCATGTCACTCATTGTGCTGTCAGGCACCAGCAGGAGATCTGGACATATTACTTTAAACTGCACTCATTACTTTGAGTTTTCCTGTTGTTGTTGTTGTTGTTGTTGTAATGGCCTGAGTGACTCATCAGTGCATCAGTGGGCACAACAGACAAAACACAAAGGTGTGTCAAACAACAGTCATGGGCAGGAGGAACACACTGTCTTCATGTTTGTTTCTCTCTGCAGCAGCTGAAGCCATTGGCTACAGAGCTATAGCAGAGCATCAGAGTGCTGTTCTCCCTGAGTGACAACTGAGTACTAGTGCGTATGTGTGTTCGTGAGATAGTCTATGTGCATTTTTGTGAGCTCAGCAGTCTAACGCCGACTTCCCAACAGGCCGCTGAATATAAATCTATTCCCACTCCATCTGCCAGCCTAACATGCATACATTTACATGGCTGTCTGGTCGGAAAGATATACTGTGAGACGTACTGGGCGCAGTAGTTCAGCTGAAGAAGCAAAAAAAAAGTGAAATCTAGCTGCTGAGTGCAGACAAGCAAACATTTCAATGTACACACAACATAAAGATACTAAATTATAATTAAAGCCGCAAGCGGCGATGGCGGGCCCTCGCTCGCCCATGCCACCGCGGGGCCTGAGGCACGCCGGGGCCGTGGCGCGCAGCAGAAATGGAGAAAAAACCCGGAAGGAGGCCAAAAACGCAATGTTTCGTTCATCCACCAGGGGGCAGTCACCGCATGTGGTGTGGTGCGTTCAGGGGCCGCCCCTCATCACTCGTGTGAAGTTTGGAGTGAATCGGACAAAGCATGAGGGAGTTATGAGCAGTTAAAGGTTCGTCCACTAGGGGGCAGTAATGAGATGCGTGCAGGTGTGTTCAGGGTCAGTCCCTCATCACACATGTGAAGTTTCGTGGAAATCGGACAAAGCATGAGGGAGTTATGAGCAGTTAAAGGTCCGTCCACTAGGGGGCAGTAATGGGATGCGTGCAGGTGTGTTCAGGGTCAGCCCCTCATCACACATGTGAAGTTTCGTGGAAATCGGACAAAGTTGATGCAAAAAATGGCACTTCCGGTTTCCACTAGGGGGCCACATGAGCGACACCCCTATCAGATGGAAGAGGTCTCCACCCTGGACCTGTGTATCAAATTTCATGATGATACGAGTTCATTAAAGCCATCAAAAAGCCAAACGTATTTTCATGGCGAGGAATTGATGGTAGCCACGCCCCCACAGGGACGCCATTACTCGTAGCTTCACAGTCTTCATAATGTAGCTTCACCAACTGGTTCTGCATGTTTTAGAAGTGGAATGAAGTTGATGGGGTCAACTATGTATTTTTAATGAATTTTTGCGTACTTCCTGTTACCACCGGGGGGCGCTATGAGCCAGGCAGGAAGTTGATACATCAAAACGTTCAGGGCGGAGCCAACGTCATGTCCTTTGAATTTCAAGTGGCTACGACGAAGTATGTGCGCGTGAAAGGCAAACGTAATTTAAATTGGGAAGATACACATTCGCCGCGGCGGCACATGGACGCGGTTGCTCGTAGGGTCAAAGCGTTGATGATGTAGCTTCACCATCCGGGTCTGCATGTATTAGAACTGGAACGAAGTCGATTTGGTCAACTATGTATTTTTAATGAATTTTAGTTCACTTCCTGTTACCACCGGGGGGCGCTATGAGCGACGTAGGCAAATAATATGTCGGATCGTTCAGGGTCTCTCCATAGATTTTTGTACCAAGTTTGAAGCGTCTACGATCAAGTATGTGGGCATGAGAGCCGTTCGTATTTACATGGCGAGCATCGAAACAGTCGCCAAACTTGGGGGCACGCCAGAGGCCAACCCCTTTGAGCTACAGACCTGCGGAGCACAAGATAAGCTCAGCTAGGTCTGACGATGTTCTCTACCCAATTTGGAGCCGATCGGGCGTAACCCCTAGGAGGAGTTAATTTTAGGCGGGAAAAATCTACACCAAAATGGCCGACTTCCTGTTGGGTTGAGGTCATGAGGTCAAGAGGCTTTTTTGCATATTTGGGTATAATACATATGTGTACCAAATTTTGTGAGCGTAGGACAAAGTTGCAAAATTCCCTATGGGCATTTTTGGAATTTGTAGGGGGCGCTATTCCGCCATTTTGCGTCGACCGTGTGCGACCACTCAAAAATATCGCTTTTCGGATCCGGCCGGACGCCCATGCAAAAGTAGACGCATTTTCGCCTTTGGGAAAGGGGCGAAATTGGGGTTTTAAGGGTGTGGGAATAATAATAATAATAATTAAAGCCGCAAGCGGCGATGGCGGGCCCTCGCTCGCCCATGCCGCCGCGGGGCCTGAGGCACGCCGGGGCCGTGGCGCGGAGCAGAAATGGAGAAAAAACCCCGGAAGGAGGCCAAAAACGCAATGTTTCGTTCATCCACCAGGGGGCAGTCACCGCATGTGGTGTGGTGCGTTCAGGGGCGGCCCCTCATCACTCGTGTGAAGTTTGGAGTGAATCGGACAAAGCATGAGGGAGTTATGAGCAGTTAAAGGTTCGTCCACTAGGGGGCAGTAATGGGATGCGTGCAGGTGTGTTCAGGGTCAGCCCCTGATCACACATGTGAAGTTTCGTGGAAATCGGACAAAGCATGAGGGAGTTATGAGCAGTTAAAGGTTCGTCCACTAGGGGCAGTAATGAGATGCGTGCAGGTGTGTTCAGGGTCAGCCCCTCATCACACATGTGAAGTTTCGTGGAAATCGGACAATGTTGATGCAAAAAATGGCACTTCCTGCTACCACCGGGGGGCGCTATGAGTTACGTGGGAAGTTAATATATCCGGACGTTCAGGGCGGAGCCATCATCATGTCCAGCAAGTTTGAAGTTGATTGGATGAAGTATGTGGGCGTGAGAGCCACTCGTATGTACATGGCGAGCACGCCATAGTGTATTGAGCGCTGGCAGCCACGCCCTTTGACCTACGGACTCACGGAGCACAAGATAAGCTCAGCTAGGTCTGGAGATGTGGTATACCTAATTTCAACTTGATCGGGCGAACGCTGTGGGAGGAGTTAAGTTTAGGCGGGAAAAATCTAAACCAAAATGGCCGACTTCCTGTTGGGTTGAGGTCATGAGGTCAAGAGGATTTTTTGTATATCTGGGTATAATACATATGTGTACCGAATTTTGTGTGTGTACGACAAAGTAAGACGAATGGCGAGGCCATTGACACGTGTTTGTAGGGGGCGCTATTCAGCCATTTGGCCACGCCCATTTCCAACGACTTTAAAATATCAAATTTTTCGCGAGGCCTGATGTGCATGCCAAAATTCACGCGTTTTGGGGCATGTTGAGGCCCCCAAAAATGCGATTTTAGGGAGAATATAATAATAAACATAGCAATTACAATAGGGCTTTCGCTGGGCGACTTGCAGTCGCCGCTCGGGCCCTAATAAACAGCGCGATTTCAATAGGGCTTTCGCTGGGCGACTGCAGTCGCCGCTCGGGCCCTAAATATATAGTTACGTGTGTGTGTGTGGAAATGATAAAATGCATTGTCACTTGATGAACAGTTAAAGGATCACTAATTTAATTACTACTGATCTTAACGGAGGCATGAATGCCCGCATCAAATTTCATAGAAATCCTAGATATTTCATCCAGACCAAAATAGTACAACCTCCTGACCGATGGACAATCCCATCGATGAAGCCACACCAAGCATTTTTACCTGATAGTTGGACAAATATAATGAAAACCCCCTGCGGCTTTCAGCTCTACAAAAAAGGTGCGATGGGATCTCTTTCAGTGTTTTCTGACATTTTACAGAAGAAATTATGAATGATAATTTGCATGAATCATGAGAATATCTGTGCTGCAGCCCTAGATGCAGGCAGTCAGACTGATTAAATCATTTCAAGGAACCAATTTAACACTTTGCTTGTGCCTGCCAAGATGTGACTCTCACCATTAGAAACACAGCTCTCTATTTTCTGCCTTGATTTAGTCCAATTTGTGGCTTCACAGGTTCACGTCTTTGAGGCTGCTTCCTGTGAAAGCCTGCTTCCTGTGGTACTCTGCAGTGGCACACAACAAACACAGTGGGAGAGGCGGGAAAATAAAGTAATTACAAATTAATGACGGCTGATGCGATGCAGCTCATTCCGACTACAACCTGTTGTCTGTCGCCAAAAAATAGAGTGGATGAAGGATGAGCACGACAACCAGTGACTAAATGTAAGATAATTATATATACCGCTAATAATGATGTGTCCGCTTCCTCCCACTGTACAAAAATGCAAAAACGAAGCCAAAAAATCCCACGTGTAATGCTGCCATCCTACGCTGGTGACGTCAGAGTCACTATAGTGATTAGTGGGTGGAGCCGCAGTATCAAGGTCACGCCTCTGCACCCACCAACCTAATTGTGAGTCAATCAAAGCTGTCAGTCACGACATCAAACCCCCTTGACACGGCCTCAAATAACTAATAAAGAGCAAACTTATCGGAAAATGAGCACGTTAAAGCAGAAGTAAGCAATATATTTGTGTTAATATAAGTCTTAAATAGTTATATCTTCCGACAGCAATCACTTACATAGAGTGTTTGGCCCGAAACACGGGTCTGTCAGTCCCTCTGCTCTGCTCTGAGCCGAGGAGAAAACTTTTCTCGTATCCTACAGTTTTTATCCAATGAGGAGAGAGAACGGCATGAAGTGCTGTGTGTGCAGCCAAGGGATGCGCGTGAATGTGGTGACGTAGGGACGAGGACTGTTATGGTGCGTTCAAGGCAGCCCGTAACTCGTGTTTTTCCGACCTGTGAAGTCGTACCAGTTCGATCTGGTACGAGTTCACGGGTCGGAAGTTACGAGTGGCCGTTATAGTGCACGTTCACAGGTAAAACAGGTCGGAAAAACACGAGTTACGGGTTGCCTGGAACGCTACAAAATCGTAAGTTGTGACTTGAAGCTGTAATTTACGGTTTCAAAAGCCGGCCTGGAACGCAGCATTAGCCAAAACGACCGGATCGCTTACTTCTGCTTTAATATAAGTCTTAAATAGTTATATCTTCCGACAGCAATCACTTACATAGAGTGTTTGGACCGAAACACGGGTCTGTCAGTCACTCTGCTCTGCTCTGAGCCGAGGAGAAAACTTTTCTCGTATCCTACAGTTTTTATCCAATGAGGAGAGAGAACGGCATGAAGGGCTGTGTGTGCAGCCAAGGGATGCGCGTGAATGTGGTGACGTAGGGACGAGGACTGTTATGGTGCGTTCAAGGCAGCCCGTAACTCGTGTTTTTCCGACGGTTTCAAAAGCCGGCCTGGAACGCAGCATTAGCCAAAACGACCGGATCGCTTACTTCTGCTTTAACATATTTTACATCAGCGAAAGCTTAAAATGGCAGAAACCATTTTTGGACAGGGTCGATTTGATGTGTGGTTTAATTTCCACTTCCCATTCACAAACATAAAAGGGGTGGAGCCAGCCACCAGGGGGCGATGGAGATGTTCTGACTTCACTTTGGGGCAGCTGTCATGTTGTCCATCTTTATAAACAGCCATTGGTGGTGACACACTGGGGCGAATGGCAATGAGTAAGATGTCTGGCAGCTCACAGGAAATGGGTCTAAAATTTGATTAAAAACTCTTTTCTGTGACAAAGATGATGATTAATTGATGCGCAGTAACACTGGGTCAATTCCTAGGCTATAGTGTTGCCTTTGCAAATTGCCTGGAAGAATCTCCCATCTCCACTTCGCTGCATTTAAATGAGTACACTGGCATCACTGGCACCCTTCTGTACAGGGATTACACCATCAGGCTTCAGAGAGAACTTCCTCTATCTCAATTTAAGGATTTCTACCACTCCATACATAATGCCAGGCCATATCTGTTCAGTTTAAGTAGCAGTGACAGGGTGTGATAAGACACACGGCTAAGTTAAAAACCCTTATCTGGCCTACAAGCTAAATCCCATCTGCCTCTCTGCTCACACTGACTCATAACGCCGCTTATTAGTCCCTCTGGAGGGATAAAGGGAAAAGGGGGAGATTTTCAAAAAGGGAGAGAAAAAGCAGGAAATAAGACAGAAAGAAAACAGATTAGGGGGAGGAGGAGAGACAAAAACGCTAAGGATGCGCAGTGAGACCAGAAAAGGCAACATTTTCAGAGGAAAACAACAGTGTTTTAATTGCTTCAAGGACCATTTGAAGTGTATTCACAGAAGACATGTTAACTATTAATTTCAAATTAAACTCTGAAATCTGAAAACTGAGAGAGAGGGAGAGAAGAACAGGGAGATGAAGGGTGAGGACAAGGGACAAACGGGTGCATGTGGAGAAGACAAATGGCATGTAAATAAAAAGGAGACATGGGGACATGGTGATGTAAGGATGAAAGACAAGAAGAAAGAGAGACAGGTGGTGAGGAGGGGAGATGCTGGTGAGCAGCCGGATCTCCCATAGTGCCCGGCCAGTCAGATCCAGCAGACAGATAAATGACCCCCTGTCAACATTACAATGCTCCGTCCCGTCCTCCTCCTCCATCTCTCTATCCTTCGCTCTCCCCCCACACTGTCCGACCACCCTCCCCTCCCTGATCTCGACAGGTCATCCGTCAAACAGCAGACTCCACCCACCCACACACCTTTTTTTTTTGCCTAATACTTATTAGTAAACCAAATTAAGCGATCGTGGCGCATGTGAGGGAGAAGTGAGTACCAAGTGTACCTTTTTTGTTTTTATGTTTTTTTTCCCTCTTTCTCTCTCAATCATCCTCTTCTCCAATCTCTCCTTCCCCTCTCTCCAGCATCTCTATACCCACTCTTCTTTCCTCTCCTCCCCTCCCTGCTCATGTAGGCTACCATCTGCTCTCCATTTTCCATGTCCTTGTCACCTTACCTATCTTATACCTACACACAATGCAGTTCAGCATTGATCTAGGCTACTCCCATAACTCTGCTGGAAAACCTTTCCTTTCTATTACAATAGGCTACTAAGTGTCTTCAGACTAGATTAAATTATAATCATTTAACCCTTGGTTTCTTTGTTTATTAGGTAGCTAATCATTATAAAGTAGCCTAGTAGGCCTAGTAACCCAGGGGCCAAAACCTGCTTTATTGTCATAGCCTATCTGTTTAAAGATTTTTGCATTTTGGACTGTCAGTTGTGGCTGTTATCTAATTTTATCAAATTGTTTCTTTCTTTAAGGTTGGAAATTATTTAAATGAAAAACAACCTTGGTAAGAAATATCAGTTTTTGGTTGAAATACTTGCAACTCAGTCATGCAATCAGGTGAGAAACAAGTTCAGCTTATTCTTAAAATGCTCAAAGCACACACAATTCGGGCATCAGATACAGATATTCAATCTCTCCATCTCTTGCTATGTGACGTTCAATGACAGAGTGACATCGGTTGACCACGGAGATAACCATGTGAAAAGCAGACAGGCACAGTTCTCATGAATTCATGCACGTCCAGGTGAGAGAGCACCACAACTTCATCGGCCAACTGTGACATGGCAAACTAAAAGTGATTTGGGGGGAGAGAGAAGAAGTGAAACTGAACCTCACACCACCAAAGTCAGCAGTGTAAAACGCAGTGGAGACACTTTGGTATGAAAACACAGGAGTCCGCTCGCCTCGTTACAACTACACACACACAACCCAGTGCTCCAGATCCCGTTCAGCCGGTGTAAACAGAGAAACACTCACCGAGCAGACACTCTTTTCGTCCCCGTGCGACGCTTCTTTCTGCGGACTTCAGGGAAGCCAAGGCCCGTCCTCTTCTCCGCTGATGACAACAACGTTATTCCAGCGGTGTTACATGTGTTGGAATCGTGTAGCTACGGCTCCTTTGTTGCACTAACTAGCAGCTCGACACATCCAAGCAGCCACGGACCTGATGCCGAGTGTCCATTTACTCCGCACAGCGAGCGCTGATTGGTCGATTCCACCACAACACAACGTTTTGCTCTGACGCGATTGGTTGAGGCTCTTGCGGTGCGTTCGGTTCTTCTCGTAATTTCTGAGATGCCCCTTCACCCTACTTCCATTAGCCTATTACTACTAGCCTACTGCTAGAGCTGTTATTAATATTACTGGTACTAATAATAGCATAATAACAGTGATAATATTAACAAAAAAAATGGAAAGATTTCGGGGTAGATGTTTTGCTTCTTACAAAACCATACAAACTTTTATTTTTTATTTATATTTACTTATTTTAGTTGCCATTTCAAATTGTAGTAGGCTAACTGCCTTGACTGTAATCATTTCAGTTATTTCTAATGTTTCAATGGCAAAGGTTCAAGTTAGCCTACAAGAAAACGTTGCATTTTTGCTGCTTAGTTTTGCCATGTTTGAAAGAGGGCTGTGCTTGGTTCAGACAATCTTAGAAATACTCTTTTTTATCACAGTGAAGCACTTTTCAGGACAGACAGAAGCATACAAAAGATGATTTTGTCTATATTATATCTTTTAAAAATAATTGTAGGCTATATTAAGTTTTTCCATTCGTTTTAGCACCGTGTCATTGATTATGTGGATCCCGACAGCACCTGAAGGCACCATTATCCCCATGCTTTATTCGTCTGATCTTGTGTACATCTCAGATGGAGGTTTGGAAGCCAGTTAATGTATGTAACCGCAAAATCAATACACTGATCCGCTGAAAAGTCTGAAATTCAGGCTGTTTCGCTTAAGTAAAACAGAACAGGGTTGATTGATTTGCATTGAGTTGTATTCTGGGCTGTGTGTGAATTGTTTGTGCGGTCCCAACAGCAGCGTCACAAAATCAATACAAACTAATGTCTTATGGCCATTTTTTTTATGTAAGTCACTGCAATGAAACCACAACATGTATAATGATGGATTATTCCAATTTCAATCTACCCACAACCATTTATTAATTCTGCTGCAGGCATACGTCCATTACAGACAGATAATCAGGAATCGATACCTTTATTGGTCTCTAACCCTAACCCCTAATATGCCGTGAAGATATGAACAATAGTGTGTGTGTGTGTGTGTGTGTGTGTGTGTGTGTGTGTGTGTGTGTGTGTGTGTGTGTTGAAGAAATCCCTCATCTCTTCAATTAGGACTTGATTAAGTGATTTCAATGTTAATTATAGCATTTTCAATTGCATTATTGGGAGATTAAGGAGAAAACTGAAATCAGTGAATTCCGCATATTAAACATGCAACTATTTGGTTCCCCCTGCTGGTAAGAGTGGGTAAATACAAACACTTCATGGACCCCATCAAACCCATTAGTTATATTGTAAGAGTTCTTTTATCATTTCAATTTCAAATAAGAAACTGGCAAGTGGGTATACGTATGTACTGGATTATTATAATCACCCTGTATGTTAAATGTAGTGGTTTTCCATCATAAATGATCCATACAGTCACCTATGCTAAACTTCAGTCACAAACTGTACTGTATATACTTCTATAACAGTACATGTTAATAAGTCAATAAAAAGGCTGACATGGCTATAATTACAAATGTATTTTTATTTACTTTTGTGTTTAAAAACAAACAAACAAAAACACATCAACAAGTGAGCTGGCAAAAAAAAGACCATCATTCAGGTTTCATTCAACCCAGCGTGAGACTGTATCAGTCCCAGCTTACAGGCTAAAGAGATTGAATTGCATACAGACACTGACGTGAGAGGTAAAAAACATGAATGAAATGTTTGCACTGTTTGTCCAGTTGTCTGTTCGTGTCACATTTTAGTAATTTGACCTTAAGTATTACTGCAGTGGAGCCATAGACATAAAAGCAATTAGTGTTTTGCAGGAAAACATGGACGTTAAAATGAGTCAGCAATTTTTTTTCCACACACAGAGTGCAGCTAAGAGCTAGCAACATGTTGATGGAGACAGGAAATCAATAACTATTATGAGTTACAGCACTCCAGTTTGCCTGAAATGATCCTGCGACAAGGTGAGAGAAATGAGAGCGCTCAAGAACATTGTGGCTGAATGCACTGGATTTCCTGTAATTGAGTTGTGAGCTGTGGTGAGAGGACTTAAGTTTTAAAGTTCTTGTGATAAAGAACACATTTTGATAAGGTGCTTGGATACAATTTGAAGAAAAAAAAAAGTTAGCCATGTGAACTTTTTGAAGTGATAGCTTAAAAGTGGACATTTTCTGTCTCACAGACAACATTCCTCTTCAGTAAATGATATTCCCTAATAATACTAGATTTAAATTCAGTCTATAACAATCCCAAATTGCTGTTGTTGATTCCAGTTCTTGAACTCTCACATTATAACACTTATAGATATTTTAAAAATATGTTATGGCAAAAAAAAAATTCTGACAGACAGTAAGTAACAATGTAAACATCATGAATGATGGAAACACCTTAATTTTTTGAAATGGAACACTTTTTTTTTTTTTTTTTTTATAAATGCTTTAAAATGACTAACCAACACTCCAGCACAAATATTACCATGAAAAAATTGTACTGAAGCTTTTGTTGGCTTTCATGTACGCAAATGTTTACATGACAGCATGAGAAAATAACTCTGGCATCGTCAATACTCATGTCAACAGTCCATGTCAAATGTTAAATTGCACAAAAATGAAAACAATCATTTGCAAATGCAAACTAGAGTATGATCATACACAGACCTAAGGAAAAAAAAAAAGATATGCATATACAGTATCTATAATATATAAACACATTTGGACGTCCTTCACAACTACTGAGAACTCTAAACTGTACAATATATCTGCTATAAGAACAGTTGCGCAAAATACCATTTGATATACAGTAATACTTTTTTTTCTTTTACAATGTACAAGTTTATACTGTCCACACAATAAAATGCAAAGCACAAGCCCTGAAAGGCCACAAAAGTGCATGTTATCAGGTCAGATGGAAGCCACTGGAAGGAAGGAATGGCATGAGAGTGGTAATGAAAGCTCCCAGTGTCGTACAGGAGCTTTTCTACACCCACAACGTCTTGCAAGATTAATAGTTATAGGAGGGAAATCTGGAGTAGATATTTATTATACATGCAGGCACACATGACTGCAGATGCACACGCACGCACACCAAGCACACACATACATACACACACATACACACTCTTCATTATAGACCATTATGGTGAAAGTGTCAGACTCACGCACGCACACATTCTCACAAAAAGGTCATGGGGTGATGATGAAACTCCATCAACAGCGTCCCACTCACTCATTCCCTCACACCGTCACATTATGTTCAAGCAGCGGAACTCTAAATGGTAGATACTTTGACTCGGTACCTTTTGGACAGTCGCACACTTCACATCTCAGAACGGACACGACAGTCTCATGTTTTCACACGAGATTCTGAAGCCCTGAGCGGCGACTGGCTGTAGGAGGAAGCTGGCCTTGTGTACGATCCCTTTTCAGCTCTAACAAACTGTCGACGCCGCAGGCCAGCTTCGGCCTCAGCGTGTCACCACCAGGCACAGAGCTTTGGAGGAAATCAGAGACTGAATGAAAGTCAGCTTTTCGACCTACTCTTTAGAAACACTAGTTAGTGTCTGAAGCATGTGTTTTCAGTGACAGGCCATCACAAGCTCATCATTGTGTTGTTGGCCACTGAGTGCACTGCTACAAGCGTATGAGGAGGGGGAGGTTCAGCTGCAGTGTTCAGAGGGGAATGCTTGAAGCCACACTTTCTGTAGTGCAAAGATAGGTGGGTTTACATGACTTGCCTTGTCTTCAGAAGCAAATTTCCTTCTGACATTTGACCTTGAAATAACATTCCTTAACTGCAACTTGTTTAATTGTACAAACTGCAACTTGTTTAATTGTACAAACTGCAACTTGTTTAATTGTACAGTAGTTTCACAGCACTGAAGCAAGAGCAGAAAAGTGCCAAGTAGAGATTCTTGAATTATTGAACTTAACCTTCATTTAGTTATCAACTTTCCTGTCAAGTAAAGATGTCGCCAAGCATTCCCCCTTTAGAGAATCTACTCTCTATGAGAGCGGAAAACACAGTTTTAACTCTCCACTCAGAGAGAATGATACCAACTAAAACCCATTCTATTAAGGCCACTGAAATGTGCTTAAAATCTTTTCCATAAGAGGTACCTTCTGTTTCCTGTGTCTTTCCTCTCTTTTCCACCCATATTACCTCTTCTGTGACATATAGTGCCCTCTATCTGTTCCAGCAGCTTGATAAAGGGAACTTGAGGTGGTGATGCTGATGACAATTTCCTCCTTTCTTTTTCTTCATGTGTTTTCCATTCGTCCTTTCCTGGTCCACTAGACTATCTTCAGTTTTCCTTTGGTCTTCATTTTGACATTTCATCCGCACTTGCCGAGGGGCATCTTTCTCAGTCACTTGCCAACCGTCTCCTTCTCTTAACAGGAAGGAGGCAACTCTGGTGGGCTAACAGCCAAGCAGGTAGACCACCACTTCATAGGTGCACATCATGATAGCGGTGTTGGGGATCTGTCGGACGAGGTGGGTGGTTAGGCCACGGTACAGTGCCCGGTATCCCTCCTCCTTGGGTACCGTGAGCAGAGTTTGGAAGAAGGAACGATACTTGCTGCCTTCTTCTCGTAGCCGTGTGCGGATCACTTCTGCAATATGAGAGTGAAGGAAGAAAACTGTTAGATACACTACTACACTACAAACTAATTAATCTGCTAGAGACACTGAGTTTAATGTCCCAGAATGACTCGAGACAATCCAAACAGAAGGTATCTGAATTGTTGCATTCAGCTGTGGGCTGCGCACGTAGGTGGAGAATGATACTGATATTTATAGCACAAGTGGACCATGATATTTTTCAGCACCAAAAAATGAGTCACTGCCTTACTCAAAATGCAACCTGTCTCAGTGCTTTAAATCTATTCTTATCTTTAGGGCCTATAAACAACAGAAGAATTAGGCACCCTTCATTTTCTGTGGTGGAATTTACCATTACATTTTAAAACCATCTCATTACTCCACCATATTTGGTCATTATTTGTCAATAGATAGATTTACCATTAACTAAACAATGGCTCTTTAAGGTTAAACACTTTCAAGTCAATATGGCAGCAAACTAACAGTTCCCTTTAAAGAACAAGGCAGGCCAATAGGATTGGTTGACATGAAGAAAAACAGGAGCATCGGTAGTCTTGTCCTTTAAGAGGAAAAAGAAAAAGAAAGATGATTTAAGTGAGATGGACGAGTACCGTGAGGATAGGCGATGGAGGTGGCACAGGTCTTGGAGGTGGCTGCTGCGAGCATCATGCCCACAAAGTCTGAGGCATCTTTGACGGACTCCTCCTCTTCGTCCATGCTGGCGTGGGCTTTGGACTCCAGCAGTTTGCGTTTGATGCTCTCATAGATGACAAAATGGATAACAGTCTCAGAGATGCCAGCGTACGAGGCTGACATGCCCCTGTAGAAACCTCGCAGCCCGTCCATCTGGTACACCCGCCGCACACACTCAAATGCATTCATTCGCCGCTCACCCCGGTTTCTGTGTTCACAAAAAAGACGTTAAAGTTATTGATAGTGGCATTTCATTCTTATTACTGTATGCTTAAAACCCTGTGTGACATTACGATTGTAAATTCCTCACCTGGCGTCCAGCTGCAGACGGGTCTTGATCAGCCAGATGGGATTGGTGGCTGTGATGGCGGTGAACCCTGGGGAATTCAAAAGAGGTCAGAGGTTCAGACAGATGCAGAGACACTTGGACAAAAACAAAGCATAATCAACAATAGTGAATATTCTATACTGTGCAAGGACAGTGAGAAAGCACTTCACTAAACAGGATCAACTGGCTTTGGCGTTTTTTTAATCAGTTGTTTCAATCTAATGTTCCTACAGAGAATTATCATTTACTGTACAAACTCAGATTAAATTTATATCAATTTCTTAAAAAAAAAAAATCACTAATGCATAAGACAAAAATGTACACATTATATATTGATCCTCTTCATGTGAAATGTTACTCAGGTGCATGTAAAAAACATAGCTCTGTTCCTAAGGTAACGTATTACTATTATAACTAACAACAGCACAAAAAGGCAGAGGCTTTAAGCTTTTTTTTTTTTTTTTTTTTTTAAATCATCATAAGAAAATATCTAACTGCAACCACTGAGAAATGAGGCCAAGCAGCAAATTCATTTTAGAACTTTGAGTGTGGCAGATTGTTATTCTACTGCAGTCTGATTCATTTCTTTTAAATGCTAATGAGAGCTCTTGTTCTAATGAACATCAGTTTGTTCTCTATCATAACACAAGCTCATCTTAAAGAGCTTACAAAGGTGCTTTAATACGATTACACTTTCAAGGTTTGAAATACACACGCCGGTTGACATTTTTTTACACAACTTCCAAGTCAAACACAGTGGATTTGACTCATAGTTTTGACATTTCTCTAAATTTCAAAGCAATATGAATGCATTCACTCATTTGTCAATGAATGCATATCTTTGTGTTTATTCTATAACATTTAACAAACCAGTGGTTAACTGGTTAGACACTACAGACAGGCTGTTGGCCCAACAAGCCCTTCTACGACAGCAGAGAGAAACAAGATGGTGTCTGGATGAGATTCTTCAATTATTCAGCAGCACAAAAGTGGAAAATCTCTGACGTGGAATTTAGTGCAGCCACTAGTTCCTAATGGTGGTGGGTAACCTTGTTCTTATATGTCCATCGGTCTCCAGCCAATCTCAATGTTATCTTATTTCAAAACAGGGGGGGGTCAGTCAATACTGAGATCCCCGTGAATGCATTTAGAATACCCATCTCTGCAGGCAGATGTGGGTGTGTGCATGTGTTTGTGTTGAGCTGCTTACAGGGGATGATAGATAGTTTTTGTTAAGTAGGAACAGCAGGTAATATAAGTTTGATATGTAGGGTGTAAAGTTACTTAATGAGCACTTTGTATCATTAAGAAATGACACAAAGTCTCTGATGCAAATGATGTATGACAGAGAAACAAAACATGGCCATTTGCAGAAAGGAGCTAGACGAGGGCGAGTCTATAAGAGGCCTGAGTCTAGAGTATCAATGCAACAGAGCCGTACGTTAAGGCAACTGCGTGAAGAAGAGAGGATGACACAGGTCTGTTGAAGAGAAGAAGAGCAGAACAAAAAGAAGTAGAAGAAAAAAGAGGGAAGTAGAAGGAAGTAGCGTCTATGGTGTGTACTCACGAGGGAGGGGCAAAGCTCCTCCAGCTCCTCCCCGCTGCAGCTAGTAGCCTGCAGATATGGGGGGCTCAGATGGCGGGGGTGTCCCACCAAATCACGCAGGGGTGAAAGCTTTACAGTAAAGCCCTAAAATAGACACAGGCTTTTCTGTACCACAGTCACACACAAGCAGCAGTCACATCCACCCCCCCAACCCCAACAACCACCCACCCCAACCCACTGGTACTGTACAGGTAGATGAGGAAGAGATGGGAGGTGAAGGACTGACCTCCCCCCCATCTTTCCCCAAATCCTTATCCCAACTCTATGCCCCCATGCCCTCTAACTTACTGTTATTCGTTCAATTAAATTGTTTTACATTTCTTTTACTTTCACTTTATAATAATTGATCCCCTCCCTTTACTCCTTTTATCAACCTGATTAAAGAAAAAATGTTGACTGAACAAAAGCCAACCCAGTCCAAACCTCCAGCTCCATCTCACCGAAGCGAGGTGACACACAGGTACAAACACAAAGGCAGAAAATAAAATTGAAGACTTATTCTTCATTATCATTGTGCCATTATCAGTTTATATTCTACATATCAGAGAAAGAACGGAATCAAATGCTTTATAAAATGGTTGTTAATAAAGTGAGGCAGGTGGAAATGCTAACCTTGTCGTTGTGTTCAACAGACTAATTGGTGGACGATGGTGATGAAAGGAGTGAGGAGACTGTTTTACGAGAATGTGATGAAAACTTGAAGTGAAATGAGGTGGAACAGTAAATTTAACTCAGTCCGCCCCAAATACCACTCTGGCCCAAACCTGATATTGTAAAAACTGGGATAGATTTAAAAATAACATTAAAATGTCCTTGAATAACATGAATAAAATTGTGTCTCTAGAGAGCCAACCTGTTTCTGCAAAGAATGCATCAAATAACAGCTACAGGAGTTATCAAGCAAGTCTTCTTCAATGTCACAGGATATGATGTCACAAAATAAAAATACTTAAAGGTACATTGTGTAACTTCTCCTGTTATCTATTCACAAAAATCGATTATTTCTTTCAAAAGTACGTTTTTCATTCATCAATAATTACCCCCATCAATAAACTGAAGTTTTCCGGTAAGCTCTGAATTAACCGTTCATATCATTCATATCTACATGGAGCGGGTAAGCTCGGTGCTGGCTGCCATGTTGTGCCGCCATGTTTTTACATTCAGTGGCAGCGTGACGGTAGGAAACCACGGAAACTCAGCGGAGACACCGGAGCTGTCGGCTCAGGTCGAGGTGGCGTCTGTGAAAAGTCACCGCGGTGCAGTGAGGACTGTGAGGACTGCACGTGAATGCTGCATTCAGGTGCAGTTGGAAAAACGGCCGTCGGTAACAAACCAGATGTCATTTTAGTCACAGAAGTCCAGAGAAAGCCGGTAAAACGTGGGTCAGGTCAACAATACCACCGCCATGACAACATATTGTCACGTGTATTGTTTTGCCTCGTGCTGACGGGCCACTTGTTTACATAAAGGCTTGTTTAACTCTTTCGCGACCACACTTATTCCTCAGCACATCCGCTCAGGACCACATGTTTTTGGCTATTTGTTTACCTTTTTCTCACGTCGAACCGAACTCTGTACATCACCTAGAAACAAACGGTCTTCACGTGGTTGAAGAGTGACTTTCCAACGTGCTTCTCGAAAAAACGGCGAGTTTTTCCGCCGTTTCGTTCATGAGTACGAAGTAGAAGAAGAGAGCTGGGTTTCTCCAAAAACGGAGCTCCCGCTCTAGTTTCAGAGAAAAACGCACTTTTGTGTCAAGTGGCAATCTGCTAATTTTACCGGTAATCTGCAGTGTGGTATGTCTCCCAAATCATTTCTACGGCTAAATAAATATATTTGTAGGCAAATCTGGGGGGTGTGGCAGCGTGGAGAGCAGTGATAACGAGCTTTCAGATCCGAGTCTCCAAACCAGAAACGTTTGTAACAGCACCGGAAAAACTCGCCAGATTTGTCATCGGCCGCTTTTGTCAAAAGTCGCCAAGAGGGTTTGGAAAGTCGCCAGATTCAGCGAGAAAGTCGCAACACTGTAGCCGACAGCCGCACAGCGCTGCACGCTGTCCCCAGAGCAGCGTTCAAGGAGACCGATTACTCAAACAAAACCAAAATCACACAGTTTATAAAAAACATTATGTTTTGATTTTAGTTTAAAATAGTTTTACATATCAGAGGACTACCATATTCACACACAGGGTACCTCAGAGTGTCTATTATCGTAATCTGTAAAAAAAAACAAAAACGGTTTTGACAAGTTTACTCGTCAATGGTCGTGAACGTTCGGCAGGCTGTGACGAGTTTACTCGTCAATGGTCGCGAAAGAGTTAAGCTGTTACCTGCAGTGGCTGTGACCGATTTCACGTGAATGCAGCATGAAAAATACAACTGAGTTGCTTGCGATCACCGCTAGATGGGAGTAATTCTTACACAATGTACCTTTAATTAAGTATTTTTCAGCCTGTAGAAAAAGTCTTATAAATATTCATAATTTTAAATTATTGGAGTAATGGAGTAAAATGTAAATAAACAAAAAATTGACTAATTTATCATTAATATTTATATAAAAGATAAAATGTGTGAACAGTGTACACTATGTACTAAATTCATGCCACTGTATAAACCTAACAGGGCAACCAGGGCAGTCACAAAATTCACACATGGCACAAAGTAACAGACCTCTCCGGTGGTGGAAGTGAACCCCACTCGTTTGCCAGCTTAGTAATTTTGTTAAGTAGATCCATGTGCCGCCAATACAAGCTACCACGTCCCTGAGTTGAACCTCAGCGTGAATAACTGTATCTGCATATTGGCTTGCCACTGCATGTACTGCATTGTGATCTTTCTATAGCTCATAATGCCTGTGCGGTCTCTCCACACGAGATTGACCTACATTCAGAGAAGACAAACATGCTTTAGATTAACTGCCGAGAGAAAAAAAAGGAGTAGCCTAACCTCCTTTCCCTGCGGAGAAAGGAGGCCAACAATTCACAGCAGTGACTCCTCAGAGTTACTTTACAAAACTGGCAACAATTTTCCAGCATCTGGGTAAAGTGTAGCGGTTCAGTCACTAAAGCTGCTAATTCTCAGTGCTGACGAGTTTGAAGGAGAGTGTGGAAAACGTGTGCATATGAAAGACAATGGGGTGTTTGTGTAAATCAGTGACACAGATGTTTGCCCATGAAGACAGCTGACCAGCACTTGTGGCGTCTGGACTAAGGTCATGTTACAGTATATCCTCAACTGCTATGTGACTAACATGTTGATAAAGAATGTGTGTGGGGGAGGGGCAGGACTCTTTTGTCTGTTTCATATGTTGTTTCCATTCACTACTTTACAATTCTTCACCTTCACTGCATATTGGTATCAAGTATTGATTTGTGTTTTTATGAAGCGGAGACCTCAGTCTTGATAAACGACATACACACTATACAGGTGACCTACTGGAGCACCTGCGATCTGGGGGAGAGCTTCTCCTTGAAAACTCATTCTTCTTGTAAAGACATGAGGCACTAATGGTGTTGATGGAAGATGACAAACACAAACAAACAAAAAGCACAGCAATTGCAAGCTTCTGTGGCAGTGACAAGGTTAGCATTTCTTTTGTGTCATTACTTTACCTTTACTATGTTGATGGAACAAGACAATAGGCTAAGGGGAAGGGAGGAATGTGTGTGTCAAGACTAAGCAGTAACAAAACCGTATGAAGAGAAGAACCTAAAAAAAAAACTACAAACCAGCAGCAAACAACACTGCCATGAGGAATGGTATTATCATTACAAATGAATAACCATCATGAACTTTCTAATATTCATAAAAATCACCATGGTTTTCATCATACCAGTGTAAAGAAATGGGGTGCTACCTGACGTGTCCGCCCGAGTGCCAGGGGCCCCGGTTGACCTTTGGGGACCGTGCTCTCTCCTCTATACACACAGAGCAAAGAAGGGGGCCCAGACCACACTGTTTAAGTAACAACTGGGATGTTAAACCATTTACAGAGTCCTCTGGAGAGGCCTCAAAATTAAAGAATAAAAAAAAGGAGGAAAGAAGGGCGAGGGGGATTAAAAAAAAAAAAAGACATGGGGAGACAACAGGGCTAGGAGAAGAGGAAAGCACAACCTAAACTTTGAGGACCATGTGGTTTTCTTCTTTTCGTCATGGGATAAATGCCAGCACTGGCACACTGTAGCCTGACTCTGACTTGCTGCTGTTACTCATCTGGATTTAGTGCTGATAAGAGGTTTTGTTACTTCAGCTGTAGGTGGGCTGTCAAGGCCACCACGAAGAGACAAGATACTGCATTATCTTAGTGTATTTAGACAAAGGACATGTTCAGAAAAAATCTGATGAGAGTAAGTGGTAAGGATATACTATGTGAATGTGTGACTGTATGTATGGTAATTTTTCTCAATATCCAGATGTAAGTGAGATGACAGATAGACTCTTTACTTTGAAATACCTCGACTGTAGAAGGTACAGCGTGTACAACATGGATACATATATCTTTCATAGGTTGGTGTCACAGTAAACTAGTGAGACTACTGTCTGTCACCACATTCAAGTTTGTCGGTTTGATCCTGAGAGTCTTAAATTGTGCTTTCTGTTTAACCCCCTATTGTTTATATGTAATATTTCTATACATGAAAGAGCTATGTAATGCTTACTTAAAACATAGAGTATTAGTTAGCTTTTGCATGCTTTAAATATCCACAAGCTTTTAAATTTGTGAAGACCCCCCCATCCCACACATGTATATGGAAAGGGGAGAGGGGGTGGTGATGAAGTGAAACTTCAGGGATACTACAAATTGTGGGGGGGGGGGGGGGGGGGGGGTGATGAAAAGATAAAGAAAAAAAGAAATTTGTCTCATGACGACAAACTAAATACTTCTTTAACATGTTTTTTTTTTCCATAAATAAAACCCACTGGTGATCTACACTGCCCAGGCAGACTGACAGACAGACAAACAGGCAGATTTAACAGACAGCGACAGACCAACAGACAGAAGGGAGGGGGAGAGGGAGCTGTCATTACCTGCCATCCCAGCAGACACCATGTGCACCTGGGTGGAGTCTGGCTCCAGCACTCCATTCAGCTTCTCCTTAGCTGTTGAATAGGCCGCAAAGTAGATCGCCCTGTGACAAAACAACAAACAACACAGAGGTTAGAAAACACTGGGAGAGGGTAATGCTGCTTCATTTCCCACACATGCAACACTGATCATGCTGAATAAGGGCACTGTTTGCAGCCAAAAACAATGTTCAGCATGAAGGAATTTAATTGTACTCATTAACTGTAACCATCATTTACGTAAATTAAAAAAAACAAAAGGGCAAATTGTGAAACCGTGTGGTTTATATCAAGAATAGCATAATAGGAAATGATTTAGTATTTCAACCACCTGAAACAAAATAATGTTTGAATTGTACATGAACACTTGCAGCAGAATAGAGCAGGGCCAGCTAATATCCCATATAAAAACAAGCCACGGAGAGGAGTTTATCTGTGCTTACTGAACGTGCGTATGTGCGTGTGTCTCAATTTCATGGCATGCTTTAGTAGCAGATTTATCTCTCATGATTCTGGTTGCTTCTCGCTAAATAAAAATCACAGGATTTAGTCAACATTTCTGCTGAGTGGAATTAAACTGCGTGACCTCTCCTCCCTGCCCTGAATCTGAGCTGAGAGCATGCACGACATCATCATGTTCCTCTGCAGATGAATTATGTGAGCGGCTCGGCTCTGCATTTGTACAGTATGTGCATCTCTCCTACGTAACGAGTGATGCTGTTGGTGCAAGCTGTTCCATACGCACGTCTGAGGAGTGTGTGCTGCTAATGAACGCCGGCAGCATCCCCACTGAACCGTGCACTCATTAGCATTAGAAGATGTTTTTGGCTTTCCAGCGTCAGTGTGCTGTTTCCTAATTATAACAGGAGAGATAACTGTGTAGCCTGGCAACCCAGACCTCCTCTCACAGAGAAATGAAGTAATAAATCAGTAATTTCATTCAGTTATATTACATCTAACGCTCAAGCTGACTACGATAGACATTGATTAAATGGAGTGGAAACGTTTCAAATTGCCATACATCTTCAAAACTGGAATCTTCCGCTGGCAGGCACTGATGGCTGCATGTTGATCAATAACTCATAGTGCATTGGCCTTTTTTTTCTTCTTTTTTTTTTGAGCATCTTCCTTGAAGAATCAATTACATTTAACCTGCAGCTGAAGACTGAAGTGATGAATCTGGCTGCTCTGAATAATGAGTGAAGATTTTGTGTTGCTTCTGACTCCTCAACTGAAAAACTTTTTAAAAATGAGGGAGTTTTTACCAATTACCGTGAGGGACAGACTACTCGTTAGGTGTTTTCATGTCTAATCCTAAAATAAATGTGCAAATTGATCTGCCTCAGTGTTCAGAGTTGGCATTTTTTATGTTTGTGAACAGACCTGTGAAATGCAAAAAAAAAAGACTGCCTTTAAAAATGTCTAAATGTCATACCTATCAAAATGCTACATTTTGAATTCTATTTAAGATCCCAAAGCAGCAACTGACACCAAATAACATTTTTAATTACAAGAAATTCTGAATGAAAGAACAACAAAAACATACACACATACACTGCTTAGTGTGATGCAGCTTCAGTGAAGTGGTGAGACAATTAGGTACAAATATGCAGTTTGTATGTGATGCATTGTTTCTGTAATGTGGCGCAGTCTGGAACTGCAGAAAAACAGAAAACCTTAGGATTTAAACTGCTACATAAAACGGCATAGAGTTCATCTGGTTCACACTTATGTAACAACAACATCCTATAGCGCCGTTTGCTATAGCTGTCGTGAGTAGGAAATAAGCTGCCACTTCTACAGCTGGACAACTAGCCCACAGGGGGGAAAACACACACACACACACAAGACACACCCCTCAGAGAGTCTGCGTCACACAGGATTGATAGTGAAGGACCATGAGTTGGCATACAAGGCAGGAGAAATAGAAACAGACTATAGGAGTATGGAAAGGATGAGTCAGAGAGGGAGACGGATATACAATGAACCTACGGGCAGAGGATGACAATGTGATGCAGCGGAAGCTAGGATGAACTAGACAGATCAAGGGCAGGGAGATTAGTAACAAACACAACTGCCTTAATATAGGAACCCCATTGTGATGATAACACACAACAGCATCAGTCACTGCCACAGCTGGCCAACGCCTGCAGTTGCTGCAGTCTCATTCAGACTCTGATTGACTGACTCCAGGCTGTTACGCAACCATAACCAGCTAAGCTAAGGGTGAGAGAACCTGCTCATTTCCGCTGGGATTTGCAGCACAGATTTCCGTTGCATTTCCATGACTTTAGCTCTATTCATTTGTGTATTTGTGACCTGCTATTATTACTGTCAACATTAAGCTCCAAGTGAGCTGGGAACTAGGGAAAAAAAGCAAAGAAGATTTTGCAGCAGCAGATGTATTCCTAGGCAAAGAAATGTGTGACTACTGCCTAGTTTTCATGTAAGGTGTGAAATAAATGACGCAGACATGCCTTCACTTTTTTGATAACAGATAACTGTGTGAGATCAGATATAGAAGCAAAGGTTATTTACTTTTCTCTTTGCTCAAGATAGCCTGGGCATGAAGGCTCAAGTAAGAAGATGGGTGAACACAATACTGTAGATAATAGTGGACATACCTGGAAGGTGCCACACCCACAAGGTTGGGTCCCAGTCCTCTGAAGAGTGAACGAGGTCCTTCTCTCTCTAGAATTAACCTGCAAAAGAGGCAGAAAACATTTCATTTAACAAGTCTGTTTGAGTTTAATTGGTTATTCCATTAGAGTGCAGAGAAAGAATACAGTGCATTTAATATCCATGAATTATACTTCATAAAAATGTACACCATTGGGTATTAATAATCACACGACTGGCTGGAGGACTGGGAAGACAGCTATATATAATGTATATATATATATATACACACACACTATATATATATATATATGAGGTATATATATATATACCTCATGTGCTTTACGGTCATAGAAAAGAGCCACTGGAATTAGAAAGTCCTTCAAAGTGCAGGTCAAACTGTTGAGACAGCATTTCATTTGGCACAACTTCTGTTTGTGGCTAAATTTATGTCTGATGTGGGCGCTCCAAGCAGATAGACCAGTAAATTCTTGGGCCTTCTGCCAAAAGTTGACACTCAATACAGCCTGGCATTATACACTGTCTCACTATCAACATACTGGATAGCCTAAGAAAAAAAAAAGATGAAATGACAGGTGTCACCCACAGTGACCCAGATCTGTGGGTGTTGATAGTGGTAATGAGGTCACCACACATGTTGGTACCTGACTTCAAAGACTCCACCTGTCTCCAGTCTAACCCAGTAACCTCATTCAGAATACACACGGCTTGGGCGCCTTCATTTGTTGCACCTTTTTTCATTCACTGATACAAACTACTTTCAAAGAAAACAATAAAGGGCTCTTGGAAAGAAATAAAAGGGACACAAAACACAAAAGATGGTCTTCCACGCCAGATTTAAAAAAAAAGGTCTTATGGGAGACATAAACATTCTTATGATAGTGGCTAGACTAAACCTGACCCAGACCATTAAAAACAAGAAATGGCCCAAATCCATACTAGAGCAGTAATGCAGTATTTTGCTCAGCTTGGGGGTTGTGAGTTCTGCCTTCAAACTAACCCTATTTGCAAAGCTATACTCATGGTTAAACACCACCTCAGAAATGATTTAACAGTGTATGATATCTCCTCATACAGTGGCAGTGTTCTCAATGGAAGTAGGCCAGCACTGCGGTGCATGTTGAGACATTTTGATTCCTTTTTTTTTTTTTACTCTCCCTGCCATACTGCTCAGCCATTTTCTGCCCTGTTCCACTCTGAATCGTGGCATACACTGTCTGTTGTAGCTCAAGGACAACACAAGAAGTTGGCCTATGCCACCATAAAACCAATGTTGAGCTCAAAACAATGCCCAGATTAACTGCAATCTCTCAAAAGCGGGCATCAGTCCAGTATTACTGAACAAAATCCTGAAGAAAGTGTTGATAACAAAGTCTCATTGAGGCAGAAACGCTGCAAAGAAAACATTTCCACTTTGACAGCCTGTGTGAACAAATCAATTTTTCAGCCTAACAAATGTAAGAGAAAAACACCACCATCTATCCTAGTGTCTGATTAGTATTTGACCTATAAAGCTGAATTTCCTGTAAATCCGTGTTAAAAAGCAACATTTATGCAGAAACATGCAGTAAAACAGGAGATTAATAATTTGTCAAAGACACCTAATTTGCAAAACAATTAACACAAGCATTTGGCAGTGGAAAATTCTACACACAGTAGCTTTTGCATTATGCAGCATGTTTAACACAGCGTGACATACATGGTGACAGACAAGAGTAAGGTTCTGTGGCCATGTTGAATATTTATTTAAACGCTGTTTATTCTTCAGGGCGTCCAACATGGATTACAAGTTTCCAGCCACAGTTGTTTTTAGTAGGCTCAAAAATAAACACCTAACCAGTGTCAGTTTCCCCTACACTCTCACTTCCCATCTTTTCTTTGTGTTTAATGAAAGGAGTAATGACATATGACATATCATATTGCAGGAAAAACAGAACAATTCTTTGGGTATTTCTTACTCAGGTTTCCAAGTAGTAGTCTAAAGAAAGTACTGTAGCCTACTCCCACAATCACAGAGCTTAAGGGCCAAAAACGAAACTTAAAATAAATTATGAGCTGAAGTATTTTGATGGAAGATTCTGTGGTTATCTATCAAATCAGTATTTCCCCAAAAAGGGGGAATTCCTTTACAATCAAAAATGTCCCTGGGGCAGTTTAAGGATATCTGCAAACAGTTCTTTTCCATTTTGTGATACCATGATGTTGTTCGGCTTCACAATGATTCAAACCATATCCAAATGAGTTGAGCAAAACAGAAATAGATACTTTGGGGATAGGCCAATAGGCCAAATCCACTGGCTGTTGACAACGTGTTGATGTCTTTTTCTTTTTTTGCAAGTGTTATTTTATGGTGATGTAACACTCCATCTCAGACTGAAGAAAATAATTACACTCCAAAAGCATTTGTTCTTAGCAACTACTGTTTTAAAACTCATAACTCACGGTGAGATTATAGTTACAATTGTCACAAAATCACTGGAAAGCACAATGGACTGTTTCAGGTTGTGTTTTTTGGTTATAAAAAGCTGTGTGATAATTACAGCATATGAGCATATATGCATAGAGGACAAACACAGTCTGTTTGTGTCACAGCTCAAAACTTAGCAGGAATTTCATTTGTCTCTTTTAGACATTGTTCTTCCTGCTCATTGACTATGTTACACAACTCAGGGTAACTCCAAATTTTCTGGCAGGCCGACACATTTTGAAACCAATCAATGCCTTTGCCTCAATTTCTGCTGCACATTTGCGTCTTATCATTACAATTTGTGTCAAGTTAACTCCTGTTTGTAATAACCCAATGGCTGTTCATACCCTTATCTCCCTTATCTATAGAGAAATATTTTGAAAATGGAAATGGAAATATATTAGTATCAATAGTCACTGTGCTTTTCAACTTACACTCAGACCAGAAAACACAAAACTGAGGTTACGTCATACGACATAATCCCAACACAATATCTACTTAAAAACAAGAATTCACAATTTGGTATGTTTTCCCAACTGCGTTGAAACCTGATAAAGAAAAGCTAGTAACATCATCCTCCTTACTTGAGACAGTGCAAGGGCCCTGGTGGAGCGACACGGGCCACACTGGCTCCATTGACGGTGCTGAGCTGGACTTCAGAGATGTAGAGCGTGATGGAGGAGGACTGCAGTCTGGTCTTCACCACTTCCAGAGGACAAGTCAAAATAGCGCCCACGGTGCCTCCACATCTACAAAGTAATCAGGGAATTGGTTCAAACACAAGGACAACGAGGCAAGAAAGGGACAGATCAAAATACTGACATGTGTACTGACATTTAGTTTTCTATGTTCTTTTTGGCTCATCCATTATGTAAATGTCCAACTCTAATATCATTATTAGATTACTACATTTGTTCAAAATCACATCCATATTGTGCCCATTTCTTTTGTTGTGTATTTCCCCACCCACTGGTAACATAATCTGTTATTTATTTTAGCTCTATAATTATCTAGGAACAGGCAGACATCTACACACCATGACCTGATGTTGTGATACTGCAATGTGTCTGCAATCAAGAGTAGACTGTACTTTTTGGGTATTTGACTGGTTTAAGTCCAGAGGAAACCGACTACGGCTCAGTGTAACTGTAACCACTTAGCTGACCTTTTGCTATTCGAGAAGATGAGAAATTAAGACTGCTGTTTAGCTGAACTCACACAAACACACACACCATAAATAAAGACTGTTTACAAATGAACCAAAGAAGCTCGTGATCATGTTGCTTGGACTTTAACCTCTAATCTAACTGAAGCCATCAGCAGCATGTAAACAAACTAAAACTGATCTAATTCCAGTCCGTCTCACACTCAGTATCTAAAAAACATAATGCATTGATTAATGCATCAAATATCACTGTATCGTCTATCCCATTATTTGATAGAAATTAGTACATAATATTTAAAGACTAACAGACATCATCTAAAAACAATGTTTGTCGCTGTGCCATATGTGCACATCGGTTGATCCCCTCTGCTTTCACCAAGGGCTCAGTGCTTTCCACAATAGGACTTGCATGGACAAAGCTACAGAGTTAAACCACCACAAAGCTGTAAAGCGCTTGTTAACTGTTGTAACGAATTATACAAATGCTCAGTAGGTGAGGTAAAGTGAATACAAATTGTAGTCCTTGAGTGGTATATCGTAACATCTCCACTGCAGAGAATGTCTCTAGCAGCGCTCGCTTTAGAGTAGCACCGGCTATATTTACCTTTCAAAAGACCGACCCACATTCATGCTCACAGGCAGTCGTGACCCTTGGCCTACTTTCAGGGCTATGCTGGCTGCTGCATGTATGTGCTCAGTGGTTGTGAGAGGAAGCACTCAGTCAATGCTGCCTGCTCAGATTTTTATGGAAAGCAAATCAGATTGTGTTTATAGAAGACTGGAAAACACAAGAGTGTGGTTTTCAGACTTTCAGGGAGATAAAAGTAGAGCTGTGGTGCAATGAAATTACCATATCTAAATGTCAATGGTTTAATGCAGGGTTAAAAGAACAGGCAACAGCGGCAGAGAAACTGACTACACTAATCAAAAACAAGACATACTGTATAACCTGCGTGCTCCACCTGTGTTTATTTGTGCTTTAATGAAGAAGCCATTTGGCCTATTTGCAGAATTGTGAGTGAGAAGTGTTGCTTAGCCCTTGCACAGTGTGCATGTTTCATCTACAGTCTCACTGTATTGTCCACACTTTGTGGCCTTTTTGGTGGTTTTCAAATGAACAACAGAATTCATGAAAGTAGCCACGGGAACTGCAAAATACAAAGGCATAGCACTAAAATAATTCCACCTATTGTTCATGCAACACGGTACAAATCCTCAGATGAGTATTGTTGGGAATGAATACTATCACAGATGTTTACAGGGTAATGCTAATCTGCTGTAAATAAAGGTAATAATTGGCATGAAAATGTGTTGGAACCCCAAATAGCCTTTGTTTGTTTTTTATGAGGTGGGATTTCAATACTTCTTACTATCTGTCAGTAATGAAAGATACATAAGTTAAACACACCACCGATTCTGTAAATGTAACTGGCCTTTCATTTCATTCGTGTATTTAATTTCTCAGGTTGTTAAAATGTTAAATCTCTGGAGATAATGAGTTGCACTCCTGTGGCTGCAGGAGACCAAAGGAGACCCTAGTCAGGCTCACAAGAGAAAGACCGGAAATACATTTAACTTGCCTTCAAAATAAAAGCATACATTATTGTCACTATGTATTTAGGCGTGTAAAACGATTTTTTAAAAACTCAGCTGAAACAAAAGGGAGTATTTGAAGGCAAATACATGCTAAAACTCATTATGCCTTTCTTAATTTACGGTACAAAGTTACATGTTTTGAAGTGTTCACCGGAAGTGTTGTTTGAACTCACGGTTTTGACACTGACGTGCACACGCTGCGTGAAAAAAATGTCCTTGTTAGCCTAATAACGAGGTACACCAGACGAATAATAATCCCATATTTCAGAGCTGTGGCTGTAAATTAAAAACAAATCCAGACAGTTCATACATGACACACGCTGCGTGACTTACCCTCCGGCGAACAAATGAACCAGTGTGTCCCTTTGGCTCATTATTCAGCATGCCCTGCCAAGCAGCGCTCCTCGGGGCTGCGGCAGAGGGCCAAACACGGGCTCGGTTCCCGTCCCTTCCCGTCGCTTTCTCCCTCCGTGAGGATGCGCACGTCGAAGGGCCAAACGACGTCGATGATGAACCAGCGAGTGGGGCGAGTCTCCGGTGATTCAGACTGCAGAGGGCCGACAAACCCCCCCTCCGCCTCTCTCAGCGGGCTCAGGTCCTCCTCCGATACAGATATCTTCGGCTCAACCGGTGGGAAGCTTCGACCTCACCTGGCTAGCGACCGCAGGAAGAATATCTCAGTGCTATCAGACGGCTTTATGGCTCATGCAGGGGTTTCTCTGGGTTTTCTCCTCTGCTTTCATCGCTGCAGCGACAGTGAAGGAGGCAGAGCTCATAGTATTTACTGTACAACCATAGGCTGGACAGCACACGCCGCGATTGGCCAGCCTGCCCCGTGACGTCACGTTGTCTCCGCCCATATCATGCTCCGTTCGCATGTTCAAATTGAATGAATCAAGAGCTGCGTTACTGCATTACATTACTCTGACGTGCAAGCCAAAGACGATTCTCAGATGTATGGATTGATTTAGCAATTTGGTAGCCTTGCATAGCAGATGGTTATGGCAGTGGTAGATTAACATGACCTTGGCAATACTATAATTATTAATAGTTAATAATTAGGTTATGTTGATGTGCTATGTGGTTAATTCACTTGACTAAGCTATTTCATGTAAAGGCTTAAATTTTGTGATAACATGCAAGATTACAACAAAAGGTAAGGCCTGCTTGGCAGAGTTTTATCCACATCACCCACAATGGATGTGCAAACAGAAAAAATCTACAATAATCTTATGTCCTTAGCACCTTCAAAAGAAGAGGCCAACTCTTTTAACCTCTTCAACTCTTTTTTGTTGTTTATTTGTCTTTTGTCTCCCAAATCCCCAGTGTCTCTTTTGCTCTGCTCTTCCAGTTTCATGTGCACCCATTTGCACTTTGTGTAATAAAAGAAAAAGACTTTAACCCCCGTTTTCTTTTTTCTGAAAGCTACACATTCAGCTGACCACACTCAGAATAGTAAGTTGGATGATTCAATAATGCAGCTGAAGGAATCCACACAGTTTAGTAATTGGGAGCACAGTATGACAAGTTGGAGTCATGTGCATGCTTTCACTTTTTGCATTTGTAAAGTCAAAACCAATAACGTCATGCCATGCATTAGGGCAGTTAAGTAGGTCTCATGACACAAAGATGTTGGATGGATGATGAAGGAGTGACTCGATATCAGATGAAAGGGAGTGACTGGGCCTTTTCTGTTAAACAATGTCAGGCTGAAATGAATGGGGTGCCCTTTGATAAAGATATTTTGGGTTAAGAAAATGTTAATGGGAAACGGCTCATATCAGCATCTCCTTTGTTAAACATACAAATGGGATTTCTCCTGAAAAGGTCTTTCTCTTGTCATAAGCCTTGCTCTCAAAAAAGTCAGACAAACATTTAATGATTTGTGTTCCATATTATGTTATTATATTATTGTAATATACCTACCTTATTTCCAAAAGTGAAATTGAAAGTGAGAAACAATTTAATGTTACATCAGCAGGTGGTTTGCAAGATTATCTGTCTTGTTTTTTTTAGTTGTTATGTTATCACATGTTCTATATGATGAAATGCAGTCATTTGTAAACAGGTAAGTGGAACAAATCAGTTTTTTTAGCACCTTCACGTGAAAAACATTTTTTTTTTTTGTACTTGGTCTGATCTGGATTACTTGAATGTAATACCTTTACAGTTAGCTTTATGTTTTCTTTCTTTGCAGCAGGACGATTGGTAGGCTTCTGTATCCTTAAATCAATACGGTCAATAGCCTACATGGTGAAAGTCCAGAGCATCAAAAATAAACACTCTGATGGAGAGATTAACATAACATGCTAATACTCAGAATGATCCTGGAGGGAATTCTATGAAATTCCAATATGTTTTGATCGATCTTTGACATGAAACATGTCAATACCACCTAATAGTCATAAAATGGTCCCAATTTACGGACAGTGGCATAAGATTGTTATACAGTGTGTATTTATTTTATGAAAAAAAATGTAAAATACTTATTCAGATGGAACTCATTGAACAGTTGGACATTGAATCAAGTTGGTGTCCTTCTCACAAGGACAAGAGTGCATTGGAAAATGAGCTAAACTAAATTACAGCCTTCCCCACATGAGGACTCTTGCAAAAGGATCACGAGACAGACCTGCAGCAACCGAATTAAACTGTTATTGAAGGCAAAACGCTGAGAATAAATTATGCAATCCGTCTGTCTGCCTACCCCTCTCTGCCTCATTCTCCTTTAGATGTATCACTCCCACTACGTCTCTGGCCAAGATAAATTATGTACACATAGACAGTGTAAAAATTAGTAAATATTTCAGAAATATTGTACAGTAAATATTAGTTTTATGGTGGTTACACTGGATATAAAGTTAATGAACTGCTCAACATATGTGTGGCGTGTAAATGAACTGCGTATGCATTTGTGTGTCTGTCCATGTTAAAGTCCACTAACACATGTCTCGTGATTCTCCGAGAGGTAGTGTCTCATGATTTGTGTTGGACTTTGACCAAACAGATACGTAGGTGGTGTGGTAAATGAGAGACATGATCTGGTGCATGTGTGTCTCTATGTGTGTGTGTGTGGGTGGGTGGGTGCTGATCACACTCACCATGAGTGGACCTCTTCTTTATCAGTGTTTGGGTTCAAAGGGAATAAAAAGGAAGAGGTTGGGGAGAGAGTAAGGTGGGACAATATGACAAAAATAGATACTGTTTAACTAATGGTTAAAGATTACACATAAAGGTGACTATTTTAGGTTACACTGCAGGGACATTTACAAATTTTCTAATATAGGATAGGCTATATTTCAATGACTCCAAAGTATCACAGTCTTGATTTTACATCATGCTAAATTGGATTAGAATATTACTTTTGTATAGCCTATAATAACAGACTGTAACCAAGTAATGTGTTATCTGGTCTAGATCTAGGTCACGTGGACATGTGAAAATGTTTGCTTTTGCAGGCTTTCATGTTAGCTACTGAGTTTGTTCTTGTGTGCTAAAAAGAAATGTTGAAAAGTCAGTGACCTGGCACATTTAAATGTGGGTCCCATAACAAGGTGCAAATCACTCACTGAGGATTCTTACAGCCTATTTATTGTTAATAATGTACAGTACAAAAGAAGTAGCAGGACAGGATCATATACCACATATCAATGATATCAAATAGCTACAATGCCTTGTACAAATCATCACGTGTAAGCACTTCACTATGCCTTCAGGAAATAAACTAGGCCAGGTTCAACTCTGGTTCACTTTATGTGATGTGTAAAGTCTGAGAGTCCCTGTTTTGAACCAGTGACCCTGTTTTCATGAATGGATGAAAAGACGGTCACCTGTCTGTGTATTAGCTTACCTGGCAAAAGGACAAATAACCAGATATGCCAACTTGAAAAGAGCTAGATCACATCTGTGACCCAGTGGTTGATGGATAGATGAAGTATTCAGTCTATCACTACTCTGCTACAGCTACAGTAGGCCTATATGATCATGCACAAATATTTGATTGAAAATTAAGCAATAAATAATTTTTTTCTCAATCGTGTTAATGCAGTTCACACATGAGAAAATTCAATCTCATCACCACCACCACTTTATGCAGTTCTCAACACATTAAATTACCCTAAGACTAAAACAACCAAAACCTTGGTCAGAAAATGCAAAGTCTGTCTAGTATATAATGTCAACATTGTCACCACAATTAATTATCTTTCACCTGAGCTTCAAAACGTTGCCACAAAACATTTTTGACATTTTGATAAAAACCTTACAAAGAATGAGAACGGCTTAAAAGTGTTCAGAAACAACACTGCTCCAGTCACAACAGTAGGCCTATTGGAAAAACTAGAAAATTTCCTCTCGGGAAATTTTGAATGGGCCACGGGGCTACTGCCGGTTTTGCCATCTCTGTCAACATGGGAATCAAACCCACGATCTTAAGGTCAAGACAGAGCTGATCAGACAGACACATGATCATCTTTCTATAAGCACTGATATGGAGGAGCTGTAACCACATTAGGTTAACTGTGTGTGTGTGTGTGTGTGTGTGTGTGTGTGTGTGTGTGTGTGTGTGTGTGTGTGTGTGTGTGTGTGTGTGTGTGTGTGTGTGTGTGTGCGCTTCCGCGCGCATTTGTATGTTACCTGTGTGTTTTGATGTGTGTGTGTCTGTAACTGTAATCACATGAAGCTGGTTCTAGAGTCTGTGTGTGTGACTATGAGCTGCATCCTGTGTCAGTCTGATTTAGCTGTGTGTCTGTGTTTATAAACATTTAAACGAGCGCCAGGTGGATTGTTTATGAAGTTAACGAGCTCTGGCCTGAGAATCAGACATTACCACGGCAACTCAAGGTGGTTACCACGGCGATAGGGGCCCCCCAGGCTGAGACAGACAGAAACAGGGTATCTGCAGGTTTCAGCAAGTCAAATTTAAGACTTTTTAAGACCTTTTTAATGCCACCTTGAATGAAATTTAAGACCGAAAAAAAGAATAAAAATCCTATAAATATAAGCGATGGTTAGGGATCCCACGACCTCAATGACAATCAGTCAAGTTTACTTATTGTCTGTTATTAATAAGCAAACTGATAATCAATACAAAACTAGAAAAAGCAACAAGGAAGAAAGGAAGGAGTCTGCGCGTGACTGACACTGAAATCACTCACACAACTTTTACTCAAGGACAATGGAAAAATTAGCAGTTCCAAGTATTGAAATGAGTACCAGAAGGCTGACCAACGGTGACCAAACCCCTGTAGGAGGGCATACAGGTGCATCTCAATGAATTAGAATAAATGTAGACAAAATGTAGGGAAAAAAGACCAATTTAAAAAAGCATTTTTAATATGGAAATGTTTGCTTTCTGATAAGTTTATCATTTTAACACATAGCCTAAATGAAGCATTCTGGTGTACTCTGAGAAGAACATTAAGGGAACATTTGTTTCAGATTTTTTTAAAAAGCACATTGAGTAGCTACTGACTGAGGTTCCTATCATTGTAAGGCAACAAGGCAAGAATGGCTGGAGTGAATGAAACTTAACTGAACTCAGTGGACAGCAAAAACAAATCTCATTTTAAATCTAGGGGTCTGGACCTGCCATTCAAGGACCCGTTTCTTCTGCTATGGGGCATGTCCGTGCAGCGGTGCACCGCGGACATGCACGGAAAATAAATAAAAAAACGAAACCGAATGCGCGCCGCCATATGCGCTCGGACCGCGGCCACTCGGACCAACAGGTCCGCTCGGTCCAACGTCAACAACGGCTGGAGACCCAACGCGTATCACCGCCTCCAGCGAGTGACTGAGTGTCATGTCACCAGGCTCATACGCGCAGGCAGGCCAGGGTTGCCAGATCATTTTTCCCACTGACGGAAATCCGTCGTGGCGACGGAGAACTTTAATCCATGAATTTAAGACCATCGAGTACTGTATTTAAGACCATCTTAGAAATTTCTGATAAATTTAATACTTTTTAAGGCCTTAATTTTAGATACATGAATTTAAGACTTTTTAAGACTTTTTAAGGATCCGCGGATACCCTGAGAAACGTGGAGAAAAAGAGCCATTTTCTGCCTCTGCACCGGTCTCACATTTAGGCTTACTGTGACAAAACGGTAACTCCTATCAGAACAAAACACAGATCACATTGCTCTAAGGACTTCCTGAAAAATTTGGTACGATTTGGTGTTTCTACAGTAAATATTTTGGAGACGCTGGCAGTTTTAAAACATCAGTCCGTTCTGCTTCTCTCAGAAAATATTTGTATTGGAGTCAATGAGGAGCAGAGACAGACGTGGCCGCACTCAGAGGCTTATTCTGTAAATTCTGTAAGTCTCTCTGATATTTTGAGCACATGATATGAGAGATAACAAGTTTGTCTTACAAATTCTGAAAAAATTATGTGTGTAGAGTGTAAATTGTGGCCGGGCCGAGTGTGGAAAGAGAGAAAAAAAAAAAGTTTTTCTGGCATCTCTCCCACTCTAACCAATGATGTCACGCACTCTGACACGAACATTCCGTGCAATACACAACCATTATAGTAGGGAGGTTAAAGGATCATAGGGCAGGATTAATGAGAACGGCCAGTGACGCGACGGCCGCTGCGCGTAACTACAGCAACCAGGGAAGCCACCGGCACGGGAGCGCGCACAGACTTTTCACTGTTTACTTTACTCTTTACAGTCTTTCCTATCTGGGTAGGGAGGGGGGGTATTTTACTGTAGGTTCTCGCTCTCACAGACAGACAGACAGACACACACACACACACACACCTTCACTGTGCTGCAGCAGGGGGCTGCTTGTCTGTTCCTCTGAGCTCCTCTTCATGAATCTGTATGGGCTCCTACTCCTACAGGCCGGTACCGAGAATTAACGCGCCGGGTCCGGGTGTCGGGCCGCATCTGTCAGGGTCCGCGGTCCCATGAAAACCAATCAACACCGGACATATTCATGATTTCATAAAAAAAAAAAAAAACGGACGCGTCGCGGACACGCCGGCCAGGACGTGAAAAGTGGACGTGTCCGGGCAAAAGAGGACGTTTGTCCACCTGCCTGATAACGTTGTTAAAGTTATAACGTCGGCTTTTAACCGCTAGCTGCGGCTAACGGCTAATAATAAGACAGTAGTGATGAGGGAGAGGGTGTGTAAGTTAGTGACCTGCCTGCTGCTGTGTGCGTGAAGGGAGGGGGAGAGAGAGAGTGGCGGCGGCAGGGGGGGGGTTAACAGGGCTTTCAGTTGTGCTGGGTCGTTTGCTGGCAGTAACAGTAGGCCTAATTTGGATCCACCGTGGTTCAGAGCGATTGATATAACAGGGAGTGTCGCCACTCTGTTACTATATCAGTCGCTCTGCCGCGGTTGCCCTCTTCATGTACCATTCCATTGATCCATTCGAAGGCAGTCGTGGACGCGCTGACGTCAGGTCCGCCGGCCAGCGCGCGAAATTCACCCCCTGAATTGCAGCGCATTTTGCAGCACAGACCCCGTTCAGGGCAACGGAGAGATACGCGGGTGGGCTCGTTCTTTGGGTTGCATGGGTTGCATGGGTTTTATATTGTGCAAAATGCGCTGCAATTCAGGGGGTGAATTTCGCGCGCTGGCCGGCGGACCTGACGTCAGCGCGTCCACGACTGCCTTCGAATGGATCAATGGAATGGAGACATGAAGAGGGCAACCGCGGCAGAGCCATTGATATAGTAACAGAGTGGCGACACTCCCTGTTATATCAATCACTCTGAACCACGGTGGATCCAAATTACTGTTACTGCCAGCAAACGACCCAGCACAACTGAAAGCCCTGTTAACCCCCCCCCCCGCCGCCGCCGCCACTCTCTCTCCCCCTCCCTTCACACACGCACACAGCAGCAGGCAGGTCACTAACTTACACACCCTCTCCCTCATCACTACTGTCTTATTATTAGCCATTAGCCGCAGCTAGCGTTATAACTTTAACAACGTTATCAGGCAGGTGGACAAACGTCCTCTTTTGCCCGGACACGTCCACTTTTCACGTCCTGGCCGGGGTGTCCGCGACGCGTCCGTTTTTTTTTTTGAATGAAATCATGAATATGTCCGGTGTTGATTAGTTTGCACGGGACCGCGGACCCTGACAGATGCGGTCCGACACCCGGACCCGGCACGTTAATTCTCGGTACCGGCCTGTAGGAGCCCATACAGATCCATGCAGAGGAGCTCAGAGGAACAGACACGCAGCCCCCTGCTGCAGCACAGTGAAGAGGCAGGTGTGTGTGTGTGTGTGTGTGTGTGTGTGTGTGTGTGTGTGTGTGTGTGTGTGTGTGTGTGTGTGTGTGTGTCTGTCTGTCTGTCTGTCTGTCTGTGAGAGCGAGAACCTACAGTAAAATACCCCCCCTCCCTCCCCAGATAGGAAAGACTGTAAAGAGTAAAGTAAACAGTGAAAAGTCTGTGCGCGCTCCCGTGCCGGTGGCTTCGCTGGTTGCTGTAGTTACGCGCAGCGGCCGTCGCGTCACTGGCCGTTCTCATTAATCCTGCCCTATGATCCTTTAAGCCCAAAAAATAGGCCTTTGACTTCAAGTCATGATGCAAAGGTCCCCTTTGGCATGGAAGTACCTTAGAGTCATACAAATAAATCTATCCTAAGACACAAGTGAGATCACACTTTGTATCCAAAATAAACACATTTTTAAAATGCCTTTTTTTAATTGAGAAAACGCATGTTAAAAGCACATTCCATTTAGAATGTCCATATAAACTCAGGCAGATCCCCTGATGCCTTCAGCTCCTGGATGTGATCTACAGCTTCTGAGACAACATGCAGCTGCTTGTGTGACAGGATATTGGGTTTTATTAATGTAAAAACATTAATAAAACTATACTGATACTGATTTGTTGAACATCAGATGGAGTGCAACAAATAAAGCCTACAAGTAGTTAAATAATAAGATGTAATTCATATCACAGTAGTGTCAGGAAAGACCAATTAGCCAAATATCGTGTTGGTCAAAATATAGGCCTACCTATAACTAGTTACTGCTTGTGTATGTTGATTTAAAAAAGTTGAATTTACATGTATGACCCATTCTGGGTCATATTAGAAGTCAACTTAAAGTCAAAGGAAAAATGTTTTTACTGTTCTCAAATGTAAAAATGGGTCACATTGGACCCTCTACATTATTTAAGGCTTATATAACCTGATACTGAAAACATTTTACATTGTGCTCCTAAAGTAAACTAACAAATTTTAGTGTAGAGCGCCCTTAATAAGCAATGTTCAGCTTTTATGTACATATAGGGAAGTTTAGGTTTGCAGCTCTCACATAAAGAATATGATTAGGACTGACTTATTTCACCTGCACAGTATAGCTGGCTAAGATCCTCTCTTAGAGTAATGCTGAAACTGGTAAGCTTCATTATTTTTGGTAGATTTTTACTTTTGTGAATGCTTGTTAATGCTCATCTTATCAATCACATGATGTTACAGTATCTTTATTTCTTATTTCAAATTAGCCATAATGGAATGTCTTGACTGGACTTTATGCTTCCTATGTCAGTCCGCACTACAGATTGAAAGGCATTAGATCCCTGTTCATCATTCAAACTGAGAAACAATCCTAAAACATTTCAATCATGTCACAAATAAGCTGTAGATAACATCCAGGACCTGAAGTCATTGTAGTTCATAGTGGACATTCTAAATGGAATGTGCTTTTAACATGTGTTTTCTCAATTAAAAAAAGGCATTTTAAAAACGTGTTTATTTCGGATACAAAGTGTGATCTCACTTGTGTCTTAGGATAGATTTATTTGTATGACCCTAGGGTACTTCCATGCCAAAGGGTACCTTTGCATCATGACTTGAAGTCAAAAGTCGCTTAACCTCCCTACTATTAGGGCCCATTCACATGGAGCGTCTTTTGCGCGAGCGTTTCCATTGTTTTCAATGTAACCGCGCGCCTTGCGCGCGCAAAACCCGAAGCGACGCCGACGCGCCGCGCACGCGCTTTTTTTTCGTGCGCGTCCGAGATGAAAATATCTCAACTTTTTCGAATGCCGCACGCGCACCGCGTGTCATGTGATCAGAATCAGCTGCACGGACCTGCTTCACCAGCAGCAACAAGCAGCCCGGCTCTCAGTGCTTGCCCGCTTTCAGCAGCTCCCTCTCGGCGAGCGGCAGCTCAGTTCTCCCCCGGTCCAGCCCGGATCTCTACTCCATAGCTGCCGTAGCAGCAGTGTGATAGCAGTACATTTTTAACCGCATTTTTTACTTTTATTAGACACTCTCTCTCTCTCTCGCCTGCCTCCCTCCTCTCCACACGGCGGTGAGTCCTCCGTTCAAACTGACAGGCAGATCGAGCAGTGAAGCTGCTGAGAGGGATTCACGGTGCTTGAAATCTGATCAGCTCTGTGTTTACTCAATTCCTGGTTAAATGACAGAAGCACACCACTAAATGTAAGAATGTGACAGGCGCTTTTGGTTGCTTAGTAACGGCAGACGCGACCATAGACGCGAGCTCAGAAGCGCTTTGAAAAACGCGTGCAAAACGCTCCAGCTGGCGTTTTGCACGCGTTTTCAGGCGCTCCATGTGAATGGGGCCTTATAATCTCATAATTTCTCCAAAAATGATCATGGTCATTGAACAGGGATTGATCAAAAACTATATGACCTATCAAAACGTGGAGTAATACACCAATACACAAGACTTGTGTCTACTGTTTAACGTTTAAATGAAGTCTCTAGGTGAAAGTATGCCTGAGCAGTAGACGTTTGTTAAATTCCAATGATTGGTCTTTTTCGCTCTTTTTTTTTTCGCCCGTCCCATTGACTTCAATGCAAAATTTTGCGCAGTTTTTCGTAAATTCGTAAACTGTTGAGAAAAGTAATAGCACCCCGATCCCGATCGAAACACACGTTTTGATATATAATTAGCGCCACGGGCAATCGCACCGGGCACTGATCCCTACAGCTATGAAATAGCAAAATTTTGCATTGAAGTCAATGGGACGGGCGAAAAAAAAAGAGCGAAAAAGACCAATCATTGGAGTTTAACAAACGTCTACTGCTCAGGCATACTTTCACCTAGAGACTTCATTTAAACTTTAAACAGTAGACACAAGTCTTGTGTATTGGTGTATTACTCCACGTTTTGATAGGTCATAGTTTTTGATCAATCCCTGTTCAATGACCATGATCATTTTTGGAGAAATTATGAGATTATAATGGTTGTGTATTGCACGGAATGTTCGTGTCAGAGCGTGTGACATCATCGGTTAGAGTGGGAGAGATGCCAGAAAAACTCCAGATTTTTTCTCTTTCCACACTCGGCCCGGCCACAATTTACACTCTACACACATAATTTTTTCAGAATTTGTAAGACAAACTTGTTATCTCTCATATCATGTGCTCAAAATATCAGAGAGACTTACAGAATTTACAGAATAAGCCGCTGAGTGCGGCCACGTCTGTCTCTGCTCCTCATTGACTCCAATACAAATATTTTCTGAGAGAAGCAGAACGGACTGATGTTTTAAAACTGCCAGTGTCTCCAAAATATTTACTGTAGAAACACCAAATCGTACCAAATTTTTCAGGAAGTCCTTAGAGCAACGTGATCTGTGTTTTGTTCTGATAGGAGTTACCGTTTTGTCACAGTAAGCCTAAATGTGAGACCGGTGCAGAGGCAGAAAATCGCTCCTTTTCTCCACGTTTCTGTCTGCCTCAGCCTGCGGGGCCCCTATCGCCGTGGTAACCACCTGGAGTTGCCGTGGTAACCAGGCCAGAGCTCGTTAACTTCATAAACAATCCACCTGGCGCTCGTTTAAATGTTTATAAACACAGACACACAGCTAAATCAGACTGACACAGGACGCAGCTCATAGTCACACACACACACACACACACACACACACACACACACACAGACTCTAGAACCAGCTACATGTGATCACAGTTACAGACACACACACACACACATCAAAACACACAGGTAACACTCCTCTCCCACACTCTAACACACACAGGTAACTTCATACACACACACACACACACACACACAGTTAACCTAATGTGGTTACAGCTCCTCCATATCAGTGCTTATAGAAAGATGATCATGTGTCTGTCTGATCAGCTCTGTCTTGACCTTAAGATCGTGGGTTTGATTCCCATGTTGACAGAGATGGCACAACCGGCAGTAGCCCCGTGGGCCTTTCAAAATTTCCCCAGAGGAATTTTTCTAGTTTGTCTAGTAGCGAATCGAAAATCGTCCGGAAGATGAAGGAGAACTAGAAAAAGATAGCATTTCCTGCAGAAAATGCGTGTGAATGCTGAAGGCAGCTGAACGCTGTTGCTGAGTGAGCTGAAGAAATTGTTAAAAAAATGCTTAGCTGAAGAAACTGCTTAAGCAATGTTGAAAAAGGCTAAAGCTAAAATATAAAAGTTGAAGACTGAGAGATGAATGTCTTTCTATGGGCGAAAGAAAGAAAGAAAGAAAGAAAGAAAGAAAGAAAGAAAGAAAGAAAGAAAGAAAGAAAGAAAGAAAGAAAGAAAGAAAGAAATGGGGTAGAAACAAAGAAGAAAGAAATAAAGAAAGAAGTTAAAATACAGATGAAGGGGTAGAAGAAAGAAAGACAGAAAGAAAGAAAAAGAGAGAAAAAAGAGACAGAGGGTTTGAAAGAAAGAAAGAAATAGAGTATGAGAGAGAGGACAGAGTGGAAAAGAGAGACACAGACAGACAGACAGACAGATAGATAGATAGATAGATAGATAGATAGATAGATAGATAGATAGATAGATAGATAGATAGATAGATAGATAGATAGATAGATAGATAGATAGATAGATAGATAGATAGGACAGAGAGTGATGAAGACAGAGAGAAGAGGATAGATAGATAGATAGATAGATAGATAGATAGATAGATAGATAGATAGATAGATAGATAGATGATAGATAGATAGATAGATAGATAGATAGATAGATAGATAGATAGATAGATAGATAGATAGATAGATAGATAGATAGATAGATAGATAGATAGGACAGAGAGTGAGGAAGACAGAGAGAAGAGGATAGATAGATAGATAGATAGATAGATAGATAGATAGATAGATAGATAGATAGATAGATAGATAGATAGATAGATAGATAGATAGATAGATAGATAGATAGATAGATAGATAGATAGCTTTGTGTGTGTGTGTGTGTGTGTGTCCATTTGTGTGTGTGTGTGTGTGTGTGTGTGTGTGTGTGTGTGTGTGTGTGTGTGTGTGTGTGTGTGTGACTGACAGACAGACTGAGAGAGAATGTGTGTGCGTTGCCATGGTGACGTTGCCATGGTGAGGTTACCATGGTGAGGTTGCCATGTTGAGGTTGCCATGTAACTGGTGGCTGGTGGCTTTATGGCATGGTGGCAGCTTTAATCATTAACTGCTCTGTGACACCCTCAAACAGATCTAATGTTCGACAAATCTGTATTTAGTACGAGCAAAAGGTTTACATTTTCCGAACCATAAGACCTTGCTGAACGCGTCCATGTCACTTTGGTGTTTCTAGAGTAAAAATTGTTGATTGTGTCGCAGGTTGGAAACTTTAGGACATTTAGAAAATCAGCGCCTACTTTTGAATGGGAGTCAATGAGAGGAAGAGAGGGAACTGGCCACACTCAGAGGTTCCGAGTTTAAATTGTGTTCGTCTCTCTGGTTTTTTGAGCACATGAAGAGATCGAGGATGAGCTTGTCTACAAACGTGGCGGAAATTATGTGTGTAGAGTGTAATCTGTGGCCGTGCTGACAGGTTAGAGAGAAAAATGTGAGAGGATTTTTAGACCCTCTGTCACTCTAACTGACAACGTCACCACTCTAGCTGTGAACATTCCGTCTCATAGACTCTCATGTTAAATCAGAATTTTGTCAAAAATGATCATGAACAGTTGAAGGGTACTGATCAATAATGGTAGCCCAGACAGCAAAAAGACACTGTGGCAGATCTGGGCCAGACTGTGGGTAACATCCGGTGCAGATCCGGCAAACGGGTCCGCACCGGGGTCTTTCTTCACAACGGCCCAATACCGGCGAAGATACGGATTACTGATCTGGAACGGACTTGGGCCAGTTGTGGCCCAGTACAGTCAAAAAAGCAATGACATTTGGTTCGGATCCGGCACAAATCCGTGATTCAAATTTTACATCTGGGCCAAATGCGATCCACATACGGCACAATCAGGAACAGATTTGGGCCAGTTCTGGCCCAGCATAATTAATAAAGCTAATGACATTTGGTTCGGATTTGGCACAGATCCGTTATTGATATTTTAGGTCTGGGCCAAATGCATACACATACAGCACAAAGAAATGGACGTTTGTCTTCAAAAAAAATTTATTATTAGGTTTACATTAACCCAACCAAACAGCTCTCTTTGTCAGAATTACATGTACATGGACAGCTCTCTCTGTCAAGACTTATGTTCATTTAAAACCCTAACAGCTCTTTGTCAGAACATGTACATAAAAACACAAAACCACTCTTTGTGAGAATTTCATACATGTAAAACTCAACCAGGTCTTTGTCAAAATTACATGTACATGAAAACACAAAACAGCTCTCTCTGTCAGACTTAAATGTACATTTAAAACACCAAACAGCTCGCATGCAAGCTGAGGCTGAGCACAAACCACAGAGCAAACATTACCTAGAGAACAGTTGACCGGCACTTAGTCACAAGCATGTCCAACAGTCCAGAATGAGGATATAGTTTGTTGTGACTGTTGTCTACAGCCACCCCGCGGTCGGAGGCCAAATTAAACCACCTGATGGCATGGTGGTTGATTTCCATGTCTGTTGTCTTTCCCCCCAGATGGTTCTCGCGCACAGCCCCTGCAGTACATTAAAATAAGAAAAGCACACAAAAAGTTATGGTCCAGAAACCACCGACTCAACATTTTGATTTCTGTCACTTAAATCCTACAATGCAGTTTTGTATGAAATAGTAAACTACACTTGTATAAATGACTTTGGTCATCTGTGACATTTTTGTTGATAGGATTCAGAATTGTAAGAGTTTAAATGATCAGTTCAATATTGCATCAGGTGAGGGATTAGTCAACACTTACGTGTGCATGGAATTGGCTCCCTCCCAGACCGGCCAGCTCTTAAAGTGGGCATGAACACTTCCAAGGCGGTTTCCAACATCTCATCAAGTGGTCCAGCCAAGCTGTTAAATTGTAGAGAAAATAAGAAGGACAATATTTTAACAAAGCTTTATGGAATTTGGTTAAACAAAGTGCAACAGAATTAAAACCACAGTTAACTTACGTGACAGTTTGGGTGGTCAGAGAAGAAGTGGTGGAGCAGGAAGTAGCAGTGTGATTTGCACTAGAGAAGAGAAGAGAGGAGGGAAGGGTAGAGTTCTATTATTTCTGCTGGAGCTGGATGATGTTTCAAGTCTCTACATAGAAGGTGCCCATATGAAGTATATCTTCAGTATTAGGTCACAGAGTGACACAGAAAAAAAACCCACTATTCACAAGAGTGGGAAATCAGTTTTGTACGATATGCAACATATTAATCATGATAAAGTGCATAATTTCTATTTTATTGACTAATTTTGTGTCAGTTTCACAGAATCTGAAAAATAGAGAGGAAACACTGAAAAGAGATCTCAAGGAAATTTAAATCAAATGCAACTGAACTTGGTTATTTGGTTACTGGTTGGACCAGTCCCAGCCTGGTCAGATGCACTGATGAAGCCTCTTGGATGAGAGGTGAGACGTCTTCCTAGACAAATAACCAAGTCTAGTTGCTTTTGACTTAAATTTCCTTGAGATAACTATGACCTGGACAAATGAGAATATTCACAGGCTTACTGAAAAGAGAGCAAATCATGAAATGGGACTTTTTAAAAACTCTGTGATGGTTTTTAAGAAATGAAACCACTGGCAACCACTACAATCCATGTATTAAGGGGGGAAATATTGATCAGGAAAACAAAAAAATTGATCTGTTTGACTATTTGGACTAAAAAAAATGTTTTACTGTTCTGGAAATAAATATGTGAAAACGAAGAATGAAAAACCAAGTATATGGACAAGTAAGTGAACATGCAAACAGAGTTTTCCAATATCTCCACTCTGGCCGGAGTTTTTAGAAAGAATCGTTTTCAGGGCCCTTTGCATCTAAACGAAGGGTGCAAACGATGGTTAATGTCTAAGTTTTAAAAAAAATAATAACCGTGTACGTATAAACCATGGATGTATTATATTAACGTATAAACAGAGCCTCGGTTTTTTTACTCTAGGCTAATTGTTGATAGACATCGGCCGTATCATAATCAAAACGGGAGGGATTTGACAGATAACGTCCTGATGTTAGTTTGCTGCTGCTGTTAACTTAGCTGTCAGCAGCAGCAAAGCTAACAACTGCGATAACCATGAGTAATTACAAAAACGTGCACACAGAAATAGTAATGTTTGTTCAATAATTCGTTTTATAGACTTAACAAACATCAGATTAGTCAAAACGGTTTTGGCAGCTCGGAGCCCCCACATTTGGTGCCTACACCGGTGGCTAATGCTACCAGTTAGCCGCTTGCTAAAATGTTACTACGGAGTGAAAATAAAGTGGTAAAATCCCCGGTTTCCACTACAACAGTCAAACTGAGCGAGAGAAAACATGAGACAAAAGGAGAAACTACCACTAAGTTAGTAACTTAGCTCCTGGAGCCACATTAGCATATCTTAGCCATGCTACATGTCTGACAAGAATATTATCATAGTAGCTAGCTAGGCTATATTATACAAAAACGCTGAACATGTACATGTATATATACAACAACGCTTCTACCATTATTTTAATAGTGACTGTAGCCTACTTACCAAGAACTCCAATGACAGATGCTCTGCCTGTGTCCTGTCGCTCCGCAGTCCGCTCTGTGCTGCGCTCCCGTCGAAGTGGTTAAAAAAATGGACAGTTAAAATTTGAAGTGATTAAAAAAAAAAAAAAAAAAAAGACAGTTAAAAATTTGAATTTCGGCGCATCTGGGCTGCGGTGCCGAAACGGATTCGAGCCGAACGAATGTTTATGACTGTCAGCCAGCTGTCAGCATGAGTCTCCACCCAGACTCGTTGCAAAGCTGGGTCAGAGGCGCTTGGTGATGTGACTGCTACGCGGATCTCTCGACTTGTAGCCGGATCCGGTGCAGTGTCTGCTGCTGTCTGGGAGAAGATATGAAAAAGTTGAATTAACGGTGAATACTTGAAAGTTTTGTGAACGTTTTAAAAGTGGAATGAAGTCTGTAGGTGAAAGTATGTTGAAGCAGTTGAAGTTCAAAGAAGGAGAAGATTTGAAGAGTTTGAAGACTGTTTCAATGTATTCCTATGGGAAAAAAATTGCAGAAAAAGTTAAATATTTTTAAAAAGTATAAATAGTTGAAGTAAGTAAAGTAAGAAGTAAGAAGTAAAGTATAAATAGTTGACCAGTGCCCGGTGCGATTGCCCGTGGCCCTAATAACTGTAGGCCTATTCTGTTTCAGCACATGCTACTATACATTTCAACATTTCAGCAGATTTCTGTCACTACAGAGCACTGAATAGAAGACAGACTCGCCTCAGCATTAGAGCATGGTTTATCCAAAAATACGTGATTGAAGATGTGGTTATGATATTTCAAATGCAGTGTTTCATTTTGCAGCAGATTTTGGGCACTTGTGTGCATAGAGTTTTGAAAAAATGAAAGTCCACAGGGGGGGACAACAGTCCTAACTGAGAGGGTTGGCTAAATGCTGTCACCTAGCGGCTTTGTTTCGACATGACTCACTACAGATGTTTTCTCGCTGGTGAATAATCATCGTTTAATTAGTGAAATCAATACAATGTTAGCAGTATAAAGCAAAATGCTGCGATTTTGTTTTTGTTTTTTTGCCTCAGATTCACTGAACAGACGTGATCTCACCACCTTGTTTGTACGTTGCGCTGCGTTTACGTCTCCTTGTAAATGGCTGTTTTTGTCAACGGCCGGGAATGGTTGGTGTTATTGGACAATGACAACAAATATGTTTGGATTGGAGTTTTTTTTTAAAAACACAGAACATTATTGTTGCTTTGTTTTATTTTTAGTTCGCCAATAAGCTAACTAATTATCAATTAAACTAAAATCTTTGGACTCAAGTAATAATATACACCCCTTTCATGATCAGTTTCTGCAATATTACTATGTTTATTTACCTCATTAACACTCAGCATGACAACAGCAAAATTCCCAGCAATTCTCTTTCAGCCACGGTTAGTCTTTGCGAAACGTAATAGCTGATAATTGCGTGGGATACGTTCATTATGCCGTTATTACTACTGACCGTGAAGGCAGCATCGTGTCACATGACCAGTGCACAGCTGAGGGATGCTGAGGTAGGCTTGCCCGTTGCTAGCCAGTTAGCCGCGTTAGCTGGGTCTAGTAATCCTGGCAGACACAACCGTCTCTGTTCGCCTTTTCGGACACAATCGCCCGGCAGAGACATCCAATCGGCCATGGAGAGGATACAGCGCATGCGGTGGTCATTTGTATCCCCTCGTATCGTCAGCTTTTGGTTAGATGTCAATGTCAGTTTGTAGCTACGGGCTGTGAAGTTAGCTCAGCTAGCCTGTGTCTGGTGAACACAGGGCCAAGGCCAAGGCCGAGCAAGAAAAAGGGGGGGGGGGGAGGCCGACGGGTGAGTAAATTTACACTAACATCTGTTTTTCTTTCGCCTTGTTTGTGAGCTTTTCTGAAAGGCAACGTCACGTAGCTGCTCGCTGGCTGACAGCCGTTCAGCCGTTTGACGTCGTTTTCTTGTATCGAGACAAATGCAGCCTTTGTTGGCGGCTGCACACAAACGACACTACAGCTACATCAATCATGTACATGTCAACCAAAATCAGCGGTGAAACTTCAGCTGGTTGTGATCTAATAAAGGCCAAAAACGACGGTGTACAGCCTGACAATGCGAGGGTGCATTTTCATGATGTGTGACAGGGTGGTAAATAAGCACTAAGCTGTCATCGCAGCGACATTAGTTTGGCTTATTTATGCTTGATCGCTGGGGCTTTGAACACACGGATTTGTTTTCACGTGTGTGTGCGCGTGTGTGATCTGTTCTTAAGGTAGTTCCTTAAGAGTGTATCGATGGCAGTGTCAGTGCTGGAGGACAGGGATTGATAGGGGTAAACAGTTTGCTCCTGTCAAGCCCACCTGAACGCAACCTCCGCCCTCCATGGTTCTCAAGGTGCATCCACAATTTCACCTTAAAGCAAATGTTCTCTCTCTGCAGCAAGGTGCTGCAGTCTGTATTTACTTCTAGTGAAGCCATATCATCTTTATTTCCTAAAATGTAGCCTATCTATTGCTTACATAGATTTAAAATATTGCAAGCATAAAAATTGTAATGTTTTGGCTCTAATCCAAAAGCCCTGAATGTCCCGTGCAAGTGTTTTTCCACATTTCCCTGTAATGCAGCTGGGTATATTTGGCATGTTTTGAAGCTCTGGCATGTTTCCAAAAACAATTTTGTAAGGCTCAAACACTTGCAACAATATGCCCTTGTACTGAGAGATCAATTTAGTAAACAAAGAATGTCAAGGATTTTTGGAGGGTATGTGTCATGTGTGTCTTGTGTATTTCCATCACGTTTTGTTAGTGTTTGTGAGACCTGAGTATGAAACTTTCTGTTGCCACTCACATGGCATCACAGATACGTGTAAAATGCTCAAACAGTGCGACATACTGTTGCATTTGTGTTTTCTGTCTCCACTTCATCTCCTCTACTTTCTCCACCAGGCATTTGTTCTGTAGGTGGAGGAGAGGAGTAGCTCACCAGGTTTTGGATCAGAACTTCTTGGAGTTGCCTCCACCAGCATCATCATCATCATCATCATCACTGTCACCCTCAGCTGAGCCATGTCTTCATCAGGATGCTGCCACCTACCCGGCTCCCTTTGTGATTACTCTGGGAACGCTGAATCTGATGCCTCCAAAGATTCGGAGGAGTCTGATTCTACCACGCAGGCCCAGTATATTGCCAAGGTTACCGCTAAAGATGGCCGCCCACTCTCCACCGTTGTCAAAGCAGTGAGCTTGCAGAGGTAAGAGAGGGAGGAACTCACATGGGAAGGGAGGCGGCGGTGAAAATACTGTCATTTCATTGTGCGCTGATTAATCATCACATTGTTGTCTTCACTGCTTTGTTGTTTTTCTGCACAGTGATGTGGGCATGTGTCGGATTTGTCATGAGGGAGCTGGAGGAGAGACACTGCTCTCACCCTGTGACTGCACCGGCACACTGGGTAAAGTGCACAAGAGCTGCTTGGAGAAGTGGCTGTCCTCCTCCAACACCAGCTACTGTGAACTCTGCCACACAGAGTTCACTATTGAAAGGCGACCACAGCCACTCACACAGGTTAGAGGGCTTTTACTGTGAGGATGTGTTTCCTGTCTTTCTTGTTTGTACAAAAAATAATGTGGAAATTAATAATATTAATTTGCCTAAAGCAAGGGGAACTACTTTCTCCTTCCCCCTGTACTGCTACATTTTAAATCACGTAGACGCTCAGGATATGAGATGAGTTAAAGCAGAAGTAAGCGATCCGGTCGTTTTGGCTAACTTCCTGTCAGCCGATGGAGTTGGCAGTCCCCGCCCTCGTCCCTACGTCACCAGAGAGGACCGCCCCTTTATGCCGTTCTCTCTCCTCATTGGATAAAGGTTGTAGGATATAAGGAAAGTTTTCTCCTCGGCTTACAGCAGAGCAGAGTGACTGACAGACCCGTGTTTCCGACCAAACACTCTATATAAGTGATTGCTGTCAGAAGATATAACTATTTAAGACTTATATTAACACAAACATTCCGCTTACTTCTGCTTTAAGTCATAAGATTCCCCTATTTATAACACGTGGTTTCAATATCATCATTGCATTCATATTAGTTGTGCTGAAATATCCCACCGCATTAATGTTCTTTTACTTGGCAGGATTTTATAATTGTCAATGCAAAATAAGATATACAAACCAATCAAATAAACACTGGCTAGGGTGAAGTTGTGGAAAGCTAGTTTTCAGTTGGACCAATGAGGCTGTCTCTTTGCCCTTGCTCAGTGGCTGAAGGACCCTGGCCCTCGCAGCGAGAAGCGCACACTGCTGTGCGACATGGCCTGCTTCCTTCTCATCACGCCCCTGGCAGCCATCTCTGGCTGGCTGTGTCTGAGGGGAGCCCAGGACCACCTGCAACTGAAGAGCAGACTGGAGGCTGTCGGCCTAATCGCCCTCACCATCGCCCTCTTCACCATCTACATCCTCTGGACGCTGGTAACCGATGCATGACTAAGTTATTCCCCTGCAACTTAGAGAACAGACAACGTTTCTGGACTTGTGTGTTCAGATGCTGGCAGAGAGTGGATGTCTTTCTCTCAGGCATTTTCACACCCACAAATTAGTCCTACTGTGTGCTTTGTTTTTGTTTTTGTTATTTTTTACCCCCACGTAGATGTGGAAAACAGTCACGAACAGATTTAAGCTCTGCCCTTGCTTATTCTACAAATTACCATCACTGTCGTCTGGTCCTGGTATGATTGAGAATACTAAGACTGAGCCGGCTTTAACTCCGCACTTATTTTATCTGCACTATTCTGGATCATAATTTTTAAAAATAGTATACACTGTGAATCTGAACCCTTCCCCAGAAACCCAACTCTTTAATCTTCAGCAGAACGCTAATGAAAAATGACAAACTGTGAAAGATTAGGCTTCCTGCTCGCTGCCGGTGAGCACCTGTCGTGCAGCCGTTGCGGCTTCAGTTTATAATTCCTGACCTGAATCCCTACTACTCTGTCTCTAATATCATGGTGTCCTTTTTATTGACGTCTGTTTTTTCCTCCCCTGTCACCTCCTGTTTTGTGCCCTCCCACTCTCCCTCTGCTCAATCTCAGGTGTCATTTCGATATCACTGTCAGTTGTACTCGGAGTGGAGGAGGACCAATCAGAAAGTGCGTCTCCTCATGCCTGACATGAAAGGCGGACACACCACCCAACGTTCAGTGCCGACCAAGTCGACCAAGAAAATGACTGATGAGACCATCGTATGAGTGCAGCGCAGTGGCAAGAGGAATATTTAAAAATAACGCCCACTGAAGCACTCTCTAAAAAACAAAAATTAATCATATTAATGAACTTTGCACTTCATAAGGACCATTCTGCAAGGAGAGAGCTACTTTCTCCTTCTGTTTTCTTTTATTGAAGCACTTGATGTAAACTACTACGGTATTGACCCGCCACAAAAGTGGTTTTGCGAAGAACTCATTCCGGAGTCATAGTTGATGTTGAAACACAGTTGTCACCGGACAGCCAGTGCTGGGATGTGAACAACTGAACTCATGGATGATGGACTAACCAGCCCGACTGTATGTCCGTGACACAAACTTATGAAATACTAAGACACAAGGCAAGGCAAGGCAAGGCATCTTTATTTATATAGCGCATTTCATACCAAGGCAACTCAATGTGCTTTACATAAAGACAAAACATTTTTAAAAAAAAGAAGCATAAGACAGAATAAAAACAAACAAAACAATAAAAACAGAGTTAAATGCAAGAGCAAATAAAAGTAAAATAAAAGAAACATTTAAAAAAAAAAAAAAAAAAAAGCATAAGACAGAATAAAAACAAACACTAAAAACAGGGTTAAAAGCAAGAGCAAATACAAGTAATAGAAAAGAAAATAGATAAAGTTTTAAGTTCTCAGCTATAAGCACGTGAAAAGAGAAATGTTTTTAACCTGGATTTAAAAGTGCTTACAGTTGGGGCTGATTTCAGTTCTGCTGGTAGTTTGTTCCACTTGTGTGCAGCATAACAGCTAAATGCTGCTTCACCATGTCTGGTCTGAACTCTGAGCTCCACTATCTGACCTGAGTCAGTAGATCTCAGAGCTCTACTGGGTTTATACTCTACTAACATGTCATTCATGTATTCTGGACCTAAACCATTCAGTGATTTGTAAACCAGGAGCAGAACTTTAAAATCTATTCTGTAGCTGACTGGGAGCCAATGTAAGGTCTTAAGAACCGGGGTGATGTGATCTGATCTCTTTGTTCTGGTTAAAACTCGAGCTGCAGCGTTCTGAATGAGCTGCAGCTGTTTGATACTTTTTTGGGGGAGACCAGTCAGAAGACCGTTACAGTAGTCTAGTCTACTGGAGATAAAAGCATGAATCAGCTTCTCCTGATCAGTTTGGGACATAAAACCCTTAATTCTGGATATGTTCTTCAGTTGATAAAAGGCTGATTTGGTGACTGATTTGATATGGCTGTTGAAGGTCAGATCTGAGTCTATCAGCACGCCAAGGTTTCGGACTTGGTCTTTAGTTTCTAAAGACAGTGACTCAAGGTGTTTACTGACAGCAACCCTCTTCTCTTTATTTCCAAAAACAATGACCTCAGTTTTTTCTTGATTTAACTGAAGGAAATTTTGGCTCATCCAATTTTTGACTTGCTCTAAACAGTGACATAATGACTCTATTGGACTGCAGTCATCTGGAGACAGTGCAAGGTATATCTGTGTGTCATCTGCATAACTATGATAGTTGACATTAGAGTTCTGTAGAATTTGACCCAAAGGCAGCATATACAGGTTAAACAGAAGGGGTCCAAGGACTGACCCCTGAGGAACTCCACATGTCATAGCCACTCGATCGGATTGATAACTACCAATGGTCACAAAATAACTCCGTTCCTCTAAGTAGGACCTGAACCATTTTAGGACTGTCCCGCTGAGTCCTGCCCAGGTTTCCAACCTGTCCAGCAGTATACTGTGATCCACAGTGTCAAACGCAGCACTGAGATCCAACATGACCAGAACTGACACCTTGCCTGAGTCAGTGTTCAGCCTTATGTCATTTAACACTCTAATCAGAGCTGTTTCTGTACTGTGGTGAGGTCGGAAGCCTGATTGAAATTTGTCAAAGAGTCCACTGGAGTTCAAGAAGTTGCTGAGTTGATTAAAAACCACTTTCTCAACGATCTTGGCTATAAAGGGAAGATTTGAGATGGGTCTGTAATTGGTTAAAATGGTAGTATCCAATGTTCTCTTTTTTAAGAGTGGCTTGATGGCAGCTACTTTCAGGGGTTTAGGAAACGTGCCTGATTGAAGTGAGCAATTTATTATTTGCTGCAGATCTGTTTGGACAGAGCTTATAATAGTTTTAAAAAAGTCCGATGGTATTGTGTCAAGACAACATGTCGATGTTTTAAGATGCTGAACTGTGTCTTCTAAGGTTTTTTGGTCAACTGTATTAAACTCTGACATAACAGTTGATTTATTCCTAGGTGATTTTAGGGATTGCATCATTGTATTATTTTGCTGATTTGTGTTGATATTTAGCCTTATGGATTTGATTTTTTCATTGAAGAAGTAAGCAAATTCATTGCATTTTTCTGTGGAAAAGAGTTCTGAAGCTATCTCTTTTGGGGGGGTTGTAAGCTTATCAACCATAGCAAACAGAGCACGAGTGTTGTTGATATTCTTATTAATCATTTCAGTAAAGTGTTGCTGTCTAGCCTTGAATAGCCCATGGTTAAAATTACAAAGACTTTGTTTGTAGAGGTCATGGTGGATTTGAAGTTTAGTTTTTCTCCATTTACGCTCAGCCTTCCTGCATTCTGTTTTCAGAGCCTTTACCATCAAAGTGTTTCTCCATGGTGTTCTCTGTCTGGCCAAGGTCATCTTAGTTTTAAAAGGTGCAATGGTATCAATGACATTTGAGATTTTGCAGTTGAAATTATCCAGGAGTTCATCAACTGTCTCTGCACTCACAGTTGGTGACATGACTATAGCCTCCATAAACTTAACACTGGTATTCTCATTTATGAACCTTTTCCTAACAGATACAGAGGGTAACTGCATGTCCGGAGTTATCTGTAAGTCAAAGAACACACAGAAATGATCAGAAAAAGCCAAGTCCTTGATATCAACAGATGTAATGTCAACACCTCTAGAGATAACCAGATCCAGAGTGTGGCCTCGGGTGTGTGTGGGCCCTTTCACATGTTGGGAGAGGCCAAAAGTGTCAAGAAGAGAGCAAAGTTCTTTGGCATTTGTGTCCATGTTATTGTCTATGTGAATGTTAAAATCCCCTGTTATGATAAAAAAGTTGTAGTCAGTGCAGATAACTGACAGCAGTTCGGCAAACTCATCAAAGAATTTTCCTGGGTATCTTGGTGGTCTGTAAATAATTAGGAAGAGAACTTTTGGATCATCCTTTACTAAAAAACAGAGATATTCAAAAGAGCTAAAATCACCAAATATAGTTTCCTTGCACTGAAATACAGATTTAAAAATGGCAGCAACTCCCCCGCCTTTCTTACCACTTCGACACTTATTCATAAAACTGAAATTTGTTGGTGCAGCCTCATTGAGAATGGTAGCACAGCTACATTCAGTCAGCCATGTTTCACTAAGAAGTAAGAAGTCTAGATTATAGGTCATAATGATGTAATTTACTAACAAGGATTTGTTGGCTAGTGATCTTATATTAAGTAGAGCTAACCTTGTGGAGATAACAGGAGACACTGGTGAGTTTCGAGGTTGACAAGCTATACTCACTAGATTGGTAGATTTAATTGAACCCTTTTTATTTCTCACCAGTTTGATCATTTTTCTGTTACCCGTCACCACAGGGATTGAGAAAGCTGCCTGAACTCCATAGGGCCCTGACTTTTCCTGGGAAAGAACATTCTTGATATCATTATTGCAGCCTGGACCCTGCACATATCATTCAGACTCAATGATATGATGATTCAGAGGAAGTGGGGGGGCTCGGTGACTTTTGGTCGAGGGTTGTTTCTGACGCGGTGGAATGCGAGGGGGTGGACGATGTGGGGGGTTAATTGGGGAAAATACGAGACCCTGGCGTGGTGTTAGTTGGATTCCACTAGTGAGAAAGCTCTTCATCCTGTCAGGGAAATCCAGAAATGGGGAGTCAGGACTAGATGAAGAGAGTTGGGGGCTGGATGGGGTTCGGGGGGTTGAATGTTGGGCTAATGTAGCAGGATATAACTGAATCAGCATGCTACTACAGTATAATATGAAACATATTCACACTACCTATAATTCCCTCATGCCCCTTCACAGTGTAATTAGCTGTTTTTTTTAACAATGGGTAGCCAAAAGCCCAGCGGAGGATAATAACCTAAAAAACACGACTGACGAGGTCTACAGTGGCAAGAAAAAGTAAGTACTTGGGAATCATCTCAATTTGTGTATAAATTTGTAATTTATGTGTGATTTGTAATTTATGTATAATATGTAAAATACGGTCAGATCTTCATCAAAGTTACAATTATGAACAAACATCATCTATTTTAAGTAAAAGCACACAGATCATTTTATTCTTCTTATTAAGAAAAGTAAAACATCCACAGTGTAAGTTGAAAAAAGTATGTGAACCTAATGGTATTAACAAAAGCTAACTGAAGTCAGGGGTTATTAAACCTGGAGTCCACAAAATGCAGATTGGAGGTTGACTCGCACATTTTGAGTTTGCTGTTTACAGGAAACATCTGCTGATGTGAAACGAGACATCTTAAAGACTTGCTGTCAAGAAGTGCTGATTTGCATGAAGCTGAAAGTGTTCTGAAAGTCATCTGAAATAGTTTAGATAATGATAACGTTATGTGGCTACTTTCCCTAGAAATAGTCACAGCCAAGATGACTCTAAAAGCACAATGCAGATGTTCAGCAACATAAAGAAAGAACCTCAGAGTTAAAGTTACAGGCTCTAAGGAAACACTTCTCCTAAGTCTACCATACCCAGGTCATGGTGCATGTTGTCCTGGCACTGCTCTCCAAAAATATATATATATCTGCACTTCTGATGTTTGCTAATGAGCTGTCGACCCTCCACAATGCTACTTTTAAAAATTGTTACGTTATGGGCAGATGGACTTTAGGAGCAAAGGAGAGCTAGTGGAGACAGCATGATGTCTTTGCTGCCTTTGGGCTGGAACAGCTCGCCATCATCAAAGAGAAAATGAGTTAATCTAATAATCTGACAGGATAATGTCAGGGAGGCTGGCTGCCTGCTGCAGACCAATAGAAGTTGTGTGATGCAGCAGGACAATGACCCTAAGCATCAAAATAAATCAACCACAAAATGACTTGGAAAAAGAAAACCCACCAGCTGGAGTTTTGCAGTCAGAGCCTAGACCTTTCATCCTGTGAGTGAGTCTGAGCTGAAGCAGCGCTGTTTGGCGAATGATCCAAGGCTCCTCTTGAACATTGTGCCGGTCTGATCAACAGCTGCGGTTTGAAGTTACTGCTGCCAGAGGAGGTTGGGCCAGTTATTAAACCCAAGGGTTCACTCACTTTTTTTTTCCACCAGCACTGTGAATGTGTAATGGGTATGTTCAATAAAGACAAAAAAATATATAATTATCTGTGTGATGCTATCTAAGAGACACCGTGTTTGTCTACTTTTGTGACTTAGATGAAGGTCAAATCACATTTCATGACAAATTGATGCAGAAAACACAAGGAAGATTGTGCTGTAGGGTTCACACACTTTTTCTTGCCACTGGATCTGTGAATACTCAACAAGTGGTGAGCGATGGACACATGCAAACGTTCTTGTCTATAATCTGAACCCTTTTGAAGTTTCCAGGTAAAGCTTTATCATCGCTGTCTAAACGGTGACACTCAAATCATTTTTTCCGTTTAGACAGCAGCCGAGGCATCACACATTTGTCACGCTCGTTACTGGATCAGTGGAGATTGTATTATATGGGATAACACAAGCTGCATCCGTTAAACGGCAGCGCAGCATCAGCAGCAGCGTATGAGTAAAATAGTATTGACCGCGTGGAAAAGTGTTTACATTCCAATTGGATGATGTTTCCACTATTGTCATAAAAGTGCATTAGCAAACGGCCCTGCTCCACTTGTAAATGCACCATTCATAAATTGAACTGCTCTAGCAATGACCAGTAGTAGTAAAGTCCTACATCACAAGAGATGCAATTTTAAAAAGAGGAGAAACAGTGTTCTGAATAGTGAGATTACAGACTCGTGTCCTATATTAAACACAGAGTTGTATCAGAGCAGGCTGGTACACAGTAAAGGTGCAAAGGAGAAATGAGTTTAAGATGTCAATCGATGTATGCAGCATATGGTTAACAAGGTATTTTGTGTTATTGTAGTCTTCCTGCTGCATCCCCTGGAAAAGTTGGGTTATTGTGCAATAAAACAAGAGGGACTCCTGGACTCAGTCAGTGTGAACTGTCACTTGTCTGCTGGTTTGACGTATTTCTGTCTCTTGTGACCTTCATCTAGTATTTGGAAATATATCCAACAATCAACTTGTGGAAAATGACTAGATATATTCATTCAAGTACTGTATTTGTACTTCAGTGTGTCCGTTTCATGCTAAATTTTACTTCTATTTCACCACCTTTAAGATGCAAATACTGTGATCTTTGCTCTGCTACATTTATTTAACAGCTGCATTCACTGATTACTTTACCATAAAGATTTTTCATTCATAACCTTCTGCATAATATATATATATATATACGAACAAGGCACGAACAAGGCACTGTTTAAGTTGAAACCAGTGGTCCCCAAACTTCCAGGCTTGTTCCCCCTTGGGGGAAAAAAGCTATCTACTTCAAGCCCTTTGCCATATCTTAGATATTTTGTTGCCAGTTACACCAGAGTGATTTCCCCTTTTAACTTCTCAGATGGCTTGAGGCTCATATAGGTCAATGATAGTAATAGTAGACCAAAGCAATATGCACAAATCTGAAACACTCTAGCAATACCAGGTGCACAGTATCTAAATAGAACACACAAGCAATATGTCAGCACTCAGAGATTAAACATTACACAAGAAGATTTGGGGAATTATGGGTATTCTATTTGTTTAATAATAATTTGTTAGCCAATATATCACAAAAAAGATGAGCAAAAACTCCCAAAAATTAATACATATTTGCATAGCAGCACTTTATTCTTTATTTCCTACACCAGTAATCCTGTAATGGCTCCACAGATTAACTTTGTGATCATTCAGAGGAGGTCAGACCCAGAGGTTGGGAACCACTGGACTAAACTAACTAAACGTATTTAAATTAGATAAAACTAGCCCCTTTACTTTGACCTGCCACAACGGTAAAATGTTGCTTTTTGCACTGATGCGTCAACAGCTTAAAAATGTAGCACATAAAAATTAAAAAAAAAAAACCCTTCTGCATAAGCCAAACGAGAAAGACCACAGAAACATAATATTGTAAAATTTAATTTCATGGCATTAATATAATGTATGTGAGCAGACAAGCTATCAAAATCAAAACAAACAAAAAGAATATATTTTACACAAAATGAAATAAGCATCAGTAGCGTCACAACCACTTCTGAGATGATGACTGAACGAGGAGGAGGGGAGCCCAAAAACAGGACTGCTGGTACGACTGAAACAGGCAGGAATCAAACCCAAGGCCTCCAGCACGTGGCAACAACCATCTACCAGGGAGATGTCTAGGTCTTGAACAAGGCTATTCTGCTACACTAACATGGGTAACTGTGGTAGCTACTTGCGAGGTACCATCAGTCCTGTTTTTGCACCAGAATGTAGCAGACTGTACCTGGGTCAGATTACAATTTGAAATCAATTCAAACACCTCTTTCTGGGATTGATCATTTGTGGCATAACAGAACTGACTCCATTGATTTAAAAAGTGCAGATTCAGACGATATTGCAACCCAGGCTGATGGAAGCATACCAACACTGTGGATTTCAACTAATAATCGACCCAGGTGAGGAGGGACGGTTGCCATGGGTTACAGGTTCTGACAGCACTGCAGTTTGCTTCCCCTCTGGCCGTCCGTGGTCGGTGGCACGCTGATGTCCACCACGTTGTTTCCTGGGGACTCGTCATGGGCGGACCGCTCAGCGATCTGTTTCTGCGAGACGATGCGATAGATTTCTGTGGCAAAGATTACCTCACATGATTATCCTTCGAACCACATGAGGTTCCCTAAAACTGAAACATCTGGTCAATGCAGGCAGCAGTTTACTAACTACAAAAAGAACTTCCTAAAGTAACAGGAAGTTCATAACTTTAGTTACTAACTGTAAATTAGCTCTGGTGTCCCACTTCTGGTCATCAACCTACCTGTAAGGATATTCTTGAAGGCTTCTTCAACGTTTGTCGAGTCCAAGGCTGAAGTTTCTATGAATGACAGATTGTTCTTCTCTGTGGGATGACAAAGAAAACAAAAGATGCATCACATTTATAAGCACCCAGCAAAATGAGCTACACCACCAAGAAGAGAACAAATTACAAATTCTTCTCTTGCTACCTTTTTTTTTTTTTCTGGGCAAATTGAATCGTAGGCAACTGGACTTGTATTTGTCTGGGAAGACGTTTCGCCTCTTATCCAAGGGGCTTCATCAGTTCGTACGCAACAAGTCTCACTAGTCCGCACTAGTGGAGTAAGACCCAGGTATTTAACCTCTGTGGGAGTGATCACCAGAGTACCTGTGGGTGTGTTTACAAAGGTACTGGTTTCACTTGACCATTGTTGACCATTGAGGCGAAACGTCTTCCCAGACAAATACAAGTCCAGTTGACTACGATTCAATTTCCCCAGAAAAGAACGATGACCTGGATGAATGAGAATATCCATAGACATCTTGCTACCTTTTGAAAAACAAACAAAAAGCTGATAATGCCACTCTGATGTTGTCTGGTAATTTACATCGGCATCAGACCTCGGAAAGGTGAAATAGTAAATGGATGTTTAAAAAACACTTGGTTGGCCTTTGATGGAGAGTTCAGTCCGTTACAGCAGCACAGACAACTGACTACATAAAAGCACTCAACACACAAATGTTTTTTCCATTGTGCAGTTAAAGGCCCCATGGCATGAAAAATGTGATTTTGGTTATTTTTTGGTGCTTGGGGAGGTCTCTGGGCCACGTATATACTGCCCCATGCATCAAACAGGTCATAAACGGAGAACCGCACACCGCCCATTTGTAGGAACATTCTCTTTAAGACGAGCAGATAGCACTTCCTCCTTTCTGTGATGTCACACACAAGGTAACTCCACCCACTGTGGCCAGTTTTTTTTTTTTTTTCAATTTTTATGAATGCAGCTTAGGTTTCAGTTACTTGCCTGTGATTGGCCCGACCACATGCCACTCAAAAACAGTGAGCCAATCAGAGGAGAGGTTCTCATTCTCTCTTCTGATTGGCCAAATGACCTGTGCCTGCTAGAGCTCCAGAAAGAGGCAACAGAAAGGGGCAGTATAAACAATATTTAGCAGATCACAGGTACTCAAAACCAATGATACATCTTGTTAGGGATATCAGCAGGTAAATAAACCCAGAGAAAAGTGCACAGCATGGGGCCTTTAAGTCTCTCCAACTTCCTGTACCTGCAAAGGCCCGGGCCTCGTCTGTGGGAACGGCCCTGAGGTGGCGCAGGTCGCTCTTGTTGCCGACCAGCATGATGACGATGTTGTTGTCAGCGTGGTCCCTCAGCTCCTTCAGCCAGCGCTCCACGTTCTCGTAGGTCAGGTGTTTGGCGATGTCATACACTAAGAGCGCCCCCACCGCCCCTCTGTAGTATCTGTGACGAGAGCAGCCGTGGTTCAAACACATTTTCACTTGTGAGAGCGAGTTATGTCACAGGCAGCAGGAAAACCACAGGTGTTACTAAAAACATTTGTGATGGTTCCACTTCCCGGTCAGCCATGTGACAGTGTGACAGTGAGCCTGCATGCATGTCAGTGCTGTTTCATCTGTGACTTGTTAAAACATCTTCCAAGAAAAAGGCCGATGACAGAAATCTTGAGTGCGTGTCGGCATATCCAGTAAATCTCCTTTTCACTTTAGAAACTCCAGTAATTACACAGGTTTGTGACAAATGTCTTTATGTTTGTTTTCCCACCGACTAATCAGGAATAGAGAATGTATTCTGTCAATTTAACACTGTCACACTATCAACAGCTATGTTCGTGTGTGAAAAACCATCATTAGATAATTACTTAAAAGTGGGATCATCTTCAACTTTCAGACAAACATTCTCACCACAAAATCCACTCAGTAAATTAGTTTGCTTTCAGTCATATCACATGATCTTGAACATGTGACATGACTGAAAGCAAACCCAGATGTCATGGATTTGTAAACAGTTTTTTCCAAAGCCCTGGTAAATGGTCAGGGGGAAAAAAAGAATGATTGGAAAAGTATTATTTAAATCTGCTGATGAAGATCAAGTAGCGTGACTGAAAGCTCCAGAACAGCAATTAAACAACCTTGTTGGCATTGTTGTTTTCTACATCATGACATTTTTATTTTTAAGTTTTAAATTCAGTTATATCAGCAGGTGTATAATGCAGCTATAATACATTTATTCTTTTTCCTGGGGTTTTATGTTCTCAACTACAGAAGATTTAAACCAGTAGCTAACACTTTCTTGACTAGTGCACACAACTTATTGATGAAAGGTGCAGTCTGCCTTCACAACCAGCTTTTGTAGAACATATCCAACAATCAGGCACATTTTAAGTGACCCACGCGTTGGGATAAAGTGTCAATTGTGACTGCAGTGCTGATGTGTATCGCCACACTGAGGGGTGTTGGGTAACAGGCAGAACTATCTGCGCCACACCAGACATGGACTCACGCAGAGGTGATGGCTCTGTAGCGCTCCTGTCCCGCTGTATCCCAGATCTGAGCCTTTATCGTCTTCCCGTCCACCTGAATGCTGCGTGTGGCGAACTCCACCCCGATGGTGCTCTTGCTCTCAAGGTTGAACTCATTTCGTGTGAACCGAGAGAGCAGGTTGCTCTTCCCTACGCCCGAGTCCCCAATTAACACAACTGTGGAGAGAAAGAGAGGGAGAGACAAGATGAGACAAGTGTGTGCATATAGGTTGTGTGTGGTGGGATGAGTTGGGGATGGGCTGTATGTATTAAGAAATGAAGAAATGTTGATACGGCATAAAGAAGAGCTTCTAAACTTTGGTGCAACAGGACCCTGGGGCTGTGTGTGTGTGTGTGTGTGTGTGTGTGTGTGTGTGTGTGTGTGTGTGTGTGTGTGTGTGTGTGTGTGTGTGTGTGTGTGTGTGTGTGTGTGTGTGTGTGTGTGTGTGTGTGTGAAATGATTCATGGGGTATGAAAAACACATTTCTACTGTAAAGTAGGAGCATAGCTAGTCTTTATAGTGTTAGAGCCTGTGAGTGTGCTTTCTTCCATTTTGAGTTCAATACATCTATTACCTTCACAAAGGGAACTTCTACTTCAGTACCAATCAATAACACTAAAAAATAATGTTTGACATGATGAAATGACCTGATAATGAACTATTTTCTGCTTTCTGAGTTCTGCTTTTCCAGTCTGTAATGAGAACAACTCACACAGAACAAATGCATATCTACTGTAACCTAAAAAAAAAACATCTATTAGAAAAGCTACACTCATTTAACTTAAACCATCACCTATCACATAACCCAAACAAGAGTTAATGCCTTCAAGTGCTGCAGGGATTATACACTAAACAGAGAAGCACTTTAGCCTGTGATGGTTCTCTGCACAACCACAGAAAGCTAAATAATGGAGCACAAAGGAATTTATTTTTCTTCTCACACAGCGAAATTGTGTGTGCAACAGAATAAATGTGAATAAACGGTTTCACTTCTTATGCTGCATCTGTAATAGACTGTATTAAGCTGTGTCTTTCACAAATGAAGAGGTAAGCCTGGCCTGAGGCTGCTGTTGCCCACAAAATGAACTGCTGACAGCTCAGGTAGGGGAGACTTGACCTGACACCAGCCCTCATTTAAAACTTTATTCCTACCCCTGAGGTTTAAATGCATCCACAAGTGAGAGCTACAGCAACACAACATCTGTATGTGTATTTCCATCACACTGCTGTGAGACAACAGCTGGAAATGCCATAAGTGAGCTGCAAGAAGACTGTGCAACACCAGTGTGAATGGCTACTGTTTAGAATCCATATGACAACATGGACTGATTATTAGGCCCTCTATTGTTCAAATGTGGTCTTCAGCTGTGAGTCACTGGATGAAAGTGATTGATTATAGGCTCTTGGTCCAGGGCTGTGCTGGTCTTACGACCGGGGCTGAGGTGTCTGCTGCTCCAAGCAGAAGTAGCAGGAGGTGGGGCCTTTTGTTTTCTCTCTCCCAAAAGGAAATAGAGCCGAACTTTGTCCCTGTCGACATCGCGCTGGTCCGGGCTGCAGGAAGCTGATAACAGGCTTCATCAAAACCTGAATCGACAGTTTCAGGCCGCCTTGCCCTTCCTGTTTCGGCCGGGTACACAGACGATGGCTCGGGTAGAGAGTCAGGGAGGGAGGGTGAGAGGCAGAAAGGGAGAGAGAGGGAGAGAGAGAGCCCTCGCCTCCGGCAGATGCCCTATTCATCCCACAGAGGATACTTTGTTACATCTAAATGGCCTTTTAGCTTATCCAGGCCCAGGATGTTAATGTGCCACAGGAGCAGATATCACGATCAAAGGGAGGCATTCTGGATCCGACCGAGCAGCACCACTGATAAACATGGACCTGAGTCTGGTCCCGCTGCAATCTCAGTGACTATCTACCAGGCCCAGTTGTTGATCATCACAATAACACCAAAATACATAAAGTTACCAGTTGCTGCATTGTCGGTGTGAATAAGAGCCGTTTGATGACCATCCTCATCTGAGGATGAAGCTTATTGATCAGCAGAGGTGGAGGCTAATAGGCCTTTAATAAGCCACATGAGGAGTGAGTAGAAAACATGAAATATAGCCTACCTCAATAAAAGGGGAAACGCTTCAGACTCAGCATCAAAGTAGCCTACTGCTCTAGTTGATTAAAGTTTAATAATAAAAAAGGGGCCGAGCACAGGCAGGGTGTTGCATCCTATACCTATAAATATAGCTGCAGGCGTTGTAATGTTACAATGACAGCATTATGTTGTAATAACACCAACCGATTATCATCCGGGCAGCTCCTGACAATAACATCAACCTGTTTCTTAAGAAAATCCACACATCTGCTCGCGAAATGACAGATTTATAGACATTTATAAAAGCATAGCTTTGTCGGTCTGAGTCTGTGTAAAGGGGGGAATGCAGTCATCTTTTTTTTTTTTTCTTTTTTTTTTTTTTTACCTTTGAACAAGAAATCGTATTCATCGTCTCGGTTCCCCATTCTAGACGAGGCCGCTCCAACGCTTGTCTCCGGAAGAGGATGCGTGAAAAGTGCGGGTATGAATTAGCGTTGTATGCCAGGAAAAATAAGGTAAAGGTTTGAGCAGAGACTCTGCGCCAGTGTTGGCTGTCAAGGCGAGCTGGCCGCAGAAAGGGAGAGCTCTCAACTCTGCAGAGGGAGGGGAGGAGTCCCTGCAGGAGAACATAGCTTCCAATAGGGGGCGCTCCTTACTGGCATGCCAGCAGATAGCTAGTCTACCATTCAGTCAGACACACACACACACACACACACACACACACACACACACACACACACACACACACACACACACACACACACACACACACACACACACACACACACACACACACACACAGGCCTGTCGTTGTCAATGGACAGGAAAATGTCAGGTCCGCTCGCACTACCAAAGTGTTAAAATGCATGTAGCCTATGTGTAAAGCCATTATTGAAAGAATATGTGCAGTTAATGTTATTTCAGATACATTGGTATTTCATAGGAGACAACATTTTCAACAGTTATGATGCAAACAAGTATGTGACACATAAAAAGAAGAAGATAGAAAGAAAATATTTAACAATCTTAAAGGCCTATAGATTTTTTTAAAAAGTTATTATTCTTTATTTATTTGGTAGCCTTATTTCATGAAAAATTGGCCTGCAAGGGTACTTACCTTTCAAAAACAAACTAATTATGTACAGTGAATAAATATAAGTACTTTATTTTCATAGTCCTTTCAAGTTTGTTTATGGTTTAATGACCACCTATTTTTTTATGATGTCACATTTTCGAATAAAGCCCAGCTGAAACTGAAACTGATGAATTTGTGTTTCTGTATAGTGGGCCTATCAGGCTCATCCAAACATTATGTAGCTCGTTAAAAATACACACATTTTTTAAAGAAGACTATAAGAACAAATGACACTAGGACCACAGCGGATACTGTATCATTTTTATGAAGATCTCCTGCAAGTAGAGACTGTGTTAAAGATCCTGAAGCAAGTCTACTTTGTGCCTTGGCCTTATAAAAAAGTAATGCAGGGGCAGGGCACTGAGGGCAGCAGCGGTGATTGACTGTGATATATACGGGGACATTTTCTGTCACTACTTTGCATTCATATGTGGATGTAACATTTAGATCAGAGTCTGTTAACAGAGAAACTGTTTGCTAAGTACTGCTAATGTTAAAATAAATTAAAGTTTTTAAAAAGTTTGTAAATAATGTTTAGTTGAGAACCCAGAAAATGTGTATATCTTAATAAACTAAAATATAAGCACCCACGAATGGGAGAACAAACCCAATATACAGACACATATTGTCACAGCTTTTCTGTTTGCACTGCAACCATATTCATATGATGACCATACAATTGTTATTTTACTAGCTAGAGCGGGAATAAAGGTTTATAATTAGAAAAAAATACTTAGCGTATAGATATAAGATTTATCATAATTATAACAGACTTTACCAACAGAACAAATGCCTAAAATTGTCTGTAGAATTAGTTTAGAGATAGTTGTGTTGTCTCACAGTCCTTTTATTTTGGGGGGATTTCCCCTTTAAGTCGTGCTGACAGATGGCCACGCCCCCCACTCCACCAGCTCTGCTCCCATTGGTGGAGCTGAAGGTCACCTGCTCCATCCAACACACGTGCTGCTCCGCGCATTTCAAGATCAAGATGGCAGCCTCGGTGTGTCGGTGCTACGAGGTGAGACTCATTCATGGCCTTCAGTCCGGCCCCGGGGGCTCCAGGAGGGGCTGCGGGGAGAGGTGCAGGCAGAGCGGGCTTTGCAGCTCTGCTGCTCCCGCCCGGGTGTGTGGGACAGGCCCGCGGGGTGTTTTATAACGGGGACAGGGAGCGAGGTGTCCGCTAGGAAAGGCCTGGTTCATTCAGAGCACGGCTGAGCCCCCTTCTCTAACTAGACATGTAAACAGGAATCGAGCCGTAGTTTCAATGAGCAACCGTAAAACATAACAGGCACGAGGTTAAATAACACGGTCGGTAATCCGTTACCTAAAAGAGTGATGTTACAGCTGACTGTGCCACCGGGCTGGGAACTGATGCAATCTTCTTGGTTTTATCATATTAAGTAATGGTGTCCTCACACTCGTTGACCTGTGTGACCGAGCAGCAGACTCGGGTTATGGAGCTGTATAAAGGCTTGGGGGTAAATAACATATTTCATTGGATGTTAAAGTGTAATATCTTTTGTAGAGAGTTTGGAATAACTGTGTTTCCTGCAGGGAATGTGTTTTATTGATTTTCACGCATGCAGCTTTACTTATTATGCAAACAACTGTACTAAAGGATAAACCTTAAAATAGACAAAGTTTGTGCCAAGTCTTGTCTCTACATGCACCACAGTTCCACAGTTCCAGCCATCAAAATATGCGAAATGTGTCTGACATAATCAGTGTATTGGTTAAATCTCATCAAAATGTGTCTAAATGCTATGGGGTGTACCATTTCTAGTGGCAAACATCAAGGTAATGAGTGCGATAATGCAAGTTAGAAACATGTGCAGTGGTTAGATGTCCTGGGCCTGAATGCTTGTGATGGCTCCAATAACTTGGCTATACTGTGGATGGCATTTTCCTGTTATTGTGTGTGTTTGTTTGATGTTGTGTGGGATGGGCAATACTCATTAGTAGCTCATTAATAACCTCTCATTGATGGTGCTTTCACTGCAGTGTTGGCAGAGCCGGTATTTGTCAGTAACAGTGACTTTCTCTTCATTGCAGCTGGTCGGCAGACGTGCCTTGGCCCTCTGCTCCCGGCCTCTGGTCTCCTCAACATGGAGAGGAGATGCATACAGGTTACACAGAAGCCCTGCTTCAGCTGTGCAGGTACACAAAGTGACACACACTCGTTGTTTGGCATCATTTTTCATTTAATTTCACATTAAATACTAGTGTACAGACTCTGGTATTTCCATGTTTCAACATACCTAGACAGATAATGAATAGCTTTCCCAGGGCCCTAGGATTTTGGTGGCCCTAAACAAGATTTTTGTTTGTGGCCCACTCTAAAACCAAATCACTGGTTAAAACTGAATACAGACATGTTTATGCCCTCTGAGGTTTGAGGCCATTTTCTCGACTTTTACATCAATATCTTTTTAAGATACTTGCAGATGTAACAATACTCAAGTGTTTTATGTCTAAATATTAGAACCTCCACTGTAAGCACACTGAGGCCAATTTGTCCTTTTTGAAAAATGTCAAATCCCTTGTGAAAACACTCCTTCAGTCATGAGAATGAACTGTTTTGGTGCTTGAAATAGGATATGAATACAGTAATAGATAAGTGTAGAAAACAAGTCTAAAATGAAATTTTGTAAGATTGCTTTTTTAGCACAAATGTTGTCATTCTGCCATTCTATTTTCACCAAATGTCTCTCAAATGTGAGAAAAAGAAGCTGAATATTGACTTCACGTTACATATAAAGCTCATAGCGTGCATGTGCAGACCTCAGGATGTTTAAATTACCTGAATGAACCCCGGTACCTTTCTGATCATGTGACCCCCCCACCTAACGGCTGTGGCCCTAAACAACCGCATAGAGTGTTTATGCCAGGGGCCGGCCCTGAGCTTTCCATTTGCAACACATGGATAGGCTGTTTGCTCCATGGCCTGTTTCTGACTAACCAAAGTCCCACTTTCTGTTTGTCTCATTAGGTTCGATATGCTTCGGGACGTAAAGGTTTTCTGGGGGAGTTTGTGGATAACCTTCGTCAGGAGTTCAGTAAGAATCAAGAGATGAAGGACAATATAAAGAAGTTCAGAGAGGAGGCCAAGAGGCTTGAGGAGTCTGATGCTCTTCAGCAGGCCCGCAAGAAATATGTAAGAACATTATTCAGGCCAACAGGGATTTTATGGCAATGTTGCATGTGAATGTGTATGTTTATATTTATATGATATACTACATTTTTATTTGACATTTAAACATTTTTGTATTAAGTTGGATTTAATTTGCATTATTATTATTATTATTATTATTATTTGAAATGTGCATGTTAATTTATTTTCTTTTTTCTTTTAATTAGAAATCTATAGAGGCTGAGACAGCGAAGACCTCAGAGGTGTTCAAGAAGACCTTCGGCTCCCTGTCAGAGACTGTCAAAGAGGTAAGAGATCAGCACTAATTTATGGGGGTGGGCCTAGATAAGCTTTTGCTTCTCCCGCTTTCCCTTTCGGCCATGTGTATTGTATTATTTGAACTAAGATGAAGTGTGATGATGATGATTTAAATTGACATGCCCGAGATAAACAAATTGATTGATTGATTGACTAATTCTGGTTTGTTATACCAGGGAACAGACTGACCTAATTGAATCCACTGACCTTCATATCTGAACACACTGATTGTTTTCTTGAAATCTGATATGAACTCGACTCTTGGACTCCATCTCTAAGGCCCAATCCCATTTCTCTTTTTTACCCCTACCCCTTCCCCTACCCCTTGCCCCTCGCCCCTCGAAACGGAGCTACAAGGGGTAGGGGTAGAAAGTCAACCCCTCCGAATTGGGACACCCCTTCAACAATCACATACGTCATCACGTAGTCTCACTGGCTTTTACGTAAGCTGATGCGGCGAGCTTTTGCCAGAAATCAAATAGCCGTGTACCATATAACTTAATAAAATAAGATAAAACTTAATGCAGACTGATCGGTTCATTGTAAAACATTTATTTACTGATGTAAATGTGGTGATTTCTGTACACAGAGCCCAGAGGCAGCGCTGCCTGCTCCTCTGACTGGTACATGAAGCATAACTTTTCATCCAAATAAACTAATGCTACTGCCACAATTGTCAGATTTCATCAATGAGACCAACATTTAAATGCTGAAAAGAATTTAACATGCTGGTGGTAAACCTCTAAAAACCCGCGGATAAGTTAATTAACGACCGCCTTCTCTCCCGGCGGGACCGGGACGAGAACGTAATTTGGCCGGTGGAGCAGCGCTGCAGACCGGCTGCTGTCTCTGTGAGGAGCCGCTCCTCCTGGAGCTTCACTTCTCCGAAAAATCGTCGGAGCAAACTTCTAACCCGCCGTCATTTGGATAAACTAACCGCACATTTGGGACCTAAATAGTTACTTTCTCGCAAGAAAAAATATTAAAACTTAATAAAGTGACCGCGCTACAGTGAGAAATAAAACAGCTTTTCGTTTTACAGCCACCGCTGCCGGCTGCCGCAAGATGCATTCTGGGAAACTTTTCATACCCCTCCGTTTGGAGTGTGCCTCTGAAAAATCTCCGTTTGGAGGGCTATGTAGCCCTACCACTTCCCCCTACCCCTCTGTCCTAACGGGGATTGGGACACCCCTACCCCTACACGTGAACGCGCAAAACGGAGGGGTAGGGGTAAGTGGTAGGGCCAAGGGGTGAAATGGGATTGGGCCTAATATTCCATTATAAAAGTGTTAGAAACTTTCTCAGAAGTTGAAGAGAAGTGTTTATTTGATTAATACAGATCATCAACTTAAAATCTGTCATTGTGTCACCTCAGGGTATACAGGAAGTGACTCGCACTGACATTGGGAAGAAGATCAAGGAGGGTGTGGAGGAGGCAGCCAAGTCAGCCATGCACTCCGCTGAGTCCGTCTCCAAAGGAGGAGAGAAGCTGGGCAAGACCAGCGCATTCAGGGCCATCTCACAGGTCAGACGTGAACATCAAATGTTGAAAAAGCATTACGAAATGCTTCACATGTAACATTACACGCCGGTTTCAACCAGAGTCTGTGTGTGTCCTCTCTGTAGAGTGTGGAAACCATGAAGAAGGAGATCGATGTGGGCGACGCCGGCCCGTACAGAGCGCCCTCTCAGCTGAGGAAGAGAAGCGATTTCTCCTCTAAAGGAGCAGACGCCGACACCAGAGTGTTCGAAGCCAATGAGTGAGTTGTTAACCTGCATTCTGCTGTCTCACAGGAGCAAGTTGTTGTACACATCTCTAACAATGTGACTAATTTGTGTGTGTGTGTGATGCAGGGAGGATATGGGTGTGGTTCTCCACAAGGATTCAAAATGGTACCAGCAGTGGAAGGACTTCAAAGACAACAACGTAGTTTTTAACAGTAAGAAAGTAACTCCCATTTATATATTAGATTAGATACATTAGAATTAGTAATATGTAATATCTCACCTATTTGTGCATATATGTAATTCCATTTAAAGGCAGCAGGTGGCACCAGAGTCTTTGCAGTAGATTTCACATTAATGTGCTACAGTTCAGGCATCAGCTGAGTGGCCATGTGCCCTCACTCTTTATTTTGTTGATAAGTTCATCATCAGCTGTTTGTATCCTACAGGATTCTTTGAGATGAAGATGAAATATGATGAAAGCGACAATGCCGTCATCAGAGCGTCCAGAGCCGTCACCGACAAAGTCACTGGTTTCCTAGGTAATGCTCCTCTATTGTTGGTTTTGCAGTTACTTGTCTGTACACTACCCATCATTAATTAAAGTAAAATGATCTACATAAAATATATCTATATCTATATATATATATATATAATTTGTTCTCAAAAAAAGAGTAAAAAACTGAAATCTTGTTTTGTAGCAGACAAAAAGACTTGCTCTATGTTGTGGCAATAATCAGGTTTTGGATTAACGTGAATATTACTAATCATGAGCAAAAGATATCCCATGTGTGGTACTGAGTGAAACCTCTGTTGTTGCTACTGCTGATGATGTCACGTTTGTTTTGTAGGTGGTCTCTTCTCTAAGACAGAAATGTCAGAGGTGCTGACAGAAATCGTGAAGGCGGACCCCACCTTTGACAAAGACTCTTTTCTCAAACAGTGTGAGAAAGACATCATCCCTAACATACTGGAGGTAAACAGACTCAGTTCAGCTCTGATAGTTTGTCTGTCAGTGGTGAAAGATTTTTTTTTTTTTTTTTTTAGAACACCAGTCTAATGAGACCGAACACTTATGTCTCTTCCCCGGTTAAAATTATCATTAGTTACATCAGTTGTAAAATGGTCTACTTCATCTAATCGTGCATCAAATGTGGTCACATGTGTTGTGATTTCAGCAGCACTCTTCACCGTAAACTCTTGACACTTTACTGTATGTTTGTTTTCTTCCTCTGGGACAAAAGTTACTATAGTTATTTAAGAGAAATAAAGAGAACTTCCTAAGTACATCTATAATGCCTTGTCACCGTCTCCTCTGCAGGCTATGATCCGTGGAGAGCTGGAGGTGCTGAAAGACTGGTGCTATGAAGCTGTAAGTGTGACACTTCACCTCTACATCTATATTTAATCAAAATAAACAGAGTCTAATGTGAATCATTTTTGGAAATACACTCTGATTTTAGGCCCTTCATGGGACTCTTGGTCTTTTTATGGCTTTATAAACAGGCATAATCACCTGTTCAGAGAAAGAAACTCTCACAGATGAAGACCTAAAATGTTTATCCTTTAAGTAGTATACAAAAGTGTGTCAAATTGTCATTTTCATGCCACATGTATTTGCTTGTACCTCTTCCTCAGACATACAGTCAGCTGGCTCACCCCATCCAACAGGCCAGAGCACTCGGGCTGCTCTTCCAGTCCAAAATCCTTGACATTGATAACATAGATGTAAGTGCTTCCACATTCAAATGTTTTTATCTTTTCATCATCTTTCTCACAGCTGCTGTGTCTAAATCCGCTGTTTAAGAAATCTAGTTGCTACAGAAAGTGACAGTGACCCTTGTTATGTGTGTTCTTCTCATCTCATCTAATTAGTCTGTTTACCGTCTCTCTGGTCTTGTAGCTAGCGATGGGCAAGATGATGGACCAGGGCCCAGTGTTGATCATCACCTTCCAGGCACAGGTCGTCATGGTGATCCGCAGTCCCAAAGGAGACATTGTGGAAGGAGACCCGGTCAGTCAGCTCATCACTGCTGCACCAGAATAGTGCCTGTAATAGATATGATTAGTCATGCCAAGGAAAGTAACTCGGATGGTGAAATTAGATCAGCACTCAGTAACATGTTACTAGTAATAAACTGATGTTTATTACTCTCATTTTCACTGGGTTGATGCAGCAGAAATCTCTTTACTTCATGCAGCTAATACACTAGTGCAAAATATTTCCCATGAATCAACATATTGCACATAGGCTGTCCAGCAAGTTGCATTATAGAAAATCACCACAAGCCAAGTCAGAAAGCTGCTTCTCTAACTTGTGGCTGTGCACAACTCTACGTCTCAAAGGGCTGTTCTCCCTCCTCTGTACTGTCTCTGTGCCTCTGACCCTCTGCTCTATTCCTCGCTCAACAGGAGAAGGTGATGAGGATGATGTATGTTTGGGCGCTATGTCGTGACCAGGAGGAGCTGAACCCCAATGCAGCCTGGAGACTTCTGGACATCTCCGCCTCCAGCACCGAGCAAGTCCTCTAGGAGGAGGAGGAGGAGGAGGAGGAGGAGGACCGCAGGTGAAAAGGTCCATCTGGGACAAAGATGGGAACAAGGACGAGAGATACGAGGACGTGCCTGGAATATCTGCACACGCTGACTCATATATTTATACATTATCATCTGAGGGCAGAGGATGCTGCTGTGTTACGCCACAGACTGTATATATACTATCATCCACTCTGAGGAGTGAAAATATTCATGAACAAAGAGATAAAGTACCGGTATGTGATATATATCTGTAAGAAAACTGTGTTCATCAACATGTATGTGTAGTCTCTTGCACTAGTTAGGTCAGTGTATGGGTCTCCAGATTTAGTGTATATTTAAAACATGTAGGTTATAATATATTATTGACATGGATGGAACCAACCTTACAACAACTGGTGAAATGAGCCTGTGCCATCCCCCCCCTACATTGTGTCATCCAGTGGTACAGTCCGGTACAGTACATTTAAGAAGCTCATTCCTAACAGACATAGTGCCTGTGAGTTCACCCACGCGTCTCGAGGGGGATGTTTGAACAAGGACCAGTATAAGACTTAATGCTCACTACTGTCAATGTCAGGTGATATACACAGAACATTCAAATCTGACCAGCAGCATGGAACCAACTCAGCTAGGTGACACACCTTTGTCATCAAACCACACAGGTCCCATGTTTTATCTTAAAGGGGTTGTATGTATATCAGTTCTCTTAAATCTTTCTAAAAATCTGTCCATAAGGTGACCTTGGACTTGGCTTGAGACTCTGAAGTTCTAAAGAAGCTTCAAAGAAATTGTGAGGCTTTACAAAAGATGAATGAATGAAGTGTAATAGTAAATCAACCAGGTGCCAATTTAAGGCTGAATTGTAGGGAGTTCTATTGAAAACAAAATTTCCCATTTGCCTGTGAAGGTTCTTACTCATGCAGAAACACAGTGTAATATGAACAGAAAAGATTCTCTGCTTATCCTGGTTATTAGTCTGATCACCACAGAAACTCAAACCTGAAGATAAAATGAACTCATGAGTTACGGCTGAAGAGAAAACGGGGAAATGCACCTCAAGCATTCATGGCTTTTAAAACTCAGAAAGCTGTATCGGTAACTGGTTCCTGTCAACGTTCACTTTAGAAACTTATCAAAGAGGTGAAGAGTGATTCATGTAATATTGGATTTAATGAAGTCGGGACTCATCCCATCATATGTACTGTAGCTCAGAGTAATGATACGTTACAACCTGAGAAACCACAAGCAGCCAGAGGAAACACATACTTTGTTTTCATATTTGTTTTACATTTTCAAATGCAGCTTTGTCTTAGCAGTTTGTGGTGTTTCAGTCTCTGATTCACCCTCCGTTATGAGAAATGTATCTGTCTACATATTAATGAGCTCTTAACTCTTTGTAAATATACCAAATGTCCAGAACTGCTCCTGTGTACGTTCAGGTGGGACCACATTCAGCTGTCGTCATCACGGCAGATTTATTGTTTGAGAATAATTTGTCATCTCATGTTGCACATTTTTCAGCTGTTGGTTTACTGTTGTGTGTGTGTGTGTGCGTGTGTGTGTTTCAGGGAGTAAACACTGAAGATGAAATAATGAATGAATGACCTCATGACTGTACTCTTGTGTTTACTGTCTTTGACATTTATATTGTGTGACCATGTGGGTCTCTACTCACATGACACTGAAGATTGAACACATTATGATTTACTCCTGTCCATTCTTTCTCAACTCATCCATAGACGTCCATACACATGAGGGTGAGGGACATTGATCTCCTGATGATTATATGCCATTCATGGTCCAACTGTGAGATGGTTTGTTACTAAATACTAATACTAAAATTCCCGATGGTCACACCACCCTCGACTCTTGTTTTCTCTGTCATGAGTCTTGGTGTTTTGCAGATGATGCTGTATCCTCTACATGGTTGTGTTACTGAGAGAGAGACATGATGAATTATGCAGCTGAATTTGCGCCACTCTCAGGGGCAAAAAATAAAATCCACCAAACAAGCAACACTCACCATAAAATGTACACTTTGAGTAAAAAGAGGAGACAACAAACCTGCAGTGACAGAGAAGGTTTTTTTTTTTTTTTTTTTTTTTACAGATATAAGACAAGATAGCTTTCATCCCTAAACAATGAATATGAATGTTGTTGTTTTTTAGGTTGCCTAAATGTTTTTTTTTTTTTTTTTGGGGGGGGGGGGGGGGGTTTGGTTCACTAACCTTTCATTTGGCACATTACATATTAAAATGTATTTGTATTATTCTGTTTCCCAGAGGACAAACCTGCTCCATCTACATTTCATGAGTTTTCCTCCCACTACCTGCAAAAATGTCATCTTTCCTCCAGCATCACCCTAAGGACAAACCATTATAATAATAACATCATGGGCTGTAATGATCATCACTGTCTGGTCATTTTTCAGTATATTAAACTAAGGTACGAATACAATCCAGCCAGTAAACTGTATGTAAGATTATATTTCTTTTTGCCTCATTGGAATAAAGGAAAACAAAAACTGTAGTTTGGAGTAGATTTGTGTGCTATTAGTAACAACATCTTCCTGACTTGTCTGAAAACATCTGTTGTGTCAATATGGTATAGGAAAACAGACGACGTCCTTGTTCTTACTACGTTTTCCCATCATCAAGAGAAATTCGCTGTACTATACAGTTCCAGTAATATGCATTTAGGAGATTTACACCTTACCTGTACATTCATGATTTTATCTTTGTGGTAACCAAAGAAAAAACTTTTTTTTTTTCCTATTTTTATCCAGTAATGTATGGATCTGCAGAATAAATAGCACTGTGCTATGATTTGCTCCGTCCAAGCTTTCTCAGAGTCAGCAGCTTTGTACGCATTGTGTGTGTGTTTGTGTTCACGAGTGAAAATTAAACTCTATGTGTGTGTGTGTGTGTGTGTGTGTGTGTGTGTCCTTTGTTTTCTCATTTCAAAACTGACATGCTTTGATAGATGTCCATGGATCTGGCCATTGACACCGGTTGATAAACCTATGGATTTGGCAGTATGGGGATGATAGATCAGGCTTTAAATAACACATGCCTGTAGATTCACACACAGGGCCAATATATGTGGGACCTCATCCCACAGCTGTCTGCTGTGATGAATGACTAGGGACGTCCTTATACTAACTAACCTCCTTCGGTTCTCCAAAGTCTACTCTGTGCTCATGAGTCTGACTGAAGCGCGCTGAGAGCACAATCAAATCATAAACTCAGTGAAAGTAAGGCTCACCAATAAATGGAGCTTCTGCAGCACATTTTTTTTTTTACCATAAGTCTACTTTCCTTTAATGTGAAGAATAAGTTAATATTGATTATATGAGAGGTTAGAGGATAATCATCCTCCAGGAGAAAGTCCATGTTTTGGCCCCTGACCAGTGAGTTGGTTGGATGCACCAACACAACAGCCTGTGAGGCCTTGAAGGCAGCGCTGTACTTTGCTTTAGTTATTAAAGGATGTTCTTAGTGACACGCTACCATGTATGTGCAGCCCCAAGATATCCTTTAGCCTACATGGGCTTTGAATGCAATGTATGCAATAACATCACCAGTCATTATGTAAGAAGATATTGTACTGTATGTCCCCCTGAGACTCTTTTGTATACTTACATTTATCTTTTTGACTCTAAGGGGGAGGCAACGCAGTTTGTGATTGGACTTCAAAATAAACTATATTTAGGTTTTCTCAGTCCTAAATGAACATGAAGATGAACATCTTGATACTTGGGGACACCTCTGCTTGTTCTTGGTGTGCTGCACAGTCCTAATAGTACTTGTCTCTTTTGCATGAAATCTGCCACTTAATTTTGTATAAACATCATTTGTGCTGGTGCCGATATCAGGCTGTGAACTATTGATGAACGATCTCCAGCTTACACGTGGAGAACTCAAGAAAGTCAAGGAATTACATTAAGCTTTGTACATCCCACAATTTGCTGTTGTCAACTTTGTGTCTTTATCTAGAATGTGTGAATTTGTGAGCTTTGATATTGTTGCTACACAACACTTATAAAGGACATATTTGGACAGAGCTATTCTTCCTCTTTATTCAAGTCTGTATAACAGGTATGAGAAAAGGAAGCCCTAAAGGGCCAGGTCATACATTTTTTTAATACCGTTTTCTCGTGATAACGACTTATTTTGTTATCTCGAGATAACAAAGTCTGTTTTCTCGTGATAACGAATTTATTTATTTCGTTATCTCGAGATAACAAAGACAGTTTTCTCATGATAACGAAATAATCATAGAATGTGTCGTTGACATGGTTGCCTATGTTTCCCCGGTGCAATCCATGGTGCAATCGCTTCTGCTTACAGCAAGGTAGCAGCTGGTTAGCCGCTGTATGTTCGTAGCAGGAGGCTACTAAAGCGAGTCTGTTGGAAACACGGGAGCATGCCTATGTTCCCTCAGCCCTATTTCCCTCAGCCCTATGTTAGCCTCAGCCCTATGTTCCCTCAGCCCTATGTTCCCACAGCCCTGTGTTTCCTCATCCCTTTGTTCCCACAGCAAGTCAAGTCATTTTTATTTTAAAGGTATGATTCGGAGTAATTTCAAACTAGAGTTCTTTGCACCATGACCTACAAACTTTCTAATGCTTTGTTTACTACTACTAACACTATTTGTACTACTGTAGAAGTTTGTCTAAATTGCACTAACTCATGGAGGTGGGTTTAATTTCGGTATAAGGGTTCGTCACTCAACCCTATGTTGGAGTAGCGGTGTTGGAAGGGGTCAGCCCTATGTTCCCAGGGCCCTATGTTCCCAGATTTAGCTAAAAGCTACATTACATCTGTAGTCAACTGCTACTGGATAATAGGTTGGGTGTAATAGACTACCAAATTGGGAGAAATGGGGATAAAATCTGATGCAAATTGATCATAAAGGAAATGTGGGAACATGGGCCTAATTTTGGAAAGAAAAAAAAAACCTTAGAAATGAGGGAACATAGCTCTGTGGGAACATAGCTCTGTGGGAACATAGGGCTGAGGGAACAAAGGGCTGAGGGAACATAGGGCTGAGGGAACAAAGGGCTGAGGGAACATAGGGCTGTGGGAACATAGGCACGCTCCCGCCTAAACCCAACCAATGGTGGGACCAAAGGGCTGTGGGAACATAGGGCCTAATTTTCAGTGACAACAAAAGTTAGAAATGTGGGAACATAGGGCTGAGGGAACATAGGGCTGTGGGAACATAGGAATGACCCCGCCCCACCCAGCACAGTGACGTTATACAAACTAACGTTAAGTGTAACTTACCGGTAAGTTATTGTTGACAGCTGGTGTGGACAGTAGACTGAAGTTAACTGCCATGCTCGAGCTGAACAGTTAGCTGTAGTGAATCCTGTTGCTAGGCAACCACGTCAACACATTCTACCATAAATTAATTAGTTATCACGAGAAAACGGTTTTTGTTTATAACGAGATAACAAAATAAACTAATTCGTTATCACGAGAAAACGGACTTTGTTATCTCCAGATAACTAAATAATAAGTTGTTATCACGAGAAAACGAACTTTGTTATCTCGAGATAACGAAATAAGTCGTTATCACAAGAAAACGGTAATAAAAAAATGTATACGGACCTGTCCCTTTAGGGCTTCCGTAGAAAGCTCCAGTGACCCACAAGCTGTCTTTATATGGGTTGAGGAGGTTTTATATACATACTCACCTGCTGTCATGTGGCCCAGGTATCCTACAGAGATGACTGCTCTCTGAACCACAGCTTGACCTCCCAGTGCACCATCTGTAACAATGAAGAATAGTGATTGAAATGCTGAATTTCATAACCTTGCAGGTTGGAGACTTCTATCAATTATGAACCCAGAGGGAGGCCTGCTGGAACAGCGCTCAGTGTGATTTGATTATGAGCCCCATCAGGACAGTGTTACAATCCACCAACTATTAATTAAACCTACTGGGAGATCGCATGTGGCCTCAGGCAGGGGATATGTGAATGGGCACGAACTGCAATCTGTCCCAGTGTTTGTACAGTTTTAATTGTGTCAATTAATTAATTGTCACAGCCAGTATATGGGGCTTAACCACAGGTGCAGTCAGGCTGCACTGCTTGTTTTGTTTTGCATCTTGATCATGTAATTTCTTTCAGTTCAGGAAAACCTGCAGTGCAGCTTGACGTAAGAAATCATCTTATTCAACCTAATATACCACCCATTTTCCAGGAAAAATAAAACTACAGGGCTTTACTTATTCTGCTTACATTGGGGTGTTTTCTAAAATAATCTGTTTATAATAAATGTAACAGCGGGGCAGTTATAACACCACCAGTTCCACCAAACAGGGACAATACAGGAGCCACATGATTATTTCAGTTATTTTCCCACTTCATCCCGTATCCTACATGTTGGGACAGCTGGACACTGGTTTGTTCAGGTGCAACCGAAATAACAGAACAAGACTGATTGTTGTGTCTATGGTTACATTTGATGGCTGAACTTCATTAATCATGCATGACTAAACCTATGCCAGCCAAATTTGCAAAAACATGATCTAGGCACACACATGTATAGGCTACAGGTACATACAGAAGTCCCTGTGTTTGGATGTATCTTGAACAATAATCATAAATAAATAATCATTTATGGTACCTGGAGACAACAGAACTGAATTGCTCACACATTTAAAGCAGAAGTAAGCAGAATTTTTGTGTTAATATAAGTCTTAAATAGTTATATCTTCCGACGGCAATCACTTTTATAGAGTGTTTGGTCCGAAACACGGGTCTGTCAGTCACTCTGCTCTGCTGTAAGCCGAGGAGAAAACTTTCCTTATATCCTACAACCTTTATCCAATGAGGAGAGAGAACGGCATAAAGGATGCGCGTGAATGTGGTGACGTAGGGACGAGGGCGGGGACTGCTAACTCCATCGGCGGACAAGAAGTTAGCCAAAACGACCGGATCGCTTACTTCTGCTTTAAGAAACCAGCCTTGAATATGATCACAGTTTCTTGTTATGAAAAACAGCTCTTTACAATATGAAACATCTGTCATATTCACCCTCGTCCTACTAACTTGAAGCAACAGGGACAACAGACAACTCTCTGACTGGAGTGTGTCTGTATCAAAAAAGTACAGAAAGCTGGCATTGAATGTCTGGAACGTTTGAATTGAAGCCATGTGTAAACAAACGTGGATACTTTGTGTAATTACACATTTTCTATGGAGGGTTTTCTATTATTATCCATTTGTTCTCTTGATCATTATTCCCTGAAAAAGGAAATGAAAACCTTTCAGTTACCTATTCTTCAGTTGCACATGTGAAGAATATTTTGGCCTTTTCCCTCTAAAGCTGTCACCCACCGACTTTTGAATGGGGTGCAAAAGTTATTTCTTACATGATGAGACCTTTCTGATAGGAGACTGAGGAATACTTATCAGACATGGTGACACAGACAGAATCTAATTAGCTCTATATGTGGACACCATATTGGCAGTATGGCTACAAGGGCCCCTCGCCCCTCACCATGCCCCTCGCTGTCCTCTTACATAATGCAAAAGCCACACACGGCTCACGGCGCTTTACTCATCCAAACGAAAAGATTATGTGTGTGCAGCGTGGACAGGGGCAGTCGTTAAGTGGGCAGGGAGAGGAGGGAGGGGATGGGAGAGTGAGAGGGAGGGAGGGAGGGAGGGAGAGAGGGGGAGGTAGGGCGGCTCCCTCAAACTGAGAAGACTTTAAAGCCCCTGACAGAGCAGAGGAGGTGCTGCAGGATGTGACAGAGTTGAGAGCTGAAGCAGGCTGAGGGAGCAAGGAGCTGTCCGCGGTGCTGAACATCTACTGGACCATCACCATCACCATCATCATCATCCTCCCTCTGCGTCTCTGATGACATGACCTCACCTGTGACACTGGCCACAAAAGTAAGCGCTCTAATATGATTATGCCACAATCATGCCTGTGAAGAACTTGTGTATGTAACTTTGTGCTGTTGTGTAACTTACGTGTAACACAATACCACGTGATGATTGTTGGTTCAGTCCTGTGTGGAAAAGTCCCCTCAACAGTGTTTGAAAAGATTTATTAATTTACACATTGGAATAACTCAGTTAAATGTCCTGCTAACATGCAACAGAGAGAGCAATGGTATCGCAGCAGAACAGACGATATTAATGCTGTTTATGTACTGACAGATTCAACTCAGCTCTTGATGCAGACCGCATGTTCTTTCAGACTATCCTGCCTTGTCATGCTTTAAGTTTACATCTGGCAAAATGGGGATACAAAAAAAGGTAAAGTCAAACTGTTCTGTCTGCTTCCTTTAGGAGCAACTAAAGGACTAATTTCACTCATAAATATATAATAATAATAGATTTTGCCAGATTCCTATGGAGAAAGTCACTGGGATTATATAAGCAGAACTCACAACCAGCAGAAAGTGTTGTTTATGATGAAATGTTGCATGAGCTTTTCACTTAACATTTTAGATGACAGAGGACTTTAACTGTAGATAATTGGCAACTGTTTTTCTCGTTTTCTTTTAGCCTGACAGTGCTACACTTTACTTTAATGTTTCCCTCAACATATTTTCACCCTTTTTATTTGAAGAAGAAGTCCTTGACATTTTCAAAGCTGCTGTTATAATCCACAGGTATAAATGGGAGGTATTACAAGTATTACAGACACCAGGAATATCCAGCCATATGTCACTGTATATGCTCTGTCCTCAGTATTCATTGGCATGGCTGTTTGGTGCTTTTGTACATCTACTTTTAATGTCTTTTTTTTAACAAAATGTATCATTGTCTTTGTTTGAATCAGGAGCCTATTATAATTAAGGATGTTTTTTTTGTTTTGGTTTTAGTGTGTAGATCAGATGTGGTCATTGTGGTTAACTGCTGTTTAGGATGCGCAGCAGGTCCTTAAGTGAGGATCAGTGAGCTATTAAATTGATGATTCTCTTCTCATTTTTAAAAATATACTATTCAAAGATGCATTTCTTTTTGCTTCACGATACAGTCATCCATCCCTGCCCTCAGCTCTGTTTTGTTTATTATGTGTTGTTGATGACCTTTGAAGATTTTGAGTGACCTGGAAACTCACAGCGACTCCGTGTCACCTCTTGATATCTCAGATCTGCCATGGCTTCACATATCTGAATGAGAATTAAAAGTATTTAGAACTTAGTTTGACTCTTTGATTTATAAAAGAAAGTAGGTAGGGATAGTGAGTAAGATTAAGATCCTATCCTATCCTGTCAGTCCTGCCTGTTGAGAAAGGTGATAACAACATATAACTAATTAAACAGCACTAAACTTCATTTAATGTAACTATTTAATGTAGCTACTAGGGGTGTAACGGTACACAAAAGTCACGGTTCGGTACGTACCTCGGTTCAGGGGTCACGGTTCGGTACGGTTTCGGTACAACAGACACTAATTGAATGTAAAACTAAAATCTGTCTTGTGTTATAAAAGTTAAAAGAAAAAAAAACTACAAAATAAAACAAGTGCATTAGGAGTGTTATAATGCCATTCATTAATTCTAGAGGAAAAAAAACGTGCACTTGACAACTGGCAACTATTATTCGAATTATTAAATTATTATATTATTAAAAAAATATTATTAAAAAAACAAAACAATAAACTGACATCAATGTTGGTTTACACAGTTAAATTAGACTAGCAGTTACTTTGGTGATGTTTCTGGTCCTGCCTGTGTTCATAAAACATATTAGGCAGCTACACGCACATCCCCCAAAAAACTGAAGACTAGGTGCTGGACCACCAAGAAAGACACAGGAAAAAAGGAGACCGCACACTAGTTAAAAGCTCCCGTGACAGTTTAATGTCACTCACGTTTCGGGCGTCAGCCCTTCATCAGACAAAATGTGTCTGATTATATATAGTGTGCGGTCTCCTTTTCTCCTCACCTGTCTGTGTTCATGTCAAGAGGCTTAAAAGCTGCGGGATAAGTTGTTGCACACAACTTGTCTTTTTACTTGCACCAGTGATTGACATATCGGGTTGAACATGCGCTACGTGTTTGATGCGTTTCTAGCGACGCACCGCGCATCCGTGAAACATCGCCGACGGACTTTGTCCGGTGGACCAGTCGCGAGCATGGATGTATTGGTTGCGAGCCGCCGCCGCCGTTTGTTTCATTGAGAAGCCACAGTGACATGAATGAAGCAGACAGCTCTCCTCCTCTAACTTCACTCTCTCATCACTTCTCTTCTTCGTCTGCTATGACGGCTGCAGGCAGCTTCGAGGCTCATTACCGCCACCTGGATTCGAGTGAGGACTCGACTTTTTATTTTATTTTATTTTTTTAATATTCATTCAGACGTATTCGTCGTGTGACTGTGTGCACCGAACCGTGACCCCCGTACCGTGACGGCACGGGACGAATACATATACCGTTACACCCCTAGTAGCTACTAATTTCCTGTTAGTAGCACAAGCAGCCTTGTTGTCAGTGGTTTACACTCCCTGACTTATGTCTGTGTTATCCTGTTGTGTAAACTTCATAGCTATTTCATGGCTCTCTATTGACTATTGAGTCTGTCTTGTCCGTTTAGCTTCCCTTTCCCTCTGTACACGAAGCCTGGTGTAACCACAGGCCATTTGATAATTGATACTGAGGCAGGCAGTTTCTTTCATTAGGACTTCAAGTCCTCTATTAAAGCTTCACTTGGCCCTTTAGTCCTATCATCTGGAGAGCAGGGGAGCTATCAACGTGTCTTTGCTAGGATCGGTGGGGTGGTAAGGAGGGAGATGAAGCCTCCTGGAATAGAATCTGCTGACTGAGGAGTGCACCTTCCGCAGGAAATGTCTCTCCACTCCTCGGCCCATTAAAGAGGCTACTGAGAGTGTTTCTGTTCAAGAGTGCAGTAACTCTCTGAGGGTCCCCTCCACATTTTTTTCCTCCATCATCAGTGTCTGATTTATTTATCTTGTACTATGCTGTACCTGAGTTCAGGAAAGGGGTAGTGCTTCTGGTTTGTCTCTGTTATGTTCTCACAAGAAAGATTAGAGGGCCTGACAGGTAGTGCAATAACTGTTTTAAGGCAGGATGTGCATTGGCATGGGCACTTGTTGGGACCGTGGAACCCCTGAAAACGCTTTACTTAGTGCCCTGAAACAGTAAAAATCTATAGTTCTTGACAAGTCCTAAAGCCCCTGTCCAGTTCTGAACCTGCTGAATCAATCAGACTTTTCCTTCCATTCAGCAACTCAACCTGCTGGAAATTCGCTCACTCACCCTATTTTTTGCTTCTTTCCTCCGTTTAGGTCTCCTGCTGATTGATTCCCCATATGAAGAGGTTTTCGGTGACACAAGATAAAGACAAGGGTATAAAAATAGAATCATTGGGGCGTTGAGTGGCATAGTAGGTTGAGCAGGTGCCCCATGTGTAGAGGCTACAGTCCACACTGCAGGCGGCCCCGGTTCGAAAATAGAATTGTTCAATTGATTAGAACAGAAAAATGTATAGAGCTCTGTCTCGTTTTGTAAAATATTGACAAATGAGCTGAGGAGAAATGATTTAAAGTTGAAGTGGTGACTTTGGCTTTTGTAGAGTTGACCTCTTTTGACAGTGTGAGAAAGAAAGAGAGAAAAAAAACATAGAAGGGCATGTGAAGAGCAACCAGTGAAATCGACCTCACTGAGCGTGCTTCAGCCCACTCCTCAGCTCACCGGAGGGCAGTACAGTAGGCTATATGAATTTGCACCACTGATTTGCCCTGTGTTATTTCTGCTGGAACAAGTTCTCTACCCTGTGGTTGTGGGATACACTGTGGTTGACTTCTGTGTGTTGGCAGCTGCCAGATTTTACTATGAGGTCCTTGTCTTGGGTTTAGAAGTCAAGCTCACTGACGAAGATGACCCTGTGGTGCCATGCCACTCCTGATATCCTCTAACTCCAAAATAAAACGCACACACACATAAAGCTTCACCCTTTAAAACGCTCCCTCATTGCAGAAAATGAGCGACACAAATTACTGGGTTGTGGACTATGAGCTCTCCTCTCCGGCCCCGCCTGGGTTCCCCAGGGGCCCAACGGTGCTGCAGCCCATGGCCGGACACCCAGAGCAAGGAACAGCCCTGTGTTTCGTGGGCCTCCTAGTGCTGCTGCTGCTTTTTCTCCTCGTCCGCTGCGTTCGAATCTTGTTAGACCCCTACAGCAGCATGCCCGCTTCCTCATGGACGGACCATAAGGAGGGGCTGGACAGAGGACAGTTCGATTATGCACTAGTGTAAAGCTGAAGGTCATGATGAGGAGAGCGGTGCATTTGAAAATATGGGGGGACTCTATTTCAGGAACTTTTGAAGGTGGATGTCCATGTTCCCCGATAACTAAAGGTTTCTACAATTCCATCTCCTGAAAATGAAGGAAATTTCATTTACAGCATATTGTTGTTTTGCTGTGTTCTGCAAGGGGATTAAAACCATAACATGCAAGCTGTGTATTTAGGGAAGGTATATGTCTGACAGAGAGGGAACAGATAATATGGTAATTCATGTGTTACTGGAGACTTATGGTGTGGATGGTGTTATACAGCAGCTTTTAGGGTGATAAACACAGCAGGACGACAACGATCAGTATCCCAGCATTATGTTATGACTCCTGTTTATCATGTCATTTTGTAATTGTATAATGTTTTTACAAATCCCAGAGCTGTATTATAAATAGAGAGCAGAGCTGCTGCAATGGAAGTCCTTATTGAATAAAAGAGGAGCTAAATGAGTTTAGGGAAGACATGGAAGTCATTTATACAGAACTAATACACACTGTTACTGCAGATTTAGAGGTAAGACTGTAAATTTTATATGAGAGATTTTATTTGTTTTAACATCTTTTTTTGGAGGTAAAGCTGAACCAAAAATCTAGAAGATGTCATATTAGTTTCTCTAAAACTGAACACCTCCTTTTTGCTCATTTTTAAGGTGACCCATGCTGGATATTGTGTGATATTTATACCACCTTTAAAATGATCCTCAGGTAAAATTATTTCTAACAAACCAAAGCCTCTTTAATTTGAGGAAATCATTGAATTTGCCACCTGAAATTGATCTCTAGCTGCCCTTATTATCAGTCAATTTCATTTCAAATTCACTATGGCATAAATGCTCATCTTTATTTCAGTAGAAAAGCTAATACATAACAGTTAATGTAGCCTATTTTTCTGAGGTTTTGCTGTTTCATGTCGCCATCCCTTTAAGAGGCTTATGCGGCTCAGTGTGAAGGGTCACAGCACTGGCTGAATGTGTCATGTAAAGTTGTGATTATAAAAGCATGTACACCAATTTCCTCCCTCTAATCCTTTTACCCTTTAGGCTCCATCCAGTGCACCAGCCAAAACTGTACACCAGTGCCTGTAGGAACATGGGAAAAGTTAATATCTGTTTTGTACTAATGATGTTTCTGCTCCTTGTGCCACTTGTTTTGTAAAAATCATTTTTGCCCTTATTATGCTCTAAAGCCCTTTGAATTGTGGCTCTGACAGGCTCTTTATACTAGTATTGATATTTTTCTGGTTTGTTTAAAAGTTGTTTGATTCCTCAGTGATGACCAGATGACTGTTGTTGAAATACCAAACAGTTGTAGCCTATATGGTTCCCTGGATGTAGACTTAAATTAGATATTTTCCTAATGTTTATTTCAAGTGGCATACCGTTTTTTTTTTTATGAAATAAAAGCTTTTGTCTGGTTCTGCTTTTAGAGTCCAGTTATTTCACACAGCCACAAACACACACACAGCCCATTGCACATCCAAAAATAAAGACACATAAACTTTTAATTGAGCACAGACTCTCTTCGCTGCAGCCCCTCAAATCAATATTAGGAAGATTTAGAGCAAATAAAATCAATGGAATAATCAATCGGAGGCTCGTAAAGACACAAAGCCAGTTAATTCATGAGGATCGGCAGAGGAAGATCAACCACCCCCCATCCCACATGACCTCATCACAGGACTCTGTTTCATGATCAGTGGTTGGGTTTGTCATAGAATATAAATGTAGGTGACTACAATAAGAATTTTAAAGTACTTAACAAGAGTTTGGGATGTTTTAAGCAATTTAGAAAAAATAACATTCTCAGATAGAAAAGACAGACGTCTTCCTTCTTAAGAAAATAGTTTCCAGAAAATCCCTCAATAGAACTTTGGGGGTTTTCCACAATTTACATTTTTCCACTCTACCCTTCCTGGTAGAGTTCCCTATGCCAGGTTGTGATTGACCTCCCTTGGCTATTTATCTATCAGGTTATCTGTGACCCCTTCTGGATACTTAGAGAACTACAAGTAACCATGGGCTCAAGTAGGGCTCAGAAACACATACTTAAAGGTTTTTGAAAATAAAAATAAAAATCAATCAATCCACTTTTGAATAAAATCTCATTTGAAAAAAAGTTGTCAGACCAGTGAGAGAAACAATGACACACTCTTGCATGTTTACAGTGAGTCAGCCTGCTGCTTTAGTGATGAAATTAGTTAAGGAAGGCTATGTGCCTGCAAAGCTGGCTTACAGAACAGAGTCAGACTTTGCTTAGTGGACTAAAATGGTCCTCTACAGTTTCCTGTTTATCAGGGTCCAACAGATGGTTGGGAGCACAGAGTAAAAACCCCCACCTCATTAGTCGTGCAATTAAAACGACAGATTTTTGCTCCACTAGTCTCCAACAATTTACTTCCTTGATAAACTAACAAAGGCACTCATTTCCCAACGTCCCCTCACATACTGTACACACACACACACACGCTCACACAAAGAGAGAGACAAATACATGTGTGCACATGTACAGAGATATGCAAATAAGGCTGGATCAAAAAAAAAACATGAGCTCAGGCCTGACAGCATGGCACCAATGTTACCATATGTGACTCTTCAGGCAAATATTATTGCTAATACACACTGAACTACAATAATCCTAGTAATTATTTTCTACTTTAAAGCATACATTGACACATTTGACTTTTTACAAGTTTATAGAGTTATTAGGGAAGTCAGTTTTTGTAATAGGTGGTGTTGCAGGTTCAACTGGGAGGAATAGTTGTCACGTTCTTATATTTCATGTCTGACATTACGGAAGCAAAGTGTCTGTGTTGCTGTCTAAATTCATGAGCATAGTCTCGACAGGTGCATATCCAGCATGCAAATACCTGTTGGAATAAGCACATGCTAATTTTGTGAAATGCACAGCAACACATTTGCACTTAAGAGAACAGCCCACAACTATACATTGCATACACAAGCAGAGGTTACTCACAGCCCCCACCACGACACATGCAACTCATGTTTGCATGTGGTGAAATGTATACAAACTCTCCTTCACTTCGCTGAATCCTAGCACACAGCCAATCCTTAAAACACATCCATCAAACACTTTGCATAATGCATGGCTAAATAATACAGCAATACCCGAGACAGAAAACAGCCGTGGTCCAGACTGATGTGCTCATCTGCATAACAGTAGTGATGTTATCAGCAGACAGCTTGCTTATCTCCCTCCCTGACAAAACAATCAGCGGAGAGTGTTGACAGAGGAGGAGGATGGTGTGAGGAGGACTGTTGTTATACTGGCATGAATTTAGAAGTGTGTAGCCTACATCTGTTTGTGTTTAAAGGAGGTGTGTGTCACTAAAATTCACACACACAGAGGTGTATTTACCTTCAGACTACAAAGTCCTAAGCGTCCTGGATTGTGCAGGACCATTTCTTAGAAAGTGGTGACATCTGTTGTAACCTACAATAGAGTAGAAGGAAATGCAATAAGATATTGAGATTAAAAAAAAAAAAAAGATGAGTCAAGCATTTAATGTTTATCTTGGATTATATTGTCACTCAGAATACACGGAAATATGTAGCCAACATTCAAACAAGACATTTTTCTGAAAAGCTGCCAACGTCAGCACAAGTGTCAGTCAAACCATTGGCAGGTGATGCTAAATGCTGGAAGGTACTGTAGAAGAGACAGTAGAACAACAGTAGGCTAGGACATCTAAAGTGTCTAACCTTAAACCTGAGTGGGTTTCATATGAATCCAACTTTCATTTGTTGAGGGAAAGTTCACTGACGGCATGCACAGGAGAACAAGCTCATTGTTTTAGTTTCACGGGGAATAGCAAACTAGATGATAGCCCATAGGCTATGTAAAATATAATGTAAATTGAAGGTTACATAGTTTACTGATAATTGAGGTGTTAGTCCTGTGCCTGACTAGGCTCTAAAGGCTATATATTCTGACTTATTAACTTTTAACATTAAAACTTCACTCACAATTTGTGTAGAGTGAGTAACACATTTTAGTCTTTTTAGTCTAAACCATTACAGTTTTTTGTTATGACACACTAAAACAATGATGCATAGTCCTTTTTGCCCATGCTGATTTAATGGGTCATGAAACATTTGCTTTGAGCAGAAGACGCCCCTGGTGTTTCATTAGCCGCTCCGCCATTAAGCTACATCATCCACTTGAAAGAGAGACAAAACCGGAAGTCTTAAGAATTGGAGGCAAAGTAAGCTACCTGTAAAAATGATTGTTGTTTATTAGCTGTACTCGATACTTTCCCCAATAGAGTAACAATATATTACTCGGACAGATTTCTTTACAAAGTTTTCTCTTTTTTTTTTAATTCGGTGCTTCAAATTGAGCTTTTTCACAGGCTATTATTTTGAAATTTGTGAGCGGTACTTCCGGTCATGGTGCCTAACTTGACGCGTGCACCGTGACGACGGATCAGTCTCCTTCTGTGGTGGCGTCGTTACGATACAGAGGGACAGAGGAGACACATCCCTGGTCAAACAAGGCTGAAACAAACTCTCAGTAGAAAGTGGATTGTATCCTTCTGTCTCATTTGCTCAGTATTTCCACAGAGCTGTGACAGGTGAGTTTCTACTCTGTAGATCATTTCTTTCAACAGTTTAACTCTAACTCACTAGGCTATATTACCGTTGTAATAGGCTATGTGTTTTCAGTCTGCTTCAATAAATAATATGTAATATTAGTTGCTGTATCTACAGTAGAGTAGGCTATATCTGTGGTACATAGCTGAGTTGGTGCGGGTGTTATAAAAAGGTTTTCTTTATTTTTATTCCACATTGATGGTTGTTTTAAGGCATTATTCTGTAACAGAGTGATGTTAACAAACCATGTTCAATTGAAGTTGTTTGTGGTTCTACTGTGACTTATATTATACCATTAATTTTCTTTTTCTCTTTTTAGTTCGAATCAAATATTTGATGTAGCAAACATTGTTTAGTAATTAAAATCGAGATACTGATATAGCCTATCAGTAGCCTAGTATTTCCCTTTTTCACACGCGAGCACACACGGACAGTGATTCAGAGGCACAAGAGGTCTGTGTCTCTTCTGTACCAAATCAAATCCAAGTACCACACTTGCCTAATTGGGTTTACCTGGCTAAGGCTTGAATACGCAGAGACCTGTAACATCATCTTCAGCACGTCTACTTTTCCTTCTTCCCTCCCTCCTGCTCCTCCAGCCGCAGCAGAATGAACCTACTGCCTGATGTGTGGAGGCAGGACTACTGGCTTCCTCCAGGTGTGACCTGGAAAGACATGGAGCGCCTGCCGGACACTGACCGGCCGCAACCTCTGGACCTCCTCGTAGCTCTGCCCCTAGCGCTGGGCTTTGTCATCCTACGCTACGTGTTCGAGAGGTACAACACACCTGATCTCTCTGTTTTGTGGAGATGTGGGTGATTTGATTGGGATATTGTAGGCTTCACAGGAAGCCCCATTGTCCTACTCTCAGAGGTGTGTGTATCTCTAACAATTAACCGCTTTGTCCTGCCTATACGCACATCCTTCTTTTAAGTAACACAATCATCTGGGGATTCTGTTACAACTGCAAAGGGTGGTATTATTTGAATCAACTCCAAAATGTTGCAGCATTTCCTGATTATAATCAAGCATCCAGATCTATGGAGGACGTATTTGTAAGAGGATATCAGCTGTGGGGCAGTGAGCAGGTGTTTTAGCAGAGCAGGCATTGTTATCATCAGGAAAAAAGCCTTTGGGGACTAGAAGGAGAGAGTCTGACAGAGAGAAAGAGAGGGAAGGCACGGCATTAAAGTATTGTTATCTAAAGTGAAGATTTTAAATGGTTATTTTACAGTATACTTCAAAGACGAAACCCAGTTTCCATCAAACATTTGTTCTCATTTGATTAAATTTAACACACATCACACAATGACATTAGTTTTTAATGCACTGTCCGTATTATGTTGCTATTAACTTCACATTATGCTTGATTATATTCATAATACTATTGAAATACATGAGTTCTAAAATGTTTCTATTGACTCTGTTAAATAGCTTATTATGTACACTAAGTGAGTGGGGGCCGGGCCTATGAATATCCCACAGTGACTGTATCATCATTTGTGTAAACTGTCCTTTGTTCTCCCTGCCCCCAGGTTTTTTGCCCCACCCATGGGCAGATGTTTGGGGGTAAAGAATAGATTGCAAGTGACTGCGACCCCCTCCCCAAAGCTGGAGTCGTATTACACCAAGACGAGCAGGCACCCGACACAGGTTAGTCTGAAAAAGGTCTCAACAGTCGACCAAACATGACCAGTTCGTTTAGGGGAGTATTTTTCACCAGGCACTAAAAGGAAGTTATTGATGGTGAACTTTATCAGTTACCCTGCCAGTTAAGATATATGATGTTATGAAATGCAGTTGCACTGTTAAAAGGTAAAATCAGTGATTCCCAACCCTGTTGTATTGTGATCGTTTACAAAAAACAGCATCTAGTTGGGAGTGGGACTTCTTGAGCAGCTAAACCAAAAATACAATTCACTACTAAACTTCTCATGGTTTCATAAAAAAAATACAACAACACCATTATATAAATATTTCACAAAACAATAACAAACAAAGAAAAGAATACTACTTTATGCAGAAACACTTTGTTTTGCTTCTCTCCTACCATGGTAATTACCTCAACAGCCCCCAGAATTGTTTTGGGAAAATATGGGAGGGGTCTGCCCCCCCACAGGTTGGGAACCAGTAGACTAAACTACCGAGCTGCATGTAAATAATTAAAACTAGCTCCACCATAATAATAATAATAATAATAATACATTTTATTTGGAGGCGCCTTTCAGGTCACCCAAGGTCACCTTACAAAAAAGGAGTGTATAATCAGCTACAAATGTAAAACATCATGTTCACATTCATGCATCCGTATTAATGGTGTAACTACGTAACATCTAATTAAATCCCAGACATGGGGAAGTATTTAAAACCAGTTCAGAAAAATATGTCCCTTCTCTGCGTTGTCGTTTCAGAGTGAAATTGTTAGTTTGATGTCACTGTGTGGCAAAACTCAGAGGCAGATTGAGACCTGGTTCCGGCGTCGCAGGAACCAAGACAGGCCCTGTCAAACCAAAAAGTTTGGTGAAGCTGCGTAAGTGCTTTCTCTCCACAAACCTTTCATTTCTCAAGTCACAGGTGACTTCCCTCAAGAACAAATTCCACATCGCTCACTGCAAAAACAAAAACACAGAGAGCTGAGAACCTGACTGAGTTAACAAGGGTTTCCACTGGAGAATGAGAGACTCCTCCATGCTCTGTTAACTCATATGTAGATGTTTGTATTTTTTAAAGCATCTGTCCCTCTTCTTCAGGGTTTAGAATAAAGATGTGTTTTGTTGTTTTGCAGGTGGAGGTTTTTTTTCTACCTCTCAGCCTTCATGGCTGGACTAGTCTGCTTGATTGATGTGAGTATGAGTTAGCTTTACATCAGAAATGTAGAAACCAAATGCTACTATTTCTGTGGGAAAACATCACATCTCTCTACTTAACTGGAAGAGGTTATTCTTGACTTTTGCCTCTTCTTTTCTCAACAGACACCCTGGTTCTGGGACCGCAGTGAATGTTGGAGGGAATATCCAGTACAGGTGAAGTAAAATCATTTAGTCAATCAGCACTCAGTTTCACTAGCGTGCACTTGCCAAGTTATCGAAGTTGAATAGATAATCTTACATGTGGTGTGTATGAGTAGTCTGGCTGGCATCCAATAAAATGTCTTTAAGAAGGAAATGTGAAGAAGCAATGTGCAGTAAACCATGTTTGTTTCCTCATTCATATGCCAATGAGCAACTGACACTCTTATTTATTAAAATGACAATTAAGTCACTCATCATCTAAGTAGATGAATCAAAATGACATGTGTTGTAGAGCTGTTCATAACCAAAACTTTTCAATCAATTATTTTAATTGTTTATTTATCTACCAGCTGAATTGTATGCTCCATAAAATGTCTGAAACAACTGGAATATTTAATGTTGCCATAGCAACACCTTTGTAAATTTTATTTATAAAAAAAAATTAATAAATTATCTTTAGTTTTAGCAGAAAATAGTTGCCGTCTATCAACCTCTGGGATATGACACACAGATGCTGTGCCTCTTTGCTCTGCATCTCAAGCAGGACTCAATTTCACAAGGTTTAGGAGACCAATGCTGATTTTTGTGTCCACTGACAAATCAGTAGGCTAATTTAACTAAGCATTTTGGCTCCATTATATGCTGACCTATCCTTCCCTATCCCCTTTCTTAGAAACAAAGCAGCATTTGATGACACATTATTACTGAGAAGTTGACCTACAGCTGGAAACTGTAATTTCTCATCAATATTTGTAGTTTTATTCAGTGAAATTGCTTCACACTCTCCAGTAGTTAATCATACGTGGCCCTATATTTGTGCAAAAATTAAATGTTGACTTTTGAATAATTGCTTCCTCCAAAGGCCATGGAGAGGGCTCATTACTGGTACTACATGTTGGAACTGGGTTTTTACGGCTCTCTGCTGCTGCGGATCTCTGTCGACGTCAAGAGGAAGGTGAGGAGCTCAATATTCACTCATTAATTCAGTCATGAATTAACAATACAACATACATGAGTTAACAATACAACCATCAAAATGAAGATGTTCAAGAGATTTGATTTAATGTCTGTTGGCTTTAGCTGTCGTCACTTCAGCTTCATTGAGAAACTTCACTTTGTCACCTTGTCAATTATTAACTTGTGGTTAACGAGTGACCATATATTGAACGTATAATTATTCTACCGACATGTGAAGGACATTTTATTTCACTGTGTGTAAAAACTATGCATGTGTTTGCTTTGCCAGGATTTTAAAGAGCAGGTGATCCACCATCTGGCCACCATCTTCCTGCTTAGTTTCTCCTACTGCGCCAACTACATTCGCATCGGCACTTTGGTGATGCTGCTGCATGACTCCTCTGACATCCTGCTAGAGGTAACTCACACATCGCTTCAGTGTAACTGTGGAAGGACTCAAAAGAACAACTTGTTTCTTCAGAGTCCTGTGTCACGTATTCCGACTCTAGAGCCATAGTTTAACAGACACATGAGACCTTACAAATATAATTAGTCTCTCCAGAACGTATCACCATGGATTCATCTCCCCATTGGTCATGTGTGTGGCTCTGTGCAGGCCCAGCAAAAGTGAGAGGAGTATGAATGTTGCCAGCTGCACTCAGATGTTCACACGGTGCTTGAGGCTGTTCTCAGAAAATCTGTCAATGCAGTAGTAGCTGATCCTGCAGGAAGCTGAACTTATTTTGTCAAGCCAATCCTGTGACTGAGCTATGATAGCTTAAAGTATTTTAGAGGCCTTTTTTTTTTACACCTGAGATGAGCATGAGGCGTTGGTTAAACACAAAGACATGCTATCTATACACATCTAGGTGTCCTGTATTGTGTGAAGGTTCAGGTTGGCTTATCATCATCATCATCATCATCATTATCATCATAACTGAGCTGATGTGTTTCCTGTTTATCTGATATCTGATACACGTCTTGCAGAATTCTTCAGCCAATGTTTTGTCTTGAGATTTGAGGCCACTGGGTGCACACGATTTCTATTGTTTCCTCAATTACCTCTTACCTCTGGATTTTTTGCAGTCTGCCAAGATGTTCAACTACGGGACTGGCTGGAGGAAAATGTGTGACATACTGTTTGTTGTCTTCGCTGTGGTCTTCCTTGTGACTAGACTGGTGATTTTCCCCAGCAAGTACGTTTTTCTATTTATTTTCATTTTGATGCTTAAAGCAAGCGCTTTGGGTATCGTTTCAGATGGAAAAGCGCTATATAAAACACAGACCATTTACCATTTACCATTACTTGAAGCCCCTGTATGGAGCTTTGAACTGGATACGCAAAAGTCTCTGGTTTCTGCCGATGTGTCTCTGTTACCTACAACAGCAAATGAGCCCATCAGTGTGAAGATACGCTATTTCTAAGTAGTCTAATTCTATACCTCTGGAAGGCATGGTCGGGTCGGACCACTGACGAAACGATACGAATAGATACATTACGCTGCTAAAAAAAAAAAAAAAGCAAGTCCCGTCTTCTTTCCGACGTTTCCAAAACAAATCTACACAAACGTCTTCATGACAGTGGGAAATGCAGTCTTCATTCCAACGCTTTCGTCCACAGGGGCCGCCAAAATCAACACTAAATGAAAAGTCTGTACAGGGGCTTTAACTGCTCAATGCAGCATGGCTGGCCTGTAAGTCTGTAGTTGCTTTTTTCAATGTGACTCTAATTATTTAATTACTTACAGAATCATCCATACCACACTGGTCCTGTCCATGGAGGTGTTCGAACCCTTTCCTGGCTACTACTGTTTCAACATCCTCCTGATGGTGCTGCAGGCTCTTCACATCTTCTGGGCTGGCTTAATCTTACGCATGGTCTACAAGTTCCTGAAGGGAAAGGTGAGAAGCCGTGAGTCAATTTATGCTACTTGTTCAGCTTTGTGACACATGTTTAAACCTTTTATCCGCTTCCGTCCCCAGATGGAAAAAGATGAACGCAGTGATGACGAGAGTGAGGTAGAAGAAGAAGAAGAAGAGGAAGAGGAAAAGGGAGGAGAGGACAATGGGGATCAAGATAGAGATTATTGTTGGGAGAGAAGCAAAGACGCCCTGAACTCTAAACTGTCCATGCTGACCAACAGCTGCGTCCTCAATAACTTGACCAACCACAGAGCATCTGTAGCTGACAGAATGCGTAAAGCGCAGTAGAGACTTGATTTTTTCTTATTTTGCCGCCGCTCTGCTATATCAGTGGTGCACAGTGGCGTGGTTTATGTATCATGTGATAGAAGGTGGATATGATTCCTCACCCACCACACAAGTATTTCACGCTGATGTGATGATGATTCGCCTTAAATTGAGAGTGTCATTGTGACACAAGTAAAGGGGTGAGAGTGTAACTGTTGTGTAAGAAGGTGCTGGCATAGAGGAGGTGGTGTTGATCCAGAGGCCTCTGGGTTCTGGGCCCAGTCCACCTTTGGTGCAACACTGCATTAGGAGACCAGGGCCTGGTCCGTTAGGCCACTGGGGCTGCGGCAGCCGCTAGGGAGCCACTGTTACTTGGCAGCGTTAAGTGGTATTAACACTGGCATTATAATCTTTTTTAATTCACTTTTCAATGGACAGGAATGAATTTATCTGTGTCAGTCAGGGAAATGATCAAACTGTCCAGTGCCTACTGATGTACATTGTAGCTGAATGTTTAACTTTTTACACTATTTTCCACTGATCAAGTTCACAAAGCTGATATGTGAAAACAGAAAAGTTATTGTAAATAGAAGAAATAACAATTACGAAACTAAAGCTTCAGTTTTTTTGTAGTTAGTTTTCTGTTGTAAGTTGTAGCTTCAAGGAAATAATTTGTCTAATGTTGAAAAACAATGAAATTACTAAATTTCACTCTTTTTATGTCTGTCTCATGATTTAAAATATTTTTGTCTGATTCAATAAAACTACATTGTTTCATTCAGCACTCATTGAAATCATACTCAGTCCACACGTTAACAAGCGACACCACATGGTATATTATATTATATTATTTAGTTCAACTTAACACACTTTGCCTTTTTGCAGATAATTTGTTGTGCCTGAATAATAGAATCGCTTCTGAACACTTCTTCTGCACCACAGTGCCACCTGGTGGTTCCTGTCGGGATGACAGTGATATCCTTTGAGCTACAGTGAAAACGTAGTAGTTCACCTGTATTGGGTGTGTGACACAGCTGTTTCAAAGATTATTCAATTTGATGAAACAAATCAAAATAAAATGACAAGGGACGGAGTCGCCGCTGTACAGCCAGACACGTCGTGTTCAGGTCTTTGGCCATCAGGAGTCAATGAAGGACAGCGAGAGGAGGATTTAACTCGCTGACTTCTTCGTCAACGATGAGACCCACTCATGGTGTTGTAGCCTAAGCTTTACAGTCTATGGTTATAAGTGAATTGAAATAATTTACCTTTGTTTGCGCCTGGTGGTGAGTAGTTCAGTTTACGTACTGGTCTTTGCTGTGAATCTGCCAAAGTCGGTATTCTTTTTACAGTCTATGGTATCGACGCACAATGTATTTACACGCGAAACATTTTAGTTATTTGCTTACCGTTAATTAATATCTTGCTGGAGTTAACTACCACTTAACTTTACTGTCACTCACCGAGAGTTAAACCTGTGCAGACTAAATTAGACGCGTTACAGAGGGATTATCTCAGTGACTTCGTCCTTTCACCTCGGCGTTCACCTTTAATGTGTCCAATGGGGCAACAGTCAGTTCCCTCTACAATAGCTGCTGTTTTCTATCGTCATGTGTGGTTTGTGTTTCCAAATTGAGCTCCTTGTAGTTTCACACCCTAGCGGTGGTAAGAAAAACTACATGCTATTGTGTAGTTTCGTCTCTGTGGCGCTACTTGGCTCAGGATCGGCTGTCCATTCTCCAATCTCATCATCCAATCACGTTCCTTCTGTCCAATGTTGTCAGCCTATCACGTTCATCCATTTCCAATGTGAGCTTTCCCCCGTCCAATCACGTAGCGGGATGACATTGGACGTAGCCAATCAGAACGCTGCTGTCCAATGTTGACTGGATTAGCACCCACCCACCGTCGTTTCACGTAGCGCCGAAGCGTAGCTGTCCTGCCGCTGGATAATTAATATTCAATGGTAAGTAATATGTGTTTCCTTCTTAAATAATACGGTTTATTTCAATCCTTCACATGAAGCTAGGCTATATGATAATTGTGGTCGGTGTTGTTACGTTATATGGCCGCTCGGCAACAAAACACAAATGCTAACTTGTTGTAAGGAGGAGTTGATGATGTTGTACGAGATGCCGGCCAGGGGAATTATTATGCATCATGTGTGTGTGATTTATTAATAGGATAAGGTCATATTGTGTTAGCTAGTGTGAAATGGCATCAGATAAGGGGATACCACCCTGGAGGAGTACCCAGCAGTAAGCTGTAGCACCTCCTGTCATGTAAAAATAAACAAACTGACGATCAATAAATGTAACGTTAATAGGCTCATTATTAATGTGAATAGAAAAATTGCTCCGACCAAAATAACCCCTATATTCCGACCAGGCCTCTGGGTCAGCTTGGAAAGGCTTATTTATTTATTATTATTATTATTATTATTATTATAGCAGCAAAAGGAAACCATTACGTTCTCAACTCTCAAATGTCTGAGTGTAATTTTATTTAATTATGTGTCATGGGACTGCGGATGGAAATTAGCTTCCAGCTAAATCTGACATATTCACAGCAATTAATCGTTTTTTTTGTATGTTCATGAATATGTGAGGTCCCATTCCAAATAAACCTTTAAATAAAAAATAAATAAATAAATAAAGTCAGCTGCCAATCTGCAGGGGACGTGTCATAAACCACAAGACAATAATGTACACAAACAGGAAGCCTGTGGCAAAAAGAAAAGAAAGAGGCAGAGCCGTATACCACACTGCCCGTTAACTACATCCTACTGGAAAAACTGACAAATCAAACTGTAGTTTGTGTTAGAGGACTAATTAATCTGACTATTACTATGATATAGATTGCTACCCATTTAATCAGAGGTGATCAATCATACACCCAACATTACTGCAACTTGATTGATTTGATAATGCAGCTGTCATGCTGTTATATTAGGTGTGCATTTGTGCTGTAGTGTCACAGTGTAGTCCAAAGGATGCTCATTGTTTATTGTTGTCCATATTCAGATGAGCAACAAGCCGAAGACCCACAAAGCCATGGGGGAAGGAGAGTGGATGAAAAGGCTGAGGGCATATGCCAGCTCAGGGGTTTGGCCTTCTGGAGGCAATAGACCAGCCCCTAAGCAGCGGAAGTGGCATGACCTCTACCAGAAGGTAAGATATAGCAATACATAACGGTCACTTGAAAAATATAGCCTACCATAGACTAGTGCAGATCCTATGAATGAAACAAATGACTGTATACCCCAGGCTAAGCAGGGTTCTGATTGTTTCAGATTGAGAAATGCCCCATGCAGGCCCGTGGACAGACCAGTCTGTTTGGAGGATCCGTGGCCTGTAATTGTGGATTTCACAGTGCTAAGGTGATCTATTTTAAAATGATGTCATTATGATTAATCTTACATGTCATATCTACTGCAATGCTGTAGCTGTTGTATCACGCATCACAATGCTGTTGCTTTAGCAGCCCACCACTCAGCCTCCTGCCGCAGCCTCGCCGTCTGCTGCTCCAGTCTCGGCCCCTGGTGCAACGGCTGCTGTGCCACCGTCTTTCCTTCGCCCCCCTCCAAGTTTGTCGATGGTGAATATTATTTTAACTAGTTATTATATTATATATCATATTATTAATCAGTTATTATAACAATTCTTATTTCATTCATAGTGGCTTTGTATTTGTTACATCATCAAATTGATATTATTTGTCTTTTCAGTTCACTAAATCACGCTATGGTGGGTCACACTCTGCCGCACTGAAGCCTAATTTAGTGGCTAGGAGGAGCCCCAGCCCCTCTTCCTCACCAGTGAAGACCCCCAGCCCTTCTGTGTCTTCTATGAAGACCCCCAGCCCCTCTTCCTCACCAGTGAAGACCCCCAGCCCTTCTGTGTCTTCTGTGAGGACTCCCAGCCATGCTCCATCCTCTGTGAGGACCACCAGCCATGCTCCATCCTCTGTGAGGACCCCCAGCCCTTCTGTGCACAGCAGCATGGCAGAAGCCTGTGTAAGTACAGCAGTGTATGTTGTCTGTTCATTGGCCTGGCTGTTGTGTTGTGTTGATTTGATGTATTAGCCTAAAAAAGTGGGTTTATCATCAGAATTACTCCATAAAACGAGTGATAGTAACCTAGGCCAAACACTCACTCATTAATGTATGTATTGGTGTAGGTGGGAGTAAACAAAAGAATTGATCTGAATTACCTTCAATGTAGCATACAAATGAATATGCAATCTTCATTGGATTATAGATTATTAGAAACCCATTAACAATAACCAAATTCCAGGGGTAATTCATATAATAATGATGTGGTGTCCCCAGTGGTGGGCTGGTGCCACACCGCTGGTCACGCCCTCCTGATTAAGGCCTGCCGGTGACACCTGGGCCCGGTGTCACCAGGTTATAAAGCCAGGCCTGCTGATTGCTCTCACTCTCTCTCCTTCTCCCCTCTCCTGCAGGTACCGGTGACGGCGATGCAGTCTCCTTAGTTTACTTTGATCATGCACCTTTGCGTTATTCACCTTACACAAACACCCCACACACACACACACACACACACCTCACACTCACACAACATGCTCTACACACCTCTTTACTGACACTCACACCCCATGATTTGTGAGAGTAAACACTGTGCATTCTGTTTGGTTCACGCGCTGAGCTATGGCTTCGGTGGCAGAGTTTGTTGATGCGCCCTCAGAGGGGTTTCTTAATAGCTGTTCCTGGGAGCAGTTTGTGCAGATAGCTGAGCATTATGAGATGGATTTTACAGGAAATGAGTATAAAAGTGAGTTGAAAGAAATTGTTTTGTCCACGTTAGTAGGTAAAGGAATTGTGGGGAAGGGAGAGTCTCTTGCAGACTTGGCTGCGTCAAATGCGCCAAGTTCTGTGCCGGTGTCTGAGTCTGGGCTGACGTTTGAGCAGCGCAGGGAGTTAATGGCTTTGCAGTTAGAGCAGGAAAAATTGAGGCTCCAGAGAACTGAGGCAGAAAGTCAAATTGAAATCTGTATTACACAATTGATGTAGGATTTACTTTTATTCATAATTTGCTGCTGTCTTTATTTATGCCATACATTAATAATTTGTTGTCTTCCAAACAGGATGAACCTGGAGGAGTTCAGCAGGCTGCTGCTGGGGATGCAGCTTCATTCTGGTTGCCAGCAGAGATGTCCAAAAACATCCCCGCCCAAGACCAAAAGTGGATTTCCAAAACCCTCTTTAAATCTGGCAAACTGCGGCAAGACCTACAGCTGTGGTATGAACCCCCTGTCCCAGCCCTCATATACCACCAGACACCAACACCAGACCGCTTTTTCACCCACCGGCTGATGGTGTGGATGCCCTACCACCTGTGGAAGGTGAGGGTAATCTGCCCTGAGTGTGGGAAGCAGCTGACGGGCTACGGTGTCCACAAGAGGGCTCGGAAGGTCCTGGACATCGACAGGTATTACCTGATGGTGACGGAGACACTCAGGTGCACTGTGTGTTCTCTGAGCTACCTGTCCACCTCCCAGACTGTCCGGGACCAGCTGGACCTGCCGCACCAGAAAATGTTCCGGCTGATCCTGACCCGCAAGTGAGTGAAACGGTTTTGAAAAACTGCGTCGCCAGTAGTGTTTGTAATAAAGCAATCAACAGAACTCCACCATCACTTTCAACTGTCGCATTGCTGGCCGTGTGTGATAGCCTTTAACATGTAACTAATCACAGCTACTGTACATGTGCATTTCAGGTACGCCTGTGACATCCGGGTCATTCGTCTGCTGCGTGACCGGACTCTGGGAAACAGTCCAGCACGTCTGGTGAAGCAGCTGAAGGAGAACCACGGAGAGGAAAGGCTGAACAGGTTGGCACACTACCTGGGAGAGTGTGCTGACTTCGTTGATCGACCGAGCCTCTTCCCAGTGGTCTGCCAGGAGCCCCCAGAACCCATTGAGGTGCCCACCAGTCGCTGGCTGCTGTCCGTGTATGGCAGGGACATCCTCTCCCGCCTGGGCCATATCAAGGCCAGCATCACCTCCACATTTGGTTCCATCATCAAGATGGACTCAACCAAACAGGTAATAAATAATATGTGTAACAGATATCCATGTTCTTAAAAGATGCCATTATACACATGAATGCTATTGTCAATCATATCACATGTGTAGATATTTTAAATGTGTACAGTGTAATTAATTTAATGTACTTGCTGCTGTAAATAGTTCTAATCACAGATTTTGTAACATCACTATTGTTAAATTCCAGATCACAAAGAAGCTGGCAGGCCACGGCAAGGGGACTGGTCTCTGGGTCACCTCCATCGGAAACGAGGTTGGCCAGATCCTCACCAGCGTGGTGACGGTGCAGGAGGGGCCAGGACTGGACAAGATGGTGGCAGGGGTGATGGAGCGGTACCGCCAGGCAGCTATTGCACCCCCAGTGCTGCTGTATGTGGACTCAGGTTGCTGCATCAGTGAGGGGGCCAGCAAGCTGCAGACCAGGTTTGGGGAGTGGCCAGACCTCCACATAAGACTTGACATCTGGCACTTTATGAGGAGGCTGGCCGTCGGGTGCAGCACTGACGCTCATCCCCTCTACCCCACCTTCATGAGCTCCCTGTCTGCCTGCATATTTGAGTGGGATGCAGGGGACCTCACTCTGTTGCGGCGGGCCAAGAGAGAGCAGCTCAAGCGGGAGGGTGTGCCAGCTACAACTGATGCTGCGGTGGACGCAAGGATCAGCAAGCACGAGCTGAGCCAGTACTGCCGCAGGAGGACACGCGGCGAGGAGGCCACCATCAACCTCATCGGGCGGCTGCTGCAGACGCTGGGAGGGGCAAACGGGAGAGACCTCATGGGGGTGCCACTGCTGGACCAGGTGCGCATGGAGCACATCTGGCGTGTGCAGCAACGCCACGTCGGGTGTATCCAGGACCTGCCTGGTGTGCCGCTCTACACAGAGACGGGCACCAGCAAGAAGGGGGGTGTTGTCCTGACCAGGTATCGCTGTGCCAGAGGGTCCACATCCCTGGAGTCTTTTCATTGCCACCTGAACAGGTTCATTCCAGGTTGGTGTCTCCCTTTTTTATGATAAACACTCAGGATACTCTTTTATCAAAGCATTCACTAGATTGGAAAGCTAGACCTTTTTTAAATGACTATTAATATTGTATTGTTTTCTCAGGAACCAGTGCAAATGCACTGAACTTCCAGCTCTACCTCCTGGAAGGCCTGAACAGGTGGAACCAGGATCGGGGGGCTGCGGCGGTGATCAGCAGGCCATCGTCCCTCCTTACCTACTCCGGGGATGTGACCCAGTGCATCAACACAAACAGCTTGAAGGTGTTTGGCCGGGCTTTTGTGCCAACTTTCAGGCCACCCTCCAAATACACCGGTATGCTAATGTTATGATAACTACCTAGTGTTTTGGGTTTGTTAGTTTTTGAGTGTACTAACTGAAATTTAGTGAGACTTTCATTCCCAGTAGCAAAAGCAAACTATTTACTTAACATGATACATGACATTACTGAATTAGTTATGTGTGCATGCTTGTGCACATATTTATCTGTTCTTTCCCATAGGAGAGCTGCTTGGTATTGACTACCTGCTGAGTCAGACTGGGCAGCCCCTGCAGGTCAACCCCGACTCAGAGGAGACGGAAAACATGCTGGAGGACGGGAACGAGGGCGAGGAAGACGACGAGGGCTTCGAGGAAGACCAAACACCTGACCTCACAGTGCCAGGCCTCCTTGATGACCTCAGCATTCCAACCCAGCCCGTCTTCTCCTCCCTCCTGGCTGCCTCCATCCAGCCTGCTCCCTTCTCCTCCCTGGCTGCCTCCATCCAGCCTGCTCCCTTCTCCTCCCTCCTGGCTGCCTCCATCCAGCCTGCTGCCTCCTCCTCCCTGGCTGCCTCCATCCAGCCTGCTGCCTCCTCCTCCCTGGCTGCCTCCATCCAGCCTGCTCCCTTCTCCTCCCTGGCTGCTGCCACCCAGCCTGCTCCCTTCTCCTCCCCGGCTGCCTCCACCCAGCCTGCTCCCTTCTCCTCCCTGGCTGCCTCCATCCAGCCTGCTCCCTTCTCCTCCCTGGCTGCCTCCATCCAGCCTGCTGCCTCCTCCTCCCTGGCTGCCGCCACCCAGCCTGCTCCCTTCTCCTCCCTGGCTGCTGCCATCCAGCCTGCTCCCTTCTCCTCCCTGGCTGCCTCCATCCAGCCTGCTGCCTCCTCCTCCCTGGCTGCCTCCATCCAGCCTGCTCCCTTCTCCTCCCTGGCTGCCTCCATCCAGCCTGCTCCCTTCTCCTCCCTGGCTGCCTCCATCCAGCCTGCTCCCTTCTCCTCCCTAGCTGCCTCCATCCAGCCTGCTCCCTTCTCCTCCCTGGCTGCTGCCACCCAGCCTGCTTCCTGCACCTCACTGGCTGAGGATGCATCTGGGGTATGTAAAAGCATATTCTAATTTTCTAATAAATAACATCACTGGGACTTTGTTTTGTCTTCACAACTTCACTGATCTCACAATTCTCATCTCTGTTTTTACCAGGCTGTGGATGAGTCTGGTGTGCCAGGCATTGACAGGGTGGACAGCTTGGCAGAATATTTAGTGGAGCTGCGCAACCAGCCCTCACTAGCCCTCACCAACCAGCAGGTCAGACACTTTGATCATTTTATTTTTTCTCCTCTGTTGTCTGTCACACATGTCCACACTTGAATGTTTTTGTTTTCTCATGTGCTGTTCTCTCTATGTTCTCTTTCTCAGGTGTCCAACATTGTCGCCTTGTGGCAGAACCTGCTGGAATATGACAAGCAGCGGGTTGTCTTTGCTGCCAGACACCAGACCAAGCTGGACACAGGGAGGTTCAGGTCGCCTAAGAAGAGGCAGGAGTTCACTCCAGGGGTGGAGAGTGTGAAGCGGCATGCGCTTACCACCACTGCCCCGCTTGCTCAATGGCCAGATTGCTGCCGCCTGGTGGAAATGATCTTCACCAGGCTCTGCGTCATCCACCGCAGTCCCAAGAAGAAGGGGACCGGCACAGTGTCCAGATGGGACCTTATCCTGGAGGATTACCGGAAGATCAGGCGGCGCGTTCTGGCCAGTGGGGCTGTTATGCAGCAGACGACCATGCAGCTGGTGGACGTGAGCCACACCACCTTGGTGCAGTGGCACAATAAGAAAGTGAAAAGGCAGGAGACCGCAGTGGTGATGCAGGGGCTGGACCTGCCAAGCCGCTTCTCTGTGGCGGCTGACCCTCTCCCCGGTGCAAGAATACGCCCCATATCTGCACCCCCCAAACCCGGCCCGGCTCACCAGTACCACCTGCCCAGCAGCACCGTGGGCCAAGCGCAGGTGAAGAGGAAGCCTGTACCCACATTTTCAGCACCTGTGGCTGTGAGGCCACGCCTTCAGCGGCAGCTCTTCCCTGCTCCACCTCCTCCCATGTCAGCTCCACAGCTGGTGATGCTGGCTCCAGGGAGTGCTGCCACCACACCAGTGCCTGTCCTGATGGCTGCCCCACAGGCCCTGGGTTTCAGGCTCTTAACAGCGCCTCCTGTTCCTCCTGTTCATGCGGCTCCTGCAGCTCCTCCGGCTCCTGCAGCTCCTGCAGCTCCAGTCCGAAAACTGACCCGCAAAGTATTGCACAACACGTGCAAGAAATGCGGGCAGTTCAGGACGGCAGAAACAGGACATAGCCAGTATAAAGGCACTGTGTACTGCCCTGCCGTCGAAACTGTCTCCAAAGAACAGTGGCTGGAGGACATTAAAAAAAAATGAAAAATTGTTCCAATCGTAATGAAAAAATCCTTGTAATCGTTCTATAATATCTTTCTGTTCATTGTTCACCACATATTAAAAGTTTGGTTTAATAAAAAAAATATATGCTTCACTATTTTTTGTGTGGAATGTGTATATAAGTCTCTGCTAAATACAGCACTGCATTGTATGACTTAAAAAAATAATGGCATCATTTAAAAAAAAAACTTACCTGAACAACAAATAGCTGCATAGTTTATTTAAGGTATTTGACAGGTAGGCTTCTTCATATAATTTATTATTGGTAATAAATTATTATTGACCAGGGACGGTCTCATGTTAGGAAAGATGCCTTTGGTCAGAATTATTCAATACTACCGATTTTCTTTTACAGTAAAAAAAAATCATAAAGTTGTGTCGTCCCTGGGTGAACTGCTTGAACCACCAACCTTTTGGTTAACAGCTGAACACACTAATCAATAATTACAAAGTTTATGAAATAATTTATGATGAATTTCAATGTTAAAAAAATAGAGGTTGAAAGATTATGCAATAAAAATCTCCTTTTCTTTTTCTTTCCTTTTTCCTCTCTTTTTTCTCCCTTTTCTCTCCTTTTTTCTTCTCCCCCCTTCTTCCCCCTCCTTTTCCTTTCTTCCCCCCCCCACCCAGACTATTGTTCCCCAGCTTTGGCGCAATTGGTTAGCGCGTTCGGCTGTTAACCGAAAGGTTGGTGGTTCGAGCCCACCCAGGGACGACCGATTTTTTTCTTTTCTTCTGGTGGACATTATTGTTTATTATCGTTTCCTCATTACGTGTGTTAGTATTTACATTATTATTTATCGCTATGGTTTTCCTGGTCCCCTTTCATTGTTGAATTCCACGAACTTTTCTTGTAATATTTAATCAGGTCGCAATTTATCTACACCTGCGGTCTACACACCAGTCCTCCTCAATCTGTCCGATGTGTCATGTGGAAAAACAAGACTGGATGAGCTTGTTTCCCTTTTAAGCACAGGACTGGGCTCATCTCATTCCTGTTTTGCTGCTGGTGAATGTTAGGTAGCTAAGTGCAGATTTAATTGTTTGCTTGGCAGCATGTTTTTTTTCTCTTTTTTTCTGCTTTTTTAAATTTCCAGTTATTCTGGATCCATATTGACAGGCATACACACTGTATAGCCCAATATTGTAACTTTAAATCGTTTGGGTTGTTTTTCAAACACTGTCATTCTCTTATGTAGCCTATGCTTTCCTTACCTTTAACTACTGTGTTGTATTTTTAACCCAAGCACCTGTGATAATCTCATTTTCTGTAGCCTATAGCCTATCATCTGAGCTTGAACTAAGGGTCAGTTTATATTAACAATATTTAATCCAACAATTCCATTGACATCTAAGGGAAACCTATTATGTAAGGCTTTTATATGCGTTTATACCCAAGAAATTTGACCTCTGTGTTTAATCTATCTACGAGTAGTGAGCTCTCTTACACACAGGTGCAGTGGGCAGCCACAGACAGCAGCACCCATGGAGCAGTTCCTAATAAGTAACACCATGGAGAAAAGGCCTGACATTTGAAAGGGAGCTGTAAATGTTGAATGACTTTCCACACCAGACACAATCGCTGATTAACTGTGACTCTTGTTTTTAGGCACCCCTCCTCATCATCTTTGCTGGAAAGCAGCTCGAGGATGGACAGACCCTGTAGGACCACAATATCCAGAAGGGTAGGTTAACTAATATTACTATATTGTTACTGTTATGAGACACAACTGTTGCTACAGCCTTTTAATTTTTTACTGTAATGTATCATGATTATTTACCTATTTTCCTCCTCCATCAGAGTCCACCCTCCACCTTGTCCTTCGCCTGAGAGGGGGCATCATTGAGCCATCCATGAGACAGCTGGCTCAGAAGTACAACTGTGACAAGATGGTCTGCCGCAAGTATGTACACAAAGCTATCAACAACACTTTGTGCACTGAAGTAGTCTTCTGTCCTCTGTCAGTTTTGAGGACATTTTATCTTGAACTTTTCTTTTGCATAACAGTAAGTTATGACAGAGCATGCAGTTCATGTTCATGGTAATTGTACTGAAACACAATATTCGTAAATCTAGGTCAGTCTTGTGAATTTCTGTGCTCATTTTAAAGATTAAAGAACATGAAAGAGGAGGTTGGAAAACTACTGCTTGAAGAAAATGGCACCATTATAGGTTGGTTGATAGAGTCCAAATAGTTTGAATCTAATAGATCTAATGTAATAAAACTATAACTTGATGCTAGTGTGGTGTATTTATACACAAAGGTAAAAGTTGATGGCATGGCTGACAGTAGTTGCTGAGAACGAGAATATGATGCTGTATAACTTTGATCCAACACTCCTTTCCCACTTATGTCAGGTGCTACGCTCGCTTGCATCCACGCGTCGTCAACTGCCGCAAGAAGAAGTGTGGACACACCAGCAACATCAGGCCCAAGAAGAAGCTGAAGTAGAAAGCTGGAACAGTGATCAAGTGTTGTTATGAAATCACTTTGACAAACAAGAGTGTCAGCAGTTTGTTTTTTTAACATTATGGCGATTAATATAATGGCAGACGTGACATTCATTAACCTTATGGTCCACACACACACACAACAGAGTAAGTGACTGTATTCTTTGCTTTTATTTCCAAACTGTCATGACAACAACTTTAGGTTTGAGACACAGAGCTGGCATGACTTTCCACAATCATCCTTAAAATAGAACAGTAAGGCTTGAAAAAATTAATACAAACACAGCAGTTTAGACCCCATTAAACAATACAGTGGTGGTGATAGAAAGACTCAGTGAAGTAGACACTCTGGTTTTCTTTTCTTTTTTTTCTCCATACGGCACAGCCACACTCTCATGGCCTCGGCTGTACAGCACTGTCCACAGCTAAAGGTAACGTGCTCAAAAAATGAAGGCAGAAAATGTCACTTAAAGTTCCTTGAATGCATCACACCAATCAGAGCGACATTTACATGTGGAGCTATCATAAATAAGTTGCTGAGTTAGTGCCGTGTGAAGAGATGAAGCACAGGGTGATCATTTAGACTGGGCCGCTCAGTTAAACTTATCTGTAAGACAAAGTGATGGCTTTTATTTCTTATGGTTACTCATTAATTACTGTAGCGTTATTGATTCATGTATCATTCCGAAAACACTTATTTATCCTAATTTTAATTGTGTAATATCTACAAACACGGACTTAAGAAGTACTGTAACTTACTTTAGACTTAAGGCTCCCTAAAACGAGCTTAGATGAGGGTGAGTTAATAGACAAGCTGCTGAAAGACCTTATCAACCACTCTGCTCATAACATTTGATCTTTGGTGTCAATATTCAGATCTACTCTTTAAATTCAAGTTGTGTGTCCATGCTGCCCCCTAATATCAAACACTATTAGCATACTTTTTTTTTTTTTTTTTTAACATGTACGTATGTCATTGTTTACTCCTGTGGCAAAACACCACGTCGTGTCACTCTGTACCCCACTCCACTCTTGTTTTTTTTGTTTTTTTACAACATAATAGCTGCTAGATGATGCATGGGTCACTACAAGACCATACACAAATTTTTCTCTGCAGAAATCCAACTTTATTGATTGCTAATTCAGTAATAATTAGACCTATGCAAGTTGTTAAGTAGGCAAATCTCTTGAAGATGATTTTGTCTTGTGCGCTCTTTTGTTTTCTGAGTATAACTTTTCTTTCTGATTTTGTTGTAGAAATGTTTAAATATCACCTGTCAGTTGAAAAAAACAAGGCCTCTTATCATTCATATTGACACTGCATTGCTTTTTTTTTTTTTTTTTAATACAAAAGTCATACTTATGAAAAACTACAAGCACCAGTTCTGGATATTAAATGTCTAGCACTGTTAAGCACTTACCTTAAAGTTGGTTTATTGCATTGAATGTTACCCTTGAAAGCAACATGAAGCGTTACATTAGATTGGACAAGCAATACCATGTATATGCTGCTGCTTATAGGCCAACACCTACAGTATGATGTTGAGTACAGCACAGCCTCTGCTGCAACACAGACATGGAGTACCCTTCCTGCAGCCGAGGTGGTTCTTGTGCTTGAGGGGGACAGGGACCAGCCAGCGCCATCTTGTTTTGATTACCGCCTGCTGCCATGGCCACAACAAACTCAGCCCTGTCCCCTGATCCAGCTCTCTCATGGATTGTGTGTGTGTGTTTTTTTCCCCCCTTCTTACTTGTCGATAAGCTTGACCAGGCTCTGGCGAAGGTCATTAAGGTCAAAGATCTTGATGTCCAGAATTTCGATTGCCCTCTGGATCTCATTGTCCATGCGATCCCGTTCCTCCAGAGAGTTACTCAGGGTCTGCTCCGTGTTCTGGATTCGCCGCTCCAAGTCTGAATTACGCATCTCCATCTCCTGCAGAGAAAGAGGACAACAGGGAAGTTTTAAAAACAACCCATTATTTAACTATTACAGTACTCCACAAATACATACAGAATTTATGAAAGCATACCACAATGCTGCTATAATCAAACTCCTACCCGTAATCTGTGCATAGCCTCATCCCTGTCGTGCTCCATATCATGGTACTCTGCTTTCTTGCTTTGCAAAATGTGGATCTCCTGGAAAAGAACAAAAGGCCCATGTGAGTTCACGGACACCTGTAACGAACATGGTCGTTTTCCTCCTCCAACATCAGCTGATGAGAAAATGGAAAACTGAAGCACCAACCTCATCTTTGGCCTTCAGCAGGGCCTCCAGCTCCTCCAGAGACTGGGTAAGCTCATCCTTCAGCAGATCACTGGGGCCGTGGCCTCCATGGGCCTCCAGATCAGCCACCTTACAACACACACATGGACGTTTTGTCACTCTCAGATCCACACAGAATTCACTGGTCTTAAAGGATTTAGGCCTAGATGACGGAGGCTCACCTGGTAGGACTCGTACCACATGAACCTGGTCCTTACCACAGCAGCCTCGGCCCTTTGCTGCATGTCATCCCCTCTATTATCTCCCTAACTTTCCTGCCTATCCCTCAGTGTTGCATTTAGAATAAAAGCAAAATGCCCAAAAATGAGGCGTAGATGACATTAACATAACCTTTTCAGTTATTCCCAGAGTGGCACTCCAGACCCTACAGTGGGATGTTTTGCTCAATTTTAATGTAATTTGTGATTTTTTTCACTTCTATTTTGCTCTTGGATTTGTTGCCTGCCTGCTTTGATATTTCCTTGATAAATGCTTTTATTTTAAAGGCATTTAATTTTTTGAAAAAGTGCTACATAAATCTACTATTCTATTTCAAATAAATGTAGATGGTATAAAGGCCAAATGGAACCTGCCTCTCTTTTAATTTTTCACTTAGTCAGTGTTAAATTTTATGTAGTCAATTAGTCATTTACAATTTTAGAATCTATAATGGATTTACTAGCACGTTATAAAAACATTGTGCTGTATAGCTGTAATTCTTCGAAGCCTTTAAAAAGAAGTATCAGTGATTTTATAGTCTACACACAAAACAGGAAACACATATTACCTGGACAAGACTAGACATATGACATGTCAATTTTCCACAGGATGTAGTTTTTTTTGTGAGAATTTTCAGCATGACATACATTGAATTTTATCTGGTTTTTCTTCAGTGTCATCTGGGCCCCATGAATCAGAGACAAACAAAAGGACTCCTGTAAAAATGCCCCTCTGTCTGACAGAGAGGGGCTGGATTATTTTAAATCATGTATGGTTTACACTAGAAAGAAGAAGAAGAAGAAGAAAAAAAAGGAGAACCGAGTAGATGCCAGCTCCCTCTGGTGATTTTTCATTTTTTCCTAACTGGGGCATTGAAAGTAGGATATTGCTGTCCTATAAACCCCTCTCCATCTCACACCACCCCAGAGACGTGAACCATTTTCAGCCACCTGGTCCCCTTCCTCTGATATAGCGAACAAGAACTTGGGCTGAAGGAAACAGGGTCCTCACTCCCATGAATTAATTTGGACCAAAATGGTTAAAACAGACGATTGCTGGAACATTCAATAGCAAGGGTCGATACTGAAAAGCCAGGCTATAATGGAAAAGGATCAAGGTATTAAAACGTTGAATCGGCGAGGTTCGTAATTGCCAGCCTGAGGTGAGGTCATTCCTTGAGGAATCAGCTACCAGCAAAAGTGAAAATACCTTTTATTGATCAATTTGGGGGGGGGGGGGGGGGGGGGCATCTGCATCCACTGGAACCTGAAAGGTAATTCAAGTGTAAAACCCCCCTGAGGCTCAGTGAACGTACACCCAACTCCCTTGTGGCCAAATGTGACATTGCTGTGTGCATACGGCAGTGAACCTGTTCAACCAGCAGAGAACACCCTGATTAAAGCTTTGCAGGGGAAATGCCTGCAGCTCGAGTCAGTCAGAGAATGATGAAGTGTGTTTCCCGCCTCACTGCCTCGTTCCTTCTTTCTCTCGATACTTCATAAACCAAGCGGTTTAACTGTGTGAAAGCGACGGGCCAATCAAAAACCTGCACGACCTTCCTCTGCAGAGAACTGTCATTACAGAGTGAGTCCCGTCAGCTTCACTTTGCTCTTGTTTGAGGGAGGATTTTCTTCTGTGATAATCTGAGAGTCTGTTCTTGTCACAAAGCCTCACTCCTCCAGCATTGATAATTGGGTGCGACCTTAACCATCAGCTTCAGCCCTGCAGGTGCAATGAACAAGGACTTGGCTGCACATGAAGGCCAAAGGACTTCAGGAGCCACAGGAGGGAACAACTACTTTTCAGTGTTTGACTCAATAATACATGAATTGCTTTTTTGGCCCAATTTAGTTTCTCATTAACAAACTGTGCTTGAACTGATCCTTTTCTTCAGGCTCCTCTGGAACTAGAAACACTGCGCTGAGGCCTATGTTTCTAAAAAGCTTTGATCCATCCATCAAACGTCCCTCAACCCAAACCGCTTGTCCTGCTCTGGGTCCACAGCCTGGAGCCTATCCCAGCATGCACTGGGGGAGGCAGGGTATAGTTTCTTGGGTGTAGGCATACAGAACCTATATGAGAACGTTAAAAGTTTGCAATTTACCTTTTGACAATGGAAACATACCTGACTGGGGTCTACTGATGCTGATCAATTTAATATTTATCAACCAAAATTGTTAATGCAATAGTCATTGATTTGTAAATGTGATACTCAGTTACTAACCTTAAAAGGGACACCGAGGAGTTTGTATTTGGTTATAAAAACGTCTCATATTAATGTGGATGAATCTATGCTACCCTCATTTGTTAATGGGTCCATTTTCGATAAATATATCGCTTTGTCTTTATTCTTATTTTGTTATTATTATTAGTGGTCGGCTCGCCCAGCATTTCCTACTTTCTGTTTGGCGGACACTGCCCGGCGGGTCATGGGAATAACGCCGCTGAATCGTTGTTTATGGTCGGAACTACGACGTTATCTGATCGTCTTTGAACCTCCGACTTTCATTCTTGTTTTGAAAAACATTCTTTTCGCTTTCTGTCTTGCGCCGGTCCAAGAATTTCACCATGCGCGTGGAGGCTCATGCGAAATGTAGTGTGAAAACACTTCGCTTTCCAAAACTCTTAACCATTGTGTTCATCAAACTAACTCCCTAGACTGAGCATCCATGTACCGGTAGATATTTTTAAAAAAAAGAGCAAAACTAATTCAAGATACAAAACAAGATGTATTCAATTACTTTCAGTTCGATGATTTACTCTCTAGGATTTGTCTTTTAAATAAACACAGGGATATTAGTCTATAGTGTTTAGGAGACGGCTGATATTAAGTTCTGGTGGTGATTTTTCCATTTCAGTAAATATTTTGTATAAAAGGCTAATTCAGTGACCCGGGTGAACATACTTAGACAGAGCATCCTGAATGTGCCCTCGGTGCCTAAGTGCCAGGCTGAATAAGGTAAAGGCCCACCTGATCTCGCAGCCTCTCCGTCTCCTCCTGATAGGCCATCAGCTGTTTCTTCCACTGTTCCACATTAGCATTAGCCTCGTGCAAAGCTGCCACCAGCTTGGAGTTGCTGTCCTGCAGGGTGAAGAGCTCAGCTTCCAGGTTCATCTCACAAATAGACCTGAAAACACAGACAACAAACTGTAAACCAGTGGTACATACGACTGCATTATAAATAAAACACTGTGAACATTAGTCATATGATAACATGACTTATGTGGTACATTACCATTATACATGACATGAAGCAACATGGACGAGGAGTCATGAAAGTGTTGAGTGTGAATCTGAACATTTTCTACAGTAATAGGGTAGAAAGCTACCCTATTAGGAAGAAACTACATGGACCTTGAGGGGACACTCACTGATTTGTCAAAGGTTAAGAATGAATATTGAATCTCTTTAGCAACATCAAGTTGGCACTGTACAATGTTTGTGGGGCCGTTTTCACTTTTGATTTTATGGAAATAGAGAGAGACATAGGGAGGTTGGGGAAATAGAGAGAGATGACATGCAGCCAAGGGCCATGGGTTGGCCACTGTGGTTAGGACTGGGTGTGAGTGCTATGCAGTGTGTCCTGTAGACCAAGAACCTGAAGCCAGGACATTGTCAGCTGCTACAGTCTGACAGACATGTTAACACACCATACACTAACACATCCCCCGTCCTATTCATGCTTTTTAGAGAAGTGTTCTTTTTTGACAGTTGTATTTTATTTTGTACATTTAACAAGTTTGTTTCTATGTTTATTCCTCTCTCATAAGTCTGATTTAAAGATGTGCAGTCTGTGGCTCTGACTTATCTATGAAATAATCTCTTACATGCTAGAAATTATCGCAAATTTATCATAGAACAACGCAAAAACATGTTATTTTTCATTTCAAACCCCATCCAAAACAGCTCTCTGCTGCTCCTCTGTCTGTCACTCAGCGGAGGAGACGAGGAGACTTTGGATGCAGGAGAGAAAACCCTCATGCTTGCAGTTGAAATACATGGAAACACTCAACAACTCAAAGTCTCTAGTTTTCTAACTAGGCTCTTCTTTAAGGACATTGTCAGTAGGGTCTGAAAAAGTCAAATAGATAGAGCTCTGGTAGCTGATGTCACAATGTGATAAATAATTTTCCAGGACAACTTATGCTTTTCCAGGATATTTGACTTTTTCCCTCATTTTTCATGTGTTTTCCAAGTTTTCCAGGTTTTCCAGGATGCGTGGGAACCCTGTGAACCAACATGTTTCAACATGTTTTATGAACACCCATCTCCATTTAATTACAAACAATAATAGACTTTGGATAAAGTCCATTAGGTGGAGTCCTAGGTGACTGTAACACACCTAGTTAACCAGGTTTTCATTCCAGATGGCACAGATTGATTTCACCGATTACAGTTTCTTCACTTGGAATGAAAACGTCATCTTATAAACATCTTGTCTATATCCATGGCATGTAGGGCCCTCCGAGTTTACTGTTAAACACGTAGGAAACACAGCAACAACATACTATGGCTTGTTGCATAAGAGCAAAAGTTTCCTGCTGCCAAAACTTAACGACACGATGAAACACTGCAGGCCTGTTTAACACAAGCACCAGGCCACTGGAGCACAGCTTTGGAGGCTGCTCAGACAAGCGCAGCCCAGGGGGAGGCTCTACTTACCGGTTCTGTTACGGAGCAAAGTTAGGCTCATTAAAATACCCAAACAAGACCAAACAGAGTAACCCTGCAAGGCTGACTATTAAAGGTGATCTTTATCAGAGGACACAACACTAATTTTGAGAGCCGACATGTCTTTAAAGGGATACTTCACCCAAAATCGATAATTCACCAATTTTCTACTCACCGTCATGGCTAAGGAAGGGTTTGGAGAACTTTCGGAGGCAACAAAAACACTTTTGGAGTTCCGGGGGGGTCCGGCTGGCAACGGATTTTCATATAATGGCGGCGGATAGTGCTTTTGAATCGTCCAAAACACACACTATGAAACATCCAACAAGTGTCCTGAAGCCACGACATGAAAAAGTTGTTTGGAAAAAATGTATTTTATCTCTGTTTTTAGCCTTGTTGTAGTAGTAGCTCCCAGTGGCTTTGTTGATGTTTGTGCACATGTACGAGATTTGCCGGGAGACGTTTTTCCATGTTTACATCATATCCAATGGTTTACAATGACGAACGAACATCTCGCAGCAAATCTCACGCATGCGCACAAACATCAACAGAGCCACAAGGCTAAAAACAGAGATCACATTTTTCTTTTCCGAACAACTTTTTTTTCATGTCGCGGCTTCAGGACATTTGGGTCAGTATGGAGGTATTTGGAGGAGGATGTTACATAGTGTGTGTTTTGGACGATTCAAAAGTGAACTCTGTCCGCCGCCATTATATGAAAATCCGTTACCAGTCGGACCCCCCCTGGAACTCCAAAAGCGTTTTGATGACTCTGAAAGGTCTTCAAACCCTTCCTTGGCATGACGGTGAATAGAAAATTGGTGAATTATCGATTTTGGATGAAGTATCCCTTTAACTAAGCTGATCACTAAATCTAAGATATTTGTGCTTTATAGCAGCATCTACTGTACACGTTTCCTGATTCTAAAACTGCATGAGACATACGTAAGAGATCTACAGATCAATGCTGATTTCAATCATTTGTAGTAAAGACCAGCCACTCTCCATCTCTGATCCTTTGCCTCTACATCTCCAAAGCTTGAGGTGGTCACATGGCAACAGTTTACCATGGTAACCATTCAGAGGCAGCTTTCTGTTGTAATAACTGAACTGTAGGATGGAAAAGCATTGTGTGCGTGGCTCAAAGGACTGAGTGAATGAATGTTTACTAGCCTCAGTTGATGCTATGTCTGAGTCATTTCTTCATGTCCTCTGCAACTTAAACAAACGGAGCCATCAGCCACACCGCTGCGGAGGTGGGAGTCAAAGGTAACGCATTACCTGCTCCAATGTGATCAGTTGTATTGATCAGACGAAATGTGCAACAACCTCAAAAATGTGTTCCTCTGTGCTCAATAGTGTATATTTTTCAAATAGTGTGAATATTGGCACCATTATAAGGGGATTAACTAGTAATTAAAAATAAATAAATAAATAAATCACATAATGTGGTAGATGTGCAAAAAGTCTTCAATTATTTCTCTGCCTCAAGAGCGATTTATATCATCTGAACAATGGGATTCAGAGTTTATAAATGTCAACACCATGACATTTAAGCTTCATTTTGAAAAGTCACGTGTGCCATCAGCCTTCTCGTCTTGCTCTCACGAAAAAAAATATTTTCCAGAATATTGGCCTACTAGTATGTAGTATATACTCTTTTTATGATACTACACTCTGATAAACTAATAGTAATATATCACACATTAAACAACAGCTTCATCTGACACAGACCGTTCCCTGGAGCTCTCAGCGACATCAGGAGTTTGCTCAGATGTCAGAGATGGTTATCACCTCAGGTCAGGCGACAGCAACTCAACCATCTCCATGACAACTCCAAGGTAGCAACTCCATCCACTGATGAAAGCCATGAGGTGAATGTTCATGAGCAATGGATGAAGCGATAACAGTTTACATATGAAAGGTTGAACCTCTTGTTTCTAATCAAGAAATTGGACTCACATCAGAAGAGTTCGTCTCTTTGGTTTCTATTCTCTGTGTGAGTGTGTGTGAGTGTGAGTGTGTGTGTGTGTAACTCAATTACCCTTCAGAGAGCATCTTTTTAATACGCTCCTTCTCAGAAGACAGGGTGATGTCCGCGCTTTGACTGCGGAACAGCTTGTCCTCCGGTCCATTCACACACATCACAGGTGGAGACTGGAGTTCATCCGAGAGGTCCTGAGAAACACATCAGTAAATGTACTCTCCCAATAAGGCACACTCACACACACGCACACACACACACACACACACATACAAAAAGAAAAAAATACTTTTCTTGTGTATTTGCACACTGATTGTATTTTTTGTGCTTAAAATCACTTCCAGAGACTCTTTCTAAAAACAATAATGAAAGACTCACCTGTGAGAACTAGAGGGTAAATCCATCAGGTAGAAAAACAGACAAAGAAACAGTTTAGCACAAAGCACACACACCGTACGTAATGACAGAGAATATCACAGTCGGAGTCACACTGCACTTGGCTGTATGACCAGTTATGCGACACACTGCCACTTAGCAGGAATCAAGTACAATTAATTGACGTAGCTGGCAATTTTCTGGAGCTTTGGCTTCTCCAATGTGTTCATTAAATCGATAAAGACGCGGAGTGAGGGACATCACTTGGAATGTGTTCAGCTGTAGAATTAAAAGGAAACGGGCATGTTCCTCATGACCAAGCAGATGTGACTGATGGGTAATTATTCTCTATTGATCAAAAGAGCCCTGGGCTGATTACATTTTCATCATTACAGTGTTTGAGATGGAGGCTCAGTGGCAGTGGGTGTAGAAAATGCGGCTGAGGTGCTCTGCTGAGCAGCACGGGATAATTTTACCACCGTCCTAGTTTTGCTCACTTTCTCTTCCCTCCGAGACAAGTGACCCAGCTCATCTTTCTTTTGCTTTTCTTTTCTTTTCTTTTCCCTCCGTCCCACCTTTGATTCAATCGCAGCGGCCCTGTCTAACAGCTGAACTGCAGTGAAGTAACACAGGTACGATCATCTGACCTTGACCTGCGCTCACAGTGCAAAAAATAAAAAGCACGGCTGGATGTTTAGACTCTCTGCCTGACACCTGCAGTGCCATGCTCTACTTTCATGTTTATGTTTGTTTGCTGAAAGAGCAGAGCTCACCTGAGGAGCAGCGATGCACAGCGCCGTGTTGGCCAGTTCTTTATCCTGCGACTTTTCTCGAGCCAGACGAGCAGCATCTTTCACCTCCCTAAATTTTTCGGAGAACTTCACAAAAACAAAACAAAACAAAACAGGGGAACAAGTGATAAACTGTTTTACAACTTTGACTGTTAGGGCTGAGTGAAAAAGTTTCAGCGCTTTAACTTCTGCTGACTTCGTCGTCTTATTATTTACCTGATGCAGCTGTTGCTCTGTGGCAAAACCCAGACCGTAGACAGTGTTGGCCCTGCTGTCTGCCCACTGACCAAACTTCTGGGACGTCTTGGTGAATGTCATACTGGGTGTAACGGTGCAGTTGATAATTGCCTGCAGATACAGAGATCAATCAATCAATCAATCAATCAATCAATCAATCAATCAATCAATCAATCAATCAATCAATCAATCAATCAATCAATCAGACTTTATTTATAGAGCACTTTTGTGCTTTACACCATAAAAGCAGGCAAAACAAAGCAAAAATAAAACAGAATGGATCATCCCATTAGATGAGGGTCCACAGAGCAGAGGATTCTGGGAGTTCAGCAGCAGAAACAAAGTTATCATGGGAGTGAGAGGCTCAGTGAAAGGTGACAGTTATGTGTCTTTTTTTTTCTTCTTTTTTGTTAAAAGCTGTGTAGTCAGGAGAAGGTCTCTTTTATTCTTTAATCATGTTATAGGTGCAAAGGTTATGACTAAATAGAAAATATTCTTGTTTCTGACAGACATGTTTCTACTTTACACCTGATTTTAGTTCTGGTTAAAATCCTATCTTTAGTTCATCGTTTTACAGCATAATTATACCCCATCAACACAGAGATAACTTTATGTTTCACCTGCTGGAAAACTGAGGAACACAAGAAAAAAACATCTGAAGTTCCTGTGACATTTATGCAGCATTAATTCTCCACTGGTATCACTTGCTATCAGCTCGTTCTCCTCTGAGACATGTTTGCTCTTTTTAAAAGCGACTGTTTCGAACATGATCGCAAAACCAGAGCTCTGCCAACATCACCACCTCTTATTGTTCAAAGTGAAGGCAGAGGCAAATTTCAATTATATTTCTGCCACAGAGATTGGCAGCGGTAAAGTTACACAAACACGGTAAATCCACCAGGTTCATCACCTCATTCTCAGGGAGGTGACTGAAGCCACCTCGTTCCCCCTGAGCACACAAGGAAAAAAAACATTAGAACAGACCTATTTATAAACCTTTTTGCGTCATCTCCAGCGTTACAATAACGGGACTGAGTTAAAATCCTGGCCTTATGGGGCACAGGCAGCTTGGGAGGAAGCTTTTTCCTCCTTTTTCTCGTCCGAACAATGATTACATGAACCCTGCAGTCGGCGTTTCTACGGTTTGACATAACATGTTGGACGGTGGCGACAGCAGTGAAGATTATTCTGGAGGCAGACACCAGTCCTGGCAGGATTGGGCTGCTGAACAACCAACTGCCACCCCGCACTGCCTTCTGGGAGGCAGAAATGTGGGTCAGACCAGAGGTGCTAAGAAGAGATCAGATAGACCGCACCACCGCCACCCCCCTTCACTCCAGTGCTTGATGTGGCCTCTTCCTCGTAATCTAAATCCACAGGCCTGCCACAAAGATGCTTGGGCTGCTGATTTGTTTTCATTTTGGTTTTGTTTGTTGCACATTTCTTAGCCTCATAGAGTAAAGTCACTGTGAAACTGCTGTTTTTCTGGCTTTGTTACAAACACTGAAAAAGCCAAGGCCACCAGCTTCAATGGGAATCAATCAGAGTAACACTATTTCAAGAAAACTACCAAAAAATATATACATTTACATTATGCCTGGTAACCACACTGTGGAACTATATGTCTTGTTAATTTAAAAACTTTGGCCACTTTCCTCCGTCTCACCTTGGTCCCGCCCACGCTGATGATGCGGTAGACATTACGGTTGGAGTCGTAGAAGAAGGACACGCTGACAGCATGCTTGCTGGCAGGGATCCAGTTCCTCTTGGTGGCAGGATCGATCTGGAAAACATGGGCCCGCGCACTGAAGATCGGCTGCTCCCTGGAGGAGGAAACACAGGGATGACGATGATGATGGGATGTGGTGTCAAAGTTCAATTACCTCCACAGACATCAGGCCCGTCAACCACGGTTTAGGAGTAACTGAATGTAAAGTGGTTGAGAAGGAAGTTTTAAAATCGTCAAAACAAAACTAAAATCTTGGACAACATTTTTTTTTCATGAGCTGAGCACTTGGCCATTAAAAATATCTTCCATTAAATCCATTACAGTACAATCCTGCTCTTTTTTTTGTTTTTTGTTTGCTCAAAATGGAAATCCTTGGTTATTTTCATCATGAGACATCTCCGTCAGTCTCTCTGCCATCCGGGGACAGATGCTGGAATCATCCTTTGGCTCGCTCCTCCACTTTTTCCTGCGTCATTCACCAGTCGCCATACAGGGCTGTGACTTAACTGGCAAATGATGTTGACTAAAACGCTCTGAACCGTCTCCAGAGTGGTTCACCCTCCACCCTCTGCTCTGCTCCTGGCAGTGTTTGCAGAGATGTATCCTGGATACGAGGTAAATACATCAAAGCAACAAAGTCACTGGTGCTGGGAGGAGGTTCAGCCGCCGTCATGTGGTATGAAGGGCAAGACTGTTAAAGGTCTCTCTCTCTTCTCCTCTTCAGCTGGGGTCAGTCAAGTCAGAACATTTACAGCACTGGAAATTCCCACACTTTTTATATAAAATAAAGCAGCAGAGTACATGTGACCTACTGTAATAGCGCTTAAAAGTTAGGTCAGTTTAAGTATTCAATCGAATTTTACTGCTCAAACTCTAAACTCATTATGGTGCTTGATGAAAAGTCAAGTTGTTCCTGTTTACTTGAACATAAATGTGTTTATGACATTTCACAATTCATCACAGAGTTTTCACTCAAAACAGCAAACATCAACCTTGTGACATTCATCCATTCATCTATTGTCTAATACCGCTTACCCATGCAGGGTCACAGGGGGCTGGAGACAATCCCAGCTGACATAAAGTGAGGGTGGGGCACACCCTGGACAGGTTACCAGTCTATCACAAGGCAGATTTATTTAACAGCCTCACAAACTCCCACCCACAGGGAAATTTTAGAGTCATCAGTCAACCTAATGTGAACATCTGTGGCCTGTGGGAGGAGGATGGAGAACCCATAGAGAACTAACACAGACACAGGGAGAACATAGAAAGCGCCCAGGTCCAGTGGTAACAGTACTATGCTAACCACTGTAGCATTGAGCTGTCTGTCCCTAGATGAAAAGTCAGGAGATTACACAGGTTTACCTTCCAGACTGACACCATGGATAACTGGACCAATTGTCATGGCAACCCATTCAACATCACTGTCCCTATAGCCACACCTCTAGCACAATGAATGACGGCTTCTACATACTACAACTCAAATTTAAAAAAAAAAAAGCACCTCATTCCATCAAGCTGCTCATGAAGGCCACGTTATGTTCAGCATTTTTGACATATGCAAGTACTAATTGTTCCGTTTGTTCCAACTGTTTTTTTCCTCTCTTTTTCAGGAAAATATATGATTAAACATTTGACAACAGAAAAAAAAAACATCAAAACAGAGAAGCTGGCAGACAGGACTCAGTATTGCACTGTAGATCCGACTGTATGGCAAACAACGAGCCGAGTTGTTCACTGTGCAGGCTGTCTCTCTGAAGCGTCTTCAGATTGAGGCAGATATCAACACACAGATAACACAAACATTGATTAGACTCTTAAGGATCGTAATATCAGGGCATGGTGCCGCTGCTCTTCACTCATATCTTTCCTGCTCGTCTCCATCTCATCTAAATGTTGCACAAAAAGCCTAATTAAAATATGAAATTGTAAAAAAAAAAGAAAAAAAAAACAGGACACTTGGTCTTCTATGCTGTATTGTAAATTGCTGTTGCTGTTCCCAGTAGAACTGTGTGATTTTGGCCAGTCACTGCACATTTATATCTGACCCCATTAGTGACACACAAATCTAGTATTGGTCTCTGTTCGTCTTCTCGCCGTAGGAGATCATGACAAAAAAGAAACCGCTAACGTTATGTGGATGAGTGTGCTCAGTGTTTTGTGGACTGCCTGTGGAGATGTTGATACGAACAGTGGCATTTCGACGGCTCTCCAGTCTGATAATAACCTGCGCTATAAGTCCTCTCATCTCGCAGTAATCCCCCCTGTTGTCAGTGGATCTGCTGCTTAGTTTCCACAAACCCTGACACACTGCTCTGAGGTCTGACTGTATGAGATACTAAGATGACTGCAGCCTGTTTGAAGCTGGGAGTGATGTGTGCTCTTTCTAGTGATGAACTGTCATCGTGGAAGAATTCGATGTAATTGTTCTGATTGTAAGTAGCTGCTTACTGCCCCCCCTGTCCTCATCTTTCAGACTCCATACCCCCAGTTTATCAGGTAGATTTTTTGCCAGATATTTGACATCTCAAGTTGATCTCAGGATACACTAAATATTATAACAAATATTTGTAAAGAATGAGTACTGTTCATATGCAAACTAAACTTAACTGACCATGCATAAAATTGGTGGTATGTCCCTTAAACTGAAGAAAAAAAGCACCTCTATGAACTCATCCTACCCCAAAGTCCTCCATTGCTCAGCTCTTAAAAGGAGTATGCAACACAACCAGTGATATATTCATAGATAGGTTCATGTTTTACTCCAAACTTGAATCTTTCTTGTCAAAGCATGGCACCTACATTTACCCACAATGCAACTTCACTGCAAACAGTTACTGTAGGTCAGAGAGTCTGGTATTTTATGCTGGTAGAGGATAATGTAGCTTGATGCCACTAGCGCCACACACAGTGATGAGGAGCAGAAGTGAAAGGCATCTGATGAGTTTACAAAACGAAACGGTATCAAACTAATAGTCTTACAAAAGTCTGACGCTGACTCAAGTCACTTAAGGCACTTGAAGACTTGATGCAGCTAAAAAAGCAAGCACAAAAGGCTTAAAAAAGCAAGCACCAGCAGATGCACTTAAGTTATGTAATAAATGAGTGTTTCAAGAGAAAACACACTAGAAATCCCTGAGAATTTCCCTAAAAGACTAAATTTGAAATAATTTCTTACAAAATAACAAATCTTCACATTGAGCATCGGCATTAGATCCATATTCTGAATGAATAGTTTGAGCTCTGTTTATAATGATGGTTACTTGGCTTGGAGGTTGTATACTTTTATTTAGCACTATGTCACTGAGGCCAGGCCAACACTCACATGTTTGTTACGGCCCATGAGGAGCAGTGGAATGGTCCCACACTCAATTATAAAGTTGTCCTGTTACCATCATGCACTGACCTTGCCTGAGGTTTGGTGCCTGTTCTCTCCTGCTGAATATCTGGCATCTCATGGCGTCCACCTGAGAAACATGCACTACTTCACCTACACCTGAACACAGGAATCAAACCTGCAACACACCTACTGGAGGTACAAAACATAGCATGTCCTCATGTTTTTTTTGCAGTCAATCACTTCTCCGGGAACTTCAGCGGCTCGACCTTCATCCTCAGCAGATGGATGTGGCCTACAGGGCTTACTGGGGGTGCCTAAGTATAACAAAGCCTCATAGTGATTGGACAGAGGTCGGGGGGCTGCACTTCAGGATGAAAGACCCCACTAATGCCTACAACGATCTACAATATCCTCAATCTGCTTTACTGAGTTTCTCCTGTCACCCTCTGATCTGATCTAAATCTTTTATACGCAGCTGTTCAACATTAGAGGGACAGATTTCCAAATGAATAAAAGCAAAGCTCAGTTATTTCTCTCAGTCTGTACCACACCTCCAGTCCCTGCTCGCGCTGGAAGAAAAGAAGTGGCTGCTTGCAACTGTGTAGTCTCTAAATAATCCACCTAACAGACAGCAGCGCCACAATATCTGATTTCAGTGAGCAGCCAACACAACTGGCTGTGGCAGTTCACAGCTGTCCTACTACAGATTAATACCCCCATGCCATAAGTGCCTCATAACCAAATGATGACAACAAACTTGACTATAGTGCTACTAGGCACAGTTCCCAAATCAGCTGAAAGAAATGAACAGCTTTTTTATTATTTATAACTCCAATAAAAGCTTCATTAACACAGTGATTACTATGAATTATGGTTCAAATAAGATGAAGACCCACAGATTTGATGATAGATCAGATTCATCAAGTCTGAAATGAACCTGCATCTGAATCTGTGTTAATACAAGGGTGAAAAAAGAAACCAGAGCACTGCTCCAGATGTGCTGCAGCATTAAAAAAAAAAAAAAAAACCCATCAGAGCACGGATGCTGCTGTGTAACACAAGTTCCCTTGCTCTGTGCTGCCTGCAACTTCACTAAAAATGTAACTTTATTTGTGTGTGGTTGGCATCCCAAGGTCACAAGTAGCTACAGGAAATAAGAGGTTTTGTTTGCACAATAATAAATAAATAAAACAACAAAGCAAAACTGCAGAGGCAACATGTCCTTACCTTTCTCTGTGGTGAGGAAACATCTTACAAGGTGACTGAGACTTCTTTTCTGGAGAAACGAGACAGTTGAAGCATTAACCAAACAACTCTTTAGGACAAATTAAAGCATTTTATACATTTCATTGAAAGAGTTTGTTCCACAAACAAACTCAGGACCCCAAACTCTGAATTTTCTAATTAAGACTAATTGAATGTAACCCAGCAACACTTACCCCATTTCCATGTAAACCCTTATCGAGTCTGTTCTCGGGCAGTAATTGCACCCACACACCGCTCCCTCTCCCTCTCCCTCTCTCTGCCTGTCCCGGTCCCTCTCCTCTTTCTCTCCCTCTGAACCACCAGATGCTGAGACTCCTGCTGTATTCTCCAGGGGGGGCAGGTTTTTTACTGCAAGGCGCCAAACACAGCCTGCTGCAACCTGCAAAGTGTCAGCACCGTCCTGTCCTGGTCAACCAGTGGTGGTGGTGGGGGGAGGTCTTGCCGACCGACCGACCAACCTCTGCGGAGAGCTGGGGTAGTAGTCACAGCCCGGACGCTCCGGAGCGGCGGCGGAGCTCGACGACTGAAGTGATCGCGGTCCCGTCTGTGTCCATTGTCAGAGCCGAGGGAGCAGCGGCCGCTCTCTGCCTTCTTCTCCTTCCCCTCCCGTCCTCTTCTCTCGGCTCGTCTCGGTGGTCACGGCTCTCTGCCCACACCCCCCTCCTCCTCTACAGATTTCAGCCCTTCATCCAGCTCGCATTCAACAGTGGGACAGAGCCGACGGTAGAGTACCACCTGCTGGCTCCGCGGGCTTCGAGCACCGGCTTACAGCTGGGCAAAGCTACTGAAGCAGCGAAACTGTGTCAACCTGCGTGCAGCCAATGAACCTGCATGTGTGCATAGCTACTGCAACCTGGATCTTATAGGTCTGCGTGGAGACCTTAATGAAACACCGTCCCGGAGGAAAAGTCACGACCTAAAAAAATAAATAAAAGACCTACTCAGAGACACACTACAGCACATCCAGGCCCTATAAGACAACATACATGTATACACCATCAATTTAGGTGTAGCTGCATGTGGTTCTGTCCTGCGATCGTGACGTGGGAGAGGAAAAAGAGAAGTAACAGTGAAATCAAGCTTAAGGAGAAAAAAGGAAGCAAACTTTAATGTCCCAAGATCATCAGGAGGATTTTTTGTGAGCATTATTTTTCAAAACTACCAACATCAATTAGTGGAAAGAAAAACAAAATGGTGCAGCCATGTGGCCAAATTTTTCAGTTCAGTTTTAAAACAGCAATAAGCCAAATAAAGATCAACATAGAAAAAAAAATGTATTGAGAAAAACATCCAAATCAAAAAAATTACCCTCCCGTCATAGGACATGCAAAAAGTACGTCTTTGTTAAGTTAAGAATGAGGTGGTCAGGTTCAGGTGTTATGTTTTCCAGTTAGATCTAAATATGTCAATGATGTTGTGCATCTAACTAATACAGGTAGTTACTTATCCAGTTAGTGTCACAGAAATACAGAGTGCAAACAGGTTACCGACTTCTCTACACACACACAATTCCTACATAAAGGAGATATAAATATGAGTCTGGTGCCCTGCACAGGATGGGGCTGCCTCACATCCACATCTGGAGTTGGACACAAACTGTCATCAGTTTGATGTCGATTAGCAACATTAAAAAACACTTGGTACCAACTTGTGGACACAAGTTAAACCTTTGCGGTTGGTTTTGTCTCCATGGCTCTGAGAGCTTTTTTTTTTTACCAGGTCCTTTCTGCAACCGAGACTAACTTCTTCATGGAGATGGGAGCATGAGGGCATTTTAACTATTTGAAACCGATTTTTAGGGCCATGCATTTCAATAATGTGAAATCCAGTGGCTTTGATCACAAGGAAACCTACAGTAGGGTTAGTACAATGTGCAAGTACACTGGAAACAGATTAACAGAGGATTCAAGTGTAAAACCACACAAGTGTCAGTCTAAACTAAACGATGTGGGATGAACTTACAAAACATGCAGAATATTGAAACTCAGACACAAAGTTCACATAATAGAATAAACCAACTACTCCGTCCTTCACATGATGCAATACTATTTGTGAGAAATTTACTACTCTAAAAGCCCAACACTTTAGAACAAAAAAAATAAATAAATAAACTAGAGCAAGAAAACATGAGGCATTTTAGGACTCAGGTTCTACCTTACAGTACATTAACATTACTCTTGAGTTATGTCTTAATAAATTAAAGATGTCCTTGTATCAGTCAACGTAAACAGTCCAACGTGGTGAAATCCACGGTCAGGTTTCTCTTCGACACCTCTGCTCTCAGACGGGGCCTCAGAAGTTTTCATCATCCTCTGTAGTGAGTAGTGTTCAGGTACTCTTTGAGTTCATTATTTCTCTTGCTTCACTTCACTGCACTTCATCGGTTACATTGTACATAGATGATCTAACTGTTTGCATGTTTTCTTGATACATGACTTTAGGGCAAGGGTCTTTGGGGAGTACTGCCCTCTAGATTTGGCTTATTTGATGCTTTTAGGTACCATGTATACGGTCAAGATGATACCTATCTGCTAGCTTTAGTGGCTTCGGGGGGCAGCAGAACTGAATGAAAACTTCATTCGTTTATAAGCTGGTTATGGTGCTTTCACTTTCACTCTTTTGCACGCCTAAAGAGATACACTTAGAAGAGCAAAAACAAAATTGTCTCCTTCTATTCGGATCTTTGGAGCCGTCGTCCTCAGATCTGGAGACAAAGATGTTTTTCTTTTACGTTTATGTTTTTAAAGAGCTAATTCCACCACTTGTTCTTTGCGGACCACCTTGAGAAAGACCTGCCTTGAAAGACGGCCCACTTTACTAGCATACGTCACTGAAAACCTCAATTAAAACAGCCTTTATTTAGAAAACTTTCCAACTCAAAGCTGAGAAAGAAAAGCGAATGATCTGTGGCTGTGTAATCCTCGAATATTATCTCAACTCTGTGAGGCACAACACCACAAGCACTTTTGAGTTCACGCGAACAGCCAGTGTTCTTACACTCCTCTCTCCTGGATGCTTAGATGTGATCAAATGCAGAGCCTTGATTCAAGCTTTGAGTTTAAAAAAGTTGCCATGTCAACTGCTTCAAGAGTTGTGTCCCCTTTTGTTTTCTCTCTCTCCCTCTCTCTCTCTCCAAGTCACAGAGGACGTCCTGTTGAGTTAGCTTGGAGGACTTCTGTGTGAGACACCTCTTCTTCTCCATCTTTCTCAGCTTTTGGAGCAAGATTCTCAACCATACCGCCTGGAGATCCCGCAGGGTTTAGGGGCGCACGGGGGACAAGATGACACAGTCTCCCCCTCTCCCTGCTCCAGAATCAGTTGGACCTTCCACCCGCCTCGACCTGTCCAAGGTCTCGCCTCTCCAACTGCGCTGCTCCGCCGCCGCCGTAGCCGCCGCCAGCTTTCTACTTCGCCATGTCTTTGCATGTGAGCAGCGGTGCCTTCTCTCCTCCCGCTCTCTTCTCTTGCTCTCTTCCTGTCCAGCTCTACTCCCACTTTTGCTCTCACTCTTGTGATTGGTTGGTTTCTCACGGTCTCTCTCCTGTTACTTTCACACAGTGGTGCTTCGGTTGTAGCAGTGGAAAACGGGTATCCATGTTTGTTCTTTTTTGTTATTACCCAGATTAAAATACCGATGAACTAAGCTTCACACAGGCCTAGCTCCTTTTCAGCAACCTGTAAGAATAAAGAATACAAATGCATGAATATATGTTAGATTTCAGGAATAATACAATTAAAGCAATAATGAGATCATTCAGGAAAATAAGATAATTAACTCAGTTGAGAATTAGATGAGAAGGTTGCTCAGACTCTACAACACATTGATATGTTGTTTAGGGCTACAGCTACAGTAAATAAATAAATTTGCATTTTTTGTAATTGAATGATTGAAACTACGCGAGTCATCGTTTCATCCCAATTCTTGTTTGTTTAATCTGTAGAAAAACCAAAGTGTAAACATGACCAGTTTTGTTCTAAGCTAAGCTAGCTGCCTTCTGGCTCCAGTTTCATTACTTCTCAGGTAATTCTCAGCAGCTAAACATTTGAGCAGATTCTCCTCAAACAGCAGACAAGGCCTTTAACTTTAGAGCGTCAGCAAAGTTCACAGTGGAATTTCTTACAGTCTAGTACTGGGACAGTCCAGTCACACCACCGTGTTGGTAGGCCCGCTCCCCCTGGTAGGTGGAGTCCTGGGACAAAGCCACATCAATCTGGGACTTGAACTCGTCTCCTAGGTAACTGTCCTATAATGGGACAAACAGAAAGCAAAAGAGACCAGTCAACATTTATTCCCTCACTTCTTTCCAGGCAGAAAAGGAGTAAATGCTTTTAAACAAGATGAAGTCTTTACTTGAAGAGGAAATTGGACAGGACGTTGGAATATGCTATAATGTGCAGACAGCCCTGACATGAAGTATTAATTGCTGTGAATAAACACACTGCAAACAGCTTGCCTAATAAAGTGCACCCAGTTAGCAAGTCCTAAAATCTCATGGATGCTTAAATTTATGATACAGATTTATTTCCAATAAATGACAGTAGGACTAACAAACCTGGGAGAGTTCAGGCTGGGAGAGCCCGGGCTGGCTCATCTGTGACGGCTGGCTCATGTTGATGTAGCCCTGTGTCAGCGGCCCCTGGGAGAAGGGCTGAGAGCCCAGGTCCTGGCTGGCCTGGCTGCCGCTCATATGTCCTCCGTGCCCGCGCTCCCCTCCTCCGTTCCCTCCACCGTGGTTCCCCATGTTGCCGCGGTTCCTTTGACGACCACCTCGAGTCCCGCCTCCTCCTCCGCTGCCGGCCTTGCCCTTCATGCCTCCACCACGACCTGGGAGAAAGAAAAGTCAGGTGTCACAGTTCAGACAAGAGCATAAAAGCTTTGACTGAAAAACCACCTAGGGCCTCTGAGAACCACGCAGCTGGAAAGGTCTCTGAGAGTTTTATGTGTTTCTCACCTGCTGTGGGGCCGTTGACCTGCCCCATGAACCCAGAGGGAGGTATGGGAGGCATCACAAGGTTGAAGGGGATGGGGATGTTCATGGAGGTCATCGGATTGGGGCCCGTGCCAATCATGCCGATCTGGTCATGGGTCTGGAAATACATGTTGGACATGCGCCCTGCAGTGGGAAAACAAAAACTAATTAATTTTACTTCCTTTTGAATGATGCAGCGGTGTGCGAAGCTAGTATTGTAACATGACGGTACACATGGCTATTGGTTTGTATTTTTGATACTTTAGAAAGTTGAGTCAACCTGTCTGCAATAACAAAACAGTGTATGTCCTTAGTAATGAGGATTACTGGAAAGAAAATTTCAAATATAAAAAATAATTACATAAATAAGTAAGTGTGTTTTTCAACATGACTCACCGTTGCTGCTGCGGTCATAAACAGATCCAGGTATGAGGGCCTCCCTGGCATCATACATGGCAGTACTCATGAATCGACCCCCCTGTAAAAATAAAAATGTGACTTTCAGTGACAATTCTTTTTAGACCACTGCTTATTAATTCTTGTGCACACAATGGTGAATTACTTTGTTTTCCTCTAAGTTGGTACAGATGAAAAGTGCATGGGTCATTTCTGAAATGCATCCTACAGATACCTCACTGGGGAAATAAACTTGTGGCCCAGTTAGGAAACCCTGATTTAAGCACTCTATATGCTTAGTGTGTTAAATACACAGGGACATAGACACACACACAACTCACAGGATTGATGGTGTTGACCAGCTTGCGTGGTTTGCTGAATTGCATGAGGCTCTCCCTCAAGTTGTTGAGGGGGCCTTCGACCAGGACCTTCTGCTCCTTGTAGTAGTTCAGCAGGTGGTTCCACAGCGGCTGCTTGGACAGGGCCTTAGGGTTTCCCACAATGATCACACCATACCTGTGTGACCAAGGCAGAAGATGATTGTTAACAAAACACCTAATGACTGAGAGTTAACATTCGTTAGTGGTCGTAACGGCCGCTGCCTTCACCTGGCTCTGGTGAGCGCCACGTTTAGACGCCGGGGATCATTAAGGAAGCCGATGCCTTGGTGCTCATTGGCCCTCACACAGGACAAGATGATGAAGTCTTTCTCTCTGCCCTGAAAGGCATCCACACTGGCAATCTCCACCTCCTACCGAAAGAATGGAGAGAAATTAATAGGAAAATCTGACCAATGATTTAGGAATACACATTTACTAGTGGTGGGAAATTATTTGGTTGTGATTTCTTTACAAAAGTTTAAAGTATTTTATTAAGTATTTTAAACTGAAGAAAATATTTGCCACTCTACCTGATAGAGCTTGGTATGGAGGGAGCCACTGAACTGCATGTACTGGACCAGGTACGACCTTTGTCCTTCATAGGGGGTTATGATGCCGATCTGGTCGGGTTTTGCTCCAGCCTTCAACAACCGTGTGGTTATTTTCTCCACATTAGCTGCCTCAGTCCTGTATGAACAAGGAGGCTTGTTACATGATGGATAATGTTTTTTTAAGTACTTTAAAAAGCTAAACAAAGTAAAACGCCTATAACAAATTGGGGCGGCGCAATAGGCAAGAAATCTCAAACCTGTTGAGGTAGGATGTTCCGGAGCTGGCAATTTCCTCTTGACCTTGCGTGACGTAAAAGAACATGGGTTTGTCGGGCTGAGGCCACTGGAAATCGAAGCCTTTCTTCACACGGTCAGCTATGGAAAGAGTAAACAAACATGTATGACTCAGTACACTGACTATTGTGTACATGAAAGGAGGAATCTTGGCAGGATAAGCTTCAGAGCATCTGTGATACACCTGCTTCAAAGACCATTGAAATACAGGTACAGCCGGCCAGGCGATGCTTCACATCATGACAGTAAAGTCCTTTTTCCCAGCGTCTGTGTGTGGACCAAGAACAAGCTGCGCTCTGAAGCATGAGCAGGAATTTATAGGCCACTTTCTAAGACTTTCCTATTTCAGACTCAGTCTGAAATAGGAAAGTCATATCTGAGCATCACATAATTAGATTTTAACAAAAGTTTATTCCCATCTTACCAGCAGTGACTCCGTTCTGCAGAGAGCCTTCATAGAAGATGTTGGAGGGGAAGGCGCTGAGGGCCGGGTGCATGCGGTACTGGACCTGCAGACGGATTGGCCGGATGCCCAGAACCACCAGACGCTCAAACAGAGACTGAGACAGACCTGCTTTAGCTGCCTTTTTACACATCACCACAGGACCCAGCTGGCAGTGATCACCCACCAAAATCAACTAGAAAAAAGAAAAAACACATCAAGTTATTTATGAGAATAAAAAATAGATATTTATGGAGACTAGAACACCCTATGACTGCGGAATAACAACATTTTAAGTAGACAGCTGATGCCATTAAAGGTTTCAAAAACTCTAACCTGCTTGGCCCCCAGGACCACGGGCACCATGCACTCGGGTTCAGTTGCCTGGGTGCTCTCATCGATCAGGATCGAGCGGAACTGCATCTTGGCCAGACGAGGATCTCCAGCTCCAACACAGGTACAACAGATCACATCAGCATTCTAGGAAAGAGAGAAGCAGACATGTTGAAGAGCTGTTTTGTAAAACCAGTATCACATACTCATTTTAGGGGCTCTGAATAGATAAGAAGAGAACAATTTACTAATTGAAAGTAATTATCAAGCCTTAGCTGGTACACAGTGCTGAAGCAGCCCCGTCAGAAACAGGAAGACATGGAGTGGGTCTTCAGCAAGACCAGTCTTCATACCATTAGCAGCTCCCTCTCAGCAGTGCGTCTCAGAGCTCGGTAGCGCTTCTCATCTGAGGAGGACAGTTCACCAGTCTCATCCTTCAGCTGCTGGAGCTTCTGAAGTTCTGGCATACTGCAGGTTTGAATGATTACAGCAGAGATCAGAGTTCTGCTTTAGAGCAAAGACCAGTATCTGTAATAATTAATTATTTTAATTAAGATTTTTTGTACTTTCCATTTTCCTTTAAAGGTTCAGTGTGTAAAAATTGGCAGGGTTTATTGGCAAAATCTGAATATACTACCCATGAATATATTTGAATAAGTGTATAATCGCTATAAAATAAAATTTGTTTGGTTTTTCGTAGCCTTATAATTATTCTTTTATATATACACATATAGCATTGCTCCATGTTCCTGAAATACGTTGTCCCAGTTGTGGTAAACACGTTTTTTTTTCCTCAGAGGCCACCGTCACTTTGCCGAAGGGAGGGGTGAGTGCGAGTGGGTGAGCGCAGCAAACTAGAATCTGAAGACTAGATATCACGGTTTTACCCCCATATTACACACTGGACCTTTAAAGCTTCAGTTGGTAACAATTATTCAGTCATATTTGCTGGAACCGTCACTATATTCTAATGGTCAGACATTAAATGAGTAACTTAAGACAAAATCCAACTCCTCTGGCTCCACCCACAGCCTGTAATCGTATTTGCCGAAATCTACCGCGACCGACGATTCTCCACCAGTCAGGTAGAGGGAGCAGGAGGAGCAGCCAATCGCCACTCCTACACGTCGGACGAAAGTGAAAGTAAAGTCCGCGACTTGGTCGGAAATTTCAAGACAACACACCGTCAGCTCCCTCTTTTCACCTCTGTCACCCCCCCCTCCCTCCACACACGCAGACACACACAAGAAGAGTGTGTTTCATGGTGAGAGAGAGGTGTGATCGTTGTGGAGTCTCCGGTTGCTATGGAAACGGTACGTCTTCTGTGGTTGCGTGTATGGCTACTTTGTGTGTGTGCGCCTGCACGTGTGTGTCTCTGTGTGCAGGGGGCGCTTTCACTTTCATCAACTTACCAACTGGAGCTTTAACCTAATTCCAAACCAGTGATTCGTTCACAGGAAACTGATCCTATTTGAAATTTAAAATACTCATGGGCCTAAATGGTCCCGTGATAACTACTAAAAAACTTGTGCTCAAAGTTTTACCACAAAAGCGAAGTGAGTCTTTACAGTAATATCTTGTTATCTTGTTATTTCTTATTGACATGTTCTACCTGTCCATGTTCCGGGTCTGGTTGTGCAAAGCCAGGAAGGACACAGGTGAGTCGATGGCTTCCCTGCTCTTGGCACACAGCCTCACCACCTTGAGTCCTGTCTGGTGGATCTTCTCTGTCAGCTGGTCCACAGCAATGTTACTGGGGGCACACACCAACACCGGCCTAACGGGGACAAAAGTTACAGTCTAAGAGAGCACAACACACAGCCAAGCAAACATTCAGGAACAGTACTGGTCAATACATTCTTATTGATTTTGAAGTGATAAAATACCCGCCAATGGAAACAAATATTTTTGCACATTCAAAAGAAAGTGAAAACTTGTCTCACCCGTTGCCCTGTCTAGCCAGGTGGTAGACGATGGTGGCAGAGGTAACCGTCTTCCCCGTGCCAGGAGGACCCTGGATGAGACTGAGGGGACGCTGCAGCACTGTCTTCACAGCGTACACCTTAATAACAACAAACAACACTGACATCACTGAGGGGACAATAATTAAGAAGTTTGACAAACTATTAACTGTAAACTATAACATAATATGGTGATATGTATAACCTCAGTCTTCACACTCATCTCGGCCTTATTGATTTCTGGATGATCACTGGCATCATTTTTCTGATGATATATTACCAAAGTAGAACCAATGAAAACAATTCAGCTGTGTAACTCACCTGAGAGTGGTTAAGGTCAGGCAGACCTTGAGCGGTGAAGCGTTTGGGCAGCTGACACTTGATGACCACATCTTCTACCTCATGTCCCAGCAGTTTGTGGTAGATGTAACCAGACACTGAAGTCTCATCCACAGCAAACGTCTTCAGGGCACTCTGCATCCTGGATGATGGAAACAGGAATATTTGGACATGGTTGTCAAACAGGATAAATGAAAAAGAGCTAGATGACTATCTTTTATTCTTTTTTAACAAAAATAAAGAGGTAGACGTCACATCGCGAGAAAGACATTTCTTGTGAATACCTGTCAAAGGAAGTGGACTTCCACACAAAGTCGACCTGAAAGTTGTGTGGGATTTCAACCGGAGCCCCGGCACTGCTCCTCAGCTCTATGGCGATCTCGTCACCGTAGTCTGGCGCAGTAGTCAAGGAAGATTTATTTATTTGCGATTGAGTTCAGAAATAGGTGTATCTTTCTTTTTGCTGTTTGCCTTTAATTGATAGGATAGTGATAGAAAAGAAAAGATTATGATGAAGATTTCATTCTGTGGGTAATGGGGGCGGGACTAGATAAGCTTTTGCTTCTCCCGCTTTCCCTTTCGGCCATGTGTATTGTATTATTTGAACTAAGATGAAGTGTGATGATGATTTAATTGACATGCCCGAAATAAACAAATAAACAAAATAAATAAATAAATAAATAGTTGAGAGACAGGAAATGACAGGAAATGGGGAAGCAGAGAGAGGGCGCACCGAACCAGATTTGGGATTCGAACCCTGCAAGGACTGTAGCTTCTACATATGGGGCACCTGCTCAACCCACTGAGCTATGGGGCGCCCCTATGTTTGGTAAAACCTACCTGAATATCAGTGCACCATTTAGAAAATCTAAACTTCTTCTTTCTTTCTTCTTCCAAGGAAGTCATACTTCCCATGGGCGAAAACTCACCAAACTCTGCAGAAACGTCCAACACCATGCCAGATTCACTCAACTCCAAGGACACGTGCCCCCCGTCCTAGGGGGTGCACAATAAGCGTTTAAATTTAAAAACTTAAAAAAAATTCCTAGCAAACCAAAGGTAGTTGCTACAGTTTTGAAACTTCACCACAATGTAGATCAGATACTGCTGAAACTTTTGTCCACTTAAACTTATTACAAATTATGAAGTCCATCACTCTGTTCTCTTTCATAATATTTCGTTCGATGTCTCACTATGGGATGCACGCCTCGCTGCAGCCCTCAGAAGCATTTATCTCATTACGCCAATCCTGATTGGCTGGTGAACGTGTCCGTCCGCCACAGGTAGTCCCACCTACCTTAAATAGCTCATGCGGACGGCACCACCCTCATTCAAACACCTCTTCTCACTCGGAGCATATCTCGCGTCCAGGGCTAGCTAGCTTAACTGTCCATAGACGGATCTTATTTAGCTTCTGTCGCTGGGCGCTACTAGCTTAGGACATTTTTCTGCTTCGTCGGTCACACCAGATCGAACCCAGTGCTTTCCTGCCCTCCACGGCTTGGTCAGCACTGCTCTCGACGCCCCACCACGGCTACTCGAGCACCGGGCATTAGCACACCAGCTAATTCTCGGCTTCTTCACGGTTAGCACACCAGCTAACTGCCTCGGCTCCCTGCCTGCACACCAGCTCGCACGGAATGGAGGATAAAACCCCTCACACCAGAGGGCACGGAGACTCCGGAGCCAGACTCTGTCGCTGCGGGAATAAGATATCGAGCATGGATCCACACCAGGTCTGCTCGTGCTGTCTTGGGCTGGAACACGCCCGGGCGGCTATCGAGGTCCCCGGCTCGTGTCAACACTGTGCGGTGTTCACCATCAAGAGTCTCTGCAGACGACTAGCCCGCCAGGCTAGCCTGTCTGGACATGACCCCTATCTCTCTTCCGACGGCGCCGCCGTCGAGGGCGGAGAGGAGGTGGGGGTCGCTGCGGTGGCGACACCGGAGGCTAGCGCCAGCTGGGGCTCCCAGCTCGAGCTAGCCGCGGTTCCCCCGCTGGAGGAAGACGTCCTGGATTTGGACTATGGGGAAGATGATGATGGCGCCTTGGATCTCCTCATATCAGAGGATGAAGAAGAGGATGACATCTTCATCACGCCGGCTCAGGCTGCAAAGCCCGCGGCTTCCGTCGACTCTCGGGATGGAGACGAGAGTAGCACACCAGCTTCTCCCTCCCCCAGCTCGGACATGCTCGACGTGTGCAAACGCGCTGCTGCCCGGCTGGGCATCCCCTGGCCCGCTGTCGTAGCTGAGACCACCAGATCACGCTACGAGGGGAAGAAATTGCCCTTGGCCAAGAGCGCGACGAAGCAACTTCTCCCCGTCTTCCCGGAGCTGCTGGAGGAGGTGGCGCGCTCATGGAGAGACCGCCCCTACAGCAGCCGGAGCCCGGTTCCCGGGGCCTCGTCCCTCGACTGTGAGGCGATGGAGAGCCTGGGTCTGCTCCGCATGCCTCCGATGGAGCCACTTGTTGCAGCTCACCTTCACCCCCAGCTGTCAGCGGTGTCCTCCCGGAGCCCCAGCCTGCCGTCCAAGTCCGACCGTTTTCAGTCAGCCCTGACTGAGAAGGCGTACAAGGCGGCGGCGCTCTCGGCCAGAGCGCTCAATGTCCTCTCGCTGCTCACGGCTTACCAGGCTGAGTTGTGCGAGGATGTTGTGCAAACTCAGGACCCAGCTGCGTGGGAGGAGATACCGGTCATCACCGACCTGTGTCTCCGTGTCCAACGCTGCGCGGTCCAGGCCACGGGAAGAGCGATGGGGACCATGGTTCTGCAGGAGCGAGCGCGGTGGCTCAACCTCGCCAGCCTGTCAGACAGAGAGAAGGACGACGTCCTAGACATGCCCATTGTCCCGGAGGGGATTTTTGGTTCCGCCCTAGCATCGATGCAACAACGGTGTGAAGCCAAAAAGAAGGAAGACGAAGCTCTCAAGCTCCGCCTCCCTCGCAAGCCCCCAGCTCCCTCTCCACCTGCGCAGCGTAAATCCTTCGCGCAGGCTGCTTCCCAGGTTTCGCAGTTCAAAATACCGAAACATCCGAAGCCTCAGCCCGCCCCGCCGCCCGTGCCCGGTCGGCCCGGCTGGTTCAAGAAGCCCTCGGCCCCAGCTACAGCTCCGCCGGCACAGCCCGCGCAAGCTACCAGCCACCAGGCCAGGAAGAAGAAGAGAGCGGCCTGACCGCCCCTCTCGTCACCGGTGATGCAGCTGGAAGTTCCCCGTTCTCCAGCTCCACCTGTTTGGCTTCCGAGCGTGCACTCCGGGGCCCCCCACGCCCCCATCTCCCAGCTGCCACGGACCGTGCCAGAGCAGACCGGGAGAGACGGACATCTGACGGCAGAGGGTTCAGCGGTTGCCCCTCTCCCATGTCCACAAGCACGCACACACACACAAGTTTTCACAAAGAAAATAAAATGTGTCCCGCTGTCGCATCCAGGCCGAGTGCCGAGGGCGCAGCTAATAAAAGCCAAAACTATAAAAATAAACAGCGCGGTGGCGGCACCTGCTGTCCCACCCCCGGGGAAAGCCGCGGCTTTTCCCGGGGTGAGGGCAGTGAGGTCCCCGTCACTGCGTTGTCCTCCCGGGCCAAAGTGCACAGCACCGCCCAGAGGCCATGTCAGTTTTCCACCACGAGAGGGCGCCACCGCACCGCGGTTGGGACCTCTCATGGTGGAAGAGCTGCAGCGTGTCTCACCTCTCTGCCGCAGGTGGCAGAGGTGGGCTGCGCTCGCAGCTTCGCCCTGGGTGTTGAAGACGATTTTGAGGGGTTACAGGCTGCAGTTTGCCGCTGTTCCCCCTCGATTCGCCGGCATAATACACTCCCAGGCTCAGGGAGAGTCAGCTCGTGTTTTGCAAGAGGAAATCCTCTCACTGTTAAACAAAGGAGCAATCTGTGTCGTTCCTCCCGCACAGTGTCAGAGCGGCTTTTACTCCAGGTACTTTCTGGTCCCAAAACGGGGGGGGAGTGGTATTCGCCCTATCCTGGATCTACGTGCACTGAACAAATTTCTCAGGAAATACAAGTTCAGGATGCTCACACACGCATCCCTGCTGCGCCTGGTGCGACAGAACGATTGGTTCACTTCTGTCGATCTGAAAGACGCGTATTTCCACATTCCAATATATCCTCCCCACAGAAAGTATCTGAGGTTCGCTTTCCAGGGGACGTGCTACGAGTACCGCGTGCTCCCATTCGGTCTGTCTTTAAGCCCGAGGGTGTTCGTCCGGTGCACGGAAGCGGCGATAGCTCCGCTGAGACAGCAGGGCATTCGCTTGGCCACATATCTGGACGATTGGCTGCTTTTGGCACAATCGAGGCAGGAGGCCATGGCGCATACGCGTATTCTCACACGGCACCTATTAGACCTGGGTTTTGTGATAAACGCGGAAAAGAGCATGCTGTGCCCGACACAGGACATAATCTTTCTGGGATTATCCCTGGACTCGGTGATTTTCACGGCGCGCCTCTCGGCGGAGCGAGTGAGAGCTTTCAGAGCATGTCTCGCGCTTTTCCATCCAGGCAAATCTGTTCAATTCAGATTGTGTCTTCGATTACTCGGACTGATGGCGTCAGCCATTCTCGTGGTTCGTCTCGGTCGCCTCCACATGAGGGAATTCCAGCTCTGGGTGGCCTCATGCGGGCTGGATCCCGTGCGTCATGGCGCACGGAGAGTGTTGGTTACGCCGGGGTGCGTCAGGGCACTCCGCCACTGGCGAGCCCCGTCGTTTCTGACCCGCGGGGTGCCCATGGGCTCTGTCCTGTCCAGGAAGGTGGTCACTACGGACGCCAGCCTGACAGGGTGGGGCGGAATTCACGAGGGCCGGTCAGTGAGGGGCCGCTGGAGTGTGGACCTCCAGCGGTCTCACATAAATTTTCTGGAACTTTCAGCGGTGTTCCTCTCCCTGAAACACTTCCTTCCGTCTCTCATGGGCCATCATGTCCTGGTGAGGACGGACAATACGACGACGGTAGCGTACATCAACCGCCAAGGGGGGTTGCGCTCTCGTCAGTTGCACATGCTGGCACGCAGACTGATCCTGTGGAGCTGCGGTCGTCTCCTCTCCCTGAGGGCGACGCACGTCCCGGGAGCTCTGAACACGGGCGCAGACCTGTTGTCCAGGGGCGCGCCGGTATACGGGGAGTGGACTCTGCACCCAGAGATTGTGGAACAGATATGGGCCCGTTATGGTCGGGCCGCGGTGGATCTGTTCGCGTCAAGAGGAAACGCGCAGTGCGCGCTGTTTTACTCTCTGCGCAACCTGGATGCTCCCCTCGGCATAGACGCACTAGCGCACGTCTGGCCGCACGAGCTTCTTTACGCGTTCCCTCCCCTGGCCCTGATACCCCCCACTCTATCCAGAGTGAGGGACCACGGCCACGCGCTGATTCTGATAGCTCCGCATTGGCCTGCAATGCATTGGCTGGCGGAGATATATCGGTTGCTGTGCGCGCAACCTTGGCAGCTCCCGCTGCGCAGGGACCTGTTATCGCAGGGGGGGGGGACGGTTTTCCACCCGCACCCAGAACGCCTGGCGCTGTGGGTTTGGCCCCTGAGTGGTTCAATTTGTCAGCTGTGGGACTCCCACAGCGTGTGATTTCCACTATACAAAGTGCTCGAGCCTCTTCCACTAGGTCTCTGTATGACTGTAAGTGGAGAGTGTTTGAGGACTGGTGTCACAGAAATGGCCACGTTCCTTTTCAGTGTCCAGTAGGTGTGATATTGTCATTCTTACAGGACCTGATTGACAAACGAAAAGCCTTCTCCACAGTTAAAGTGTACTTGGCAGCTATAGCCGCCTGTCACGTGGGGTTTGGGAAACAAACAGCGAGCCAGCACCCGCTGGTTTGCCGTTTTATGAAGGGAGCGCGCAGGCTTCTCCCCGTGTCCAGACCGCTGGTGCCACCATGGGATCTGGCTGTGGTTCTGGAGGGGCTCAAGGGTCCTCCTTTTGAGCCGCTGGGGGGAGCAGGCTTGAAACACCTGTCTCTCAAGACAGTGTTGTTACTGGCTCTGGCTTCGGCTAAACGGGTTAGTGACATCCATGCGCTTTCGGTGCATCCATCATGCACTCAGCTTTTCCCGGGGGATGTGAGGATGATTTTGAAGCCCAACCCGGCCTTTGTGCCTAAGGTAGTGGGCTCATGTTCTCCTATTGACCTCGTGGCCTTTGCTGCCTCACCTGGAGAGCAGCGGTCACATGCGTTATGTCCAGTCCGTGCGGTGCGCACTTACATGGACAGGACTAAGGGTTTCAGGAGGAGCGATCAGCTGTTTGTCTCCTGGGCTAATCCTCATAAGGGGAAACCTGTCACAAAGCAGCGCCTGTCCCACTGGGTCGTGGAGGCGATTGCTTTGGCTTATACGAGTCAGGGTTTGCAGACACCTGCGGGTCTGCGGGCGCACTCAACTCGGGGCTTGGCCGCATCCTGGGCCTTATTCAGGGGAGTTTCTGTTCAGGACATCTGTGCTGCAGCGAGTTGGTCCTCGCCTCTCACTTTTGTCCGTTTTTATATGCTGGACGTCTCCGCTCCGTGCGTGGCACGCGCGGTTTTGCTGTCCTGATTGGAACAGAGTACCTTTTCCCTGTGGGTTGGTGGACGCTCGATAAGCTTGTCTGGCAATACGGGAGCAACCATATCCCATAGTGAGACATCGAACGAAATATTATGAAAGAGAACTTTAGGTTATTTACATAACCCCGGTTCTCTGAGTAATATGAGTGAGATGTCTCACCAGACTACCCTTCTTGCTTGGGCGAGTGAGAAGAGGTGCTTATCTTGAATGAGGGTGGTGCCGTCCGCATGAGCTATTTAAGGTAGGTGGGACTACCTGTGGCGGACGGACACGTTCACCAGCCAATCAGGATTGGCGTAATGAGATAAATGCTTCTGAGGGCTGCAGCGAGGCGTGCATCCCATAGTGAGACATCTCACTCATATTACTCAGAGAACCGGGGTTATGTAAATAACCTAAAGTTTTTTTCTATAACTGTAAAACTTTTAAAATGTATCTCCTCCCACAATTTTTGCTCAATTGTCACCAAACTTGCTACAGAGCATCTCCAGACTGTCCTCCACAAAACTTGTTTCTCGGATTCTTGATGCAAAAATTGAGCCTACAGTGCATGAAAACGTTTGACTGTAAACACTACTGTAAACATATACCATCAAATTCTTGATAAATACATTTTCAATCTTCCTGAAAAAAAATGAGAATATTCTGGAGTCATGGTTGATGAAGTTTGGCAAATATCAGAATTTTATCTCAAAAACTGAATTTTTGAGAATATTTTGAATTCTACTCTCATGGGAACAACTGCAGTCAGTCAATGTAAGAGTGACATTTTTAAACATCAGATTTTCTCTTATGAAGCAAAACACTTATCATTAAAAACAAATCACCAACATTTCCAGTCTAGATGCAATTTATGTATTAACAGATTTTTGTTTAGATAACAGGATTTCTGACATTTTGACCATTTTTGAAATCTGCCTTTACAACAGCTGCCCGGACACTGACTCCCTGAGTCTATTTGAGAAGACACACACCATGTCTCACTTCCAAATAATTAGCTCAGTGAGTGAAGCGCTGGTTTGTGGTGCGAGGGGATGTGGGTTCAAGACCCAGCAAGGGTGATGATGATAATGACACATCAAATTGCCAGAATCCTCATGGTGACATCCCAGCAAGCCTCTAAATGAAAAAAAAAAACAAATAGCTTGGACCGGACCATGGGCGAAAACTCACAAAATTTTGCACAAAGGTCTAGTTAAACATCAGATTTTCTCTTATGAAGCAAAACACTTATAGTTAAAAACAAATCACCAACATTTCCATGCTGTCAAGATAGAATTGATGTATTATAACAGAATTTCTGACATTTTGACGATTTTTAAATCTGGCTTGACAACAGCTGCCCGGCCTGAGGTCTCACTACCAGCCAATTAGCTCAGCGAGTTAGGAGCTGGTTCTTGGTGTCAGAGATTGTGAGTTCGAGACCCAGCAAGGGTGATGATGATGATGACAGATCAAAATGTCAGATGTCCTCAACATGAAACACAAGACAATAGTCCTGATAGTTGCATCACACAGCAAGCCTCTAAATTAAAAAAAAAAAAAAAAGCTTGGACCAGACCGTGGGCGAAAGCTCACCAAACTTTGCACAAAGGTCCAGTCTCATGTTCTTCTTTCTTCTTCCAAGGAAATCATACTTCCCATGGGCGAAAGCTCACCAAACCGTCCGACCCCATGCCAGATTTACTCGACTCCAAGGACTCCAAGATGCAATTTATGTATTATCAGATTTTTGTTTAGATAACAGAATTTCTGACATTTTGACAGTTTTTGAAATCTGCCATGACAACTGCTGCCTGGTCTCTGACTCCCTGAGTCTATTTGAGAAGTCACACATCATGTCTCACTTCCAGACAGTTGGCTCAGTGAGTAAGGAGCTGGTTCTTGATGTCTGAGGATGTGGGTTCAAGACCCAGGAAGTGAGATAATGATACATCAAAATTCCTGCTGTTCTTTGTGAAACAAATGTACAAATTTTTAGAGTCATGGTAGATGATGTTTGACAAAAACATATCAGAATTTTACGTCAAAAACTGATTTTTTTTTTTTACAGTGGTTTCAAATCTGCCTGCACGACAGTGAATGGCTTACCCAATTTGTGAAGCCACTGTTGAACTGCCACTTGCCAATTAGCTCAGTGCAATAGACAAAGGTCTTTAGTTCCAGATATTGTGGGTTCGAGCCTCAACTGGTGCAAATTGAACATTATAAGGTCAACTGTCTTGTCTTCCTATTCTCCTTTTTGTTGCTCAGAATTTGCCTAAATTTGCCAAAATTAGCCCGGACCCGACCCATCGCTGCACAGCAGCTATAATCTATATATAGACTTTAACTCCAAAACCAAAAGGGGGCTGTGGTGGGAAGACACAAGTTTGTCAGTGTTGTTGTAGTTGTCTACAGCTACCACTAGATGTTACTAAAGACCAGTATTTCACTAGAGGGACATGATGAGCAAGTAAACGAAGAGAGACCCAAGTGTCTGTTTCAAACACATACAGTGTGTAGTATATAGATACAATGCCGATTGTTACAGCTGTAAAGGATACTGTCAGGGACTTTGATGACATGTCCAATGCCTTTCCATGGAGGGGCCAGGTCTCCTTTGTACCTCAGGCAAATTTCATCTCCCTGCATCAGTCGCATATCTAGAAGACAGTGGACACAACAGACATAAAAACTATAATTAAATTATATCATATATATTATCATTATATTTAATTTTAATTAGGGCTGCCAAAGCAATAATAACGACTAAACACAAATTACTTTGAACACCACTAATTGTTTTGATGTGCTATTTACGCAAGTTCTATAATACATCCATGGCGGCAATGCAGCAGCAATGTGTGGGTGGCAAGTGGAAACAAACCTCAGAAATTGATAATGAAACGGCTCTTTTGAACGGCAAGTTCAGCTTCAAAGTCCTGCCAGATAGTTCTCTCCACAAGACCAAAGTAATTTGCATTTACTGTCAATGTGTGTTTCCACACAGGCAATGTTCAAGTTGGCCAAGTTGAACTTTGGGGCCGAGTGCAGTGCGATTGGGTCAGTTAGATCACAGCAGTCGCTCTGGGGTGCGCACCAAAACGGGAACCGTCCTGGAGGGGTGGTCTCGGCGCAGCTTCAGTTGAACTCTGGTGCGGTTTGTTTATGTTAACGCAGCCGGACCTCGATCTGCACCAACTGCCTGGTGAAGGCCACAAGTATGAGCTAAAAACGCTACCGCAGCCGCACTTCATTTTCAATGTCAGAATTGAATTTGCAGAGAGTGGTCAATACAACCGATATAAAATTAAATGAGCAGCGCTACAAATAACCTGCATACTTATGTGCTGCGTACATGTGTCTGCATTGTTCAAGTTTAGTGTTAATACTCAATTATACAATCCGGAGTTATGTGAACGTTACATACTACACATCTTTTTCCGGTCAGTCGTCATGGAAACATGACTCGCTGCCAGTAGTGCAGCGTTTGGACCAGAGTAAAAACAAGTATGTGTGAACAACATGAACCATACTAGCTGAAAAATGAAACAATGTATCATTTTCACATGCATGTGTGAAAACAAGTACGTCGAATCTCAAATATCAGATGCTGGACAAGCTGCCTGACGCAGAGAGCCCTACTCCTCCTCAGCAAGAGCAGACCACGCTGATAGTTTGCAACAGAGATGGATGAACAACTGTGCAACCAATCCATCTCAGAGATTATTCTGGGGGATATTCTGGACAGTATTTGTGCTCGTTTCGGATTCTTGCAATAATAATAATAATAATAAACTTATATTTGCATATAGCAAACAGATTTGTCCACTCCCATGTTGATAACAATATTATAAAATAATAACTCAAAAGAATCATGAGAGAAAGCCACATTTGTAGATATTTAAATTATTATTAATATTTGTCCTATTTGACACTTTGCAATCAGTGTGTCAGTATAACATGAAAATGTTCAGTCAGACAAAACACAATATTGATACAATTCACACAAAACTTCCAATACCTGAATCCGTCTTTGGAAGAGTGAAATATGCAATCCTCTTTTTATTCAGCCCCAAGTCCCATCTGACTGTGATGTTGTCCTGAGTCTGTTTGGAAGGAACATTAAATTATACATATATTCAATTATACATTCAACATTTAAAGCTGAAGAAACCATTTGAAAGTTAAAATTATCCAGACAAAAAAAAAAAAAAAGTACAGTATTTGCTTTAAAATCTCAATGGGAAATGTGAATAATGACTGACTTTTATCTCCATCATTAGAAAATTAACCAAATTCAACAACAACTGAAAAAAAAGTATTGATTATTTGATTTACATTAGATTAATTAATTAATAAATAATCAAATTTGAAAATTGCACGAATAATTAACTACATTTATTATACAAATATCTACAAACATTGCCATTTTTTCCTATTCAAAATTTTCTTAGGTTTTTGTTTACCTGGGACTCTTTGAGTTTCTTGTCGTAATCAGCTTCCAGCTTAACAAGAGGACCAAAGATGTTCTGGTACTGATAGGCATCCTCATATCGCAGCAAGACGTGTTGGGGCTCCTCATCCACACCAGGCTTTTCCAGGTCCTCCAAGGTCGCAGTGGGATTTTCCTGCCGGAACAAAACACGCACAAGATAAAAGATTGAAATATGGATAGAGAGGCAAATTAGAGCAGAAAGCCACAACTCTCTTGTTCTACCTCCCTCCTGGACAAGAGTAAAGAAAGATCATGTGACTGCTTTCTCAGTACAATTCTTCGCTTTTTTGGCCACTCAATAATGATGGGTGATTATTAGTGATCATGGCCATTATCCAGAGGAAGAGCAGCTACAATACTGGCTTGGAAACATGTGTTGCTCAGTGAGATGTCACAGCAAAAGCAAACATGTGAATAGAGTAATTAATTATGGCTGAATTCGAACCTAGCTACTTAGGTTTTGTTCTTCTGGTGTTGTGCATGTTGGCTCACTGTCATACTGTCATTCATTCATTCTTCAGCATTGGTTAACATTAACAAAGCACTGCTGTCACAGAAAGGAAATACAGAAAAAAGGGGTTAGCACAGTTTTATAAAGCAGGAAACTACAATAAAAGATCAGGTTGAAGTTATGTTGGTTTAGAGTACTCAAGTAGTACAGAGGCAGGAGTGTGCAAGGGCAGATGCATAAACAGTACCTTCCAGAGCTCCTCCAGCTTGTTGATCTGCTGAGCGGTGATCTGGCGGGCCCTGAGCTGCTCCTGCTCTGACGGGATTTTGACCAGCCAGGACAGGAAGCAGCGGTCCTGAATGAGAGGCTGCCACTGTGAGCTGTCCCAGTTGATGTCTTTCAGGCTGCTCTGGCTGGCACATGGCTGCCTGTGTTACAACCAAAACAAAAACATGAAAAAAAAGTTCTGAATTCCCTTTCCCTGACCCCCATCAGTGGGGAGTTCAGAGTGCACAGTCAGCTGTATGAATTTGGCGTTACCTGCACAGCAACACCACTACTGAGTCAGCCTTGGCGGGGATGAAACCCAGCAGGAAGACATTACGACAGCCACAGTTGTAACACTCCAGTACTGTTTCCCCCAGAGGGCCGTCTTTATGCAGGGTCACCTCCTTGGACTTTGCTCTCACCAGGTGGTTTACAATGTGGCTGAAAGTGAAGAGAAAAATAATTAAAGCTCCATCTGGAGGAAGCACAACAGACCACAGTCTTGTATACATCAAGGGCATTTACACAAGCGACATGTCCTTAAACCTCCAGTGGAATCAACATGTCTGGGTGATTTTCATGTTATTCAGTCAGGCTGAAACTAACTGCATTCACAAGAGAAGTCTGAAATCTTTCAGATGCTAACAGAATAAATCATTAAAACATATGATCCAAGGGGCAATCATCCTTTCAACAGGCTTTCAACATGCCTGTTCTTGTGTTACGTCATCAACAACTGTGACGACATCTCCTCATTGTTTCATTTCACTACCTTTCATATGCTTTTTGCCAGTATTGCCACAAAGTTACTGTTCAAACTGTAGCACATTGTGAACCAAATCATCATAGACAACATTTCTAGAATTTGAAGAAATTAACAAGATCTGGTCAATGTTTTTTTTTGCTGTTGTGTATTTAGTTCTAAGTCAATTCTACCTTGATTATATCTAATAAATAAAACAATCGGCTGTTTTAAATTAAGATTTCAAAGAAAATACGTAACTTTATTTTGGACTCAAATACCTTAATATTAGCTTTAGAGGCCCATGACAGTCAACAGACATATAACTATTCATCTGTCAGCTGCCATCACTCTGTACAATGATTCTACTCATGGAAATGGGCAGATCTTTTTCATACTGCGCTATACTACGGTACTGTAGTATAATATATTAACACTATTGTACATTGGATATTCAGCACACAATAGAGCAATCAGTTTACTTCTGCTTTACATTTTCTATTTCTATACATTTTATTAATTATTAATTAATTATCATATTATTTTGTTTTTATACTTTTTTTCTGTGTTTAGTCAATTTAGTCATTAGCCTGGGTCATTGTTTCCAATATTGATATCCTGTTTCTCTCTCTCTCCATCAATCCAGCCATCCCTTCATCCATCACAAAACAATCCCTGTCCATTTCTAACTGAAGCTTCCAAAAGACTTCTTGTTACAGTCACTCTATAGTGCACTCTTGCTATGATGATAGCGCACCTGTAAAATGATGCTCTCTCTTAGTTCATTTAACAGAGTATTAGCAGGGAGGATCAATAAAAAGCTGAGAAGCCAGTGTGTCTTACCTGCCGGATGTGTTTCCACGGCCATTACAAAACCACTTCTTGCTGGTATTGCAGTAGACCACACAGGCTGGATCATGAATCCCACAATAACTAAAATAAAAGAAGAAGAAAGTCAAAATTTAAAAGAAAGATAAACATCACCATTACTAAAATCTAGTCTATGTCTCAGAACAGAGCAAGCACAAAAATATAATTTATGACAAATTCTCAAAACACACTCAAAACTAAGATCAACGAGAAAGAGAAATCTATCTTTGAGCAGTTTCATAGATAACTACAGCAAGTACATGGTAAATACTCTTTTTTTTCATTTTCATGACAAAATAAGTTAGAGTGACTATTAGTAGCGTAGAGAGATGTTATATAAAATGTTAATTCAAAATATTTAAAAAACTGTCAAGAATTGTGAGATTTGACAGTTCTGCTTCCTTATATTCCCTGGGGTGAAGTATGTTCCAAAATGTAACAGCATGTTGCTGAAGGGTATCAAAATGTAGATTAAAAAAATACTGGCGAGAAGAGGGTGGCACATTAGCAGAGAAAACTGAACTCCTAATTCTCTGTCCAACAGAATTTTGCTTTCATTGCCAAGATTCAGAAAAAAAGTATTAAACATATTTGACACTGCTATTGATTTGCAGGTGAAATATATTCATAGCATTTATAGCATTAGCATATCATGTTTATAGAAACAAATTGAGTAGTTATCCCACTAAGCAATCCTGAATGTTCTCGCACGTCAGGCACTCTCAGCTGGACTTATTAAGCACAGCCAAACTGACAAACATGAGCTGTGAGTATGAGAACAGAGGAAACCGGATCAATCATGATTTACATCAGTCATGATGCAGAACGTTCTGATAATTTGGCTCATGTGTCATCTGTAGATTGTGCTAATTAATGCGTGTGCATCTGTAGGTAGGCGAGAGTGTTGCCAGTAGAGTAAACCACTTGAAGTGAAGCGGCTGGGATGGACAGACACCAGCATACCAAGTACAGACATGTTCAATCAGAGGCTAAAAATGACAGAAACGTCTTCAATTATCTTTAATTGTGCTGAAATTTGAGATGTATTTGAATGGTTGTATTAAGTTACTGCAAAAAATGATTATCATATATTACTATGTAGCTTCAAATATCAACAAATAAAAAAAATGCACATGGACAGGGGCCTACAGCCAACTGACACTGCAAGCAAAGACGCGGCCTGTATGAACATACCCATAACAAAAACACCCATCATTTAGTGCAGACAGACAATACATGCAATAAAATAAAACCAAAACCATATAATATGTCCTGAATGAAATAAAAACCAACATGTGATTATTTTCACTGTGATGACTACCAGTGCACCAGTCACACTTGGTCTTTTACCTGCAGGCGTGTACAGGAAGGTCCTTGGTGTAGTAGGTGTCCTCCTCATCCTCCTCAAAGTTCAGCTCCGCCAGAAGCTGGCTGGCCTTCACTACTGGGTCGTCTCCATTCTGCAGGACCCCATCCGGACCATTAATCTGAACACACAGGAGAATTATATATTAATACAGTATATGAATTTAAACTTTATGTCAAAACTGAACTTAATCACTGAAGAATCATGGATTGTGCTAAAATGAGAAAGCCAAACATACAGCTCATATCTTGAATGATTATATTTCACTAACAGTCCAACTTGCAGACTGCACATCAACAAATGGTTGGCTGACAGCAATATATCACACTGACAGCATCTAACTAATGGTGTCCACTGACCTGTATGATTGTGGCTGTCAATGGACACTACAAGTAGTTAGTGCATATAAGTGCTAGTGCTAATAAATATGCTCATCAGTGGATGGTCTGCAATATTGGCAAATCCCTGACTCTCCTCAGTAACATTGCAATAAAGTCCTGAATATTTACATGCTAGCCGTGTCAGCATGCTAACTGGGCGAGCTACTTTAGCCAGCGTGCTAGCCAATTAGCGGGATAAAAGCATGGTGACAGATGGGAGGCGTCGCTGCGAGCTAACCGGGAGGTAGCCAGCCAGCCAGCGAGCGATGCTGTCAGCTAACGGGTCAGCTAATTCGTGTCCCGACAACACACAGTAGAGGACATATTTTTGACACCGAGCCGCCGGGGATAACCACCCACCACGCACCTGGCCGTCGAGCTGGCTCTGGGTCTGGCCTTGGGTCTGGGTCTGGGTCTGGCTCGGCAGGGTGAAATCGGTGAAGTCGTACTCGGAGCCCTGGGTGTCCGCTCCCAGCAGCTCGGCTTCCTCCGTGTCCAGGAACGTGAGAGTCTGCGAGCTGGGCCCGTACGCCTCGACGCTCATGGTTGTGGCTTCTCACCCACGGTGCTTCAGTCGTATCCGAGTAATCCACAGGCGACTGCCGTTCCGGGGAGAAAATGAATAACGGAGGCAGACTATCGATGGGAAAATGACAAACAGTGGTGGAGAGATACAGAGCCTGCCTCGGCTGCTGCGGCTGCGTACCGTTTATCTCCTCCCCTCCTCCTGCTCGTATCCTAGGCTACTCCACTTCCACTTGTCTCCTACAGGAAGTCACCTGGAGGGAGCGAGGGAAGGGGAGGAGACACGTGGACAGAAATGGGACACTCGGCTGCTTATTATGGTCACAGAAGTCCTCTATTAAAAACTCAGAAAGTTTATTATGCAACAGAGTCAAATCTTAACTAACAAGCAGCATTTGAGAGCGTTTATTTTTAATCAGGTTGTTTACGGGGACACTGCTGGTTGATAAACTGTATCAATATGCATATAGATTTTTAGATAAATCTTGTCTTTTTACCCATAGTGGGAAGAACATTACACCGACTGAATGGGTTCTATGCAGCTATAGGCGTTTATTGATCATGCTATTAAAATACCCCCTGGAAAAAGCCTATTATTCTACCTTAGACCTATTAAACCATAGATTATTCTTGTCTTTTTATTATTCTTTGTCCAGCTATAGACTCCCTGAACAATTTTGAATTGCATTTTTGTTAACTATTTATATAGCTAGTTATTTTTTTAATAATATATGATGCACCACTGGAACCTTCTTCTTGTTTACCATCGGCTGAGAACCTATAACAGGTCAGATCCGCTGTGAAGTTCTCATAAATAGGCTACTGGTGCTTATATTAGGGAAGTGGTAAAATGACTGGACTATACCAATATATTTTTTAATGTTCTAGGAACACTGTGATCCTCCCGTCTTTCCTGCACTGACCCGTCTAGTCAGAACAAGTTCAGCAGGTATGTTTAACCATGATGTACAACACCCACTATTACTGTAATTCGCCCTGCAGAGGAATCCGAAACTCAATGAATTATTAAACTGAACCGAAACACCACAGATGGCAACATTGTGGCTGGATTCTTGAGAAAACTCTGAAATTCTTACTTTTGTCAGTGAGTGGAGACTGAACATTTAACAGGTCTCAAAGAGACAGAACCTTTTCACCGTGACAGTTCAACTTGAATGAGGAACTGTCATTCTGCCATGGCAAAAAAAAATCAATGGCATTCTTGACTGACAGAGTTTGCCATCGGGATCTGAATTCAGTGAATTCAGCTCAGTGAGATGAAGCAGATGAAGTTGACCTGACATCAGTCAAGAGATCTGTCACAGCTGAGCCCATCCTCATCTTCTCCAAGTCAGGTTTTCTAAACAAGGTCTCAACCTCAGTTTTCAGGCACTTGGTAAGAAAACCTGAATTATCAAACTGTCTCATTGCAGACATGGTTTTAAAGGGCAGCACCTTTGTTTGGGGGAAAATGTCTTTCTTGCTCAAAATACAATATTTAAGTTCAATAAGTTGTCACAGATCGTAATTTGCTTTGGCAAGGTACAAGCTAACGTGTAAGATTTTACTTTTTCTATTAAGCCGTGGGCTTCTCATCTGGTTGTAAAATTAGCTGGTATCTTCAAGATAGGGATAGTAGACGATACCAATATCTACCCAAATCAACTAAACTAAACAAGTATCATAAAAAAAATTATGTACTCATCATGTACAGTATGGTCATATGTTTCTGTTGTAAACATAAACGTGACATGTTGCTACAATAATAATGAGAGGAAGAAAGAAAATGCCAATATGTTATTAGGAAACCTTAATGTCTAATTTATGTCTAAAATTCATTGTACACACATGATTTCATTTCTTTAAAGAAAACTATTGCTACTTTACAAATACACCACAATAACAAAGGAAATACTATTTAGAGATGAATTTTAATGCACAATTGCTTCTGCAAAATGCAAATGTGAGATCTGACTTAAGATTTCAGACAAGGAGAAATGGGTGAAGTGGTTTAATGTTACGCACAGTTAAGCCAAAGATATCCTATTACTGACTTTGTCTTACAAAGATCCACTACAGGACAGACACATCAAACCAATCAAATTGCAAATAATGATTCCATGTGCATTGTGCAATATATATTCCCTGAGGTAAAAAAAAAAAAAATAATAATAATAATAATTATAAGCGCAAATATTTAAATTTCTTCAGGTTCCCATCATTTCAAAGTCATCACATTTTTCCAGTGCAAAATAATAAGGGAATGGCAAGATAACTCCAAGACAATAACTAAATCACAAGAAGATTTGTGAAACTGGTGAGATGTTAGTGTCACTGTAAAAATTCACACAGTATATCCACATCCAACTGCTACCTTGTTAGTACTACTGTAAAAAAAAAAAAAAAAAAAAAACTTGTCTTTTCACATTTTGAAATGAAAGGAATCATTAAGTTAATATCCATATTTGATTTAAATCTATTTTCACAGTCATAAGGAAGGTCAGAGGCAGATATAATACAGACTCACTGTTGCTGATGCCTCATGCACATCATTCAAACTGACTAGTAAACAGATACTATAGTCAAGGGTGTTGTGTCCAGAACAGACATGCAACCATTTTACGATACAACCTTTTTAAAGCACCTGGTTGAGACTCTTTGCTTTCTATGTTGACCACAAACATGAAATTCATGCCATTAATTTCTGGAGCTAATAATCAGGGGATCCAGTTATCACTCTGTCTGCACTTTACTATAAGTCACAGTTTGTGTATTTCTTAAGCCAGACAGCTAAATCAAAGTGTGCTTCAGAAATTACAGTGATTAAAACATTACCACAAGCCAGTGGTCCACTATGGCCAGCTGAATCTGTCAGTCTGCTCCGGTTGTGAGACAGACATTAGTGCTCATGCTGGTGTTGATGCTTGTGACCGCACTGCTCGTTGTGTTTGTGCTCGTCCTCAGTACGATCCAGCTCCAGTAGGTTCAGCATCTCCTGCACGACGGCCTGAAGAGCTCTACCCAGGTCCTGGCTGCTGTAGGGTTTTCCTAGTGGAGGCACATGGATGAAGGCAGAGCGGCCCTGTCCGAGGTACAGAGACGTGTAGTAGGTGTAGTCACACAGATACCTGGAAGGGGCCAAAGGGTGATACTTGGGTTATGTAAAGTTTGTATTATTATTATTATTTTACTTATTATTAAGTCAGATTAGTCATAAAACCACTGTTATCATCATTCAATTATTCAGTAAATTATATCAGTAAAAAGATAAATATTTTGTCTTATAATAAGTGTAGGCATTGGAGTTAGAAATTAAAGAAAGTTCAATGGACCAGTAAAATAAAAATACATACATACATAAATGTATATTATATTTATATTCATTATCAATGTCGGACCAAACTCTCATTATGCTCTTTAGGGGAGGTATGAAATGATGCTGTTTACTGGAAATCATATGATCATTTATTGCATAATAATAATGAATCATGTGACTTGTTATTTCTGATCATGTGATTTCACACTGCTATAATTAGCCTTTATATGCTTACTTTGTAATATTACCTTTTTGTGTTTCATTACATGGTATGGGCCAAAAATTGTTAAGTTCAAACCTGTTGTTTTTCTACAATGACAATTAAAAATGTCCTCTGTGAGAGAAAGTCTCTGTGAATGCTGCAACCAATATGCAGGGGGAGTTGAATAATTATATTAATTTAAAGAGGAACTTTGAAAGATACCTTATAATAAGATTTACCTTTACTTTACCTAAACATTTTTGATTTATTAAACAGTTTCAGAGTAATTGTGATGGTTAAATGACTTGTTACAGGAAGAGTGCAGGCTCTCTGCCTTCCACTTATTTCTTGGCCGAAAAACTTGCATAGTTCCCTTTTAATTATGCACATTAAAAAAAAATGTGCATGTGGGAATAACATCACCTACCTACCTTCCAGCATCTTTAGATACAGACACAGCCACCCCCATGTTGGAGTCATTGACCCTTTTGCAGACTGTATCCATATCCAGGACTGAGTTTATGCAGTCGGGGCCATTCTCCATGCAGCACTTGGAGGCTGGGCAGAAACTGCAGTTATCCAGACGTTTGTAACCAATATTGTGGCCACACTGCTCCAGAGTGACTGTGGTAGCTAATCCAGAAACACCAACATGGACGACTAACTGCTCAGAGGATGAGCAAAGACAAAGGTGGAAAAGGTTAGTTTTTTTCCACAAGTAATTGATGAATATTCATACATTTTGTGGTAGAAATGCGTGTTTAATGCACAATATTGTGTATTTTCTTGATCACCTGAGGCTGGTGCTCTCTCCACAGTGATGGCAGTAGGCTCTGAACAGCCTGGTATTCAACAGGCACCTCACACACATGAAGGTCTACTGCCTCGCCCAGCCCTAATCTCTCCAGTTCCTGTAGGCAAACATACAGTGGCCTTTATTTAGCCCTTGATTGCAGTTGCAGACCCACAGTAAACAAAACTCCACACGTAAAGCTTAAATATTTATAAACCTAACTACCATCTTAAATTTGGAAAACCTTATTACTGATTACCTGCACTGCCACCCAACTGGAGTTGACTGCGTGCTCTCCGAACGGCTCAAAGCCTGCAGAAAAACACAGTGTACACAAATTATCAAGCCGGATTCCTCACAGCAGCAATACCGTAACAGTGTGCTGCGTTGCTTATCTGCAACAGAGAGACATGATAAGGCTGAATATAAAAACACTCTTCGTCTAAAGGTTGAATGGAGTTAAACATTTGTTGTAGGAGTCAAGCACATGATGCTGACCAGTCAGGGTGATCTGTGCTTTCTGTTAACAGGACACAAAACTCCTCTCTCCTGACAGAAACACCATTTTTGTGATGAACAGTTATTACATATTCATAACACATAACACAGTTATCAAAAATCATTTTAACGGTTAAAATGATTTGGTTAAAATTTTACCAGATCAGCTGTGCAGCTCAGACACAAGCACAAAACTCCCTGAGATGTTGTAACAGCACTTCGGTGACATAAAGAAAACATTTGAGAAAACTCTGCTCCACTACCAAATAAAACCTCTCACCTGTTACTATAACTTTCTTCTTATTGGCCATTATCCCCAGTAGCTGTCATATATTTTTTAATGTGAGTGATCAAATATCCCACACATGGATCCCAGGATTGTCTGCCGCTGGCTGCTGTCTTCTTCTGGGTCACTGCTCAGAGGAAATGACACACAAAACCACAAAAGCTATACTGCCATCTACTGTACAGGCATGTATCATCCATAGCAACGCACAACAAGAGGAGATAAAAATTAAAATAAAAAAAAATCAGCAAAAGAAGAAGCATTTTCTTAATCATGAGGAAACTGTTTTTTTATATAGGAAGCAGTAGAGGGGAATGAAATCTGACCTTTTTTAATCCACGTTTGTTTTTGTTTTTTTCATTTAATGAAATAGAACATAAGTGAAGCCACATGTGTATACTGACAGTGAAGAGCAAGCATCTGCAATGCATTCATAGATTAAAGGTTGGGGGTGGGGGGGGACTTGAGTGAATAAAAAACAGCCTCCCCCCTCTGAATAAGACCAGTTGAGAGTCCTCCATGAATGAACATTTAACCCCCAACCACTTCAGCTGCACCAGTGGAGCTGCTCAATAGTGTCACTGGGCAGGTGTGAATGTGTGCACTGTGACACAGGGCGTTGCTGAACACGTTAGTCTCTCCCAGGAGAGTCAAGGTCAAAGGGCACTTCTCTGGCTGAGGGAGGAGGACTCGTGTCTTGCGCAACCCTCCATTACCTGGGTTCAGAGGACAAGCATCTCAGTTTGCTGTCATGGAGGCCGAGCTAATCTAATATCATCTTACAGGAAAAGCTCTTTTTCTTTCATACCCGGCGCACTTTGTGGTCCACGCCCCTGGTCTGAGAAATGACTCACACATTCTGGACACTACACCCTGTGAGGCTCCAAACTGGCATAGAGGAGAAAATATTTTTTTTTCATGGAAGAATATTATGAGGTGAACATTTCAGACAAACAAAACGGCTCTTTTATCCACGTTAGAGTCTCTACGGTAACAGGATCAACACTGATTTCTGCCTCTTAACCACATCACTCGCAGTGTTACACCTCCGCCAGCCACCTACACATCCTGCACTGCAGTCGCTAACAGCCCCCTCAACCCATTCACCTTTCTCTCGCTCTCTCTTGCTCGCCTGCGTCACTGCCTGTGTCAGTGTTGCCATGGAAACTAATGATGCCCTCTCTGCTCTGTGGTGCTGATGCAGACGGTCTGCTGACGTCCTCGCTGAGCTGGTTACAGGCGGAATAACAATATTCTACGGTGGTTTCCACCAACTAGCCTCATATACTGCACACAGGATCTGCACTGTGATTGGCTCTTTAAACAATAACGGTCCTACTATAGGCTAATTCATGTTGTGAGGAAAGATGATTCCCTGTTTCTATTCTAGAATTCTATTCTATTCTATAACCTATGCTTTTGTATTCTATTACTTCTATTATCTAAATAGTGTAATATGGATATTCCTGGTCTAAAGTACACTTTGTATTCACACACATTTGTGTTATTATTAATGCTTAATGTCTTCATTTTGTTAAATTGAGTTGTTGATGTTTTATGTTTGACTCCCTGATGAAGGCTTGATGCCAAAACGCGTCGTGTAGTCATTTTAAACATGTCATTGTGACAATGCCGGATTAATTAAAGGCATTTGGAGTTGTTCTTTGCTTTTCACAGATATGTTTTAATGTTTTGTATTTCATTGTTGTGATTGCTAAACTCTGTTTGTGGAAGGCAGGGCACCAACATCCACCAGCCAACGCCACTGAAACTATGAGAACACAATGTGTTTGCATATCAGCGTGGACATTAACCTCTCCACATGATGAACTTTCAGTCACAGGCAACACAGGGTTTCCTCATTCTACTGTCACTGCTTCCTTCCCTTTTCTCGTTCAGGCTCAGTTTCCCCAGAGAGGAGTTTCATCTAGAGGCGTTGTAACATTCATCTCAACTCTCTGTTTTTAATCTAGTGTGTGTGTGTGTGTGTGTGTGTGTGTGTGGTGTTGTTGTGTCACAACTGATCCTCTGAGTTTGAGTGTAGAGTAACCCTTTAAATTGACTTTAAACTTCAACCCATGAAATCTGCCTTCTATTGTGTCCAACCTCTTCCATTCTATTCTATTCTGTTCTATTCTATTCTATTGGTTCTGAAGCTTAGCCTGAGCTGTAGGAATATTCTCTGTTCTTCTGTTCTTCCTTTCCTCGGCCTTCGCCTCTTACACCTTCCCCGCCCAGTCTCTGCTCTCTTTTTGGCGACCCTGAGCTTTTTTATGCTATGACATCAAACCACAATGCATTGCACTGTTTGTAGTTTACCTAAAGTCTCCATGGCAATAAAGACCGGCTCTGCCCCTTATTCAAATTGAACCGGAAACCAACGTCATTTTGGGCCAATCTCCGCGCTCTGGAGTGACATAATGGAATTTTTAGGGCTAGAAAGCGAGCGAGGTCTGGCGCTGCGCATAGCAGTCGTGCCATCAGGAAAAGACAATCTCACCCGCGCGCTTGAGAGAGACACACACCAGAGCCCCCTCAGGCACAACAACAGCTGAAGTGGTCGACTGATAGAGTGGACGATAGAGCTGAAGAAGGAGATAAGGAAGCGGGGGTCACTAAAATAAGGATCAGCTGATTTCCTCATGTCTGGATGTGCCTGGTCAACAATCGTTAATGCGTAACGCTCAACACTCCCTCATGTGAGGGTGTAGAATGGAAACAACCCTCTACCCAGGCAACATCTACTCCCAGACCACGATGATGAAAAAGGAAATTAATCTGAACCTGGACGACCAGAACTCCGAGCTCAAATCCAACCCGCTCCGGGACACAGACGGACTCCTCAACTCACCGGACTTGGGACTCTTGAAACTAACCTCCCCCGACCTGGAGCGCCTTATTATCCAGTCCAACGGTCTGGTCACCGCCGCCACCACCAACCCGACCTCCCAGTTCCTCTACCCGAAGTCTGCCAGCGACGAGCAGGAGTTCGCGGAGGGTTTCGTCAAGGCGCTGGAGGATCTACACAAGCAGAACCAGCTGAGCGAGGCGGGCTGCGTGTCCGTGGATAGACTGGAGCTGCTCGCCTCATCCAACGCAGTCGGTTCCTCCGGTCTCCAGCCCTCAGATCTGCCCGTGTACACTACTCTGAACGGCTATGCGGCCAGTCCGCTCGGAGGCACCACCATCAACTACTCCACGGACACCATCCCCTTCCCGCCGCCTCCGGCTCATCTGGCCAGCGCGCAGCAACAGGCGGCCGCTGCGGCTGCTCTGTCACGACTCCAGTCTGCCGGCGTGGTGAAGGACGAGCCGCAGACGGTGCCAGACATGCAGAGCTTCGGAGACAGCCCTCCCCTGTCTCCCATCGACATGGACAACCAGGAGCGTATCAAGGCGGAGAGGAAAAAGCTGCGGAACAGGATAGCGGCCTCCAAGTGCCGCAAAAGAAAACTGGAGAGGATCTCTCGGTTGGAGGACAAGGTCAAGAGCCTGAAAACTCAGAATACCGAGCTGGCCTCCACAGCCAGCGTCCTCAGGGAGCAAGTGGCCCAGCTGAAACAGAAGGTGATGAACCATGTCAGCAGCGGATGCCAGCTTCTACCAAACCAGGTCCAAGCTTACTAAAAAAAAAAATACATAAAGAACCCAGCAATGGTGCTTTTAATGGATGTTCTCCCAGCTCTAAATATGGTCTGAGGATACAGGCTCCGTACCTTGAGGAACATTTGCCTTTTGTAAACCTAAAATCCTCATCAGAGACTCAATGCGAGGTCACTGTAAAATGCACCCTCCAGATACAAAAGGCTGCAACATGTGCATTGCACTGTACAGATCCTGATGAGAGCTGCAAGTCAACTGGAAAAAGGTTAACCAGCAGCAGGTATGAGCTGCAGCCTCCTCTGACTCAAGAGACTCTGGCATTGTTGTGCAGCGAACAGACTTTGTTTTTGTCGCCCTTAATATTTCTGGGAAGCCATGTAGCAAACTGCTATCCAATGGACTGTTGTGAGATAGCATTTCTGTGTGTGTAAGCTGGACAATCTCAACAAGAGTGCAACCAAACACCTGGGTGTCACCAAGTGCTGTCATCCACTGTGTATTATAATGCCTTACTTGTTTACAAGCACTTAGCAATGACAAATATATCTATTTTATTTACTGAAACATTTCTTATTTTACATATGGTCTTATTTCTAGTTGTTTCTCTTCTATTATTTTGCAAAAAACAAACACTGCATGTCTTGTCGCTTTCGTGTACAGTAACCATTGTATTTTTCATTATGGTGGCTGCTGTGTAGTTCTTCAGTTACCACACTCCCATGAATGTATGTGTACCTACAGAGAAACCGTATGTATCCATGTGTAATGGACTTTCAAGTCTCTACTTGACATTTATTAAAGTCACTACATTACTACAGCTCATGTGTTTTGTTTGGTAATGAGACAAGGACGCTGTGCTTGCTTTGTCAGAGTTATGAGGGACACTTTTAGGGAATAATAACATTTCGCTTTTCAAGCACAGTTGACACTGTGGGTGTTGTATTAAGTGCAGTAGAGAAGCTGAACCAAACCATAGATGGTCAAACAACTCAAGGCAAAAGGAGACATTATTGCAGTATTATGCCCTCTGGTGGGCACAGTAACGTTTTACTCTGAGCATTTCCCAAACATCACATGCTCTTCTTGTAAATCAGACCTGTGGGAATAATTGTTAAACCAGCACTGAAGTCCAGCATTTTGAACGTGTTTATTGATTCCTCATTTTAGCAAATCTGGCATTACAGAATTACAGCACGATTCACACAACTAATACCCAACAGGGCAGAAAACTCCTATTTACAAAAGGTTATTTACGACAGGGAGGAGGAGGAGGAGGAGAGATGAACAGGATCGATACGTGTTCCTAAAGTCATCGGCAAGTTTACAGCTGTAGCAAAACACAATAAATAAAAGTAACAAAAAATCAACAAACAAGTCAAAAGTGAACCAATGCAGTAAGAATCATCACGTTTTTAATGAAGTGTTCATAGTATTCAGTTTACGTCCCAAAACATTCTCCCCCTTCTTGAAGCTACTGCACTGAGTAGGAATGTTGTACCAGACAAATCTATAGGTACAAGTCTTTACAAATGTGTAATTAGAAGTGTATTAGAAGTGTGCTCAGACCTCTGGTAGAGTAGGACCAATGTAAAACAACAAACACCAGAAAAAATTATTGAAATTCATAGTGAATGATCCAGATCTGCCACAAAACTTGGTTGGTTGATTTCTTTCCTGACCCCATGCTCCATCCCTCCACCAAGTACAGCGCAAATCCGTTCACTACTTTTTGCATAATCCTATATCCTATAATCCTGATAAATAAACAGACAGGCATGAAAACACAAACTCCTTGGTAACAAGCTCTTTTTTTTGGCTCTGAATTTATTGTTGAGACCTCTTTGGAAAGAACAGTTAGTACGACTGCCTTTACACACACTGTACATTCGCACACCCACGTACAGTACGTGTGTTACAAACCTTCAGCAGGGTTGTATGTTGCAGATATTTGGGTGTGGAGAGGAAAAGAAAAAAGCTATTGCTCTGTGAGAACAGTCGGCTTCTGCGCTACCAAGTCTTACAAGTTACATAAGTGATATCAAAAGACAAACAAACTTCCCACCAAAGCCACATGGTCGTGATAAGAGGCTCTTAAACTGGAATGTTTCACTTTCCTTTTGAGGAAGCATGTCAAGCTTTGTACTCACTGTAAACACAAATACGTTTTCATTTAAAAGCTGGAACAGTTCAAGCTATTGAATACTATTGAACATCTCTTTAAAAAGTCAAGTGCAGATTGCAATGCATAAATCTAAGAAGAACACTATCTTAAAAATAAATTAAGTTATAAATAATACAAAATGAGTTGTATATTGAAATAACTTAGGTGTTGAGAATATCTTCGCATGCCTCAGTCAGCATATCTGTGAACACATGATTTACAGAAGGTTTGGTACTGTATACACGAGCAGACAAATCCTGAACCTCAGCATCAGAGACTGAAATAAAACTCACAATTTGACATTTAACATGCTTAAAAACATCATGTCCCTCCCCACAGAAAATAAAGATGAAACGTCATCTCCACCGTCATACCGCAGGAGAGACGATCTGCGTATTGATGGAGGTGGCAGCTCTGTGGTGTACCAGTGCTCACACTGAATCACATGCCTTTCTAGTGAGTGCACGGTGCACATCCTATGCAGTGAATGACAGAGGCCACAGGCCTGACGTGTGAAACCACTGAGGCCCATTTGGTAGAGGAACTGTAGGACAGACGGGTTTGAAATTCAGACAGCAGCTCATACAAGTAACCATCCAGTCAACCATCACTGGTTAAAAACATCGACAACATGCACCTCTCACTAAAGCACAAGTAGGACTCCAATATCCTAAATTCATTCAGATTGTATATTATATTCATATATGTATTTATATTATATATGCATTTAAAAATGCACATCTATTGACTTTTAAACATTTATACACTTCTCTGTGTGGTCATTCCTCATCCCCTTATTTTGTCATGTCTTAAAAAAAAAGCAACAAAAGTAAAAAATAAAAAATAAAAAAAGAGAGAAATGAATAATCCTGCCCCAGTGGCTCTGCAGCTCCTTATACTGGACCGAGCTGTTTAAAGGCTGGACAAGCAATGTGACGGACAACACCGTCCACAGAGCACTTCTGCTGACAGAAAAGTTATAAAATCCTCTAACAGTGTAACACAACTAGCCAACTGATATGTATGACATTTGCTATTCTCGCATTCATTCCTAAATTTAAAAAGCAAGACAAAAACTTTCAAATGACCCTGTCTGGCCGCCAAAGTTAGACCGTAATTTTCTGTAGAAATTCAATCACTACACGGGGAAGGACGGAGTATTTCACATGCTCAAAACCACTCAAAACATGTTTCTTTTTAAAAAAAACACCAACTCTATCCACAGCAACAAACACATATTCTCAATGGGACTTAAAGTTAAAACAACTGCAAATGATTTGTATCCATTCAGATTTGAGGCATCAGTGCAGAGTGGGACCGGGACAACGTCCCTCCTTCAAAACCTTTTCAAGTTAAACCCAAATTGCAAAAATGCCAACAAGGAATGATGGAGTTTCAGCCTTGACTTAACTTTCATGATTCTGCTGACACAGAGTGTAGTGTGTGTGAGCGTGTATGTGTGTGTGTGTGCGACGTGTATATGTACTATATCCAAACGAGTGTGAAAGAAAGACATTTAGGATTCTTGATGCTTTTGTTGAACGTTCTTCACCCCTCAGACTAAATTACCAATATCCAAAACTCCTGTGACATAAGATGAACAAAAACTCTCACTCTCATATCTGAAAATACCAAAATCTTTGAGGAAAGCCAGCTCATGTGGATAGTGTTCATGGTGCAGTCAGAGGGGTAGAGAATAAAAGCAGCTGGGTTTGTGTAACTGTATGGCAGTGTTTGTGTGGGATATTTGTGTGCACGCCTATGAGAAAGAAAGACAAAGCCAGAGACACACTGAGAAAAAAAACAAGGTGTGTTGATTTTAGAACTGCAGACGGTGTGTGTGTGTGTGTCTGTGTGTGTGTGTTTGTAGCAGTGTTTAGCAAGCACAATCCTGATGGGACCTCTGAGGCTGCTCACTGAGCTGTGGCCCCTGTTTAGCTCCGGAGATGGTCGGGTCGTTGTTGTCCAGACTCTCTGTCATCCTCTCGCAGATGATGTCCACCAGCCGCTCGAAGGTCTGCTTCACGTTGATGTTGTCTTTGGCGCTTGCTTCAAAGTACTCAAAACCTGCCAGGAGGGGCGACAGAGGCAGAGAGAGAGACTATGGTTACAATTATTGCTCCGGTGTGAAGCTTATCTGGTTAATCCACTTATCTCATCAAGACAGGACACGTCCCCCATATCAGATTTGTCTTTCTAAATGAAAACTATTCACAAATCTTCAAAACTATTGTACAGATCTGGTGGTTTAAGACCATGTCCAATTACAACCAGATTATGTATGATACTTAAAGGTGTACAGAAATGGCAGTTTGTCCTGTTTGTCGCGGCGAGTTGTCACGAGTTGCCGCACGAGTTTACCCGAGTAAGGAAAATGAATTTGATTGGTCGTTATCGAGCGGGCGGGATATTCAAAGCTTGGGGCGAGACCGAGCTCGGTGTGTGTGTGTTGTCTCAGACGTTTGATTGACGGATGACGGATCCAATATCAGTGGCGGATGAATCGTGAGCAGGCTGATGTGTAATCCGTGCGCCTGCATTATCCAATGCGAAAAAAAATACCACACTTTCATCCTGATAGAGAGCCTAAGCGGAAGCAGGAAGTAACGTCGCCATGGGACCTCAACTCCATGCAAGTGAACGGGACTGAAAGTTTTATTTCGTGATCCGATTGAATTGCGCCATGAGAAAAAAATATGTCCTCTACCTGTTTAAAACATCACGTTTCATCCCGAGAAATCAGCCGTTTATCATAAAACGGCAACAGAAGAATGTATTTTGTGTGAAGACGCTCTACGGACTACAGATCTGGTGTCCCACAAAAAATACGTCACCAACTGACACGGGAAAGGGCGGCATTTGGTGTGTGACGTCACCTACGCGACTTGTAGTCTTTCTGGTTACAGATTCTTCCGAATTTTATTCTACAGTAGTTTTACAACAAACTGCTGATTTCTCTTCATGAAACGTGATGTTTTAAACAGGTAGAGGACATATTTTTTTCTCATGGCGCAATTCAATCGGATCACGAAATAAAACTTTCAGTCCCGTTCACTTGCATGGATAGTTTTTCAGAGTTGAGGTCCCATGGTGACCGTTACTTCCTGCTTCCGCTTAGGCTCTCTATTTAATCAAAAATAGAATTTTGCACAAAGTTTGGCCTACATTGTCTGATAGATGAGTTATTACACTAATTTTATGACCCAGAGTGGGCTCAAATTCAATTTTCTTTTCTGTACAGCTTTAACGATATGTAAACTTAACCTTATTCTGACCAATCAGATCACAAGAAACCAATTTGTGGTTTTTGAAAATGAAGAGCAGAAAACTAAAATAAACTGCTATCTGGCTTCTTTGTGCCTCTGTGAGTTTTCTTTTGAAGACTGTGGTGCTGATCATCAAAACTCTGTTAAAACTGTCACATGCTGCAAGTTATAGTAGTACTGTTAATGTGGCTGATTTGCATAGAGTAACTGTTGCCAGAAATGTGGTAGCATCAGTTTAAAATAGTGAAATACTCCAAATCTAATCATGACCTACAGTCACAGCCGACTATACAGAGATAATAAACAAAATTACTAATTAAAACGCCTTAAATGACCTAATAGTCAAAATACAATCCCAACATTAAAGGACTTTATTACTTTACATAATTTAGCCAGTCAGCCACTTGATTATCATTTATAATGTTCACAAATGCTCCCAGGAGAAAATGATAAACACCAGGGGAGGGACAACACAAGAGACATTGTATCTTGTTTCCTATTGTGACCCGTCGACTTACCCAGCTGTTCTGACAGCTGTCGGCCCCTCTCTGCAGCCACCACTCGTTCATCCTCCATGTCACACTTGTTACCCACCAAGAGCACCTGAGCATTGTCCCACGAGTACGTCTTGATCTGGGTCGACCTGTCGGCAGACACGGGACAGAGCCGATCAGCTTCATGGGCTTTATGGGAAAGTGTCATTTCTTACAGGTTTTAGTTTCTCAGAAAGCACTGGGTTCAAGTGGAAACAGAGGAGGCACTAGTTTGAGCTTCACATGTGTCAACACGGCAACATAACACAAGCTGCCAGACAGGTTTTAAACAAGTCAGGTTTTATGCAATCATCTAAACCAATAACTCAAACCACTAATTTCTATTGTGCTTCTTTCTCCACTTTGACATGGAATGCAAACATACAGTCAGGCACAGCAACAGATGACTATGAGGGACATAAAAATACTTTGATCAGTTTTCTTTCCATGACCACAAATGCTGTATAATTACATTAAACCAAGACAATTGTCTGAAACTTGTTTAACTGTCTGACGACTCCTCCTCCTCAGCCTCAACCTGTAACTGCTGATCTCAGAAATGTAGCTGAGGGAAGTTGGGACATCAACAACAAGAACAAGTTGAACAAACTTCACACTAAGACTGGAGATGGATAATTACCCGTCCTTCAAACACACAGACGTTGTCTCTTACCAATCTTGCACGGCGTTGAAGGACTCCTCGTTGGTGATGTCATACATGAGGATGAAGCCCATGGCGCCCCTGTAGTAAGCTGTGGTGATTGTCCTGTAGCGCTCTTGGCCAGCAGTGTCCTGCACAAAGACGCATCAATACCTTTGTTTTTAACTCTGCTGTTATTTTGATTTTATACAGCATTACTGCCCGAGCAAGAGGAGTTTCACATTTGGACAAAAGATTTAAAAAATAGTATCGATACTGCTCTCTCAAGGACAATAACTTCCATCGTCATGCCCATGCAGAATTAATGGAGGCTGGTTATAAGACAGCAGTGTGTGGGAGTTTTTTTTTTTTTGTCTTTTGTCTTTTGGTCTGGATACAATTTATGGCTGTGCATGTTCCCCCTGATGATTGTCTTAGTTTAACATTCAGCCAAACTCCCATGAGCATTAGGTATTCCTCGGGTGTCGCATGTAATAAGCGATTGGTTCCAGGGTTAGGCTTTATGGCTCATGTTAAGTACACTTCAAGGGTATTGCCATTACACGGCAGATGTAGTGATTCTGGGCAAGGGAGAGACCAGTTTAACAGCTGGGAGTCATTTAGGATATATGATAACAGAGGCGGCTCCAGTCACAGATGTGAGGGCCCGCGTGAAAAATACGCTCTCTTATTCAAGATGATCTGCAGGTATTAACAAAATCTGCCTTACCTCAGGTTAAACACGGATAGTTTCGTTGAATTAAACAATCTGTGGAGCTGAAGCGATTAGACAGTGTCCCCCTGATTATCTTTGGATTTTAGACTATTTAGTATTATATTTGAAGACATCACCTTAGGCCACAGGAAACTGGACTAGATGTTTTGTGACTATTTTAATTATTTGGGGGAAATACTCAGCAGGTTAAAAGGCTTGGTTAGTTACAGGCTTATAGTGCTGTTGAAACTTGCATCTGAATTTCATTATAATCTTCCACAAAAAAGAAAAAAAAAGGACTTATGAATCCTGTACAGACCGCTCTCAACAACAGGGCTTAACATCAAAGAAATGTGTAACTACATGTCCTTATTTCATATCCTGCTGTCAGACATAAATTTTTCTGTGAACCCACTTTAGGATGAGACGGCACTAAATTACAGCATGGAGGGAAATGTTAACAACAGATTAGTCTTTCGATCAGCTCAAAAAAACACAGAAAACAACGATTTGTGAAATCTGTGGAAAAGTATTGAACCTAATTGATACAGGCGTGTGGCCACAGACCACAGACCACCACAAGACCACAGACCACCTGTTAAGTTCTTATTTCTTCAGTGGAGTATGACTCTAGACAGCACAGAACAATCTGTACCTGGTGACATGTAGGCCTACTCATGTGTGGGTCGGGTCCCACTTGCTCACCCAGATCTGCAGCTTTATCCTCTTGTCATTTCTGTAGATGGTCTTGACCTTGAAGTCGATGCCCACCGTGCTCACAAAGGCTGGTGTGAATGAGTCATCTGCGTAGCGGAAAAGGAAGGACGTTTTTCCAACGCTGCTGTTGCCGATGATGAGGATTTTAAACATGTAATCAAAGTTCTGGTCCGAGGACTCCTTCTGTCCGTATGTGGCATTTGCAGACGCCATCTAGGCAAGGAGAGAGATCACACAGTGATAAGTTACAAAGAACACACCTATAAACAAACAGAACTTATTATGGCTGGAGCAAATAATAGAAACACCTTACAGTAGCTAATACCTAACCCTACACCACAAAACAAGTGTCACAGAAATAAAAAGATGAACCCAAGCCTGTCTGACAGTGTCTGCCAAGACTAAATGTTATATAAAGGCAGAGGTTACAGTGGAGCTGCTGTATTTGATCCCATCAAATTGTGCAGGTGCTGTATCTGTGATATTGTGGCCAATACTTGTAGTGACAGTGTCACTGGGTACAAGGTGTCGTGTTTGGTGGAGAGATATTGTGAAAAGGAAAAAGGAAAACATACAGTCTTGCCTCATAATTATTTTCTGAAATATTACAGTTCTGTCTTATGACCAGTTAACATACTATCATCATTTCGTTTCAAATTTTATATGGATCGATATACAAACCACACTGTAGCTACATTCAACAGATCTGAAAGCCGGAAACGATTGATACAGAGAAAAATATGATCAAACCGCTGTCGCCTACAGACATCTTCTGAAACTGTTTTCTGACTGACACAGCAGGTTTCTACTCAGTGACACAACATGTCTGAACCCAAGAGATCTTAAACAGGAGTGGACAGATATCAAGTGTATCAATCAATAATTATATTACTAATACTAGTACTAATAATAAGTCTGAGTATCAAAGGCTGGTGGACATATAAAAGGTTTGAGGAGAAAAAAATCAAATGACAAACGGCACAGGTGAAGTTTGGATTGAAGAGCAAATATGAAGAAATAACAGTCATTGATTATTAGATTAATGTGTAGCCTACTGATTATCTTAGGCTGGGTTTCTGTCACATCATGACAGACAGACTTTACAGACAATGAGAAAACCCATCTGAATCCATATGCCACAGCAGGACAGCCTTCTACTCCTCTCCATATGATTCCCACACAGACTCAGTGCCTTTGCTTTACTGTATGTATGAGGCCGATCATGAGATGATGCAGCCGTTTGGCCGAGAGGCTGTGTCAATACAAACATCCAATACCCTGTCACCGCCTTGAGTGCTCCCACTTAATGTCAATAACACGGGTCGGGCCAGGAGGAGTGCATACCTCCGTCCGACGCATAGATAAGAGGACGGAAGCACCGGGGCTTAGCAGGCTAAGCATCAGCTAAACTGACTATCCTTTCCCAATGCAGGGAGGAGGAGGAGGAGGAGGAGGAGGGCAGAGAGCCCCGAGGAGCGGTCGGCTAGCCGCATAATTATGAATGGCCATATGGTTGGTCGGAATTTGCCTCGAGGGTAACAGTAAACAAGAGAAAAACTGACCAACTGTCCCCGACTGTAATAGCCTGAACGCACCATGCTCCCCACTTAAAACGGCCTGAGCCACATCCTGTATCCACGGAGGAGCTTATCTGGCGTTAGCCCGCTGTTAGTGGATGTGTAGCTGAGGCTGACAGCCTGGCTCATATCAGCTGGAGGAAACACATACAAGATCAAACACTGGGTATTTTCATATACAGTGCTACTCGGGGGAAAAAAAGAAAACAAAAACCCCAAGAGACGGCTGCACAGAAGGATGCACTGCAGATATAAATGCACATGTCAACCCTTTTAAAACGCATGTAATTGGGCTAGCATCGCTCCCTTTTAATGCTAACTCAGCGTACGGTTACCAGTATTTAAAAGTGGCCGCAGCAGCTAGCTAAGCATCCCAGCTATGTCAAATGAAGGTTATTCTTCCTTATTTACGACTAAATTTTCAATCCAAAACCTGGAGCTCATGAGCGACAAATTATCCACATGCCATCTGTTGCTACTGCTCGGCTTAACACGGCCCGACAATGACAAATAACCGCAGGATTTACCTTGAAATGTGTGTTTTTCCCTCGGCTTCGTTGCAGCGGCTAACCCAAAGCCCAGCTTTGCACCTGCAGTAGCTCTTGATTGACAGTCCCGACATAAGCGGCTGCACACAGAGCGTGAGGAGGATTGGCAGGAGAACTGACCAATCAGTGAAGAGGGACCGCCCATCCTCACAGAGCCCCGCCCCCACCCGTTTTCATTCTTATGGACAAACTACTATAAAAAGCAGGTAATTGGGGGTGTTAATACAATTTAACTAGGAAATGTCATGAATGAAGGATCAAGGTGGGAAAGAATAACCCAAGCACGTGTTTAGAGACATTAAAAATATAGGTTAGAAGAACAAAAAACAGAACATCTGAGTTGACATCAGCTGTAAAAGTATTAAGACCCTTTACTTCAGTAAAAGTAATAATTAAGTAAATTCTTGTAGGCTACTGAGACCGTTTCAGAGGCATCTTTTGCAATAGCCTATATGATACAAATATGCAGGATGGCCTTTTTTGGTTTGTATATGATCATAGACTTTACATTATTGGATACCATAAATACAGATGCATTAAAATGCTAACAGCAAATGTTGTGGCTGCTATGAGATGCAGCAAAAAAAAAAGTCCAGTTCTTTACATCCTGTTAGATAGTTTAATCTATGAAAAATAATTATTTTAAATAAATGTGGTGCAGTGAACATTGCAAGATTTTGCTCTGAACTGTGATCTAATAGAAATATAGAACAACATAAAATGAAAATACTCAAGTAGGAAGTACACGTAGCTATTTATAATATACTGCAGTGTGGCCTGGTGGCTCACCTGGTGTGTACCATTTAAGGCTTTGTCCTGGATATGTGTCGTCGTCCTCTCTCTCTCTCTCTCTCTCCCGGATTTTCCTGTTTATTTGCAAAAAAACAAACAAAAAAAAACCTTTAAAACTTCTCCATTTTAATTTGTCTTTGGAGATTTAAGTTGATAAAAAATTTCTAATTTCATATGGTAGCTACAGACACTATATAGACACTATAATATACATTATATGATGTTCACAAAAGAGAAAATAAGCAGACAACAAGACATCAAAGAGTGAAGAGTTTTTCCTTTATTGGCAAGGCATACAGTTCTAGTTGGAGAGGGCTAACACACCCGCAGTTAAACAGCAAAGTTTGGATTGTCAAAGCTGCAGAGTCTCAGTTCATGACACATGTTCAAAAATTTCTAAGAAAAGAAATACTGATCTAGGATGACTGTTGAGGCGGACTAAAGTATCTTCACTATCAATCAAAGAAGTCTCAGATCAGCACACTTACTGTAAAATCCTTCATGAATACATGATCTGACCAGATCAGTGACCACACAGGAAGACAAGGAAAGGAGAGATGTCTCAGAAAACCCAGATAGAAATCTGTCACTCAACTATTTTTATACCAAGAAAAACATGAAATAGAGTATTTTTGTTTATGTATAATGTTACTTTCAGACATAAAGAAATGAAATGAAAAGGAAAAAAGCTGAGTAATAGTTGAAAATCTGTCCTGTTTGACTTTCTCACACATCAAGCTACACATACACACTAAACCTCAGACTAAAAAAAGTCTACTGCTCCATTGCTTCTGACAGATAATATAGAAATAATAAATAAACTGTACATGAAGCTCTGTGAGGAAAATGTACAAAATCAAACAATTAGAGACACGCAGAGAGACGGACTGAATCTTTGCATGTTGTGCTGGTTAAGCTGTTGTTAAATAGTCCTTAGTGTTGAAGGCATCCTTGAGTGATGGTCTGTTTGTTGCTGTTTATGGCTACAGGAAGGATTGCACATTGTATTCCAGCATGTCAGTGAACACACCAATGACCAGAAAATAACAATCCCAAGTTTGAAAATAAGGCGTCCAAAAAAAAAAAGAGAGAAAAAGAAAAGAAAAGAAAAGAAAAGAAAAGAAAAAATATCAACATTAAAACATGATTTACTCTGTTTGACAGTAATAAAATAAAATAAGTTTCTCCATAGGCTAAGTTTTGTAAGTACTCTACTCTTCATATTCTTTGACTCCTGCAACCACTGTCATGCATTTCAACAAAACACCATTTTTTGTACAGTCAATTATAAAAAGAACAAAAAAAAAACGAAACAAAAAAAAACAACTTCAGTCCCTCCAACATCTAACCTTAAGAGCTGTAGTGGTCCAGCCCATGCAATTCAAATCAATTACCATTTGCCAACAGAAAAACAGTGAAACAGTCACATTATACATGTTCAACTGTACTGGAAGTGCAGAACTGTAAAAGTACCATACAAAGTGCTTTGGTTTTTTTTCTTTCTTAGCAAATACATTAAAAAGAGTCAACCCAGTCATTCAGATACACACACTCAAAAAACACATCACTGTTTTAAGACAATATCAGTTTCAGTTACTGTTTGAACAGGAGTTAGGGGGAAAAAAAGGAACAGAGACACTGAGGTTGGATTGGCACACAGGGTGCTACAATCAACCAACTTTATCAGTCACTGATGGAAAGTAGCCAGTGGCAAAATGGAAATTACAGTACGGGTTGTGTCATGTTTGCTTGGCACTTGTTTTGTCATTGACTATGTCCCTGTGAAGAGCGAAATATTGATCAATGAGAGGAAAAAGATGAAAAAAAAATTCTGGCACAGGAAACTATCTCTTGGTAACCTCCTAGATTTTTACGGTTACAGTGATGTGAACGTCCTTGTTTGTAACACTTCTAATGCACTGCCCTTATCAGACTGCTAATTTATGCAAACGGATGGAAATCAGTATTTCACTAGTGTTGATGTTGTGACATGTTGTGTAGTAACAATGATGGATTTGAATGGATAGTGGGTTGTTGTTTTTTTTGCAAGATGTTTGTGCTCGTTGCTTTTACAGTCAATGACAAACTGTTCTCAGTCGACAGCCTCCAATGTGTTCATGTTTTGGCTCAAGCCCTTAAAAAAACACAATGAGGGCTAGCAGTGAACAAAACTGTAAAGTGCTAAACTTAAAGGCAAACTGATAAAATGGGTGCCAAATTTTAAAAATGCAAACAAATATTACTGACTTGAAATAATAAAATAATAATAATAATAATAATAATAATAATAATAATAATAATAATAATAATAATAATAATAATAAAAAGCAACAAAACTGAAATGTAACTGATATTTTGAGTAGTCCTACAGTTAAATACGTTTTGAATGTATTTTCAACATAGGCCTATGCAAAACCATGCAAATCAATAGCTTTCAATGCCAGGTCAGTTCCACTTGCCAACACTGGGAGGCACCACGTGCACACCCCACATTGCTTTAGCTGTAACTCTTTGACAGTACAACACTACACTGACACTGGCTCAGTTTTGTTGCTGACAATATCATATTTAATGTTTATCAACCAAAAAAAAAAAAGGAATTTGTAAGCCTGAAACAAGTGAAAACCGGCAAGTAATGCCAGCCAAGCCCAGTCATCTGAATCATATTCCTGTGCTAGAACAACTGCCTGCTGAACACAGTGAAATGGGCTGTGCAGCACCAGCTGAAAGGAGTGCTACGTATAACAATAATGATAGAGTCACTCTAAATGTCTGCTACATTTAAAGTGTTCTGCATAATATCATGCACACCTCCTTTCTGACATTACTTCTGCTTTTTACTGAATCTTCATTTACTGTATTCCATGGTGCGTGAACCTAAATAAAGGACAACAGAATAAACAAACAAAATAAAAAGAGAAAGAAACTAAGAAGGCAGGCAAAACAGCATTGTCCCTGTAAATTGCAAGTTTGGCAAGATGTCTTTTACAAGACTTTGTTGTGTTTTCACGGACATTCATCACTTCCTCCGTTCTTCACAAATACTCCATCAGAGGAAGACAGTTCTGTCATTAGCTGTAGTAGACCTTGGGTTGGCTGGTAGAAAGGGAAGTTTTTTTTATTATGAACTTCTCACTGTCTCTGTAGGACTTCATCCACAGTAAGTCTGACTGAAAGACACAGAACACTAAGGTCCAGTCAGAAACTCGGTTTCCTGTCCTCTCTCAGTCTATCTGTCTCTCTCCAGTGCAAGTGACTGCTGTGTAAAACTGCAGACTTTCTTAAAACCGCCCGAACCCACCGGCACTCCCAAACTCCGCACCCTGAGGCTTGCTGTCACCCTATCCATGGAAGCCAGAGGTGGTGGTGTGTTTGGTTGGAGTGGGAGAAGGAGAGTGACAGAGGATGAGGCACCAAAATCAAGAAAAATAAACAAAAAGGCCAAAAGAAAAACAACTTTTGACTGGCGCTATGTGCCAAGTCTAAAGCGTGGTACCCCGGCGACGCCTTCCTGGTCTGTTTCTCTTTCTTCTGCCATATCTTTATCAGAGTCTAAAGAAAACGTCCTGCCTGAATCAGTAGTGAGCATTTTGGGGAGCCGCTGAATCTTCGCAGACACTGCTTCAAATCCACTACTAGAATCAGTTCTGGAGAGGTCGGACGCACTCCTGCCACTGTAGCCCTCCTCCTCCTCCTCCTCCTCAGGTGGACTCTCTGTATCAGACTCTCCTTCTTCCTCCAAGGTCAGCTCAAACTGGAATTTATCAGTGGAAGTGGAGCCACTGCCCCCTCCGAGTGCTGAAGCTTCCCCTGCAAGGGCTCCCTCCATGTGACCCTCTGGGTTGGGTGAAGGACTGTGGGGGATCATGCTCTGGTACCACTCTCTGTTGTCCTCTAGCGTGTCCAAGATCTCCTGAGCATCTGGGTGGACCAGGTCCGCCCACGTCTCCCACAGAGGGTGAACAATGTAGTCAATGAAACCCACCTGGAAGAGAGAGGAGAGAAAAGTGAGGTAGATGTCTACAAGGACTTCTCTTTTTCTTTCAGTCCCCATTTAATTATTTCTTCTCTCTGTTTTAATTTAACACTTCATAATGATTTACAACAGATTCCTCTACAGTACCTGGTTCTTCTCTATGGAGGCGTTGTGTTTGTCACACATGGGGCTGATCTCCATGCCTTTGTCCCTCTCTCTGTCCCCTTGGGTGAAAAACTCCACCATGATGCGGTCCGTCCACTGCCGATACAACTCAAGAGGCTTGGTGGGGTTACTCAGGTCTGCACAGTGCACCATGTTCTGAAGAACCTGTGGTGACAGATAAATAGTGTGTGAGGATCAAATAAGGGCAGATCAATCACTTTTTCTTTTTTTTTCTTTCTTTTTTTACTAATGTTGTTTGTTTTTCTATTAAAGGCAAAATGGTGCTCACTTGTATACGGTCTGAGTAGTTGTCCAGCAGCAGAACTCCTAGACTGGTGACTTTCTTGGTCTCCACCATGGTTTTCAGGTCTGCTAATAGGTTCATGTGTTTAGACATATCTGTGGCCAGCACCTGCAAGAACATCAAATCAATTCACTGTTAAAAGACTGACAAAAAAGGACCAATTGTAAAGCAGAAACAGTAAACAGCTGTATCTAAAATTGAAGTTCTACCAAAACTGCCTTACCATGTCGATGACCATTTTGCGCAAGGACTGCCTCTGTTTTTTGCTGAGGTTCTGAAAGATGTCACAGTTGTCCTCCTGCAGAAGCTTGAAGCCTACGGCCAGGTGGTGATTCTCCAGCACCGAAGAGTCATTGTACATCAGCGCCAGCTCCGAGTCTGAAGGCAAAAAGACAGAAAAACAAAGTTTACACGCAGCCCTTCGAAAAACCACCTGACTGTCACACTGTGCATGGACACGTGTTCATAGCCACCTCGTCCACATCATTTAATACACTCAGCAGCACCCACACATGATCACATAATCCCCGTGGAGCTACTGTATGCAGACTCACTGGTGTTGATGAGAAACTGATTGGAAACTCCAGGGTGATCCACATCGTGGATGGCGCTGGCAAACAGGGCGGCAAGGATCTCCAGATCAGTAAACACAGCCTTGGACAACACAAACAAAAGAAGAGAAAGGACACTCAATATATGTGTGTGAGTGTGTGAGTGTCAGAAATTTACTCCGTTACAAGTAAAAGTAGCTCAGTCGACGTGTTACTCGAGTAAGAGTAAAAAAGTACTTGCTTTTAAAGGTACTTAAGTATCCAAAAGTGCATGCTTTTAAATTTACTTTAAGTAAAAGTAAGAGTAAGAGTAAATTTCTTATTTTTCAGATCAATGAATTACTATAATTTTTTCTAAATGAATTTAAGGACCTTTTAAATCTTGTTTCTGAGAATTAACTCTTTGAAACCACCTGCACTGATGTGCTGCTTTTAGGGGTTAGGGTTTCCTTTTTTGACAAACACAGCTTGTGTCCAATAGTATTTTAGAAAAAAAGAAAAAAAAAAGAGCAGACCTGAAAGTAACGAGTACTTTTCAGCCTTCCTAGAAATTAACTCAAGTAAAAGTAAAAATGTTTGTCTTGGAAATGTATTGTGTGTGTGGCTTCAACTGAACTTTGTATCTGAACTTTCTATTGGTTGAATTAATGTAACCTAACCACCCACCTCCAGTGCAGGTGTGGACAACAGGACGTGTGTGGACTGGACCACATCGGCAGCGTGGATGTTGTTGTGGTAAGCTACGTCAGCATGGTAATGGTCCTCCAAAGTCATCATGAAGGTAACGAAAGTGTCTGCAGGAATCTTAAAGGACTTGAGCAGCTCACGTTCCTACGGCAACAGAAGAGAAGGAGCACATCACACGTCGGGTCGGTCGAGGTTAAGATCGATCGCTTACCAAAATGAGTTTGTTACGTCATTGTTTCATTCATTGATTTACGCCCTTGTTCATTCATTTGCTGTGCCGAGCGTTCGAGGTTATGTGACTATACTCTGTTTCAGAGAAGTGCAGCACGTTGTGAGGTGTGTTACCTGGAAGATGGTGTACATGGTGACCGTCAGTGGACGACTGCCAGAATACTCAGAGACCTTAAAGATGTCGATGCCCCATCTGTTTACATCCTCCATCTCCTGCCAGTGAACAATATACATCATTAAAACATCCTGCAAAGGGAGGGGGGTCATTGAAAAACCAGTTGCATTGAGACCAATTCAGTGTTGAACTAGTTCTGGGACCTTGGCTAGGAGTCCTTCCTGGCTGGCGTTGACTCCAAAGCGAGGGATGGTGGAGGGGGCGAGGCTGGGGCTGTGGGTGGGCTTCTTCACACCGCTGATCTGGGACATGGGCCGCTTCTTCTTGTCCTTCTCCTTGGTGGGGGGAGACATGATGTCCATGTCATGTTGCTTCTCTGTCAGGTGGAAACAGATCAAATCATTATCAAAGATCAAGTTTGTTAAGATCTTTTTGTTATCCTTTGATTTGATTTACATGTAGAGTATGTCCTGTATGTGTTTATGTGGAGTGTTTTACCTAGGAAGGTGCTAGAGATGAACTCAGACACCTGGTTCCCTGAACGGCTGGTTTCTGACAGCTGGGTGAGCTCTCGGTTCAGCATCCTCTTGAACTGGGAGGACAAACACACACACACAAACACACACACACAAGCATCCATGAGTCTGTGGTAAAAGTAGTGAATCCTGACTCCCTGCTGCAGCAAATGTCACTGCGAATATGCTGATGATTAAACTTTTCTGCAGCAACAAACATCTTGTGAAGTATCGCATCTTGCATGCGAGACTCATTCAAACACAGAGAACCATTAGCTCCGCAGAGGAAACACATTAACATAGGTGATCTAACAAGAGTGGTTAGCCTATATCAACAAGACCTACAATCTCTGGAGCGCACATTTTTGTGTGTGGCACGTCACACACAGCTCAGACGCTGATGATTGGACACAGAAAGATGCATGATTGACTTTACTCGCAAGTAGGCTGCACCCAAACAATCCACTAATCTCAGTGGAGTCTCACAGGATCACAACCACCAGTTGTTCAGCTCATTCACATTCATTCACAAAAGGAGCAACATGTGAGCCTGGAGCTGTCTCGCCCCCCCCCCCTCCCATCCAGTTCATCCCCTCGCCTCTCCTTACCTGGAAGAACATCCACGACGCAGACATGGAATAGCTCAATTCTGGCATTTCAGCACAAAATCAAGCATGGGAGCAAAAATAAATCAGAGTGAGAGAGCTGAGCTTCCTGGTCGTCCAGCGACACTGTCTGTTCGGCAGAGAGACAGACAGCGGGGACAGTGTGTGCTCCTGCACTCTGCTTGCATGAGCAAAATCCACTGCAAGCAGGCAGTCCACTAGTTAGTGCTACGAGAGCTTTGATCAGTACGAGCTGAACGGATGGAAGGAATATCTGTCCAGTGGGTCCATGGAAGAACAAGAGAGTGGAAGCATAGCTGTGGGATGGGAGGATGCGAGGCAGAGAAGCAACACTCCCTCACTCATCCTCATCCTGACTCTCCCTCATTCACTCAGTTACTGCCTGCTCCTGTGTGTGTGTAAACACAGGGAGAACGAGGTACTAATCCCCGCCTCCTTCCAAAAATGTCTAAAAATAGCAGCCAGTGAGGCGCCTGCTGCAGCAGAGGCTGGCAGAGATGCAGGTCCCTCATTGGCCAAGAGATGCACAAAGTAGGCGGGGCCGAGTGTATCGGAGGCGGAGGATGTGTGAGGCACCATGTGCACCAAGTTTGAACAAGATATGAAGGAAAAGCTTTGAATGGATGGGGTGGGGTGGGGGTTATTTCATTCATGGAGCCAAAAATAAAAACAGAACACTCTGTACCACAAAGATGTGGATATATTGACTGTTATCATGGGTGTGATTATAAACAGAAGATGACTAAATTCTCTAATATGGAAATATGCTCAAAGCCAGCTGCAAAATGAAAACAATATGTTCCTGTGTGAAAACGAGTAAAAACAGACTGTGATGGCACATCGAAGTCACACATTTTGGTGACAAAAAAATGAGTTAATTTCCCAATTCTTCCTTGCTTAATCCAGCATTTATTTGGTTAGTTACAGTCTAACAAAGTTTGGACCTGGTGCAAAATATGAAAAGATATTTTTTATTGTCTCATTGTGTCTCATTATGTTAAAGAAGGACAGGAAGTTCCAGTTTACTTGGTTGCAGTTTGAGCAACGAGTCTCGAGGCGACTGTTGAATGTGAAAAAAAAAAAAATCTGAATGGGATGTAATGAGCATTTCCTCAAGCATACATTTTTCAATGGACCAGAGAGATCTCCCACGTCCCCAAAGACAGTTTCTGGGGGTGGTTGATTGGTTGGTTGGGTGGGGTAGGGGTAGGGGTAAGAGGGTGGTGGGCTTGCCTCCCACGGAACCTTACTGCTGCCACGTGAGTGTGGCTTGTGTAATGGTATATATATATATCCGAGCGGGCAATGTATATGACAGCAGGCAAGGCGGGCGCTGTACATGTATGTGATGGGAGGAAGAGTGTGTACGTGTGTGTTAGTATGAAGAGCACGTGTATGTTGTGTGGGCAGTCTAATCATGTAATCACATGAGCGCCGGGCTCTTGTCTGAGAGAGGAGGAGGAGAAGAGGAGAGGAGAGGAGAAGGGATACACAGAGGAAGGATGGATGAGGAAGAGGAGGAGGGGAAGGGGGGATGCGATTTCATCTCCAGCTCCCACTACCTCATTCACATTCTTCTGCACATGAGTGGGGGGAAGGGTGTGTCTGTAGGTCTCGTCTCTATATGCATGGCTGCAACCATCCCGCTCATTCATGGAATAAGCCCCTCTCCTCTCCGCTGACGGATGGGAGATCCTATTCATATTTTCATGATGGATTATTTGTATTAGTGAGCTTTCAGACCAGTGAAGAGAACTGCACTTGGGATCAGTGAAGGCTAACTGCACAGTACATCACACACAGTCCCCGAGCTTAGTGTTGCACTTGTAGCTCACTCTAATTTGGGCGGAAAACAGCTGTGTGTAGCCAAAGATGCCCATCAATGAATGAAAAACTAATGAAAATTAATTTTAAATAATAATAAAATAAAAAACACTAATGGTTTTCATCTCAAAAGGGAAACACTAGTTCACTCTTGCCTGTTTTTAACTTCAACGTGCCTGTTGAATGTTGTTGAATGTTGAATTCTAACCACTAAGGTTTTCCTGTTCTATTTCTAATGGGAAATATGCTCTTGTATATGTACCAAGTTCAACCATGTTAAGGGCAGGGTCATCTACTGTACCGTGTTGATGGAGTTTGAATCTGACTACCTTAAAAATGGCAACAAGATGCACATGACTAATAAAATCCTTCAGGGGGGTGAATCACAGCACAGATTAGAGTGAGTGTGCTACAACCTTGCACTGACTGAACCTCACTGTATTAAATGTTAACCTGAACAGTGAAGCAGTGTGTACAGTGTCTGCCTTTTATCCTTTGACAGGTGTGTATGTTCAGTGTATCCCTCCGAGGCCTACCCCAGCGTCTGTCTGCCTTAGTGTTGTGCTTTATGTTAAAATACCTTGTTTGAAGCCATCTCGCTGACAGAGTGCCGCGTTTTCAGCGTCTCTAGTTGCTCCAGACACCAGTCGAGCTCGTCCAGAGTCTCTATGGCCAGCTGCTGGTGCGGCTCCTCTGTATCAGATAAACACAGGGAGACATTATGGGATGGATTCAGCTGTTGGAGATAATTCACATAATGGTCAAATTTCAAAAAAGAGCTTTGAAATGAAACTTATATCAGGCTTTGAACCCACTGGTCACCAATAAAAGATAGATTTAATCCGTGAAGTACTGAACCTTAGAAAAAGTCTAAAGTACTTTACTTACTAGTATTTATGCTTTATATATACTTCTCTTCAAGTACGGTACATTGTACTGACAATACTTAAACACTTTTACATAAGATTAAGGTATTTTCTTGTAAAGGAGTAGTCTGACAATATACTATTGTATGTATTGTATGCTTATATTTTCTTTTGTATATATTGTTAAGATGGGGGGAGGGGGAAGGGCACATTTTGGGGTTTATTCGTATAGTTTTTAACTTTGTAATTCTGGTAATATTTAACTTTGTAATTTTTGTAATTTTTTCTCCTATTTTAAGTTGTTGTATTGTATTATTCTGCTATAATATTCTTTACCTTTGTACACTGGAGCGCTGTGACGAAAGAATTTCCCGCAAGGGATTAATAAAGTATATTCTATTCTATTCTATTCTATTCTATTCTATTCTATTCTATTCTATTGATATTTACCTAAACAAATTATCTAATTGGTTGCTCCAACTTCACTTTCATCACTGTAATTAGGTAGCAACAACACAATTTACAAATTCAATCATGATAATATATTGGTGTGTTTCTGACTAATGTTATACAGATTATACACTAAGATATTGATTAGCGAAATATTCCCATTCTAATATCGGTACCAACCTGCCAGGCTGGTCTTGCACATGGATGGTGGGTTGCTGCCTGAGGATCGCGTCCTGTAGACAGAGATCAACCACAGTCAGTGAGTAAAAAAAGACACACAGTTACAACAGCAGGGTTTTATTCATCAGGTGTGATGGGGAGATGTGACATTTTCTAAAAACCCACTTGCTGGCCGTGCGATCTTGCTGGCCGGTTATGACGGCAAAGTTACTTCGGACCGTCCTCAGGCTGGCGAGGACCTGGAGGGCAAGAACAAGAATGTATGAGCTGATCAAATATGAAGTACTGTACATGTACATGGCACTTGTGCAATTAAACTACAGATGTCTCTTTGGTGATGGCACTGAATACTTGTACATGCCTCCACTTAATTCATCTTGAGCTACATCAAGTGCATCTCAATTTGAATAACAGACGAGCTTTTGAAACCAGACACTGAGGCTTTCATCCTCCTAGCTGAAGTGCCACAGAGGCATTCCCCCTCTCCCTTTCTGATGTTTTGATGGCATCACTGACACCCCTCTATGTCACGTCTGTCACCCCATCTGCAGCCAAACACTGACTCAGCACGCAGAGAAAGCCTCACGGAGTATCCGGTGTCCAGACCTGAACCACGTACAAGCCTTATCAGCCAGCATGCAAATTTAAACAGCATGATCCAGCAGTATTGGATTTACTGCTTCTCTCTCGGTGTAAAGTGAGCACAAGTGTGACGCACGTCCAACGTAAGAGCCAGGCAACACCGGCGGGGCGACCGATCCTGTCACAGGGCCAACATAACGCTGAGGGGCTGTTCCAGTGCTGCAGTAAAGCTCGTACTCTACTGAGCTGACCATTTTCTGAAAGACCCGCTGTCTTAGGCTAATGCGGGGGAAATGACTTTTATTTTTTGAGCAACACTTTGAGTACACACATTTTCAACTAGCAGACAAAGGAATGTAACTTCTGAAGGCGAGATTGACAAATTTCAGAGGACTCACCTGTGCGAACGGTGTAACAATCATGTCTTCTGTGTGTCTGCAACACAGAACAGAACACACAGGAGGAAAAGGCATGAAACAAACACTTGAAACACTGACTAGAGGACCTACAGTACATATGAGCTGAATTTTAATAATGTATCCATGTTAAATACAGAGGCTGAACTTCACTCTGTTAAGATGAAATAAATTAAAGGGAGATATTATTTCTAGTTTTTTTTAAACCTGAGGCTGTCTGTGCAACCAGGCAGCTGGAGGACACAATTAGTTATTATATTTAGTTCTCAGATGTCCTCACTTATCACTCACTTATTGTCATTACTCTGGAAAAATGTATGCCAGAAAGTAAATATCTCATGCACTGCGTATAATGAGGTTGGTGAGGAAACGGACTCGGGGTAGGTACAGCAGAAGGGTGCGTGATGTGGGTTTGAACTGGTAAATACCACAAATAAATGAAACCACAGTGTGTTATCATACTCAGGTTGGGTTTTGATTAAGCGTCACATGCAAAAACAAACCAAACAAAACTGGGTGTTTGAGAGAGAGGGGGAGGGGGTCTAACAAGGGTCACAAGTGAGGTGTTTGATATTTAGTCACGTTTGTCAGGAGGGAGGTGGGAAATGACCATGAAACCATCTAGAGGGAATGCAGGAGAGGGCGTAAAGGGGACAGAGTCAGTGTTTTTATCTAATTTTTTTTTATCATGTTCTTCTCACCGGGACGACAACCAGTTGACCTCCCAATGCTTCAAGCTTTCTTCCCTTCAAAAACAGATAGGCAAGAGTCGATGAGGATGCCTGTGACTGCTTCCGTTAAAAAACCTCAAGGTGTTCAGACAAAATGAAGTGGGGGGTTGAAGGGTGGGTCTTTTTCTTGAGGATATAAATGAAACAACCAACTAAAAAAATAGCCCCATCTTTCTTACGATTTGCAGTCTCAGCGAAGCAGATTTGACATGCAAACTTTTTGTGATGAGAAACAGCTGCTTGCAGTTTCGTTGCTCTTTTTGAGACTGCAGATCTGTCTGTAAATATTTGAAACACATGCAATGTGCAGCATGTTATACTATACTGGCTTTGAGCCTGTAAAATTGAAATACTGGGACAACGAATGCATCAAAAGTTGCTCAAGGTAGCTCCTGCTTATCAGTGCTTCTGTCAGATATAAGCACGTGCACAGAATAACTTTGGAAATTGGTGAGAAAAGCTATGAAAGAGAGAAAACATCACCTAAACCAAAGCTCTTTTGCCCACAGGTCTCTTTAGTAATACAATGAAAATGCTAAAGAGACTACTTTCAAATTGGCAAATGAAATTGAGACCACAACTGTTTGCTGCAGCTTGTAAGAGAGCCAACCCTTAAACCAGTGCAAAGTATGAGACCTTCAAAGTGGAAACCTCTTCACACAGGGGAAACAGACAAATAGGGAAATACATAAACAGACATGTCTTTTTTTGTTAAAGATAATTTTACAGACAACAAACATGTGTAATCTTACACTGGTATTTCAGCATCAGCAAAGTCTGAGATTTGTGAGCACAATTACACAGAAAACACTGCTGATACTCTAGAACTGTATGATTGAGCTTGATGATTTTAATAATAAATTTAAGGCTGCGGAGTTGTGTTTGCATCAAGAGATCACTGTGTTGAAATAACCACCAACGTAACAGTGTAGTTTGTGTGGATTGGGAGCAACTGAGAAGCAGTGGATTATTCTAAGGGGGTTAAAGAAGGCTGTCATGATCTGGAATAAATCAAGTAAAACATAGTTTGCTTAGATATACTTAAAAACCATTCTACTAAACACACAGCAAACATAAACCACTGCATGATACGCATTAGTGTGGCTCCTGTTCAAAAAGAAATACGACAGTACCAATGCGCCGAGCAGCTGGTTTAGAAATTAACTTACAGGTCACTGGCAGTGGAGGAGTTTCTGGAAGGACCTTTGGGTGAAAGGTCAAAGTCAGAGTCAGAGCGGTAGAGGAAGGATTCCCGTCGCTGGCTGTGGGGAAAGTTGGCCTGGATGACCATACCAGAGCCAGGGCTGGCCTGGGGGTCCAGGGGGCTGCGGCCCACTGACAATCCATTCTCCACATCAAAACTATGGAGAAAAAAATGGAAAGAGGGAGGGGATTCATTGGGGTTAGATGTACAATGTTAGACATAAAACAAACAAACATGCAGATTTATGCCACAGCATGGAGAGGAGATGAAAGAAACGCATCCATCCATTCATCAATGCTGGGCGCATGTTGTAGTTGTTTGTTTGAACTAGTTTAGACATATTTCATGTTGAGAACATTCATTTACAACAAGAAGAAGGATCCTGTTTCTTCACACATCAGATCAATCAACTGAATACCATCACCTTGCGATTGTTTATAGCTTCAACAGCGTTAATACAAATACACTGACTGACTGGTCATTACAATTTTAAAGGTAGAGTCTGTAGGTCTGTCCGTTGCAGTTTGTAAACACACAGGGCCCTTCCTCTCGGGCTCAATTGCGGACACCCCCCTGCCCCTGACAGCAGTTGTCAGGACTGAAACCATGTTCAACTGCTGTTCACACAGAGCCCTTCTCCACATAGGCCTTCAAAGTTCTTGTTTGAATATTTGCTACTGGATCCTGGCTTGATGGCGTCCAGTTGCTATCTTGGTGTTGGCTTTTATGCAAGCCCAGAGTGCCACACACCCAACTTCACCTGCACTCTGTTATTGGATGGGGAAAACACATCGACTCTCCACTCTGAAACGTCCCGACTACACCAAAACATCCATCCATGCCTTGGGTATTTTGAAAAGCACTATAGGCAGAGGCCCATAGGTGATGATTAAGCAGGATTTCTTTTGCATAACTCTATCTATATTTTGTTTTTTAGGAAAATCCTACAGACTCTACCTTTAAACTGCTAATGTGTAAATTGTTTTTATTAATTGCTGCAGGCAATAACAATGTGATCGTGAGACAAATGGATCAAAGAGGACACACGTAAGATTTCAACAGGTAAAGAAAATGACTATACTTGTGGGTAAATACGCTCTGATTGACCGCCTTGAAAAGGTCGACACAGCAGAGTGCCCCCCTGTCTACTCCAGTGAAAAGACTGCTGTTGGTCCAGTAACAATGAAAGGGAGAAAATGCGTGTAAAATACAGTACAATACCCCGCATCTAAATATATCACACGCTGTCATCATTGGGTAACAACATGAAGTCATTTTTATCTCTTTAACAGGAAATAGTGTAAATTAGAAGGAAGCGTAACCATTATGGCCCAGCAATGACCACAATAAGAACTAAAAATGACCGATTTGATAGGGCGACAAAAAGGATATGACAGTGTGAAATATGTGGGAATGCAGTTATCAAATCTCATCTGCTAAATCCCACAAAGTAGACTAAAATCAGAGCTGTGTTTAAATTTGTCAAACAATGGCCAATGAGAAATAAAAAACCCAACAAAATTAGACTGAAACCACAATGAGTGGGTGTTGAGAGCCACAGACAGTGAACGGCCTTCATGAGCCTCTGTGAGCCTACTGCAGCCGCACTGATCATTAGGATAACATTCTTGAAATGACAAGTGAAAAACAGTTACACCCCTTTAAAGGTGTAAAGCCTGTGTGGCGAATGTCACGCAGGTGAGGTAAAAGTGTGAATACCCACAGAGGTCTGCAAGTGTGTGTGTGTGTATGTGCGTGTGAAGGACTGTGAGTGAACAGTGTGTGTAAAATTAGCATCAGCGTATTGACGTAGGGTCATGTGAGTGTGAGTCTAAAAATAGCCCGGTGTTCAGGTGAGGAGGAGTTCCTCCTGATCAAACACGATCCGACTACGGAGAAAAACACCAAATAAAGGCAGAGTGAGGCTCCCGCTTCACAGTCTGGGCACGTTTCTGCCTTGATCCACATCTCTATTTTCCCACAGCCCCTCTGCTGACATGCGGACCCGGAGAGACTCTCACAGCCTGCAGCTCCGTTTGGCAACACGTCGTCTTTTCTAAACAGTCTGAGTAACGCCAGAGTAGAAATCCATGCTTTGGCAAAACAACCATGAACAGAACGTGGAGGATTTTGGACGGGCAGATGCTAAGCCACACACTCGATATTTTTCAAATAAATACAGCAGGGGAAACTATATTCAAATATACAAAAAAAAAAAATCTCTGAAACCCAATGCAAACGAAAACTGCAGTTTTGAGGACAGGAGTGGCAGCTAGAAATATCTGTTGCTGATAAATGTGGGAAATAATAAAACAGCATAACAAAACGTCAAGATTACATGACAGATTTCAGGCCAGAGTACAGATTAACATAGCTTTAAATTCACTGCGCAGCTGTGTCAGGTCTATATATTAACGTCTGGTGTAGTTTAAACACCAGGCAAGAGGAGACAGCAGACATTTTAACTTAAGCATGTGAAGGGTGTAGTTCCATTAAGTGTCTCTGTAAAGCCAAATAAGAACCTAATATACATGCTACACAGCTGTGCATCGGGCAGACCTAAATTGAATATCCTCGTTACTGTCATTAATAACACCTCTGTGTGTCCTACTATCACAGGTAGGAATACGTCTCTATTCAGCAAACGCCTCAGTGACAATGGATAGCATTAACTAGTAATTGATCAGCTGATTAGTTTAATAACCTGAATATTTATTTACCGGGATGTTAACAGTTCTTTTAAACAATACATTGCAAAGGAAAGTATGGGGAGTTTGGATATGTATTGTTGTACGCCACTTCATCATCAGCAATGAATCAATATAATGACTGCACTACTATAAAGAAAGTACCAACTTTCATGGCAATCCAGTTTTCAAGATATTCCTCTAAAACCTACAGATGTCAGTCTCATGGAGGAATTGGGGGATCACAAGAGCCAACAGGATTCATCCTCTGAGGACCATGAGCGTCAAAGTTTGGTGTCGATCCATCACATTGAGGTGGATTGATTCATTGCTGCCATTCTTGGAGCACTGCCACTTGCTTTCATAGCATTAGTATTTAGTACACACATTTGATCGCAGGGAAAATGTGCCTCCGACTGTAAGAATGAACCGACTGCACCATGCACAACTCCCATTCATTGCTCTGCCCTGCTACCCTCTCAGGATGCTGCATGAGAGCTTGACAGTGGTGTGTTACTGGCTGTTACATAACACCAGCCGAACAGAAGCCCCCCCCCCCCCCCCCCCCCCCCCCCCTCCTCCATTCATGTGACAGATTCAGACATACTGACTGCACTATACTTAGCCAAAGAGAGGAGTCGGTGGGAGGGAGCGGGGATAGCGGGGTGAGGATGGGTAAAAGAGAGCTAGGCTGAGGTAAAATAGGGCAAAGAGAGAGTGAGTGTAAATACAATCTCAGAGGAAAAGAGTACAGCCTGTTCTTAGACATGTCCATGAGGACTTCTAGGTCTTTAGTCCACTGGAGCAGTTTCAGGTACAGTATGTGTCAAAATGTACAAATCTGTGTGTGTGTGTGTGTGTGTGTGTGTGTGTGTCACAGGTGTAGATTAATGCGTTTTGATAGAAAAATGGGGAAATTATATGTGTATTAATGTGTATCACAGTCATGCAACTTGCCACCTTACACACTTAAAAGTGTCCATGTTGATCAGTGAACACACACACACACACGCTAACCAGCCAGGTTACTACAAGAACACTCTTCAACTCCTCTGTTCTCTCCATCTCTCTCGATCTGTCCTCACTAATGATGCTGCACCCCTGGCTGTTCCTGCGTGCTCCGACCATAAACCCATTTCTATTTTTGTTTCTGCTCTATGCCTCTGTCTCTGTGCAGCTAATTTTAGCCTCCCCGCATGGGGAATAGACCGAGAGAGGCAGCGATGCAGCTAAAAATAGCATTTCAGGTGGAATACAGAGTCCTCCAGCCCCTCCTCTGTCTTCTTCTCCCGCATCACAGAGCAGCAGATTCTTCCCTCCATTCATGAATATTGATGGAGAAGTTTCTATTTGAAGGCGATGCCAAGCTAAAATTAGATCACAGATCAAAATATCGCCCACGTCTTTCCCTCGCTGCTATTTCCACTCCCGTTTTTTCTCCTCTTTCTCTCGCACTGAGCTGAGTTCATCACAGGGGAGGAAACAGACAGAAGACTCCTGACTATTTATCTTTTATTTACACACACACACACTCAGACACAATAGGTACTGTGTGTTTTTTGCAGCAATATGTCTGTCTGTGATTCTCACTACTACAACTGCAGTGGTTTCCCTCTGGTTTGTATGAATCAGATCTAATGAATAATAAACATGGTTGCATGAACACCAGTAGTAGTTGTTGCCAAGGCAACTAACTACTGATGGGGCTCCAAATAAACAATATTGAAACAATAATTCAACAGCACACACTGTCCTTGTGAAAATGAGTTTCTGCTCTGACTGTGCCAGGGAGGTGTTGATCAAATTCTGTTGTTCTTGGTGAAATGCATCAGATGTGTACTACTGTATGTGTGTATTTCATTGTGTTCCTTGTGTAGCTGCTATCGAAGAAAATGAGTGACGAAGAAAATGTGATTTGATTACGTAGATGAGAACAGTCTTTCAATTAAACCTGAATTAGAAATAATAATATTCTTATTTAGCCCAGTAGTTTTAATATGAAGAGGAGTTTCTCTACAGACGGAAGTCATATTTTTAGATTCAAGCTTAATGATATATATATATTTTTTTAAGTTTATTTTTGGGGCTTTTTTGCCTTTAATGGACAGTTGAGAGAGAGACAGGAAATGGGAGGCAGAGAGGGGGGGGTGACATGCAGGACAGGGCTGCTCGACGCGGGACTCGAACCGGGGACTATAGCCTCAACACATGGGGCGGGTGCTCCACCAACTGAGCTAAACCGCCCCAATGATAATTTTTTTTAAACCTTCATCGTGCGCAGTCTTTAAGCATACAATTGACAAAACGAATACTAAATATGTCAACTGAGGCATTATGTGTTTTTAAAAGGTCAAAGGTCAGTATTCAGGCTCAACGTGCACTTCGCCAGGACAGGAAGCTCCCACAGAAGCACCATGGCTGTTTGGACAGTCGGTTCTCAAAACGACTCCATTGTCTTTGTGTCTTTCACTTGCCAGCCAGTCTCACCCTCCCACCCACCTCTCCTCTCCTTCCCTCACACCCCCTCCTCCCTCCCTCCATTTCTCATACTCAGCCACAAGTGGCAAAAAAAAGATGAAAAAAAAAGAAAGAACAAATGCATTTTTTCTTTTTTAAATTTCTCCCACTGAGTGGGTGGTTGCTGTTGAACAATGCACAAGATAAACTTGGTGAGTGATGGCTGGTGTGTGTAGTAGTAGATACTGTCTGGGGAACTGAAATGATTCGGTTCAGTCACTCTGAGGAGAGGGGCCCTCTACTGAGCTGTGGTGGGATTGCAAGAGATGGACAATAGTCAACTGCTGACAATAGGAAAAACTAAACATTTGACTAATTACTACTTACTACTAATTGACTGGCTTCTACCTCATGAGCCTTTTTAGGAAAAAATATTATGTTTTTGTTTCCAGATTCTTTATTTCCTGATAAAATGACAAATAGTTGTGTTCAACAATATCAGAAAATAGTGATAAACTCAAGTGTATGTATCAGATATGTATGTATCTATGAGGAAAATGGTCCAAAACCAAAATATCACATTTGAGAAATCTAAATAGTGGCTGATTACTGAGAACTGCTCAGTCTGTCTACTATTACTTAATAACACCTCCTGTTTGGAGCTCTCTACGAATAATAAGCGTCTCTTGTTAGCTGCTTTTTTGATGGAAAACGCCACTATAAGGTGTGACGGACTTACAAAAAGACAACTAGTTCTGATGATGGAAAAATGTAGGGATCGTGAATACAGTCAAAGAGGGTATTCATCACTTTCTCTAAAACAATTTAACAAAACCAAGACATCAATTTAAAACCGCTCACATTTATCTGAACATATTCCAAAAAAGATTCTTTAACCACCTGGATGGAAAAAATGTTTAGTCGTTACGATTAAATAGATTATTAATTTGTTTCTCTAGTTGTGCCTTGTCTCAGAATCAGAGCACAGATAAGAGTTTGATAGCTACATGGACAGGATACAGACTTGCAAAATGAGAATCACATTAAAAATCTTTTTTATTGCGCAGCAGATGGATAGTTTTTTTTCCTTCATCCAAGTGGTTTGAAAGCTCTCTGAGGAGCCAAAAATACTTAATCAAGAGAATTCCCTACACTAAACCCCTGTGACAACCTGGTTTTGTACTCTCTCTCTCTCTGTGTGCTGCCCAACAGCATGAGGAAACGTCAGCTTTAAAACAAGGACCACTCAGACCTGACATGTCCACAGCAGGACAGCAGTTTGTTTAAGTTAATGACCATGTGTAGAAAAAATGGCGCTGTTATAGCCTGATCCATAAAATCCATGTCTGAAACACTGTGTTCACATAACACTACATTCATGCACCCTCTCACACAGACAGACATCAATACAACAAATCACACAGCAGGACTAGAGTCCGAGCCTGTCACTAACCAGTCTGACTGTAAACTGAGACTTTACTATCATCATTTGACTGTGTGCGTGTCTCGTAATCTTTAGTACGAAACTGATGCAGATGGAACAAACTGACACTCAGACACTCATCCAGTATGCCATGTCTCTAGTACTGGATGTAGTTACAGTAAATATATCCATTCCTAATTTGACCTCTATTAAAATCCAGAAGTGGACACCTCTGTTTCTTAAATCAGATTTCTACTTGACTTAAAGTTCTGCTTACTTTTGAAAATATTTCCATATTCAAAAGTGCATTAATCTCAACGCCAACACATTGTTGTACTGCAATGACTCTGAAACATCTTACTTGGTGCACTGACCTACTGTATTGTAGAGCATAAAACATCAACTCCTACAAGCTGTCTGGTTAAAAGATATAGAATTTAATAAAGGTTATAAATCTCAACATCAAGCTTTTAGAGGCTGGACAGTAAATCTTTTTAGGTGATGATGTAGTTTGGTTCTGGTACACGCAGCAAAAAAAAGAAAAATCAATCCTCTATTTATAAAACTTCAAACATGGACCTCAGATCAGACCCTGGTCTCTGGTGTCTAATACTCTTTATCTAACATGACGGGTTCAAACATCACTGACAGTCTAGGAAATAGATGTGTGTGTGTGTGTGTGTGTGTGTGTGTGTGTGTGTGTGTGTGTGTGTGTGTGTGTGTGTGTGTGTGTGTGTGTGTGTGTGTGTGTGTGTGTGTGTGCACGTGTCATACTTTCAAAAAGGAAAAATTAAACTTACTAAAAGGAAATTCATTCCATTGACTATTAAGAGCACTTCAGTAATTCACACATCTACAGTATGGGTCAACGGTGCAATATATATATATATATATATATATATATATATATATATATATATATATATATATATATATATATATACTATAAAAAAAAATACTAAAATGAAGTAAAGGTACACAAGAAATGTACACACATACGCATGCAAGCACACACACAAACAGTCTATATACACACACACCTGATTACTCTCTCTCGTCTAAACTGGAGCCAGCATTCCTGGGCATCATGAAGATTTTTACAAAAAAAAAAAAGAAAAAAAAAAAGAGGTGTGTTACAGCGTTTGTTATTTAAGTGGCTGGCTGGTACAGAGTGTGATTGATGGTAACCTGTCAGTGGCCCTGATACTCGACACCCCGTCTGCGTCACCGCCTGTCACGGCAACGTCAATCCCATCTGGGGAGCATTAAAATACAGGAGCTACGGGGCAGAGCGAGAGAGAGGGAGAGCAAGAGAGGAGATAGGCCTGTAAACCAGGGCAAGCTGTCATCTGAACCTTCATTCATCATTCCCAAGCCTTTGCTGTGACACAGCCAGAGGTAGAATTAGTTACACCAGAGCCGTCTTGCAGGACTGGCTCAGCCATTTATTCAAGAGACATTTAAAAGAAGGCAGAGAGCATTTATTACATGTAACACAGATCTCATCTAGTGACGCTTGAGAGTATTGGGTTTCCTTTGATCCTTTGAGATCATTTCTATTTCGTGACCATGAGTCCATCGAGAGCAATCGGAAGTAAATACAGATCAGTGAAACAAAAGTGTAAAACTCTCACTTTTTTTGTTTTGTTTTTTTACTGCTGTGGTTTAAGATTCATAATCTCGGCTGTTTGTGTCTGCATATGACACATGAAAGATGTTCTGGAGCAAACCAGGATTAGGATTGGCTTAATGGGACCACAAAGTTCACACCAGCAGCTGCGAGTCCACACCCTGCAGCCTCAACACGCAGAATAAAGTGAACCATGGATGAACTATACGGAGCCAGACAGACTTTTAAAAAGTAGAGCAGTTTCTATGTGCGAGTTAGTGAAGCACACAATAGTCACCGGTCTGTGTTCTGGTTGCACAGAGGGAGAACCATCCTGTTTGTTTGTTTCGTCCTTCCTCTCCTTCCCCGTGACATCAAATGATTTTGCTACGCAGCACTCTGATGGAGGTGGCGCGTTATACTTCTTACCTATTTATCTATTACGTTCTGTTCGGCTGTAATCCCTATTTAAGTCCTGGGTGACTCTCAAACAGCTGCATTGCTGCTTATTTAGCGAGAACACAGATAAGCGTGTCTCGCAAAATGTCAAACTATTATGTCCTTTAACTGGTTTCAGCAGTATCCCAGTCACTCTTGCCTGGGCAGCAGCATGGAAGAAAACATTAGATTTGGCTTTGAGTCCCTCCTGTTTGTGCCCATGTCTCTGTTACTGACTAATCCCCCTTGTTAAAAAACATGAGGGAAACGTCTATTTCCCGCTGTGTATATGCATCTCAAAGCGTTCAACAAAATAACACAGAATTGCACGTATAGAGTTTAGCTGCTCCTATTTGAGAATTTACTTTTGAATAGCAGCGCAAACAATAACCTCTCAGACATTGTATCATTTCACACCCAACAAAAATAAGAGCTAAATATAGACATTACATACTGTAATTGTGATATAAGTGTCCATTGTTCAAAACCATGCAATGAAAAATGTTTTTTCTTTTTTTTTTTTAAAGTGAGGCGATGTCGCTGACACAACAGAAAGACAGGAACACAGGACCAGTCCACTGACCTTTATATGAAACAAGTGACCGAGCTCTGAGGCCAGCTCTATAATGGGACAAGTTTGTACAGGGGCAGTGGTGTAAAAAAGACTGATGGCTGTTAGTGGACAGAGTTTGACATGAGAAAAAAATAATTTTGAAGAGGGTATTTTTATTTATGAAGTTAGATTAAATGTATATTAATATATGTATTATTAAATATTATACAAAACCAACAAGAATTATTTAACTATTCATTATCATCATCATCTTTCTTTCTTTCTTTTTTTTACTTAATGTTTTACTAGTGACACATGCTCACACACTTGGCAGCAACCTAAATGGCTTTTAATGAAAAATTTGTAAATTAAACAAAGTGTGTGTGTGTGTGGGGGGGGAGGGGTGTCTTACTGTACTTACGTTTGTCCACTGTGATTAAGTCAGAGTGGTTTATTTTGCTATGAACTCAGAACAGCCAAAAGAGAGAAAGACAGAAAAATAAACAGAAATCTAGTGAGTGTCCATGTGTGTGTGTGTGTGTGTGTGTGTGTGTGTGTGTGTGTCTATTATTCTATGTGGGGAGTTTTCTCAGTGTCCCCGTGTTCTCTCTCAGAAAGCTGTAATCATCATCAGCCAGCCCTCTTCCTTAAATCTTTCCTTTGGAAAACAAAACACAACGCCGTGACGACGCCTGCACCGGTGGATGCTGACCTCTGACGCCCTTTACAGTACGAGGTGGCTGCTGAGAAAAGGCAAACTGTGAATCATCAATCTATCAACATTAACTGATAAAGCAGCACAGAGGTTCAGTATCATGATTAAGGAGGAGACGACCCTGGCTTGAGGTGTGCTGTGGATCTCCAGGAGGCCGAGAGTAACAAAGAGTGGTCCTGGTCCACTTTAAATGATAAACTTGATAACAGTGTTGTGCATAAAAAAACAAAAAACAAACAAACAAAAAAAACTGTTTCAGTACAGTAACATTTTTTTTCTGCGTGTGCTCGTTCTATTAAATGAGTCTTGGATAGCTGATCCTCCACTGTGAAACACTTTCCTCATACTCAGACACAACTGTTTGTCTTTGTGAACTTTAACAATTGACCTCATTGGCAGGAAGACAAACTGCAGAATAATGTGAGGACAGTCAGCCAAGGACACCCTACATATTGTACATATTGTATTCTTTCAAACTGTAGGCCATTGTTCAAACTGAGTGTGAACTCTGGGTCAGACATATACACTATACTATATTTGAAATAAATGTGTCAGTGTGTGGAAAGAACTGCAGATAAGAACAATGTACAGCCTCTGTAAGGAGCGCTGGCAGTGGTCACTTTAATAAACCTGAGTGAGCTCACTCGGGTTCAGACCTGAGGAGATTTAGAGTGACTCACAGGAGAGTCCTCGTCTGCCTGCACACACACACACACACACACAAACACACAAGACTTCAGTCTGTTATCCTCCAGGATCGTGTACCACAGCAGAGAAAACAGTGAAGTGAGAGGAGAAAAACTGGAGGGAAAAGGAAAATGAGCGTAGCAGTGGGTCAGAAGGCGAGAAGAGACATGAGGAAAAGTTCAGGCCTTGGTCTATAAAAGAGTCGTAACATGATCAGAGTGCAGAGGAAACAGACAACGTGTGGATATGTCATGACAGCGTATCTTCTTGTTACAGCTTGAATTAACACTATTAGTGAGAAAAATCTATCTAATCATAAAGAATAAAACTCTAAATGTGAATTAAAATTTTTACACATCCAATCAGTGGTTGTCATAGTTTGTAATAAATATTATATTGAAGGAAGAGTAGTGCACATACAGTCCAATTTAGGTGTTCAAAAGCAAAGAAAATGTAAAGTTAGCCTCACTACTTTGTGTTTGAGTGTCGGGTCAAAGTATCCTGACGCTAAAGGCTCCTCTGGATGTCAAAGGAAAAATCTTTTTCCTTAGACGCAATGTCTTTGTACAGTTTACATGGACACAAAAACGCACACAGAGACATATAATTGCACAATTACTCTGTCATTCTACGAAATATATTCCTGTGTGGGTCTGGAAAGCTCGTCGCTGGACGCTAAAGCTGTGGGGTTTAGGAGAACATTGAGTCCATGACGCCTGTCACACTGCAAACACTCAGCTGAGTGAAGGTTACAAATGACCCAGCACCAAAGATTGTGTTTTGTGTTCCAAGTGCTCATGCAAGAGCCCACAGTTACAAGCCCAACTTCGCATCCCACACGAGTACACTATGTATGTATCTGTGAGTGTGTGAGGCCTGTAACTGAACACCGGTGGACCTGTCCCTCCTGTCTGTGAGGTAGATAAATGAAGGTCCGTGAAGCTCCCTGTGGGCCAGACCACCATTAGAAGCCACTGATGATTTAAGAAATGCCTTGGAAACACTCTCAGACACATTTATTACGACAAAATGCCTTTTGGCTGTAACACCTCCACCCCTTTGCCAGAACCAGTGAGAGTTATGCTCCGTGGAGGGCACTGGGTGGCTTCATAATTTCTGCAAATTAGGAGATTCATGTACTGTGACTGAAAGCTTGGATTCATTCATCATAGCCGCACTGACCTGTCTGATTGACCTTTGGCACGAGCCGCGTGCGACTCTCTCGAAGGCAAGATTTAATGTCAACAAACCTATCAGTACCTAGGAGAAAAATGAAAAAGCTGCCTGACAGGATTTGGCATCTGAAACATCAGCGTGCGTCCAACATTCACACTTTGAGATTTTGATAAATTAGGGAGATGAAGATTTCACTTTTCCTCTCGTCTCCTCCCAGGCTGAACTGACAGGAGAGTCGATTAGTTTTCTAAAGAAAGGCGCTTCGAAGGCTGAACCTCACTTAGCTCACTCACATGCAACAAGCCAAAACTGTCGTCTTTGTAAGACTCTTAATTCATATTAAATTACTCTGTCCATGAATCACACTGTCTGCCCCCCCTCCCAAAACACTCAACAAAGCTCATACTTGTACTGTATTTACTGTCAGTGGTCCATTTTGAAATAATCTTTAAGATTTTTACACTCGTTTCCTGGCTCTCATAACTCGCTTAATGCTCTGTGTCATTGCCACTTCATTTTGTACTTGGCCCCGCTGCAGACACCACTGAGGAAAATTAGATCACCAGGCTACGGACACACAGCTGTAAACGGTGAAAGGGGAGACATAACATTGCTCAAAGTAATGGAGCTAATTAACAGGGATTCAGTTTTCAATGTGACAGCTCCTGTGACCGGTTGGGGAGCACTGTGATTAACTGTGATTGTGCTTTGAGCTAAATGATAACATCAGTACGCTAATATTCTTCCAAGAACCATGGTAATGGGCCGGTGTTAATCGGTCACCATGTTTACCATTAATTAGCATGCAAAGTTTGACTCTTCTGTGTGACTGGACACATTTAATTTGATCCGATGGCCTCATCCCAGCCAGACTAAATGATAGTTTCACCAAAGTAAAACACCAAATGCTGTGTGTTGTCTTTTATATTGTTAAGACATTTCCTCTACAAACTCATCAAGAATGTCATGATGGGGCGAGAGAAGAAGTTCATTAAATCATTAGGATTCATCCTCTGGGGACCATGAATGGTTTTTTTGTTTGGTTTTTTTGGATGGAGGTGGGGGCTTTTAGGCCTTTAACTGATAAGGACAGCTGTAGAGAGACAGGAAGTGGGGAGACTAGAGAGAGCAGCAAAGGGCCGTCGGTGGAATCGAACCACGGCTGCTGCGTTGAAGACTATAGCCTCTGCATATGGGGCTCCTGCTCTACCCACTGAGTTAAACAACGCCCCAATCATGAATGTCTGTAAAATTCTTTGTTTAGATATTTCCGTCAGGACCGCAGCGTTGGGCTGACCGACCCATGTTGCCATCCACTGAACCGCACTTCTACCACGAAAAGCTTTGGCTCCTTCTGAGCCAGCAGATACAGCTAAATTAACCGCTGACCGACAATTTCAAGTTCATAAAACTGAAACCAAAATATAAATGAATGCAGCGTAGCACATCAAAGACAATAAGCTTCTACTGTCCCGGGAAATTTGAAGGGAATCCCCTTATCTGTCGTCTTTGGGGAAAAGCAGGTGTTAGTGTTACAGCTGAAAGTTGAAAGGAGAAACAACCGCCACCGGCAAAATGGACCATCACCGCTCACCCTGAGGTTTAGAAAAAGTGGTATGGTATGCATCAAGGGCAGATGTATTCAACAACGCAGTTTATATAGGACCTGTTGTGCTCACAGACATGCGAAAACATGCATGCCATTGCCCCATATCCATCTAAGGAGAAGAACTGTTATCTGGCTGTTGTGTTCTAAGGTTGACTGAGATAATTGGGCTTTAAATCACACAGCAGAGGCACACGAGACACTGTGGGTTTGGTGTCTGATGTCAAAAGCTGCAGATTTATATCTCCCCCCCCCCCCCCCCTGCAGGTTCATTTTGTCTGCTTTCTTCACGCCTTTGTGAGGATGCACTTGAGCATGAAAATATTTTAAGCGGAGCTCATTCTGACGTGTCTGAGTGCTGCTCCACTTTATGTGGATAGGTTGACGCCTGGCACAAGGAGGGAAGAGGAAAACAAAAGATACAAAGAAAAAAAAGCAGAAGCACGTCAGAAGCCTCGAAGATTTACGCCTGACACGCCGTGAGTTATTACGGTTATCTAATGATTTTATGCTTACAAAAACATTTAGGAGTATCTCCCGGCTGAACACGATATTAATAGTTTCCCAAAATGGAGATTGACGAGGCTGATAACCCACCAACCCACCCCGCCTTCAATTCTTGCCGCTGTTCCCCCTGTGTATAAAATGGTGGTGGTGAATCAGGCTGCAACAACAGACTCTCTTCTTCCATCAGCATCACCGGTGTACCCAGCGAGATCGATACCTCAGCTCCACTGCTCCCTGCCTGCCTCCCAGTCTGTGACTTCCCTTCCTGCGCACATAGACTGATTTAGCAAAGACCACCCGTTCTTAAAAAAATGCAAAGAAGCTGGACTTAGCAGAAAAAGTTCTGTGCTGCCTTATAGATCCACTGGTGGCCATTGTCTCCAGACTCCAGAAAAGTTTTGGATACTGAGGAGACTTTTGCTTGTGTAAGAGCAAAAAGTCAATTAGATTTCTTGGCATGGGTCCTGAGGGGATTTGAATGGAAAGGACAACTGCCCTACAACCCCCCCCCCCCCCAAGCTCACAAATGTTCTGCATTACATCTGATAAACAAGGACCCTGACTGAGAAAGAGGACAGAGGACCATAATGTAAACACGACTTTATCTCCGAGTCCTCCTTCACAACCTCCCCGCTGGCACTGAGGATTACGTGTGAAGATACAAAACTTATGGGGGGCCTTTCCTGTGAGAATATTTGTGTATGGAACAGTATAGCATCAGAGCTACAGGGCAGAGCGATATGCTTTAATGAGAAAGAGTCTCTGTGTAATATGCGGTGGACAAAGCAGATGTCTGACGTGATAACGTGCGGGACGTGTGCACAAGTCACAATCGTGCTTGTTTCACATGTGGTGACAGAAGGTGAGCGCGAAGGGAAGTGTCCTGAAGTTTTCCATTTAGGGACATCACACATTGGATGGTGGTTACAGCTGCAGTAAGGATGAAGGAAAAAACTTCATAAAATCAATAACTACCACGCAAAAAAAATCTTTGTCTCCAAATTGTCACACAAAGGATATTTCACCTTAGTTTTGAAATTCAATTTTAACTGTCAAGTTGATAGATCGATATTTTGGAAGATTTGCTAAACTTTCCAGCATAAAAAAAGAAAAGAAATTGCAGCTGCATTTCTGTCTCCCACACATTTCAAATTACAGTTTGTCTTCTTGTCACTTCATTTCCAAGTCTTGGCTGCGTCACATAAAATATTATGACTACTGTTGTTAGCTATGACTTTGACATTAATGTACTGAACTACAGTACTAATTCTTCTGTTTTCTGTTTTTTTTTCTTACCCATATCTAATAAAAAATGTCAGTGATCCAAAAGCTGTTAGTTTCACACAACTCTTTTTGTTATCTCTTAAAAGTTGAGAAAGGCCTTCATGATGAAAATGAAAAATAAACAAAAAAAAAATCTTACAAAAGAGAAAACTACACAAGCGGTCAAGCGGAAACACGATAAAAAAAATTTGGGGAAATGTAGATATGAACAAAAAACAACTGATAAGGGTGAAAGAATGTTTTTACAAATATTGCAGCTGATAAGAGACTCAATGCATTCTACGGATTACAGATTTTTTTTATAAAAATGTTTCCATTCTCTGAAAAATGATAACAATATAGTAAGTTATATATACTGCGGTTACACTGTAGCTGTCAATTTTTCTGTTTCAGTTAATACTGTACTGATGTAGTACATAATTGTAACTGGCGCTGCAAAAACGATCATATAGCTATGTTCTTTAAGTCAAAGCTACTGAAAAAAAAGATAAACATAAACTTTAATCTCAACAAGAGCATTTTGGCAACAGAGTTGTGTTCATCATCTTCATATACTGTACTGCATGATCTATATAATGTGCTACATGCTGGATATGTGTGTGTGTGTGTGTGTGTGTGTGTGTGTGTGTGTGTGTGTAGAAAGAAGACAGAAGACACTGAGAAGACAGACGGCAGAGACAAAAGGACTGAGGAGTGAGAATAAATGAGATAGCTCTTAATTACCGCCTGCGTTTCTGTATGATGTCAATAGGCCTGTTGACAGCGCACGGTGATCCCCATATGTTCCCACTCCGCACCGTGATACTCCGCTCCACGGAGTAACAGAACCCGCAGTTCGTCGGCACACTCATGTTTCTTTAGCTCTACTCTCTTTAACTCGTCCTCACCCTCCTCTTCTCGGCCGCTCCGCTGTTCTCCCTCTCTTGGTTCTCCTCAGCATGTGGCCCCTCTCATCCCTGTGAAACCCGGCCCGCTTCCTCGTCTGTCTCGCTCTGTCGGGCTGTCCGGCTCTCCACGGCTTCCCAGGAGTTCTCATTACCTCTGGCAGGAGTGGACGCCAGCTCTAGGACCAGTGGCTCCAGCACCAGAGACGGGACGACCGGGGGGCGAATCAATACATGCTACTGTGTGCCGGTGAAAGTCTGCTTCTCTCTTGGTTGCAGATGGGAGAAATTTGGAGTGTATTCCTTCCTGAGCACCTCTCTTTCTGCTGCCTGCCTGTCTGTCTTCCTTTGCTGTCTGTTAAAAAAAAAAGCCTTTCATCACTCTCAGCAGAGCTCCATTAATCGGTCCCCCTTGTACATCTCGTCTTTGCTCCGAGTCTAAATGTGGCACATGCTGCTGCCCTCTTCCCCCTCTCCCTTTCTGTCTGTCTGTCTGCTCTCTCTCTCTCTCTCTCTCTCTCTCTCTCTCTCTCTCTCTTGCTCTTCTTCTGCTTCTCTCTCTGCTCCCTCCTTTCTCCTCTGGCTGCTACACCTCTAATCACAGAACAAAAGCAGCCTTTCCTTTTACTGAGCAAACTTGTTCTCCTACTCCAGTCTGTCACAGTAGCCCTGTGCTGTATGTGTTTTTTTTTTTTTTTGGCAGAGCGCCCCACAGAATGTGTACAGATCTGTACAACATGTGTGTGTGTGTGTGTGTGTGTGTGTGTGTGTGTGTGTGTGTGTGTGTGTGTGTGTGTGTGTGTGTGTGTGTGTGTGTGTGTGTGTGAGCAACCGAGCGTGTACGTCAGTCAGCGAGCGTGTGTGTAGGCATGTGACTGAGCAAGTGTGTGTGTGTGTGTGTGTGTGTGTGTGTGTGTGTGTGTGTGTGTGTGTGTGTGTGTGTGTGTGTGTAGATCACACACAAGGGGGGAACAAGTTTCAGAGTGAGGTCAGAGCTGAGAAAGGGGGCAGGATCAGAGCCAGCCTTCTCCAAATGTTCAAGTACATTTAACCCCTTCCTGCTCTCTGTCCGTCACACACACACACACACACACAGTTGTGATACAATCACAGGACAGCACTCTCTCCCTGTGGACACAGCGCTGTTATCCTTTCCAGATGGAGTGCGTACGCGCATTTATGTGTGTGTGTGGCAAGTTGTCTACGTTAGGTAATTTGGATTGATGACAAGATGAGTATGATAGGGTATTATAGTAAGTAGCTCATGGGACATAGCCTGCTGAGAACAGAGAACACGTACACATGCGCGCACCCACACACACACACACTTGCGCGTATACAGTATGAGCTCACTCACTCACGCACAGGCTTAGGCACCAGCATGCAAGGTCACCCACGGCCGGGAGCAGTGTATTTTTGAAGACCAGAAATGTGAAAAGTAAATATGAAACCTTAGCTGGTCGACCTTCTGTATGCTTCATATGAAAACTTCAACAGGAAATATTTGACAAGAGATCAGCAAAATGAGTCAGGAGCCGTGGATCTACAGGCTCTGTTGTTCCCAGGGAGAGATTAAGTCTTGCTATGGATTTGTAGTCCAGAGAGTTTTGTAAGAACTCATCAGCGTGAGCCATGAGAAAATGCCTGTTTGACTTCCTGAGGGGAAGTGTTGTCTGACTGCACAGCAGGTGCTTTGCTGTTGCCAAGTCAATAGGGAAATTTGCATATCCCATTGATATAGCACACAGTGTTAAAAAGTTAACATTGTGAATTATATGCATGAGTTTGAATATTTACATTTTGACCGTCAACCCCCTCCCCCAAACAGTGACTGTCCAATTATAGCTTGTTTACCATAACCAGGGTGTCCTCCTGTCCAGCTTCACATTGTCCTAATGTTAAAGCAGTATGGAGTTAAATATTATACTGAGTGGCATCTTTTTTAGTCTTCCCTAAAGCAAAAATTCAAGGCAATCAAAGTGTTAATGCAGCATAGATTAAAAAACTACAAAAAATGTGGTAACGGAGCATTATAGCTCCAAGGAGGAGGAGCATTAACTAACTACATTGTGGGATTACAGGTTATACCGTGAAAGTATTTCACAAATACATTGTGAAGTATTTCTCCAGCGTGTGTAAACTAGTCCGGATGCGAGAGTTGAGGCTAATGCTAGCAGCTTTGTCTAGCTCCAAATAAAACAACAAATAAACATGTATGTAAGTTAAAGGAGTATTATCGCAAAATTCGGCCACTAGATGGAGCCAGGCGGAGCTTATCAGATATAAACAAGTGGGCAGCTGTCAGAGAGAGAGAGCAGCCTCGTTTAGTCCCCCCCCCCCCCCCCCGCCCCCCCTCCTTCTCCCTCCCCCCTCCTCCTCCCTCACCAGGCCGAATGAACGTGCAATCGCGGGAAAAAGAAAACTCGCTAGTGGAAGCGGCAGCTCTACGTCGCGCACAACCACAACAACGACAACAACAACTGAAACGTCCTCCTCCTTAATAACGCTGAGAGGACAGCTGAAGAAAGACACAGGGACGTGGAGACAAAGTGTTCTACCGAGCGATTCAGTGACTGTAAGCACCCTAACACTGCTACATTACTTACTGTTGCATATTTGTCCGGTTCGGAGGTCGGATTTGCGAGTTCCGAGTGCATTTTAACGCAGCAAGCACCGGGCCGGCTTGGATCATAACAAAGACAAATGCTGCATTTGCCTCACGGACACTATACTGTTGGCGATTTTTTTTGTAAATTTACTTATGGCTCCCCCCGACCCATCTTTTGCATATGTCAGCTTATTTTATGCTATTACTGCTGTATTTGCGATAATGCTCCTTTAAGCATCCAGACAGGGTTACTTAAAAATGTATTTATTTGTATTGTGCAGTAAAATGATGGCTAACCCTATATGTCCAATACTGTCTTTTGCCACATAAAGCTTAGGCCTAAGTTTTGTATTTTTAGCTTGTATATCCTTCATATGGTCATCAAATGAATATCTAAGATTAACATGACATGTCTTCATAACAAGAGGCACCAGGAAACTCAAGATGGCATTTTCAAACAACTAATGGAGCTAATGTTGGCTCAGTTAGACAGTTGGAATTTTGAGTATAAAACTGGCCACCACAGTAAATTTCATTAGAGTATAGACCTTGTAAGTCCAGAGAGATTGACAGGCATAGACAGGCAACGATCAATTGGTCTCCAGCTAGCTCACACACACACACAAAAAAACATCTCCATAAATGGACTTTAAACTACATTCTGCAGCATGACATGGTTCAATTAAATTGGCAAATCAATCAATGGCATTGCTTCATCACCATGGAATTCATAAACGTTAGACAGAGAGACAACAATAGGTAAGGATAGAAAAGAAAAGGTAATATGAGTGGTTATACAGCAGAGGCTCAGTAGGTATCTCTAATATGAACCAGGCTCCTTTCTGGAGTGTATCACAGAAGTGTATCATGGATTACTGCTTATGTGAAAGAGTTGTCTTATGTCATCTGAAAATGGTATGTTTTTATTTTTCAGCTTTAAATCTACATTGGTTGTGACATAGAGCACAGACATCTTAAAACTGTGGTGTTTGATCACTAAAGATATTTAATATAATCCTGTAACATAATGAAAAAGTGTCTGGGTTTGTGCAAGATGTGTGTGTAAAGAAAAACTGCCATTTAAGGAATTCTGAAGAGGTGCACACACAAATGGTCCGATCATAACCACGAACTGCACAGAGCGATAATAACGCTGTATGTTATGGCTTCCTGGAGCCTTAATTCAGCAGCAACAATTTATAAATGCAATCACATAGCTACAGTGAATTAAATGATAGCTATTTTTGTTAAGGAGGCTCAGGTGTGCAGGGCCAGAATCCTGATCGGGCCCCTCATGAGCTGATGAAGAAGAAACGGCAAACCGGATATACTTCAAACTTGTCCTATGAAGTCTCTCGGTTCATTTAGTTTCCTAGCTCTGTATCCCCACTTATCTTCAGAGACTACACACTGTATAAACATTAACATGCAACCTGACGTTGGGCTTGTAAAACTGGAGAATTTATCTCTGCTGGGATGAACAATGTCCTGATAAAAGTTGGACGAAGGGATGTTATGGATTAAAACTTTAAAGCGACCTGCACTTTTGACAAGTCTTCATGACAGGAAAATTGTTTTCATGTGGAGTTAGGAGGAAAAAAACTTAAACAACACATTTCAAAAGCAATATTTTTTGTCATCTACAGTGAACATGCACACACACACACACACACACACACACGCTCTCATACTCTCTGTCTCTCTCTCTTTTCTCACACATACACACAGTCTTTAGTTGGCAGTTTACCAGACGATTTCACAGTGTTCCATGTATCTGCGTCACCACGGTGGAAGAGAGTGGATGTCTGAAGAAAGACAGACACTAAATGTTTGCTTCTGCACAGTATCTTCACATCTCATCTTGACACAGTCGCACTGTGGAGCGCTGGACGCCGAGGCTGAAGAGATGTGGCAAGGTAATCTCTTAAAACTCATAAAATAGCGAGGCATCATAAAATCTGGCTGACCCCTCGGTTGTGGGTTTAATAGTCCATTATTTGTGAAGGGGCCTCATGACATCATGTGTTGGCTACACGGAGGCATGGTGAGCATTCCTGGATAACGAGCTGTTTTGAAGTGAGCGAGGAGCGCTGTATGTCAGAGCTGTTGCCTGTCCACGGACGCACTGCCTGTTTGTGGTTTGTTTGTAAAGCTAACTGATGCTGATTAATCTCCACCGTCGTATTGTCCGCTGCTGACCAATTATGTTGGAGTGAAAATACAAGAAAAAGCACAATGAAATAATTGTCGGGACATTTACTGGAAAGAACAATATTGACTGTAATCCAAAGTCATGTCAGTCGCTTTGTGTTGTTTCTTTGTCTGAGGTTCATGTAGGTCAACAGTGTGACTGTGATGACCTTGCAATAATTTCCCTGTTCTTTTATTTGTTCTAATTATCAAAACCTTTGTCTGCACCACAAACATTTTGGCAAAATGAGATGCTGCCCTGAACAGGGGGATTTCAGTTTTCAACTGACTGCTACAGTAAGTTTTTTTTCTTTTCCTTTAAATAAAATACTATACAACAATATGACATAGTTTTAAAAACATTTTTTCAGAACCGTATCCTGCTACGCTAGAGGGCAGTTTGACTTATCTCACATCATCTAAAGTTTACACTGCCTCAAGTTTTCAATTTAGTGTATTTACTAAAAGTGAGAATATGAATGCACAGTCGGTCTGAATCCGATTAAGGATATTCAGCCTGCTAGGATGTGTTTGCCAATGTCTGAAAAAAAAGCATATATAATGTTAGAATATCAAAGAAAACAATATGTATTTTAGAAATACTATTAGGCTTTGTTTTTTGAGGTTTGTGAATAACTGAAGTATGGTACAAGTTGGAGATGTAACGTCCTAATTTCCTCAAATGCACCAAATAAATGATGAGCAATTTAGAAACACCCTCTCATTTCTTAACAATGACGTCTCATGAGAGTAAATGAAAAACAGCTGCTATGCTCATAAGGAACATGAAAAGTTTTCATGGCTTCTCCCACATCATTACAATTATCATGATTATTATATAAACAGAGGTTCTGCATGTGCCATAAAACATATAGTCTGTGAAACCAAACATACAGTTATTCCTCCTAATGTGCCAGAACAGAATTTCTCTTTGGTCACATAATAAATATGAACAACTATTATCTGACCAGTGCCTAAAACAGCATCTTATTAGTAGAATTTTATTGAAGCCCAACATATTATGTTATATGAAAAAGAAAAGACATATACTTTTGGATCTTAGGTCCCCCACAGATTTCAAAATAACTTTGTGTGTCAACCACATACACAACGTGAGTTTGTACAAAGGGACTGGAGTGTTGCGTACAACAAAGTTCAAGGGGTTAAAAAAGCAGCTGCAGAAGAAGAGGGGACACAAACACGCTATTAACATAAACACACAGGCGTATTCACGTGAGCATGGCTGTAAACTGTCTGTGTGGACTGTATCTACACTGGAAATGCGAGAAAAATTGATGCGATGCGCAGTCAACGAGCGCAGCACTTGTTCTGGTTATTTAAAACTAAAGTGAAGCCAGGGGAAACCAAAACAACCTAAAAGAAATTTCTTCTAAAATACTGTGCATGTAACAAAGCAACAGCACCAGGTGTCAGCATGTGGCTGCTGCTAGCGGCCTAAATTTAACCGAGTCTCAGTGATGTCAAACTTCATGTTACAGCCTGTACTGTAGTAAAGGCTATCAGTGTGTCGCCCCATGATTCATTAGGCTGCCATCTGCTAGCATGACAGCGAGGGTTTGGGCCTCGTCTGATTTGGGCATTGGGTGGATGACAGACTTATAAGCACACATGCAAACACGGCCACACAAACATATACAAACACACGTACACACACAGAGAGCCAAAAAAAGGCCCGGACGTGAGCACAAGGGAGTTTCGCTAATGCATGCACGTGGACATGGGCACAAGCTCAAAGGGGCACATTGAACGCACATTCAGATGCTCATACGTCTGCGGCTGCGTGCACACCTCTGTGGCAGGTGGCAACTCCTTCAGGCGGGGAGGGTTTGTAGGAAAAACTGGAGAAATGCTCACAAGAGAGTGTGTAGCCCACTGCAAGTGTGTGTGCAAGTTTACATGGGCACTGTGTGTATGGGCGCTCCTAAGACTTACTGTACATATAATCAAATTAATAAAATATTTTAAAATTGATAATAAATTCCTGATCATTGAGGTTATAAGGGCTGAAGAGTATTATATGAATGGCAGAGAAATACATCAAATGTTATAAAGTAACAAACAAGAAATTAATTCCACGAGTCACTGTTAAAAATTAATTTAAAAGTTTGACTTTCAAAGTAAAATAATTATTGGACGAGACCTGAGAGTCTAACTGCTAAAAAAAAATGAATTTCAATTCAAAGAGATGATTTAACTTTTCATAAAAAATCAATGTACAAGGTGTGTAATTAAAAATAATTTGCAACATAGCGTTCGTTGTTATATAAATCAAAGATCTGTCTTCTTACAATATGAACAGCAGCCAACGCCCCTGTGCTTAGACTTGTGATTTGAAACAGCCTCAAAAGAAAAAGAAAAAGAAATGAGGAAAAACCTCAGGAACAGACTATAAACATACAATACGGAGAAAATGTAAAGTGAATGTTACGTTAGAGTTTCATGGTATCAATCTTCTGCTATGAGATCAATACAAATACATAAACTCCACAGCAGTGAGAAAGTCTCATTAGTGAAACATGGCCACTTTCCAGCAGCCTAAAAATAAAGTTTTAATCTACCAACTAGCACTTGGTCTATGGGAGGTCACTGCCCTCCATCACTGTCTGAGCATTACTTAGTCAGTCTCTCCCTCTAGTGGCTGCAATGAACAGTCGTCCTGATGCATCCAGACACACACACACACACACCGCTGACACAACAGAGTGGTTCCCTCAGTTTTCAATTTATATGTTGATCAGAAATTAAGGGGCACAATATTCAATAAATGGTATTTTTTAAATATATAATAATGTTCGGCATTGATACATCAATTGATGATGTTTTAAAGCAGAAGTAAGCGGAATGTTTGTGTTAATATAAGTCTTAAATAGTTATATCTTCCGACAGCAATCACTTATAGAGTGTTTGGTCTGAAACACGGGTCTGTCAGTCACTCTGCTCTGCTGTAAGCCGAGGAGAAAACTTTCCTTGTATCCTACAACCTTTATCCAATGAGGAGAGAGAACGGCATAAAGGGGCAGTCTTCTCTGTGTGTGCAGCCAAGGGATGCGCGTGCATGTGGTGACGTAGGGACGAGGGCTGACAGAAAGTTAGCCAAAGCGATCGCTTACTTCTGCTTTAATGTTGTGGCTGAAAGGTGTGCATTACTCTGTCTGGCAATTTTTTTTTTACCCAAATCATTTTTTTTGGAGGTCATATCCTTCATTTCTGCAAAGATGAATAACTAAAGCAGCAGCTTGTCAACTTTCTGGTCAGTATGAGAAAAAAAAAAAAAAATTGCATCCTTTGCAGTCTCTGTGAACTTTGGATGAAGTCCTCAGACAGTATGAGTAGCAAATACACTAGAGCTGCTCATTTTGAATACCAGACGTGTTAGCTCTGTGCTGCTGCTGCTGCTGCTGCTGCTGCTGCTGCTGCTGCTGCTGCTGCTGATGTCGGCCTCAGGAATCGATGAGGCTCTGGAGGCGATTGGGGAAATCAGTCATGCTGAAAATATGGAGTACAGCAGTGACGCACACGGCAGCTAGCCCGCCACAGCCACACAGGCCCTATTGACTAATCTTGGTGTGTGTTGGAGAGCGGGGGGGTGGGGGGGGCTGGCGGCTATATTGGGACCTCTGACATTGACACTGTTGCTCTTTGGTGGGGTGGCCTCACTTGACACTTTTTTTTTTTTAAATTTTGTTATTGTTTTCCCCATTGTTCTTTTCAGTCACAATCACTTTTCTGCTTCTCTTCTTCTGTCATCTACTTCAGAAATATCTTTCTACTCTCGTTTCACCCTGTCCCCTGTTGGCCTCACCTTCTCCCTTCCAGTCATTATCTCTGTGCTAAAAGCAGCGCTATCTCAACCCCGCGTACCCTCTATCGCTTCTCCACCGCCCTCTCGTCTGTGCCGTTACCCTCTTTGTCTGAATTATCTCTTTTCCCCAGTCAGTCAACTGCTGCGTCTCTCTCTCTCTCTCTCTCTCTCTCTCTCACTCTCACCTCACTCTGTCTCTTCCTGTCCTTCTCTACTTGAGATAAATCTTCTCAAACCGTCGCCGCAGCATCAACTATCTTCTCATGACACTGACTGAGAGCTCTCGTGTCCGCCTGAATGCAGTGACACTGTTGTTTAAATGTGCTACACTGCCAGGGAAGCCATTTAAAGCATTGTTGAGAAGGTTACTAGGAGTGTGTGCGTGTGTGTGTGTGTGTATGTGTGTTTGTGTAAGTCATAGGGCAGGATGAATAGTGCCCTGGTACTGTTAGTACAAGTGCGGATAAGAGCTGTCTCTATTGTGATGGACACATCTGGATTACAAGAGACTGCTTTGTCTCAGGGCGCGCGTGTGTGTCTGTGCGATGCACGAGGGCAGGGAAAATATTTAATTTGTTAAAGTTTGAAAGTACTTACCTAACTAATTTAAGTGCTAGCCTACTACTGCTGTAACACCACATGGTGTTCTCTCCATCATCACACAACAAAAGAATGGTTGAAACTGAAAAACAAGATCTGAACTTGGCTTTAAGCTGAAGCTGCCAACAGTGACTCTGCTTCAGTGCTGTTTTCTCTCTCTCTCTCTCTCTCTCTCTCTCAGTCAGTCAGTAAAGCTCCATGAACAAATCAGGTAATAAGAGAATAGAGGCTTGTTCTGTTTCTTGCTGCACTTCTGTATTTCTGGCTGTGGTCTAAAATCTCCTGCTTTGATCTCCTCATATGATCCAAACAGGCTCACGGCTGGAGGAGTTCGGATGACACTCGCGAGGCACATGCCTTATGCCCAGAGTTCAGAAAAGTTTGCCACACCACACACTGCACAGAAAGAAAAAAAAAATCCCACGAGAGCTTCAACATGTTTTTCTTTTCCCCCCTTCAGTGCAAAGAAGAAAAGATTCTTTATGAATCTCTGTAGCTTTTGGTGCTTTTTTTCCCTAATAAGCTCCAAAAGAAATCAAGTCATTTATATATTTATATGTGTGTGCATACTGATGTGTGTGTGTGTGTGTGTGTGTGTGTGTGTGTGTGTGTGTGTGTGTGTGTGTGTGTGTGTGTGTGTGTGTGTGTGTGTGTGTGTGTGTGTGTGTGTGTGTGTGTGTGTGTGTGTGTGTGTGTGTGTGTGTGTGTGTGTGTGTACTCTTTTGTTTCATGTATTGAGTCTCTGTTTTTAGTCTCTATAAACTTACATAACAACATGTCCTGCAGGGATCTCATGACAGCTGTAGTAGATCTTATGTTTTCTGAATCTTGCCAGCTGATTACACTGCTGTATCAAGTTTCAGCCACAATTAAGTCAATCAGTCACATCAGTGTGTCGACACCACGGCCTGTTGAGTGTAATTTACCTCTTGGAGGTGAGTCCATTTCGACACGTGTTTTGTTTATTTTGACAGGAGAAGACAGAAAGCAGAGGTGAAGCTTGCTCCGTCTGCCGCTCTCATGGATCATACCGTGCCTAACGCGGGGGCGCTTGGGCCTGGCGTGGGTCCATGGAGCCCAAGGAGGGCCATCAGTGGACAGAGCCATTGATCCGCCATGCCACCCCCGAGGCCTGCACTGCTAACCACAGAGCTCCAACAGCAGCAGCAGCCACTGGCTTCACCACAGTGCATATCAAATCATGTGGCAGATATTTGTTAAGGCTGATCCAGTTCTAAACAGCACTCAGGTGCAGACTCATCACCGGCTACAACAAACCAACCCAGTGCTTCGGTCTGACAAATTCCGCGTCAAAATGTTTTCTGTGTTAAATACAGTACATATTTAAATCGTATTTAAATGGTACTCTGAGGCAGGGGCTGGAAATGTCACAACTGCACAACACACCAAAACTCAGATGCACGTCAAGCGTCACAAAAACCACATAAAACCACCAGATAGTTATCAGCATAACACAACGTCACTGTAAACACAGCAACAGAGCAGCACAGTCAAACACTTCCCAATCAGATGATTACATTTCATGTGCTGCAAAAAGACAAAAAACAGACAGTACGGTACTACAGACATACAGAAAAAAAGCCTTAATCAACTTTCCAATACTTCCTGTGCACACACATTAATTATCATGTTGCGTTCACTGTAAACCAGCAACTGTCATCACAATCACACAGCCAAATACATACCCAATGCACGAGTGCCGGCGGGTGGAGAAGTTGCCTTGCATTTTCCTTGAAAAGCGAGAGTCTTTGTTCATCATTGTATTGGCAGGTTTGAAAAGAGTTTGGGGTTGAGTTCAGAGAAGCATCACAACAGCAGCTTCGGGAGGCAACGGATAGACGATGTGAACTTCTGTGGCGCAATCGAAAAACCCCATGCTGTCATGAATCGAAAAAGAAAGCTGCCCCAATTCCTTTTTACGCCGTCTGCGGTCAAAAGTTATGGCACAGGGAGAAAGGTCCCCGCGAGAGGACAATGCAGGAAAAACAGGTCCCAAGAATGACGGATGCAAAATAAGGTCAAGATGCAAAACAGCAAAACAAGAGTCTCAACAACTGCACCTGGTACGAGTAAGAGAGAGCGAGCGCAACAGTAAGCCAGGCCTGCTGCATGGGCCCCCCAACTATTTATTAGATAAAACTTATTAGCTAGAAGCGATTCACTTCCAGCCTAGTGCTGAATCAATGGACCAAAGTGCATCAAGCTGGAAATTGAATTTGTAGATGAGCATTTAGTCCTGCCAATAAGGATATGTCCATTTGATTTTGTGGCAAAAAAAAAAAGAAGAATCAAAAAGGTTCAGAACTCAGAGAGTGTGTGAGTATGTGTGTGTGAACAGCCTAAAAAGGCAAAAGAGTCTTGGCTGTCAGAGACCTATCGCAGAGCGAGTTAGCGTATCATCTCACTGACAGTGGAAGTATGGGGCCGAATTAAATCAAGTGAAATTGAGGATGGTGTCAGCTGTCAGTTCTCCTCTCAGCTCACCACCATAGACGCGCCAAGACAAACGGCTCTCCTGTTTTTTTTTCCCTCCCCTCTCTCTCTCTCTCTCTCTCTCTCTCTCTCTCTCTCTCTCTCTCTCTCTGTCTCTCTCTTCGTACTCCTAAATAGGAAAACAGCAAGGTTGACTTCTTCCAAATGAGCCACAAAACTGACAAAACCGAGCTCCTCAACAATGGGCCCCGGATATTTTTCTGTCTTTAAAAATCAAGTCCAACAACCTTGACAGAGAGCTGTCCATTTCAACACAGCGTTGCCTCTGTGATGCTGCACCACCAACAACACACTGAGTTTATCTTTAGTGGGAAAAAAGTGAGCTGGAAAGAGTGTTATAATCCCAACAGATGCTCCCTGGGGTGGGCCGTCCCATGTAGTCCCCTCTATAGACTTCTGTTCTCTCCTCTCTTCTCTCCTGAGAGTGGTGGGACCAAACTCAGGCTTAAAACAACAAACAACAACACTATCTCCCCTGAGAGTGAGTGAGAGAGGGAGAGATATTGTGGTGGGAGAGAGAAGGGGTGGGGTGCTGGGTGGCTCAGAGAGAGAGAGAGAGAGAGAGAGAGAGGGAGGGAGGGAGGGAGGGAGGGAGGGAGAGATAGCGAGTGCACAGCGAATGACAGCTAAAGCACGAGAAAGTGAACTAGTGTGACCGGTGCTAACTGGGGTTAAGGTGGGACAAGTGGAGGTGAGGTGAAAGTAGAAAAAACACCCTGCTGCTTTATAGTATTGTGAGGACAAGTTGTTTTTTGGTTGGTTTTTTTTGCAACAGGAACTAGTAACAGTTTCTGTTTTCGTGTGACCAGCCTGCCCCCCATGCCAGCAGCAGCAATAGCATAGTGGTCAATCAATACTTCAATATTGTGTGTGTGTGTGTGTGTGTGTGTGTGTGTGTGTGTGTGTGCTTTTTTTTTTTTTCGAAGGTGATTCAATTTTCCTCTTTAATATTGAGTTCTCTTCTCATGCCACAATATAATCCATCCGATTCGTACAATATCCTCCTGCACTGTTAAACAAATATTTGATGTCACCAAATACGTGACTGTGAAAATACAGCAGGGAGTAGGTGATTAGTGAAGCACTGAATCATTTTTCAGAATGAGAGGGAGGAGCAGACAGGAAGTGTCTGTTACAACAGATCAGTCCCATCAACTTAAACGGTCCATCCTGGAGCTGGGGGGCTTGTGCTCACTTGCTCCACCATTAAACATATCTTTGACAACTTGGGGTCAAAATACAGGTGTAAATTATGCAGAACCTTCAGTTAGTGAGTCACAGTGTGTCATTTAACTTTTTAAAACTATTATTCATCTGCCACAGCAACATCTTCAGTCCAATTCACCACATTTCAGAGAAAAGGTTAACAGCAATATTTCCTAACAGCACCGTGCCAGAATCTCAGTCAAAACTGTTTTCTATCTTCCTAAAACATTTGAGCCGCTACGGAGATAAACCTCAGCCAAAAACTGATGTCTTTTTCCTCGACTGTGACCCATCACACGAAGCGAAACACATCTTCCTGACAGGCTCTCTGCTCGCATTTGCACAACACAGCAGCCTCTAGTGGAAAAAAACGGGAAATGCCAGGTCAATATTCATGTGGCCGTCCTGAATATATCCAGGTTTTTTCTGTTGTTGTTTAGGTTTTGTGTGTGTTTGTGTGTAAATGTGGCATACCGGTACTGTATATCCAAGTCAGACTGGGAATATTGATTTTAACTCTTCAGTCTAATAATGACAGATTAAAACACCAAATACTCCAGTCCAGAGTTTAGTTTAGTTTTAGTTTATTATGTCGAGGACAATCCCAATTAATTAACTGTATCAAAAGGACAAGAGAACTGCTACATTAAAATTAAAAGGAAATGAGTTACAGTTGATTGAGATTAAGATTATTACTGTAGGTAAGATTATCACCTTTAACCTGGGCACTATATATTCTGTTTTATCTATTGAGTAATGTCTAATCACTCATTAAATAAATCACTTGTTGCAGAGCAGTAACTTTAAATATAACTCTTTGACAGCTGTTTTTTATTATTATTATTATTATTTTGTAGCATGTTGCAGCCTCGTTATTTTGTCATTACACCGTGATACAGTTGCTAAAAATATCTAATGCTTATGGGATAATATTTTTGCAGTCATAAAACTGTACATGTGGAATATGCATCTCTGGTATGCTAATGGCCATTTGACTGAAAAACAGTCGTTATCTGTAGTGTACGTCTCAGCCCAGAAAATGTCCTAAATTTATCGATGAAAGACGTAATGGAAACAAATCACCCCAGACTCACACTAGACTTGACCGACCAAAACAATGTTCAGAAAACCTTTTTCACCCAAAAAAAAAAAAAAAAAAAAAACCCACTTGACGTTGTGTCTGTAAGCGGAAAAAGAGGTTTAATCAACTTCGACACTAAGTGAAAATAACTTTGCGGGTATGTTCTATATTTGAGCTGCCTGCGACATTTATTTTCCGCTGGACCCCCAGTTTGTTTAATTCCTCCTCCTTGCCAGCCATCCTGCAGTAACTCATCCCCGTCCATTTATTCCAGCTCTGACATTATGGGACACTGTGCATACCCTGCTAAGGGACACGTCCAATGGCCTGACCTTTAGAGCTGTATAATATAAAAGCTCTGACATGTTGAATATCTGTGTTATCCTACAAGTATCCGATTTTCCTGATTGAGCGCTGAAACTTCTTGACTGAACTCTCACCCTCTAATGTTTAGATTTTCAACAGACACACTGAAATTAATGAAATGAAGTTACAGCAAACCCTGGAACAGAAACATGTCCAGCCATCTCAAATCCAAGACCATTTAACGCCCAAAGGAAAATGAACCCTCCACTACATGTTTACGGAAGGTGAATGAACTTGTAAACAGTTTTGGAGTTTTCTAGTAGGCACTGGCGTCTTTAGGAATGTCTAATACTCCTTTCTTGCCAATAACAGTAAGGCAGGGTTTTACAGCACCGGCTCCAGTTTCTCCCTGGCTTTTAATAAAATTTCACAGAGGTGGATGTGATCTTACATCACTGCAGCAACTTGTAAAGATCTTTCGACAGTGCAGCTTTGCTCTGTACTTACGTCTGAATGTATAAGTGTTGAAGTGAAGGGTCAACATTGACAAAACAGGTACGAGACATTTGCGTAAAAATTGGTTTTACACTACTTACAGTACAGTCCACAATAGGCATTTATTTTGAGGAGACCTACAGGCATATTTAACAGACCGACACTGTGTGCTCGAAGCAAGACGAACAAATGTCTGTCTGTTTGTATATCCATCCACACAGATGTGTAGGGCCCTGTTTATTCTAGCTCTTTCAAGAAGTTAAGGTCAAGTATGGTTTAATTGGTCATACGACTCTTTCCTTGACGTCGTTAACCATGTAAATGTTTAATTTGCATTGGAATTGAGGGCCAAGCCTCATGCAATAATGGCTCATAAAACTAAAGCTATCAACAGGTATTAGTGCGGAGCTGGTGCAGTTGATAAAAAATTAAACAAATAATGTTTGAAGTTAAAACACAAAACACCCAGTTCCAGGCTAGTGTTGTATGGATACTGAAGTCGCTGACAGATCCAAGTACTTGCTTGATGGAGAAGTGGAACAATAAACTGCTGATCGTGTTGACCTGAGCTTTGTTTGCAGAGATGAGGCTTGGAAAACAGAAGGTGGACAAAGCTCATGACAAACACTCACACCTGTAGGAAATGAAGCAGTAGACTGACGCCACATTTTAAAAAACAATTCCTATTCGGCAAAACAGGTTCGGCCTTTTTAGTGGATTTTAGCCATAGAAATAACAACATTTCTTATCAAGCAGAAAAACCAATAGGGACCAATCTGGCATCTGCTGTTGCTGTATTTTGAATATCGCCAGTTCCATTTATAGAGGATGAAACAGCACCTTCAAAATCCTCACGTTGAGAGAGGATTTTATTTAGCAGAATTTCCCCGAAACAGCAGCTGATTTTATTCTGGTAGAGGACAGCGTGTTTAATTGGAATGCAGCAGTACATGAACATCTTGTGGTCTGGATCAAACCATGAGCTTAAGGGCAACCACTTTTGTAGTGTGAATGGTTGCTGCCTGCACAAAAATAAACTAAAAATACATTTTAACATCTGCAGCTGAGTGAGGTGACTATTGGCCATGAGACGGGAACCATTGCCTACTTGAACTCATACAAAACAAATTCACTGAAATGCCAATCAAACATTTTGATAAAATACAACTGAGAATTTTTCTATATCTCTCTGAGATCAGGGTAATAAATATGCTTGCATTTGGAATATCAGCATATCAGTTTAACTTGGGGAGGTTTTCTTGCTCATCTGTTACCACAGTTTGCTGCACGGTTTGCTGCATGGTTTGCTATTCACACAAGTGGAAATTACCTGTAAAGGTACACATAATGGCTACATCTCTGTCATTGTCACCACAGAGTTGTGGACTCTACCTGGGCGTGTGGGCGAGAGTGAAACGACGCCTCTGGAGGTTGATGCTGCGGTTCATCAGCAGCTTTCTGAAGAGCAGCGGGGAGTTTCGAGGAGACCCGCGAGGGGAATCCTTGGGCGAGATCTTTGGGGATCCTCCAGGTGAACTCGTTCTGGACCTGGGCAGGAGCTGAATGACTGGCAGCCTGGTCAGCGTTTGCTCCTGCAGCCTCTCCTCAACCTCTGGCTGCTCTTCCTCTGAGCTCAGGTCGCTCATGGTGGAACAGACGATAGTCGGGGATCAGGTTATTTCCTTCACTCGCTCTGGTCTTAAGTCTGGTCCGAGGAATTTGTCTCTGAACTGAATTTGTGGTCTCCTCGAATAAACTTTGTTTGATGTTTTTGCGACAGGGTGTATGTCAGTGATCCGTCTTGGTTTGCCCAATCCAGGTGAAGCTAGCTCCTCTGGTCCAGTCCTGACTTCCTCACATTTGAACAACACCTGGACCTGCTCCTGTCCGCTCCATAACTCTCGTCAATAGTCTCGAAGAAGCAAAAAAAAAAAAATCCAAAAACAGAAACAAAACCTCTTCAGAGAGTTAACAAAATGACCTCTCTAACAGATTGTATCTTTATTTGAAACCTAATGAATCCCTCTCTTGTCTCCTCCTGAGACCATGCTGTCTGTCGTGCTGGGCAATAGACTCAAACATTAGTGTTGATGTACTCTCGCTGCCTCCCTCCCTCTCCCAGGCTTTGTTTACATTACTGCTAGGCCTTCCCTCTCTCCAACTAAATATGGATGTCTGATATACAGGGAGGAGACACATGACAGATTGCCTCCTTCTGCCTTTCCCTCTCTCTTTCCAATGCTCTAACCTCCTCTCTTCCTTCACTCCTAATCTTACAGAGCATATTGTTCATCAACTTCAAACTGCGCTCCATAATTACTTCCTCTCCGAGTTCCTCCATTGTATAAACATTAAGCCGTCGCCTGGCTTGGCCCTCTAACTCGCTCTCGCCCCAACTGACTTTGCAGACTCAGGCTTTTTCCCCCCTCCGTGGTCCCCGAGGTGCCATTTGTTGTGAAGTTGCCTATTTCCTCAGAGGCAGCCTCTTTGCCTTTCACATGCTCTGAGCGTACCAGGAGAAGTCACATGAAGAGCCTCTGACTATAAAAAGCAGAGGTAGATAAAAGCTATAGAGAGCATGGGTGCTGTCACGATGGCGCTCTCTATCTGTGACCAGAGGCAACATCATCTTCACCCCCACCCAATCTTTTTGTTTATCGCTGCAGAGTGAGAAAAGGTCCTCCTGTGATTAAGGACTCACAGCTAAACACCGGTGCTGTCTAACGTAACTGAAATAACCTGGGGAGCTGGAGCATCTGACACAGGACTGAACCTATGACCAACAGCTGGTAGGGAGAACAGGGAAGAAAGATTCTTTGGTTAAGGGCTTTTTATGGATATATATTCACAGATACTGTACTGTATGTATTCTGATGCAACAGTACTGTACTAGTAGACAGAGAAATTTGCTCTCATCCGAGTGTCACACAAACATCTTGAATATAAACTCATAATGAGGTCAACTGCCAGTCAATAATGTTTATATCGCTCATCGTATAGGGGAATATATAGGGGAATATTTTAAAAAAAAAACTGTGTTAAATAGCGGATATGACTTTGGGTCTGTCCTTCCCAGCTGACAACTCCCATGACACCAGATTCAACACTTCAGTATCACAATTACAATCATTTTCTTTGGAGTACCGTTAACAGTCACAGGTTACTAACCTATTGCACATATCAGTGTTTTATTTATGAGACTTTTGGCGTCTATATCAGCTCAGCATTTTGTTTTTTTGTGCCTCAACAAATGCTTATGTTGCTATATGCTGCTCAATATGCAAATGACGCCATATGAAATGGGATAAAAAGTCTACATGATGTTTAAAGCTTGTTCTGCTGCCCCCAAGTGGCAAGAAAATCTCTAAATGCTGCTTTAATCTTTTGTTCTTGGCTCAGAGGATAAACCTTTTCATTGGATTTCTAAAATTACATTTATAACATGTGGATCCCTTTGGGACATGGTTGTACCATTGTAATATATGGTATTAGTAGTATGAGGCAACCTTGTGCAGTCAAGTGCAGTTGTTTCTCAACTTTCGTCATGTTCCAGTCTCCAGCAGTAAAGATGTTCCTCTCTTCTTCCCCATGCTCAACACGTCAGAGGATGATCCCAGGCCCAAACAAATCCTGGCCCTGAAGCACATCATCATCTCAGTCATGTGGGTGACAGAGGCAGAGGTGAGGGCTGCCCACTTCTCAGTTTCATCCAGAGAGGCCAGAACAGAGTGCACATTCCTGTGGCGGCTCTCCCACAGGTCCTGGAGCAGGGTTGATCAAGTTCAACAGAAGGTAGTTGTCATAGTTCAGCGATGTGAGGCCGTATCAATTTGCATGTTACAGCATATTCCACATTGCACAAAGCAAGTCCTGTAGACAGCATCCTAACGCTTTGTCCACTGGGTCACTGAGGAGAAACTCTGATAACTGACCACCATGAGCCACTTACCCACTCAGGAAAACCTTTTTGGTCTTCAGGTCTTCTTCTAATTTCAGCAACTTCACCAAACAGCTTTTGTCAACAGTCAAACAGCCAGACACAAGAAACATCCCGGACCCAGACCTGTCACATCAGGCTGGCTCCAACCAATTTACACAATGTTACCAATATTTTATCAACTCGAGAAACAATGTCATCATTTAGGTGGTGTTCAAGCCACAACTGGGGACAAGGTTCAATCTAAGCAGAGAATGGTCGGCCTTTTGGAGATCTTCCTTTTCAAGTGGAAAGTCATATGAGTCTGACTCCATAAGTATGTTTAGAAGAACTTGATTCACCTTAGTCTACCTCCATATGCACTTGTCCATCTTGTGCTTTAGCTCACATTATTACCAAATAAATCTCTTACTCTCCAGCCTGCCATCACCCGCTGCTCCTGCTCTTTCTCTTCTTTGAATAATCATATGTTACACTGTTTCCTGTGTCTGACTCTCATCATGTGCATAACTGCACCAATTTTACTGTGATCCACGAGCATTATGGGCCAGAGGTTATTCCTCAGTACCTGGGTGGAGACGTCATCAGGCAGTTCATCAACTGTATCCTGACTAGGGGGTCACAATTATAGATTTTCTTGGTACGATTATTGTCAGAGAAATAATCACGGTGTTATGATTATCACGATTATTATGCATCAATAAATTTCACAACACTATGAATGTGTAAAATCAATTATAGTCAAAATATAATTACATTACTGTACACCAGTTATTAATCCCCCGGGGAAGTCATTAATTCTCATCTATACAAAATGTTTAAGTTTATTTTAATCATTTTTTGACAATACAAATAATAAGCTAACATTTAAATTCCTACCAATTCAGTGTTACTTTAGATAAATGGACCAGTATCTGTGCATTTACCTTTACTCTGGCACACATCTGCCGATATGGTTCCGACATAATCTTTTTCGGAAAGTGACGGTATTTAGGAATCTTTATGATCAATTAACTGTTGCGTTTAATACCGCAATTAATTGTGAAAACAAGTAATTGTGACATCCCTAATCCTGACTAAAGGAATAAGGCTGAAGGAAAACTAAAAACTAATCCAAGAGAGGTGGTGACAAAGTGTTTGTCCTGCGGAGGCCAGACAGCCTTGTTTTCATCTGTACAAGCATGACTGACTGTAGACTGCACTTTAGATGAAGTTAGTCTGAGTTTCATATTAACACCGATGGGCATATAATGGCATCAAATCAGCAACATCACAATAAAATGATTGAGTTCACTTCTTTTTTTTTTTTTTTTTTTTTTTTTTTTTTTTTTAAAGTATATTTTTTCGGCTTTTTGCTTTTTATTTGATAGTGATGACAGTAGAGATAGACAGGAAATGGGGAGGCAGAGAGAGGGGGAATGACACGCAGGAAAGGTCTGCCCGACGCGGGATTCGAACCGGGGACGCCTGCGGCGAGGACTGTAGCCTCTACATGGGACGGCCGCTCTACCCACTGCGCCACGCACCGCCCGATTGAGTTCACTTCTGATTGGATTCCCCTCTCACATAGTATGTGGCACTGTCCGGTTTAAACAACCTGTGGTCTTGAATGCTACTCCATAAACAACTTCTCTGGCACTGCATCAAAACTGCACTACCAACTCGTTAACAGGAGAGCACATGGCCCTCTTCCCAGACAAGGAACACAATTAAGGACTTTTAAGGTCCATCAACATCATAGCAGCCATGTCTGAGGCAGTGTTGCTTAATACCTGCTTGTATAAACATTTATGGAATAAATATAGTCTAATCATCACAATGAATGAGTCTATTTTCCAGTGTCTCATCTGTACGCTTTTACAGCACATTACGGTAAATGTGATGGATCTGCAATCCAGTGTGTTTGCCGTAGCATTTTGACAAATGTCAAGTCGTATCAATTTGCCTCATGTCCTCCACTGAAACAGAATGGCAGTTTACTTGATTTAGACACAGTGGGCTGTGCTTAAATAAAAGTTTTAATTCATAGGTTTAAATATGACTCATGATAACAGATGGATTATCACTGACAACAATTAACTACACTATTTATTTCTTGCCTTACTGACTTTTGAAATAACACTATATCAACATAAACACAGGTGCAAAATGTATATTTCAATCTGGAACAATGACCTGAGTAAACTAGTTCTGCACTCTACCACTGGAGAGGTGTGGACACAAGCAGTCCAAATGACAAGATGAATTTCAGATGTGCATTTTTGTTATTCGATGCCAGGCAAACACAGCACTTGTTCTGGCTTAAAGTGAGGCTTGTGTTTATCAATTTAGAATCAAATTTGGTATATTGCAAAATCCTTAACTTGTCACATACATTTTTAACTCAAAAATAGATTTTCACAAGCATTAATGTTTTTGTGCAATCCAGTCAAATCTAACATATTATTCCTATTTATTATTCATATAAGGAAGTGGCAAACAATATAATTAAATTTTTGACTAGCCCGTATAATACACTGTGATACACAGTTCACCAATAGGTTTCTAAGTGTATTAAAATTAATTACCCTGTATCTACTTTTCAGCATTGTATGTTACATCTTAAAGTGTGAGACTGTTCATGCGAGCGATGTTATTCCAAAATGACCAGCATCATTACAGTCTCGCTTCACCATGTAGTATGTGTGCTGCTTTCGTCATTAGAAACAATGCTGAAGGTTTGTTGGCTGCAAAGGGACAAAAAACCCCATCTATGATACAACTGCGTCTTTGTCCGAAGACCAGCCCTATCTGATCACCTCTGTCATACACAACAACAAGTTATGAATTCAAACAGGTCTGTGTACATTCCCCCAGCATGCCAAAAACAGAAAACAAAAATGCAGTACACACACACATACGTACGCTCACATATGGGATAGAGAGATGGAATGTCGTTATGGAAACAATCATAAGAGCCTCGTTTGTTTGATCTTTTATAGTTATAATTGTTCAGCAGTGTGACAGAGGGGAGAGCGACGCCTTGAGCAGGACACTTTGTCGGATCATATGCTCAAGAAGCAAATCAGCTTTTTCTACCTAAATTAAGCAGCGAGGGACTAAAAAAATATATATCACCGTGTTCAGCTGAATTCTTCACAGGAAACGCAACTGGAAGAAAGTGCTGCAAACGTTAAAACTGCGTGGTCTTCTTGAATCTTGAAAACAAACCGAGCTGGATAAAAACAAACTAATTTTCAGAGACGCCTCAGTTTGATGTTTAAAGTAAAAATGTTGCATGTGAGAATGGAAACTTTTTGTTTAACATAATAATTTGCTGTTAAACCTAAATAGACCTACATATTTCTTTAAGAGCCCCACCACCAGTACACCAACAACACAATAATCAAGTGACTCACAGGCCTCGACATATGTAGCTGGTCAGTGTCCCCAGGCTCCGGGAGGGTTTGATGCCCCAAGCCGAGGGGCCGCGCTGGGGGCCATCCTCTGGTCTGTCCTGCATGGAGGGTCTGCAGGACAGCTTGGGCAGCTGCAGCGTGCCGGAGAACAGCCTCTTCACCGCACATTTGATATCGGAGCCCTGCAGACAGTCAGCCGAGGAGGCCTGCTCCGAGCAGTCCCACTGTCTCTGGAGGGCAGAAGAAGAAGGAGGTGAAGGAGAAGGAGGAGAAGAAAGAGAAGGAGAAGGAGAAGAAGAAGAAGAAGAAACAAAGACCAGGATATGAGAAATGAAAGGAAACAGCAGTCATTTCATGTGGACAATTTGATTACATTATTAGATCAGATGCTTCTAATTGTGAAACTAGAGAATGAGGAGACTGTGATGGCATGAAGAGATGTGAAATGTAGATGATCCACAGTAAGTTACAGACGGCTTCTTTCATGGAAAAACTGCGTGAGCAAACTGTTTTCACTCATTCACAGTTTTAGAAGAGAGAGACAGAGCTCAGTCACTCTCTACCACAAGACTTTATTTTACTTTTGAACCTGAAGTACCTACTGTTCCTGACATTAATTGCCATTTCGCAACACTTTACAGCTCATTGACAATGAAACAAAATACTATGCTATAAACTATGTAGCTTAACCCTCTTCCACATAACTTTGCACTTACTGTGCAGCTGAGATAGACTATCTGCGTCATCATGAAACAAAATTGCAGGAAAAGCCAAAGAGAGCTACCGGTGTGTTTGTCTTAGATTTCACTGGCATGTTTCCTTAAACTAAGGTCAAGCATGGCCTTTTCTGAAACTTTGCAAAGAGACAGTATGAAAAAAAAAGAAAAGAATAAATCGCTGAGATCTAAAGGTAAATTTGAGACAGTGCCGTTTTTGTGCTTTTGCTGAAAATGTGACGAGCCTCGAAAAAAGCCCACTCAGGCATTATTTTTGAAAGGTTTATCTGATTTCAGGTCCTGAGACCCACACACACTATCACCTTGAACACAACAGACGGTTCTCACAGTGAGATAGTGTTTGGGATTTAGCTCTTAGGGCATCTCTCTTTTCAGCGTCAGTGTCGAAAGGGAAAACAGATAAGAGTCCTTGTTTTCTGCCACTATCCCGTGACCTTATCTCTCCATCTGCTTGGGAGTTCCACCTTTCCATATAAACAATTGTCAACGTGCTCTCCGGTTTTATTGTTGACCATTCCCGTCCACAGTGACCAGGACACAAATCTCAATCGCTATTAAACACCGACTTCCTCCTATTTTCATCTCGCTCACAAAATGACTGGTAAATTATGTTTGTAACTTTTAAATGGTTGTTCAATACCTTTCAAACCTCGCTTGTTTAACTCATAATCACAACAGAAGAATGATTATATTGCTGTTAATCTATACTTGTCCTTACAAAATGCTTATTTTAACACTTAGGGCTTCATTACTCCTCTGCACAACTGTCAAGCAATGGCATCAAGCACAGGACAAGACAGTTTGTGTGTGTGACACGACACTCCTAACATAAGAGTGATAACTTTTTCCAGTTTTGAAAAGATGTCAGAAAATAACCTACACAACCACAACTGACTATAGTAATCCACATTTTGTCGTTTAACACTCCTTAAAGGTTCATTAATGGCTCTTACCTCAGTGAAGTTGAAAAATTTTGATGAGTTATTTCTCCTCATACTGTCAAGTTACTGTATCATGGGAACAAGACAACTGGGAAGGAAATGCCACAGAGGAGGATACAGGAACCCCATTTAAGATCAGATATGAAGAAGTCTGTGGCACTTAGACTTCCTTGGGCTGTCACTCAGTAAAGACGCATGTCCCCGCCTCCTCAGAAACCCTCAGCTGTCATTAGTTCACTGATCAACAGGTAACTTTCTTTGCCCCCATGAGTTTGCATTTGAACTTTTTAAACTTTTTAGGTGGCCTTTTTTCCATAGGCTCATTAGACCTAAATGCAATGAATACATACAGTATTTGTATATAATAAAAGTATATATATATATCTTTTTTTTCTTTCTTTCTTTCTTTTTTTAAATATAATATTTAGTCAGTTGGGAATGGACAGAGTCACCAGATGTTAGCTAGTAGTGAGGCCGAGGCAGTAGAGCTGCTTGCATGACAGGCCATTATTCATGTGTGTCTATCTGACTGTAGAATCAGTGGACCTCATGAATCCAGCCCTTCTGGTTGGGCCAGACTGGCTCTGGCTATGGTCAAGCTGATGCCTAAAACTCTATTTAATGTTGGTTTTTTTCCACCATTAAAACAACTTTAAGTGGATTTATGGAGTTACCTCTTTGTTAAAGGATGTGAAACAAAGTGTTTTACATTCATTGTGATTCCCAGGGGGTGTTGTGAACTCTGATGACCCTGCCTCTTCCCACTATCACACCCGCATGAATAAAATGTAAAACAAAGTTTATCATCAGTTGTGATTCATTCATCACTTATGTGACTTTAGCCGCTCAAAGTTTGTTCACTGATTTGCCCGATAAAATGTGTGTAATGTAGAATGAAATGTATTTTTGCAGTTTTATTTTTGAATGGCATGTCAGGGTTATGGAGTTGAAATCACATTTTTCAAAATATAGTATGACAAGTTTTTTCAAGTTCTTAATCTGACTTCGATGTCTTGTTTCTTTCTTTTTTTACCTCAGAGTGAAGATGAGATCATGGCATATGGCGCCATCTAATGGACTGTCAGAAAACTGCATTTCAGAGAACACTAATAGCACAACACTGACCAGTCAGTCGTGGTTTCATGGTTTCACTAGATAAGATTTCAGTCATGACACCTTTTCTTTTCATAAAGTAAATTGTATTCATATTCTTTGAATTAATAAAGTGTGGTGATCAGTTCTTCCCTTTATAGAAACATTGTAAAATCACAGCTTTAAAAAAAATATATTTCATGACATTGCTCAGTGTTGCTTATTTAGTGGCCACACCTGGAGCAGAACAAGTATAAAGTAAAGTTCGGCGCTGCTCCTTCACTTCACACGTAGCTGTAGCTTTTGAAGCGTCTCTGGCCCCCTCCACAGGCTGGAGTCTTGGCGCCCTGAAAAGACACATGGAACAACATTAAATGGCTTGTTGAAAAATAAACACAATGAAACTGTTAAAGAAACAAAAGCGCCACACACACATAAGACTCAGTGAATGGTATTTGACAGATACCTTGTACAAGCTGCAGACAAGAGTGTAGAGAGAGGCCATGGCTTTGTCCTGCAAGTCATCTGTGTGCTCCTGCAAAATAATACAATTAATTACCTAAAGACCTGTATAAATGAAGATAGTCATTGGAATAAGTAAAACAGAGCTTAATGGAGGGGTGGTTGTCTGCAGTTATCAGCATGCCATTTTCTTTAAAGTTTCAAAAAATGCCACTACCATCACTGTTGAAAATTGTTGGCAATTAACTTGCAACAACTGTATGTGTTATTTATTATGATAGGGGATACAGGCTCCAACAGAGACTGCAGAGGCAAAGAGGAACAGTGACTGCTATGAAAAGCTTACAACAGGGCCAAACAGAATTGTTGCTTAACACAACAAAACTGTTGCTTAGAATATTTTGCATAAACATAAAGAAGTAAACTTAAACTTGAGTAACATGTATGATTTCATGATGGTGTCTTTTGGCAGATACATTGAGACAGATATTCATGGGAGTCTTAAGATATGAAGGGTTTTCTGGATTATGATGTCATGGCCAAGAACTCTGAGGCCACTTATAATCAGCAGCTGCCGTTGGTGCCAAGACTGCTGCTTGTGATTTTCCCACAGTGCAAAATCGTATTAGCCCTCAAACAGGTGATTACAAATGAAATGCAACTGGTGGGAATAAATGTCAAAAATATGTTTCTATTTCTACTCAGATGAAGTGAATTAAAGGTAGGGTTGGAGATTCTAGAAAAATGGTTTCAGCAGGCCACATTTTGAAAATACACAAGTCAAAAGTCCCAGCTCCTTTCCTCAGACTGTTCTCTGAAGCCACACCTTCACCTTTCCGCGGACGTAGGTGAAGACTCTGATCGCGCATGTGAGAGGAGGGAGAGAGGGAGAGAGACAGCAGCTTGATTGGGCGTAGGCAGAACTAGACATGAAGGCATCTGATTGGTTTTTCCTTTTCGGAGCAAAAAGCATGGATTGGTCAGAGTTTTGTCAGTCCTGCAGCTGCCACAGAGGTCTGATTATTTCCGTTCCTTTTTCTGAATACATAATGTATTGACTACTCTCAGGATAGAAGGACCATTTCTCCCAGTATAACAAAAAGCGTTTCTGAATATGATTACCGACCATAACTTTAAGTGTATTACGTAAGGGATAATGCCCGACGAAGGGCATTATCCGGCTTATACCATGGTCACTTACGAAATAAATAAATATTAAATCAATTATTAATACTTTAATGTTGTTTTTACCATTAAAATAATACGTTTTTCACAAGAAGCGGCTGAGCGGACTATTTAATCTCTCGTCAGCGATAAAAAGGAGACCCCCGCTGTGGTCGCAGCGTAGATCCACAGTGGCTCTGCCACAGCCTGATTGATCAGTGAAGGTAGGTGAGGTGATGGCTTAAATGTTACGTGACCATGTAAGTATTATTTCAAAGGGCCAGTGCACTTCTTACCGCTTACGTGTTTACAGACTCCAGCGTCATGATGCGCTGAAGAAAACTTGTTACGCTCAGAGTTTCCGTTGCCGACAGCAGTGTCAACTCATTGTTGTGTTTTTGGTCTCAGGTTGCTTTTTTGGAGAGAGCGTGGCATTTCTCACACTAAACTTTGGAATAACATTGAGCTGAAGCATCACACACATCAGTCACAGAACTCTTTTACTTTCACTTACTGACTGGGACTTTGAATCAGATCAAGTGTCGAAAAAATCTAAGCATCATTTCATCACTATGAATGTAACATCACTGATTTCTGAGTGTTGGCATCGTGGCAGAATAGGGACACGGATGGAAGAGTGACTTTTGGATGGAAAGGCAGAAATATCTCGAGTCTAGACAAGTTTGAACTCCATCTCTTTAGATCTGTAACACGATCGTGTCTACAGTAGCTCTCTCCTGGTCATGGTTCTTCTGCAGAATACCACAGGAGCTGCTGGATGCACTGGAGCCTTACCCCATTAATGGTCACCCAAGGCACATATTCGTGTGGAGGTTTCAGTGCCTTGGTCGCCATGGCATTCTCGTGCATCAACTGATTTCCCGCATCCCCGTTGACACAGCTCATGATTTTGTCCCAGCCAAGTTCAGGACTGTAGAGTTCCACACACTACAAAGAACAATGGAGATCAACACATACATGTCAGCAGTGAAATAACTTCAGTTCTGTTTTTATTCATCTGTAGGTTAACACACATACACAGACGCCTTACACTTTTGGCCGACTTGATGACATCTGATGAGGATTCCATACAGAAGATGATTGGGAAGGCAAGCCTGGTCATGTTCATTATACAAGTCTGAAGAAATAGGGCACAACACACATGAACAATACAATTAATTCATTATAGTCAACAGTCAACATACACACATGCACATGAGATTTTAAAAAAGTTGTTCCTTTATCAAACTGTAGTTCTACTTTCATTCAGCAGTTTTCTCTCTGTGCATTAGTTGTGTAACTTTACCTCAATCATGTTGCCCAGACATTCCTGTTCTCCATGCTGACACTCGTAAATGAATTTCTGTCCATCAGGTTTCTCCTATAAAGTTTAGAGTGTGGGGTACATTGAACAGATTTATAAGATTATGATGCACAAAATTCCCTCCTCAGTAAAAAAAAATCTATTGCCTCTTCCATGCAATATTATTTTCTTGTATTGAATTAACTTATTCTGCTTGTGCCTCTTTGTAAGTAAATTAACCATCTTAATACTGTTTTAAGAAATTCTTAGGTCACTGCTTACATTTGCATTTCCATAGGGCACCAGATCAACAGTCATGATGTCATTCAGCAAGAGCCAGGTGGGGAAGAGCATCTCAACGAGAAACTGTCTGCAGCCGGGGCACAGACTCTCATAGTAAAGTCCCACCTGGACTGGGTCTGCTCTTTGATGGGACCTGGTGAAGTTAGACTCAAGGCACTGCTTCAAAACCTGTACAAGAAGGCAAACATGTGGAGGTTCATGTTTAATCACTCTCTGTGATATGAAGCCTATTTTACCATATTTGTGAGGCTTGAAAAACTCTGTGGAGCCCAGTGAATCTTTTAAGGTCAAACAGCTTTGTGAGGACCAAATTGCATTCCACATGTTTGACTGGTAAAAAAAAAAAAATTGTGACCAATCTGCTCCCACTGAAACTGATTGTAAGTTTTCTTTTACTTTTAGATAGCTAATGGCTTTTACATGTCATTCATATTAGTTCATACAAACAGCCTCCATCCATCTGATACTTTCCCATCCGTCAAATTTTGGAACTCATCATGGCTCCTGAGTCAAAAGGTTTGCTCAACCTGCCCTGAATGATGTATATGCAAACTGTCTTCTGTGTTCTTTCTTTAACTTGTGCAGTGTTGTTGTTGTCGTCTTATTTGTATTTTGTGTTGTAAATGTCTGTCTTGTACTCTCGACATCATTGAAAATGAGGGCTTGCTCTCAATGATACCTGGAGCACTTAAGATCAGTGATACCATTTTTACTTGCTTACGGTATTCATCAATATAAATGAATGGTACAGTCAAAACAGATGTTTAGTCAAATTTACCAGAACAAGATAAGGATCCCTGCTACTTGGACTGGGTGTGATTTTGTACATTTCTTTTAATACCAGTATACAGAATAGAGACCATCTGTGTCCATTAACTGTCTCTGTAGACACCGAGGAAGTAAGAGAGAGAGATTATATCAAAAATTAAAACTAAACTGCTTCCTCAATGAGTCTGGCTAGCTGACAACCTGGGGCATCCAGTCCAAAGTTACATACGAGTGTATCAGTTCCCTTGTGAAACTAACAGGGGAAAACACCACATGGCAAACAGTCAACTGGGTCTCACTGACCCATTTAAGTTTAGCCATTGAATACTAGCAATGTGTTCAATGAGAGGAAGCTGTCTTGTCAATGGGCCATTGTTGTGAAGAAAGCAGTGCACAAAGTTTCACCGGCGAGTTAGCTTGCTAAGATAATAGATAATGTACTTGCAGCACCGGATGTGTACATCGCGTTCATTGTCAATGTTGCTGTTGCCATGGTTTCCTGGAGCCCAGCGCAAAGATATAGAACGGTGGTCGCAGTGCAAACCGAAACTATATATGTGGTGAGTGATGCGTCCTGGGACTGAAACAGACGCCGCTGGCCATTCAAAAACGTAATATCTCGAAATGCTATTGTTAAGACGTTAAGTGTAACTTACCCCGCACTGGATAGCTGTGTCCAGAGATGAGCACCACTGCAGCGGAGGGGAGGAACACAAAGAGGAGACATAGCAGCCGCCGGACTGAGAGTTTAACCACACAGTCAGAATGAGCAGCAGAGGGCCCTTCATCTTCTTCTTCAGCTGCGGGGCAGGTCTTCACTTTGATACTCAGAGATAAAGTCAGCAGCACAGCAGCACTGACCTACTGACTGGTACTCTCCCGAGCAAACTTTAAATACAGCTCCGACGCTTCCGCATGGCTGCCTGTTTATTGATTGGCTCTCGGTCATATGACCAAGACGACGTCACTTGTTACTAGCAGAGATGTCAGCGCAGAGTCGAGCCAGCTGCTGCTTTGGGGAAGTGGGATTCCACAGAAATATATATTTAAAAAAAATGATATGGTGAGCCACTATGGATAACTGAGTAAACACAACATAAAACTTGCATGCATGAGCAATAGATTAATCTTTTATTATTCAAATGTCTCCCAGTAACACACAATGCACTGCATAAGTTAACATTGTTCTGCAAACACAAAGGAGGTATAATTGGGTTTATTGAATTATACCTTTGGGGAGGTGTGAAAGTTGTTTTATTTTTCAAACTGAAAAAAAAGGCAGATGAACTTGGAGACATGCTCAGGAGGAATTGCAGTCTTATGATCAGTTCACTCAGCTGTTTGTTGGATGGTCTTCTTCACGTGTCTACTGCATCATCAGGCTAATTATAAAGCCATTGCATGTCTCATCTCAGTTCCTTAGTCCAAAGGTCTTGCTCAAGAACACTCATAAGAAGCACACACTGCAGCAAAAAACATAAACACACAAACATTATTAAGACTATACAAGGTTTCACCTGGTGACTGTCACATGATGCCTCCCATGTTTTCCTCAAAAAACAACAGGGTGACTGCAAAGCAGACAGAACATGACATGATGACACTGCATGACTCACTCTGCTTTTTATCGGAGTGTAGCATTAAACTATAGAGCATCATATTGCCAGTCAACCTTTTATACTGTTTTGGTTTAGCCTGCAATAATTACATAGATTTATCTGAGCTACTTTCACATTATATGCGTCATATTGCAAGAAGTGAAAGATGTGTTGGTCCACTCCTGAACCTTTTGTCACTTTCCTCTAGAAGCATCAAGCCGTCCAAAGAGTTTAGCTTGCCCAGATTTTGATACTGACTGAAAACAATAGTACGCTTCTCACAGCAATCACAAATTATGTTTTCAGAGGAAGCAACACTGTTGATTCCCTGGGGAAAAAAATCCAGTTACACCTCACCACTGACGACATGAAAGTTTTCTGTAGAAGTGCTTTCTAAGTTCTGTATAACTTCGATGCATTGTGTGCATCCATGAGGCCTGGCAAGCATGCTTAATGCATTCCCTCTCTGAATCAACTTTGTAAAGACAGATTTAAAAAAAAGACTTAAAACTGCATTTTGTATTTTGTTTGCTGGCAGCCTTCTTTTTGTTCCTTTTTTTGTTCCATACCAATGCTTGCTTGTTTGGTGTTTTTATTATAAACCTATGTGCACATGCGTGACACTCTGAATAAAATGGGACCCACGATTAAAAACATTGTTCCCTATTGGTGGTGCTTGCTAGGTGCTAAGGAAAATGGAATAATACCTTTGCGATTAGTTTATACCAAATTGCCCAATTTGGGATAAATAAAATTGTATAGTAGAACAAGTGTTCACAATCATATATAGATCATTTTTAAGTTTCAGATACTACATTTTACTCTTTGCTTCTTAAATGACATATAACCACAAGTGTTACTTATGAGGCAACATGTTTAAGTTGAGCAAAGTCAGCTAGAGTGTATCTGGGGCATGAATATATGAGCAACTGTGGTGGGGCAATGACCGGTGATTATAGAAAGAACAAATAGAGCACAGTTCATTTTATATATCTTTTATTGTCTTTTTAAATCATTGCATCAGCCTAAAGAAAGAACCGTACAGATGAAAGAGTACCTGTCTGAGGACAAACACATCTCTGAAGCAAGCTGTACATGAGAGAGAAAGAAAGAAATTGTCGCATCTGAATTAAGACAGACCAATGGAGGGAGGATAACACAAGAAGAAGAAGAACAAGAAGAAGAACCATCTTTTTCGTGCATAGGGGGGTTGGGCACACAACAACCAATAGGCCTCTACTGGCTGAAACAACAGTGCTCCCTCTGAGTTCAATTGCACTTTGGTGTAGAGTAGCTTTATCGGACTGCCCTCTTCATTACCATTCACCGCTTTTGAAAGAAAGAGAACACCACATCATTATTAACTAAGAACCATATATATCTGTTGCTGCTGTGAGGCAGTGATACACCTGGCAACTTGTTGGGCAACACCACAGAGCGATGGATGTTGAAATAAGGGGTTGAAATTGTGGAGACAAGAATCAAATTGTTTGCCAGGTGGATCACTGCCGGGCTTCTAACCGTTCAGAGTTGGGTCTTGAATATGAACTACTGTACACCAGTGGAAAACACTACAGCATTTGCGTCTGATCGAACCACACACATGGCAAACTGTCATTGATTTGATACAGGCAGACAAAAAAAAGGAGAAATGAAAGTGCAGCTACTAATGTCATCATATTTAAAATGGAAATCACACACAAGCTGAGACTGTATTGGATACTTTTTGGTCTTACAATTGAATTAACCAACCAACAGAGCAATTGATTCACCTTTTCATTTGAGTTTCATTTGCTGTGTAGTGCAAAATCAAGAACAGGGTGCCTCTTGATAGTTATTCCTGAATTTCCAACTTTTTCAATGTACGAAAATTGTACACAAGCGTGTTCAAGTGGCGTGGGATTTTTTTTTATATATATATATATCCACTATAAATTCTTTGAACTTTGACCTTACCAGAGAGACACCTGGCAGAGCCAATTCTACCACACTGTACATGATACAAACAGCAAAAATGCAACAGCGTCTCAAGTTAGGATTCAGTCCTGCACATGCAAGGCTCAGTGTGAGGTGAAGTAGTCAGCAGGTAGAGAATGACAGACTGAAGGATACCTATGTGTTATGGACACTGGAAATTTATCTTGTTGAGTTGTTACTGTGAAATTGAGGGAGCACTGTTCTCACAAGTCAAAATTTAAAAAGAGGAACGAACTGAAACAGGAAAAAAAAAACAGAACAAGCATTCATAACATTTTCAAGTTTAAAAAAACAGAGGAAATAAAGAAATACAAATCAATCTATCACAGCCACTTTGAGGGACAGACAGATTGATTCTCAAACGCATATTTACCATTTGGTTAATTACATACTGTAAACATTTGTATTTTTTCTGTATGGAGGAAAAATATTCAAGCTAGCTTATTTTTTTTCTTTATAGGCTCTGTAAGGTTATCATTGACAGATATAAACAAACAAACAAAACAAAAAAAGAACCAACATTTGGACAGACAAATCTATCAGCTTTTTAAAAAAGCCAAATAAAATATATATATTTATATATATACTCAGGCACCATAAAAGAACACTTTCTAATGCCATCATTGTTCCATGTACCTTTTCTCTGTCAGATTAACAGTTTGTATTTTTATTTTTTTTTACTTTGATTTCTCCTTCAGCGACCACAGAGATCAACCAAAGGAAGATACAGTGGTAACTTTTACAGTTCACTTTTACAGCATCAGTGTCCAATCTGTGGTGGATCTCTGTGGCAGCAACCAAGTGTATCTTTTGTGGTGCAACTTTTTTTTTTTTTTAACACTGCCTCTACTCACAAACACCAGAATCTTCCGTATGACATAACAGATTCTCACGTTCAAGAAAAAAAACAGAAAAAAACTCTTCTCTAATATTTAATAAATGCAAAGCAGCTCCAGGGCTGCATTTAACATATAGACTTAGCTCTGTAAATATTAACACATGTACATGAGCTTGCTTCATCCTCTGAACGCACCTGATAATCATGCTTAATAGATTACATGTATGTCGATCAACTTGCTGATCACAATGAAGCTCACTGCAGCTGATTAGTAAAAATGCTTGCGTTTCAATAACTGCTCGAATACAAAGCACCCGTGGAGCAAGTCTAAAGATCATGTTCACATCAAAGCCTCTGTCTGATTTGTTTCAAGCACAATCCAAATCAGAATTATATAATCCAAAAATATAGATATCTAAGAATATATTTCAAAATATTTATTCTCTATTATGTCTCATTCTTCAAACCTTAATAGACACCAAATATATGTGTTCCTTGTAGTTAGTGAAAGATGTGCTTTGTGTATGAGGCCATTTCAAGAAATATCATTTACAGTGTACCAAAGCTGATGAAAAAATATCTCATTCCTTGAAGGATCACCTGTCGTGTAGAAAAACGCTTTTCAAGAAGCTCAGACACAAATGCATATCTAAGAGACGAGCAGGATGAAAGATGAGGTGGGACTAAAATCTCATCCCCAAGTCAAAGCTCAACAATCTTCATCTTCTGCCCGTTTCATGCCTGTCTCACTGTGTGGCCAGGTTTCATTGCTACTGAAGTTGCATTGCTTCTAGCTATTAAACATCTGTGATTAACATGGCATATATGGCAGATGAAAGTGTTGAAGTACACTGCAAAAATGTTCATCTTAACAAGTAATGTAGTAAGCTATTCAGTTTTGCTTTTTGCTTTTTTTTTCCTTCATGGAACTAAATAAATTGAATAATTTGCTTAAATGGAAGCAGATCCACTGGGTTCATGAGCTCCTCTGAAACAAGTGTCTCTGTTATGGAATAAAGTGAAACCACTTGCTTCATTGGCAGGATTTGTTTTTACCCAGACACATTTTTTAACAGTTGATTTAACCAAATTCCCCCGAAACATCTCCCACATAGTTCCTCGTAGTATCAGACTAGACAGATCTAGTTTCAGTTCCATGTGCTACGGTTTGAGATATTAATTTCCCGTTGCCACCTACAACACAAGAGTTCAACAGAACTTTCTTTGTGCTGGGAAAAGCACCAAATACAAATAGACGTCAGCAACGCTACAATGTCTTGTCTTGGACTTCACTTTTTAGGATTACTTTAGTTGAAAGAAATTCTCCAAGAACTTCTCAAAATCTAATAAACCAAAAGTGTCTGCATGTTTACCCACCGCTAAGACTAAGTGAAAAGATGTCTTTGTGAAATTTGGATGAATTGACCATTTAGGAAAATCAGCGTTATTTGTCTTGTTAAGTTGGACAATTTTGCTGAGTGGACACAAAATTGCATAATGAGCCAATGGCTCTCCATAAAGTTGGTTAAAGTATTACAGGGTTTTTACAGTCTGTATAGTTAAAGTAAAAACATTGCAATCAGTCAAAAGCATCAAAATTACGTACATGACAGCTGTTGACTGCAAAACAACAAAAGCATATACTGTACTGTACACTGTATAATCTGATATCATAAAGAAAAACGTCAATCACTCCTGATATACTGTATGGAAAGACCTTAAAACTATCAACTTAAAACACTATCGACAACTGAGCTTCACTGTCTGTTAGTTTATGGTTGTTTGGCGTTCGACACACTTCCTTAAGTGTGTGGAACAGGAAAAAAAAGTGCAGTCACAAAGTGTTGGTCCAACAAACTGGATAATGGATGTGTCAGCAGTGGCGGGTGACTCAACCAGAACGCCTGTTGACAAAAGGAACTGACTCTTAATTCAAAACACTGAGAAATGTCGCATGCAATAAATTGAGAGCTTATCAAATGAGCTTCAAACAACTGGGCTGGGCCACGGATGTGTACGGTTCACATTTCTATCTTATCTGAGTTTTATTCAAAAATATACCAGACAAATTAAAAAAAAACAAACAAACAAAAAAAAAACACTAAAAAAGCTTGGGTGCACCGTGAGAGGAAGCACCGAGCCACTGTACAACCCCCACCATAGAAAGAAGGAATACGTAACAATTGTAGATGTAACAACAAAGAGGCACAACTAAAATTCGTCACTCTCCTAACTACAACATGCTCAGATTTGCTCTAACACACACAATCAGACACACGCACACGCACAATCACACACAACAACAACAACCATGCTAATTTGCCAGATACTCTTTAGGTTTTCGACAAATGGCAAATGTGTGAACCATGGGGCACAGCATGTGGTGGTGGTGGCACCATCTTGTGGAGCAACGCTCGAATGGTAACAAGGAGAAAAACGAGCTCATCACAATGACTAAAGGCACTTCTAATCTCTCTCGCTCACATGTTTTTATAGCCCTCTCATCAAAAGCACCGCTGTCACCTCTAGTTTAAATTCTTGGGATTTTCTACTTGCCAAGAATTGTGCAAAGTACAGTACAACTGATTTCGTCCTGACTGAAATCAAAGAGATGTCTTGATTTAAGCTTTTCAGGTTAAAAGTGGGATTGGTCTGTTGTTGCTTCCTGAAGTGTTGTGAATCCGTCAACACATGAAAAATGTTTAATATTCACTAATAATCAACTACCGTGGCAAGAAGAGTAGGTGTATCTCTCATTAGGAACAAAATCTAAATTTCTACCCCTCCTCAACTAAAGTAAAAAACAAACCCAAAATGCCAAATGTGAAACGTTTAAAAGCAGTGCATTTTTTCTACTGCCAATGACTCGCCTCTTCTCTACCTCTCCACAAAAATACTTTTCTCCTTTAGGCAATTGGAGTCTACGAGGTGTGAGAAATTTGAGCGATTATAATCTCAAGAAATCAACTATGTAAAATCAATTTTAAAAGTGACATCATGTGACGCCTGTTATCATCGACCACGCAATAATAACTGAGTAACCCTGCCTTCACACAAACGAGCTGTGCTTTGAACAGAGGGTGGTACAATCTTTATCTCAAGCCGAATGAACGCAAGGGGAAACGGGAGAACTTCACCGCCACAGCACAGAACGACGGGAGGAACTGATGTGAGAACTGTCTGTGAAGCTAAAAGCTTACTATCCACATCCCACTACGTTGTGCATAGTACTACAATAAAATAGTACTGCTATAATCAAACACACATCATACTGTATATGCACTACAAAAAGCACAATTATCAACCACTGGTGCCAAGTTAAAAAATAAAAACACAACCCGAGCGAAGGACTCCATGCATACTGTATTAGATAATCTCTCAGACCACAGAGGCCACGCTAAATGGCAAAAGGACTGGTTCTTTTTTTCTCTTTCTTGCTACATGAAAACACATCCTTCATTTGGCTCACATTAGCTGGATACTGTGTACTGTAATCCTTAAACAGAATCTAAGAGCATAGCAAATATTCTGAAAACATAAAGAAACACATCCATTAAACTGTGTAAAGTCACATACACTGACTGTATGTGTGTCTGAAATATACTGTACATGAGTTATATTACTGCTTTCTTTTTTTTTGTACATCAATGTTTTACAGCTCTGTGAGTCAAGCTTGTGTTGAAATGAACAGTCAAGCGCAAGGGGGAAGGAAATACCGTGAGTAAATCTGCTTTAAAAAAAAAAAAAAAAAATTAAAAAACGACAATAAACATCGGCAAGGACGTTGTACCGCGCAATCAGTCTAATCTACCTAGAGACGAAGCAAATACAGTACCGAAGATACAATTATCACATAGATTGATGCTCTGTAAGTGTCTAGCAAAGAGAAACAAGACACGCAAGAGGAACACTAACAGTTATGCCTTAAGTCAATGGCTACAGGTGCTACAGAATTAAAGAGGATGAAAAAAGAAGGAAGAAGTTTGAAACAAAGAGACGTTTGATGCAGGACTCTTCCCGTTTAGAGGGAAACCTGAATCATGTGAAACTGCATTTATCAATGTACCTCTCTATGTCAAAGACGAATTTCTGTCACTCGTGACAGACAATAAAGTTTATCTTATCTTATCTTATCTGGTGTATTGTGATTAAAAAATGCTTCTCTATTCACAACGCACCAAATATGTACCACACATTTCTGTCCTGTAATGCAGCATTCACTGTATGGTGTACCTCGTCAATTCGGAAGGAGGCCCGCTGAGAGAGAGCAACAAGCCAAAGCAGTTGGAAATAAAGATCATTTCATAAAAAATATACCTATGTGTGTGTGCGTGTGTGTTTTTTTTAAAGCTGTAGCATAGTCTATGTCGTTCACTCCCTCCTTCCTTCCTTCTCTTCTTTCTTCTAACGTTGACATGCCCCCTTGTTCTAGTGACACAGGCTTGTGGTCATTCAAAGCTATTACTATGGCACTTAAGCAAGCTTTAAAATGAATTGATCTTTTTAAAACCCCGAAAAACATCAACCCAACAGACCTCCCGGCCCCCCACCCACCCCCCACATCTTCTCCCCCTCAGACTCCAGTGACTACACCCGACCCCAGGTCCACGGTTTCTCATGCACCTTTAAGGTGTGAAGCGAGCATCCTGGTTCAGCCGAAGCCAGTCCTTTTAGTGGACGACAGCTCGGGCTTTTGTCTACGGAGAGTTTGCAGGCAGTCTGGGGATGACAGATCGGGCCTTTGTCTGTGGACAGTCATCATGTTTTCAAGGCAAAGAAAAGAAAAGTGCCTCTTGTAAATTTTCTCATCATCCCATCTGGTCTCTCCTCTTCCTCTTCACAATCTTGAAAACAATATATTTTTTTGTGTGTGTGTGTGTGTGCTTATTTCGTCTTCCTTTTAGTTTTTTTTCTGTATCAAATGTATTATCTTGAAAATGTGTCACACTTTTTTCATAACTGACACTGTACAGTCATGGCTGGCTAATGCGAGTCTCTCCTCAAGATAAAACTTGCTGCGTCAGCCAGACTAACTGTACAGTGCTAAGTTATTGCTAGCAGTGTGCTTGTGTTGAAGCCATGCTGTCAGCAAGGAGTGCTCTTTGCCGGACTGGGGTCAGTTTGGGAAATCAGCACCAGGCTCCAGACGAAAAAAAAGGATGAATTTTAAATTGTGGCAGTTCAGTTTCTCTTAACCAGCCACTTTCGACTTTTTTTTTTTTCCCCCAATGCATTTGAGTGAAAATTTAGTTCCCCACCCTGGTTGACGTCCTGCGCTGCTGGTGGTTGATTCATCTCGGGTGCTGGTTCTGGTTCTGAGAGCGAGCCAGGACAGGGTAGGCGAGATTTACATTCAGCTGGTCGTTGTGTTGGACCAAGGAGACGTTTTTGTAGTGGAGCACCAGGTCTTTGAGGGACGAATACAGATTGTAGGGCTCGGCGAATCCATAACCTGTGGCCGTCTTGTAGATGACACAGTGCTTGGTGTCGCCCTCCACACTGAAAAGAAGGACAGGAAGGAAGGAAAATGTTGTCAATATGTAAACTTTTGTTATCATGTAAACTTGAGAAGTGTCACAATATGAAATAACATACAATGTAAAATGTTTTTGGACTCCACTTTTATATCTTCATTTAATGAGGCTGCTTTTACAGAAAACATATTTAGTAGCACAAAGGTAAATAGTGCTGCACATAAAACTCCAACTAAAACAGTGAGTTGTGCTTTTGTAGACTGTAGAAGCAAACAAGGAATGAATTTTCCCCATCTGTGCATTCACCATATGGACCTATAGAGTGGTAGTATTCATCGTTTCATCTAGTTTTCCTTCAGGAAGCAAGTAGGTGTAGTTCACAAAATGTCACACTATCTTATTAAGAACTAAAAATGACTCAAAATGATGATGTGAGTTATGTTGGGTCTGGTACCAAACAGACTTGTTGTTGTTGATGTAAATGAAGCAGTACATTACCACATTACAAAATGGAAAATACAGTGGGCCGGTGCATATTCTCATTTGCCCAGGTCATAGTATTTCAAAGGAGGTTAAATCGAAAGCAACTGGACTTAGTTATTTGTCTAGGAAGACGTTTCACCTCTCATCCAAGAGGCTTCATCAGTTCATGTACGCATCTGACCAGGCTGGGACTGGTCCAACTATCTGGTGTGGAGACTCACTATTTAACCTCTTGTGTGGGCGTTCACAAGGGTGATGATGTCAATGGTTCCCTTTTGTGCTCCAAGTGCCAACGACAGTCGTTTAAATGACTGTCTTTGATGGAAAGTTGGTTTCGACTTCGTTAGTGCCCTATGTTGTTATAATGACAGTTGTTGTTCTTTGAGGCTAGATTGTTGAATCTCCTGGGAAGGGATGAAAGGGCAGCATTGTAAATTGGAGATAGGTGGTGTCTGAGGCCACCTCCCCTGTTGAGGGATGGTTTCTCTACTTTTACAAAAAAAAATTCTCCGAGTGGATTTTCTCCTTTTTTAAAAGAAACATAAAGCCAGACTTACACTACAGAGCAGGCGTAGGAGCCTTTCTGTGACTGACTCTCACGGATGAGGAAGGTTCCATCACATTTGCCTCTCAGCATTTCCTCCGCCTGGGTTCGTTTGATGTCGCCCACGTACCAGGTGCACTCATCATGGTGGGGTGAGCCCTCGTCTTCCTCCAGCGAGTAGGAGCTGGAATCGCATGAAAAAAAACCCACAGAAAACATTCAAGTACACGTCACATCGTGCACAAAACTCTCCAATCACTCAGGTGGGGATGTGACAGCAGAGCCTTGTTTCCAGCACTTACTCATCAGCATCGTTCTTTATGCCCAGCCATTCATTGATCTTCTTCTGCCTCGTCCCCTTCTGTGTCAGCCATCTGCAGAGCCAGAATATCACAGGTTCAGTGCTGACTGACGGTTTTGATACTAGCGTTAGAGTTTGTGTGAGGATGTATTTTAAGCGTGGTGTAAATATTTAATTTGTTCTTCTTACATCAAATACTGGTCTCTCATCTTGCGGAGCTGCATGAGATCCGGCTTGAGGCTGTTCATCTTCTTGTCGATCTCTCTGTTGTCAGACACCTGCTGTCTCAGGTCTTGCTCCAGTTTACGCTTGCTGTCGTGGATCTCCTTCACACGGGACTTCAAACGCTCCGAGTTGCTCTGGATCCTGATTTGAGAAAGGATAATTCAATGAACGTGTGCTTAATGAATGCAAAATAAAGAAAATATGAAAATACTACTCTGTGTTTTCACACCTGCGGTGTTAGTGCGCACTAAATTTAGATCGCACTAAATTTGGTCCAGTTTGGGTCAGTGTGAAAGCACATGGCACTCTAATGCACCAAAACTAGTGCAGCCTGAGGAGGTGGTCTCGGTTCGGCTCCAGCCGAACTCTGGTGCGCACTAGTTGATGTGTGAAAGCAACCGCACTCTGGTGCGACCCAACTGCCAGGCGAACTCAACAAGTTTGAGCTAAAAGGGCTCCCGTAGTCGTTGACAACGGGTTAACGCGGCGGGGAGACCGCCCGGTGCTCCGGTCTTCCTCCGGTCCTACACAGCTCTGTCCCCACAAACGAAGCAGCAGCAGCGGGGCAGCCAGTCGGTGCGTGTCCGCTGAGTCGCTCAGACACCGGACAGGTCGGCGGGTCCGTCCCTTGTGTCCGCGGAGCAGCTGGTTACCGAGCAGCAGAGGTCCGCCCGTGTTTAACGTTTAACCAGGAACTAACGGGACCGAGCTGGGTGAACGCAACCGGAAACCAGCCGGAAGTACCAAACAGAGTTATACATGCAAACAATATAGAAATAAATGGCCAGAGCTACTAACAACCGGCCCTACTGGAGTCTCCATCATGAAAGTTTTATCAATCAGCGCTTCCAGATTTCAACCGGTAGTCATGGAGACATGACGCTCTCCAAGTTTGGTCCCGAGTGACAAAAAGCAGGTGTGAAAGCAACCGCACTAACTGAAAAATTAAACAATGTATCATTTTAACATTTGGTGACTAAACGTGTGTGAAAACACCCTTATTTAGCGGCTTGATTCTAGATCACAAAAAACAAAATGTAATAATTTGTTTGCTTTGAGTTTATGCTGCCTTGGTTTTGCAGAGGCAGGACTGTTAAAAATTTCCTGCATACCAACATCAACATACTTTTGAATCTCCTTTTCGTTGCCTTCGCGTTGGAACCTCTCCAAAGACTCTCTGCTGTAGCGCTCCTGAGTCTCACACTGCTCCTCAAAGATCTTGATGGTCTCATTGAAGGCCTCGATGGCTGTGCGCTTCATCTGCAGCTCCTGTGGAATAAAAGGCGAGGGACACAAACCGTGACCGTCAGTTTGACGACTTTTATATTTCATTCAGTTGGAAGTTAAGACAGTTTATAGAGAAATGTAATCAAAAAGCTAACAGGAAGGCAGATGCATAGTGCCTTATAATGTGTTTGTACAATATATAATTCTGATATTGATTCTTTTTAATTATCTGTATCATACTTCATACTATATAAAATCAGCAATCTATCTTGACTATATGTGCTCTCATATTATAAAGTGCTCCAGTGTTGTTTAATTTTTTACTAATGTCAAATAAATTCAGAATCAAAATCAGAAATAATACATTATATAAAAAAAAATTGCATATACATAATCATATCACTTTAGTTATTCTATATTTCTCTTATATTCCATTCTCACTACAACCAGTTCTCATGTAAAATAATCATTGTTTCTTATTTTCAGGATACACTTTGTATCCTGAAAACATGTAAGTGTAAGATAAATACACATTTATATTTATATTATATTATATCCACTATGACTCATAATACCATATGTGTGGTGTATGTAGGGGTGTGTGTGTCCATAGGTGTTGAACTGGTACCTGTGAGGTGCGTGTGTATTCCTCGTACAATGTATCATATTCACGGCTCTTCTCCTGGTACTGCTCATGGTAGACCTTCAGCTGCTCTCCCACCTCCTCTATACTGTTTTCCTTCACCAGCTGAGACATGCACAAAGCAGAGGAAACATATCAGATGTCACCAAATGGATCAATTAAACTATGAAACACTGTTCAAACAGGCTGTACTGTAAATCAGAGGAGGCTTACAGAAGTTCATATGAAGTGAATTGGAAGACTAACTCAACAAACTGCTACATAATCTGCAGCATCACCGACCTGTTGGTATTTGGAGACCGGGTACAGAAGCCTAGTGTCCAGCTTGGCGTTGTACTGAGCCAGGGACTCGTGTCGGTAGTGATTGATGAGCTCCACTACAGACAGGAAGGTGAGAGGCTCTGAGAAGCCGTACCTCCCGTCTCTGTGGTAAATCTTTATCAGCTTGTTGTTCCCCCCTTTCCTGCAGAGGGAGACAGGAGCCAAATGAGAAAAAAAACAAACATTGTTGCTGTATCCAGGCTGGAGATGGTGTGTCAGTGCGGCAGATGTTCAAAAAGAAACTTAAAACCACAAATGCTGCTTTACCTGAGGGTGAGAGTGTACTCGCCCTCCAGTTTACTTGAGGCGTCTCGGACGAGGAAGGTGCCGTCTGGAGTGTCTCGCAGCTTCTCATTCACCTCCTCTCTGTAAATTCAAAAAGGTTTTTTTTTCTCTCATTATTGATTAGCTGTGATTTAACTGCAAAATAATAACATGTCAACAATCATAAAAATGTGCAATAACATATCGTGCAAGGCTTTCTAAAAGTTTTTGCATGTAGTATACTGGTATTGCACACAACAATCCTAATTGATTGCCATCCACTACATGTATGATGTGGTTCCACCATTTATCAAATTGAGGCTAATGCACATGGCGACCGGTGACTCAAATGCTGCTCTGGAAACTTTATATTGACTGTGATCAAATTTCCGCTAAACACTTTGCTTTTAATATGTTACCTGGAGATTTCGCCCCAGTACCACTCAGCGTCGTTCAACAGGCTGCTTGTGTCTGTCAGAGCTGATGGTGCCATTTTTGACTTGACTGGTTTTGCTGGAAGAACTACAAAGAGGCACAAACACACACACACACACATAGACAGAGGATCACTGTTACTGTAAAACTGTATATTCTATTGGAGTAAGGTAAACCAGCGTCTTCACATTTAAACCCACTGGAAACTGACAAAAGTGCCAACAAACAGAAAGTTGTCTGTAATACAGTAAAATAGTTTGTGCTGTCGATGACATACAGTAAATACTGTTTTGTCCGGTAATACAAAAGCAACCAACCTGGAGGAGTGAGGTCTTGCTCTGTAGTTCTCTCTATCAACAGCCTCTCTACCACAAGGGCAGGGAACTTATCATCCACTGACAACCTGCAAATGAATGAATCAATCAATCAAACAGTCAATTGATCCTTCCGGCAATAGATAGATAGATAGATAGATAGATAGATAGATAGATAGATAGATAGATAGATAGATAGATAGATAGATAGATAGATAGATAGATAGATAGATAGATAGATAGATAGATAGATAGATAGACAGACAGACAGACAGACAGACAGACAGACAGACAGACAGACAGACAGACAGACAGACAGACAGACAGACAGACAGACAGACAGACAGACAGACAGACAGACAGACAGACAGACAGACAGACAGACAGACAGACAGACAGACAGACAGACGATAGATAGATAGATAGATAGATAGATAGATAGATAGATAGATAGATAGATAGATAGATAGATAGATAGATAGATAGATAGATAGATAGATAGATCAAATTCAAACTAGATTTACTACGAATGTCCATCGATCATCACTCCAACTGCACACACTTTGCGCCTGTGTAAAAGACCCAAACATTTACCAAGGGGTGGAGGGGCCGGTCCGTATGAGCAGCGGTCCAAAGATCTTTCCCAGCGTGTGTGTGTCCAGGCCATTGGAGGACTGCAGCTGGGTGACCTTGGCCAAGTGTGTGAGGAGGTACTGCAGGGTGAGACGGTGATGAAGAGGGACGGTGGTGGAGCTCTCAAGGACCTGGCTCACCTCTCTGTCATGGCTACCAGCAACCGCACCGTCTGAAATGAGTGATTCAAACACACATGAACAGAGGATCTATACACAAGACTACTGTGACAAACCCTAATATTTGCATCAGCCAGACCCTCCCATAGACTAGCCCATCCACTCGCATGCGACTCGAAGTTGTGTTCAGGTACAGAAATGTGGTACCGTTTGACTTGACGTGAATCGATACTCGGTACTTTGGTGAGAATTTGGTCGGTACCAATAAAAGGACAATGCATGATCAGTGCATGTTTCTGCAAACCGGTCTTGTGTATATAGTATATGTAATGAAATGGTGGGGTCCTTTGTGTAAAAGAAATTCAGCTGAAGCATTTCTAACATGCCTGAATGAGCTCACCCTCTCCTGACACTTAACTCTTATTCACTCAGCACTGACATGCGACTGACCTCGATCACCAGAAGACAAGGCTCGGTTTAGGCCTCGTGCAATTCTTTTACTTGAATTACAGTCATTGAAGCAATGAAAGGTGCCTCTCTGTTCACTAAAACAGCACCGGCAGCACACGGCTCAATTCTCGGCTCGTGCTATGACACTGCACAATAACCCCTATCTAAAATAGCCATCTTTTCGCTCTTTGTCTTTCTCCTAACAAGAAAAAAATAAAGCACCAACAAGATGAGATTATTTCACCTGTCTCACACAGATTCAAGAATGAATCAAGCGTATATCATAATACTATAATACCTCATCTAGAGTGGTTAGGAAATCTGAGTGACTGATAACAATACATCTTAGTTTAAAGGCTCATGCCCATTGCCTATATGGTTATAGTTATGGTTAGGCCATTGGTTCCAGTTATGAGTGGAAGTCATCCACTAGCAGGGACTTGAATCTCACTTGAGATAGATAGACAATCAGTCACAGAGAACATGTGCATGTGGTTGATCTATTTTTCTTCTGGTCTCTTGGTAATGTAGTTGCAGATAGAGAAGAGGTGATGATAAGGGTGTCAGCTTTTGAGACCCACCTGCTGACTGTTGTAGGACTTGTTGCTGCTGCAGTGTGACGGCTGTCTGGAGGTGAGGGTAGACACAGGGAGGGATGACAGCTGACGGGAGGTCTCCCAAGTAATTCAGGACGCACTCGGACAGGTAAGCCACGTCTTTCTGACCCACGTCACCCTCTGGATCACAAAGACATACACAAAGACAAGTAAATTCATGAAATCTAAATCTGGTGAGAGGTTTTATTTTGCTGACTGTGTTTTAACTTTAAAACAGCAGGGCTATGACCTGAAGAGCATGAGATCTCTTTGATTTAAACACTGAAACATTACAATTACTAAGGTGCAGGTGCAACGCAGCATACAAGCTCCATAATACTTCTTACAAGTCCAGTTTAGCTAATTAAAACTAACTCACCAGTGCTAAGGCTGTACACTGGGCTGTCTGAACCCGAGGAGCTAGCTGTCCTGTACAATGTCTTGAAGTCAAGACCTGAGAAAGAAAGAAAAAAGCAGTTGAGTGAAGTTTAAAAGAAGAATAAACCAGAAGGTTAAGAAGAGGAATTCAAGGTAACGAGTGATGATAAAATGAAATGCACATGTGATCCCTACACTGCAGCCAGTAGCTCACTCTGATGAGGTAGGCGACTTTATGACAAGGTAATACGGGAGAAATGATGAACACGCAACAAAGACATTTTATTAGCAGCTGGACATTGTCAGTTTGTGAGCAACAACTTGTACACGACAAAGCACTTAAGATAAAATAAGACATAAATTGGAAATTCTCGGCACATGTCAGCCGTGGGCTGTTTTCATTCCAGTCTCACATCCAAGAACAGAGAGACAGTAATCAATCAACTGGGGAGGAGTTGATCCTTCAAATGTTTCTGTATGAGCAATATTTACAAGAGCGGAGCCAACCAATGTTCCTGTGTTAAGTGTTTCGTTTTTGTTTGCTTGATTTCTTTGTGGAAATGTGTGATTCATTTAGTGACTCTGCTCTGTGCCAGCCAGGCGCAGCACGGAAAAATTTAACTCTACACTGAAACATCACCGGATTCTTTTTAGCAAGATTGTTCGCTGCAAAAGATTTCACACTTCCTGTGAAAATGTCCCTGAGGAGAACATTTAAGTCTGAATGATATTACTCATTTCACAGGCTTGACATGAAAAAACCTTTAGAAACACACAGAGTCTAGACACCTTGCATCTAGGAGGCAACTCCTTGAGACGAGCCAGTCTCTCAGGTAGTTGTGAAAACCACACCATATAGGCAGAGTGTGTGTGCATCCAACATGGGGAAATAATTCAATATCCCTCCGACATATACTGTTTATATTTAGAGACACACCCTCTATAGACAGCAATATCTGAATATTTCCTCGAATGAGGAGATTCATTCAGGAGGAGAGTCAGACAGACGGATGAGTGACAGGTGGTTAGGTAGAGAATCTGCATGTGGCGAGGAGGAGAGAGAGAGTGTGTAGCCCAAACTGTACAAAAGTGTACACAAAAGAACAATTACGCTTAATCAATAGGCTAATACAAAAGCAACCAGATGAACTGATAAATTGATAAAACTGATAAAGATCCACAAGGCAAAATACGTATGTGCTACCATGATACTATCATTTATGTAATATTTACACAAGGTTAAAGATTTTCAATTATAACATTATTGTGGTATGTTGCCTTTTAAAAAAAATGTTTTGACCTTACATCACATTTTTATATTAATATGCATATACCATGACGGTTAAGGAGATACACAGACAGAAAGTCAAAAAGGAAGACAGAAAAAAAAGAGGAAAAAGTGTGAATGGAAACCCACCGAGTGGTATTTGTTAATAACATAGTGTGAATGAAACCCACTGTGCAGGACTCCCAGCGAGTCCAATGAAAACTGCTCTAACTCAACTTGGATCTATTTAACCACATCCAGTCCCAAAGAAAAGGCTTACTGCCCTCAGATTAGATAAAATAATGTCAAATTCTAACACTAACCAAACAGTTTAGTTAAGGTTACAGCTAAGACTGCTTCTTGTGCATCTTTCTGTCCCTGGACGAAGATTAAAGTTGGTGTGACTTATTATTATCAATTCCCTGTTATATTCAACAAAAAACTTCACATAATACCAACCAGAGTTTGAATCTCATGTCTGTGGAGATCTGTTTGTGAACTGGTTGTGATGCTTTTAAAGCAGTACTAAAGAACTTTCAGTTTTGGTTGAGTTTGGCGGCGCCTGTGGACCAAAGCGGTAGTGTTTTGCCTGAAGGAAGACTCCATTTCCCATGAACACTAGCATGAAGCCCTGTAAATATCCTGCATTAAAATTAACAGAAGACATCAAAACTAAGTTTCTGTTTCCAGTGGATCATTTCAAAGTGAAAACACAAACATAATCCATTGCTAAAGTGCCGTTTTGCCTGTTCCCTCCTTGTTGTGACTCGCAAAAGTGAAAGTGAAGGAAGACTCCATTTCCCATGAACACTAGCGTGAGAGCAGGGTTCCTACCATGCTCCTCAAAGCTGCTTAGTGCCAGAGAAAGAGATACAGACCCCCTCAGGCCATGACAGAGGTGTCATTCAACTTGTTGTAAGTCGATGTATCATCACAAAAGTTATGAAAATATTTTATGAAGGTTGAAAAGTTCCTTAGTGCTGCTTTAACATTAACCAGTGATTATCTGGAGGCGCAATTAAGCACTGGACACATCACTCCTTTATTGGACATTTTTATATATGACCCCCCCCCCCCCCCCCCCCCCTCCCTGGATGTTGCTGCTGGCTTTTGTTACATGTCTGAAGTATGACTATATTTAGAAAACCAAATCTTGGAATGAGGACATGACTCTTTACTCTACATTGATGAGACTTGATGATGACTGTGGATATTAATGCACTGTGTTTTGATCAGCCATCGCATCTCAGCAGGTTGTACACACCTGTGGTGGTGACGACCTCTGACCCAGCTCGCTCTATATGAGTGGACGAGAGCTGCAGACGAAAAAGTCTGTGTCTCTAAGTTGTAAAAGTGTCTCAGTGGCAGCCTTGATAAGAGCTGGGGAAAGAAGCTTCGATGCTTCCTACCTTATCTTTTTTAGCATAGGATACACTAGAGTTTCCTCTACGAAAGGGAAGTAGATAATGAAGACACACTGTATTTTTTTTTGTTTGTTTTAAAATTGTTTTAAATTTCTCTTTCACTTGTCACAAAAAAGTTTACTGCTCCAAACCACCCACTAGTAAACTTAACTTTACCAAGTCTGTGAGTTGACTGAGGAGGAGTGCGTGCATGAACGTGCCGTGCGCGTATTCCTCTACATCTGTGTGACCGTCTGCATTCACATGTCTGTACTGTATGTCTGCTCTTGTGCAAATGCTGGCGTGAGAGCAAGAGGTAGATGGCGGGAGGGAGACAGTCACACATAGACGGAAAGACAGGGAGGCGGACGGAGCGAGCGAGACAGACAAATACGATGGCTTGTTGACATGGACATACCTCTCTTCTCTATGGCTTGGATCAGGTTGACGAGGGCTGGGGGAGCCGTCTCTGGTGGTGTGAACTGCTCGCTCAGGTCCAGCGCAGAAACAGCTGAAACAACAACACAAATCACCGTTACGCTTCTGGCACAAAGCCTCCAAAAGACCACGGGGGGTGCTGCAGCGCTCGCAAGGGTCCAGTTAACTAGGAGCAGTTGGAGATATGGAGCGTGTATAATGTCGAGAGCACGTAGAAAAGTACACTATAAAACATGATAAGGTGGAGTTCAGAATCCATTTTGAAAGAGGTGCGCTGGTTTTGCAGAAAGCATTTGGGGACTGTGGAGTTCTGTGTTGCATTTATTTGAAGAGAATTAAACCAGAGTAAAAAACCTGAGGCCTGTCACTGTGGTCTGGACGTCTAGCTGATGAGACGAATGATAATACAACCAGAACAATTTAGAGACTGTACAAAAGACTGAAAATAGTCTTTGTTCAGACGAGTGAAAATAAAAAAGGCCACAAAAAACCAGACTGCTGATGGCGAGCAAAAACTTTATGTACTTTACAACTCCCCATAGACTAAATCAAACATCTTTTCAATCTGAAAGAAAGAGAAAAGGAGAAAGCAAGAGAGAAAAAAGAGACAGATCCCATTTCCCTCCCTCCCTCCCCCCTCTTCATCCCCTCCCCTCCCTCTCTCTTTTTCCCTTTTCTTTTCTCCCCTCCTGCTTTCTCTCCTCCCCTCCGTTCCATCCTGCTCGGTGTTTCGCCTTAGCTCTTTGCGTGAGTGGAGCACAATAAAGGATTTAATCAAAACTCCTGAACAAGCAAAAGCCCTGTGGCAGTGTGCCAGACCCGGCCCGGCCGGGACAGGCAGGCAGGCAGCGCCTCCTATTCGGCCCCCGAGCAGGGCTGTGAGCTGGGGGTTGAGTGCAGGGAGGTGGGGGGGGGGTGGAGGGGGGGTAACACTGGGAGCAGGGAGGGCCTGGCCTGGCCGGGGCTTGGCAGTAGGCTCCTGTTCCTGGCACAGCTCGGCTAAACCGCTGCTGATTATTAATTTGGGGAGTTCAAACAAGAAACGCCGTGTCAGCACATTCCGTCCCCCCGACCCCCCTGGTTCTTGTTCTTAGTCTCTCTGGACGTCTCTGGCCCTCGCTCTCTCGCTCCCTCTGTCTTTTGCCCTATTGCATTCTTGCTCTTGCTGGACTTTCTCTCTCTCGCTCCCTCTTTCTTTTCCTCTGATTCGATCTCAATTGCTAAAGTTTTTATGCGATAAATCTCTGTCCTCTCTCTCTCTCTCTCTCTCTCTCTCTCTCTCTCTCTCTCACACACACACACACACACACACACACACACGCTCTCTCCGTGCCTGCCACTTTAACATGGAAACTTGCCTGGTAGAGTCTTCAGCTCTGTAGCGAGCCGAGCACACAGTCAGACCTCTGCGTCTTCCTTATCCCTGTTGGCCATTTTGGCTGGCAGACCCCTCCCCTCCCCCCCTCCTCTCTTATCACAGCGTCTCTCTCCCCTCGATGTGCACTACTACAGCTTCTACATACAACAACCAAACCAAACATCAACTTATGTGGACTCAGATGACTGTTTTCTGATCTAACTAGCCCATCGGCAAGTCAACGTAGTTTTGTATAACGAAGCTCATTACATGACCATTACTGAAAGATTTTCCTATCCGCCCCAACTGTGTGCTAAGGTTAACTTCAGTAAGGGCACAAAAACAACTTAGGGGGCAGATCGTGTTCATGTTTAAAAGAAACTATTGTGACTGATAGTAGTCTCTTGTGTCTCCTCACTGACCCGGTGTTTAGACCAACTTGAATTACTGCCTCGTGGTCGTATGCCTCGGCCAACTAGCCCAGTTGAAGGAAATATGGCCACAATCTCCTCCTCTGTTCCTGAGTTACAGTTTTGAATAATAGCCAGAGGTGCTTTTGCAGAACATCATGACATCACACTGTCGACCTTTGACCTTTAGGGTGTACACTATAATTATTCTTGAGACATTTGGGTTAAACTGTGTTATAACTGGTCTGGCACATGAATGAATGAGTTCTGACCCAAAAAGTTTTTACATGAGGTAACATTAACCTTCAACTTTTGATCACCAAATTCTTATCTTAAGAAATTCCCTCGAGCTGTTGCTGAGATTTTGTGTTTATGAGAATGAAACGAACTGTAGAGAGATACAGTATGGGTATATGAACAGATAACCTAAAACCATAATGCTTCCGGCCCAGACTGTCAGAAGGCCAGTTTGAGTAATGTGTGTAAAGAGTGTAAAGGCCTCTCAGAAACCAAAGTGAGTGACCAGACAAATGATAAGAGACTTTGCTAAAACCAAGGTTTCATTTTTACAGTTTGGCAGGTAGCATACAACATTAAAATGAAAATTCTGCTATTTTTATTTACATTGTCATTGCAGCAGGGGCAGTTCCTTTAGCTTTGGGGCAAATTTTGAAGGAACTAGAAAGAATCTATCTGGGTATCAGAACCCAGCTTTACTCCATTTGTCATGGTCACAAGCTTTGTTAAAACCAACCACTCCAACCTTCAATAGCTCTGTAACAAAGTCACACGATTTACCTTTAATCTTACAGGTTAGAATTAACATGGCAATTTGAGGCCCATTTGAGGTATCTATGGTGTATTTGGCATCTAAGCACACAATCAAATCGATGCTGGTGTTTTTCCTCTCAGTACAATTTACACAAACCATCAACCCTTAACTTTTTTGCTTTGATGTACAGCTGTAGTCATGCTGCTAGTTCTATGCCTGTATTTACTTGTTCAGATCAAATGAACACTGTCCAAGAAAGAAAGATTGGATTGTCGTAAATACAGATGCAGCAAAATAGAAACTTCATTGCTTTAGAAAGTAGAGTGCATTAATTATTCAGTGCAAGGGAGCGAGAGCCAGTCCTCATGGAACAGTCGTGTTGAGGCAGGCTACAGGCAATAAAACTGGGAAATGACATGAAACAGGGAAATAAGTACATACATAGGCTATAAAACCACAGAGATGAACACATTCCAACTAATTGGGAGGAGAGTGGAGAGGAAAAAAATGATTTGCCATATTTTTCCCAAGAGGAAGGAACTTTCTCGCTCCTCCGTACAAACATAAACATTCAGTTCACTGTATATTTCTCTCTGCTCAAAATGGGGGGGGGGGGGGGCTCTGACTTTCATGAAAAGAAGGAGTCTTTTCTTTTTCTTGCACAAGCAGCTGTATCCCTGGAGTCTTCTCAGGGTTTTGGAAAGATATGAGAAGAGAGAGAGAGAGAGAGAGAGAGAGAGAGAGAGAGAGAGAGAGAGAGAGAGAGAGAGAGAGAGAGAGAGAGAGAGAGAGAGAGAGAGAGAGATAAAGTAACAGCAGCTCCTTAGTCAATTAGAACCACTTCCTTGGCAAACTGCAAGCTAAGAGACAGGCATATGACTTGACATGCCCTGAGATGTAGCCGATGGGAGAGACAGAGAATGAGAAAGGGAGAGATAAAGAGGAAAAGAGCATGAAAGAGGGTGTAGTTCTGCACTCTCGCTTTTGAAGCTATGAGTCTAGTCGATGCATGATCTTGTGTTTTCAAATATTCTCCAGGGAAGCTTTGCTAAAATCATTACAGCAAGTAAATTAAGGTCAGATGGTCATTCAACAACATCTATGTCAGTGAGAAAATCTACAGTCATGTGTTGTTCCTGCTGTCCACACATGAAGCTGAGAGCGTGAAGGTCGGATGAATGCTGCAGATCCTGTCTTTTGTTTACACTGACCCATTCGCTCAGTCCAAGGCAAGCAGCAGACAGGCAAAAGTAGCCTGGATGAAGGAAAGCTATGCAAAGCAAAATATTTGCTCTGTATCTTCTGCATCAGTATGCTTATGTAATACGTAGCTGGCTCTGCTGCATTCTCCCTCTCGGAGCCGTGTGTCAGAGAATGAAGCTGCGGAGATACAGCATGAATTCATTCACAGGATTTCACTGGTCGAATCAAACCTCAGGAATTTCCTCACCTTTACTGCAACACTCTCAACACTGTGGATTTGTGCTGATTCCATGTGAATGTCTTATTATTAAAGAGTGTCCAGTTCAAGCAACACCGCTGGTGCAACTGATTCTTTCGAACAGCGTAACAGGTGGAGTTTAGTGTCCATAACACAGAGGCAGCTGAGCATTTTCAAAAAATCAAGCCAGAAAAGACACACTGTAATAATGCTGAAATAATAACATTTTTTAAAAAATAAAATACTATTGAATTAACACTGATGCCCAACAAATACTAGAGTAATGGACTCCATTTCAATGGAACTGAATATCCCACAAAAAATACTAAGCTTATAATATATTTAAGCTTGGTCCGTTTCAGTTTGGTCAGTTTAGTATAATCAGTGAATGGTTGATCCATTATAAACAATAACAGATTCACTTGAATCACTTTTATCATCTGCTTTATTTCACAGTTTCTAAGGTTTCACTGTGCTGGAAATGTACACAAATATTTGAGGCTGAACTGCAAGTAAACACCTACATCGATAAATGAGGACAAAATTTGCTAAAACATTTTTGAACCACGCCATTCACTCGGAGCATGTGTTTCTTATGTGCAGTGGTGACAAGGCCAGTTGGTGTCTGGCTCACGAATGGTGTGTAACAGTGTGTACGCTGCTGGTCAGGTTTCACTGCTACATGTCTCCACTGCATCTCAGCTATGCAGACAGGCAATGCATCATGACCAGGCACACCATCCACTCCTCTGTCACAACATGCTTCAAAGCTACACATGTACAAGTGAGCCCCCGCAACCAAGGCAAACACAGGTGATCTCAGCACAGCGCAGGATTTTTACGGGCCTGCAGGCACAGCTAACATGAGATTACTGCAGAAATGCAGAATGAAACATGTAATAGCAGGCTGCTTGAGTGGTGTTTAATGCAACCTGACAAGATCATCTTTGAGGCTGCAGTAGATCGGGACATACTATACGGTAACAAGGCTGCATCAAAACCTTGCATATGGCTGGACTGTGTAAAGTAAAGCTTGCTTGAAAAGTTGCTAAATGATATAATATTCAATGAGCATATTAATAACGCCATCATGTCGTATTTGGATTTTACCTAGTGTCAGATGGTTTCAGCCCTTTATTTATTTATTATTCAACCTCTCCTACTCTGTGTGCACACAGTACTCAGCCCAGTGTCATTAAACCAGAGCCCATTAAGACATCATTTAAACCAGCCGTCAGTTCCAACAGGGCCAGGGTGACACAAAAGACGAAGCCTGACCTCACAGTTATTGCATAAAACTTGAACTCTTTCCAACACTGAGAAGCTAAGCTATGGCTGTGTCCAAAATCACTCACTCATTCACTCCTCCCTTCTCAGCTCCCCAGTGAAATAATGATAAATAAAAAAAAAATACTTTCGGACACTTCTCCGCCAAGCAGTTAATTGACGTAATTAACACAGTCCAGATCAATGCCAACCGCGATGCATGACCGCAATGCATTATGGAATATATTGCTTGCTTAGTGACCATCGGTTGTACACTGCTTTTCATGCTGCATTGTGGGATGAGTCCACTATATAGCCATATATTAATTCTCACTAACGGGGGGATAATCACCTGCCGTTGGTGAGTGTGGCTGTTGTAACCCACCTGGGTTTCTGAGCTTGCAGTTTGAAATAGTGCAGTTCCCTGGCCAACCAGAGGGTGGTGCGTCCGCTATGAGTAAAGCTCTCTCAGCCTGAGTTCACTCTCTTTTCGGCAGAAGATATTGCCTGAGAGCACCCAGCTCACTGAGAACTCCCGGTAGGGAATATACGCTCTTCAAACCAGAAATTCACCATAATTCCTCTGGTACAGACTGTTAACATGTTGTTCGTTCGTCAGGGTGAAACATTGTGTGAAGATTCAGGTGGAACGGAACGCCTCTGTTAGCGGGCCTTAGCTCCGGTAAGAAATATGCTGGGGTCATTCCTATGTTCCCACAGCCCTATGTTCCCTCAGCCCTATGTTCCCACATTTCTAACTTTTGTTGTCACTGAAAATTAGGCCCTATGTTCCCACAGCCCTTTGGTCCCACCATTGGTTGGGTTTAGGCAATGAAGAAAGGAGTTGGTTAAGACCAGGTAGAGGCTAGACAGGCCAGATAGATGGAGTCCAGATAGGTAGAGAGAGTCCAGTGGGAACATAGGGCTGAGGGAACATAGGGCTGTGGGAACATAGGCACGCTCCCAAAAATGCTAATGCAGGCACCATGTTGGCTGTGTTGACTGACTCCTTGAAGTGATCATATTGCTCTTTATCCATGAATAAAAACCAATCGGAGCTGTGATACTGTCACCAAGAGTAGCTATGTGAGACTACACAGATACAGATACAGATCATATTAAGTTGTGATGAATGAGTATAAAAAGATCACTAATTTCGTTAGCATCGAGCTAATCGCACTAGTCGCGAGCTAATTTTGCATTGTCATGCTAATGTTATTTACACTATGCTGCTACATTGGTTAAGCTAGCTGCAGTTCTAGCACTGTAAGCAGAGCAGTAACAGTGTTTTACACCATTAAAGGTGCCTTGTACTTAGTTGTTTGAGGTAAAGGTTATTTTATTGAGGGAGTATTTGCTCTTTAGACTGATTATATGTAAGATGTGATTGATTTATGTCATTTAATGGTTAATATGTTTGAAATGAATACATAAGGGCTGTGTAGTTCATCTTAACAATTAAAAAAGGTGAATATATTAAAGGGCATATGTTTAATTAAAAATATGTTATATTTACAGTGCAGTTAAAAAAGCATAAATAGATTTAATATGTTAAAAATATAAATAGTGAGTTTTAAATACATTCTATGATTTCATTATGTTTAAGTGAATGTTGTGATTTAGAGTACATGATTTATAGGCTCATTGGCACTAAAATATCTTGTGTGATGTGATTCTATTCATTTTATAATGATTAGACTGTTGGATATACTTAAATAGAATGTTTGAATGATAGTAATGATTTAAGGAGATCGATAGAGAGAGAAAAAAATTGTGACTTATGCATTCTTCGCTGTGTGCATAGATTGTTTTTTTTACCTAGACCGAGTCGATCGGGACCTGAAGTTGGTGTTCAGTGGCGAGCCAGTTAAAGTGACTGTGGAGGAACCAGCAACGCGGTGTGGCCAGCCGCAGGACCCCTCTGCAGAACACAGCATCATCGATTCCCTCTTCATTCACAGACAGATAAGATTGACACTCAAAAAAAAATCTACCCGGGTAGTTCGAACACAGATATTACAAGAACACACACACTCATACACAAGAGACCTTTGCTTCTTTCCGTAAAGGAGCAGTGCACATTGGACATTGAACTCTTTGTTTTTTGAGGAAACCTCCAAAGAGGACAATTTTATTTCAAGTTTATTCATTTTATTTTATTTATTTTGGGCCCATTTATTGTGCATATGTGCACACTAGGAAGCCGGCTTAGGTAGGCAGGGTCTGTAATTTCATGTTTATTATTTTGTGTACAATACATCTCAATTCAAACCATTCAGTTGTGTGTGTGTGTGGTATCTCTGCTGACACAGGCTTTCAGGCTCTGCAGTCGTTCCTAGATCTCACTGATACTGGCTTAATATTAAAATATCATCAATATAATATACTTACCTGTGGTAACCGTTACACTGTGGTACAGTGGTATATTCAAATCCACATCTTGGCTTCACGTGGAGTCAGCCGAAGGGTCGGCACTTCATAATCTCATCTAGTAATGGCTTGGGCGCAACGGACATTTAACAGACCTGAAAAAGTTACGCACTATAGCTTTAACGGTCTAAAAAGTTGCTAAATCTAATAGCAAAGTGGCTTAGTTGGATATACTACCTGTAACGCCTGAGAAACTGTTCATGTCGCTGCATGTTGAATGAGAAACAGTCAATGAGGAAACTTTAATGCGATCAGTGGTGAAACTTTATCACCCAGTCCGTCAGTCAGTCGGTCGAATTGTTCAACACCATCTGCAGGCGTTGAAGTTAAGGTGGCTGTGTCCAACAAGTTGACATTCTCACAAACTCTCTTTTCTTGTTCCTCGCAACTTCTTTGTCACATTTCATATGCACCATTATGAACGCCTCTGAAGAGATATAGTACAAAAGCGTTCCCTGTATCCTGATTAAAACAAGTCTCATGTGACAGGTTTTTAACACCACAGTCGAACATAGCCATTTTGAACAGCTATTAACACTTCCCTTAGACATGGTTGCTCTATAGTACCTTGCACAAACTACTTTGTTTCAAGCATGGGCTTGGCCTTGAACACACTGAACTAAACAGCTTCCAGCTCTCTGACACTTACACATTCATGAAAATGCTGAGTTGGAGATTTCAGCCCTGAGAAGAAAAGTACAGATCTGCATCTGTAGCATGATTAAGTTCTTGGCCTTTTTTTTTTTTTTTAGCATGGTTATTATTATTGTTTGGACAAAACATCTGCATACTTGATTATAAATGCTTTCCTGGTATCACTCTTGTCAAAGTAAACAGGAGCTGTGGCTTTAATTCACTCTTGCTTTTAGTAAGCAACTGTACAAAATGTACTTTGCTGTGTTTCTGGTTTGCTAAAGCCATTAATCTTTCAGTGAGACAACTTCACGCTTAAATGAGCTCTCATTTGCTGCTCTGGTGGTAAAGAAATGCTCCAGAAAATAAAATTTTCTATAGCTCTGCAAACTAACATGCTAAATTTACTAAAGTCCGGGAGAATAATACAACAGTCAGAGGAGAAACCAAATACAGCTGGTTCCTATATTTGCAGTTGGATAGGGTGGCCTTGGCTTACACCGTAGCCCTCGACTCCCTCCCTTTCCAGCCTCTCCATATCTTTCCCATTCTCTTTCTCTGCTGTTTCAGCCCCTCTCCCACCCTCTCCAAGCCCCTCCATGGGTTCTTTGAAAGTGTTTTCCTGGTAAGGCACGGGGAGTGCAGAGTGAGTGGAGGCCTCTCCTTTCTGAGAACTGCCCCCACTAACATGGTTTATAGCTGCCCAGAGACAGTATCAGACGTGTATGTGAATCAGGCAGAGAGGCTGCAAAAAAGGAAGGGAGGATGGGGGAGAGAAGGAGAGAGGAGGGAGGGAGGGAAAGAGAGAGGGAGTACGAAGGGAGGAGTTTGCAAAAATGCCAAGCCATGGTTCACTTCAGCAGGCAGTTAAAGTGAGGCCAGGGAGAGGAGAGAGCGAGAGAAGAGAATGCAAAGAAGAAAAAAAAACACACTGAGTTTGAAGAATTATTTCTGCTCCAAGTGAAGAAAAGTTTTGGGTCTAATTTCTCCCCTCGCTGTGCTGAAGCAACATGCACGTTGTAACATGATACGCTCAAAATCCTTCCAAACAAACTGGTTCACAGTGTGGAAACTTGACAGATGCAACACTTGCAAATCGCCAGAAAGCCAAGCCGCAATCAAACACACACACAATCTACACATAACATCCAAGTGTAGATGAGGGTGCATGTTATCAGTGCAACAGCAGCCGCTCTTCTTTATTGATATTCACACTGGATATGACGTCATCTGCTAATCCAGAATCCTCACATTACTATGCAACGTTAGACAGAAGAGAAGACGAGCCATTTGCATCTGCGTTTTGCATTTCGCTTGCTGCTGTCGAAAAAACACCGACACATTTACATGCACTTCAGTAACCGGGTTGTTACTGACAAACTGCAGTGATGTGATTTCTTCAGTGCGAAGGAGAAAACCTGGTTAGTCGTCAAGTCGAGGTTACGAAAAATCTGATTAACAGCAACATTTCTATAAAAGAAACCAGATTTTTTTCAAACCATGTTTCTAATGACTGTTTTACATTTGTATTTGCATGACAAAGACTTCAGGCTGAGTGTTGCTGTAGCAGCAGTGCCTAGTGAAGACAGGATTATCTATTATACCTACACAACCCAAATAGGAATCTTAAGGTCTGACTTAAACTGAAAATAAAATATGCTGCAGAAAGTTAAAAACAAACTTCCCTGTCGCAACAGAGTTAGCTCTCTCAGTGTCAATCGAATGTATAAATATCACTGATGAACCTCATTTGCTCCTGTCGTTGTGCTGTTGGGGCTGAGCAGAAATCTGATAACCAGCCAAACACATGTAACCATGAGTTTACAGTAACCAGGTTACACATTTCTTACTGTATTACATCCAATGTCACGCTGTTTTGTGTGCAGGTGTTTCAAAGAGCCACAGCTTTTCCCATGACCTGCATTTTTCGTCTGAAAAATAAACTGCGGTAAAGTCGTGTGTTGCAATAAAGCGGTTCAGACAAATAAATCAATTCTTAATTTCTACAGGTTGGAGATTGGGATTAAACCTGTAACTTGGTCAACTTCCCTGACCACCGGGCCGTGGTGCTGCCCAACAATGCCAAATGTTACGATCCCAGTGAATGGTAAATGGGCCACATTAACAATAGCTCTATTCACATGACGACCAGGGCCTCTGTTCCTTCAGGGAAATGAGGATGATATTTGTAAAATTACCCCCACACCCCACCTCTCACATCGCCTTCCCCTCCTCTCTCTCTCACTCTGAGGGTTTCACTTGGTTCTTCTGCCCCCGTCTCTCCAAATCACAGACACAAACGCCTGCTGCCCGACTGGTTTGTCTCACTGTCTGTCAAAGAGCGAGGATACTGTTCTCCTCCTCACCTGCCTCTGCTGGAGGACGTTTAAGCCTGTGCTTTATTCACTTTCACTCTCACTCTCAAGATTTTATAAATGTTGGCAAGGACAAATCTCATTTGATAAGAATTCTGGATAAATCTGTGCTGCTGCTGTGATATCGCAGGCCTTTTCGGACTTTTCAGAGAAAAATACTGAGAAATGAATCTGAATGAGGCCCAGTGTACTTTGTTGTACACGATGAATAGCCAATTGGCTCAACCAGAGGTAATTCAGAGTTCACAGCCTACGTGCTCAGAGTGGTACTTAGCCCATCTGTCATAAAGAAAGCATGGAGGAACTGAAAAGAATACAGCTTTTGGCAGATGAGGATTGTCTGGTTTCATATGTAGAATGATATTAAAACTTCTATTTATCTATTTTGGCCCAACGCATCTTTTCCAGCTGAAGCCAAAAGCATGGGAATGCAAATGAGGAGAAAATGATGGAAATCTTGGAAGAGCAAAAGAACTTTGGTAACAAATCAAAGTTTTTACTTGAAGTTGAGCTTGCTAAGGTCGAACAATCCATGCCAAGACTATATTTGACTTGGACGCTGTTGTAGCTGAAAGCAGACTCTTACCATTATGAATAAATATCCGACGGACCTATTTTCCCAAAGTCACGGGAGTGAAGAGAGGTGTGAAAGAACACTTATCTCGCATTAAAAACATGTGACATTGTATTCCCTCAACTGTTGGATTACTCTCAATTTGCACTAAATAAAAACACACCTATGAAAACATTAGTCCTTCTCAATGTGTCTGTAAGTGAGTCTTGGTCACAGCAGAGTTGAAAACTCCTTGCAACCCCTCCTGCTGCGCAATCCTTTGCCCGCAGTTGAGAAGAGGGGTTAATAAGACGTCACAATGGAGGAGCAGCAGGCATTTTTGTGCAGATAAGCCCAGATGCAGAGTGGAATGGCGAGGACACATGTTAATGGTGAATGTAAAGGGGGCCACACAGACAGACCTGTACAGGAGAGTCTAGTAAGTAGATGGATTAGCCCTTTATTATTTGGCACAGAGTTTGGTTAGCTGAACTTCCAAAGAGGTGAGGCTTATGACGCGTTTTAAGTATAGATTAAAGGGTCAGTTCAAGGTCACTGCCAAATGTGACTATCAAAACTCCCAAGGTGGTTGATGGACCAGAAATACATCAAGTACACAAACTGCTAGTTGGACACAGTGGACATGGATTAAAGACATGTTTTGTATTAATGTTGTTATTCCACAAGGAAGTTCAGTGACCTTTCAAAACAAAATACTTTCCTCCTCCTTTAAAATAAATATCTGAAAATAATACGGTAATAATATTTTTTGATTCAAACATGTAACTTGCCAGTGGAAAGCCCGTTCTGAGTATATGTAGTCGGCTATATGCTGAATGATTCAAGTTTCACCAGTTGTGCAAGTTGTATATTGGGCCAAGACTGACTCCCAAACTGGTTTTTAAGTCACTAAATCATAGTGTAAATACACATCTTTAACCCCTTATGTCTTTCAGGTGAGCACAGAAAAACTTTCCCTCTTCACGCAACACAAAAAGCTATGTGAAAAAAAATTGCTTTAAGTTGTTTGCAAAAAAGGCAAATCCAGAAAGCTCCATTTAAGCACAGAGGGCTGCATTAAATGTTACGCAGCTGCGTCACCTTTACCATAGTCTGATGGAGTGATCATCATCCCGCTGATCACCGATTGCAGATTGGATTGTAGGGGAAACTATGTTACGTGACCGAAAGCAAATATGTTTCGTCTCGTCTCTCTCTCTCTATCTTTTTCATGCAAAACCTCAGAGCTTCATCACAATTTTGATTGAGAAACCAAAATGAATGAAATCACGCCGCAGCACCGTCATAAACTAACAGGGTCTCATTACAATCAGTGTGCGTACATGTTGTAAGCATGGTTATATGCAATTGTATAATATATATTATATAAACTATGCGAAACTGGGGCAGAATAACTAAATTAAATGTAACACTGAAAATAATAAAACAAATCAACTATCATCTATACATTTACAAATGTATATCGGTGATTATTCTGATGATCGATGGTCGAGCACAACAACGCTACATTTCTGCTTTCTTATTGGATACTTTCTGCATACCTGAAGCTTACAAACAAAGCTTACAAAAAACCTAAATTGAATATATGCAACAAACTGAGTTGAAAAACAGAAAACAACAATTGATAAAAATCTACACAAAACTGCCAACACATACTGTAAGTGGTGGGAGTTTCATTGAAAAATGCACATTCATGGTAGTGGAAGATTTAAGTAACTCATTGTAATGCTGCAGAAAGTGACAAACTCATTGTAACATTCACAGACAACATCACATTGTAGAAACAAAATAGTCTTAATTGTTGTTTAAGTAAAGAGAAGTCAATAAAAATCTATGCTGGAACATTATTGAGAACTTTTGTTCATGATCATTTATAAATTTCCAATATCGCCACATCATATGGTAATGTGACCTTAAAACGTACAATGGTGTTGCTACGAACTATGTTACGAAAACGACGAACCTATTTCGCAGCTGTGTGACTGAGAAAAAAACATGTGAAAGACATAATCAATATAGAAACGTCCTTACCTTGACACAGCTCTGGTCTGGGAGCAGCAGGGAGTGGTCGCTGGGACCTGGGCTGACTCCATGGGAGCACCATCTTGACGGAGCCCACGTACTCCACATAAGTCCCGGGGAAGTCGCCTCTCTGCTTGGTGCGCTCGTTGTACCCGAGGAGCCAGCCCAGGCGCTCCGGCTGCTCCTCGCAGCCCTCCTGGTAGTTCTCCATGGACAGCAGAGACGCCTTGCTGACTGTCAGGAGGTCACCGGGCTGCAGATCCAAGTCCTCGTCCTGGTCCTTGGTAAATGCATAGAGGGCACGATACTGAAAACCTTCAGCCGCCATTTTGTTGAAGGAGACAAAAAAAATCAACAACCAAAAAAAAAAAAAATCAAAATGGCCACCAAATAGAGGATTAGATGGTGCAGCCCGACTGCCACTGCAACAACAGGCTTCGGCTTTGCAGAAATCCTCCTCTGCAACCAAAAAAGGCTGTTGAGTCACTAAATTCTGGTGTTGGATGTTAGATGGGTGGCTCGAGGGAGGGGGTCGGGGGGGGCGAAGGGAGGAGGGGGAGTCACCCGAAGCTTAGGAGCATTTTCAAAAAGTCGGTATGGTGGCGCTCTGCTGCTGTTGTGGATGTGGCTGCAGCGGTTTCAGACCTGACCTGTGTTGGCGGCCTGGTGCACTTTCCTCAGCTTGATCCCCCGGTTGAGCCAGATGATGGAGCAGAGGGAGAGCGTTGGCAACATGCTCTTTCAAGCTGCGAAAAAAAACCCTGCTGGCTGGGTGCTAGTGGAGCAGCCGGGTAAAAGTCTTTGCCTGCCGAGGGCCCTGTGTCGTTGGCTCCCCACGGTCAAAATGAAGTGGTCTGATTGGAGGACGAGTGGCCGAGTGGGATGGTCTTTAATCCTCTTCACTTCTCTCGGGGTCCCACATGTTCTGGACAGGGATTATGACCGACCTGCACAACACAAAAACGCCAGGAAAAATGAGAAAAGAGGAAAAAACATATTTGAAATCAGTCCGAAAAAAAAACAATAATAAAAACAAACACTGAAAGAAATAGAAATAACTGTGATTACGTTCACTAAATAGTCATACGTGGAGCGGGCCACATCTATGTGAGAGAAAGCTTAAAGCGGTGCATGAAAATGGCGAACTGCAGCAGCTCCATGCGTTTGTGCAGTCTTCGGTTAGGACAGAGAGATCGGATGATGCTGCTGCGTCATAACCAACAGCAGACTGGGTCCCTGGACGAGAGCCTCCATTCCCTCCACTCTACATTCACACACTCATCGCCTTAACTGACGCATCACAGTTTCCACAGGAACAAGAAGTTTTACTGTGAAATAAACGTCCCTTCAACTTACACAACAACACGAACGATTAACGGGATGCGAAGAAATTCATGCAGGTTTGGGAAGAAAAAAAGGTTTTCGCAGGGTGAACATGCAAAAGAAACTAAGACCTGCACCATGGCTGTAGGGTGACTAGAAATTTCTGAGACATGCTGAACCTCCTGCAACAGTTTCCTCTCCGTGGAGAGAAAAAAAAAGCCAGATCTGTGATGCTTCAGATATATTTCAGGTTTCATTCTGTCAAAATAGCTAAATCATACTGTACAAAGTCTATTGTGGGTGAGAATACTACATTGACACTCAACTGAGCAACCAAAGACTGACACAATCTCATAAAACACCCCTTAAAAGCACATAACACTCCTTCTAGTCCATCACGTCATGGCACCAATATAGCAAAAGGTCAATCCATGGACCCGAAATTAATATTCTCTGATGGAGATGATCGCAAGGCCCAATAAAATGCCACACTCAAGTGCGCAATTATTACTATAAAATAGCGACGTAACAGTTTCAAAAGGACCAATTTTATCTGTGTAGAGGGTTCTGGTAAACCAAATTAATCAGAACCACCACCCAGTTGATTCAAAAAAATGAAATTTTGCTGAATATTATAATGGCCAGAATGAAATATGGAAAAATTCATTTATCTTGTTTGGTCATCCGAGGTCTGAGCGGAGAAAAACAAATGCAGCAGGAGTGAAAAATTCAAAATGGAAAATATACTGAGGAACAAGACAGTGAGCGAGGAGGAGAGAGAGATTAGGGTTTCCAGATTAAATACGACATCTGTGGTCTGTGGACCAACCGAGGACAATGGTCCTGTTAGCCTCTCAGGACGGGATGAAAAGATGTCAGTGAGGAGATGAAGCAGGTAAAGGAGAAGGGTGAAAGCGACAGGAGGGTGGATGGAAGTTTTGGTCTTTTATGCTAAGACTGAGGAGCTATTTGGGGCAATTTCCCAAAACGTCCAAATCCTCATAGCCATAGGCCTGGTTTGAGAGGCCCGATGTTGTGCAATCATTTTGAATACGTTCCTGACTGGACAATGTTTCGAATGATGCATTGCAGACGCTTAAATAAAATTAGGTGAAGGCATAAAAAAAATAAACCTAGACGTCCGGTATTGCATCTTCGGATGCCAAGGACCATTGCTTTCAAACCTTAGTCTAGATTATCCCCTGTCCCCCCTCCCAACCACGTTCGGAAAGCAAACATACATTCCCTGCAAACCTTTGCATGTAAGAAGAATATCGCCCTTTTAAATAAAGGTTTAAGAGTTATTGTGATAACAGGATGCAGCAGAGTGCAACACTCACCCCACTTTTGGTTCAGAGAGAAGCCCGACAGGCTCAGCCAGACTCTCAGTCCAACATCCTTCGAGTCGAGAAGCAAGAGGTGCCAGGCTAGACACGTGGCACTGGCATACCCAACCACAGCCCGCAATCCTCACACCACCATAACCCCCCCTCCAACCCTAAACCCCCCCCCACCTCCCTCCTCTCTCCACCTGCTCTTCACCCCCCCACCTCTCCCAAACACAGAGTCCTGCCTCCAACTGACAACCCCCCCCACCCCCACCCCTCCATCCGCAGCCAGCGAAAAAGTCCAGTCGTTTTTCCAGTTGCCATGTTTTATTTGTTTATAGTCGAAGCGCTGCTGCAGAAAAGAGGCAAAACCGAGATGAAGACAGAGCAGGAGGAAAAGTGGTGCACAGGGTGCCCTCCCGTTCAGCAATCCTTTTTCACCGCTTAGTTCCCAGGCAGAGAAAGTCGTGCGAGGTGAGAGAGGAGTCATCTCTGCAAGAGTCCTGGTCTCTGTGTTGTAGTAGCTCACAGTTCAAGACGGCAGCAGCAGCAGCAGTTGGCAAAGCTCCGTGTCACTGGATCCATTGCTTTTTTAAAAAAAAGACTTTTTATTCAGTCAGAGCAGAGAGCGACAGAGAGCAGTGTGGAAGAAAAAAAACAGTGAGGCTGAGAGATGGAGCACTTTGCTATCACCAGAGTCCAAACGGCTGAGGGAGACCACAGGAAAATAATTAATGAATAGGCAGCAAGTAACTCACTGTTGCTAGAGAGAGGGAAAGCTTATCCTGCACTCTGATTGGCTGCTGCCGTGGCCATGTGCTCCCCAGTCACCAAAGAAGCCGGGCAAATCAAGGAAACGTTCTAATATTAGAAAATGTATCTAGGCAGTGATCAAACGTCTGACCCAAACAACTCCACCTTTTCCCCACACACTTGACTTTTTTCATGTGTGCAGCCTCCATGAATCTTCAGTCAGTGCGATGAAATGATGGTTTAAATCAAATGAAAATGCCACAGGATGAGGATGAGAAACATAACATGGAAAAACTGAAGGCTGCGTGTGATTGGAGAGAATTCCATGAGTCATGAGTCGGACGAAGCAATGAGAGGAGATGTTTGTTTTTCTCTGTCACTGTGGTTTGTTGACAATATGCACCAAAATTTTGACAGAGTAATACAATATCCCGAACAACTATTCATTAGAGAGGTTCATTTAAAAACACTTGGAGTCGCTGTAAGTTTGATTAAATTGTGGGGGAAGCGAGCCCTGGACTGAACTCAAAATGGCATCGAGACTTCACTGTGTTGTCTGCAGACACTGAGTGACTCTTGATGTGTGTAGTCAGCCGGAGGAGCTCTGACCTGTTCATTATACTTCAGTATGCACAACGTAAACTGGCAAATAAGCCATTCAGGGCATCACTAACACAGTCGAGTGATAACGAGCTGTTGTCACTGCTTGTAAACCAATAAATATGACTTGAAGCAAGAGACTTTGTTTTTACTGTGGGTCTCCAATATTCATATGAAAAAACCGAGGTAGTTAATTATTCATTCAAAGGAAGCATACAGGCCTGTGCTATTTTACAACTGATATTATTAGCTGATGAATGATTTGTTGTTGAGGAAAAGATGTCTCTTTTATCTAATCTGTTTTATATAATAAATATTATTTCATTAAACAAATATTTGATATACGTATAAAAAATGGAATTGGCCCTAGTCTTTTTTTTTAACATAGACAAGTGGCCAATGCAGATAAAACCTTCTACTATGTTCAATTTACCTTTATTTTGATATGACGTTGATATGACAACACAAATCACGTGATAAAACATTTTCCATGAAACTAAAAACACCTACCACGATATGAATAGCATTTGAAAACCTATTATGGTAAATTAATTGATTGATGGTTGTTCTATCGACCAGCCATACAAGCTAAATCGCTGATCAGCTGTCGCAGCGCAACGGTAACGCACACGTCGCGAGCGTTGCAATCTTATCGGTTAACGGTTAATAATCGATTAACGAGCGTCGGTTATCAGTCCGAAAAAAAATTCAAAATGTGCATCCCTAATACAAGCCATATACAATAATAATCATAGCCTGGCCTGAAGTTTTGATATTGATGCTTAAGTAAAAAAATAAATAAAATGCAATTAAACATTTGACTGTTATATAATTTTCTGTAGCAACAGGTAATAAACTCGTTACTTGTAAGTAAACAATAACATAACTGTAACTAATTGGCTGACACGTCTGCATTCACACAGTGTCAGTCAATACACTTCTAGCTTTACATACTATCATATTAACCACAGGAAACTAACCTGAATTTAATCATTTCCCTTATCGATCAATCATCCAGTGATCTGTTACCAATGCAGATGAACAAGTTTCTCTGTAGACCAGAGGGTGTGTTAAGCATCGTCTTCAGCATCATTAATCGAGACTTTTGTGCGTTTCATCAAGTCATATTTCTAGGTAGGTCAGTGCAAATTTATGTGCACCCATTCATTTCTAGAATCTTTGAAAGTTTGAAGGGAAACATGCCTTGACAAATCCAATCCAAATATCAGCAGCAGCAGCAGCAGCAGCAGCAGCAGCTCACCCCACGGCTGTGTGTGCTGTGTAATGGTTTTTCACAGAGCTGCAGCGTTGATGAGGTTAAGAGTGTCTTATATCTGTCTTAGCTTGTACACTTCTTATAAAAGGACAAAGCGTGAGGCTTCACACCGATGTGAGTCTCACAGACACAGTTTATGGATTTCATGCGGCCCAGTTTCCTGTTGTTCTTAAACGACTTTCACAGAGACAAATAAATGCACTGTACAAAGTTCAAACATTTACATGGACACAGCTTTTTCTTTAAAGTTTGTTTATGCGGCGGCCCTTTGCGGCGGCCCTGCTGTTGAGGAGCTGACTACAGAGCCACCACGCATGCAGCCTGGCCTCAGGCTATCTGTCCACATGGAAATGAAAAATCTACTGCGCCACAGGCAGGGAGGACGAGCCAACGACACAGAAGCTCGCGAGGACTTACTATTCAGCCTACAACCGGGGTTTAGGGCGTTTATAATTTATGTTCACCTGAATTCTATCGGTCCTTAATGACGCTGAAAAGCTCACTGTGCTAAATAGAAACATCTGCTGTGAAGATTATGCAGCACTGAGACAACACTGTTTTGAAAAGTCAACTGTGCCACAAGGCTCTACAGTTAATGACGACTCTCTGTGTTTATCAGAAGATATGAGAAGTAGGCCTAAAATCCATGAGGCTGCAGTTTGCATTTAAACATTTTGACTGCGACAAAGGAAAAATAAATCTGTTGAATATAGCACGGGCCTTTTTTTTTTGCTGTGTAGTTGGTTTGTAGTGGTTAGAAAGCTTCATACTTGTTTCTTTCACCCAGGTTACTGCATCAATGCCCATTTACCCATAACAAGTCAAATATAAACATATAAAACTGCACTACGACTCCTCCATTACTCTGTTACATTAAAGTATGCAGGTGACACACAGTGGTCTCCACTGCAGTGACTGTACTAATAACTAGTAATGATATTGTGACACAGAGGGGAAAGAAAGGAACCAGTTTTACTTGCTTGGTAATGTGATAATATGAATTATGTAGCAGTTACAGCAAATTAATATAACATGTCACTCAATCGGTGCGTTTGTCAAGTTCTCAGTCTATCATTTTACACACTGTTACTGTAAAATTACCAGGAGTCAAAAATGTCACTCACATGGTCCCAGTAGCCATGGAGGTGGCAAGATCACAATCTAAAATCGGCTCGTTCATCTTCCTGGAGAGTAAAGACCGCTGGTCTTGGGTAAATTCAGATGTTTCGTTTATTTTCTTGGGTACAGATCCCAGCTCAGAGTCTCCAGCACTTTTCAGTGGAGTCATGCCTAAACTGGCCTTAAAGCTGATTCTGTTGCTATTTTGATCAAATAACACCATTTCAGTTTAACTGGGTCCCCACGGCTGAAGGACGTATAACAAAAATAAATGACACAGCTGTACTGCTGCGTCTCCTGGAACTTGGAAGTTGGCTCACGATTTTATCCAGCTCCTCCGAGAAGTGACACTTGGCATTTTGCGAGTGCTGCACTTCTTCTAAAAGATTTAATGCAACGAGCCCTGCGAGTCATTCGGAGCATTTTAAGACATTTGGAGAAGGAATGACGGCTTTGGCCACAAGTCATGCTTCACACTGATAAAGCAGCATAATGGAGGATTGACATTTGGTTGCATAATGCTGGATTCAGTAATTAAAAGGGGGGGGGGGGGGGGGGGGGGGGGGGGGGGAGGTGGGAGTAGGAGAGGGGTTGGGTGGAGAGGTGGTGGTGGTGGCATGCACACTGTTAACAGGATTGTCTTATTATGAAAGTGGCACAATTTCCATTCAATCTTTCATGCATCTAAACAATAAAAGCAGGGACATCTCACACACACACACACACACACACACACACACACACACACACACACCATGTCAGGGTCTCAGCTATGTGAGGCCTCCGCACTGCACGGCCGCCTGCAGGCTGCACTCAATGTAAAGGCACTATTATAGTGCACCACATACTATACCAGTGTTGTGCACCGGGACACAACAAAATCTGGTCCAGTGCAACTTTTGGAATCCTAAAAACATCACAAATATCATCTCCTTCTTTCTTTTTTTTATGTATGGGGCTATTAGGAGTAAACTACAACAAAAACAAAAACAAACTTGGAGGTTTAAATGCATTTGACAACTTGATGGGCTTGTAAAAGTCGTTTTTTATCACGTTAATACCAAGAATACACAACAAACTGTAAAAGTATTTAACTAATGCAGGCCCAAAGTAACTTTGAAAATGTTAAAGTTCATGTTACAGTAACTTAACGGACTCAACATTTGATACACGTCAACTGTCGACAAGCGCGAGCGTCGAGCAACACGCTGCACGGACAGAAAACACACACACACACAAACACACTTTAGTGCAGTGTGTTCAGAGCTGAACGTGTATAAAACAAACACGAGGAGGAAAATCTCATGTTTAAACTTTAAAAGTAGGACACAAGTGAGTAGCGTGGGGCTGCGTGTGGAGAGCACACTTGCAGCACTTCCACCATTTTCCAGTACAGTGGCTGCTGCTGCCGCTGCCGCTGCCTTGCTGTACTGGAAATGTGCAATAACTTGGAAAAACTCACCCGCGGATATTTCTTGACTCTTCGCACTTTTTTGGCTGCGACGCTTTCAACAGTTCAAAGTCGCAGAACAAGGGTCCGTGTGGCACTGGCGCCGTATGTGCGGACGAGACCTCCTCGATGTGCGCTGAACTTGTAGCTAAACCCTCGGTCCACTTCTCACTTCGCCTCCTCGCTCTCGCTCTTTCTTTTCTTTTCCCCGTCCCTAACTCCCTGCTCCCTCACTCAGCCATTTTCCAGCTCAGCAGCACGGCGCAGGGAAGGGAGAGTGCGTGGGAACTAATATGAAGAGCGCGGAAAGTGACGAAGCCGAGCGGAAAAATCCGAACGATTAGTGAGGGGTCACCGAGTGGCCTCGGCCCATGATGGAAATTTGAACCTGACGATGTTAAGCTGTTGAGGCTGTTTTTTTCTCTTCTTCTTCTTCTTCTCCTCTTCTCCCAACCCGGAGACTCCGGTTCATATGAAAGGGCTAAATTGCTCAACCACATGTTAAATCCGTGTCTAATCCCATGTTAGGTTACATAGGGATGAATTCTTATATTAAGTAACAGCCCCCCCTCCCCTCTTTTTTTTTTCTTTTTTTTTTAACACAATCCAAAGTTTAAAGTCCCTCATCACCTAACCACTCATATATATCTAGATCTTACTTCGTGGATGGTTTATTTATTTTCAACAGAGAGATGCAGTAAAAACCTGGATATCATATTTAGCGAGTTTTATATTGAGTATTTCCAGTGTATTGTTATGTGGAATAAATTATTACAGTGTAGTTAAATGTTAAGAGCCAAATTTGATCAATACAGTATAACAAATATTGTGATTTGTTATGGTTTCAAGTATTGTGGAAACTATCCCTGATAATGTTGTATGACGGACAGATGACAAAACACTTTGTAGTCTTGGACTTTCCAGTCCTCCGCAATTCATTTATTTCAAGCACTGTTAAGACAATAGAAAAACAGACAATGTCACACCAGTCTGCACCAGATACCCACATGGTAAGAATTTCACAAAGGCCAGTTTGTCATTGGGTGACAAGGAGGGGGGGTGTCGAGTGGGGAGCAACAACTTCTAACACACAACCACGCTAAAACAAGTGTGGTAAATATATACCGTATGACAGTTGAGCACCCATGTGAAGACATGGAGTTTATCACACACACACACACACACACAGAGGCAAAAAGAGAGATGAGGAGTTCCTTGTGATGCTTAATTTTGATGCGTGGTAAACCGCTGGTATGGACTGATGTTGCTAACCACAGAACAAACTCTGATTTAAAAAAAAAAGTATAACATGAGGATACAACTTCAGGTGAAGAGATACAGATACGACAGTTTGGTGATGATGCAAACATGAAGAAACATTAAATCCTAAGAACATACAAAGATGTATATATTGCATCAGAAATTCAGTGATAAATCCCACACAGACAGAAGTTGTTTTGTTTTTACCTCAAGTACAATGAACAAATGTGTAACTTCTAGTTTAACCTGAACAATCTATAACCATTACTCAAAGCTTATTAATTCCCACATTAGAGTTCCCTCCACTATGTGTGTGAGAACAAAAGACACACTGAACTGGGACTGAAAGCATTTTTGGTGGTTGATCGGAACACTTCCTGAATGAAAATAACAAATTCAAAATGTGAGGATACAAAGTTAAGGAATACATACATGAATACCAATTCCCATATGTTCATATGTCCTCCCTCACTTTAAAGCTCAAATCAGTGATAATTCATGACCCATCCAACGAGATTATTACCTCAAATATAAAATAAAAAAAAGAAACTTCCTCAAATGTGTGAATCGTGTAGAAATTGTATTGGGATGTGAACTATGCACAATCATTTGAGGATGATCACAACAGGAGATTAAGACCAATGCCGCTTAAGTGGCATTACACATTATTCATTCTGAGTCCATCTACCCATACAAGGTCACTTTCAAAAAGATACCACCTACAGCTGCTATAAGGTCCACCATTGTTTATGCAATATACATCAACAGCATAGGTTATTAGTACTGCAACAAGACCGTTTCCCTATCAAAATATACAAAACAAAAAGGAGATCACCTCGACTCATTCCTTCATCCATTCAGGGCTTCTGCTTGAAATATGTCACTCCCTGTCATTCTTTTTTTTCCCCATAATAATTTAACAAAAGAAAAAAAAAACATGATAAGTCCACACACACATATTTGCACTAAAATGTAAACATTCATTCATAATACACTTTTTTTTTTTTTAAACAGCCAATGGAGCCAGTTTTGTGTGTTGCATCCACTGTACAACGTTTGAATCCCACAGAGAAAGAGATCGTCCTGGAGTGTAAATCTAACTGTCTACGGCTACGACAACTTGTGCAAACACTTGAGCTAGACTACGTTTGTTAGGAGCTGGACGGAGGTTTGACTCTACAAGGAATTAGAAGACAGATACAGCAGCCTGGTTTCCAAAGGTAGTCGCAAAGCTTCATCTACGCACCTGTGTTTTGATCAGGTGATGGTTTAAACCGCTGCTAGAGTGCCAGCACTTGCGCTTTTTGAAAATTGTATTTAATTCTTTTACAGGACAAACAGCAAGTGGAGGTAAAGCCCATGCATGCATGAAGCTTTGTTTTATGTACAACTACAGTACCTCTTTTAAATGGTTCCTATGGTTAAACCATGCTTTGGCAACAGCGCTAGACTTTTCTGTTGTTGTTGTTATTTTATCCATTAAAATATTAATACAATGTCTGTGTTCAAGATTGATGAGTCTAAATGTTCACCACCACAAATGAAATGTTACATTTCTTCTGAGGCAGCACAGAACATCTTGTTAAATTTTACAATACATTATATGTTGCAGGAGAGACACTATAGCTTTCTTTCAACGACTCAATCTGAACACAAATCATCACCCAGTTCTAGACAGGCATTGCGGTATATAAAAATGAACCATGGTACGATATTGACCTCCCCTATTCTGCACCTGCTGTAAAACTACTCAGAGTTGTTGCGTCGCTTTTTCTTTTTGTGCAATTCCTGAAATAAGAACAGCTGAAGCATCCAAGGCATTTTTAACAACTAAAAAAACAAGATGAGCATACAAAGTCATAAATAAGTTTCTTCATTTAAAACAAAAAGTATTTACAAAATACATCAGTTACTGGTGCCACAGTGATTTGAGAACCGAGAGAAAAAAAAAAACAAGCAACTAGGAAGTAAACACAGTTTGGCAGTCAGTTATTCTGTTAACAGTGTAGCAGGATGCATATATTACTGAGAAACATCAAGTTGAAATTGTTCTTCCATCTTCTAGCAGTTGCTTATGATGATTCGGGGGACTTGGGTCACAGTTTTCTGGACACAACATGCAAGGCCTTCAAAATGTAAGTACAGTAACAGGTCCAAGACTTCACTTCTCTTTGTTGACCTGTGATCCCTGGCAAAGTGAAAACTAAAACCCTGCTTTGTCTTTTGACTTGGCTTTCTGCTGTGATGTTGTACCCTGTGATCCTCTTCCCTCCAACTTCACGCTGGATTCTGCCTGGGCCGAGTTGAGCCAGGACGCCTTGAATGCCTTCGGCTGCATGACGGGGATCGTAGGGCTGGGTGTCGCCTCTCTCTCCTCCAAGTCATCGAAACACACTTCCTGCACGGCCTCCTGTTTCTTGAAGGAGTCCCTGCGCTCCGACAGAGCCAGCTTCCTCATCACCACCACCTCTTTGGAGTGGTGGTTGCCGCCGCGGTGTTGGGGCGAGACGGTGGAGCGATGGTGCTCGCTGCCTCCGGCGGCTGCGTCCTGGTGGCCTCTCTGCCCTCCGATGTACAACCCCTGACGGCCGTGCTCGCCGACACACACGAACCCGGTGGCCGTGTCCCCATCCATGTCCTCCAGCCCCTCCCCCTCGGACAGAGGCCCCTCCATGGTGTGGCGCCGGGTGCTGTAGGCCTTCCTTTCCGCGTGGTACCCTGTGGTCTTGTCTCCTGTCAGCTTCTCTGCTGATTGGACCCTCTTGAGGAGCGGCGAGCGTGGCGGCTCTGCACTGCGGGGGCGCACAGAATGCCGGGCGATGGTGGGAGGGGACAATGTTTTGCCATGGAAACCCTGTAGGGACTTGGGGTGGCTGAGGAGGCAGGATGGAGAGCACTGGGGGGAGAGAGGCTGAGGGGGTGGGATGCAGGCCAGTGGTGAAGGAGGAATACTGCTGGTGGACTTGCAGCGACCAGCTTTGGTGTAGCGACCCAAAACATGTAGAGAACTGGGGCGGGCCTGTGGTACAGGCGAGTTAGGGGAGCTGGAACAAGGAGAGGAACTCGAATCTACAAGAGACACAACGAGAGAAAGAGAGAGAGATAAAATGTTATTGTTCATTCTGGGGGGGGGGAAACGACAAATACACACAAGGCAATACCTTCGGATGATAAAAAGAGTCCTCTCTTACCTCCGGAGTGGTCAGGGGCAGGAGAGCGACATGGTGTGGAAGGCCCGGGAGAGAGGCTCTGGGTGGGGGAACCAGAGAGGCTGTCACTAGATGACTGGTGGAACCCTGAAGAGAAGCTACGACTGCTCTGCATGGGCGGAGCAGGTGTATGCTTAGACAGCTTCTTCAAGATGCTACGTCGCCTGCTGCAAGAGAAAAACACAGGTGTCAGATGTTTATATCGTTTGTGGCACTTTTCTTTCCTTCACCTCTTTTCAAGCTAACTTACATGGTAAATACATAAAACCTCACGTTGAGCAAAAAAAACTTTGCACCTTAATCCATAGTCCACCTAAAGAACAACTCCTGATCAGTTCAATTATATTTTTTGATAATTGGAGTTTTCATTTTGTGTCATGATGCCAAATGAATTATGTCTTATTAAAGTCAAATATTAAGCTTCACAATGCAGCTGTAAAAGTTAAACAGTAATGTCTTCAGTCTCCCCTCATGTACCTGTCCTGCCCGTCCTTCCTCTTGCTCTTCTTGCTGCGCCGGGCCATCTTGGCCTTGTAGCTTGCCTTTCTGGCAGGGCCCACCTTGATGGAAGTGTTCTCCAGTGCAGTTGTCTGCAAGGTCACCTTATTGCCACTCTGTTTAAAGCAGATTAATACAATTAATATAAACATCTATTGAGGAGAAGAGCCACAGAATGACATGTTATCATTGTCAGAATGTATCCTAAGAGCAAGCTTTTTCCATGCTAAACAGATATGTGGATGTTATCTGTACATGTGTACCTCAATAAATAATACAGTATGTGAACAGGAAATAAAAGTCCAATACGCATTATCCCCATTAACGGGCTCTCTTACCTTGAGCAGGAGCTCGACCACCTCAGTGTGGACGAGTCCCTGGACAGACTCCCCGTTGACGTGAGTGATGAGGTCACCAGCCCTCAGTCCCGCCTCGTGTGCAGGACTGCCCTCCTCAACACACTGTCAACACAAAGACACACAACATCAGATCCACATTACTGGTCAAGCAACCATCTAAAGGGCTGTTATCACTATGGCAATGTTACATCTACTTATTATTAGCAGTTTTTTCAGTTTATTTACTCAAAAATACAAATACAAATTCTAACACATTAATGCACTAGCATGAGCATTAGATAAGTCAAATTCATTCAAAAAAACACAAGAGTTGATTCAATCATTAAGTCTCTATAGCCTTTGACTGTGTGTTGGTAACTACAATCCTACATTTACATATTGAATTTTCCATCCATGATGAACGCCATCAGCTAAACCTGAGATAAGGATACATACCCAGACCATGTGGTGGACAGTGTAGATATCACTGTCTCCCATGTAGACCCGGATAGCTCGCAGTGCAAAGCCGAACCTCTTCCCAGAGCTGTGGATGACCACAGGAGGCCTGAGGCAGCTGATGTTGACGGACAGGTCGCGGCTGGGAGACGAGTCCCTGGACGAGGGGTTGGATGACAGGGACAAGGAAGATTTGGGGCTGGTGGGAGGACCTGCTGAGTCGTCTGGGACAGGAAAGGAAGATGTTTAGAAACATTATCAGCTGAGTACTTATGTGCAGAAACAAATACAAATCGGAAAACTCTTTAGTATTTGATTAATTTACTTCTACTAAGTCGCCACATAATCATCCAATGGGAAGTTGTTCCACTAAGAATGAGTTTGAGAGTGATCATCAGGACAGTGTTGGTATTTATGGTGTCTTGTGCAAATCACACAGGATCAGGCTGTAGAGGGCACTATAAACAAACAAATAGTCTTTGCAAATGTAATCAGATTACATTTGTCCCTCTACAAGACAATTCATTTGAGAAACAACTGAGTTTATACACATTTCAATGTAAGGGACAAGATGGTGGTTCTTTGTATTTTGTATGTAATGTACAGATTGTTATCAACCTGTTTACCTGGGGTGATGATGAGAGAGAGGCCAGAGACAGAGGCAGACTTTGGGACTTTGCCAGCTGGGGCCCTGGGTTTCTCTGGGGTCTCCAGCTGGTGGGCGATACGTCGGGATGCCCCTCTCCTGAACGATGGCCTGGTGCCCGTGCTGTTGCTCCGGAGGCGGATGCGACGCAGGTTGGAAACCATCCCATCTATGACCACGAGGCAAAGAGTGTCAGCAGTGGCGTTGCAAATGCGATATGACGGGCGAGAACGCTAAATAAAAAATATTTTGTCAGTCTGCCTTACCCTCCTCCTCTGCAGCGATGGAGAAGCGAGGCATGATGTCCAGGCTCTGGGTGCTGTTCATCACCAGTGGGCTGGCGCTGCGCTCCGACTGGGAGGAACTGGACGAAGCGCGAGGACGCAGACTGCAAACGGAGACAAAAGATCACGTAGTTCATGAGTATTTCAGGGAAGAGAGGGGGATATTACATTTCCGTCTCACATGTTTCATAAAATATGTGGCTAGCAAAGCAAGGGGGAGGACTGAGTTTATTTCCTCTCGTAATAAGGACATCACTCTCTCTGGCGTGTCATGCTCTCACCTCCCTCTGTGTCCATCTGCCCTCCTGTCTCCACTAGCCAAGTGTTTGTGCCCATCGCCGGGGGAAAGGACTCCCCTGCCCTCCCACCGCTCCTCCTTCTCCTCGCTGTGGCTTCGCTCCGATGACGACAGGCTCTGATTGGATGGTGTGGAGGTGGACAGGTGCTCTGTGCTGCTGTACACCTAGAGGTTAAGCAGAGTGTGGTGAATCATTGCTCTAATTTTGTATAGATGCGCATCTACTAAATAATCACACTCATTTTGTATTCTATATCAGCGTTATTTGCATTAGCTGCAGTATGTCTTTTAATACTATAATAAAGAAGAAATACCTTGTTGAAGCGATGAGCCACGGAGGAGAACTGTCGCAACTCCAAGGAGGATTCATCATCGTTGGTTTCATCGTCTTCATCTGAGCCCAGATGACAGTATCGCTCTGATCGGGCTGCAGAGATCACAATGACAGCGCATTAAAAAAAAATGTAAAATTGGTGGAATTGGTTTTTCCCGAAATTAAATTGCCAAGAGGCATCACTGTGAAATTAGGTTGCCACCCCCCCCGAAGAAAAAAAGTCTAAATATCTGACAGCCTCTTCTGAGGTGTGTCTAGCTTTGTGGGTGCACTGTGTGTGTTTTTTTATGAATAAATCATCATACTGTCAAAATAACTGGTGTCCTCTTCTGTCTCTAGCTGAGGTATAAATTCAGCCTTCTGCCTCAGGAGCCCGTTCCAGTCCAGGCCCAGGAAGAACAGATGCATCTTCACTTCAGTGGTTCCACCTGAAGAGGAAACAAGGCAAATAACTGTCATGTCACATCTGGTTTACAACTATTCCTCGTCCAGGAGTAAGGAGAGGCTCCCCTGGTAACATTAGTAAAATGACTGCAATGTTTTTCTCTAAAGCTATGACTAACTTTCAATCTATTGACTGTTAATCTGACAATTATTTGCTCAATTACTGGTCTGTTGTACAAAATCTGCTGGCAACAAATGTCCTTTTTATTCTGAAGAAAGACTCAGTTTATTAAAGCAGAAGAAAACCAGCCAATTCTCACAATTGAGAACATGAAGTCATCTGATATTCAACATTTCTGCTTGGAAAAATCACTGAAATCATTCAGTTATTCACTCACCACTACAGAATTGGCTTGAACTGCCTGCAGAATAGTTACATCTACTTAAATTACACTGGAGCTGAAAGTGCCACTCAAAGTGCTTTGAAAACTTAACATTTTTCCACAGTAAAATATGTCATCACTGGCAATAAAGGTACCAGTGAGGATAACTTCTGCATGTGCCACCTCTTGGCCAGCAGATGGTCACAGTGCTGTGCAAACGTGGGACCCAGCGGGTTCTAACTGAACGGAGCCTTGTCCGCCCACCCACCGTCAGTCACGCTGCCACCAACCTGTTCCCAGACGCTCCAGAGGACTCTGTCTCAGCAGTCTGGTGATCAGGTCCTGAGCATCAGCTGGCAGAGCATCCTCCCCGTCTGGCCAGATGATGTCATCTGGACAAAGTAGCACATAGCAGCAATTTAGTGACAGGATTTAAATCTGTCGATGCAGAAACTGGAGGTGACAAGTTCATTTCTGAAGGCAAAAATAAACAAGAAGTTTTAACCTGTGCAGAGAAGTTAACAATAACAATGCAACGATAATTGTAAGGATCTCTTACCATTAACCACCTGACCAAAAAGCTGTTCTGGTGTGTCTCCAAAGAAAGGCACACAGCCCACTAGGAACTCATAGAGGATAATTCCCATGGCCCACCAGTCCACAGGCTTTCCATAACCTTGCCTCAGGATCACTTCTGGAGCAATGTACTCTGGAGTCCCACACACCTGTACAGAGGACAACAGATGTCAGTGGATGTCAAACACAACAGAAAGGATGAAGAGGAGACGTGATGAGAAGAGACAAACCTGTTTGTCAATAAACTCTCTGGTGTCTTTCTCAATGTGTCCTTCATACAGGTTGGTGGTCATGTTCATCAGACCAATCTTTGACAGTCCAAAGTCCGTCAGCTTGATGTGTCCCATGGAGGTGATTAACAAACTACAAAGGATGGAAACACAAAGATGTTTAATGTTACATCAAATGCTAAGCCCAAAGATCGTAAATCTCAGATGCAGTGAAAAAAACATTGTTACGCCCCAGCTAGGGGTCTCTGAGGAGCAACGTGAATACGAGACACTCTCTTCCCAGAACTCAAAACAGCCACCATGATTCGAGTGTGAAATAACTCATAATTTATTGTTGTACAAAATAGGTAAGGTAGATATAAGTAAATAAGAGGACTTCAGGGTGGACCCAGGCCAACATAACAAACAAAAGAGGAAACTAACTCAAAATGGCAAGCTGACCTGCAAAGGAAAGAAAAGGAAAGAACATAAACTGCCCTCCCTGGCTAACCACAAAAACAGGAGAAAACTTGCAACTGAAATGGCGGTCCACCCCTACAAAAGAACAACACAACTAAAAGTGGCTGGTTGGGTTGAGGAAAGGAGTCTTCTGCCGTGCTCTGCCCCCCCCCCGCCGACTGCTCAGCTGGAGATAACAGATAACGACGGCAGTCGTAACAAACATCAAAGATTGAAAGACTCAGAAAATTCTGCTCCAACTTCAGAAAGACTGCCAGAGTTTAAAAAAAAAATGATGGCAAGTTTGAAGACGATGAAAGTTTTAAGGAAAACTAGACGCTGCCTGAAAGAGAGAAGGAATGAAAAATGTGTGGGACTATTCCATTTGGTGATTGGCCGGAGACTCACTTGTCAGGTTTGAGGTCTCTGTGTACGATGCCGTAGTTGTGAAGGTACTCCAACGCCAGGACGGTCTCTGCAAAATACATTCGCGCCATGTCCACTGGCAGAGGTCCAATGTTCTTCAATAGGTTTGCGCAATCCCCGCCTATTGAGTGTGAGAAAAGGAGAAAACAAGATTCAATTTGTATTTCATAGTTTCCGAGAGCCCAGTCCCAGTAACGGGAGGACTTAACACATTAATGACTACTACTACTACTACTACTACTACTACTATAACATCCAAACCAAGCCTACCTTCCACGTACTCCATGACCATGCAGAGGTGCCTCCGAGTCTCAAAGGAACAGAACATAGAAACCACAAATGGGTTTTCAGCAAAAGTTAGGATGTCTCGCTCCACAAACACCTGCTGGATCTGATTCCTAAGCATCAGGTTCTGTCGGTTGATCTTCTTCATGGCAAAACGTTGACGGGTTTCCTTGTGGCGCACCAGAAATACAGCCCTGTGAGGGAGGATGAAGGGAAGAAATAAGGAATATTTCAGATCAAACAAACATAGTTAGGAAGTGACAGGTGCGGAAGGGAGGTAATTTGAGAGATTTCCTTGGGGAAAGGATGAGGAAACATCCACATCGCTTAATGCTTCACATCAGTTCAGACTTGAAATAAAACTGCCCACATAAATTTCTCAGCGTAAAGATAAAAGTGCTATGTAAAAAAAAAACATCCTCATTTTGGTTTCTTTTCTGCTTTTATTGGAATGGTGTCCACAAAGAGACCGAGTCAGTCGACTGCAAACAAAGAAGTCTGTCTTACTCACCCATAGGCGCCATTGCTAATGAGCTTGATAGTCTCGAAGTCGCTCTCCAGTGGTTTCCTACGAGGAGGGGTGCAGGCTGCTCGGCTCTGAATCACACACACATCCAAAAGCATAAGGGATGGAAAATAACAGAAACTTAACTGCTGCATTGCTGCTAAAAAGAATGACTACATACACTTCATGACTTCAATGTGATAATGTGAAGGATTTTTGTCTGCTTGTAGAAACAAGTGCTGCATTCATCACTTGAATCTTTATATATCCAATCAACTTCCTCAAATGTTGTTTTGTTCTACAACCTCCACTGCCTTTATGATGTCTTGTCTGTTATCTTGTCACACCCAAAGTCAATTAATGACATCTTGACTTGTCAGTGTCAGTATCGTTCTACCTGTGTGGGTGTCGTCTCTCCGGTGTCATCAGACTCTCTGCTGGCTGATCTGTGGCTCGGGCTCGTCTGCTCCAGATGGACCATCTCTGTAACAGCATCAGACACGCAGATCGATCTCATCTTACATAAGCTCCAGTGATGACAACAAATGTTTATTCAACTGCCTGCAATGGTACTAACTCGCTAATGATGCTTCATGAACAAATTCAGACACCTGTCACTGTATTCACAGCATATTTGTTGGCAGATTTTCTAATGTGAGTCATTTATAATGTGCCATTTCAGTTAAATGATAAATGGCATCGAATCCATTTGAAGGAGGCTCTTCTCAGCAGGATATCTCTGTGGGAAGCAGAGCCAGTAGTTCAGTAGTAAAAGAAGTGGAAATGCTTTGATGTTTTCATCAAATGGAGCAAAGACTGCTTCCCTGGAGCAGAATGCACTCAGCAATGCAACAACTGAGACTGATTTATCTATTTCTAATTGTCTAATTCTACAGATCACAATAGATAGCTGTCTAATACACACTTTAAGAAGAAGAAAATACAACAACATAATAAGGTAATTCTCTAAAAGAAATCATTGAAACAATGATATCTCACTTCTGGCACAAAAACATGTAGTGAAATTCAACTAATAAATAAAAAGAATACATAAAATGGTGCCTAAATAGATGGACTAGACAAATACTAAAACATATAAATAAGTCACCTTCCAGAGGATCCCTGGTGAGGCCGAGTTGGCTGATGATGTATCTGGGAATATCAGTCTTGATGCCGTGGCCCACTTTGGCTTGACCCTCTGCAACTTCCAGACGCTGGTAAAACTCCTCTGGATCAAACTCCTGCAGAGGAAAAATAAAACGTTGTGATTTCATTGCATTTTTGTTCATTACATTACTTGGATTGTTTTTGTTTTTGCAAAAACAAACCAACTTCTAAGAGAGTGCAGGAAAGTGTTAAACAGGAAATAATTCAATAGCAAACTATGCACCAGGAATCAAACAGGAAACACATGTTGCAACATCTGGAACACCATTTTTCTAGTATGATTCAATAAAGTAAACAAGATCATGTGTACCATGCAAAATGAATGTTATTGCAACAAACATCATGATAGGCAAGGTAAGGCTGAAGAAAGCGCAGTATGTTTGTCTTGGATAATTGGAACAACTAACTGGGGCAAATAACTGGGCTAATTTTAAAGCAGTGAAACTTGAATAATCAGCTACCGCCCATATCAAAGTATCAACAAGAACTACAACTGAGAACAAGCCTTACTCAAACTGTCAAACTTGCTCTTGGCTTACTCCAACGCCAACTCTGTAATTATTACTGCAAAAACCACCAATCATTACTACAACATATCATCAACGTATGTTAGTCACCTGTCTTACCTGCACTTGAGGGAGCACAGCGTGTGTTAATGCTCTAAGCTGATAAACATAATGTTGATATTACCCTCTCACATATAACCCCTACTTTGTCTACAAATGATTCTTACCAGACACTCCAGGAGTCGGGCAGGCCTGGAAATGATGATGAGAATCTTCTTGACCAGTTTGGTGATGATGGGCACCTCCTCGCTCTCTGAACGCTCATATGCCTGATCAGGAAAAGTACAAAGGATGATGGATTGTTACTGTAACTTAATCCAATTGGCACATAACCATTAGGCAGCACAGCTCACCCACGGAGGCTGTCTGCACTTTGCTCCGGCTGACAGTATTTTTAGCATCCGTTTTATCTTCTTACATTATCTGTTGTTGATTCAAGGAACTGTGGCTGGCGTTTAGACATATTGTGCCGATGGTTGTTTCTGCTCGGTGCCTTGTCAGATTAATAAATAGTTGAAAACACTAGTGAGTACACTTTTATTAACTCTCATTGTCTCCATATCTTAGTCAATAGCCGTTTTCCCACTAAAATTAGTGGGTCGACGTGGGTTTTTTAAACGCGGGTCGACCCGCTAACAATCGGCATTTGGCCCCTTTCCCATTGACCAAAATGAGCCGAGTCTGCCCAGTGGGAAAGGGGTATAGCATTGCCTTGCCTTGGTCAAACAGCAGGTTCCCAATGTGAGCTGCAAAGGTCGTGGAAGACTGATGTCAGTCAAAGATCAGGTTTATCAGATGATAATCTGTAACTGGCTCCATGTCAAACCTGTTTAGATTTTATGGTTCCACTCTGAGACAGTGCCTATAAATCCAGAGAACTCATAAGCTCTGAGGCAAATTAAAACATTTTAACATGTGACCATGAGGGACTATTTGCTTAAAATAAACTGTTTCTTAGATGGGAAATTATTTCTGAGCCAAGACGAAACATAATTACAGAAGTGTGGTTTAGTGGAAATTATAGACAAAAAAATAGCTATCCCAGTTGAACCCTATAGTAAACGGCTCTACTAGGATACTGGATGAAAACAGAAAAAGAACTGGATTGGTTGTGGCGACTGTAGCACTGCTATCAATGAACTCAACTTACTTAATGTTAAATTATCCAATTTTCTGAGTTAACAGAGAAAAGTCACTCTCAGTCTCAGTCTGCAGCCGAAGCAGTAATCTATTTTACAGGAGGCAGCATTTGCTGCAGTAAAATTGTTGGTGGAAACGTTACATAATAAATCATTACATAATCAAACGCTATACCACCACACAGATCTATGAAGCAGTACAAAATGACAATGCCATTACTTGCCAATGAACTAGAACCAGTCAAACATGCAATTTCAATTCAATGTTCCCGGTGCAGCTACAGATGAGCATGCAATGTTCCAGAGGACGGTCGGTGCTATTGAAATCCACTACTACCAAATTAGAAGGAATAAACTTGGCTCAATAACTATGAATAGAACAGAGTGAACAGAATTATGAGTATGTTTTGTAAAAGTGAGATGCAAAACATTTATTGAGACACCCACCTCATGCAGCAACTTCTCCAGCTTCTCCTGTAGCTCCACAAAGTACCTGGAGGTGACCAGGCCTTTCTGGGACTTGTCCAGACAGTCTCTGGCGAGCTCCACCAGCTGGTGCTGAATGAATCCAAGCACACCATCGGCCAGGGGCAGAGCAGTGCCTGGGGAACACTCTGCAATGATGTCAAGCAGCCGACCCTCCATCTGGGCTGTCGCCTGGGAAACAACCAAGATGGAAGACTTCATTTAAAACGCTGACAGCAGTATTGTAGTAACAATTTCTCTAAATCCCATTGGTGAGTGGTTTATGTTTTTGACTTTGCCATGAGCAAAATCTCCTGTCCTGGTTTCCAAGTGTAAAATAAAAACACCCAGTGCAGACATTTGTAGATCTTCATTTTATATCTAAAAGATGCTTGCTAAATACAGATCAGAGAGAGAGGGGGCAAGAAAAAAATGCCAGAATAGCACAGACTATACCTTGGGAAAGCGTTCTTTGTAGACATGATTCATCATGACAATCTCATTGTCAAATGTTCCACAGGTCCGCCCAGGGCTGGATGAGCAGAGGCGAATGAGAGGAACAGAAAAACAGATCAGAAATTCTATGCAACGATGAATACCATAAAATATTTCTGCAGTGATGGATGCTAAATTCGAATCATGTATCAATAAGGGATGTCATTTGTATACCGATCAGGGGATTGAGTGATAATAGAAGGAGGAGACTCATATTAGAGAGGCATGTTGCAAGTCAAGTAACTGGTTATCTAAAATCAACAGTAATACACTGTAGCTGTGAAATAGTGTTAATCATAAAAATTCTGTTATAGCTACGCAACATCCATGAATTTCTTAGGTGTAAATTACAACCGAAAGTGTTTATTGCCACCCCGAGTCGTAAACACAGCATGTTTGAAAACGACACTGATGTGATTCAGATCAGGTTCTCATCTGCAGTATCCATGACCACATCTGTTGTGTGCACAGGGCTTCAGTTACGAGAGGGCTCCTTTTAAACTGTCCATACACATTACAAATCAATGAACTGTCATCGCAAATGGTAAAAATAACAACTGTGTGTGCCCCTATACATCACATACTACAAATAACAATATCAACATGTGACAAGTACTTTACTATTTCTGGGTAACCACAACAGTTGCACATGCAGTGAGGTTTTACTTGAGGGCATTAGCAGCCATTAACCCCTTGAGAAATATTTGAAGGGCGATAAGAAATGCTTTACACACCCTCTGGAGCTATTTTGGAGCAACATGGAATCTTGTCAGTCATCAATTTCTATAGTCAATACATGCTGGAAAACTTATAAGTGTTTTAACAACATTATAAAAGTCAATTACATTAATTTACTAAGCTACACGGTCCAACAGTTTAGCAGAGGGGGTTTCTCTCTGGTGTAATTGTTACAGCTTGTGGAATCTCATGTTTGATCTGTGACCAACCAATTAGCCAGCCAGCACATTAACAAACCACCTGAAAGGAAATAATTATTTGCTGGGTGTATAAATAGCTTAGTTGTGCATAACTTAGTGTAATTCAAATTAAAAAAGTTAATAGGCACACATTATCATAGAAATCTGAATGTGACTATATAGATATTCATTAAAAAAAAAATCTAAGTTAATGTAGAAACATCTATGTTGATTAGTCAATCATAATGATGTAATGACTGTAACCTGTTCCGTTTAGATAAGAAACCAACACTTCTGCATATCTGTAAGAGTAGACGTATCTAGAGCATCCAGAAGCTTCTCTGTATGGCTCATTATAGACTCTATCTGCGTGTGTGTGTGTGTGTTATTTGTGTGTTTAGAGCATGTGTGAATGAGTGGCAAAGGCACGAACACGCCACTGAAAAAACAACCACATCAAGATGAGCCCAACACCCTCTGCAACCTTTCATAAAAGACTCCAGCAACCTCACAACCGTCCACCACCAGAGCTATTTACAGGGCCCGTTTGATGAGGAAATGCTCAATTCTAATCCAGCGAAGAACCAGTAACCAGCACGCAGGCTTTTTACAGAACCACATTAAATAATTATTCCACCATATTCAAATCCTCCAAGCCACTGTTTCAATATTTATAATCATACATGAAAGTTGCCAGGGAACATTAGGCCTACTTTTGTCAATCCAAGGCCAAGCACCAATCTTACCAAATGGTACATTACTTATTCATGTTTCTATTTACAGCTCTGCTAATAAGTAGCACACTGACGCTAACTGCAGGCTGTTTTAGTTGACGCAGTGCTGTTTTAGTCTCTCATAAAATGATTTTTTCACCTCTGGAGGTGGTAAGTTTTATATGCACTGAGCAGCTAGCATTTAATTAGCAGAGAAGAATTTTCCAATGGCAGTGCAGGGTCACACTGCAGTTATTGTTTAGATATATACCTGAACTGAGCCAAATCAATGACAAGTGAATGTTTGCTCATGAGAAAATTCACACATAGAATTGACACAGGAGAAACTTTGTTTATGAAAGAAAATGCAAATGGTAGGAATTACTTTTTTTTAACCTTTCATCATCATTGTATTGTTAACGCAACATGCTTAAATTATTTGTTTGAACTAGAAAGGCTAGCTTTTCTAACTAGCTAATGTTACTAACCCAAGTAACACAATAGTGTTTGACTGCATTTTAGCCACATTAGCAGTAGCAACTAAGTGTGGGGTTTGATGTTTTATTTTTCCTTTGCGCAGCTCCTGACCTACTGTATGTTCAGTGTTCATCAAGACCACATTTTTAAAAAGAGGAAATTATGTTACAGTGCAATTACACAACTTTAAACCTTGCTATGATATATGCAATACATTAAAGCAGATATCAGCTTCACGGCCGTTTCGGCTAATGCTGCGTTCAAGGCAGGCTTTTGAAACCGTAAGTTACAGCTTCAAGTCACAACTACGACTTGGTAGCGTTCCAGGTAACCCGTAGCTCGTGTTTTTACCATCCTGTTGTCTGTGAAAGTTCCCTATAACGGCCACTCGTAACTTCCGACCCGTGAACTCGTACCAGATCGAACTGGTATGACTTCACAGGAAGGAAAAACACAAAGTACGAGTTTCTTTGAACGCACCATGAGTTAGCAGCCCCCGCCCTTGTCAGGCATCAATTGGTCCTCGTGCTACGTCACCACATTCACGCGCATCCCTTGGCTGCACACACAGCCCTTCATGCCGTTCTCTCTCCTCATTGGATAACACTTGTATCCCACAAGGAAAATTTTCTCCTCGGGTTACAGCAGAGCAGAGTGACGGAGAGACTCGTGTTTAGGCTGAAATACTTCATGTAAGTGATTGCTGACGGAAAATAGGACTATTTAGGACTTATATTAACAAAAACATTCCACTGATATCTGCTTTAAGTAATTCATTTTCAAAAATTGATGAGCCTAAACTAAAACCTTAGGCAGGAGAGTTGTGGCTTCCACCTACTCAAATCAAACTAATCTAATCTATCAGATCATCTGTTCTTTGGGCGCCATACTGTGTTACGGAAATGTTTGTGACAAAAGCAAACAGTGCATACAGTAACTGTGATCGGTGTAGTCACTGTAAGTTACCTGAGACTACGTGAGCGGAGTCTGACAGGGGGCGAGGCGTGTGCTCCTTCTTCATCCGCCACACTCTCCGTACTCCGGAAATGTTTGAACAGGAAGTGGAGATCATCTTGTGTGGGCTGGAAGGGCAACTGGTGCAGTAACTCCTGGGAAGAAGAGGACTGAGATGGAAAAGTCCACAGGGGAGAGAGAGGGAGAGTGGGAAGGAAGAAGGAGAATTAATATGAAATATGTGATAAACACAGACAACTGGTGAATGATCAAACACTGCTTATTTCCCATTTTTGTCTGCATTTATTTTCACATTTGTATCTGTGTCAGGTTTTGCTTCTGCAGCTTTGATGATATAACATCCTGTCTTGAAAAGGTTTCCTCTGATAAGAGAGGCGCACCACTGTTCTCTCAGATTCACTCATTATCCTGTTAATACTCTGAGTCTTAAAGGCTCTCATGTTCCAGTATAGATCTGAATTAGATGTAGCACTCAACAAGGTCATGCTGAAAAAGACTGCAGTAAAGTAAAACATCATGAATCTATTTTTACTTTTAAAAAAAGGGACTTGGTGAGATTTTGTGTTCTGGTCCCCCGAAGCAGGACTTTTGTCTTTCCTGCTGCAGCATGCCCTGCAGAGGGGACCGACCGACAGCTGTTGCGTTGGCCATGCATGCATTTGATTTCTCTTTCCAAGCCAAAATGTGTAACATGCAGCCTGGAATTTATGAGAATAACTCCCATCTGGCTGGGGCCTTGTGTTTCGCTAGAGGAAGCACAAATGAGAAAAGGCTAACAGAGGGAAAAAGTGAAAGGACAACAGAGAGAAAAAGAAACAGAAAGAAAGCATGGAGCAAGAACGAGACAGAGAATAAGTGGTAAAAGGGGAAGGGGAAGGGGGGGGGTGGCAAGATACCCTGAGGAGGAAACTAGAGACATGTCAGGACTGGGCGAGAGCAGTATAAAGACCTCACTGACAGCGAGCCTGAAAGGGGCATTGTGTGAGGAAGGCTGACCTCACCGTCTCCAAGCCATGTGGTCGACCGTACAAAATTACAGTCGTGACAGAGGAGCTGGGCATTGTTTTTCTACCACCGACTGCAGCTCCAGTTAGGGCTTTGAAGGCAAAATCTCAAGATAATCACCACAGAAACCCTCAACAAATAACTAATGGGTGTAGCTGGGCAACTCGTTTCCCTTTTCCCCAAAGAGGAGCCCAGTCTCTTCTCATGTGTGATGTCACACAGGGAAAAGAAACCATGCATTTCAACAAGGTCTGTGTTATTTTAGCGATTAGACTTGTTATCCCTGTACTTTCCCCTCAGTCTAAAGGGACTGAAGGGAAATCACTCAATCATTTTGGTATGAAGTCATTTATTTAATAAGGATGGTCGCATGGTAAAATATTAACTTTACTGTGAGCCTTCACAACTTTTAAATCTTTTTAGCTCCAACTAAAGGTATTTTTGAATTTAACCACCACATATCTTCATTTCCACATACATACACATTTTGTGCATCATTAATCATTCTTGGTTCATTCCAGGAAAAGTCTGGGAAAGGCATCTGAGGATTCATTCCCATTTCCTCTCTGCAGTGGAAAGCATGATGAAAAGGCCGATGATTGAGGGGTGCATCATCACTGGATGTATCCTGTCATGGCTGAGTCATTAAAGGATTCAACATCCAGTTCCAGTCAGCTGTTTTGTGTAAATCAACTGCTGCCGACACTATGGTTTGTCAGACAGTCGTATTTTCCATCTGCTCCTCTGTGCTACAAGGTTCATGTTAGGTAACACTCCATTGAAAATCTTTTGTAAATAAAACTGTCACCACCTGTACTTGAAAAATTTCACGGTTTGTTTCCCAGAAGGGGGGGCTGCGGTCAGCTGAGATTCATGGGTGATTCAGACAGAAACTAGTTTTCAGGGCAGAATGAAAGTATGAAACTTTTCAAATCACTCCTGCAGCATAATCCACTTTGTCATCCGCTGGATCATCAGCAATATGAGGCACTTGTATTTATGCCAGAACACATACTCTACACCCCGTTTCTGTCAGAAGCCTCACATCACAGATGACCCCGTCGAGATTGCGATCCAGGCCTTAAACAGCCTGCAGCGGTGCAGAGATACTCCTCCTCACTGAAGTTTTTGAGGCTCACCCGTCCAACCAATCAGAGAAGGCCAAAGCCAGACATGGAAGCTCACAGCTGCCGATCAATATGTGAACACACGTTTGATCTACTCCTCTTCATACACCTTGGCTTCTAGCTGGTATTAGCTGCTGGAAGACATTCATGCCTGACAGGCTAGCAAGATCCTGCGCTTGCTGAGACAGCGAATACAGCAAAGATGTAGGTGGTGGTGGGGGTGGGTGGAGCGTAAGAGAACAGAGAGACGGAGGAGGGTGTGTGGAGTGAATCAACTTTGCTTCCAAGTCTTATGCCAGCGGTTGCTTGATTTCCAAAATTTGCATATTGTAGCTTAACGGACAGATGTCGCATTTCTAAAACCTGGATATGCAAATAAAAATGCAGGGAAAAACTCACCAATGTCACCAGTCGTCTTAACAAGTTCATGGATAATAACTGATAACTTAACCGGAATTAAAGTGCAGAAATAGTGGAAATATTGTGGAGCAACAAAACAACACTTGTAACAAAGAAGAATGCCAACAAATATATTGCCCCTGTGCATACTGGGAGGGCTCCCAAAACACCTACTTCAAGTAACATAATAAGCACTCGGCACTTAATCTCAGTCTCAACTCTATTCATATTGGCATCAAGCCAAATGTAAAGAATAGAGCCTCGTTGTGTATGTGTAAAGATCCTTACAAACTCCTCACAGTGCATTTTAATTCTACAGGGGGTGAGAGACTGTAAGTGAAGCACCGCCTTAGAATTGCTTTAGTTTATAAATATGGTCCCTGTCCTTCACCTTGAGTTGTACAGTACGTACTTTCACTCTTTATCTAACGTGGTCCAGATGCAGAGCACTTTTCTAAAACGATTCACTCAAAAGGTGGTCTAATATAAATCAACCACCATTTACGGGCGATTTGTTTTCTTTGTCAGATCAGTAACATCATGGTATTTACACTTCATTCTGTCAGCACTGCGAGTTAACAAGACACCACACTGTAAACTAATTGATACAGTAAGTTTAAGTAACACAGGAAGCTGAATGCTCCCATGGCACCGGTCTGGAGAGATGCTGAATACGTAAGAGAGGAAAGAGAGACAGGCATTACAGAGAATGGTGGTTACAGGGAGACAAGAGATGAGGGAGACACCGATACATGAGAACAGACTCAGCTTACAGATACTGATGAACTGGGTGCATTGGTGCAGTATCCAGACGAGGGAACCGACGCCACGGACCACCTTCGCCCATCCGCTCTGCAGAGACAAAACAGTGAGACACCCTGCTCAGCGGTTGCTTTCTATTGTGCAGAAATCCTATATGTCCTGATGACTCACTCGGATCTTCAGTTTCAGCTATTCATATCTGGAAATCTCATTCTAACAAAAACAAACAAAAAAATCTTTGCATGCAAGTTTGATGCATGGGAGAGTTTGTCATTTTCTTACCTTTCAGTGCGGGCCAGTTGGCTTCACAAATGTAAAAGGAGGAAGACATATATGGGGAAGGAAACAGAGAGATACAGAGAGGAAGAGGGGCAGGGTAAGATGCAAAGTAAGACAGAAAAACACAGTGTTTAATTACAGTGACGGAGTAAGTCTGGCCGTCAGTCACAGTCCTGGATTTTTTTTTTCTGTCACACAACTCTGAGCCAGTGGCGGTCTGCTGCTGCTCCTGCTGCTGCACCTGCCAAGCTGCTATCAAACAGCAGCACTGACACCCACAGACACGTAGCTTGTGACTCATTACACACACACAAACAAAATAAGCCCCTACACAGTGCAGACACATGAAACATCCAGCTAGACCACCAGTAGACATAGAAAACCTCAACCTTTATGTGTTAAATTTCCACTTGTAACAGTGGCCCTATTGCCGTTGCCCTTCTACTTTTCCATCCAATATGGCACTCTGGGGATGTGGCCCAGTTTCTTTCACTGATTCAATCTGTGGTGACAAGGATGGTCAAATGTTTTCTCACAGTAACCAGCTCTTGGGGACATATAGCTAAATCAGAGGTGACACAATGAAATTGGATGGTTCTGCTCTGAGATCTGTGGATCAGTGAGACATGTATATTTCCCTCATCTGGGCTCTATCGGATAGCTTGTTGTATTACGGCGCATCAAGGGTAAAGAGGATAGAGGTTAAGATTAAAAACAGGGTTTTAAATCGATGTTGGAATCAATGCCTGTGGTGGAAACGAGAAAAAACTATCGTCGGCCAAAGTGTTGGCAATCTTCATTCCCCAAGGTTAAAAAAAGCATCTTTTAATGGTGAAGAGGGAGCTGCAACTGAACATTTATGCCTCACCCTTGGGAGAGATCCTGACCACATTATTTTCCTTCATTTGCATTAAATTACTTTTTTTTATTATTATTATTATTCTTTGCATGGACGCCAGATATTGTGTGCCTGGCTATTCCATGTTTACATGAAGAAATAATTGCACAAGCAGCAGGGCGATACAGCTTGTGTGAATAACAAATAAACCCAGTGGAGTTCTCAAAAGTGCAGTCACAGCATCTGTCTGCACACTGGCAGCTTAAAAAGTCTCAATAAATTTAGATGAGTCATGCAGGCCGTGTGCTCGGCAATTCTATCAGGAGGCATCCCTTCTCCATCCCTGCGCTTATGGTGCAGTATGCTATACTGCACTGTGACTGCAACATTAAAGGCTAATTCATACATGATAGTTCAGATGAGCACACATACGTTTCAAGTACATTCATTGAGATAGAAGCAGCATATTCATGAGGCGTCTGTGTATGTCTGTGTACTTGTGACTATGTCCTTCACAATTAGCCGACACGCTGCTGTTTTTATCCAGTGATCTTTCTGCTTGCAGGTTGACAACACACCATTTTCCTTCTGCTACCTGACCGGGATGCCAGCAGCTATCGACTGTTCCTCTGAATCACAGTGAATCTATAGGGCGTTGCGAGCAGCGTGGTGAGAGGACAAGCTCGGCAACTTTCCCTCCATAATCACAGGAGTCCTGACTAATGAGTGTATGCAATGACTTGCCGCCTTAATTGGCCTGACAAATGCCAAGATGCATGTCCAGCTAGTGGCCCTGGGGCCTTTCAGCTGGTTGGACTTGCTTGTCCATTGCCTCATTTTCACTACAAGGGCGAAAGGGAACAAGCCAAGGCATGTCTATTATTAAGGCACCTCAACCTACTTCCAAAAAATGTAAAAAAAAAAAAAAAAAATGTAAAAAAATTTAAAAAAAATCTTTATTTAGTTATTTTTGTGCCTTCATTCAAATGGATAAGTTTAAAATAAGAGAACAAAGTCTTGGTCTGTTTAAGTTCTTATTTCTGCTTGGATAGTCAAGCTTTTTCCCTGCTAGGGAAAAAGCTTTACTATCTCTTACTCTCAGTACAGATTCTGGTTGCTACTGTTGAAGAGGTTATTAGTGGCAATCTATTTCTTCTGGCATTTATTTCTCATGTTTTGAAGTGCAGCTGTATGCAGTTTTTTTTTTATTTAATTTCTGAATTATACAAAAGTTTTATTCATTTCCTAGTTTATACATTGGCTTCGGGAAAGTACTTCTGTAGTAATCTGGCTGAGTTTAAATTCCTCAGACCAAACCCATATTAAAAAGAATTGGAGTTAATTCTCACCTGCGGGCAAACTGGAAGTTGGCAGAGGTGCTAGCAGAGACATTTCTGGGGCTTTCTGATGGGCTGCTGCCAGCTGAAGAAACAGAAACACAAACAAGCTGTGAAGAACTTTAAAATGATCAGAAACTGTAACAAACTATGAATATGGCTGCTTGTGTCTTGAATCATTTGACTGGTTGCACTGTTGTTTTACATGACCACCCTCTTTCACTTCAGCCTGAAGCTATCAGTCTTAATTACAGTAACATACCCATAATGGAGAATAACTAGACCTCTCCCAGGCCTAATGAAAGAATCTCAGTTTCAGGAGACAGGAGGGAGTGCTGTTGTTGATCACACCACGCTACATAACTTCTTCTGCGAGTGCGTAGCAATCTCAGATGTTAGTATAGGTTCTGCCAGGTCTTCTGGGCAAACCACACTACATAAAAGGGTCACTAAGGGGTTTTCATGTCAAAGTCACACCCTTAATCACATTTTTTTTAAATGGATGAGAAAGCATCAGAGAATGAATGACTTTCCCTATCAGGCAGCTGGATCGAGGAATGAATAGCCAGGAGGAAGCTACATGAAAAACATCATCATGTGGAGGAAAACCATTGAGCCTTATGCACTATACTGTGGGCACATTATAATCCAACAGCAATTAAAAACTTACTGAGCACCAGAGGGAAGGCAGTGCCAGTCTTGTGACATACAGGATCAAAACAAACACAAGGCTGAAGGCAAAACGCAATTTCTCCTCCTGTCACAGATGGAGCCATTCACCTCATCGGACTGACCTCATTCACCCCGTTTTAGAGATGTGATCATGTCTGTGTACGGTGTAGCCTAACGACCAATGAACATCATCCTCTCTGATCGCCAAACAATATCACGCACTACTGTAAGCCCGACAGGCACGCAACAGAAAACAACACACAACAAGTACCTGTGGCAAGCGGGAGAGGTGAGAGCGGTCGTGAGAGCGTGGGCGACGGGGTCCCGACCGCCAAACTCCTTCTCTTGTTGTTACGGGAACTGTGTGGAATGGAAAACAAACAGAAGAGGTTAAAAAAAACTGCTTATGCAATGCAATTACAAACACAATCACCCAGAGGCACATGCTGTGTATCAGTCTTTTATCAGTGCAGTAAACATCACCTAAAGTTGTTGATTGCACAAAAGGAAAACACTGATAACTGTGGCAACGGTAATGTTGTGTGTGCATACATTTATACACAACAATGGAAAGACCAAAGATAATATAAGTAATAAGGATAAATTACGTGCCTCGGTATTACATGACAAGTATCAGTGATGATACAATGATGTCTAGTGTATCTGCAGCAATTTCCATGTGAGAATATGGGAAACATCTGGAGGAATAATTGCCTTGAGTGCTGGATCCTATAAAACAGCCTTGGCTAGTTATTACACAACTATTCTGAGAAATAAGGGGCCATATGACTCCTGTGACATAACTGTGCAGGTCATAGTATAACGTCTGTAAAATTACAGATCCATTTACATGGATGAACACAGTCTTTATCCAAGCATAGACAACACAAACTGATCCATACGTCAGATAATCAATGAGCAGATTGTTTTTCCACAGCACTGACTCAAAGGTTCAGCAGTTGATGGAACGTTGGACACATGCTCTTCCTTTATAATACATCGGCTCTGCCTAAGATGAACATGTCAAAGCTCATGACACACAATGTTGATTAAGACGGTGTCAAAAGAGGAGCTGGTTCAGATCTGCAGTTATTTTTGAGGCTGGTTACTTGTGTTGTTTTGAGCAAGTCGTGGTTTCAACCTCCAACCACCGTTCCTCATTGTTACCCGACAACTTTTTACGTCAACATAAAACCAGTCGGTCTTCTTAGCTCTTTTAAAAGCAAAACCTTCCCCTTGAAACATCACATATCGAAGTAGTGACTGGCAGCCTAATGGCTGATGTATTATACTAAGTAGCTTTTTTTTTGGACAGTGACTCACCCACATAGATGCCAGTGTAATTATGATGCAGTTAGTCCCAATAATATTGTGTCTACTTCCTTGTTTGTATATACAGTATATGGCACATCCAGGCCCCAGTACACCTATGGTTTAATTCAGAATAAACTGGAGCGCTTCTTTAGGAAAAACCAAACAAAGCTGGGTGTAATCCCATCATGCTCTTTGTTTCATCCCAGTGATGTCGATGTGATCTCCCTTTCTCCCTGGCAGTGACCTAAAATAATTGAGGGCCTGAGATGACAACAGAGCCTGACATTTCTGGGTCGGTGCTGAGGCAGATTCACATAGTATATGGCCCCCAACCTATACGGTGGCAGTGACAGCAACAAGAGAAAGAGAGGCTGTAAGTGCTCGACTTTGGCTTTAGTCTAGGACACAGCTTCAAGCTCCGTAAGACACCATTGAGTGCACACCATTTTATTCTTATCAGAAAATAAACAGACCCTTTTCACACTATAGAGCCTGGGCAAAAGAGGCCTTAAAGTATCACTGTGTCACACCATGATCACGTGTGAGCTTTATCAACAGTTAGCAGTGATAAGGCTGCTCATATTTTGAAACTAACAATAGTGTTTTGTAGAGTGTGTTGCAGCCAGGCAAGTAGCATGGTGAATATAGACCACTGAGATGCAGGCCTGGCTGGCCTGCCAGTTTCATTTCTGCTGGTGGTAAAAGGGGATGCATTTATCCACTGTGCTCCCTTCCAAACTAGACCGTGTTTAATAGGTTTACATGGCTGATGCATGATCCCAAGCTATGGAAAAAAAAAAGTGGAAAGATGGAAAACACTGAGGTTTTTTTCCAGTCCAAACTCAGCTGCAGTCATTGCCACTGATAGCAGCTATAACAGATGCTTTGTATACTAGGGCCAATGCAAACCAGTTCATTATGGAAAAATTAGGATTATGACAAACACAATACCAGTGTCATTAAATGTGATAAGGTCATTCAATGAGTAGGCTACCAAAGGCACACCGAGTCCTTGCAGGACATGAAATGCAAATGCTACTGCTCCACTTATGTGTGTGTTGGCTGATGACTTTTTATCTCGCAGATAAAAGCATAATCCTAATACTACTGTGCCACTAACCACATCAGTGTATCGATCGCCACCAGGACTTAGTGTCGTTTTATGCGACAGCTGGCAGCAGACAATGCAGTCTGCCCACAGTCACATACACATACACTCCACAATGGCCACGTTTCTCCGTCGGAAACAAAAACTAGGGCGGATGTGGCAGACACACACACACATACACAGAGAGAGACAGTAATGTACTGTAGGGTATCGCAGACACCACAGTGACATTATCAATCAAAGCTGTACGCTGATAATGTTACCAAGCACGGCGGTGGGGAGGGGGAGATGCGTTTACGTGCTGCGAATCAAACAGCTCGACAGAAACGTTCAACAAATTGGTGTTTGTCAGACAGTGAAGGGCTCAGCTCTGCGGGGAGCTGATGACAACCACAGGCTGAGCAGACGGGCACGGTTTCAGTCAGGAATGGGCCTTTTTTTGTCTGTAGGTAGCCTACATACAGGAAAAAAATACTAGCAAAACGGGCTGTGTTGTTTTGTGGTTGCTGGGTTTTTTTTTTTTTTTTTTACCTTTTTGAACGTTTCATCATGGCCCCGGTCACAAAACTAGTTTTGTAGCTCGGCAACACGGTCCAATAGTAGTTTTGGTCAGACATGTTGGTCGGTGGTTGTGATAAAGCCAATCCAGGCAGTAAAACAAGAGGAGAAATGTCCTTGGGTTAATGCGGGAGCATCGTGTTACAGCCTCTCCGGTGGCGGTGGAGTGGTGGTCGGTGCTGCTGGAGGTGATCTAGGCCAGTACGCAGTGTCCGACGGCACAAACTCCATTCAGCTCCGGTACAAACTGACCCCAGACCCGCGGCACGACAGCTCTGAAGCACCAACCGACTGTAACGGCCATGTCCGCCCTGCTGCCCCGTCTCCGTATCACCACCGGGGCTTCAGACACAGCCCGTCCGCCCCAGAATGCGACATTATCGAGAGATACCTCCACCGAGACACCAAAGAGTGATACAAACTTTCCAGCAACAGCAGCACCGTGCGTCCGCTGCACCGCGCAGCCGCGTCAGCTCGCGCCGGAGGGAGGCGGGACTAATGATGCCTTCATGTGCCGTCGGAATTATTTTTGACATCATATAAAAACTCGACTGAACCAGCCAGGGTTTAACACACTGATGTGGGGATAGTAAGAACCCCCTTTATCAGAGACGTGTCTGCGCATTAATCACTTTAAACCATACGGGTAAAACGTGCACTGCAGGTTTTGTGTGAGAAAACGAGTCGTCGTGAAAGTCGCATTCCTGTCATTAGGCTGTAATTGAGACCATTGTGAAATTTTCATGGATCTCAAAAACTGCACAGCACATGATCATGTGCCTTGGTAGGCTACTGCTTTCATTTAAAGCTCAACCGTTGTTTCTGTAATTTTTTACAAGCCACATAATACATCATTATTAATACGTGTCATGTTTTACAATTCTCGGCACTAACGCATTAAAATGCAGGGCTGCGTTGTTGGGTAACAACGTGTAAAGGCAGGCAACTGGCCTGGGGCTGCTTCATGGTCAGCTGGGTTTGTTTAGGAATGTCTTTTCTGTCAGTGTCAGAATTTCACATGGTGTTTTTTTCTTTCTTACTTACTTAACTACATTTCTACGAAGAGGGAGTCAGTTCGTGTGTCCCCACTCCCCAAAGGTCATATTTGCACTATAGTGAGTTAATCTACCTCTGTTGGCTATTACACAGGTTAAAGGTCATGATAGAGAAATCTTGGCATAACAACAACAACATGGCAGAATTTTACCCCAGACATAATATTATTGCAGGTTTCTAACTAAGTATCTGGCTGTTTATTCCATCGAGGCACTCGTCATCTTTTCAAGATAGGCTATTAGAAATTAAAAGTTAGCCTATATTTATGTAATATTCTGAGCACTGAAACAGTTTTGGCCACAAACAGCAAAGACTTTCAATTCCTGCATATATATATTTCACCTTACTGAAAGGGGAGAACTGTAGGTGAGCGGCACACATGTTTTATATCTTATCATAGCTCAGCTGTTATCTTCTGGTAGTGTTTTCCATTGTACCAATTCTTCCTCTGACTCACCTACGGTTGAACCAGCCTGACTGAGTGTCTGCACTAAAGACAGGGGGAAATCCCAGGCCAGTCCAGAGTAGGTGATGAGGCTGTTTGTGACTGGGGTGTCTGCTATTTGAGCAGCAAAATAACAAGCAGCTTCCTTCATGTTGTTCACATGTGTCACTCCTCTGTTCAGAAAACAACACATGATCTGATACAACTGTGTTGTGTGACACAACTTCATCAACCAGGATAAAGATAGAGGGGGAAAATACACCACCACTGACCCAAGAACCTCCTCAGTACCAAATATTTAAATCCAATATCACATAGCCTACTCTATATTTTCTTTTCTTTTTTAATTTTAGCAAATTTGGAAAAGAAAGAAAAGAAAGAAAACTGATACAAATCATGGGAATGAACAGTAAGACTGGGGCAACATTGATCACGACTCCCTTAGAAAATCATCTGCATACAGTAGCTCACCCCTGCCCTGTGTTTCAGAGGCTTCTACACCTTATCTCAGTCTTTGCCCTCTCCTCCTCCAAGTTTATGCAAAAACCTGTCTGAGCGGTGAGACTGCTCTGTCTGTCAAGTGATCCTCTGGAGCAGTTTCAGAGGTTCTTGTATAATGCTCCAAAACACACCATGCATGCACAATAAAGCTGACAAGTGACACACACCTGACCGGTCTGGTTTGAGGGGGAGGGAGTGAGAGTGACTGAGGGCACAATAAGTCAGTTGATACTTACACATTTCCCCTGCGAGGAAGACTCAGTTCTTTCTAGAATAGAAGAGACAGCGAAGATTTGATGAAATATTTAACTAAAAAACATATATTTTTACATGTTTTCCTGATATTCATTGCTTTGAAATGCAGGTTGTAAAATACATTTACAGTATTGTCTTGCTTTGGGACTCCTTCATAGATCAGCATATTTTCCTTCTTATTTTTAATAATTTCTATGATTATGAAAGCACATGTTGACTTCTCAAAATAAACAGAGTGTGGAAACTGTCACAAAAACACAGCAGTTTTCCAAATGGATTTCTCCTAAATGTTTATATCCTTCTCCACCATTTCCACTGATTTGCACTCATTTCAATGCATGGTAAATATCATTAGATGCAGTATGGCCTAGTTTCTGGCACGACAAGTAGGGCTCGTAATCATTTAGTGGCAAGGCAATGTGCAAACCCTCACTAGCCGTGGCGAATGCGCTTGAGCTCAGGCAACTGCAAAATCTGCCCTTTTCAGTCAGTACTGGAAGAACAGGCAAGTGGCAGCCTGATAGTGTGAGAGAGCTCGTACACAAAATCATCTTGGGTTTATGCTATCTCTTAAACGCAGACAGGGATTAATTAATGTCACAAGCACATGGAAAAGCAAGGTAGGTAAACTGATTCCTAGAGAAAATCGGCTTTAATTACTATATTTTAAGCTTAATCACCAATCAGCACCAATTTGTAGTTCAGTGCATAATGAAGACTAACAATATGTTGCTGTTGTTGTTTTTTGTTTTTTACCACATAGCCTAATGGGTTTCAGGGAGACATGAAAGCAAACCTTGAATAATTTCACCACTGTGTTCATTATTAGCGTAATCACAGTGCTGTGCTTGAATCTGAATTGCAGATGAATGTGAGGTAAAGAGGAAAGCAATTACTGTAATTAAATGGGAACACCCAGTTTGGACTGATGGGTCTTTCATTACAAACCCAACATCACCTCTTCCGTGACGTAGAAACAACAATGCAGCTTTCACTAGACTGAAACACTTCATTATTCTCATTCTGGACATCCCTGTGAGATAAACGTGCAACCCTGGAGAAGATTAAAGGAACATTTCTGCCAATCATGCAGGAACCCTTTGCAGGATTTTATGCTCCTGTCACCAAGGCAACCAGATTCCCCAAAGCACCAATGGAGAGCTCCAAAATAAACACGGTATGGGTATAGTGAGATCAGCACCGATACAGCATTTACATTCAGAAAAATTGCAGGCTATATTGTGTGATCAAATGACTACTGTATAGTGCCACCGCATGTTCTCATGAATGGACACAGGACGCGTTGAAATTATTGCAAAACAAGCATCATCGTTATCAAGTAGGATATAGAATAAATGTCATACAAAAAAGGAAGCTATATAGAGCGGATCAGCTCCTACATCCCAAAGCAATTCCTGGAGAAACCCTTTGCATCGCCGCCTATGGCTCATCCTCATCAAATCATATCATCCCGCTTGCCTGGAAACAACCACGTCGCTGTCATGACGGTCTCCGTTTACCTGTAGACCGCGGCGCCTCAGGATATTCGGTTCATCCATCACTGAAGACGATGAGGTGAAAAAGCCCCGGTCAGTCAGTCAGTCAGTCAGTCAGCCCATGCATAGCCTATCCCCCTCTCCCCGGGAGCATGGAGAGTCCTCCTCACTGTTGCTACTGCTGCTGTTACTGCTGCTGCTCTACAACCACCACCTCCTCCTCCTCCTCCTCCTTCTCCTCCTCCTCCACTTCCACCTCCTCCTCCCCCTCCTCCTCTTCCTCCCTGGGGCGAGCAGGCTCCGGGAAAAGGTGGTCACCCCAGTCAGCTGATCACCTGATGGACAGATGAGGGTGGAGGTGGGTATAGGTCTTTGACCTACACATTAATGAAGTGAGAGGGCGTGTTGAACCCACCCTCTTATTGATACTCTGACTGTGGTCAATCAACAAATGCAAAATGCTGCTTTAACTGAGTAAAGGTCTTTTTTTTTTATTCCTTAACATTAAAAAAAAAAAAAAAAAAAATCAAGTCAAGGACCATCAAATACACAAACACTCAAAGACCCTGTTACATCCTCACCACTTCATGTCCCAGATAGATAATAATATCATAAGCTCCAGGGTTTTCTTAGCAACTCACCATTATTTTTGCACTATTTAGCTGTAACCTGCAGCTGGAAAGAGACACACAATCTTCCAGACACACATCCACTCCACTTGTTTCCATATGTGTTGGTCCATGCAGGCTGATTGGCTGCACAGGAGTCAGATGCAACTTAACTTACCTCTCACCGTTCATGTTAAATAACACACGTCTTGTCTGGAGGGAACAAAACCTCACCAGTGAGATTAGAGAAGGATGAGGGACAATTGTGCTTTGAAGCTGAGCTGAATAGCACTGATTGATCTGTGCCTGGTGCCCGGCGGTACCGTGATGTGCACGTCCTACAATGGTTATTCTCTTGTCCTGTGCTGTCACATGTCCACTTACAAGCCAGACAGACGTGAATCCGTCCTTGTTCCCCCTGTTTGTTTGAAGGTTAAAAGAGAAAAGTGAGAGAGAGAAATTAAGCATTAACAGAGCAAATCAGATACCCAGTTTTGGATTAATAAGGTCGATATGTGACTCTGGATTTATTTGAATTAAAATGTATTCCATATTTGAACACTGAGAGTGTTAGGATTAGGGTTAGAAATAAAAATGTTGTGCTGTGACTTTAGTCTGCATCTTGTATTTTGAATATCTGAAGGAGGAGTATTTACATTTATTCATTAAGATTTTTTGTTTGAAATTTGTTTTTATGCTTTGAAGTCACTTGAAAAAAGAAAGAAAGTAAAAAAGTATTATCGTATGAGCAGTCTGCCATTGTAGAGACACTTTGTGTGTGGTCTAAATCTTTACATTTCTTACTTCAGTCTTTTTTATTTATATTATTGCTTTCATCCAGGTCTACTGTCAGTTTGATGCTGCAGATCATTATTGTAATTGTTCATGTGAGTGCGTGTGTGTGTTTCATCAATAATATAAACAAGAGTAGAGTTAGAATGAGCTCCTAACAAGGAGACAGAGTTCAGAGGGTTTAGTTCAAGTGACAGGGAAAATGGCTGAGTCCTCTTTTATGTGATTTATTTTCTCTCTGTGAGTTGAACAGCAACATAAACTGATGAGATGAAAAATTCTTTAAATGAACCATCCATGTGTACAGATATATGTGTTTTTCTTCCGCACCAGACTGATATTGGGGTTTGGGACGAGAAAAGCACAGACTGCAAAGTCAGTATGTGTCCTTTTCGTCGTGATCTCCATGTGATCCAGCGTGGGTCATCTTCAAATGCTCCATGCTCATTAGTGGATCCAGTCAGGCATGAAAGTCAGCTCTTCCGCTCTTCTGCAGCACTCTTTTCACAGTCATTTGTCTTTCCACCTACTCTGTGACTTAGATCTTAACTTCACTTAGGCTACAAGTTTTATTCCATCGCAAGGCTGAAAGTAAAAAAGAAGAGAAAAAAGGTCTGGTCTTCCAGCAGTTTGAGTAAAAACACCAAACTAACACTATAGTCATACAACCGAATATAATATATAAAAAAATAAAAAACATAAAGGTATCTTGTGTTTGTTTTTACACTGTTGATGCTGATGTGGAAAGTTCGGCACAGTCACTGCTTCTGATCTGTCATTTCTACTGTTCTCAGCTTTAACAACCAACTAGTCAGAGTCACTATAACAGCAGTGGCCTAATTTCTGTAGTTATTCTCTCTCTGTGAAACGTCCACACACACACACACACACACACACACACACACACACACACACACACACACACACACACACACACACACACACACACACACACACACACACACACACACACACACACACACACACACACACACACACACACAGTCTTACATTTGGCCTTCAGTTAAGCCTCTGCAAACCAGTGCTCCCTGTGACTCCAAATGAAGTTGTGCTGTGTTGTTAATTGAATCTTGCACCATAACTTCATCACCACAAGAGGGTGTAATGGAGCTTTATGTACATCAATCCTCCCAAACCGTCCTGGGAAATGTCCCACTTCTCTTACCACTCAGAAAACAATTTGATGAAAGCTAAAAGAGAGAGGAAATGGTGAAGAAGTAAAGAATTAACAGTGGTCACCTGTTAATATGCACTGCAACCAGCAATGTAAAGTTTTAGACGGTAAAATTCTGGAGATACCATCAGCGAGGTAGCCTATGTTATCAGTCCCCAAACTAACCACCTTACAACCAACTGAAGAGAGAAGATGGACAATGTAATCCCTTCAGAGCCCTGAGTTCCTGTCAGAATGTATGTCTGCTTAGCTGTTTAGGACAGAGCAGTGCAGATATTACATTAATATAAAGTAAACGAGGAGCTAAACATCACATATCAAGTGATTAAACTCAATGTAACTCAATACAGCTTCACTTTCTAATTTACATACATGATAGAAAATCTCCCAAGACCAGCCCAGAGTAGACTCACCTCACATCACGTCTCCCAACCTCAAAATTGGGTGCAACAGCACTATGTGGTTATTGCAACATACTGTCTTCTTCTTCTTCTTCTTCTTCTTCTTCTTCTTCTTCTTCTTCTTCTTCTTCTTCTTCTTCTTCTTCTTCTTCTTCTTCTTCTTCTTCTTCTTCTTCTTCTTCTTCTTCTTCGTCTTCGTCTCACTTTATATTTAGAGCGTCTGTTATCAGCGTATATGATGAAATTCACTGCGACTTCTGACACATTTCTCCTTCAACTCCAGTTTGTGGTTTTCTGCATTTTTCTTTTTTATAATTTTGTCACGCAATGATCCAGATGATAAGAAAAGAGGAAACTACACTGAGAGGAGAATGAGTTTTACATGACCATATACACAACATTACATGAGTCACTGTACACCTTTAACACACTGTCAGCTTGCAAGGTAAGCTTACCTGGCAAAGCACATGACTGTTTCATCACCTCAGTGACTCAGTGCTCAGAAATCCACACACTCTGCAACGTCGAAGACACTACATTGGCAGTAACGTTTTCCCAGCTTGGACAATTTTTCTTGCTTTTAATTTGAACAATGAGACATGTAATTATAAAGAGATGCAGAATTACTTCTAGATCCCATCTCTTTCCCTACTATGACTACTTCACAGGTTAGATGGACTTGGAGAAGAATGATGCTATCTTCTCTAGTTATAATGTGTATTTGTATTAAAAAAAAAAAAAAAAAAATCATCACTTCACAAGAAAAAAAAAGCTTTGTCATGCTGCAGATTCTTTTTTTCTTTTTTGCATTAGATGTCACTGTAATTTATTGTATGAGCTTTCAATCTTGGCATGAGTTGTCTTACTTTGCACCTAATTACTCTTTCAGTTATATGGCTGTTATGTTTTAATTGTTTGATTATTTTATTATATAATAATCCACATAAAAGTATTTGATTGAACTCCCTTATCACATCTTCATTACTATCTGAAAGAAATTTCAAATGTGTGTGTGTCCATAAACTCACTGACACTTTATCAGTACATACCACAGCTGGGAATGCCTTTATGTGGAAAGAATAGGGTCAGTGACACAAGGGGCCATGCAACAGTTACACTACTTTATAATCAGGAACAGTGCCAATCCTATTTGCTGTGAGAAGTGGGGCTGCACTGTGCAGACACAGATGTAGCTCAGGTTTCGGTCTTTGCCCTGCCCCTAACAGTCACTAGCGTGGGGGCAGGAATGCTGCTCTTTCTCCCAGTGCAGGTTGAGATCAAATATGTTTTGAGTCTGTTTTATCTGCTATAAAATAGAGTACCTTGACACTGCGCTCCACAGACTTTGTCACAGAAGCTCAGGACAGTTCTCGTTTTCGACTGAGGTGATAGTTAATTATCGTTTATCTCAGTTTTTGTGAATATGGAGGAAGGAAAATAACTTTGTACCATTTCCTGTCTTTATTTAATCTTTACTATTAATTTACTGCGTGTCACCACTTCAAACCGTTCAGAAATGGGGTTTCCCAGCTTTAGGCAACTTGTTGGGTAAAACTCTACATGTATCTTTGGTTTGGAGCTGTTCCTGACCTCTGACCACAGAGGACCGGGATATAAGGGAACAGCGTCGCAGCCTTACAAGAATCAATAAACTGTCACATTGTCATTAATAACCCTGGAGAAGCTAATGTAATTACCCATTCTCCCTCTCCTTAGAATTGGTCATTAGTGGACAATACTGGTGACACTGAGGTGCACACCATGTTCTCATGACGTAACTAAATCTCACCCAGAAGCCCCTTTGTTTCATGTCTCTCCTATCTCTGCTCTCACTCACTCACCACTGAAATACACTGAAAAAGAAAACAATTAACTCAAACAACACATTTCTAATTTCATAGATCACATGTTGTTGAGACATGACACAATACTGCAAAATGTTGCAACATAATGATATATGGCCCTTCACAGACTCACCTGACTCACCTGACTGAGGATGGGTGTGGCAACATAGAAGCCCTATAAATAGGGTCAAGAATTTCATTGATGACATGTACAAACCACATCCACTGAACTGCAGCACACACACACACACACACACACACACCTGACCTACCTAGCCAGCTCATCATGCTCAGATCACACACACTTGTCTCCTGCACACTGCTGCTCCTCGTCTCCTTCTCCGGCTCAGGGGAGAGCCGGCCTCGCCTCGTGGCCCAGGAGGCCGTACCTGTACCTGATGCGCCGGACGGGACCGGCAGCCAGACGGGCCTGCTCTTGGAGGCGGTGAAGACGGGAATCCTCAGCTCGTTGGGGATGGACAGGGAGCCCAGGCCGACCCAGAAGGCCACGGTCCAGGAGCTGAGGAAGATGCATCAGCTCTATAGAGAAAAACTGAGGGAGATGCGAGGGAATTCCAGCCAAATGTTGAAAGAAACCTGGCAACCCAAAGTTTCTACTGTTCTTTTTCCAGCCACAGGTGAGACATCAGACAGAGGCGACTATTTTAACCACTGTCACACTTGACATGACTGACGTGAAAAGACAATTTGATACGTTTGACTGGGAGCTGGAAAGAATGTTTCATGGCAAGTTCAAAAAATCTTGCACTGTGAGTTTACCTCTGCACACACAGACAAAGGCTTTTGTACTGAGCACTATGAATAGAATCTGTCCCTATGGTTCATGCTCCAGGTGAAGCTTTTCGACTTCCTGGAACCTATCTAAACGTATGTGAATGGTTAGAAATAGACAAACTGTCCTGTAAACAAAGTGAACACATTCCTAAGAGCTTTTCAAGATAACCAGCGTGACTGGCACACCTTTGACATCATGTTACACTACACACAAACACATTTATACCAATGTAATCAATGATAGGGCATGTAATGACAATAGATACAGAAAGGATCAAAATACGTTTATGTTTCCATTGTTTTTTCCACAGTCAGTTGTTAAATGCCATGTTGTTCTCGATGTGTGTATCTTGTGTGAAATCTTTACACAATGCTGCCAGCTCTGGTCCTAATGAAGAGTATGTTTGTGTGTTTTTTTTTTAGTGGAGCAAGTGAAAGTTCTTTGGAGAGGAGAACACCCACAGTCAGATGGACACATGCGGTGGTACAGAGCCATTTTCCATAAAAACCTAAACATCCAGACTGAACAGACTCTTGCTCGGGCAGAGCTGATGATTTCCAGGCAGATGTTGAATAAACACACATCAGTTCAGCCTGAGGTAAGACAAGAAGTTAGAGTCAGAGTCAATGGAAGGAGGTTGACGAACGCTGCTGCTGCTGCTTGGACACACGCAGACACTCCGGTCCACAGTAATGCCTCGGCCTCTCAAGATGCCATGTTGGACATCAGCCCTGAGGTGGAGAGGTGGATGAGAACTGACGGTGTTCAGGCTCTGGTCGTGGATGTAGGGATGGCCGTCGTGGTCGACAGAGACCACGACCACAATGTAAAACCAAACATTTCCCTGGAATTAGACCTCGTGCAGCCCAAATCAGCAGAGAGGACACGTCGCTCCACCAGGGAGGACGACTGTGACGAGCGAGGATGGTGCTGCCGGAAGTCGCTCACAGTGTCCTTCAAAGACATCGGCTGGACGGACTGGGTCGTGGCCCCGGCCGAATACACAATGCACTTCTGCGACGGCACGTGCCCCCATAACTACAAGCCAGCCAGCATGCACACACAGGTCAAGTCCAGGCTGCAGCTGATCAACAGAGGTGGGACGCCTCGGCCCTGCTGCGTGCCGGCGGCCTACGAGCCCATGGTCCTCATGCACTATGACAGCAGAGGGAAGCTGAAGCTGACACCTTTTGATGACTTCATTGTCAGTAAGTGTCACTGTGCCTGAAGAAAGACTAAGTAAATCCAAAACCTCTTTGGGCGGTAATTTCCACTTGAAAAAAAAAAGAAAAGAAGTTACATTCTGAAAGCAAAACAAAGAGTTCTTACATGGACAATTTATCACATAACTTCATTGTTTAACAAATTTAATTTTTAGTCATTCATCTTTATTTTGTTTTCTTGTTGTTTTCTCTTTTTTTTTTTAGAAGACGGAAAATTGATGTTACTGCTGCACAGAGCCGCTGTTTTGCAGTAGACCTGTTCATTCATTTATTTGCCCTTTAATGGGTAATTATTTATTCTAAGTTCTATTTATGGTACTGTTTGTGTTATTTTGTGTATTATGTTACAACCTGTTTTCTATTTAATTTTACAGTTATTATTTAAAGTACTGTATTGTTCAATGAGATATTTCTTCTTGTTGTCTTCGACATTTCAATAATGATTTGCCCAAATAAATGCGGTGATTGATTCCTACTGAACTGCTGCACTTGAATGTATCCACAACTACATTTCACAATAAATACATGACACTGACATTTTCTCACATTTGTCATTAATTTTCTGAATAAGCACTTTCAATCACTCAAGATAATGAGGGTCAGGGTGTGTCAGAGAAATCAGCATAAGATATGATAACTTCTATCTCCCACTACTGACCTTTAAGTTGTGTTCACTGTCCTTGGCCACAAAGTTAGGAGAGAAAGTATGTATTTTATTTCAAACAGGGAAAGTGGGAATCTGCAAAAAGTTAAAAAAAAGCAAAAAAAAGCAAAAAAAAAAAGCAGACTGCTGTATAAACTTAAGTGTTCAGATTACATATCACTAACGATACTGCAAATAAATGTCCACTGCAGATTATCAGAGCGTGTTGTCTGTAGTATTTACTTGCAGGTGATGTTAAGATAAGATATTAGAAACATTTAAAAATAACAACATGATATATCAGACGATAACTGTGATTACCGAGACATGAAATACAGTAATATTTATCAGCACACAGGCTGTTGCATGAGACTCAGAGTGAGGTTTTTGGAGCTTAAAACTAATTGAAATATTAAAAGTAATAAACAGAGTTTGAGTGTGACACTCAGTCAAATTTGTTGAATGCTCAGCTGGCTTGAAGCTGTAATTTTAGTACTGTGGTTGCCAATGTGTTTTTATGTATATTGCCCTACTTATGTATTTATTATGCTTTTGTACTTTTACCTTACCTGATCTCAATTTTGCACTGTCTTGCACTTTCCTCCTCAATTGTATGTATGCTTGTGTGTGATTGTGGTGCGGCGGTCAGCTGCAGAAACAGAATTGCCCTATGGGATAAATAAAGTAATCTCAACTCAACTCAACTCAAGTGAACCTGAACTCAGAAGAAAGCTCAAATGAAATGAATATAGTTTAATCATTCAAAGAAGTGACACCACCACCCCTAATTAGTGTTTTATTGTTTGTTTGTTTTGTTTTTTTATCTCTCAGTGACTAAAGGTCACAGAATGTGAACAAATGTTATTTCACGATTAATAAAGTGGATGTATTAAGGGGTGGGGTGTCTTGAATGATTCCTGGAAGACTGAATAAATAGTCTGATAAATTAAGAAGTGATTAATCGGAGCTGCAGACACAAACACTTACTGTAATTAGGCTTTTCCTTACGGTGAGTTCAGGCGTTTGTCCAGTAAGTGCTCATTCATTTCTCTGTTGTTGTTCTGCTACTCTTTGTTTCAGGGATGACATCCTCACTCATTACACAACTGTGGGTGGATGGAAAGGTCTTCAATCTTAGACTCTGAAAGGTCCCGAGTTTCAGTTACCACCCAAAGTATACAAGTAGAAAAGAATCAGAGAGGATTTATCAAAGCCCTCTGTGTGTATAATCTAAGATAGACAGAATTACTTCCGGTATTTGGGTTTTCCCTTGTTTTAATCCTCACTTAGATAACCCGTAAAACTTTTACTGAAAGTAATGTCAGTGCAACCGGAAACAAAACAAAAAAGCAAAAAGCAAAAAAAAAAGCAAAAAAACCCAAACATCTTCTGTAAACCGTCCAGCCCATCTCCAGTCATTATCCTTCCTGAGAGGCACAAATCTTTTTAAATCGTATTATTCTGCAAATTTTAGACAAAGCTTTAAGCTTATTTTTTTCCTGCCTCCCACTGGTATCAGTTCAACAACAGTGCAGTTCAGCAGCGTGGTCAGATTTTCACATCCTCTGTATGTCTCCTCTGAACAACGGATGGACCGCAAAAACATTTATTGTGGTGCTGACCTTTGCATATTTTGGTAAGAGCTGATGAGGTTAAAAAGCATCATTTGACAGATTAGAAAGCAATTCTCATCTCTGAAATTGGAGCTAATAGAGTATTACTTTTAGGATACTTGTTGTTGTTTTCTCAATGTTATGTTCTCTTCTCAATAAACCTAACCCTGTCTCATCTTGTTACCTGAAATTGCTGAATCAAAAATCTAAAACCTCCAAAATAATCCATGACTTTTATCAATGTGCTTTTTATTTCAACAAATGTACATGTCAACCATGCTGGTAAAACAATTAGTGGTATATTATGACAATAATACAGAGCAAAGTAAGCTTGAATGTTCAAATATAATGAATTTCAATGATGCAGCTGCTGTAAACATTAGTTTCCAGTAACAAACCCTGAGGCTGTTAAAAAGCCAAAATGAGAAAATTGCAAAAATGCATGGGTCACAAATAAAATCTATAAATTGTAGCTTTAGAACTATCATTTACGGTTTATAAAACACAATGATTACTATGAATATAAGTTTACACATCCACATACTACACCACATAGTACATATGTTCAGCATATTTTGATATTCTTGGTATTTCAAAAGTTCAGAGTTTTTTTTTTTTTTTACATAATTGTATTTGTAGATAGATCTAAAACCTGTTTGTTAACTTTGTGAAGAAAATAAAAATACTCAAGGTGAATACTTATTTCCTGTGTTATGTCTCTAAATGTAACAGAGACCACAAGCAGAGCTGTTGGTCGCTGTTGTTGGCTGCTGACAGTAAAGAGAACAGCCGGATATAGGCCTGTGTATAATTCGGCATGTGAACAAACTGTACACATTTGGTCAACGTGAACGTGGCTCATGTATAATCAGTGTGTGTGTATATATATACAGTATATGTATGTGGCTGTACACTTGCTCTGAATAGTCACACAATACGTTTATCCGTCAGCCAGATTCAAAAGCAGCACCATCATTTCTCTGTAACAATATTCATTTATAGGATGAGCCAATGAACAGCAAAAATATCCACACAGTAATAGAGATATTTTCCTGTCATGTGTCTGGCATAATGTACACATCCTCGTCTTGGGAGATGGAAAGGTTACACTTCGGGTCATTGCTGTATATTGCCTCATCTTGTACATCACACTCCAAGTACAAATCCTCTTCAGGTTCAGAAGGCGACCTGTGGAGCAGTGGATGATGTTTCCATCAGAAAGCACTTTTTCTGTTGCAAAACCATTGTGACGCAAGACAAATATATGTAAACTGTGTGGATTAACTTTCCCCCAGTTTCTATTCTTGCTCAGAGGAAAACTCCAGCACTGAGTCATGAGCTGGCATGTTTGAATAATAGACTTTAAACTGCATAAAACAACAGACTAAATCATCCCCAGATGCCGGCCAAATTGTGTGTTGGGTATGTACTGTATTACAAAAGTTTTGTACAAAATGGGGAAATTCACACCGTGCATGCACACAGTGTTTCTTCATCTGTTTCCGTTTCCACCTCAGTTTCATAGGTGTTATTTTAGCCTCAAATTTCACACAAAAAATGTGTCCTGATACAAAAAAGTGAGAAAACTTTAACCATAAACTAAAACTGTGAAAATAATACACTTACCTGACATTGTGCGTGGGCCTGCTGTAGCCACTAGTCCGAGTTGTTAAGTTTTCATAGATAGGAGCTTGTCCTTCTGACTGGTCTGTGATCATACTGGTATAATGCTCCGGATCAACCTCTGTTGGACCTCTGTTTTCCTCCTTCTGGCTCCTTCTCTGTCGAGACTGCAGTATAATTCTGATCTTACTGTGGTATTTGTACAACATCACACCAGCTATCACGATGAGGAGCAAGAAGAAGAGCGTCAGCCCCACTGACACCCCCACGGTCGAGCCAGAGGTGTCCCCAGTTGTGGTATTAAGCACCACGTTCTGTAAATATGAAAATTAAATAATTATAGTGAGTGACGAGATGGTATTGCTCAACTAATATCTATAGTCATTTGTAACAATTTGCATCCCAATATTATCCATCTAAGAAATGTTTTAGTTAGATCTTTATTCTAAAACACCTCCATATAAATTAGTGCTTATGTAATCTTGACCTGATGATAGTTACCCAGTCCGGGTCTTATTACAGGCAGATTAAAATGAAATAATTTACTATAGTATAATAATTCACCATAAAATCCGGGATATTATTTATTATAACTCACTCAAGCAAAATCCAACAACATTTTGTCAAATTGTAGCTGAAGAACAAAAAGAAAAAAGATCTTACCAGTTGCGGCGGCTCCATGGGGTCAAGGTCTCAGTTGAGTGTGAAGACATGCAGTTTCTCTTTAAAACCTCACAGTTGCAATGATGAAGTTCCCTTTTCACGAAATAATGGAACTAGGAAATGAAAGAGCTGAAACCAGAAGATTTCCTGTAAAACTTCGCTTTCTGCAAATAGACAGCTGCTGACAGGAGCTGAATTTGAGTTATAATAAACTTTATGACACAAGAGGCAAACTTCCAACCTGTGCACTGAAATAGTTTTAACCTCAGTTTGACAGGATGTTCGGTTACGATTTAACAGAAGAAGAATTATTAAGAATTAAGAAGATTATGAACAGAGGAAAGTTTGAAACAAAGTGGATCATTACCTTTGCTCTCAAGTGATGGGAGTGTGTTTAGCAGAGGTGACACAAAGGATCATTATGACGATACAATAAAAGTGAAGTTGATCTACCAACACTCTCACTAAACTTACTGCCTATTTAGTTCAACCAGACCTTTACCTCCCCCTGCCGTCAGTTTACTTCCCCATGTGAACAATCCATCAAACTGACATGTTACATTACATTTGCACAGGAGGTGAATCCCACCGTGCATGGTTACAGTAATAAACTTTAGACTCTATACAAAACAAATGTTTGTAAGGCTGACGATTAATGTGAGATACAGTTTCCATTCAGAAAAAGAGCATCTCACACACTCCTAATATTAGTTGTTTTCTCACTGATCCTTCATGTCAGACTCCTTTAGTCCCACTCACCTTCATTTTTATTAATTTTTACTCTCTTAAATGTTTTAACTAGTTTGATTTTGTAGAGTTTTCTTCATCCAAATCAAGTTTGTGCTTCTTATGAATCCATCTGACACAAACTGAAGATGACGATTTTGGACTATATTGATAAACGAAAATCAAATCCTTTGGTATTCAAGAGACTGTTGTGCCAAAAGAGAGAAGATACTCTTTTTTCAGAATGTGATTAATATATATATAAATTGTTGTAAAATAAATGTGAATTATAAATGACTAATGACTTCTTCCATCCATGAGAATAGCTCACAAGAATCAACTTGACAGACATTCAATCCACACTATCTGCCACTGTTTCTCTGCAGGCTACATGGCAGGTTACACAACAAAGTGGCTGGAAATTGTGGTTTAGTGGTGCCAATAGAACAACAAACTTAGGGGAGTAACTTCACACTCTCAGGTTTAACAGATGTTGGTGATGATGAAATGAGATTAAAAGAATGCTTGTTGCTGGTTATATTACCACAGGGTGTTTGCATTAGATAAACATTCACACTAAATGGGAAACAACAGCTGGATGCAGCAATACACCAACGTTTTCCTCATTGTGGCGCAATCAGCTTCAAGAACTCCCCACCCCCACCCACCCAGCGGCTTATTCAGCAATAACAGGATAAACCTTCCCTCCACCTGCCCTGGAGTCACCTCTTTTTCTACGTTACCATGGTTACTTTACAACCAAATTACACTTTCCTGAATGGCGGGTGAAACAGCTCCACTTTGCCTTCAATGCCTGTAACAACACACACACAAAAAAAGAAACAATGACTGTAGGTGTGGCATCTGGCCTCTTAGAGAAAAAACAAAAGCTTGAGATGTTTTGTGTCATTTGTTTGAATTTGCATGTGAGCTGCTGAGCTTGATATAGTCATGTATAGTCATATATGAAACTCACAGGCCTGCATGCAGCTGTTTGTGTGGCTAACAGTCTGCAATACCTGCAGTATAACTGTGAAAATGAAACTCCCACTGCAGCCAAGTGACAAGAATGGACATGTAGAGTTCTGCAAGTCTTGATTGTGTTAACATTTATCACACAATTCACCGGGGAGGAGGCTTAACAAATATATTGCAAGAGCACCGCCCCTTTCTCTCTCACCTAAGAGCTCATTTTCTCCACATGAGTAATTCTCCAGCAGGAGAGTGCAGTTCATTCACTTTGTGTATCCATTCAGCTGGAAAGCAAGGGGAGACAGTGTTGTGACAGCATTTATCCTCAGTCAGCAGGGGTGCACATGCATCCCCAGAGGCCCAAGATGTCATGTTATGATCAGGAAGGTTATTCTGGTCCACTGTTATGAACCCTGGTAAACTCAATTTAAGCTTTTCTCACATGACACACATGATCTCTTTACAACTCCCCATGAAAAACAGGAGAACAGTTTAGTAGCACAGACATGTTATAGGCTACTTATATTATAATAATAATAATAATAATAATAATAATAATAATAATAATAATAATAATAATAATAATAATAATAATAATAATATAAAAAACATGCACAAAGTCGTTTTCTTAAAAAGTGTGATTTTGCGGGTATTCCGCAGTCCAGATGTGCGGTGCGCCTCCATACACCCCCCGCACCGCGACGTGAGCACGCAAAACCTCACCGAGGGAGCCGCATCAAGTCTACTAGAGACAACCCTATACATACCGGAAATCAGACTATTTTGGCTTCAAAATAAAAGCACGTGCCTGTCCCAACAACTATAAAATGTCAGGGAATAGAAACGTAATGCCACTGGCATTTAGTCAAGTTGGTTAATGAATTACCCTATTAACAACTGATCGACTACGCTGTCACGCTGTAGCCTACCTAAAACAGGTGTTTGTCACTATTTTGACAACTAATGAGACCACCTTTATTTAAAAAGGTATTTTTTTTAAATTAAAAATAATTAATTAAAAAATAATAATGAAAATTGATTATTTCTAATTTCAGTCTCATTTTTTAGCTACTGAGAACCAACCATCTGTGCATCATTTTGCAGATTTGAGTTCATTGAGTTTTCTTCAAATTAGACATTTTGATGAGGGAAGCACAAGTGTCTAATATTAATAATTAGCTATACCTGTGTTTTTATAGATATAATAATTTCCAGCAAGTAGGCCTCCTACAATGTAAGAAGGCCCTGGGTTTGAACCCCAGAGCTCGGTCTCTCTTTGTGGAGTCTCCATGTTCTCCCTGGTTGTGTTCTCTCCAGCTCTCTCTCACAGTCCAAGGACATGCACCTTTGCTTTTCTATAACAGCTTGAAACTGCCCATATTTGTGAATGTGAGGTGTGACATTGTTTGTCTCTATATGTCAGTCCTGTGATGGACTGGTGACCTGCCCAGGTGAACCCTGCCTGGAGCTCTGATTGGCTCCAGCCCCTGTGACACTCAGGCAAACTGAATGTATAATAGCCAACTATCCTATCAATAAAACAGTAAAGATCTCTAGACAATGACACATTGAGCCTACAGCTAGTAGCTTTTAGCCTACCTGCAGCTAATGCTGTTTGTCAACTCATCCCAGTGGGATAATGTTAGTCACAGCTCCATAACGTGTTTTCTGTACCAGGACAGTGACTGTGAGTGAGACACCGCTTCACATAACTTTACAGTGCAGTCACTCCCTGGTGTTTGTCTCTTATGTCAACATCTCTAACCGGAAGTCCAGTGTCCGTACCTCGGTTAACTTGACGCTAACCATTGAAGGAAAACGGAGCAGAAGAGCGAAACATGGCGACTTCGAACAATCCGCGGAAATTCAGCGAGAAAATCGCTTTACATAACCAGAAGCAGGCGGAGGAGACGGCGGCGTTTGAAGAAGTGATGAAAGACCTCAGCATTACCCGGGCAGCGAGGGTAACGAAACCGGTTCATGTTCTTTCCCCCTCTCTCTACCTCCCACCGCCTCTTGTCCGGTTGTTTTCAGCGAGCTGTCAGATATGCTGCACGCAGCCAGGGCAGGAGAGGTAAACAATAACAAACGACGCTTCCTGCCGCCTCTGCCGTCTTCTCCTTCATGTGATAAGGACCAGAGCTGGCAGGAGGTGACAGTGCTGCAGTGTACAAATGGACGACAGGGACCTCCGTCCGAAAAAGTTATTACAATTTTTGTCCCACGCAAGTAGAAAGCGAAGGGGCGTGCATGCGTATTTGACAGCGCGCGGCCAACTGCAGCTATGGTTTTCAGAGAGGAGATGCAGACAGACAGACAAGACGGTTTGACCGCTTTAAATAACAACTGTTCACCTATTTTGTTTGATATAAAATGACTGTATAGGACCGCAGTGTTTGTGGCAAAACGTGTGGCGAGGTGTTTGTGCGCCGAGGCTCTGTAAACTTGTTTGACAGGTCCTCAGGCCTGTGTGCGCTGCAACACGATTGACACTTACGCCAAAGATAAAGGCAACCAGATTAGGTGGAATTTGAGCCACATACAGCACAGGCCTCCAAAATAAAGCCTATGGAGGCAGGGCTTCAGTAGTGCTGCTGCTATGCTGACTGATGGGCAGACACACTTTGACCATGGAGCTGTACTGTGATGCTTAGTGTATAATCTTGTATACTGTCACTATATTGAGTGGAAAAGGGCTGTGCATGTGGAAAGTATATCCCTGTGATATCATGGTGTGGAACTATTTTTGGTGGAACAGGTTAGAGAAAAAAATCCCTTGTCTCACAGGTGTAAATAACATGAATAGCATCTTATTTCCAATTAACTGCTTTAGTTTCAAGGCATTGCTAGGTATTGCAGTCACCAACAACATCAACACCTGTGCTTTTCCTACTGTGACAAGTCACAAGTTGCTTTGAGAAAGCTTGTTCACATCGGCATGTAGCCGCAAAATTATCATTAATTTGTTTAATTTTCTGTAGAGTCATAATTACCATTTTAAGTATCATATTCTTTTTTTGGAAATTTTATTTTCATGATTGAATGGACAAATTAAAAGAGTCTCCTGACCGAGCCAAAGTTAGACTTGTGAGAAGTAGGCCTCAGGTTTAGGGTTTCACCCCCTTCACCCACTGCCCTCCCTCTCCTCAGCCTTCCCCTCTCATCTCTCTGTACCTGACTTACTGTGGTTAAAAAGATTAAGCCTGGCCTCTTCCTGATCCGGGGATGTTACAATATGTAATCCTCTGTCAACAGTGTAGGTTTGCATGTATTTAAACAAATAAACTCTGAGGTCAGAGGCTTATCAAAATACACCAGTGATGCAGGCATAGTAATTGTTTTTTATTAGATTTTCTGCCCTGCCAACAGTGAGCAGTGGGCTTGCATGAGAAAATGTAATTGACCGATTATGGGTGCTGTAATGGGAAATGGAACTGCAGGTCGTTTTGAAATAAACATTGTGATAACGCTCCAGAGGGTTTACTTTTAGAAATTCACACATGTGCAAATTCACTCAGAGTTGATTTCTCTCTGCAGTGCTTCACTTCCACCTTAAGTTTCTTACGTCTCTTCACATGTTAAAGACGGGGTATTCACACTATGCTGCTGCTGTGACAGCTGTAAATTTAGCAGCCGGCGTTAAACTTTCACTTCATACAACTCACATTTATTTTTAGCTAGTTGGATGAATGTGGTGTTCCTCTCATTTGGTGTAAACATCGTCTTTATTTTGGCTCCTCGAACAGGTGCTTGATGAAGGCATCATTAATCAGTGTGGTGTTTTCACTGTTGCTGTCGACAGAACATAATCGCACGCTGCAAGAGCTTAATGGGATTGGGGTCGGACATACATAAATAAATGTCCCCTTTGCAGCATCTTGGGTGAAAATTTCCTGCAGGAAATCACATTGAGCTGTCATTATTGATAATGTGATTGAGCACATCTTGTTGTTGCTGGCCTGTGGAGTGTCCGGCAGCCAATTTGTAGTTGTACTGTCACTAGATCATGGACGTGCTGTCATATTTATTTCTTTTCTTTTCTTTAAGTTGCCATCATTTCATCTTGTCTTACCTGGTGTTGTGGTGTCTCCAGTTACAGCTGCAGAAGACTCAGTATTTGCAGCTGGGACCGAACCGTGGTCAGTACTATGGAGGATCTTTGCCAAACGTCAACCAGATTGGAAACAGCATTATGGATTTGCCTTTTCAGGTGAGACATTTACTCAGGCTCAGGTAGAAGTTATGGAGCGAAGGTTGGCTGCTAGTTCAGGCAGCCAACTCGAGCTGCGCTGCGTCACTCTCATGACATCATACGCACACCCTCTCAATGTGGTGGTCTATTTAAGATGGGTGACTTACCCATCGTCCTCTTTGCCCGTCTATGACACAGCAGCATCTCACGTCTCTACCCTATTTTCTGCCCCACCACCACCCCAGCATTCACCTGTAGGCTCCGGGTTAAGATAGTCGCTCATCACTCCCATATACTTTAATGAAATCCTATTCTCAGGGAGTGATGAAGTCGGAGCCCTGATGCCAAACTCAAATATCTTTTTAGAAACAGTTTCTGTACAAATACAACCTGGTGGATTTGTTTTGAATGGAAAGTGAACATTTAATTTGTGCCAGTTGTAGTTTCACAGTAATCACCCACAGCTGTTTATTCTAGGGACCTTTCTCTGCCAATGTCTGTGTTCAAACAATATCCTACAGTTTTTATTCAACATGTGGCCACTCTATGAATTTGCCTTTTCAAACACTGTGGTGCTTCCTGGGCTAAATTATGTGTAATACAATGTGTGCATGCAAGCAACAAGAGTGCAGAGCACATACTATACTGTGCAGCAGCCCACATTAAGTAGGCTATCTGTTTCTGTAACCTAACTTGAAACTTCTTATATTACTTTAACACCACATTATACTTTGATTAAAATGCATGAAATTAGTCATGGACGCACAGTGCTGCATCACAAATGAACATTTTTCCACTTATTTTGTTTTGCAAATGTTGTGCGAACTGTGTGATGGCAGTGTTGTCCACTATTACAGTGCCGTGTGTGAAAATATGAAAGAGAGAAGCAGTTCCATTTTTCCTTTTTTCCCCTCAAAATTACATTGGAAACAATGCCCTGCTTGAGGCAACCAAAGGTATTGAATTTCTACACCGAGATGGGGAATTTCTGAAATATTAGCGCTTAGCAGAAATGTTCATCCAGCACTGCTGTGCTCTGGGTGTAGAAAATCTTTGTCCCTTATATCCCCATGGACAGGGGGCAAGTGTATACAATATATAACTATGACATGATCCTGTGGAAAAAATAAATGAAATTTAGAAGGTATCAATTGATTTTAGTGGCATTAGTGGCTTGATAAGACTTTGGCTTAATTTGTGTAAAATAAATAGATACAGAAATACGAGGTATGGCTGTGAATATGAGACCCTCCCACTAACACCCTCCAAAACCCACGTAGGTGAAGTATTATTATTTAGACAGAAGATGGTGGGAGTTAGTGCTATTGTTTCCTCGTCAAGACTCAGTTCCCTCACGAAGCAGCCACAGTGCGACAGTCCTTACTTTAAGAAATGTGCAAACAGAACAAAAGGGGTCCTTCTCCAGATTCTTTTAATTTTCATATTCAGTTTCACAAGCTTTTCCGTGATTTTCTATTGCCATTTTTGCCTCAGGTTACATTTCATCCCCTTTGACGAGGGAGCTCAGAACACAGGTTTATTCTCTGTGAGCCAAGTGCAGTGTAACTGGGGCCAAGAAAAACCTCTGAAACACATGAGCCAGTGCGATGACTCCCTTTAATGTTTTGTCAGCATTTTGTATTTAAAACCCAATATTTTGGACAAAAACAATGACTCTTACTAATTCTCCTCTGTTGTCATGTGTCAGGATTCAGGGCTGGACACAAACCGCTCGACACGACACCATGGGTTGGTGGACAGAGTCTACAGGGACCGGAACCGCATCACGTCACCCCACCGAAAACCCCTGTCTGTTGACAAACACGGACGCCAGATATCCTTTCATGCTGTCAGACTCCAGCTACCAACAAGAAGGATGAAGTTATAATTTGCTCTAAAGGCTGCAACAAAATGAAACTGTGAATCACCTGTCGCAGCTTAAATCTAATCACTGCTGTAGAACTTGGTGATCAATCATTATAACTTGTCACGTTGGTAAATATGTGTAATAGAACATCAGCATGTTCACAGCTGGAGTGCTCCAACTGCAAGACGGTTCCTTGTTAAATTTTACAGATGTTTCTGTGGCTCCAGAATCACTTAATTCGTTTTGTTAAAGCTTGTAAATGAGCTCAGTCTGTAATGAATTATAGGCACATTTTGAATGTGTTTAGTTGAGGGTAATAAGACAGATGTAGAGCAAGTGTAGTCATTATTGTAAATGAAGTCCTGACAAACATCAGACCCCAATGTGAAGCTCATAGTTCATTATTACTCACGTAAATCAGTTGTTGGTTTGGCTGACCTACGATCAGCACTTTGCTTTTTTTAATTATATCTTCATGTGTTTAAAAATATTCACTGGGATAAATGCGTTGACTCTGCCAAGACTTTCAGTCTCCAGTCTCCAGCTGTATTTGCTTAACCTGGGATCTCACATTGACAGCTGTCCATATGGCTCAGTATATCTGTCACCACCACCTGATACCAGCTGGAGGAGGTAAGACAGCCTCCAGGCATGAGACGTTGTCTCTGTATGACTGCATATCTTAATGTTTACTCTTTTAGAAATGATCGTAATAAATCCTCCCCAGAGCCTCCCTTACAGCTCCGACTCATTATGTATTATTTCCTAATCTTGAAGAAGACGGTTCAGATTAACATTCAGTCTTTCTCAACATACTGCAACACATTTACTTTCAGCCACAGAAAAAAAAGATATATTTTCAGTATATTTTCATTAAAAAAACAGAAGAACACATTCAAATTATTTTTGATTCTGTGTTAAAAACCAAACACATTTGACATACTGTACATGTGACAGCTGTACAAAGTGTCAGGCTCTATTTAGTCACCAAGAGATTTAGATCTGAAACCCTTGCAAGAAACATTATATCAAAAAGTGTGACTTTGTTTCCCTATTTATCACGATTCTAAAAATGTGTCAACGTGGCTGAATTGAGATTTGTTTCTTCTTCAGTTGTGTATGTGATACAGAGCTCCACAGTTCACTGCGGTGTCCTCTGTCTGCTTTTTGACACAATATGCTCAGAATTCATAAGTCTGTATGATTTAACTTTACGTCACGCTGTATGACATATAAATTCTTGTGCTGCAGGGCAAACTCTGACTCAGCACTGCACCAGAGCACAATAACCCCAGCCCAGCAGGCCTCATTCATCGGAGGATCACAGGAGCTCCAGCCAAAACGAGGTACACATTATCTGAAAGAGTCGACATTTTAAAAGTTGTTACCTCACACGAGGACAGGGTCATTGACATTATGCACTTTAACTGCTGAGAATAATACATAAGTGAGGGTAAAGTGAAAACATCCTGCAATAGGCCTGTACCACATACACAGTTCATCGTGTAACTTCTGTTGTGTAAAGCGCGCTCTTACCTACGTCTGCGTTTAACGTAACAATTCTTAAGCAGACTGTTCAGATGTTTTTCTCTTATTATCTGCTGTCGGTGGTGGTTGTGTCTCCTTTTGTGGTATTTTGGTGCCTTCTCTTGATGGTTCAGTCGAGTGCCCTCCAGCGTATGATGAAAGGGTTTGAATGTGGCTTTGATGGCAGTGGAGGAAAATGACTGCCGAGCAGACAGACAGACTCGTCTAAGTGTCCGATGTATTTCAGTGCTAATGGCTGTGAGAGGCAGATTATTTTAATTTGATGCACTTCGATTGAATTTGTATGAATCTCCTTGGAAACCTTTTGGTGCAACCCATTATTATCATTCAGTAGTTACATTTGAAAAAAAAATTTTTTTGCTTCCTAATGTCACACTCCCCATCCCCCCCCGGTTTTCTGTTGTCTTCTTGAAATATCATTCGATCACATTATTTGAGGACATGTGGGCCGTGATTATTACAAGCTCAAACGGCCTGGACGTCTGAAGACCCAAGAGACTGAGGAGATTTGTTTTTCTCCGTCTCTCCAGTTCTCCTGCTCACTGTACCGGGGTCTGAAATACTTAAACAAGAGGGCGACGAAGATTCACAAGAACAGAACTGGGACTGTAAAAAGGTGAAAAACGATCTACAAACAGATAAATGATTTTCTGTCAGATTTCTCTGTCTCCAGAATAACTCCAGCTGTTGTTTTTCTGCCCCTTTAGAACATTTCAAGGTCCAAGCCCTGCAGGGTTCCTGGGATCCAGTGAGTATTTTAACTGTTTTCCTCATTTTAGCCATTCTCAGGGTCCTTAATGATTAACATATTGAATTGATCAGGGTCCTAAAGAGCAGACAGATGTGCATATTTACATCCATTCTCAGAACAAACATGAATAAAACATGTTCAAATTGAAGCCATTTGACTGTAATTAAATGTCATCTTAATTCGCACTTTGTGTCAAAAGTTTTCCAGCATCCAATTCTAGTTTATATTTAAATTTAAGCAGTTCAAGGGGGCGTTGTGTGGCGCAGTTGGTAGAGCACGTGCCCAGTATACTGAGGCTACAGTCCTCGCTGCAGTTGGTCCCGATTTGAATCCCGCATCAAGTGGCCGATTTGAATCCCGCATCGGGTGGCCCTTTACTGCATGTCATTCCCCCTGTCTCTATACTATAGCTTCCAATAAAGGCAAAAATGCCCAAAAAATATACTGGGCAGAGAGTGGAAGCAAAATTTACTACAAGTGCAACACAAACAAGTGCACCAGAGCCTCTGCATCAGTGTTGTTGTTGGGATAATCTTGAAATGTTTAATTTCCATTGCAGAAAGAACACCACCACGTGTGTTCAGAAGCCAAAACAAAAATTGAATTAAGCTCAACAAGAAGACTCCATGGTTTTTTCCAGATGTGTGTATTTGTTTGTTCCATGCTTTAATTTCTGAAACACTGACACAGCTGGAAAAACTGATGTGTTGTAAAACGTTTGACCGGTAGTATTCTTATCTGACTGCCAAAGTAATGAGAGTGTGGAGCCAAAGCATTAGCAAAAATACCACTGGCCAAATGCATGAAGTCCAAATATCTCAGGAGTTGTTTATCTTGGAGAACATTTTCAAGGCCATAAGCAGTCCGGTGTTTATGTTTCTGATTACATTTTTTCAGAGACTATTGGGCTTGTTGTCACCATTCTGTTCAATACATCCCTCTGTTTCCTGCAGCATATTCCCGTCTCCGGACCAGCAGTTGACCACATCACTAAAACCAGCAGCCCACAACACTGGCGGTTCTTTGCCTGACCTTACCAACATCCAGTTCCCTCCTCCACTGCCCACACCGCTCGACTCGGACGAGGCAGCAGCCGCCTCCTTCAGCTCCTCCAACAGCACACAGGCCCTGGCTAATACGCAAGGTAGCACTATGGAAAAAAATCTGACTGTCCTGTAATTAATTAAATGCAGTATCTCAGAATGTGGCACTTGTTAGTTGCCAATTTCAGGCTGTGTATGTACGTTTGTCTGTGTGTATGCATTTCTCTGTATGTGTGTGTGTGTGTGTGTGTGTGTGTGCACGCTTTTAAGAAAACTCTTTCCTTGTGCCTTGTTTGTGTGCTGGGTAGGAGTGAACACCTCTCAGCCCACAGTAACCATGGAAATACAGCCTGGGCAGGACGACATGGTTCCTCTTATTCTGAATGCAGGAGACTCCCACCAGCACCAGAACCTGCAGCTCTCCCCGACATCTCCACCTCTCACTCTCTCTCAGGTACAGACCGGCTCTCTGACCTGAATAGAAATAATCACCAAGGCTTAATTGATTATTGTGTATTTAATTTGATTAACTATGGAGGTTATATTTGTGGCATTTAAATACCTCAGTGGCATGTTTTTTTTCATTGGGTAGGTGTGAAATAATGATGAATTAGGCAGCTGAGCAGCCTGCTAATTTGGGAATCAAGGCGTTTTTCTGTAAGATATTGGAACCACTTCCTGTTCTTTGAAATATGGGAGCCTCATCCTTTATCTTTATTTGCTGGACTCTCCCCAGGCGGCCATCAACGCTATGAACCTTGAGCAGCAGCTGTCCCAGTACGCCTTCTTCGGCCAGCAGCCGTCCACCCAGACTCTTCAGAGCCAGCAAGTTAGTTTCCATCAACTAATACAAAGAATTACGTAAACAGCTGACATGCATCACTAGACTGATTTAAGTTTTGGAATAGAGATATTTGAGATGCACTTAGCGTTACATTAATACCTGAAAACACCTCAAACTCCGCTGAAATTATTGACAAATTTGACTGGTGCTGTAAACAAGGCTAGCTGTCTTTTCTTTTTCATAATTGTGGCTTTGTTTATAGTTTATAGTTTCTCATCCTTGTCAGTCAGGCCACAAATTCTTTAATTCCTGAAATATTTTGATCACATCTATGAATAAAGTCCAACCACACCAAGAGACTCTGCAATATTTATGCAGAAAATTGCCACTCTGCAAGAACACGTCGCAGTTAAATGCATGAAACAAACTACTGCTTTAAATTGGTGTCAAAAACATTTTGTATCTCAGCTGATCATTTTCTTTGCATCACAGGATTTACAGGTCTCCATAAACAGGAGTTACTACCAGACTGTCCATTGCAATTTTTAAAAGAAAACTTTCAACAACGCTCTAATTACACTGCGGCTCAATTTGTAAAATTAACAACATCTTAGATAAACGCTGGACTGTTGTTAATAAAGGTGATTTGTCCTGACCTTCAGCTACAATCATTATTGGAATAATCTCCTTAATCTGAAAATATAAATAACTAATTGCAAAATGGGACATCTCTTGTAGCAAGTAATTGTGATAGTCATTTGCTAACAAAGCATATTTTTGTAAAATAAATCTCCTAATTACCAGCCAGGAACAGACCTAGGAACAGTTATATTGTTTGCCACCTCAGTATATTCTGAGCTGTGGTTGATAATCCCTGAGACACACTCTGTGATTCAGTCTCCCCCCAACAAAAATTGTACCATCCCGAGGGTTCCCGCAGGACATTTTTGAAAGAGGAAATACGTTCATTAAATTTCAGTGGCCAAATCAAAATCCATCGATGTTCCTCTGCTGTCTGCAAACTCTTCTGTCCTTTGATCCACACTTCACTTTAACACTTCTGAGAAAACCCCTTTGATGCAGAGTTGCTCTGATGTAATGTAGTGTCAGTTCAGAAATGAATGATTTGATCATGATTGGTTGACGTAGTCATGATTAAAAACTTAGACCCCTTTCATGTCTTATTCTGATTAATGTTACATTCTCTTGATGCAGTTATTAACATTTAACCATTATTCTCACATCGTCTGGTGGTGTTTGATATTCAACGTGACACATAGCGTATGTAATTAATTATAATGTAAACAACATGTCTAGCCAAGATTCCTCAGATCTATTTATTAAAGATTTGTGACAAACATAAGTTCAAGATATGAGGGATATTACATTATACAACAGTAAGAATAAAATAAAATGATGGTCAATTTTGAATAGTAAACCACTAAAAGTTAAATAACCATAATAATATACGTATACACATTTATATTTAAAGCTAGGATTAAAATGTCCTTATACAAATAGCAACGCAGCCTGTAGCCATTTGCTTCTGCTAATTCTTTTGACACATCTGCCAATGCACTATAAAGGCCGATACTGATGTACTGTATCTGTGATAAGCCAGTATTAAAACTATAAAGTGGTACTTGATTACTCCATACCGTCCATATCTATTTATGGCTCCGCTCTTTATTTTTCCAGCAGACAGGTCTGGTCCAGCTGCCGTCCTCCATGAACTCCTGCTCCACATCAGACAACCACACGTCTTCGCAAACCAACATGACCATGGACATGAACACGGTGAGCAGCGCACACATCTGTCTGAATCAGATGTGGTTTTAATGACTTTAGCTGCCAATGATGCCCCCAACCCCCCTATACAACCCTCAGACCACTTCTTGTGTCTTTTGTTTTTTCAGGTGAGATCAGTTTGTTGGTCTCAGTGAATACACACACGGCTTTGTCAAAGTATTCAGACTTGTTGACATTGTGCACAAGTTGTTGCAGGGTGAATTTATTGAGGAAACAAATTTTACTGTCTCTTTCATAATTTAGTTTTGTTTTTACTTGGCACACTTTGCACAGAACTAAGACAAAATAACAGAATTAATGCATGAAGCACAATATGTGTAAACCATCAAGGAATCTAAATGCTTTAGTGCGGCGCTGCGCATCTTCCGGATCTTGGCTCCTTGCTGCTCTACTTATGTTGCAGTGGGAATGTGTTTGGATTATTGCAGAAATGAAGTGGCCTACATTCTCTTCATCTCAGTTATAGACTTTGCTGTGTAGGGTCAAGTGAAACACTGTGAGGAGACACAGAGGGACTGCAGCTTAGCCTTAACATTGTTTATAAACCCCCTCATATCAGTAAGAATCTTATGTGTAGCTGTCTAGCTCCTGTGATGCACTGCTTTTTTTTTCCAGAGATGGTGTTTGACATCTCCTCCTCCAATTCCAGCCTATGTTACTGGTACACTTTCAGTTTCATGAGGGTTCAAGCAGGTCTGTTGCTCTAGTTTATATCTGCAGCAAGAGACTTTGAACTGCTTTATCACTTCTATATCTCATGCTACCAGTATTTTGATATCTTATCTGTGCGTAGATTAGGATTGTTGTGATTTGAACCCCCTTTTAGTGATAAGAGATTATCACTCTCGTTTGATACACCTCTGAATTACTCGAAAGTTTATCTGTCGTGATAGTAACTTTGATAGTAACATGATATTCGCATGACACAGTTATGGTCGTGTGTTGCCTAAATCGAGTGGATTTTCTTTATCTAAATAGAATTTCGCTGCAATTTTATCTTCATCTTTTTTTTTGGGAGGGGTTGTTCAAATATCCTCTTTTCATTTAGTTGGATGAGTGCACTGAAAAGAGCAGATACGACAAAAGAGAACAAAGGAACAGAGTCGGTTCTCTCTGATCTTCCAGTTTTATAGTGTTCAGCTGCTCTGCTTGGATTGCTGGCAATATTTTCCCTCTCCTAATTAATCCCCTGTAGTTTTCACTGTTTCTCCCAGATCTTTTTTTTTCCAGGGTTGATGTGACATGAAGTGCATGGTGTTCACATTGTTTTTCTCACACACATTCCTCAATTATTTTAATTTCATTTTTGGTATAAGATGCAAATACTCTGCGCTGCAGCCATTAAAGATGATATTTCAGTGATTTTCTCAGTCAGCGGTTCCTGCTGTTAATTATCTCCTACTGAGGTGATGCTGGGAAAAGTATAACCTTCTGGAAGACTGTAACACAAGCAGCACGGATACATATCCAGCATGAGCACGTTCACACACACACATACACACACACACAGGCGCCAACAAAGATAATCCTCCACTGTGAATAACTCAAACATATCCTCTTGTATCAGGCCTCCTCCCTCCAACAGTACCGCAGTAGGGTCGGATCCTCTGCCAATCAGTCTCCAACCTCCCCCGTCTCCAATCAAGGCTTCTCCCCGGGAGGCTCGCCTCAAGTAAGGGCGTGTGAACCAACGAGCTGCTGGCTCGTTCTGTATAAACTTCACCGTCCCCCTGCATTGTAGCTCTGTGGTTGCCAAGTAGGACTCTGTTGACCCCCTACAGCTGCTTTTAATGTGTCGACATAAGTAGATCTGGGCAAAAAAAAAGTTAAACTTGACCGAACATGAATTAAATCAACCCAGGATATTTTCCCACATAATAGATTCACTTTTTTAAACCCATGGTAATAAGATCCTCTTATACAATCAAAGCTTACATTTTAACATGTCATTGCAGGAAATAGCTGGAAGTCTCTGCCAATCAAAGTTTCCAAACATAAACAACAGAGTTACAGCTGTACGTTTCATGCTCTGACACGATAAAGTTAAACATTATCTAGTCAAAGAAACACTATAGGAGAAAACTCACTTTACACATGAATTCACACAATAAAATGAACAATGTTATGATGTGAGTACAGAGATGGATGCCAAGATTACATGCTGGTAAATTGTGAAGTGTGAAGTAGTTCCTCTTTTGCCCAGATCTGACCACCAGTCTCCAAACACTCAGTGTCATCGATGTGTTGTCGTGTAGCTGTGTCCCCTGACCTTCCTCCTCTGCTGCTTCTGTGGTATTTGCGTTGCATCTCCACTGTTTTCCTCCCCAGTCCTGCTATATGAGACTATGGCGGAGTTTTTATGTTAATCCGGTCTTTGTGTTTGTTGTGGGTTTGCACCAGCATGGGGATTTGAGTTGGCATGGAGGGTGGGGGGAGAGATGTGAGCCCCCCACCCCCCTTGAAGCATTTTTGAGGAGAAGCTGCTGATCATTTCCATGGTTGGATTTCAACAAACTGAGCCTTACTTGCAGGGTGGTGCTGTAGGATAGACTAAACACACCCAAGGTAAACATTGGATCAGGGTTGATAATCTCTTTCAGACTCAGTATTTAAAGCATTTGAGATTTGGAACTCACTGTTCGTATTATAAAATAAAAAGTTGTGAAAATAAAAATGTAAGTATTAAATCAAAATATAGAAAACATTTACACGATCAGATTGTTTTAAATAAGCACTTCCTATTGAGTTGTAAGTGTGAGTTTGTATCCTTGAAATGCTGAGGAAGAGAAAGATGGCGAGTGACAGTGATGACTGTGTGTGTGTGTGTGTGTGTGTGTGTGTTTGTGTGCACGTGCATTTGTACATGTTTGTCCTGCTGTTTGCTTACCCAACCGGGCTCTTTCCTGAGTGGCTCACTCGTAGTCCTGAGGTTATCCACGGGCTAAACCACAACCGACAGGCTGTGTGCTCTATTATCCTGCTCTGCCCTGTGGGGACATCTGCAGCACACACAGATAATTTGGTTTTGAACTAGGAGGAGCACGGGCTGAGAATATGATCCAATTACTTATACATTAAGAGGCCACGATGAAATAGGAGAATTTCTACTGCTGGTTGAATGAGGACATTAAAATGAGGGACTTGAGGAGAATCACTATGCATTGAATGAGTCAGAGGAGAGAGAGTAAAGTCACAAGTGGATTATATTTTCAATCATTCACTTTATTTCATGTGAATTTTATTCCACATGGTGCATGTTAATTAAAACACCAAGGCCAGAAGACAGCAGAGGACGTTCATGTGGAAGGAGGTGACTGTCATTATGTGGAGCTAACTAATTTTTGACATTTGATGGGTTTCCATTTATCAGTATTACATGTATATTGACCTTTGGAATAATGGAACAGGGCATGGAATAGCTCCAAATTATAGATGTACCCATCTTTTATTTATACATTTGTTTGCTTACTAATTTAGTCATCAATTCATTTAGTTATTTGTTGCACACAACATAAAAATAAAAACATTTCAATAATATCTGTGCAAGTATTCTGGACATGGAGTGGCTCTTAGTATCTTTTAATGAGCTCACTCAGTGAAATATCATGGATTAGTTTAGCTTGTATTTATTATTAAAACAGCAGGCTACAAATGTCTTGGTAGACTCTCATATGTCACATGTCTGTGTCTGAAAGATCCTTTGGGAATGAAAATGTTTCTTCTCAATAATACGTTTTTTCTTCTGTGTCACCCCCTTTTTTGTTAGTACATGTCTAAACTTGTTCACGTTTTAGTGCAGCAGTTCTACAGACTCTCCTCTGCAACATGTACACAAACAAGCACGTACTGTACAGACCACAGGACACATTAGCCTAGATAAACTGGTCATGTTTCAGCAAACTCAGCTCAAAAAAAGGAAAAATGTTTTCAGATGTTACGAGATGATTTCAAGCAGTTTGTTGTTTGAGTGTTGTGACTGCTTTGACTGTGTCCTTTTCATATTCAACATCTTACGTTAAATGTCAGCAGTTGTATGCAAACGTTTGGCCACTGAAAAGAAGTTGGTGCAGATAGATGGGCTGCTGTTTACATGTTTATGCACTCTCACTTTTTTTTTCAAACCTTTGCTTACAACTGTAACTTAATGTTCACACCAGTGGTCCGCACAAGGTTTTTTTTTTTTTTTTTTTTTTTAAACTACCTGTCCATTAACAGTTGTGGTCTGTTTCTTCTTGCAGCATAACTCCATACTGGGCAGCGTGTTTGCAGACTTCTACGACCAGCAGCTCCCGTCCATTCAGGCCAGTGCTCTCTCTCAACAGGTACGACCGCTGTCTGTGTTGTCCGTGCTTCTACCTGCTCTCATTTTGCGGTAAGCACATGTTGGATTATGTTGTGATAGAATATGTTCAACCGGTTTCTTTTCTTTCTGTTGTGTGTTGCCAGTTGGAGCAGTTCAACATGATTGAAACCCCCATCAGCTCTGACAGCTTGTATAACCAGACCTCCACCCTCAACTACTCCCAGGCGCTTATGATGGGTTTGACTGGCCATTGCAACCTTCAAGACTCACAGCAGCTGGGCTACAGTAACCATGGCAACATCCCCAACATCATTCTCACAGGTGCTGCTTTGACATCTCGTGGCCTCTTTAATCTTGCTTAAAAAGACACCCCTTAAAAGGGATTTATGAATGGTTTATAACTACTTAATTAAAAAAGGGAGTCTTGTTGTAAAGTGGCACCCTGAAGACTCTAAACCGTACTGATCCTCACGCCAGAGGACAGGTCGTGCTTCATATGTGGTCCATGTGCAGTAACCGTTTCTCAACAGCGTGTCAACCAAAATCAAACATTATAAGCTTCAGAGCGATATGAAAGATTAGATTAACACAGTATACCCCCAATAAACTGTCACACTATTATAACATCATTAAATATCTAAATATAACATTGATGTGTGAGTTTCTAGAAAGTAACACAACCCACACATGAACCATCTTGACACAGGTAAGCAGCTTTTATAATGAGGGGAGAGAGAAATCTATGTACAGTAAATTAGATTTTTGTCATTAGTGACAAAAAAACTCAACTATATAACTTAAACCTGTGTAAATCTGGAAATAAACCAGTAAGCTTGTTTTAACAGGAATTTTGAAGCTGAATTTTCCCTTCAGCTGTTTCTAAACGGTGTCGGTTGTGAATCGCCCCTTTATTGAAATGTATAATTAAGATGTCAGACCTCATAAGTCATTATCAAATCATAATCCCCAGACCTTTCAACTTCTTGTCTTGCTGCCATTGATTTAGTCAGAGATTCTGCCGACTAATGCCTTGAACTAGTGATGTTGTTTTTAATCCGCCGTCTTGCTTCTGTGCAGTGAGCGGAGAGTCTCCTCCCAGCCTGCCGAAGGACCTGACAGACTCGCTGTCCACAGATGTCAGCTTTGATGTCGACTCCCAGTTCCCGCTGGACGATCTCAAAATCGACCCACTGACACTCGATGGCCTGCACATGCTCAACGACCCAGACATGGTCCTTGCTGACCCCGCCACGGAGGACGCGTTTCGCCTTGACCGGCTCTAACCACCGCACAACATGCTCACGCGCAGGTGTGTGAACGCTGTTTGCCCCAGGCGGAGGGAGGGAAGGGGAAAGGGGAGAGGGTGGAGGAGAGAATATCTCACCTGGGGGAATGAAACTGGGAGGAGCAGATTTCTGGAGGGTGTTGGTAAAGGCCTCGTCTGGGCTTAGCATCGATTCCACACCAAGCAACCCAATCAGACCCCATCAGAGAGAAACAGTATTGTCAGAAAATGCAACGAAATGTTTGTTTCTTTGAAGACTGCTGCCAGCCCACCCCGTCTCCTTAGAGCCGGAGAGATGATTAACGACTGATGAAATACGAGTAACGGTATGAATCATGTTCGTGGTTTTCGTGTCATCCAGTTTTGATTTATTTCAGATACCTACAGTAGTTTTCATTTGAGGGAGCTTGGTGAAAATATCATTAGGGGAAGGAGTGTCGAATCTCTATCAATGACTGACTAAGCTCTGTCTGCAGAGCGAAGCCCTCACAAACTACAGTGCACAGCTCATCTGTTAACATAGAGTAGCTTGATATCTCAGAGGAAGCACATGTCAAGTTTAACCTCCCTCTGTGCTAGTTCAGATTTTCATTTTGTGCTGATCTCTGTGTGGTTTGATGGAGGAGACAAAATAAGATCCAGTTCGATTAGACTGAAGATGTGGAGACAATGAGTCATTGTTGTTTTTTTGTTTGATTTTTTTTTTTTTTTTTTTTTTTTAGGAAGTGCTGAATTTTGATTTTTACCATAGTAAATATCAGTCATCAGTTATGCATGAAATCACAAATCACTGTGCATACTTGTTTTGCCTTAATAGCTTGACTTTTTTTTTCTATTATGTAAATGAGAAAAAAGTCATTTTTACTGTTCTACAGGTGGTTTGTTCACAGTTGCATTACTGTAGTTGTACTTTTGAGGCGTGCTGATATTTAACTCTTCATCCATCGTCACTACCATATCATTTATCCCATTCATTTATCATCAGATTTGAACAGATAAATGAACTCTTTGTTATAAAATAGATGTTTACAGGCTTTGTTTCGTTTTGCATTTTACATGTACAGAATGTGATTAGATTTTGCGTAATAGTATCTATGCAAAACTGCAGTGATTGATTGAGGACTGTACAATGAGACGGATACAATGAACCCTTACATCGAGGAAGCCAGTGTGCAGGATTCGTAGAGATTGCACAACGATGGTGCCAAGTTCAGTTTCTTTTGAAATACTATACGTATTGTTTTCAGACTAGTGACGTGCAGAGGAAAAAAAAGGCTCAGTGAGTGTGACATACAGTGGAAACTCTCCTGGATTACTCCCAAAGATGTGACCTCAGTGTAGTTGAGATATATATTTTTTTTCCTGACAATTGAACTGCCTCTATCCTAGAACAGCATTGTTGATGCAATGAGAATGTATTTAGGTCACATCTGTACAGCTGTGTTGTTGCCATCCTGTCGTCCTCATCGCCTCTCATATCTAGCCTTTATGTACTGTAGGACCAAAAATCTTTCACCTGTTCCTTTTCTCCCTGCAGAGGAGATGTGGTGTACTGTTGTAGGTTTTATATATGACTTTGCTTGTTTCCTTGGCACTGCGCTGACACTGAATATCAGTCTCTTCGTCATGCTCGTGTTGTGTGTGTGTGTGTGAGTGTGTGCGCGCCCTTCATCGATTTGTTTTGTGTATCCCTGGTGTTTGGTTCTGCATTAATTAATATGGCTTCACGCATTTACCCTATAAAAAAATCCTCTGTGTCTTTCTCAGTGAGTGAATCATTTGGTTTCACTCACAGCTGTGCCCCATATGTCATTTTTGCACTTTATGCATTTATTTAAACCACTGATTGATGAAAGTTTATACCAAACACCCCCTGTGACTGTTATGTGCACTGGACCTGTTTGCCCTGTCTTTGATTAAACTGCCTTCTTGTAAAAAACATTTAAAAAAACAAAACAAAACAGAAATATGAAAAAAGCAAAATTATAATTATTTTTGAAAAGTCTTATATAGATAGTCTATTTAAAAGAGCTGTTTTTACGTAATCAGTGAATATTTTGTTAGCTCTCTACTGTTACACAGTTTTTCCTAAATTCTGGGAAACATTTGTATTTTAGGACAGCGGTGAGCAGAGGTGTGTTGGTCATGTTCCCGTGTTGTAGCTCTATCTGCTACTGACAGCAGGCCAGAGTAAATCTGACTAAATGAACTGTATGTATACTGTAATTCACTGAGTAGCAAAAAGGTTTATTATTGAAATAGTTTAAGATACAGATATAGTGTGAATTCTCATGAGAACATTCAAAAGAATTGCAGGGCATATTCACAATATTGTGCCAGGTGGGATCAATCAGTCCCTAAAATGTATTTTATAGAATCTTTATTGAAATACAGTCCAGGTATAATTGTTATTAAAAAGTCCATAAAATGAGTATAATTTATGTTCTACAACACTATATAACTACAACCCATCAATACCCCACACTTTAAAAAAGGCTAATCTGTAGCTGCTACATTATGTCTGTTGGTGTGCATCAAGGTCCTCTTGTGCCAGCATTTTTCACCGTTACTCTCACACAGTGTGAATTCAAAAATGTTTTGGGAAATGTGAGTAAATCAACTGAAAAAAAAAAGTTGTTGACCTTGACCTTTTTTTTCCTTTAAAAAAATATTCTAATGTTTTTGTTTGTATTATTTGCTTGTTTTTTTTCTATTTTAATAATTGTGAACGCATGAATCGCTGGACATATTTGCCCCTCAATGGCTTGGGTTTTTTTCCCTTTAAAGGGTGGATTCAGCTTTGTTTGTCTAAGTGTTTTGTTTTTCTTGTGCGGTAAACTTGTCTTTTGTCTCTTTTTAAGTCAGAGTCATGGGTAGGCTAAGTAACTGCTACGTGAAGCCTAAAAGCATCAGAAATATGGTAATCAGCCTTTTATGCACATGTAGAAGCTGTCGTTTGGTACTATGTTTTACAATGCAATATACAGTATGTGCTTATTTTCTGTGCAACACACACACAGGTTTATTATGTCATGGTATAGACTAGCTTTGTATATCGCTAAAATAGGAACAATGTTTTTCGTGCTTTATGTGATATGATGTCAACGTGAGAAAATGCACTGAGAAATACTGTGCTGCAATATGTCATTGTGGCTCTATATTCTCTGCTGGACCTCAGACCTTATAGTGAGCCTGACATCTTCTTAGGTCCACTTTATGTTTAAAAATATTTCTTTGAACCTTCTTGTGGTCATGTGGATAGCTCTGACTGATGTGTTGCCTGTTACTGCCACCTTTTTATGCATCAACGTTCAGGTATCCATTGGTGTAACACCAGTGTTTACAGAGACAAGAGTTTACAACAGAGCAATGTTTGTTTTTCTCTTCATGAGATGTTTCAGCTTAGAGATATACTGTATCTAGAACAACAGACTACATATGAACCACTTGCAATGTAGATTAAAGGTGACTCACTAATGTTATTTCAATTTTACAACAATAATATATACTCAATTTCATGAGGTTTTGAAGTTCTAAAAAATAATTATATTTTGTTCATCTTTGTGCATTTCAAAGCCCTGAAAGCACTTTTTTTTTAAATTAAATTAACAGACTTTTTATTTTTTAAGTATATTTTTTGGCTTTTTGGCCTTTATTTGATAGCACAGTGAGATAGACAGGAAAGGGGGAGGCAGAGAGAGGGGGAATGATATGCAGAAAGGTCTACCCGATGCGGGACTCGAACCAGGGACGTCTGCGTTGAGGACTGTAGCCTCTACATGGGGCGGCCGCTTTAACCACTGCGCCACGCACCGCCCCAAGATGTTTGTTTTTTTTAAAGAGAGTATATACTATTTAGATTTTATTGGATTTAACTTTATGGTAAATCTATCATCAGCACTAAATATTATTTTCCTTGTTAAATCAACAGTCAACTCAACAGTTAAACCAAAAAGCCAAAGTTGAAAACAGCCATAAATGAGACAGAATTGCGATAGAACTTTTGAAACACACCCTTTCCTTTGTTTTTCCAAAATGCTTGACTGGGGTTCAAATTATTTCATGCATAATACTATTCAGTGCATTGTTTACATGGAACATGGTTACTGAAAGTCTTGCAGCATAACGTAAAGAGATGTGACTGACATTTCCTGTCCACTACCTGAGAAATCTCTTTTCTGCATGATCCAGAATTTCAAAATGTCAGAAAATACCTTGACATGTTGTTGTTTTTTTCTTTAGTTTCTTTGTTTTATAAAAAAAATGCAGTCAAACACTATTTTGTAGTGAATATAACTATATACATCTTGTCTAAGAAATCACATACAGTAAGAAATTACATGGGAAATAGCAAATACAAACACTGTATAGTCAGGGTAGATAGATAAATAGATATATGTAGATTGACTTTGTGACATGACATGTTAAAACACAACCTGAATCAGGAAGATGAAATGGAGTCATAGTCATGTATGGTCACTCGGTGGGTTACCCACATCTATGAAATCCTTTGTGTGCATTTTGAGGACTGCCCACTGCTGGTTAAAGCCTCATACAATGGCAGCTAAATTGTTACATAATGTATTTTGTTTTAGAGTACAGTGATACTATTCCAAACACTGCACATGCATTTTACTGCCGTGGAAGGGTGAACTATTCTCCTATAGAGCACCCACAGCAACAGGAAACATTATGCTCATAGAATATGCAAAATCTAGCATTCTGCAGCACAGCTTGGCAAGTTGGTACTTTTTTTGAGCTAACCCTTTAAATATGACTGGTTCAAACCTTGTTCTTCAAATTGTGTGTTTTCTAATTTAACCGTCAAATCGGACCAAAAGAATCCAAGTTGGCTGTAAATGTGTGCTATATTCAAGATGAAATATGCTTCTGTTTGAACTGTACCTGATGTATTTTTCTTGTGTGAAGGCTTATGTCTTTGTATCTTTGCATTATTATTTGTAAATGAAATGAGAATAAATATATCTGAATAAGCAGAGATGTTTTGATATTTTGTTTTATGGACTTCAAAAAGAACTCAGACCTAAAGCAGTGGTTGCATGGTGACTGCAGCCCCCATAACTGGCCTAACTTAGACTTCACGCCCAACATTTGCCCTGCCTCTCCCACTCTGTCCACTCTCATGTGAGTTGATTGTGGACATTTTGCATGTGGGATGGGGATGAGAAAAGTTGAGATGACTGGTGGTAGGATTGCTGTCTTTCTTACACTTGGTTGAGGGTCGTGGTTATATTAGAAAGCTTTAGTTCACTGTCTTATTGTAGGAGTCAAGAACCGAGCTTGAGCCTGGGTGTGTAAGATTTTTAAATGAACAAGAAGTTTTATATTTGGCCACCTAACTAAATGCACTAAGACTGAACATGACTAATCACTGAGGTTTGGCACAACTGGTATCCTCAAAGTCTCAAGATTGTTGTACAACTACTTATGTCTATACATCCTGACTTTCTCCTAGCTAAAACCTCTCTCCCCACACTCACTGAGTTATGCCCTCCTTCAGAAACGGCACAACTCCATCTGCTGGTGGAGCGTTGTAATATAAAGTCAGCAGGATCCATCATTCATAGTAATTTACATGCTGTGATAAACACATAATTTGAGCTTCTGCCTCCTCAATAAAAATTAAAAAAATTGAGATATGATGGTGAAAAGGGAAATTAGATGGGAAAAACTTATTCAGCGGATTTTGAATTTGAAACTCAAATGCATTTTCTCACCTTGGAGTGAAAGGATGATGAGAAACTTTTTTTGTTTTGTAGCTTTGACCATTTTGTATATTTCATTTAAATCCAGAGCTGGATGAGTGGATTAAGCAATTAGATAATTCATCCCTTAATTGGCTACTTTGGTTATTGAAGAATTAAGGAGCACTTAAGCAAGAGAAAATGCATTCACTTTTCAACACTCTTTCAATGGATTTGCTGCACTTTTCTGTTGATATAGTTTTGAAAAACGTAATTTGAAAATGATCACATTAGGAGACTGTAATGGCCAATTTCTACTGCTCTTTGACATTTGTATACTTATTATTGCTCGTTATTTTTGGGCGTGGCTACCTCAAATCCCCTTGATCTTTTGAGTAAGAAGACTTTACTGTGGCTCCGTACTAGTGCGCTTACAAAGAAGCAGTGGGGTAAGGTATGCCCAGGAGTGCAATAGGAGTGTAGGTGTACGGCAGGGATGTTTACTTGACTACGTGCAGACGTCAAAGCGCACTCACTGTATCCCAGCATGCAGCAGGAGGCCGTTGAGAGATCCAGCAGCTGGTAGTGAGTTGCTAGAGCGCCGAGCAGGCAGCAGCTAGCGGCCAACACAGCGCACACATTTCCCACTTCCATGTGAGACAAACTGAGCCGTCTACCTTACGGGCGACAGAAGAATATGCTGTTCGGACGCCTGTCGTGTCACCGCAGCGGCTTTTGAGTCACCATTGTCACCCGGTTTCCATTTTGGAGGATTCCTCCCTCCATCCTCCGGATCGCACCGAACAGGCAATGACAACGGTCTCAGCAACCCCGCAGCAGATGAGGGACCGGCTGCTGCAGGCCATCGACAGTCACAGCAATGTGAGTGAACGCTAAAGCTAACGGGCTAACGTTAGCTTGTTTACCTGCACCCCAGCGCACTCGACAAGGCACTTCACCCCAGCGGCTGTCAAAAAACTGTCTCATCGTTTGTTTTAAATACGCGTCTTTTATGCTCCGTGTGCGCACCAACATGTCTACAGAGTGTGTAAAGAAGCTGAAGTCCCCAGTTGACAACTTGTAAGCTAACGTAGCAGCGTTGCCATGGTTAGACAGTAGTCTGGCTTTAGCATGCTAGCTGCTAGCTTAGCCGTGACACCGAAACGATTTTAGAGTATGTAACGCCATGGCCGCGAAGCATACATATTCTCAGAGAAAGCCAATTGTACTAGTGGATCATCTTCATATTCAACCAGCTGAGTAAATTATGTTTCGCTGTAGTTTGTTATACTTGAATAAAATACCCTGTTAACGAAGTATTAACCATGGCTAGCCTACTGTTAGCTCGGAGAGCTACAGCTACGTTGTAGGAAATAGTCGGACCCTTCGCTCCCATGTTAGTTCAGTGCTAACGGAGGCTAATGCAGCTAACAGGTAAGTCTGCCGACAGTCGGACGCTGATTGACTTAGTCGACAGGACGAAGAAACTCCCTTAGAGTAAAGTTAGTTTTTCCTTCGTCCAGCTTTTGCTCACACGTTACACGTTTGATTAAACGTTTGCAATGAAATGGTTTTTTTGAGTTGACACTTTTGCATCTGTACTTTTCAGAGTCGTACAGACTGACAAGCTAACATCCCCAGGCTAAAGTGAAAGCTAATGTTAACTCGCCCCCCCCCTCCCATCCCCCTTCATACACACGTTGTGGGCACGATTTAGTAGCTTTCACATCAATTTAAGAGATTCAGGTTATCATACTAGTAGTAGCTATCAGTAGCTTTCCTAAAAATCAGACTTGTGCTTGGACTTCCCATGTAACAATCACTTCTACTGGTTATTCCCCAGTTGATGCAGAGAGTTTGGGCTAATGCCACATATTTGGTTTGTATAGCGTGTAGTAATGCAAAATGTTTGTATTTCCTCCCTTCAGATATGCAATATGGTTGCTGTACTGGAGGTAATTACCTGTCTTGAGAAATATCCTATCACCAAAGAAGCACTTGAGGTAAGACAAGTATTTTACACACCAACTTCTACTCAATAAATCGTGCAGGTTAATTTGTCTCTAACTCTCAAACACATTATTTATGTAGGAAACCCGACTAGGAAAGTTGATCAATGATGTCAGAAAGAAGACCAAGGATGAAGACCTTGCGAAGCGTGCTAAGAAACTCCTAAGGAACTGGCAAAAGCTGATTGAACCTGGACCAGCTGTGGCTGTGAGTACCCCTGGGTCTACCAACGGCAGTTCTCATCCCTGCAGAACAGATCCATCTCCCCCTGACATTTCTGTGTCAGGGAAGAATGTCACTGAAGTCAAAATCAGAAATGATGTTCACAACACATATTCACCAAAAGCTGAAAAATCAAGCAGTCGCAAGCGGCGGGCAGAGCACAGAGACAGTGGAGTGCACTTACCAGAAAAAATCCCCAAGATGTCTCCGTATGATAACAATGTTTCACCACCACCTACCAATGGGATTGCAGGCAGTCCAGATACCCTGCCTGATCAGGAGGTTGTCCCGTCTCCTGACAGATCTCGAATAGAGCACCTTGATAATGATAAAACCAACAGAATTCCGGTCAATGCTGTTAAGCCTCGTCCCAGCTCCCCAGGAGTAGCCAAACTACCTAGCACTTCCTCTTTGATCAAGGTTGCTGTCATGCAGCAACAGGCCAGATTGGATGAAGGGGGAGGAGGGGGCTTCTATCAAGCCAAAAGTCCCCGTGGCCTCACTACCAGTCCAAGGAGTGTGAAGCAAGACGCAGTGGCCAAGCGCTCTTCAGTATATGCACCGAAAGGAACTCCAGTCCCAAGCCCCTCCTCCAGGGACTCCCCCTTGTCTTTGCCCCAGCCTGTCTCCTCCCCAGCCCAATCATCATACGCCGACAAGCTGCCACATTCTTCTCATAGGTCCTCAATGCAGTGGCCCAGTTCGTCAGAGGTCCCCTCTCATTGCCCACCACAAGACACATCTGCAACACTGGAATCCCCGACAGTCTCCCCTTCAACCTCTCTCTCCCAACAGAACTCAGAACTACACAGACCGACATCTGAGGGAGCTATGGCCATGTCCGATGACGCGGACGTCTCAATGGCGGCAAACTCGGAGCATAAAAGGAGAAAGTACAGGTCTAGAGACTACTCTGTCAACTTAGATGGCCAGAAAATAGAGGACACGACTAAACCTGTACGGTTAAAAGAACGCAGACTAACATTTGACCCCGTGACAGGTCAGATCAAACCTCTGGTACATAAAGAACCTTCTCAAACAGAGGAAGTCCCCACTCCTCACCCCTCTGAGTCTAGGCAGAGAACTGAAAGCACTGTACAACAGCCCACTCCCCCAGTCCAGATCCCAACCCCAATCCCTACCCTTACCCCTACCCCAACCCCAACCCCTACCCCAACCCCAGGCCCCGGCCCAGGCCCCAATGCTAACCCTTTCCACCAGACAAACTGGAAGGAGCTGTCCAGAAACGAATTCATCCAGTCCTACTTGAACCTTCAGAGCAATGTGCTCACCTCCTCAGGGGTCCAGGCCCCTAGTGCACACTTTTTCATGTCAGAGTATCTGAAAAGGGAAGAACAGGAGATTAAGGAGTCAAGGAAGACGCATGTTCTGCAGACGGACAGCTCGGTAGGGGTTTTACCAGGCGTGAGCCGGGAGGTGACAGATGAGGACCTGGACAGGATACACACACAGCACTGGCCAGGGGTGAATGGTTGTTACGATACCAAGGGCACCTGGTATGATTGGACAGAGTGCATATCATTGGACCCTCACGGGGATGAAAGCAAATTGAACATCCTGCCATATATTTGCCTAGACTGAGGGGTTTGGGATGGTTGCTGTCCTTTTTCCACTCCTTTCTTTGTCTCTCTACAGAGATGAGATACTTTGTGATTTTGTTTGTCCACTGTGAGTTTGGCAAAAGCCAGGCCTGCTAAACTCCCCCCATGCCTCTTCCTCTTTCTGTGATAATCTATTGAGATTTTGGTATAAAAAAAGAGTAAAAAGATTAAAGTATAGTTGAGTTTGTAATATCAAGGGCTGTTTCTGTTTTATTTTTCAAACTGAAAGCCACAGGAATAATGAGGCCCTAGCTGCAGAGTGCTGGTACTAACACAGATGGTCTAAAAGGGAGGGCAGAGTTATCCCATACAACCTGAGATGGTGATATGATGTGAGTTCTTAATGTTCAGAATTGTAGCCCTATTTCAGGGTCATTGGGATGATACTGCCCTATACTTTTGCCTTCTAGTTTTAATGAGGAATTACAATCTAGTGTTAAATTTGAGGGAAGGCTGGGGTTTAGCTGTCCTGTCCAGACCACTGTGACAGTGCCCAGAAAAAGTGTTGATAGAGCTCATCTAGCACAGGTAGAGCTGAACATGTCCAGAGTACGAAATTCTGGAGCATATTTGGCAGTTACAAGAAGCTTTACGTGAGATATAAAGAGTAAATTATAAATTTCGTAACATGTATACATCTATTTATTTTTGACCAGTTCATCAAAACAGATGTTCAAAAACCTATAGATTTCTTTTTTTTTTCTGTTTGCATCACAATGTTGTCAGCTGAATCTTCCTTGTTAAAGGGGGCATACAAATGTTTTTTTTGGCGTGGTCTTTCTTTAAGATTGGCCGATGCATTTGGTTATTAACATTCCATACTCCACCCATCACCCAGTTTCACTCTCTCCATCTCATCACGCAGCTCTTATGTGTCCATCCAATCTCAACTGTGACGGAGCAAATTTATTCTCAGAAATGATTTGGTTTCAAATGGTTCCATAAAACTTGTGTGGTGCTTCATTCAAGCTACACTGAAGTGAAAACTATCGCCACCCACTAATTCTCTCCCAGGTCCAAAATGTTTTAGAATGTCAAATCAGATGGTGCTGATCAATAATTACATGTAAGACAAAAAATACACAAGGAAATGTTTGAATGCTGGAACTCACTTTGTTTCCATTCCTTTAGATATTGTTTGCCTTCTGAAATCCTTGATTTTTGTATGTTAAACAGCCTTAGTGAATGTACGGGATTGAGACCTCTTATGCACTTGTACATAAGTTGACAACTTGTTGGTCATTTCATCGCTGACTTGATTCAAGTGTGAATAGTGAGTGATACTCCCACAAGTTACAGTTATGTGCCCGTAGTTTATTCAGACACATTTAAAATTCTTTCAGCTGCTTTCAAGAGTTTAGTAAAAAAAAAAAAAAAAAAAATTAGGATGTCGTTTGCGGTAGCATTTCTTTTGCTTCCATTAAAAAAAAAAACAGCAAACATAAAAGGGAGAGAGAAAGCTGTGTGCATCAGTTATTCTTGGTATTGTTCATGTGACAACTAATAATTTTGTTTTCCCTTTATACTCATCAGTCACTACCACTTTTTCTTCACAATTTGAAATAAGATAGGCTTATGTGCAGCCTCTCTTGTTTGTTTGTTCGTTTGTTCTTTCAGTCATTCATCCCTACCAATGTGCCTTGGTAAATGGTTAATCTGGATTTGCCTCCGCATAAAACACGCCTGTCTGTGGAGCTGAGTTTATGTGCGAGAACTCCAAATCCCACGATCAATATGAAGCTGGTATATGCACCGTTTCTGTTAACTTTTTGTACACATTGATCGAGCAAGGGTGAAGCTGCAGACATTGAGAAACTGCACAACAACACAGCTGGCAATAAAGGAAAAGTGCTACAACTGGTTGATAAGAACCTGTTCTCTGGAGTTTTGACTGGGGCATCTTTATTTGTTCAGTGTTTAACATCTCTCAATTGTTTGAAAAAATAAAATGATCTAAATCTTCAGCTCAGTCTACTGACTGGTGGGTCTTTTACAGTGCAATTGTGCTCAACAATTCACGTCAACCTTGACTATTTTTCCCTGAAATGGAAACATAACAGTCAGTCTGAGCTCTGTATACCTCTGCTTTCTTGATTTGAGCTTTACTATAGGAGCTGCTGTAATTCATTGTACTTATGCAGTTCCTCCACATGGGGGTGCACATCATCCATTTGCCTGCTAAAGTCTGCCTCAGTGTGTTGTCAGGGTGGGATGCTATGAGTAATTCCAGTTCAGTGTGGGGTTTTGGACCAGACTTATAATTTTATAAGCCAACAGAGAGTACTAGGCCGTCTATTTTTAGATGAAACAATCACACTCAAGATTCTGGTCATCCTCCATCTGTCCAGGCCTGGAACAAAGCCCACTTCAGTGAAGTAATGACCTTCTGTACAAAAGTAGCATTTTTATTACCATTATTGGCCTTAACAGTGACTGCATGTTGGTCCTGACATGTTTGATGGTTTGATGCCTTTAGGGACATCATAGCTACATCACTTCCTGCCATGACTCACTGTGCTGATGTCATTTCACTGCAAGTGTATCAGTGAGTAACAACCCTCCCCCTAGGGCGTTTTTATGCTCAGACACTGAATCAGCCCTCTGCTCACCTGTATGACGTAGTTACCAGCCATACAAAGGTTGGGAAACAGCTGTGTTTATAACCAGACGTATTGTCAGAGGAGAGACACCTGGGCTTACGTCGTTACTTTTTCAAAATTTTACGTCCCACCTTGTCTGGTTTGAATGTGTAGAAAGGGATTGCCAATGTATCATGAAGGGTTCAAGCTCAGTCAAACATAACGTCAGCTTTAAGTTGTTTATTTAATTCATATCTGCTGTGGTTATCAGTACTGTGACAGATAACTTTCATTATTGATTAATCCGATGACTTTTGCTCTCATAAACTGATCTCATCTCCCAGAACACTGTTTCTATCCATCAGCAAATCCAAAGCCAACTCAATCAACATGTGATTGTATCAAAATCTCAAGATTTGAGAGGCTAGATAGAGCCATCAAATGTTTTGCCCTTTTGCTTGAGAGGTGGTTGAAAAGATGAATGGGATAACTGAACAGTTATTGAATGAAAATGATTAACCACATACAATATAATAGTAGGCTATATACGTGTGGAGCCAGACTAGCTGAGAAGAGACGAGGTTAAGTCCATAGATAACAGCTTCTCTGGAAAAACAGCTGTGTGATTTGTCACTGTGACTTGGCTTCCTATCTGGAAATATAACTGTTGAAATGTTCTCCTCTATTCTCCATTTTACATTTTGCACTTACTTTTCCAAAGAAAAACAAAATTTATATTAAAAGATGTACTTCTAGCTCAGGATTCACTCAAAGTTACTATGTTTCATCATCTTTAATATTTTGAAACAGAGTATAATATTGGTGTTGAAGTAAGCCAATGAAATTTGTAACAACAGAGAGGGGCAGGTATTATAAGTTTTTTCTTCATCCTGCTCCTTTTCGTTCATGGTGAAAATGTGTACACGGTGTATATGTGCAACTATGTGAGAATACCATGAATGAAATAAATCAAAATGAAATGAAATGAAGTTTAAAATCCCGAGATAACGATTAAATGCTCTTTTCTATTAGTTTTCCATGTTAAAGGTAGGCTATGCCCCCCTAATTCCCAGAAGCAGCACCCTAGCAGCTGTGGACCAGTCCTGCTGTTTCTGTGTATAGCTGACTTGACAAAAAGTAGAGAAAGAAAAAGCCCCCGTGAACAAATTCCCCGGTGTTTCCAACTCACAGCCGATTTACATACGCACGGTGACATTAATATGCAAAAAGTGGAGCTGCTTTGCCTCGGAAACTGTAAACTGGTAGCCTAGTCTCGTATTCAGATTTGGACATTATTCAGTAGCTTTAAAACCCTGGCAAGTAAGCAGAGGTTGTATCTGTTATCTAAAACCCCATAGCAGCGACATTACGTCAACTCAGGAGCTCATTGTGCTTAGTTTAGTTCCCCAGACTTTTTTTTTCTCTTTAAATCGACAGTGACTCAAAAAAAAAAAAGAGACCATTCGTCTAGTCCACTGCGCGTCTGGTATGCAGGGCGGGACCCGCGGATCACTCCCACCATTCAGGAATTTGGGAAGTTTCCTTCCATATAAGGAGTTTTTGATATCAATTGCGACCTAAGGAAGAGCAAGGGAAAGGTGGAGCTTAGGATCGATTAACGAAGAGTACATCCAAAGAGTATTCAGGAGAGGCAAGAGGATGTCTGCCCGTGAACTTCCGTCGTCGTTGTAATGGGAAGATCAGTGAATTGTTTCGGCTGTTGTTTTTCAAGAGTTTGCAGTGACATCCACATGGCTGCACAGGCTATATAGGTGGCTTTGAGTGGTTTATAGGCCTAGTGCTGCTATCCCAATATTTAGTACCACCAGGATTATCATGAAGGAGCCAAACATTCACTGATGAGACACTGATTAGTTTTTTCATATGGCAATGTGGAGAGCCAAATATACCAGACTTAAAGCAGAAGTAAGCGGAATGTTTGTGTTAATATAAGTCTTAAATAGTTATATCTTCCGACAGCAATCACTTACATAGAGTGTTTGGTCTGAAACACGGGTCTGTCAGTCTCTGCTCTGCTGTAAGCCGAGGAGAAAACTTTCCTTGTATCCTACAACCTTTATCCAATGAGGAGAGAGAACGGCATAAAGGGGCGGTCCTCTCTGTGTGTGCAGCCAAGGGATGCACGTGAACGTGGTGACGTAGGGACGAGGGCGGGGACTGCTAACTCCATCGGCTGACAAGAAGTTAGCCAAAACCACCGGATTGCTTACTTCTGCTTTAAACAAACTGATAAATAACCTGTAATATTCATTTTTAAAAATGAGAAGTTTAATTGTCCTTTTTGTGTCAAGTGAATGAATCAGAAACTAAAAAGCACAGGCAGTCAATCCAATTTGAGTGCAGTTGCTTTCCACTCACTGTTTGTGTTTGGTCTGTCACATCCAAGCTACAACTCCTGTCTGGTTGTGTGTAGCCCTCTATTGCAGGCATGTGTGACAGTGACATGGTTTTCTGTTGTTTGGCTTGTGACAGTCTATATAGGCTACTGTTCCTAAGCTTTAATTATGCCACCAAGACAGTTCGCTGACCAAAATAAGTCACATTTTTGTTTCATAAAAAAGAAAAAGATATATATATAAAGCCTGGCTATTTGTTCAAAACATAGAATAAAAAGACAATATGACTTGTTATTTTCTTCTGGGTCCTGTTGGGTTTGTCCCTTTTTTAAAAGTGTTAAGTAGCCTACTATGGAAGAACCCAAACACTCCATGTTGTCGTCGTGTGTTGTGTTGAATATTCATTAAGATCAGACGTTGTTTTTTCCCAGACTCCTCTCATATAAGAGGAATTCCCCGGCTCTCTTGCAATGCGCCTGTGAACTGTCCGCGGTGAACTATCTTGACACTTGAACGCATCATCTTTGACTGAAACCGTGGGAGCGCTCTAATTGGCGGCCGTAAAAGAGAAAGGAAGTATTTAGTTCTCACCGAGGTTTCATTGGAAGAGAAAGTCGAAGATAATTTAGCGCAGTTTTTATTCTCAACTCGGCGTCTCTTGTGTTTTTTTTCCCTTAACGCCAGAAGAAAAAACACAGCCCTTTAACAATGGCTGCTTTTAACAAAGGTCCTGCCTACGGGTTATCTGCGGAGGTCAAAAACAAGGTATGTGCTTGTAATTTTCTATATCACTAAAAGTATGTTGCAATGAACTTATTACTCCCATCACCCTCTCCCCGTGCGTCTCTATGAAATACATCCATGCTATGAACGCCACTATCAAAGTCACCTGGCCTCCATTTTGATGCGCGTGCCCAGGTTAAAAGGTAGACCGGGGTGGATGAAAAAACGACGTCAAAATAGAGATTTAAAAGTTTTAAAAACATTGAATTAACTTAATGAATCAAGCGAAAGTTTCGCCGAGTGTGTAGGCTATAGTTTGCAAAGTTTTTACATGTTGAGGGGCAGAAATTGAGTTTCCCATGCAGGAGACTAACTTTAAACCAGACTATGGGCGTTGTCCCTCTTGGCAAAGAAGTCTGTCCTTGTGGCAAAAGTTGTTATATACCCCGTTTCCAACTTTTTCTGTCCCCGGAGTGTGCAGCTTGTTGCCCGGCGTTGTGACCCGCATTAGCAGTTAATGTAATTCACCTATTAGTCCCTGCGTTGGATGCCGTCCAACATCAGTGTTGCGCTTCCCTGTTCCCCTTTTTTATTGCCTCTTTTGAAATATCAAGAATAGTTTCCTACTTCCCCCCTTGTGGTAAGGTGTCGTGCTGCTTCTCATGGTTCAACTTTTCTTCGCTCAAAACGTAACTGGAAAAAAAAGAAAAAGAAAAGAAAGGGAGATAGGCTACATTTTTCTTCTTTCAGATTTCACCCTGTATAATAAACTCCAGATTAAAGTCAGTCACAACCAAACCAGGCTTCAGACTGATATCACTCTTTTAATAGGCTAATGTGTAACTTTGAGAGTTGGGGGGGCTTTGGTGAGGAGAGCACCTTGTTTATTTGGGCCTGTCTGCACAAATCTCTGCACACCGGGTTCCACTTAAAATACCAGGGCTGATGCTGGAGATTACTGTGCATCACCCTGAACTGCATAACCTTGACAACCCTCTCTTTTTTTGATGCAGAGAAGGGAATAAATGGGGCGTTACTTTACAGACTTAAGTTGCAGCTGAGCTGACCTTTAAAGATCTTCTGCTCAGTCTTCTCTTGAGTTTCTTTAACTCACTTTTTTTTTTTTTTTACTCTGCATTCCTTAGCAGGGGCGCATGACGTCTGTCCGACTACCCATTTCTCCGACCATACATTTCTTTATTTTTGCGTCCATTAGTCCGACCTCCCATTTCTCCGACTTAAGTAGCACTAACCCTTAACCTTACCCTAAACCTAACCACACTGTAGAATGGGTAGTCGGAGAAATGAGCCGTCGGACTGATGTATGCTCTCCCTTTAGCAGTGCCCTTGTATGGGAGGGGAAGGGTCATGTCCCCTCCTGAAATCGCCACAGAACAACAAGTGACGGACGTTAAGAAAACACGTAGACTTCCTCTGTCTCTTACAAGTAGCGTCCTTGAAGGTGGGGGGTAGTGAGTGGATAAGGGAGGGGGGGGTAGTTGAAGACATGCGGACTTTAGTGGTATTTCCTGCCATTGCTGACGTAGTCCCCTCTGTGAAATGTGAGGCATTTAAGGATTTACTCTCCCCTTAGCTCCCCCTTCCCTTTTTTTCTCAATTTTCTTTAAAGACTTTTGCAGAACATCCACTGGCAAGAATGCACTGAAGTTAGACCCTGAACTCCAAGTCAAGCAGCAGCAGCAGCAACACATAACAGTTTTTTTTAGTCTCCTCTCAGTCTGTATTCATTCATTGGCTCAGTACACAACAATCATGCACCCTTGCCGCTTCATTCAGCTTTTATCCGAGCACTTTGGACTAAATTCCTTGTGCGCAGCTTGTCTCTGCAAATTACATCCGTCACATTCTTTGCGGGCAATTAAAATAGCCAATATTGTTTTTTAATGTGGGGATAACTGAACGAAGGAAGCATAATTAGAAGACAGGAATTCCTTAAGAGTGCAACCAGCTGTGAGGAGAGTAGCCAACTTCTATGTATATGGTAGGTTGAGCTCTGCGGTTCGGTGTCTCGTTGCTCTCTGGGAACAGAGGCAGATTGTTGGCTGGTCGATAGTTTTTCACGCAGGCCATTCGACACCTCATCCTACACCAGAGGAACTCTTTGACTCTATTCTTCTCATTTCTGCCATACAGAGTGGACTGTTGTTAACGTGACCAGAATCCAATGCTCTTTCTGAATAGCCCCCTTTTTCAGAGCCAGGGGTAGCCAGGCTCCTACACTTATGTCACCAATCAAAACAAGCTTATAAATCAAAGTAACACCTCAACAGTGGCACCCTCAGCAGAGAGTCGATCTTTGTGCTACGTTGAACCCTTTAAAACTCCCCCTCCCTTCCCCTGTCACTGCCTTCCTGTGCAGAATTTAACAGTTTACCAAACAGGATATCCTTGTGTGTGTGTGTGTGTGCATGCGTGCCTGGGTGCGCACACTTGTATACGTGTGTGTTAGCTTATGTCAGTGTCACCTTCTTAGTTATGAAGGCTAAATAAGACAAAAACAACTCTGTGTAGACATAACATGCTACACCAAGGCCCAGTAAAATTCAAGAGTGACCATGAAACACGAGTTCATGCCGTCACAGCACCAACAATAACATGATATGGTTATTCTCAATTCTATCATTATTAGATACCGTTTAGTTATGCGTCTTAATGTAATTCCCATGACTCTTAAGTAGGGGGTGTGTGGGTGGGAGGTCAGTATCAGGAAGGAACAAAAAAAAAAGAGGACTAACTATGAATGCATTTACTGTGAGCTACTGGTTATCGTAGCTCTTCATGAGACACATGTGACCTTTATATCTCTCTGCCCACACAGATTGCACAGAAGTACGACCCTCAGAAGGAAGAGGAGCTGAGGGTCTGGATCGAGGACATCACCGGTACCTCCATCGGGCCTGACTTCCAGAAAGGCCTGAAGAATGGTGTCATCCTGTGCGAGTAAGCGGGAGACATCGGATGTTAAACTGCAACGGCAACATCACGGCCTTGATCATTTGTCTCCATGTCTACAGTGTTTTGGAAAGCCTAATTTTTTTTTTTTGTTCTCTCTGCTTCTGTGTCACAGTCTCATCAACAAGCTCCAGCCTGGCTCTGTGAAAAAGGTCAACCAGTCAACACTGAACTGGCATCAGGTGAGTCGGGTGATCATGCGTCCTTTTTTAACAAGTTAAGGGTGTGGTGCAACATGGATTGTCTCCTAATCACATTATTTACATGCATAAATGCAAAGTCAACAGATTGCTCCCTGTGCTCTTGTGTTGCGCTTAAAATGGCTTGCACCAGTTCGGCTGTCGGTATACTGAATCATGCTACGGCAGCTGTGATGTAAACAGACTGGATTCTTCAAAGAGGTGTAATAAGTTTCTGTGAACCAGATCCCCATATTTTAAACTACAGGTTTCACATGAGAACGGCCGCATGTTTATGAATGAGAAAATGAAGATGGTGTGCAAACAGAAATAATTGCACATCTACCGCAAGACGTCCTGCAGCGACAATATTGTTGATCTTGTTTAATCTGCTGTGGTTTTAGCTTGAGAACCTGACGAACTTCATCAAGTCCATCACAACGTACGGTCTGAAGCCTCATGATATCTTCGAAGCCAACGACCTGTTTGAGAGCGGTAACTTGACCCAGGTCCAGACAACGCTGCTGGCACTGGCCAGCATGGTGAGTCTTTAAAAAAAACAAAAAACAAGATACTGGTATTGGAAGTAAGGTGTTCTTTTCACCCATTGTGGCTGTAACTCACCCTTCTTCTCTGTATTTCCTCCTTAAGGCCAAGACCAAGGGCTGCCAGTCCCGGGTGGACATCGGTGTGAAGTACGCCGACAAGCAGGAGAGGCTGTTTGATGAGGAGAAGATGAAGGCTGGACAGTGCGTCATTGGCCTGCAGGTACAGTTTGCTCAGAGACTCCTGGCTTGTGCAACTAGGGGTGTTAATATGACACTATTTACTACATGTGGAAGTCTCCATGTGACTATTTACAGGTCTGTTAGTGAAACTTAAAGACATTGAAGACAAAGTAATCTGTAATTTTCCCAGGAAAGGAGTGTAAAATAGTACTCCAATGTATCTTATACCTTTGCCTGGGCCTGACGGTGTGGAGGAACCTCACATGCCTGCATGTGTCGAAACTATTACGAAACCAGACTTCATCATGATCTCATGTCGAGCATAGCATACCTCTGTATGAGAGCTGCTCATTGTTGTCACGGCCTCTTAAGCTCCTGTTTTGTTGTTGTTTCTCAGTTTCCAACGAAGATGTCAAGTAGATATGAGGGCTACCTACACAGTTTAGACAGGTTACAATACAAGCTACTGTTATAACAGGTTTATGACAGGTGACTGAAACTTTTGAAAGTTTGTTTACCTAAAATACAGTGACTGTTGTGCAATATATTGTGAGTGCAGCACGTTGGTTTTAAGCACTCTCTTTGTTTATAGTATCTAAAAATGCTTTATTGTGATTTTCTCTCTTTAGATGGGCACCAACAAGTGTGCCAGTCAGGCAGGTATGAATGCATATGGCACTAGGAGGCACTTATATAATCACAAAGCTCAAATCCAGCCCCCCATGGACAACACCACCATCAGTCTGCAAATGGGAACCAACAAGGGAGCGAGCCAGGTACTGCAACAAATTCCCAACATGTCCTCAATTCATTATTATAGGACTGGAGTTGAAATAACCCTCAGGGCATCACGCTTTCTGTTCTCCCACTGCTGCAAATCTGTGCCATGTTTAGACTTGTAGAAGCTGTAAACCGTGGATTGTCGACACGGAAACGCAGCTGGGCTCAGTGCAAATCAGGACTTTGTTTGATACTTTCTAGTGCAGGAAAGATAATCATGTAAATAAAGTCATAAATGTATCGTTTCCTCGTTCCGCTCTCTACTACAGGCTGGGATGACGGCTCCAGGTACAAGGCGTGCCATTTACGACCAGAAACTGGGCACAGACAAGTGTGACAACAGCACCATGTCCCTGCAGATGGGCTACAGTCAGGGAGCCAACCAGAGCGGCCAGAACTTCGGCCTGGGGAGGCAGATCTATGACGCCAAGTACTGTCCTAAAGCTGGAGAGGTTCCAGCTGACCAGAACGGGGCAGGCGGCGTCCGTGACTACATCCCAGATTACCAAGATGAAGGATACCAAGGTTACCAGGAAGAAGAGCAGCAGGTGTACCCAGAGGACGGGACAGATTACTAGGAGGAGGCAGAGAGCTGAAGAAGGGAAAGAGGGAGGCATGTTCTGCAAGAAGACCTGGAGGCAGGCGCCTTATTTTTTTTATATCAACAGGATGTTGCAACTTTTTTAGGGCTTATCCTTTATAGTATTGTATGAAATTGTTTTCTTAGCAGGACCAACGTTACACATATCATGAACTGTATTCCTGTGATTTTTTTTCATTTTTGATATTTAAAGTGACCACAAAAGCCAGTAAATGGCCCAGGGATGTTTAAGTGCCAAAGCCCCCCCCCTTTTTTCCCCCTATGTTTGTTTGCTGAGTCATTTAGTTACATTAAGGGAGATCCCTAGGTTTTTGTAAGGGCAATATGAAACTAAAAGTGAAACATTAGGGACTTTTTTTGTGACAGTTGTAGGAAACGCATGTTTTATTGATGGAAACACCCATGCTTGTGCTTCTCTGTAATGGCGATAACATCTGTGTAAACAACATGAAATCTTTGTGTAATTCCTGTGAACAAGAATGTACATTTGTTTTGTGTTTGTCACTTGTTCAGTATCTCCTTCATCCCTTCAGTATTGGTCATTGATATATGCAGTAGTAAACCATTGTGCTTGTTCAGACAGATGAGGGAACAAAATGATTTTGTTTTTTTTCTTGGACCAAACCAGTCTTATCATCTTATATTTTGTCTGTTCTCTCACTCATTTAATTTTTTCTTTTTTTCTAACAGAGGAAATATTTCCTCTGTTTGCATAACCAGTCCAACTGGAGTTGAGCTTGTTTTCTTTGGATTAGAGAGGAGTGGGGAGTGGTGGACAAAATGAGACTCAAGTGAAGTTTTGAACATTCCAAGCAAGAATACTGGATTCCTTTCTTGTCAGTGAGAAATGTTTAAGTGAATCAATCTTAATATTGGTTGATATGTGAACCAATCATATGATTATATTTGATCATTAAGATTATTATTTATGCATATTTGTGATTTGAATGGGGGCTATTTTGTACCTGGACTCTGAATAACATTTTGTATTGGACTATCGTTTTTTCCCCCTCTGGAATAATTTTTTGCCAATGGGGGGGAAAAAAAATGTTTTTGTGATCTTTATGTAATAAAGATGTGTATTCATAATCTGGTGTCGGTTTGGTTTGTAAAGAGACTGTAATTTATAGCACAAAGAATGAATGGGTCTGTGGCTTCTTAATCTCTAGGACGGATGTAGAATAATACACTTTTTGTATAGCACTTTTCATACACAGGAAGGAGCTGAAAGTGCTTTGACAAAATGAGAGAGGAAGAAATGTCGGGTGTTGAGTAATGTGCAGACATGAGCATGAAGGCATATTATCAGATTAAGAAATGGCGAAGGTCACAAACCAGTGGCTGTGCATGCAGTCCAGAAGTTTCACTATTGCTTCATTACTACACACCACTGCACAGTGCTGCAAGTCCCCCTTACAAGACAGACATGTGGCAGGTTTTAAATGGTCTCATTACCCTTTTTTTTTTTTTTTTTTTTACATTTTGTTATGTTGCAACTGTGTGCTAAAATCATTTAATTCATTTAGGCATGAAGATACTGGGCTGTTACAAGCTTTTTCCACTATTGAGGCCACTGTGCTACTGAGAACCTTTAATGCAGACTCCTTCCATATCTGTGCCTTGATACAATCCTGTCCCTGAGCTCTGTAGGGAGCTCCTTTAACCTTGGTAAATTAATTGACACAGGTGCTGTATAAACATCCTTAAGATGATCAAGATAAAGTGAGGCACCTAAGCTAAATAGAAAAGTGTCAATGGGATATATTTTTTATTTTTTCCTTTATGATACATTTGCAAAAAGCAACAACAACAACAAAAAAGTCAATTTTTTATGGTGTATTGGGTGTTGCTTGATGGGAAATAATGACAACATAACAACATGCAAAAAAATAAAGGGGGTCTGAAGACTTTGTGAATGTATGATCAATTTCTCACTGAGTGAATTTAGATACACAGTTTTTCCTGTATTTTCCAGGTTTGAGATTTCTCCGCTCACTCATAAGCCTTTTATTTGTGGTGCGTTGTATATGTATGTTTTCAACATCAACATTGGTGTTAACATTCAATAAGTCCTCATTACTGCTTTGTGCACAAAACTGTGACCAGCCCACATTACCACAATAGCCACATCCTGAGTATACATTTTCAAAGAACACACTAGAGCCCCCAAATAAAGGAAATCAGATTAGCCTACCTTCTCCACATTAAAATCTCCACAATCAGATTTCCAGACATTCACATCTACAGCTAAATAAACAGATTACAGAAAAAACAGGGACTATATAATCTCACACTGGAGAAATTAGAATAAATACTAATTACATTTTCCATGTCGACTGTTTTGTATGAGGGTGGAGGCAGTGAGGTTATATCTGAACCTGTGTAAATAGCTGTCGAGTGATTAGATACCAACAGAGGAATTGGAAAAGAAAAAAGAAAAAGAATGTCTATAAGTAGTTGGGTGTAATTATGTTACACTATAAATCATTTAAAGAAAACAATTTTGAAAACTGAAAACTTACATCTATGACATGTGACTGACAAATGAGGGAAATCACTAAAGCTTCAATAGTAGGAGGGAGTTTTTCCAGTGCCAATGAATCTGATAGTCCTGCAAGCCAGACACTAATGCTTGGTTTAGTAGTGGATTTCCATGATTTGGCTAGTGTATTTGGCTTGTAGCATACAAAAAATTATCATAGATGCCTTGCTAAGGTCATGATTTAAGGTTATGATTTATCGGAAAATACCAAGGATACATAGTTTGGGGTCTATTATAGTTTTACCTGTAACCTGCAAAATCATATCCATCACCTCTCTCCAAAAGGCCTGAATCTGTGAGCAGTCCCATAGGCAATGACATCCATTGCCAATATTGTTGACTTAAAGCAGAAGTGAGTGATATATTTGTGTTAATATAAGTCTTAAATAATTTTATCTTCCGACAGCAATCACTTACATAGAGTGTTTGGACTGAAACACGGGTCTCTCAGTCCCTCTGCTCTGCTCTGAGCCGAAGAGAAAACATTTATCGTATCCTACAGTTTTTATCCAATGAGGAGAGAGAACGGCATGCAGGGCTGTATGTGCAGCCAAGGAACGCCATGAATGTGGTGACGTAGCGACGAGGACTGTTATGGTGCGTTCAAGGAAACTCGTATTTTTCCGACCGTGAAGTGGTACCAGTTCGATCTGGTACGAGTTCACCGGTCGTAAGTTACGAGTGGCCGTTATAGTGACTTTCACCGGTAAAACAGGTCGGAAAAACACGAGTGGGTTGCCTGGAACGCTACAAAGTCGTAAGTTGTGACTTGAAGCTGTAATTTACGATTTCAAAAGCCTGCCTGGAACGCAGCATTAGCGAAAACGACCGGATCACTCACTTCTGCTTTAAGCAACGATAGACCTGATTGTCATTGGTCTTGAAGGATTATAAAGGCTGTGACCGCCGATCACTTTACACTTTGAAGGTGTCACATACCGAGTAGGCCCTATTGTCTCTGTAATTCAGATATGTTCCCAAAGTTTTTTTTTATTTCTTCAGAAGTCAAAATGCCATTTGCTAGTAGTGGTACATTTTGTCCAATGTTCATCTGAAAATGAAATGATGTGTAAAAGCACTCAAACAAGTTTCTGTGTCACTCCTTCTTTGAGGTTCCTCACTAGTTTGATCTTATTATATCCTATGATCTTGTCATGTTTGTAAAATCATAATCTGGAAATAAATGTGTGTATGTGTGTGAGAGTGATAAACTGGGGGTAAATGTATGAAATAACATCAAATTGAAATACTGGAGTAGTAGACTGCGTCAAACTAAGCATGATTAGCCTACTTTACACCTTTGGGCCTTTTATTAGCTAGAGCTACATGTCATATCCACGAAAAACATACAGTTACACAGGCCTTACTGCTTTTCTGTGTTTAGTGTTATCTCTTTGTTGTCTGTTCCCTGGTAAACTGGAGTAAGACTGGGCTCCACTGTGATGCATAGAGATAGAGACCATGTCAAAAACGGGACACGTTGGTAGAAACCATAGACTGTAAAAAAGAAACCTGAGCCTGGTCACAAACCGCAGTAATGGTACAACAGCACCACCTGCTGTCAACTTGAGGCACTGACGCCGGAAGACGCCACCGGATGTTTGCCTGAAATCGCGCGATATCAGGCCTAGCGAGACTTCTGACCGTTCTTTTCCACCGGAACATCAGGCAAGATGGTAGGTACATCACCGATCTGGAGCCTCGTCAAAACATAATCTATATACATCTGAGCTCTGTATCAAACATTTACAATGGCTGAATGTATCATCCGACAGTTTCATACGTCCAGTGTCCTATTAGCAGGAAATCGTTGGCCAAAATGTCGGATATATCTGTGTTTGTAGGCTGTGTATTAGCCTGAGCTAACACCATCTGTAGCTAAGCTAACCCGGTGCTTCTACACAGTCGCGCACTGTTAATTAAACATGGCCTGCCTTTATAATGTCCCTGCAATGTCCATGTGAGCGTTAACGAACTATCCCGTTGAACTATACCCGTGACGCCGAAGGCAGTCGTGGGTGTAGCAGCTTTGCTTCATAAAGTGACGGCTAGCTGTAGGCTAATGACTGACCGGGACCCATCCATGTCTGTCTCTTCCAGGCGGATACCGAGATCAAGAAGAAGCGTACCTTCAGGAAGTTCACCTTCAGAGGTGTGGACCTGGACCAGCTTCTGGACATGTCCTAGTAAGTCGGACACGTAATGTCGCTGTACTGCTGTCAGCTCTGGCACCGTGATCTCCTGCTTGTGTCAGACTCGATCAGTTGTCAAAAACCTCGATGTACCCACAGGAATGACGGGCATTTTAACATATCTAAATGCATGACCTGCAGTTGTTGGCATCTTTTTAATCCTGTCATAGCAAGCTGTAGTACATCAGTGATTATCTCTAGTCAGCAGAGGCCTTTAGAGACTAACTCTATCTTATCATAATATAAAATTATCTCAAACATTCATACCGGTAGTTATGTGCTGACCAGTCAATTTATTTTCAATTTTAGATCTGTACAAAGAAACTCCAGAGATTATGCTGATGGTGGAAATAGGAACTGTTCCTCAGTTGACAACTGTACATAACCTGTCTGTCTTTGAAAATGTAGCTTTTGCCACCGTGGTTGTCAGGGGGTGTCATGGGCATCACTCTCCTCCCTTCCTCTATAGTGAGCAGCTGATGCAGCTGTACTGCGCCCGCCAGAGGAGGAGGCTGAACCGTGGCCTGCGCCGCAAGCAGCAGTCCCTCCTGAAGCGCCTGCGCAAGGCAAAGAAGGAGGCTCCCCCCATGGAGAAACCAGAGGTGGTGAAGACCCATCTGAGGGACATGGTCATCCTGCCTGAGATGGTCGGGTCCATGGTTGGCGTGTACAACGGCAAAACTTTCAACCAGGTTGAAATCAAGGTGAGATGCTATTTGGTTAGGTGTGAGCCGAACCTAGGCTTTTATGGACACTATTATTATCAACACTAAGTGTTGTATATAAGTTGAGATTGGTGCGTCGGGAGCTATTTATTGAATGCTGTATATGAATAGATCGATACATCTTAAATGAGCTGGAAAATACTAAAGTTGATACAGATGTTGGAATAATATCTTTGGCAAATTCTTGATCCACCCAGTTTATATGTATTGTGCTTTAAATCGTTTGTGACTTTCCTCAGTCACCCCTCGTTCTAAGCTATATTTCATTAAAAGGTCCCACAGTGAAATAAATCAAATTTCCCTGTTTTTAACAAGCTAAAAATAGACGAGTGATAACACATTGATTTTGTTCAATATGAATGCAGAATGCTGCAGATGCAGCATTGGATGTACACAGTGTTTATCCTGCCAAAATTACACAGGGCCACAGTCGGTCAAGTTTACATGCATGCAGAGCCACTTCTTGCATCATAGCTTGTGTGTTGTCGATGGGGCTTTTATTTTGAATGCCAGTTTCCTAAGTAAATACATCCCTCACCATGACCATCTCTTATTTCAGTTGTCTGTATTTTTTACATATTAAATTATAACTTAATGTATTTTTTCCCCTCCACAGCCCGAGATGTGTGGTCACTATTTGGGCGAGTTCTCCATCACCTACAAACCAGTCAAACACGGTCGCCCCGGTATTGGAGCCACACACTCTTCTCGGTTCATCCCTCTGAAGTAGAATGGCTGTATTCTTTGTATAAATAAAAAAAACTGGGTGCTCCACTCATCTTGTCTCCTTCCCTTTCTTCTGCATACTGTTTCAAAATGAAGATAAATTACAAAGTGTCTTTTTTTTTTTTAAGCTTGAGTTTTCAAACATTTTCAGTAAATGGCATGGGAGTCTATTAAGACCATAATCCACAAGATAGGTTGTGCTTTGTAACAAGTTGGAAATTGTGGAAAAGCAGCAGAGTTATTCTGTCATTTACAAAAACTCTCAACATGGTATAACATGATGGATATTAAAAATAAAACATGCTCTAGATGCCCACTGGTAGATGGATTGAATTCATTAATTTAATAGGTGAGGGATCATTTACTAAATCCTGTAGCTTCAGGAAATACATAGCTTCAATACACTGTGGTGTTTTTTAGTTCTACTTGAAATTTACATTTGCAAGGAGGCCATACCTCTGATCTAGTGTATGTTAAAATAGTTTAAATTACCGTGTGGTGGAGGTTGGCCTGTGGGTCACGCCCCCCCCCCCCCCCCCCACCACCACACGCCTCCCTGCCCCGCCGCTGACGCCTCCTCGGATCGGCGGTGCGGCCCTGAAAACGCTCCGGCGTGTGTTGCTCTCCTTGGACTGAAGGTTCCTCCTCTTTCCGATCCGAGAGCCAGGCAGCTACATTTTGTGTGGCCGCTCTGGGCCATGGATACAACCTTTAGCAGTGGCAAAATCTGTTTATTGACACCACGCTAATACAATCTAGAAGTTGGTCAAAGAAACAGTGACCAGGTTGGTAAGTATTTTCCTTGATTTTAGCTTGTTCCGTGAGGACGGTCGTATGAGCTCCTGTGATTTTATTATTTTTTAAGAGAAAGCCAGCAACCGCCAGCTAGCGGTTAGCTGGTTTTGAGCTAGGCTAGCGGTAGGTAGCTAGTTAGCTTCAGAGCGAAAATGACAGAAGAGAGCTGTCATGTCAAAATATACCCAAGCAGGTTTTTTTTAAACATAGACACTGCTTTACACCTGTCATTTCCCAACACCTCGGGGTTTTGTCATTCATTGCTAAATGTAACGTTAGAGCCGTTGAAGTGTTGACACAAATGAATTTGCCGGTGTTTTTCCCAGTGTCACTGACTAGTTGAAATCCGAGAACAAAGATCTATTGTAGGCTAGCTAACTGTTAACATTAACGGTACCTGTGTTTTATATTTGACACGACTTGTAACTTACCCACCCTTACTATTTGCTAGAGAAAAGCTCTGAAGTCACAGCTCCACCAAACAGGGCCGTTTCGTGTGTAAGGTTACAAGTTGTAGAGTAATTCCTTCCATTTTAACATATTTTCCATAACAACACAAACCGCGGTCAATAAAAGTTGAATGTTTTCGGGAGGTTTTCTAAAAGAAGACAGCCAGTAGTATTGATGCACTTCCTCCTGTACACACAGATAAAAAGTCAGATCTACATTGTGAGTGATCTCCATTCATAAATAGATACCATCAGCCCACGCCTCGTTCTGATCTCCTGAGCAGCTGCTGGTTTGTGTGTTTGTTGTGGGTTCAGTGTTTCCTTTACACAGAACTAAGGTGCCTCACCACCACAAATGTCAAACACTTTCCTAACACTGGAATAAGAAATGTACTGAAGTCTGTGATCTTTCTCACTGATCCCTCACACAACACAGATCATAAAGGAAGGAATGTGGGGTATTCCCTCCCTAAGTTTTCACAGCAGCAGAGTTGGACTTACATCAGTTGTTTCACATGGGACATTTAACAGGAATTCTCTGGTCTGGTCAATAGCTCCAGGTTTCTTTACAATGGAGCCTTGTGAATGATTTATGTTTTTTCCAGTTCTCCTCAAGACACATTGTAGTCTGAGGATTGCAAAGACTGTGAAATGTAGTGTTATCTGCCAAGTGAAACGATTAATGCTCTCAAAAGTATGTTCATATCAGAATCACTCTCATAATGGTTAACAGTACCTGTTGGTCTCTATTTAAGGATTCTGGATGATATTAACAGTGTACTTTGTTCATAGGTTACAGAATTGGAGTGAGGCGTGTTGACCGGTGAATGCATAGAGTCAAGAGGGTCAAACTTTGTGACACTAAAGAGGGTATCTGGAAAAGGTATGGCATGGCGCTACGTCTCCTTTTAACTGCTTTGTTTCCGAAGATGGATGTTTTAAATGTTTTTATTCCAATAAAGGAATGCACAAGTGCAGGTGTGTCTTGAGTGTCGCTACCACCACTTCTCAATCCTTTCTTATGTCAACATGCAGCTGTGTGACAGTGAGCATGACGGCTGTGGACGGCCTTTCGCACAGTACGGAGGTGGTGGAGATGGAGGATGTCCCATCCCAATACTTTGTTGAGAAACACTCATGGGAGGGCCTGCGTGACATTATCCACTGTAGCAGGAAGTACTCGGGCATGATTGCTAATAAGGCCCCCCATGACTTCCAGTTCGTGCAGAAGAAGGATGAGAATGGACCCCATTCCCATCGGTTGTACTACCTCGGTGAGCAGACAATCCTCTACATCGACTTATAATTTGTATTCTCTGTATACTGCAGCCCATGTGTTCTTCTTTCACTTGACATTGGCCATGTTTTCTTACTTCAGACAGGAGAATACGACTGTCTCGTGACATTATAACAGATATTTTGTGAATCTTATTGAGACGAAGCCTTTTCATTTTTGCCTCTTTTCCATGTGCCTCCCAGGAATGCCTTATGGGAGCAGAGAGAACTCATTACTCTACTCAGAAATCCCCAAGAAGATCCGTAAAGAGGCCCTCTTAGTGTTGTCGTGGAAACAGATGCTGGATCACTTCCAGGTGAATTCCCCCTCTCTTCCTGTTCTTGCCAATACCAAATAGCAAACAGTGGTGCGTCTTACAAATGGGGAACATAAGTGGTCCTTGAAGGTGTGGCAGTATTGCTTTTTATAGCACCACAAAAATGTTATGAAACGCCAAAAGATTAAGCAACCATGGCAGAAACTATGAGAGGAATGCTTGTACTGTACAACCATTATGTGGATATTTGATCTAGGCGGGGATGGGTCTAAGAATGTGGTTCTGTATTTTATAGTAATAATACTGTATTAGCTCACGGCGTGTGTTAACCTAGCAGGCTTGTGTAGAGAAGATCTTCTCATTCTTTTTTTTTTTTTATATATTTTTGGGCGTTTTTGCCTTTATTTGACAGTACATAGTGAGATAGACAGGAAAGGGGGAGGCAGAGAGAGGGGGAATGACAGAGAGGCGGGATTCGAACCGGGGACGCCTGCGTTGAGGACTGTAGCCTCTACACGGGGCGGCCGCCTTAACCACTGCGCCACGGACCGCCCCAGAAGATCTTCTCATTCTATTGGAAATATGCATTCATCTTTTGTTTTTCCTATCTGTTCTTAAGGCTACACCGCACCAGGGGGCTTATTCCCGGGAGGAGGAGTTGCTGAGAGAACGTAAACGTTTGGGAGCGTTTGGTATCACCTCATATGACTACCATGCTCAGACGGGCCTGTTCCTCTTCCAGGCCAGCAATAGCCTCTTCTATTGTCAGGATGGAGGCAACAATGGCTTCATCGTGAGTATAATACAGATTTTCCCCCTTTAATTCAGAATCCCTTTAAAGATTTAATTCAGAGCAAGGTAATGAAATCTGAAAGGTTCAGACTAACACAGTGCAGAGGTGCTCTGAATACACAATCTGTGACTTAACTTAAATAGTTTGTACAAACACAATACATTGTATTGTAATCTCATCCACTTATTGGACATAATTAATGCACTATTGTGTGTTGCCAAAGATTAAAATCCAAAATGTTTGAGTGCTGATTGTATTTTTAATGGCATAGACTCCTGAACTGCCACAAAGCTTGCCTAAGGGATGTAACAGATATCAAGGGAGGAAAGACGATCATGAGACTAAATTTTGTTTTCCATTGTCCACTGCTTTGGGTTTTGTGCCCTTCCCAGATGTCGTTGAACTTAGTGTGTTGTCTTTGAATGGTAACTTAACCATAAATCCTAGCTGAATGAAACATAAGACGCAGTTTCTTTTAAGGCCATTACAGAGGCACTAGATAAGTTCTGTGGGAACTTTGGAGCCCAGGGATTTTAAGTTTTCAACAGTTAATGGTCATCGACTTGTGATTGTAGTTGATCCTACACAATACAGTTGGTTTGAACCTGAGATACTGATAAGAAATGAATGCATCTTAAGGACCCCCCCCTCCAAATTATCTTGTGCATCATGTTTTTGTGCCTTTTGAAATATATCAAGTCATAGGACGCCCTGGTGGTTCAACTGGTAGAGAACATACTATGTAGGCTCAGTCCCTGTCTCTCTCCCCTAACTTTTGTGTTCCTCGCTCCATGTCTCCAAAAAAGTAAAAAAAAAAAAAAAAAAACTTAAAAATGCAGAAGTCTCTTTTTCTTCCCCGTCTTTCTGTCTACACTGTATTTGGTGCATAGTGTTAGTGAAGTGGGTAGTTGGAACAACATCCTTTTTTGAAGGGTTTAAAGGGATAGTTCACCCTAGAATGATATTTCGCTCATTATCTACTCACCCTCATGTTGACTAAGGGCTGGAAGAATTTTCAGAGTCCTCCGTCCCTTCTCTTAGTTACAGGGGGTCTCGGCGTAGCAGTGCATTTCAATGCAACGGTTGCAAAGGGACACCAGAGCTCTTCGTAAAAAACACACACAAAAAAACATCCAAATACCTCCATGATGCTCGTATGTAATGTCCGTCTTGTGCTGAAGCCCCAAATTGCGTAATTGTCCCGAAAAAAATTAAATAAGTCTATATTTTAAGCTTGTTTGTAGCGGAAGCTTCTCGTCTTCTTCTTCTTCTCCTCTTCCTGGTCCGTCCAAATCTCGCGTGATTTGCGCCGGCGTCAGTGCGGTTACTGCGAATCACGCGAGATTTGGACGGACCAGGAAGAGGAGCTTCGAGAAGCTTCCGCTACAAACAAGCTTAAAATATAGACTTATTTAATTTTTTTCGGGACAATTACGCAATTTGGGGCTTCAGCACAAGACGGACATTACATACGAGCATCATGGAGGTATTTGGATGTTTTTTTGTGTGTGTTTTTTACGAAGAGCTCTGGTGTCCCTTTGCAACCGTTGCATTGAAATGCACTGCTACGCTAAGACCCCCTGTAACTCAGAGAAGGGACGGTGGACTCTGATAATTCTTCCAGCCCTTAGTCAACATGAGGGTGAGTAGATAATGAGCGAAATATCATTCTAGGGTGAACTATCCCTTTAACAAAGAGTAACAGCGTTGTGTCAAGTTCATATTTACTCAATGGCTTATACATTTAAAAACATCAAAAAAGTATAATAAATAAAGTGCTATTTTTGTGGACAAGGCATGTGTTACCTAGAAGTGAAGCTGAAGAAATTTGACTGGAGGAGTTGATGAGTATTGGGGAAAAGCATTTTTGCACTTTTGAGGCAGTTTAGAAAGGGAGCCGGTCTGTTCTCCATTGCAACAAGCGCTGCTAAGTCTTTTTAGAATTCCCGCTGATTCAAGGTGCACCTGACTGTGATCAACCTTCTCCTTCTGTAATATCTTTGCATGTCCTGCTCCTGTCTCCCCATGACTAAGATTGTTTGTTTTGGTTTTAGCAGTCTGCCCCTGTAAAGCCTGTGGAGATCAAGACTCAGTGCTCAGGGACCCGTATGGACCCCAAGGTCTGCCCCGGAGACCCCGACTTCATAGCCTTCATCAACAACAACGACCTGTGGATAACTAGCATTAAGACGGGCGAGGAGAGGAGACTCACTTACTGCCACAAAGGTCTGAAGTTTTTCATTTGGGTTAAATAATTAAGCAGTAAGATGTAATAAGCTTCATTTGCTCTGCATTTAATACCCTCTTTAACTAATAGTAGTACAACTAATTCAGTCTCAGTTTAAACTACATGCAGGAAAACGTATTTGATCGTCGTATCATGATATACGTCATATACTTTATTGTTAGACCGTTAACATTACATATTTGCATATTTTTTCAGGTGTGGATAATGTCAAGGAGGACCCCAAATCTGCAGGTGTAGCAACTTTTGTCATCCAGGAAGAGTTTGACCGTTTCACCGGCTACTGGTGGAGTCCCTCAGCAGTGAAAGGTCAGCAAATATACCCAACTCGTTCACTCATAAGACAGTGTTTCTAGGTATTCATAGCTCTGTTTGTGTGTATACTCTATTTTCCCTTACACGCTCTCTTTGAATTGATTCTATTTCTCTCCCTGTCAGACCCCGATGGAGGTAAAACCGTGTATCTTCTATATGAAGAGGTGGATGAGACGGAAGTAGAGATTATTCATGTTCCATCTCCAGCGCTGGAGGAGCGTAAAGCAGACGCATATAGATATCCTCGAACAGGTCAGTGTAACCTTGTGCACCGTGTCTACACTAATTTGGAGCAGTGAATAGTTTTATTAACCCTAACCCTGATGTCTTTGTTTCACAGGCAGCAAAAATCCCCAGGCTACCCTTAAACTGGCAGAGATAAAGACAGACCATCAAGGAAGGGTGAGTTCTTCATGATCCGTCTTTTTTCTCCAATATGATAATGAGACTCCACTAATGTGTTTCTGGTTGTACTTGCAGATTGTGAGCACGCAAGACAAAGAACTGGTCGTCCCATTTACCTCTTTGTTTCCTGGGACAGAATACATCGCCAGAGTAGGATGGACAAGTGACGGCAAATAGTGAGTGTTACAACCTAAATTTTGACTCTGTTGTTCACATTGTGATGCTGTCTTTCTCAAAATAAACCACCAGAAGTCCCAGAGCCTGTTAATGGAGCATCAATAGTGACACATGGATCATATTATCGTAATTGGCAACATTTTGAATACTTGTTATTTCCAGTGGAGCAGTTGCTTCCAAAATTGTTAAAGGGGAACTATGCAAGTCCGGCGGCTTTTCCGCTGTTTTGGTAACGCTCCTCTCATCCATCCAGCGAAAAATCAATACATGGAGCAGTGGATAACGTTATATAACATATACCAGGGCTCCAGACTAACTTTTTTTACCAGGAGCACAGTGGCCCCTAACTAAAAAATGTAGGAGCGCAAGCAGAAAATTTAGGGGCGCACACCGAAATTGACTTGCAGAGTAAATCTTCACATTTCCTCTAATTTTCAGTGTATTACTGATAAATACTTTGATAAATGCAGAAACTATAATGTTTTAAATTCACATTTTGGTGTGCAACAGTATCTGACCAATAACAGAACAAGTAGACACACCACGTGTGGTAAACTACAAAAAATATCGCGGGTGACGTTCAGCACACACACACACGCCGGTCTGTGTGTCTCCTGCTGTTTCACACGGAGCTCTGCTGTGGAAAGACGTCTCCTCCGAGATGCAGAGAAGAGAAACACACATTTCTTTTCACACATTAGCCAATCACAGTGGTCATTAAAAAAAAAAAATCTGCAAATTTACTGGTCGCACATGCGCGAGTAGATGAAAAATTTACTCGCACTGTCTCAAATTTTTGTCGCAAAATGCGACCATTTAGTCGCAGTCTGGAGCCCTGTATATGATGTTACAACGTGTGTATTTGTGTAATCTTAACTGTCATAAACAAAAGATTGCCGGTTAGGGAGCGCGTTTGTGTCACGGTGTGCAGAGACAAGAGCTGGGACACCGGGGTCGGCGACCAATTAACTACACTGATGTTGCAAGGTTGCAAGTCGCGACCCACTTTTATAGAATTCAAACCAAGATTTTTTTTGAAAAGCCTTTAAAAACTCATTTTGCTCTTTATTGAGAAAAGTGCATTTCAGAGCACATGAATGAAACTGGGGAGGACCATGACAGCTGCATGTACAGAAGTGAATAAAAAAATAATGCATTCAGGCCACATTAATAAGAAACTGATATCTTTGCATTCAGAGCAAATGGAGCAAATAATAAGAAACTGAGGAGGACCTTTACAACTGCATGTGTTCACGTGACGCGTGCATTTCAATATAAGTTATTTTTCAAAATAAAAGACATGTCCAACATCAGATGTGCATTAAATATTATTTACTTTTTTGACCAGCTGTCCCCACTTTTGGGTCCCGACCCACCAGTTGAGAACCACTGATGTAGTTAACTATCACAACTAGTCCGGGGCTTTTTAGTTAAGGTAAAAATGTAGCATAGCCACGGGAGAAATCCTGCTTAGTTCCTCTTTCTTTAAGTCTCCAAATAAAAAGCATAATTTCGAGTTCTGTTGTTCTGTGTGCCCCCAGTGGCTGGGCAGTGCTTCTGGACCGCAGTCAGAGGAGACTGCAGCTGGTCCTGCTGCCCCCGGCGCTCTTCATTCCCGTCACAGATGACCCAGCTCAGAGGCAGGAGAGTGTGGAGGCCGTGCCCACGAACACACAGCCGTACATCATCTACGAAGAGACCACCGATGTCTGGATTAATGCAAGTCTTTTCACATTCCACTCTCTTTGGTTATCTGTCCTGCTTCTACTAAGAGAAGAAAGTGTTGTAAGGTTTTTCTGATATAATTGTTCAGGCAACTTGCTAACTGCTCTTCTTCTTCTTCTTCTTCTCCCACAGGTTCATGATATATTCTATCCCTTTATTCAAACAACAGAGGATGAGTTTTCTTTCATTTGGGTGAATGAGTCGAAAACAGGTTTCAGCCACCTGTATAAAATCACATCTCTGTTACAACCCGGCTGCTACCACTGGACAGAGGACTACCAACACATAGAGGGTAAGGAACAAGGAGATGCTCCTGTTTTTTTTTTTTTAGGATGACATTTGTCAAATAGTCACGTAGCTGTGTGTTTTACGTCATAGTTTTCGGTATGTCAAGGAGTTGATTTCTCTTATCTGTTTTTTTTCCAGGAGACTTCAAATGTGCAATCAAGGAGGAGATTACATTGACCACTGGAGAATGGGAAGTGTTAGCAAGGCATGGCTCCAAGGTTAGACAACGTCTCTCAGTGTTGGATATGCGAGCTTCATACCTATAAAAGATGCACAGATGTAAAGAGTGCCGTCTAACTTGTTTACGTCAGATGACGGACTTTGGCAACTGATTGACATCTGCTGACACAGGCTATCTTCCCTGTTGATGCTCTGCCAGGCTTCTGCTGCAGCCACCTTTGCTTCTTGCTACTTTTGGGGATTTTTGCCTCCATCTGGTCCTCTGCAACACGGTGTTTCTGCAATGTGGAACTGAGCAAAAAGAAAAACTGTAACACTAAACACTAAAAGCTGTTATAACCTCTAAAAACTGATTTAAAACCACCACTGTCCTAATACTTCCTGACTGAACTGTTTACCGGTATTTGAACTGCAGAATTTCTCAGGCTAGGAATTATGAATTGATATAAAGTAAAGTATACTTTTTCATTTTTCTATTTTCTCTCTCTTGCTAGATCTGGGTGAACGAGGCAACAAAGTTGGTGTACTTCCAGGGCACCAGAGACACTCCTCTGGAGCACCACCTCTATGTGGTCAGCTATGACTCACCTGGAGACGTGGTCAGACTAACAAAGCCTGGCTTCTCTCACAGCTGCTCCGTTAGTCAGGTAACACCATTCATTTATTCAACCTCCAAAAATCCATACATAGACATTTGACATTCACAGTTTTCAATCGTGCTGCAACATTTTATGTTGTTTTGATATAGTCATTGATATGACTTAAAATAGAACTAAACTAAAGTGTCCTAGAACTAATAATTCAGATTTGGGGAAATTGGTTGCAGTACGTGGTGTAGCATTGTAATTGCATCACATAGTCTCACAGCATTTCAGTTCTCCCATTGTCCTTGTAAATGTTTATTCTATTTATACTTGAACCTCTGTTTCTCTGCCCCTGTCTCTCTCTCTCTTTGCAGAACTTTGACTTTTTTGTCAGCCACTACAGTAACGTGAGTACGCCTCCATGTGTTCACGTCTACAGACTGACCAGTTCAGAAGGTGACCCACTACACATGATACCTGAGTTCTGGGCCAGCATGATGGAGTCACCAGGTAAACACAATGTAGACAAGAAGTGACTTGTTGCAACATCAAAATATTTATTTTGATGTCATCAAAACGTTTCTGTTGTTGTATTGAGTCAAGAGTCAATCAAATACCAGATCCTGGGGTAAAATGTTCCTTTACATATAATGGATTTACCAACCAGGTAAATTAACAGTACCAGCTACACTGAAAAGTAAATGTTGTAGATGTTGTGTAGTTTTTTCTTTCTTTGTTTGTTTTCGATAAATTACAAATGTAATAATAATCATTTTTAAAAAAGAAGGCCATAAATTGGCAAGCAGATTTGATTCTCATTCAGCACGTAGGGATTTCATTTACATAATTGATCTCATTTAGTTTGTCTTAGAGAGCAGTCTGGCCAAGTGTGAAGGTTGGCCACCTATCTGTGGTTTTATTTTTGGAACAATCAATAGAGCCCAGTCTGGCTTTGATTAGATCAAGGACGGTGAGTTTGATCTACAGTGCCGTCCTCCAGACAATCCTGACAGCAATCAGATAGTGTGGTGCTCAAACATATGGGTCATTATGAGCACTTTGTGTCAGAGTTGCTTGTTGTTTATAATTGATTTCAAGTAGCAAGACTTAGAGGGCAGTTATTTTCTGTCTCTTGTGCATATCCAAATGTTTCTGCTTTGTCAGAAATGAAGGAATCACAGGTTAAGTGCAACCCAGACCACAGTCAGGGCGTGCTTTTGTCATTAAATGTGCATAAAACGCCTCATTATGGACGACAACAAACATGCCCTCAATGTCACGATGTGACTTTTTTTTTTTTTTTTTTTTTTTTTTTGGTGTTCCAGAGTATCAGTAGCTTTTCCCAAGAAAATGCATCACAGCCTACTCTACTGTCAACCTAAGTGTTTTTGCTGTGTTAAAGGTGAAGTTGCACATAGAGTTGACCCCACAAACCCTGGTATTTTATTAAACCAGCGTGCACACGTGTTTATGTGTCTTCCAGGTTGCCCAGGAGATTACAGTCCACCTGAGATTTTTGACTTTCCAGGGAAGTCAGGCTTCCAGCTTTACGGGATGGTATACAAGCCTCACAACCTGCAGCCTGGCAGGAAACACCCCACTGTGCTCTTTGTGTATGGAGGCCCACAGGTTGGTGACTAGGTCCATTTAATTGTTATTACCACTATGCAGCGGAGCTTTCTCATCTGTGTACTGTGTTAAGTTAAAAGAATCTTTGATGTTGTGACATTTTGTGTGTGTGTGTGTGTGTGTGTGCGTCTTCAGGTGCAGCTGGTCAACAACTCCTTCAAGGGGATGAAGTACCTCCGTCTGAACACGCTGGCCTCTCTGGGCTACGCTGTGGTTGTCATTGACGGGAGGGGTTCCTGTCAGAGGGGCCTTGAGTTTGAAGGAGCACTAAAAAACAAAATGGTAAGTACCGGTATGCCTGTGATAATTTAACACTGCAAATACTTTGTTAAAGCAGAAGTAAGCGATATTTTTGTGTTAATATAAGTCTTAAATAGTTATATCTTCCGACAGCAATCACTTACATAGAGTGTTTGGACCGAAACACGGGTCTCTCAGTCCCTCTGCTCTGCTGTAAGCCGAGGAGAAAACTTTTCTTGTATCCTACAAGTTTTATCCAATGAGGAGAGAGAACGGCATGAAGGGCTGTGTGTGCAGCCAAGGGATGCGCGTGAATGTGGTGACGTAGGGACGAGGACCAATAGAGCCATGACGAGGGCGGGGGCTGCTAACTCCGTCGGCTGACAAGAAGTTATGGTGTGTTCAAGGCAGCCCGTAACTCGTGTTTTTCCGACCTGTGAAGTCGTACCAGTTCGATCTGGTGCAAGTTCACGGGTCGGAAGTTACGAGTGGCCGTTATAGTGCAATTTCACAGGCAACAGGTCGGAGAAACGCGAGTTGCGGGTTGCCTGGAACGCTACAAAGTCGTAAGACGTGACTTGAAGCCGTAACTTACGGTTTCAAAAGCCTGCCTGGAACGCAGCATTAGCCAAAACGACCGGATCGCTTACTTCTGCTTTAACTAATTTGCAGGGAAACAGAAAAAGTGAATATCATAATAAGACAAAACACCAAACATGACTTACCGTTGTCTCTCCAGGGTCAGGTTGAGATCGAGGACCAGGTGGAGGGGCTGCAGTATGTGGCGGAGAAGTTTAACTTTGTGGACCTCAGCCGTGTTGCTATCCATGGCTGGTCCTACGGCGGTTTCCTCTCACTCATGGGTCTCATCCAGCGACCCAATGTCTTCAAGGTAAGGAGGCTGTTTCCACCCCTCAGCCATTTTTATCTTTAAACCGTGCGCTCACTTTCTATCAGTCTCTACTGTCTCCTTTTGCCAGAAATTGTAACATACACCACAAGTTATTATCACTTGAACAAAATGAAAAACAAAAGCACGTGCTTAATTTTTGGATGTAAGATGTTTAATATCAATGGTGCAGGTGTAGTTGCAGCTTACATCCACATGGTGTCTGTCTTGGACAGTGCTACAGTATGGTACTAACAGCCCTAATTCAGTGAATATATGTGCAGATGCAACCTCATGCTAAGAGGGATTGAAAGTTTAATTTACATACTAATATAATTTCTTTGCAGAAATATATATCCAACTGAGCCATAAAATCAGTGTCAGAATTGACCATCCATCTGTGTTGTGTTTTTCTACCAGCTGGCCATCGCAGGAGCCCCAGTGACTGTGTGGATGGCCTACGACACTGGCTACACAGAGCGTTACATGGATGTGCCTGAGAACAACCAGCAGGGCTATGAGGAAGGATCGGTGGCCTTGCATGTGGACAAGCTGCCCAGCGAGTAAGTACATGCCCATTTTAATGAGCTGACAAGAGTCCCTGGCTTTATGTGGGATTCAGACTGTATTTTAACCATCCTGCGTGTCAGTAACAGCATACACATTTCTGTGTTTCAGCATTACTGTGGCTCCATTTCCTGCAAAGTCGTGATTCATATTCTTTTAAGTTAGTCTGACGTGTGTTTGGACAAGTTTAGGGCAATATTTTTCACATTTATGGGTGCCATTCTTGTCCTAGATTTTTGTGGTCATCTTGGTTGTTCTCACCCTTTGCTTAAAATGTAACTGATGAGCTCAGAAGGTCTTAAATATGTAAAGTAATAAGTAGAGGGTTAGTTACAACTTAAAATTTGCAAGTGTGAAGTTATGAATGTGTGAGATGAACAGACTAAATCAAACCTCATTGTTTATCAGCCGTGTTGGTAGGCCTGACAGACAGATGGCATGTTGAAGCAATACTCTTGGATGCTGAGTTCATACCAGAGATGCTTTCAGCTCTTCAGCTTTTCAAATTTGCATCTGTGTACGCTTTCCTTTTTCTAAGTATAAAGGAATGGGGAGTATTTAACTGCTAACTGTTGGGCAATATGCTATTTCAGGAATTGCACTGTTCTCTTCCTATGAAAGCCCATGAAAATCACTGTATGCATCGTATTCTAAGCGTGTAATCTTTGTCATTTCAGGCCCAATCGTCTGCTGATTCTTCACGGTTTTCTAGACGAGAACGTGCACTTTTTCCACACCAATTTCCTAGTGTCACAGATAATCCGTGCTGGGAAACCTTACCAGCTTCAGGTAAGCATCACAAACCTCATACCGCAGTAATGGTTTTCATGGAAATATTACATAGGATAACTATGGTTACTCTGCTTCAATCGTCCAGGTCTACCCCAACGAGCGACACAGTATTCGCTGCCCTGAGTCTGGAGAGCACTACGAGATCATGCTGCTGCACTTTCTACAACAATACCTCTGAAATGAGACAACGGGAAGAAGTCAAGTCTAATTTCCCCTCTGTCCTCCTCTAATCCCTCCAGCTCACCACCCATCTTTACTCCCCCCCGACCTCCCGATCCCAACCCACCGTCTCCAACTGTTCACCCTGTCGTGGAGAGACTGTCAGACACTCTGCAGCCACAAGCCACTCTCTCCCATGAACTAGTCATATCACTTCTCCACCTTTCTTCCCTCTTTCGCTCTCTCTGTCTCTTGTTCTGTTACTCACTTGCTCGCCCTGTCTCCTCCATGCCCTTCCCCCTGTGTACAGTCTGGGGTATGGTTTACGAGCACAGAGATTTGGTGTTTCACCCTGAAAGCTGAACAAAGACAAGGACATATGGAGAAATATTTGCAGGCTGTGTCACATTGACTCATTGCTCAGCCACGTCCTCATCTGCAACCATGATGGTTTTTGCCAAATGTTATCGTGTTGTTTCCCCCCCCCTCGCCCCACCTGTTTATTCACTTGAGTCAGTGGTAGAAATGGGGTTACAGTTCACAGATATGAAATGGAATCTATAAACATATTTGCAGACATCAGCGCACATACACACTGTGTGTAAAGTACAGTTTATTTCATAAATACACCCACAAGCACACTCACACAGACTTGCAATATCCACATATACTGTGAGTCTGTACCTGGCAGTTTGTGTAATGATGAAGAAAGGAAGAAAACCGTATCTCTTCCTCTGTCCACGTGTTTTAAGTGTGTGTTGTTTAAATAAAATATTTTTATGGATTTTTATTCTTTTTTTTTTTAATGAGTGCTGACAAGCTGCTCATTGAAATTTTTGTGCCGTTTTCTCCCCTCACATTACATTGCTCGAGATATCTGCTTGCCTTCTTAACACATAATTTATATTTGCCAAAGTACCTCTTGACTCTTGATCATGCTGGTATTTCCTTTTTTTACTGCAATAAAGACAACAGGAGGGTGAGCACTGGAGTCTTACAACAGCTTTGTACCACCAGAATACAATTTGTACATGATAATAAATAAATGTATGAATCAATCACATGCTCTTTTACTGCAGTCTTCTTATTCCACATGTTAAAGGTTACGTTCATACAGTCTATGGTTACGTTTGATAGCTGCAGAGTGTCTTGCTGTTCGTGTTTTGCAGGGTGCTGTGCTGCTTGTGCAAACTATTCTACTTGCCACTCCACTCAGCCACACTTGGAGCCTCTTGAGGTCTTCTTCAAAGTACTACACCAGACCAAACCTGCACCACTGGATACATCATCGTAATCTCACTGCGGTCAAATGAGCCGTCGTTCGTCTTCGCGGAGTCAAGCCAGCCGCACAAACATTTTAACTGCGCCCGTATCATAGAACTTACGGCGAATGCTCCGAGTCCACCGACAAAGCTAGCGCTAGTTTAGAACCAAGCGAGATGACTTCCGGTTTTCAAAATAAGACGAGGATACCGTAATACGAAGGCAATCGAGGTGTGTGTGTGTGTGTGTGTGTGTGTGTGTGTGTGTGTGTGAGAGTGAGATTACACCTAACAGGGCCTAATGAATTTTAAACAGGAAAAAGGCCTTATACTCCATTTTTACTGTACAATAACGACACTTTGGTCCATAAGTTCAGGCAATGGTTGGTACAGTTGACTTCAGGACCGCCCTGACTACTCCCTCACTCAATATCAAACGTTTTTACTTTATCATTTTGGAGAAATTAAGCCTCAAAGTTGCATTTTTTGCTTTTTTTAAACATGACAAAAAGGTCTAATACTCCATATTTACTGTAACAACACTTTGGTCCATAGGTTCAGACAAAGGTTGGTACAGTTGGCTTCCGGATCATCCTGGCTACTTCCACAGTCATTATCAAACATTTTTACTGTATAATTTTGGATAAATTAATCCATTAATTTTGCTCAATATTCACGCAAATGTAAAATCCCTATATAATTTTTGACAAAAGTTGATAAAGTTGTTTCCAGGACCATCCTTACTACCCACTGATCCACTATTAAGCATTTTTCCTGCATCATTTTAGAGAAATTCAGCTATACAGTTCCATTTTTACATAGAAAGAGGCCTTATGCTCAGTATTTATTCTAATTTAGAGGCTTAATTTCTCTAAAATGAGAGAGCTTTTCCAGTGCAAAACAAACGAAGGAAAGACAACTTCTAGGCTTAATTTCTCCAAAATGATACAGTAAAAATGTTTGAAAATGACCGAGGGTGTAGCCAGGATACTCCTGAAGTCAACTGTACCAACCATTGTCAGAACTTATGGGCCAATGTGATGGAACAGTACAGTAAATGTGGAGTATTAGGCCTTTTTCCTGTTTAAAAAAAAGCTAAAAATGCAACTTTGAGGCTTAATTTCTCCAAAATGATACAGTAAAAATGTTTGACATTGAGTGAGGGAGTAGCCAGGGTGGTCCTGAAATCAACTGTACCAACCATTGCCTGAACTTATGGACCAAAGTGATGTTATAGTACAGTAAATAAAGAGTATAAGGCCTTTTTTCCTTAAAAAAAAAAAAAAAAGAAATCCAAAAATGCAACTTTGAGGCTTAATTTCTCCAAAATGATACAGTAAAAACGTTTGATATTGAGTGAGGGAGTAGTCTGGGTGGTCCTGAAGCCAACTGTACCAACCATTCCCTGAACTTATGGGCCAAAGTGTCGTTATTGTACAGTAAAAATTGAGTATAGGGCATTTTTTCCTGTTTAAAAGAAGCTGAAGATGCAACTTTGAGGCTTAATTTCTCCAAAATGATACAGTAAAAATATTTGATAATGACTGAGGAAGTAGCCAGGATGATCCTGAAGTCAACTGTACCAACCTTTGCCTGAACTTATGGACCAAAGTGCTGTTATTGTACAGTAAATATGGAGTATTAGACCTTTTTGTCATGTTTTAACAAAAGCAAAAAATGCAACTTTGAGGCTTAATTTCTCCAAAATGATACAGTAAAAACGTTTGATATTGAGTGAGGGAGTAGTCAGGGTGATCCTGAAGTCAACTGTACCAACCAACCATTGCCTGAACTTATGGACCAAAGTGATGTTATTGTGCAGTAAATATAGAGTATAAGGCATTTTTCCCTTTAAAAAAAAAAGCAAGAAATGCAACTTTGAGGCTTAATTTCTCCAAAATGATACAGTAAAAATGTTTGACATTGAGTGAGGGAGTAGGGTGGTCCTGAAATCAACTGTACCAACCATTGCCTGAACTTATGGACCAAAGTGATGTTATAGTACAGTAAATAAAGAGTATAAGGCCTTTTTTCCTTAAAAAAAAAAAAAAAAATCCAAAAATGCAACTTTGAGGCTTAATTTCTCCAAAATGATACAGTAAAAACGTTTGATATTGAGTGAGGGAGTAGTCAGGGTGGTCCTGAATCCTTTCCTGTTTAAAATTCATTAGGCCCTGTTAGGTGTAATCACACACACACACACACACACACACACACACACACACACACACACACACACACACACACACACACACACACACACACACACACACACACACACACACCTCGATTGCCTTCGTATTATCCTCGTCTTATTTTGAAAACCGGAAGTCATCTCGCTTGGTTCTAAATTAGCGCTAGCTTTGTCGGTGGACTCGGAGCATTCGCCGTAAGTTCTATGATACGGGCGCAGTTAAAATGTTTGTGCGGCTGGCTTGACTCCGCGAAGACGAACGACGGCTCATTTGACCGCAGTGTAATCTTGCACGAGTAAAGCAGCAGAGGCATGTTGCGCCTCCTGGTACCTCCCTTTGTGGACAGCACAGTTTCCATGGTAACCTCTTGATAATAAAGTTTCTCTATTTCCCGCCTTGATCCGAGGTTAACGTTAATAACGGGGAATCTGTAGCTCCGAAGAAGAGGAAAGTCATTTCAGTGCTACATGTGGTGCTTCTGATGAAACTTAAAAGAAGGAAGTAATACCAATTCGCTGAGGTAAACCATAGTAAACAGGAGGCTACAGCAAGTGGGGAGTTGCTAACTGGACTTGGAACTGCCTCCAGGCAAAGCTAACAAATACTGCACACAAAGTTTAGCTCATTGGTTTGTATGTTCAACAACAAATGAGCTAAACTCTAACGTGTTTGAAGAACAAGTTGTTGTTATACGAGGTTTTGAGTGCCGGTGTGTTTTTTGGAGGGGAAACTGCCTGTGATTTTCTGGAGTTAGCCTGTTGCCTAGTAACTGCTTCTGCTAGCTCAGCTCTGACTTTTTAGTTAGCATACAAGTAAGTTAGAGATAGGCTACATGTGGGGGGGCACATACAATGTGTATGAAATTAAGGCAGATAGCCTAAATGTGGGTATTATAACTTAATGTTAATTTCTGTTTCTTAATACATTTAAACATTTCAGGGATATATTGCACTTTCACTTAAACCCCTTTAGCCACAATTACTTTACAGGTTCCTTTTTTCTTTTTCTTTTTTTACTCCAGCAGTAGATATGAAATGTTGATACTTTTTTATTTATTTATCATTACACATTTTCAGCAGACATATCAAACATTTCATGATTTTATCTTATAGATATTCCTTTTTTCTATTTTTTTCCATAATGTTTTTGGTTGAAAAAAAGCAAGCAATGGGAGAAAGAAAGTGACACTGGGCTATGCAATGTGATGGTATTTCACCTTATTTTCAAGGTTAACATATCAAACAGTCTGTTACATGAGAAAAATAACAACTTCCAACCACAACCAATTAGAGTAGTGAACCAGCCCTATAGCTACACCAGTAATATCCATAATAGCACACTACTCAGTCTTTTACAAGATTAAAATACACAACTGTTAAAACATACCTACACACTTAATTGTGTTTACACTGCAGTGTTAGTACGTCTGTTGCATGCTAGGAAGGCACTGACTTCCACTCACTATACCAATACCTTGAAGGTGAGTGGAGAGCACACTCGATCAGATCAGCTGTTACAGAGGTTGATCCTTAACCAGTTGTCAGTGCTCGGAGGATCACTGCGGATGAAGCACATTAACAGTAAGCCCAGCCGGGAAGCAGAAAGTGGTGCAGTGAAAATTAAAAGTGACACCTTGAGGCTACTAAAGTTTGCTTCCAGCTAATATGACTAAGCTGGTAAAGTCTACAAGAGACCTGCCACGTGTGGTGCAGTGAAATGGTTTCACTCTCCTCTGTGTTGGCCTGCAGTCAGTTTTCAAATATAAACCCAGACAGGGTTTTTTAATACAGAATAAGTAAGAATCAAAGAGAAACCTTACATTGAATTTATAGTTTGCAATAAAATATAGGCTACACACCAGAAATAGCAACAAATCTGGCAGCTTTTGCCATTTCAGTCTAATTTGCTTGCATTTGATATAGCTTGGTATTTCTCTATTATAATATTCTTATTTTTAGTAAAGTAACAGCCATAGATTGTTAGTTCTGTTTTCAGTTGACTAAAATATGAGGGTACACTGACATCTTTGGTGGCACATAAAATACACAGACAAAACCAGGAGTAGTTTAAATCAATTTTATTGGCTCATTTTGGCCAAAAGATTGGTATTTTCTCTTTTAAAAAAAAACAATCTTACATCTGTTAAAACACAACAAAGACAATATAAATTACAAACAAGCAGTACCAGAAATATATATATTGATTCTTTACATCATTTAAATAAGAAAAGGAAACATCTACAATATCAAACTCTCAAGTCACGACAAAACAGACAATGCCAAGACAAATCAGTAACAGTTACATTTCTGAAAAGACTGACCACATTCCTTCATACACTATGTACAAAACACAGTCGCTTGTCTTAAAACTAGTCAATATGACTTATCAAAATCTCCACAGAAAAATTTAAGTCAGTGAAGTATATACTTAATTTGATTCAAAACTGCCTGTTGAATATTGTACAAAAGGCTGGAATGATCTTCAGTACCCCAAGAACGGCTTTACAACATCAGCCCTAACAGTTTCTGCATCATAATCCTAGTGTACAGTGATTTATAACTTTACATAATGCTCATGAACACTGACCTCATGTTCATGTGGAAAATGGCTCTTTGTTTTAATTAAGTCACCATTTGGTCCGCACCACTGGGTTTCAAAGGCTCACTTAATCGGCCTTTGCATTGTACTTGAAACCCCTATAAGGTAAGAGCAGTTCTGACAGAGCTGTTTTCTCGCATTCAAACTCAACAACAGCTCTCCAGCACCGTTGACACAACAAGTCTGGTGATGAGTCTTGACTTGTTGGAAATATTTTGCAGCTTACAGCGCAAAAGACAGGCCTGGACTTGCTCCTCTGACTATAGGGGCCCCTGCCTCACACCAACAAAAATAATCAACTGCAATGGTGAAACAAAACTGACAACAATGTTCCACTGCATGTTTTTTTTTGTCTCTTTTTCCATCTGTGGCTTTAGGTGCAGGGAAGGAATCTGCTCGTCTCTCTGAGAACAGAGCAGTGGAAACGTGGAACTCATTTAGTTTGAGTTCTTGCTTCTATTTTGAGGGCCTTGGCTCTGGTATGAAGTTTTCCTTGCAAGGAGACAACCAGGGAAATGGAAACCTCTATCTCACCAACCAAACACCAGGATAAGAAAGAATAGTCCAAAATCTACTTCTTTCTTCACCCTTCTCTTTCTTTTGACCTTTTCTCTTTGTCTCTTTTTAATCTTTAGGACTTTTTCTCAATCGCAGCAGGGGCGATCATCATCATGCTGAACTTCAGAGGGTAATAGCGGCCTCTCCAGGTCTTCCAGAAGATGCCCTGCTTCCTCTGGTGTCGCTGCTTGGGAGGAGGACTCTGGAAGTATCTACCGTTTAGGTTGGAGCGACCACAATTACTGAACCACCAACCACCTGCAGAAGACAAAGAACAACATCAGGTTAGGTACTTTTAATCTTGTGAGGAAACATCATCAATTGAAATAGAGGGGTTTAGCATTGTGATAGTCGTTTTCAACTCACCAGAAAGGTGCTTGGCGCAGTTGGTATCGTTTTTCTGGTCATTGTCTTGGTCGCTGGTGGAGAAAGGCAGGCCGGAGGTGGCGTCGGTCCCCAGGGAACTCTCCAGGGTGCTGAAAGTGTCGGCCTCCTGAATCTTGAGCGAATACTTGGTTTCCTCTCCACCCAGTTGGAAGGGGAAGCGGACGGATGCCAAGTCGTTCCCCCAGTCAGAGAGCTTGATGTTGAGAATGTAGCCGCCATCTTTTGCAATGGAGTGGATCTTCTCTAGACCCAACCAGAACTCTCCTGCAGACAAAGAGGAAGTTGGGGAGAGAAAATGTGAGAAAACTACCCACAGCTGAGCTGAAACACTCTTGCCTTTGTTTTAAGTCAGAGATAAGATACTTTTGGACACAGTCTCCTTCCCACTGATACGCTGGTTGTAAATACTGTAATGCTGTGTGAACTAATCTGCTCCTGGCCAGGCTACCCAGCACCTGGAGTCGGTGAAAGTGAGATCAAAGTCAAAGGGGTATTTACCATTCAGGCTGCCAAAGCCTTCCTCATAGGCTTGCCATAGCTGGTCAAAGTCCACTGAGCCATCTTGGCGCCTTTGGATCACTGTCCATCCACCATCTGGAAAGAAATACAGAGAGACGTTGATCAGAAAAGGTTTAATCAGTCAAAACAGCCTCTGGCAAAATTGGTAGGAAGTTTAACTCTATTTACCAGCTGTCATTTCACAGAAGACTTTAAAGGGCTCAGCATTTATTGGCTGGATGGTGTAGACTCCACTTGTGGTTTCTCCTCTCAGGAACAGCTCGTGACAGTCTGATGCCATTTCTACAATAGAAACAAAGAGGGAAAAAGCTCAATGTTAAGAAAAACAGTTCTGTATCATATCTCTACAAGAACCCACAGTGCAAGCAGTGTAAACACCCTACACTTATAGTTATGCTATTTATATGTGACACATTTAACAGATCTTTTCTTCTTCAGCTGTACACTGTGTTTGTTAAACTAAGGCAGAATTTGCTGGACTGCTGCCCAATGTGGCAAGTGGAATAAGGTCATGGAATTATCTTTTTTGTTGTTGTTGTTGTTGTTGTTGTTGTTGTACGTTTCCTAAATTGGAGCCTTTTTTCTTTTTTTTAGATTTTATTCTGTCATGTGCGCTGTGTTAAAAGAGGACCTTGTGAATCTGAGCTTGTTTACTTTACCAAGCTTTGATAAGTAGGTCATTCACAGTTAGGGAACCTCAGCGACAGGTTTCTCTGTGCTGCGAAAGCAGAGTGTTTGCAAATACGACTATCACTCTAAGTGAGTTTATCAGTAAGTCTGGAGATATGCATGTGTACCCGATAGAGCCTTTGACCTAGCCTTAACAAGGGAGAGAGTGAGTGAGAACTTCTTTCTCGGTTATAAATATGACCTTTCTCCCAGTTCCCAAGCAGACTTCCCTCTTTATGGCTGCCTGGCCCTCCAGTCTATTGAGTTACTCACTACTAGCTTTTACATTCCTAAGCCCCCTCCCTTTGCTCTGTCTCTGCTCCCCCTCTCTTTGGCTTGTCACACCTCTCTCACGTGCACAGCAGCCTCTCAGTGATGGGGGATTGCATGGCTGGTGCATGGCTGGTGCATGGCTGGCGCATGCATGGGGAGTGATCAGAGGCTGGTGAGAGGAGGAGGGGTGGGGGTTGTGGCTGTAAAGGGACATCTGAGACTGCAGGAACACAAAGCAGGGGACTCCGGAGCCAATTGAGTCTGTCATGTGGCTAATGAGGCACGAGACAAATAGCACGTCTCCAGTATTCCCTCTTTTTTTTGTATGACATCATCACATGATGCTGTTCAATACAGTTACAGAACAAAAACTTGCAGGTAATATCTTTTTTTTTTTTTTGAATAAATATTCGCCTGGCTTTTGTTTGGGTGTAAACACACCAGCTGATCGCAGTAACACAAAACCTTGTTTTTGTCTAACGACCTTTCCTCTAGAGGCATGAACTCTCTCTGGCCAGTTGTGGCTGTAGTCTGCCCCAGGGTCAGGGGTTCTCCTGAACTTTGGCACACTTCTCATTCATTACAATGGTAAAGGAGAAGGAGGTGGAGGTGGGGAGGGTGTGTTTGTGTGTAAGGATGGGGGAGGAGAGGATGACTGAGGTGTGGGGGGAGGATGGGGAGGGGGGGAGGTATAGTCTGACTCCTTGACAGATCTAGGGGAAAGGTTGCTCATTCTTGAGGGATGTACAAATGTTTGTTTTACACACAGAGGCTGGATGTCTTAAAGGGGGGGGGTCTGGGTCTTTGAAACAGTGAAGTGGAGGATATCTGTACAAAGTTCACAGATAAATTTAGACTGGCTTTTCCCACTTTCCACCTTGTTTTCCCTCATTTTTTTTCTTGGCTTGGATACAAGGACAGTAATCTGAGGAACATTGCATGCTAGATTTCTACAAAGCCTCCCTTTGCGTTTTCCAGGCTTCCCTCCCCTACTCCCCCCCCTCCCCTCGACACCACAGAAATGATCAGTGTGAGAAATCCCATTGAGCTGTGTGACCCTAACTGAACGCTCTCAAATACCGGCAACCTTTCCCCCAGTTGAAACCTTGCCAGAGAAACTCTGTTCCTTTTCCTCATTCCTCAAATCCTGCTGATGTCAGAGCTCTGAGGTGTTATTGTGATTTTTCCCGACTGAATGAACTCAACTGTTGCCTCAGCCACATTCACCTTTCACCCACTTCTCATCTGTGGCCATCAGACGCTGATATACCAGTTTCATTCACCCAAACTCATCATTATAAACTGCCTATTCAATAGGGTTTGGATTTCTGTTTTTATTCCCCTCTTCCTCGCATCACCTCCCTCATCCTGCTGTGTGAAGACTAAACAAACATTAAAGTGAGACAGAAATGTGGTGGGTTAAGGAAGCTGGTGGGACTCTCCGCTGTTGCCCAGTTGGAGTGTATCCAGTCTGGTACAGTGTGGATGAAAGCACTCATTATGACTGCTGCTCCAGTCACAGCTCAGTTCAGTTGGGAGCAGCAGCTGCGTGGCGTTGCTGCACACTGAGGGCATCATTTACTGTCTCTTACAACGACTGTACACAACAGAATGAGGGCCACTGACAAAAGACTGACTTGACAAAAGAGTGACTAATTCCCCAATCTAGCGTCTTCTCTACTATTTATCTCAATAGATGTCTTTTCTTATGGGTAATAGAAGTAAGGCTCTTAACAATAACTAAATTTATATATATTTTATTATTGGCCTAATTAAATGTTTTTAAACGGTTTATCCTCACTTGCTTTACTCGTGCCATTGTGTTACTGTTATCCTGTATTAACTGAACAATGTCATTAGGATTTAAAGGCTAAAAGCCACAGAGTCTGTGAAGGGTCATCTGCAGGTGTCAAGCTGTGCAGAGGAGCGTGTCCCAAACTGATTCTATTCCTTGATTTTAATTGCCAGTGATTTAAGCTTCTTTGTGGCGTTTACTAAACAGATGGCCGGCCACATTTGGCATCAGATTTTAGTCCAGTGAGTGGACTTAAGGCGGCATCAGGAGGGGGTTTGACTTACCGGCTGGTGAGTCGCGTTGCTCTGGGCCGTCTGTGTCGCTGCTCTGCGGGGAGGGTCTCTGTCGTGACTGCTGGATCTGAAAAAGTTTCGGAATCGGTCATGAAATTTGCAGAAACACTTGGCAAAACAATAAATATTTGTCTCCACAACTGAAATGATAGGGATTGCAAGAGATGTTGGTTTGCTGGTTGTTAACGCTTAACTCACCTGACTTTGCAGGGTTCTGATGCGCACATTCTGCTTGTCAAGCTTCTCCTGTTGGAGTCTGATCCTCTCCATCAGATCATCAATGCGTCTGTTCTGAGCCTCCAGCATCATCTGACAGAAAAAAAAACACAAAGGTACCATGCTTTTAGTGATTTATTCAACTTTATTCAACACTGTGTGCTTGTGCGTAAAATGTGCTCATGGTGCAGTAATCTTTGATGTGACCACCACAAGAAACACTAGAGTTAACAACAAACAGGGCTTTTTGCAGGAGACATTTCCACCCTTTCCAAGCGTCCGTGGTGTGGTTATGTAACTCCCTCACCGCTTTTCCATCCCACTATAAAGCCTCTCAGGCTCACACACTCCACTGTAGAAGCAGAACTACAAAGACAGCACAGCCCTCATAAGCCCCTTCAACTGTGTGAGGCATGTTCGAGTCTCTCCAGGTTGTAAAATGTGACAGCTGTGGAGAATTATTCACACATTCTTATAGCTGATGCCTGCAGATCTCTTTGTCTGGCAGCGTTTAGTCTTTCCCTGCACGTACTGCACACTCTGTCCTCCAACCCCTGCAGGCTTGTTAACCAACCCCTCTCTTCTCCACTCCACTCCACCACACCCACCACCCACTGCTTGTCCTCTATGCATTTTCATTCAGTGCCCTTGAGCTGAGAGACAAAGTCCAACCATAAAAGCCAACTATCCATGCATATACTGTACATCCACCAACTTTCAGCTTTCCTTTAACCATCTGTTGCAGTCCAGCATCAATATTTAGGTTTGTGGTAATGTTTGTAAGACAGAAACTAATCCAGACCACACTACTTGTTAACATCCTTCTGATTACTTCAAGAAATGACCATCATCAAAACCACAAAGACAGAAATGCTTCCATCCTCACCTGGATGTTGCGAACATCGCTCTTGTTCTTGGCACCAGTGTTTGAATCAAGCGGCGCCGCGTCTCCCTGCAGCATGCTGTCCACTCTCCTCTCCAGCCGGCTCATCCTCTCACTCATTGTCCTCCTCTCCTGCTGCATTTCCTCTGCCTTCTCCTTCAGCTCGGCTGTTACGTTCAGCAGCTGCCCCTCTCTGTCCTCCAGGCCGTGGGCCTGAACCTTCAGGGCCTCTCCTTCTACCCGCAGCCGCTGGCTTTCCTTTCCCAGATCTGTCACTGTACGATTGAAGACTTTCAGCTTGGTGGAAATGTCCCTCATCTGGACTTTGGTTTTGTCAACATGCTCCTTCAGCCCCTGGCCCAGCTGCAGCAGACCATGGGCAATGACATTCACATCATCCCATGCCGCGTACTGTACACGCTTCTCCTTGCCGTTGCTGCTGCTGGATGATCCTCCTTTCCTCTCCAGAGGGAAACCTGTGGCCAGGAGCACCACCAGGCACAGAGTCAGAGTTGCCAGTGTTGTCTTCATTTCTGCCCTTGTCCTGAAGTTTTGAAATCTTGCTTTGAAATATGTGTTGTCTTGTTGCAGAAGTGTGCAGTGTCCTGCCCTGTCTTCTTAAGTTCAATTTGAGAGCTCAGGCTCCTGGCGGATCAGACACACCACCACTGTTATATAGTTTCACAGCCCTCAACTCTCAGCTGTAAGCTGCCTGCCATTGGCTGGCTGGGGAGAGGGAGGGGTGCAGCTACTCTCAGGTTTCCGTCCCTCCTCCACCTCTCTGTTAACTATTCATGTCGGAGGCGGAGGAGGGACATGATATAACAAAAAGATTGGCTTTCATCTCTGCACTGTGGGGGACAGGGACTACATTATCTGCTGGAGGAAACTAAACAATTGATATACCCAGCTGTGAAACAAACCCTTTTCTGTGAGGTACTGCTGCATTAACACTAAGTGTGAGATGTGTGGTGAGGTAATCCTTTCAACAGCGTAGGAACAGTCTGAAATTGGTTGATAAAGATAATCAAAACTCTGATTACGCTTAAAAAATACAGTATATCAATATTTAATCTATATTCACAGTCACTGTAAAACCGAAAACCAGGGTAGGTGTGTAGAACTTGATCCAACAGGCCGTTTAAAAACATCAGGGAACATCGTTCACTGTAAACCAGCCTTTAACTGTAGTTGAATTGTGAAAGTGAAAGTAGTAAATACCGTTATGGGCTGTGAGCAGACCACCCACACTGATGCCGGTGAAAGATGAAGCTCAGACCTTTATAGAGTGGACTCCATCACCATCTGAGTGGAGTCTCTGAGCCCCTTCCTTGTCCAGTAGAAACATTTTCCATATATTCCATCATGCCCTGTAACCTCCTGCCATTTGGATGATTTTTTTTCCTCCTGTTAATTCAGTCTATTGATTTTACTATAACTGTATTTTCCTTCTCTTACCTGTCTTGTATTTGCTCCTGTGTCCAATAGGATCATGTTCTGTGTTAACCAACATCCTTGGTTAGTTTAATGATATTCAGATTTGTGTTTTCAAAAATGTGCACATTAATTCCTACGTAGTTTCCTCACAAGACTTATGAAGAATTCAGGCAAAATTAGGAGCCATGAATGATCCATACAACAAAAAGATATGCATTGATTTATGCGCAGCAGATTATTATATTGCTTTGAAAACAGATACTTTTACTCTCTGTTATAATTAAATAATTTCTTGTAATCCCCAGTTTCTCTTTAACATAACACACTTGACTACAGTAATTAGCCTTCCCAATAATCCTATTAAAAATAATATTTAAAATAAAAATTTTACTACACTGAATAAAGCAGTCTTGTCATTTTACTGATCAGACAGAAAAAAAGGATTACATCATAATTAAAACATTCTTAAAAACCCGCCATAAAACAGCTACTGTAGAACAAGTGTGTCAGGGTTTCCCGTCTATCTCCTCTTGGACAATGCAAAGAATGAATGAAGTCAGTCACAGACAGGAGAGGAACATGCGAATGATGTGGCCTGAGGGGCTCCTCCGCAAAGATTTGATCTGTGAGGACTGTGAGAATTAGGGGAAAGTTCACAGCAGAGAATGCCCACATTACGGCCAGTATGGTTTTTTTTTTTTTTTTTTTACAGAGATCACAGGCCATATGTGATCTGGGGCCAGACCACAAAGAAGGAGCTGGTTTAACCCTCTCCTGTCTGTAGCCCAGACTAAGTAGGTGAAAGGTAACTGGGAGACTGCTGACGGTGCTGAGATGGGAAACACTGTGCTGAGGAATTACAGCCCTCATGTATGCGCCTGGAATGTACCAAACGTTATTAGCATTGTTTTCCTAAAGCCTTGGCAGAGAACGGTTTCCACTAGGGCCAGCAACGACTGCCGCGTCCTTGTTAAAAAAAAAAAATAATAATAATAATAACTGACGCCAAAAGCTAGACAGCCCTTTTCATTTCCTAGGAACCCTGGGATTATTGTGGACAGATCTTCTTTTGTTTGTTCAAACTGACAGACTGAAGGAACTGTAGTATGATGATTCATATTTTGCTTTTGCTTTCAGCGACAGTTCCCTGTCATTGAATGAGAAGGGTTGGAAAGTACCTGTGTGGATCAGGTTAAAGGGGGAACATACGAATAGCTGAACTTGAGTCTGGTACATTAATGTCATGACTGTACATGCAGCCTCAAGAACGTACGTGCCTCGTTGCATTTGTTGCATTCTTCTGGGACATTACAGAACTTGGCAGGGATGTGACTGGGATGTACAGTGAGGCTGTGAGAGATGGACTGCAGACCTTTTTTTTTTTTTTTTTTTAGCTTTTTATGTTATGTCAGACATACTGAGAATTGACATGACAAGACCTTTCTGATGTTGCAAATAATGGCTGAATGTGTTACAGGCGAAATCCAGATTTTCTTGATAGTGTAGTTGCTGGATGACTCATGCTTGTTAACTTTGCAGACAGAATTGCGTAACAATTTAACGAGATACTCAGCAATTCAAATCATATTGATTTCATCAGTGGGAGTATTATAATCTATGTAAAAGTAGTAATACCCTGGTGTGGAAATACTCCATCAGTAAGAGGCCTAAGTAAACGTATTGTTCACAGCAATTACGCAAAACGTATTAATTATTCCTATTAGTGTAGTCTTTTTCTGATTCTGAGATTTCATGATTATAATTTTTAGGTTGTAAAGTAGCTGAAATATTATCAACATACTACTTGGAAGCATAATCCGAAAAAAAATTACCAATTTTTTTAACAAATAAATGTTCATTATAATTAGTTAAAATGATTAGAATTACATATAGTAATTGTATTATGTCAGTATTATATCAAATGTGTTCTTTCAAAATGTAGTGCAGTAAAAGTATAATTTAACATGACATTAAAATACTCCAGAAATGTAGAAATTCCTCATAACTGTATGACGTACAGTTTACAGTGAAAATGTTCAGTAGATTTCCACAGCTGGAGCTCATCCAGGGCACTGCTGAAACCAGTTCAAACAAGAGCCAACAGACTAATCGTCACGTTGTAAGTAAGAAAGGTATTGACATTAAAAACAGACTAAACAACTCAATTGAATAAGCATTAGTTTTCTCTGTGTAATAGTAATGTGCAGGGTTTGCAGGAATCTTGTCTGCTCAGTATCCTCTCGTTTGTTCTCACAAAGCCATACAGTCCTGTGTCACTGATCATGACCGGATCCACGATTCGCCACAGCTGCTTATTCAATTTCCCAAAATGGCCGCTCCTATCTGTAGCCGGCATGCTGACCTTTTACCCAGATTCAGAACACATCTGTAAATACCAGTGCAGCCCCCAGACTTAGTCATGTACAAGTGGATGGAAAGAGGGAGGGAAGAAGAAGAAGAAGAAGAAAAAAAAACAGGTGCTGGAGGCTGTTAGAGCTGTTGACCTCCAGTTCCCATGGATAGACGCTGATCTGTGATTTTTTTCCATTTGGGACTATTTTATTAGAGATTTCATATTTGTTGATTTTTCCATGTGTGTCTGCCAGAAATACATATCTGAATGTAATTCTGTGGTGTAAATAATCCAGAATAAAGCTACTTGAGAACCTGAAGATGAAGGAAAAGAAACAAAAAATAAATATATAAAAGAAAAGAAAATTTCACCCTGCATGCTCCTGTTCACACCATTGAGATCTCAGCCTTTGAATAACCAAGCAAGCATCCAACCATTATCCGCATAAGGCACTAGATTTGGCACAAATGCTGTATGTCTTACTGTACAGTAAGATGAGGATCTGCCTGCATCACATTTCTTAAAGTCATTTTGGGTAACCCAGCATCACCTTTCCTATGTCCTGCTTTTCTTATATAATAAGATATTCATGAGTTGCAGACCTTTTTTAGCCGACTGTGTGGCCACTGATGTCCAGGGGCTGGTGACTGCCAGAGCTTATGACTTGTCTTGTGATTGAGTAGAAGCATTGGTCAGGACGCACTGGAGAAGTAAATGTGGTTGAACAGCAGGGAGATGTGATGTCTGCACCTGTGCTTATAAAAATGTCACCATTAGTCAGTTTCACATATTCGAATATCTCCATTTAAAGAGAACCGCCTTGTATATTGGAACGAATGACCTCAAAACCATGATTTGACCTCAGCGTTTCAGAGACATCTCCTTTACAATTAGCAAATAAATCAGGAAGGCCAGACGATACCTCCTGACAGATACACATATGAACTCATTCATACGCAGGCACCAGCAGACGTGCAGAAGAAAACGTTTCCCTCTGACCAATTCCCCAATTACCATTGTGTGTCATGAGCAGCCAGGCGCAACGCACTATCGCCCCCAAGTGGTGTTAGCTAAAGAATAACCCGCCTCCTTGTTCAGAGCTGACCTCTGCTCACGTCTCCATTCATTACACCTACAGTATAGTGACTGGTGCACTATTGGTGCCCCAGGAGCTGCATACTGAATGTGACATTGCACCGAAACAAATGAAAAAACCTGTGGGTGTGACTCTCTTCACCTCGGGTTCGGTTCATCACGGACAGGACCGGGCCCGAGAGGGTATTAGAGATTTCCTGTGTGGACCCCTGCTTCTCCTTGTATGAAGATGGTCCCACTTATTCATCGGCATGTACCAAGAGACCCCCTCAGTTCCCACACAAATGCTTAATTTCTGCATTTTTTCTAAGGCTTTAGATATCTCCATTTTGTAAGCTTTTTTTTCTGCAAAGTGTGCAGGATCTAAATTGCTCATATTAGAAGCATGTAGCTGTTTCTTCTCTTTGAGGTCGAAGAATTTGTGACATAAGACAAGTTATGTAAGTCAAAAGAATACGTAACTGCTGTCCACTGGCCTGTTTGTGCAGTGGACCGAAGACTTTAATGAACACATACACACATTTCAGTATTTCATTCATGTATCTTTCTTGCATGCTTAGATGCACACATACACACATATTCTTACAGACTTTTACAGACTGTTACAGACTTTAGGCTAGATCTCAGCTTACACATGCGCAGACATGTGCTACGTGATACAAATGAATGTGTTTTTGTTACTGCTTCTGCTTCACTGGGTCAGTTTGCCATGAGATACTTTTACTTCTCAGACTGGTTGTGGGGAACAGGCCCCTGCTAATGGACGTCCCTCATACCTCTTCACTTCCACAGACGCTTTCCCCCTCACTTCTCTCACTGCTCATGGACTAAATGAGTGTCCCAGCTGGCAGGAAGCAGAAAAGTACAGAATGTACGTACGCATATCCCAGTTTGGATAATGTAAATACATTTAGACTGTGGTTAACCTCAGCAGATGTGTACTGTATGCTGTCAGTTGTTTCTCTCTACACTGTTTTACGCTATTTCTGGGGTTAGGCTCTGTCCCTGTCACCAAACAAAGAAGTGCTAATCTTGCAAGAGTGCAAGCAGTATTAAACTTGATCCTTCAGATTTACTGCAGTGGCTTCATTTAGGAGAAAGCAACACATAAGAAATAATTCTCTTGAGTGATTAACCTAGGCATTTAGTGTAAAGGCTGTTGGGAGTCGTTTCTTTTAAGTCTTTTCTAGCCGTCATCCTTCTGTACTTCCAGAGAGGAAGCCCGGACTTACACAACATGAGTGAAACAAAGCCCCAGCTCAGCTCGCTGAATCTGTTTCTCATGCAACACAATATGTGGGCTGATGACGGACTGTACTGAAGAACTACAGCAGTCACAGCCAGAAGGATGGTTAGCTCAGATTAGTGTAGCATAAACAGTGGAAACTGGGAAACAGCCGTCCATCCATTGTTCCACTTCTGCACAGATTAAGTGTTCAAGATGTAACACGCACATTTTTTTTTTACCCTCAGACAGAGCCAGGTCAGCGGTTTCTCCTTTACTCTCCTCTCTGTGTGCTAAGCTTCTTGATGACAATTTACTGAGAAGATCAGTAATGCTCCTTATATCCACTGACTATAAAGCTATGGATAGAAGCTGTCACCTGGTTGAAACCTTGAAGTTACACACATTTTAGTTACACACATGTGAGAGTGGTATCAGTTGTCTTATCTAATGAATAAACATATTTCTTAAATATCAAAACTTTCCTTCAACACTGTATTAATGGGTACCTACAGTGGGACTATGAACTACAGTATGTGGGATATTACCATGTCAAAAGCATGTCTATATGTATATGGCCTGAATCCAGCAGTGTTGACAGAGAAAATCCCACTGGAGACCACAACAATTTACCAAGGTCAAGGTTGAATTCCATGCTAAACGCAGTTGCCATAAATAACTCAAACAGACATTTACATTGTCTGGGAATTCTGCTCAAATAGGGCAGCTGTAGGTGCTAAATGAGCTCTCCAGAACCAGAGTTATACATTTAATGGACCCAAAAGCCTCAGATGCGATAAGCAGTGGCTGTTTAGTCTCCCCAGAGTTTCAGTGGATGCAGCTTTGTCCCCAAAAACCAGCCCCTTGGCGAGTGTGTGCCCCAGTTATCAAGCCTGATTCCCATGAACTAATTGGCCTCCTGTAGAACATTCAAGCACGCATACGATGTTTACCACATAGTAAGGAGCACTTGAGGCTGTGGGTGTAGGTTACTGATCACAAAGATACTAATTCATTTCCCCATTAATTTTAATCAACGGGAGTGGAGGTGGAAGCAGGTCAGATGGAGGAGACACTCGAACTGAAGAGTGATCTAACTGTGAATGGGGTCTGTTCTGGGAAAGATGTGGGTATTGGCAGCGAGCCTCTTACTGTCAAGTGCAAAGCAGCTGGTGGTTTGGAGAAGGAAAAGGAAAGGAGGCTTGAATTACAAAGTGTTCTTCCAGAACTGAAGAGGTTCTGACCTATAACTGTACCACAGCAGCTGTGCACTCCTCTGCACAAATCACACACTTATGTCTCTTAGTTTTGATGCAGAAAGGACAAAAAACCTGAACATTTGTTTGAAAACTGCACTGAAAAACAGAGAAATAGTCAACCTTCCCCTGCCTGGAGTTAACAAACGCGGCCTAGCCGTTCAATTAGTTTGAAAATGTTTAACCATTTCCTGTCTCCTGCTTGATGACAACAAACCTCACTGTAAAAAACTACAGTATGCCCCCTGAAGAAATAGGACTAATGTGTTCATGTGTGAGATTTAAAGATGTCGTTGGGCTTTGTTACCTTTCAACAGAGCCACTCTAGCTGCTCCCATCTGTTACCAGGGTTTGTGCTAAGATAAGCTAACTCACTGTTTGCTGTAGCTTCATATTTACTAAATAGATGTGATAGTGGTGCCAATCTTCCCATTTAAATCTGCAAAACTTCAATGATAACTTGAGTGAAGAGTGTTGTAGCTTGTTTGCGGTGGTCTTCCTTGGTCTTCTGTAAACCAAGATCTTTTTAGAAACTAGAGTGTTTCGAAGCCAAGACAGTTAATGGAAAAGCAACCTAAACACTTAAAGAATTATCAGCTGTCACACTGAGTCTGTGACTTCTAACCATCTGTTGAGTTACTCCATTAAACCCCCTATAAGCTCTAATGACTGATTCCTTGATCCACATTAATCTCACATCCTGAAATCTAATTGAAATTGAGTGCTCAGGGAGTGCTTTTTGCTTCGTATTTGTCTGTATTTTCACATCTAAATCGGGGATGCAACAGGTTGTTTTGGACTTTTAGAGGTAAAGTAGGCCAGCGAGATTCCTCTCTGTGGACGAAGTCACCAGAAGCTGTTTCATGATAACAGTTATTGCTTTAGCATGTGAAGCAGTTTTCAAGCTATTATCTGTTGTGGTATTTAGTGTTTATTTCACTTGTCAGTCTTAATTTGAGATGACACATTCTTTGTCCATATGCACCCACAGTAGATATTCAAACATTGGCTCAAATGACAGGTGAAAGCAAACCTGAAATGCTGCTAGGTTAGAGTCACCTGTCTTGAAAGGATTTGGTAAATATTTTTGCTCCCAAACCTGGAGTCTTACTTGCTAAATTCCATTTTAGTTTGTTGTTGCTAAATATTGACCCAGTTGTGTTTCCTGGATGTATCCTCTTTACTCCATAGCTGTGTCAGCAGTTCAGAGCTTTAATTGCTGAGTGCCTGTACATTTCTGTAAACCTAAAGGCAAAATTCTTCCAGGATCGTAGAAGAAGAAGAAGAATGCGATGCCACTGAAACATTACACTGCAGCGAGTTCTTTTCCAGTATTGAGTTTTAAGCATGTGTCATTGACTGCTGTATATCATTTTGTTCTTGTGTACATATTGACACAGTCTGCTCCTTTTCTTCAGCAGAGAGACCAAACCTGAACACTGAGTAAAGAAACAAGAAAAGGCAGAACATCAACATAACCTTTACACCAGATAGACTTCTTTCCTCATGCAAATTCTGAATTGTTCGGATAAGATGTCTGATATAGATAGACAGATTGTCCTCTCATTAAACCCTTGGCAATGTTGAGGAGAAAACGGATTGCACAGATAGGAGGTTTTCTCACTCAGTAGTGGTGGGCAACAAGTGTAAACTGGTGAGGAAATAGGTTCTCTCAGGTGAAGCTGAATCTAAAGCTTCATGTCAGTTTAAAATTATAGGCCTCTTGTATCGCGGCTATAAAACAAGCCTGATCACATCAGACTTTCCCTCAGCACAGACACACCTGTCTCTGGAACAACATCTGTAAACTGTGCCAGGAGGACTCATGTCAGACCAGGTGACCGAGTCCAGAAAGCTTTTGTTTTGACAGTGTTTACTAAAGGACATGTGTCACAGAGCTTCAAAACAGCTCTTTCTTAACTCCGCCCCCACGTCCACATCCCTCCACCACAGGCTTCGTTATTATCAACAGCCGAGTGTCTGACCCTGTGTTTCATCCCGTCACTTTGTCTGTACGTCTGCGCACCTGCTGTTTGTACTGCAACACTGTTGTGCGGGGAATCATGGGCAAAGATATTTTACAAGTCATATGCATTGTGGGAGACGGAGCCTTCAAAAAATAAATGGATGGCTTGTTTTTGTGACCTTCGCACAATGAAGTCTCCCCCTTTTGCACTTTTGCTTACATAAAAGTGAATCAGGAATGTCAAAGCTGTGCTTGGCTTTTCGTTGTCATCCCTCAAGCTGTCTTACACTTACTCTTTCTGGACTTTTATTTATTTATTCTAGATTGTTGTTGCTCTAACAAATATACAGAGGTTTCATCTAATTCCTATTCCCAAAGATATTTGTTTCTAATTTTTTTTCTCTTGTCAGTGAATTATGTGTCCTGGATATAATGTACTTTTATTTCCTGGACAGATTAGAGGATTTAAAGCTTTTGCAAACAGGTAAACATGATTAGCGGATTTTGAATAAGAGATATGCTATTCCTGCCAACTTTTTTTAAAATTCTTATTATCTTTAGCCTTTATTTTCACCCTTGTTACTTGTTTTTCTAAAACTCCCCTCTTGGCTTGTACCCCTAGAGCCTAATTAGACCACCACCACCTTCTGCAATTAAAAGCAGGAAACAAGGAAATTCTGTAGAGAGGCAGGGTGTACTAAAGTTCAGTGATCAGTTGGGTTGGAGTTTGTGAGAAAGAGGACACAAACCAACAGAGTGAGAAGGGCAGGGGATGTCCTCTAGTTACCTCTGGGGTGATTGTCTTCTTGGCATCCCCTCCTTGTGTCCTATGGGCCCCATTTGTAAATTTGAGGGCCGTGACCCAGGTCATAGCTGGGATCAGAGTGTGTAAATCAGAGGCCTCTCTTCCCCTGGAGACTCCATGACCTCCCTGCTGCACATCCTGTTAACCAGCATGGAAGAAGAAAAAAAGCCCAAAGCCTCCTGCCAAGTCCCTTCAATTCCAGCTATAGCCACAGCACCTCAACCAGATGATGTGCAGTTTGAACTTGTGTCACTTTACAGTACTTTTGTTACAGGCATCATAAATGAATCTTACATAGGAACCACGAGTAAAGGTAAATTCTAGTATGTCACCCCCCTTTCTACTACTGTAGTTGCCTTAGTTTTGAGGTACTTTACTTGAAAATTTAAACTTTATAACATTTTATACTTACTTTCTCAGACAAAACACTGGACTTCGTACTCCTTCACATGTATTTTACAGTGACTGTGCATACCGTTTACTTTTACTGCACGTAGAAAAATAAGTTAAAAGTACCATCCAACCTTCACCATTCTCATCATGCACCAGTATTAACAGTCCAGAAACATAATGCATTGCAGTGTTAGACATTGAAGAGTGCACTTTTCTGCATGATTGATAATTTGGCATTGGTTATATTTTAATTTTATATTTTAAAACATTTTGGCTGCTTTAGAGCAGTGGAAACAAATTTTATACACAACAGTGAAATATCATCAACATAGGAGTTGATATGATGAAACTGTTAGTCAACAATTATTTGATTACTCATGGAGAAACATTAACCATTGATTTGGAGTCCTATTTCCAGCATCTTGCTGAACATAAGTTAGACTCATTCTTATTTTAGCTCTGTTTTCTTCTCCACCAACTTCTGAGAGGAACATCTGGCTCTAAAGATGCTAATTTCTATGTATTTGAGATGCTGCAGATTTTCTGTTTTGTCTCTTGCTGTGGCTTAAACATGAACCAAAACAGTAATGTTTGGGGTCAGAAAACTAAAACAGCAGCCACATTCAGGCTTTGTTGAGTTCTTATAAATATGAATGAGGTGTAAAATAGGACAGAAAACACTTCAGATTAGATCTCATTTTCAGGCACATTGTTTGAAGGATTTAAACATGAGCAAGCGTTTCATACCCATAGTGTTAAAATAAGAGCGACACCTCAAAGCACAGTGTCCTTGATATTTGTGTATCTGGTTTAATGTTGCAGATCCCAGATACTGCCTGCAGACAGACAGCCGGACAGATACACAGACAGACAGACAGACAGACATGTCCACTGCTGGTGTTTTCTCCCGGCTGAGTTAGACCTTGGTGGCATGCAGACAAACAGGGAGTGGCCTTGGGACAGGGAGAGAGAGGGAGAGGAGGGAGGGAGACGGGGTAAATGGTGAGATGGTAAACACATGCCACCCATAGGTCTGGATGGGGGGGTGAAGTGGAGAGTTTGAGAGATAGGGGTGGAAAGCTGACACCGAGTTGTTTTCAGGCAAAGAGTTGCTGTTGACTGTGAATACCCAAAACTTGTCTCTTCTGCTTTCTCTTGTATTT